>NC_083277.1:14017523-15395023 GCF_963506605.1 Zootoca vivipara
GATGGGATAGGAGAGGGCAAAATGGATTCAGTTCTCATGTGACCTCCCTGATTTGCACTTTCTGAAACAATACACGAACCAAAACACAGCATATTCGCGTATAAGACTACTTTTTAACCCAGGAAAATGTTCTCAAAAGTCGGGGGTCGTCTTATACACCGGGTCATATTTCTTATACAGCGAGTATATCCCAAACTCTATATTTTAACTGGAAAAGTTGGGGGTCGTCTTATACACCCAGTCGTCTTATACGCCGGAATATACGGTATGCCTAGAAATGCATAACTTTGGGGGGAAATGCATTACAGAAAATAACGCTGTGCAAAAAGTGTGTATATTAGGCAAAACTGCATAGATAGATGTGCGTATTAGAAGCAATTCGCACTAAAATGCGGGTGGAGTTTGAGGAGGACTACTTTCTTTTCTTTCAAGAATTGCAAACTGATGTGAAGAACTGAGGAGTGGAATGGACCGGACCAAGAAAGAACAAACAGGACAGATTTCCCACCACTAGACCTTGCTATAGAATCTATATCTGTCACATCGAAGTATAGGAATGATTTGGAGTGGAGGGGAATGAAGAAAAGGGAGAGGTGTGATGCGTCTTGGGGATAACAAAAGGTTAGATTCTGTTTTCCCTGCCGATTGGGTTCTTACTCTTAAAATAACGAACTGATTTTATTTAATTTATAGAAATTAATTTTAGTTTTATTTGTAGAGTAAAATAATTTCATTTATAGAAATAACTGACGGCATCCCTATTAGTACCCCAAATGGCTCCGTTCTCCCCAACACACACAAGAAGCCCTTTGCAAGATACCTTTGAGTATCTCCTCTGAGTGGGAAGGAGGATCAGACAGATGCGACCGAAGCCCAGGATGGGCAGATTAAGCTCTGTCCTTACTACTTCTCTGGCTCTAAAGACAGCGATAATAAAAACCCCTTTGGCCCCTTCCCTGAGCATGGTCTAAGTTTCGAATTCCCCAAAATGACGTTTCTGGCCGAGATCCAACACTTGCGAAACATCCACAAGAGCCTCTGGCAGTCTACCAGTAAGGGAATGTGCAGAGCAAGAGGTGGGGAGAGAAACAGACAAAGGGAGAGGGAGGGGGAGGGGGAGGGGGAGGGGGGAGGGGAGGGGGAGGAGGAGCAGCAGTAGCAGTAGCAGCAGCAGCAGCAAAGAAGTGGGGTGAAAGTCAATCATATTGAGGAATGAAGGCCATTGCCAGTCTACAACTCACACAGACCTCATGACATTTCCTTCGCTCACAACTGTGCACAGCTACTAGCTGTATAGGGTGTTGGGGGGGGCTAGTTCCTCTGGCGGGGGACACATCATGCTCATGCTACGACCCTTCCAGGGAAAAAGCCACTGGTAGTGCTGGGTGGGGGGTGGGGGGTGGGGGGGGGTGTCCCGCCCAAAAGACGTTACTAAATACGGCCATTGCTATTTCTCTACTTTTCATTCGATGCCTTTCAACAAAGAAAGAGAAAGATGGCGCCTTTTTTTCGGTGAGGTCGCACTTTGCACATGGTCATGGCCGGTGCTTTCTCCCCCCCCCCCCTACTAAAATGTTCAGGGGAACTCTCATTTTCCTACTCATATTGAAATACTGCCCCTCAATGAGGCCAGACGTAGATTCACAAAGTGTTTAGGGGTATGGGTACCCTTGCACACACACACCCCAGAAAAAAAGCACCGGTCATGGCTAAGCTTCTGCCCTCATTTGTAGAGGCGAAGCTGTTTCCTAGCAAAGGGCACTCTGCATGCACACTGCATCTTTTAATAGGGAAAAATGGTGCCGGTACTCACCGTGAAGTTGTTGCAGTAAGTGCCACGCTTTTAACATTTTTGGGGGGGGGGGAGATACAGTATTTTTCACTCCATAAGACACACTTTTTCCCTCCCAAAAAGGAAGGGGGGAAGTCCGTGCGTCCTATGGAGTGAAGGCTCTGGCTCTGGCTCTGGCTCTGGCGCCAGAGCCAGAGCCAGAGCCAGAGCCTCGGGCTGCTTCCGTGACAGCAGAGAGGGCTGCTTCCCTCTCTCTTCCTCTCTCTCTCACACACACCTTCCTTCCTTCTCTCTCTCTCTCTCTCTCTCTCTCTCTCTCCCCTTTCTTCCCTCCCTCCCTCTTCCAACTTTAATAAAATATGGGGGGGGCAGGTAAGCCCCACCTCACATACCGTATCAGCCTTTCTCAACCTGTGGGTCCCCAGATGTTGTTGAACTACAACTCCCATCGCCCCTAGCTAGCAAGACCAGAGCTCAGGGATGATGGGAGTTGAGGGATGATAGGTTGAGAACCGCTGCAACTGATCTCAAGTGCATGCACACTATATGAATGACAAAGCCCATCAACATAGGGGGGGAATGACTTCCTCAAATATTTAATTGGGGGGGCAAAGGCACCTAGGCCTCTAGGAGTTGGCTGCTATGCCTAGGACAATTCAAGAAAGCAAATAATAATAATTCTTGTTTTCCTCCTCTAAAAAACTAGGTGCGTCCCATGGTCAGGTGTGTCTTATGGAGCGAAAAATACAGTATGTGTACTGTGTACACTTGAGTACGCCCAGAAAACAAAGCACAGCACATGT
Source organism: Zootoca vivipara (assembly GCF_963506605.1). Classification (NCBI taxonomy): domain Eukaryota; kingdom Metazoa; phylum Chordata; class Lepidosauria; order Squamata; family Lacertidae; genus Zootoca; species Zootoca vivipara. The sequence continues at coordinate 14,020,119 of NC_083277.1, forward strand.
TCAATAGGCACGCAGCCATGCGCTTATCGCCACAAACCTGGAAGTGACTAGAAAAAGGGCAAAAGCAGTCTTAAAGGAGTGCAGAAAGGGCAAAAAATAGCATGAAAACAATCATGAGCCATTGCAAGTGCAATCCCAGGAGCCATTACACTGATGGTTGAGGCCTGTGGAGAGTTAGAGTTTGAGCAAGGAGGTTTGGAGGGAGCGATTACCACCATTCCTGCCAGTCTTGTAAGCACTGCTGGGTTTTTTAAAGGGCTTTTTAAAAAGGGTTTGCAGAGGTATGATAGCCATGTTCAAATATACAAAAGGACGTCATATAGAAGAGGGTGAAAGGTTGTTTTCTGCTGCTCCAGAGAAGCGGACACGGAGCAATGGATTCAAGCTACAAGAAAGAAGATTCCACCTAAACATTAGGAAGAACTTCCTGACAGTAAGAGCTGTTCAACAGTGGAACTTGCTGCCAAGGAGTCTCCTTCTTTGGAGGTCTTTAAGCGGAGGCTTGACAGCCATCTGCCAGGAATACTTCGATGGTGTTGCCTGCTTGGCAGGGGGTTGGACTGGATGGCCCTTGTGGTCTCTTCCAACTGTATGATTCTATGATTCTAGGTTTAGAGGGTGTTTGCAGGACTTTTCAATGGGTGTTCCCAATATATGTGATTTCACTTAAATGTGTGCTGCCTCAGAATGTGACCCCCGTGTAAAATGGCTGTTGCCTGTACCTGTGGGGAGAGGAACCACAACTTTGGATAGGGAAATATATGTTTTTCTTCCATACAAGAAAAAGGGAGTTAAGAAGCCTCTGTGGTATAAATAGCAAAAGCAAGAGGGGGGGGGCAGGATTGGAGAATGCGGGCATCGATCCCGCTACCTCTCGCATGCTAAGCGAGCGCTCTACCATTTGAGCTAATTCCCCAGTTGCCTGGCTTCACTGGCCCAGATATACTGAAAAAGAGGAAGATCTCAGAAAAGGATCCAGAATGGGATTCCCAGAGGCTTTGTTGAATGCCTGGCAAAAGGAAGAGGTCGTGAGGTTTGCTGGAGAATGCAGGCATCGATCCCGCTACCTCTTGCATGCAAAGCGAGCGCTCTACCATTTGAGCTAATTCCCCAGTTGCCTGGCTCCGTTGGCCCAGAAATACAGAAAAAAGAGACAGATCTCAAATAGGGATCCAGAAAAGGTTTCAGGAAAGCTTTGTTGAATGTCTGGCAAAAGGAAGAGGTCATGAGGTTTGCTGGAGAATGCGGGCATCGATCCCGCTACCTCTCGCATGCTAAGCGAGCGCTCTACCATTTGAGCTAATTCCCCAGTTGCCTTGCTCCACTGGCCCAGAAATACAGGTGAAACTCGGAAAATTAGAATATCGTCAAAAAGTGCATTTATTTCAGCAATGCAACATATTATATTATATTTTATTTTTATTTTTATTTTTACAAATGCTTTCTGAAGGAAAACACGAGTCAGGAAGTTGAGCAAGTGAGCAATATGACGGAACAGATTAAAGCAATAGGAGGGGGTGCTAGCTATATATAAGCTTTGGGAATGTTGGACCAGAACAGCAGGGCCGTCTTAAGCCCATCCAGTGCCCTGGCACTAGGTCCCTCCAGCGCCCCCCTCCAGAGCCTCTCCAAGGGCCCGGGAGTGTCAAGCAGACTGCGGCAGCAGCGGGAGGCCACCTCCGAGGACTCCGCGCTGTGCCTCCTTCTCGTTTCCCCAGCGCTGGGTTCTGCTCAGTCAAGCTTCGCCACCAGCGCACACACCGTGGGACCAGCAAGAGCTGCTTGGGCGCTGTGCGCGCGCTGGTGGCGAAGCTCGACTGAGCGGAACCCAGCGCTGGGGAAACGAGAAGGAGGCGCAGCACGGAGTCCTCGGAGAAGGAGCGCAGTCCTGGCCAGATCGCCGGAACCCTGCGCTCACTTGGCGCCCTTCCAGCGCCCTCCAGCGCCCTCCAGCGCCCTCCAGCGCCCGGTGCCGTGGTTCTCCGCACCACTAGCCTCTATGGCTAGGACGGGCCTGCAGAACAGTGATGCAAACCATCATCTGTTGTAATTGGCAGGATTTCTTTGCCTCTAGGATTAAAAGCCCAAGAGACTCAATGAGCTTTTTTGGAGCATTGTGGCTAGGCTCTGACCAGCTTTGAGAGATAACAGGCAGGTGAAGTTCTTCTTTTTTGATAGCTCTTGCACACTGGGGGTGAGCCGTATCAAAAGTCAACCCACGCAAGAGCTTCTGCTTGAGCTTCCTGTTGCTGAGACCAAGTAAAGCAGAAAGTTCCACATAATGAACTTTCGATACAATTGATGCTTACAAAAAGAGGAGCAAGCTTAATAGATTTATCCCAATTGATAAGGAAAAGCAGCTATGAGCAATACCGAAGCACATAATGACTTCTCACAAATTAAATCGAGCATCTGTAAAGAGCTGAAAAGCCAAATTCATAGCTCTTTGCTGTTTGCGCTGCTTTTTACACTCCAAACCGCAACTGCTCGGGAAGTTAACATGTCACCACTTCCTGGCTGCAAGAACAGCCATCACTGACACTTGTTGTTGCAGCATGAAAAACAAGTATTGGCTGGCAGAGCCGATGGATGAAAAGAGGAAAATGCGGGGTCGCCATCCATCAAGGGTCTTTGGGTAAGTGATAACCCAATTTCAAAAATAAAAAGGGTAAAGGGCCGCCCCTGACCATCAGGTCCAGTCGTGCCCGACTCTGGGGTTGCGGCGCTCATCTCGCTCTATAGGCCGAGGGAGCCGGCGTTTGTCCGCAGGCAGCTTCTGGGTCATGTGGCCAGCATGACAAAGCTGCTTCTGGCGAACCAGAGCAGTGCACGGAAACGCCGTTTACCTTCCCGCCAGAGCGGTCCCTATTTATCTACTTGCACTTTGATGTGCTTTCAAACTGCTAGGTGGGCAGGAGCTGGGACCGAGCAACGAGAGCTCACCCCGTTGCAGGGATTCGAACCGCTGACCTTCTGATCAGCAAGCCCTAGACTCTGTGGTTTAACCCAGAGCGCCACCTGGGTCCCAATTTCAAAAATTTGTTGTCGTTTAGTCGTTTAGTCGTGTCCGACTCTTCGTGACCCCATGGACCAGAGCACGCCAGGCACTCCTGTCTTGCACTGCCTCCCGCAGTTTGGTCAAATTCATGTTCGTAGCTTCAAGAACACTGTCCAACCATCTCGTCCTCTGTTTCAAAAATACAATGTGCCAAATAAGGGGAATCTGCAGTGAGGTCAGGAGACCTCCATTGTTAAGGACAAATCAATAAAGGCTAATTTAGAGCATATAAGCTACAATGTGCAAGACCATACATCTTTAAGGAGGTCTGCTGTGGCTTCCACACCGAGATATGCATTTTTGGAAGGAATGGAAGCAAAAGACATTTAGTCTATGAAATGAATCATATTTTTTGATCACGGAAAGCAAAATGCGGCTCTCTCTCTGTGTGTGTGTGTGTGTGTGTGTGTGTGTGTGTGTGTGTGTGTGCGGTGTTGGAATTCAACACAAAGGTCTACCCAATCCAAGGCAACCCAGAACTTGCCGGGCTAAAGGGATACTTAGACCAGCAAAATACAGTACATGTGATGTTTGTCAATTATGGAACTAAAATCAAAGGGGCTTTTGTTCCAGAGGGGCTTTTATTTCTTTGCAACTAAAACCAAGGGCTGTAAACAATTGTTGGCTAGTGAAGGGCTGTACCAGTTGGCATACGCAACAATACTTGCACCAACAAAAACACAATTAAGCAGGGGCAATATCAACTGCAACTTTCCTTTTTGGTGGGAAATGTGAATGCAGAATGGAGAAATCAGGGAGGATAGAGTTCAGCGCTTCCTCAAGCCAGCAAATGTTTGCTGCAGGTCGCATAGTTACAGGAAGCTACTAGCTGCATCACAGACTGTTTTTTGACAGCATGAGAAGAATTTAACCCCCCCTCCCCGCCGGGCACCTTGCCGCGGCAGGGACGGGGGGGGGGGGAATCAGATCACCAGTGCTTTGGATCGTCTCTCTAGTAGAGCCTTTGAAAGCTGGGACCAAACTGGCATCTTACAATCAGCATCAACCACAGGGATTCTTGTTGTTGTTTAGTCGTTTAGTTGTGTCCGATTTAGTTGTGTCCGACTCTTTGTGACCCCATGGACCATAGCACACAGGGATTATAAGAACCCCCTTTTGTCCAGTGCTAGACCTAGGCAGGTCCACACCTACTTTTGCTTTTTTTTAAAAAAAAAACATAATTTTTATTAATTTTACAGATTACAAAAAACGGTACATACATGAACACCTTTTCCACCTTCTTCCCACCCCCCTCCATGGGTCCTCCCCTGCCACAGAAGTATCCCACGCAGGTGAACAGTCAGCGATGGTCCATTTTATGATTGGGTTTCTGTCCTCCTCCCCCTCCCCTGCCCCCAAAGCCCCCCCCCTGCCACCAGAGAGTTCCAGGAAACCAGGGCAGTACGCAGGAAGTCATCCATCCAACCATCTATTGTCATACCAAAAAAAGAATAAAAAGAAGAGAAAAGAGAAGAAAAAGAAAAGAAAAAAATAGCAAAAAAGAAAAAAACAATACACAACAAAAAAAAAATCTTTTTTTTCCATTCATAATTGATAAACCATATTTTGTGGGCTTCCCCAACCTCCCCCCTTCCCCGGTTTTCATCCCTTTTTTTATCCTCTTCAACAGTTTCTTATTCTATGAAATAATTACCTTTATACTTTATACTACTTTTAAATTGGTTATTATCATTTTCACCTAATATCCAAATCACTGAAAAATCAAACTCCCATTTTTTCATCCCGTGCCTAATTTTTACCCCCTCTATAAGCCTCCATATTTTCACCTTTTTCCAAAATCAGTTCACTTTAAAACTATAACTATTCCCAATCTAACCTTACATCCCCGATTTCCGGCTCCAACCCCCCAATCCAGCAAGTTCCGTAGTCAGCAGTCCAGTTTTAATCCTGTTAATCCATCCTGATAATCACAACTTCACTTTCCCTTCACCCCACCCCCTGTTTACAGCCTTTTGCCATCCAGGCCTCCATACAGCACCCCTGAGTTTCTTCTCTTCTCTGCTTATTTTTTCCCTCTTCCCTGTGGGCATTCTGGAGTTCCAGTAAATCCGATCGTGCCCCCCTCGAAGGAGGGGCACTCCATCTGGCTTTTTGTAGAGTAAAATCATCATTTTTTTCGTGGTGAGCTTCATTTTGTATTATATTATCACAGTCCTCATCTTCATCTTTTCCTTCCAAATCACAGTCCCCATCATTGTCAAAAACCTCCAAATCCCTGTCACTGTCATTGTCATTCTCACACTCGTCTTCTTCAGCTTCAATCGCTTCATCCTCTAAAAAGTCATATTCTGCCATCACCATCTGGAATTGTTGCTGTAACTCTTGCTGTTGTGTCTCCTCTTGACATAGCTCTATTCTTACTTCCCACATTAAGGTCAAAACAGTCCGCTGGAACTCAGGCGAGTACCTTTTTGTTGACATAGTTCAATCCTGTCAAGGTCAAAACTTGTCACATGGGGTGGAAAATGGTCACAGTTTATTTTCTCGACTCCATTTTAACAAGCTGGCTGCATTCTCCAAGTCTTATTAGAAATAAAGTTCAAACTCACATTTCAAAAGCATATAAACAAAAAAAAAATTCCCAAAAAGTCCAGAAATAAAAATAAAAATACAATTCGACTTGTAGATCCTGATCAGCTCACTGGGTTGTCTGGGCTGCCGGCTCCCGAGGAAAAGAAAGGTCTTTCTTGATCTTAACCTCTTTCTGCAGGGCATTCACAACCGCAGTCTTTCTCCCCTTTTACCCTGCATCTAGGGGAGATTCTCTTTGATGCCTTTGAGGGAACCTTTTAAATTGAAATCTTCTATTTACGGCTTCGGGTTTCTGTTTACTGTCTCTTAAGTTGCCGTGGGGGGGGTGGCTTCCTCTTTCCCCCCCTCTCTCCCAGTTCCAAATTATTTTATAATCCAAATCGTGTGGTTACTTACAGTCTTATTTCCAATCGTTTTATTTTCAAAAGAATCCAGCGCTCTCCGCCTTCGGCTTGAAGCTTCTCTCCGCTAGGATAACGTTACCGCTCAAGATGGCCCCCACGACTTCTACCCTCCTCGCTCCAGAGCTCTTATTAGAGCTTGCCGGAGAGTTGGGGAGTCCGGATTGGGGCTCTGCCGAGCAAAATTCGCCCCCGGGACGCTCTTCCCGAGGTTCTAAGGGGCGCAGCGTCGCTCTCGCTGCCCTCCCCACTCCCAGCAGAGACGGGCCGTCTCGGAGACGAGACGGGACCCCGCCGATCGGCGCTGGCGCTGAACCGGAAGCCCCACACCTACTTTTCCAGCAGGAAGAAGAGGTCCTTGGTCTTGAGTGGGCATGATGGGAATTTCTCCTGGCATACGGAAAGTGGCATCTAAGTGCATAAACAAATTCAGTTCCGCACTGCCTTGAGCAGCAGCCTCTAAAGGCATTGCTGGCTGCTGGCCGCTGTTGGCTGTGAGACTGTCTGCACAGGAAACATCCTCTTTTGACCCTGGGCTAGAGGGAAGCCTGCTAAGGAGTCTCCTGCATTGACTGGCCTTATCTGGCTGCCACAAAGCAGCTGCCAGGACATTTGCCTTATGAATTTGGGAACCTATATCTTGGTAAGCACACGGCGTATTTGAAGGATTTGAGATCTTAGGGGCTTGTGCTGCTGGTACAACTCTCTTACAGCATTCATTTGTAGCATCAGGGGTTTCAGACTGTGCCAGCGTTACTTTTTCTTGCAAACAGTTAGTGAAGTCAAGAAAGCAGTCAGAGGCTTTTTGTCTGATAGTGGCAGAGTCTTTGATGGGTTTTTCAGATTCCGGCATTTTGTTAAAGGCTTGCAGTGCGCATGCAGAAATTATGGGAAAGCACTCACGGGGCAGGCTGACATTGCATACCCACAGTACTCTACTGCCCTTGCCCTACCAACTGGTCAAAGAGTACCCCACGCACAGCGTGTAGCTGGGCATGATGTCCTGCAGCCTGGTGAAATTCATTAAGCCAAATCACATATTGACCAGGATTGAGGAGCATTTTCATCAGGAATTTCCAATCATCAGGAATTAGGGCATAGCCTGCAGATAAGCCTTCTATGAGCGCTCTCACATAAGTGCTGGACAAGCCAAATTTGTCAGCACCCTTTGTTACTGACTACAGTACTTTAGGCAAAGGGTCCCAATGGCTAGCCTGATTTTCCTGGGCATCTGTTGTGTGTGTGACCAGACCATCTATAGTCAGGTCTGCAAGCTCCTCTCCAGTTAGGTGGACAGCTGAAAGTCTTTCCTTCTGAGACTTTACCGACTCAGGAGGTGGTTCCGTGGCTGCCAAGGCAGGCAAGCCTGAAGCCTGAAAAGGATTGTTACGGGAAATCTTGGGCTGAGGTAAAGGAAGGAGTTGTTCAAACACCATCCCCTATTTTTAAAAGGCACCCGTAATGACGACGTTGGACCACCCTTTAGGGTTGTCGTAAATTACTGTTCCAAGCCCCACAAATCCGGTCTACTTTGCAGGGCTGTTGTAACGGGGGCACCCCACGCCACGGCCCTGCTTTCCCCACGTTGTGTAAGGGGTGTGAAAATGAACAGACGCTCCCCCATCTCCCGGCAAGGGATTAAAAGAGGAAAAGAGGGAATGTAAGCTGTGCCACCTTCGTTCCCCCGAGGACTTTTTCAGAGGTTGGGGGAGGGTCTCTTTCCCGGCCGTTTCCGGGGATCGAACCTGGGACCTTCTCATCAAAGAAACAGAACGGAGCTTGTATGGAAGGAGGAGAATTTGTGTGTTCTGCGAGGGAGGCGTCGCTCATTCCTCCCCATGGGTCAGTGAGCTCCGCTTCCTAGAGAGGCAGGAAGGTTTGGAGGGGGGAGGGGGGAACAAGGTTGGAGGAGAGGGGCCGCCATTCACATTATCGGAAGAGGAGCAGGTCTGCAGAGGAGGAAGAAAAAAAGGTCCAAAATATATCTATATATTGTTTGGGGGAGAGAGAGAAGGATGCGCTTTTTCTCCCCCTGAATCTGCAAACAGGGCAGCTGTGAAGGGAGGGCAGGATTTGGGGCGAGGTGGGGGGATGAAAGGAAAGTAGGGGAGTGCTCCCCCTCCCCCTTCTTTCTGTGGATCAGTCGAGCGGGGGAGTGGCTGATTTAGGCCCGGTTGGGATAAAGGAGCCCCTCCCCCAGAGCCTCCCGCCCTTTATCTTGCGGCGGGAAAGGAAATCGGGATGGGGAGCAGAGAGGACAACGAGGTAGAGCTGCGGGGGGGGGGGCGGGTGCAATGGGCGATGGTGACACTCCAAGGTCTTCTTTCCTGTATTTTGGAGGGCAGAGAGAAGGCTGTTCTCAGGGCCTGCTCCACTGTGAGGGAGACTGAGGCAGCCCCCTCAGGCAGCAGATGCAGAGAGGGGCAAGGAGGGGACTGAGCTGAGTCCCATTTGGCCTGCCCTGATTTAACCCTCTATCTTCTCATCCAGTGGAAGGTGCTGTCCCATTGCCAGTGTCCTAGACACAATACAGCAGCCTCGGGAAGTAAATGGTGCTGGATGATTTGGGAATGTGTGCAGTTGGACTGTATCAGGAAGATCTTGGAGATCATGGAAGGAGGAGGACATGAAATACAGATATTCAGCATTTTCAGAAGAGCGGGAAGAAGGGGAAAGTGTGTCGCACTCCCACCATCCCTGGCCATGGGCCATCCTTGCTTTGACAGATGGTACTTTGTGTCCAAAATGGGACTCAGGTGGCACTGTGGGTTAAACTACAGAGCCTAGGGCTTGCCGATCATAAGGTTGGTTGTTCGAATCCCTGCGACGGGGTGAGCTCCCGTTGCTTGGTCCCTGCTCCTGCCAACCTAGCAGTTCGAAAGCACATCAAAGTGCAAGTAGATAAATAGGTGCCGCTCCAGCGGGAAGGTAAACGGCGTTTCCGTGCGCTGCTCTGCCTTCTCCAGAATCAGCTTAGTCATGCTGGCCACATGACCCAGAAGCTATACACCGACTCCCTCGGCCAGAAAAGCGAGATGAGCGCCGCAACCCCAGAGTCGTCCACGACTGGACCTAATGGTCAGGGGTCCCTTTACCTTTACCTTTACTTTGTGTCCAACCACAACTGGAGGGTCAGAGATACCTCACCTCAGCATAGAAGGTGCCTCTAGGGCAGCATTTCTCAACCTTTGATCCCCAGATGTTCTTGGACTGCGACTTCCATAAACACTGACCACTGGCCCTGATGGCTAGGAATCATGGGAATTGTAGTCCCACAACATCTGGGGACCCAATGTCAAGAAAGGCTGCTCTAGGGCTCTGTTATTTGGGAGTTGGTGAAACTGGATCTTTTTTTTTAATGTTTTTTATTTATTTCCGTTATTAGAAACATACATATATTTACATACAAATCAAGACAAAAAGAAACACCAAGAATACAATATATTATATGTTTTCCATCTCGAAAATCAAAAATAAAAAGGACAAAAAACAAAGGGCACAGGAGAGAAAAAAAAGGGGAGGTAGGGGGGGGAAGGGGTGAGAAGTAAAAAAGAAGCAGAAGAAAATTTACAAAAATTACAAACAATACCTAAAATACCAACAACTTCCAATCATATCTTTGTAGCTAATACTATTCCTCTTCATCATCCACAAAATAAATTCTTTATTGTCTATCTTTTGACCCTTCAACTTGGTTCAGTTTTTGTCTGCTTTGAGTATTAATTACTTAATTGTTTTTATATATTCATCAAAAATCCTCCATTCCTTTTTTATTTTTTGTCTTGTTTGTCCTCTAATTCTCCCAGTGGTCCTGGCTAGCTGTAAATATTCTTTCATTAGTATTTGCCAATCTGTTATACTAGGGATGTTTCTACTTTTCCAGTTTCTAGTGATCAGCACCCTCGCGGCTACAATACCATACATTAATAGTTTTCTATTTACATCTCCTATATCTTCCGGTATTATATTTAGTAGGAACATTTCTGGTTTTTTCGTAATCTTACATTTCAGCATTCTCTTTAACTCTTCATAGATGTTCTCCCAATATATCCTTATCTCTGCACATTTCCACCACATGTGCATTTGAGTTCCTGTTTCTTTCTCACATCTCCAGCAATTAGGTGATTTATTTTTATACATTTTTGCTAGTTTTTCAGATGTCTGGTACCACCTATATATCATTTTAAAGATATTTTCTCGCAAATTGTAGCACGCGGTAAATTTTATATCTTTTTTCCATAGCCTTTCCCACTGGTCTACAAATATATTGTGGCCCAAATCTTGGGCCCACTTTATCATAGATGGCTTAGTTTGTTCTTCCTTTAACTCCCATTCCAGTAACAAATCGTAGGAACGTGAAATCAATTTTTGATCATTTTCTATCAATTCTTTTTCAAATTTAGACTTCTCTTTTGCAATTCCCAATTTTTTGTCCTCCATGAATTTCTGGTTTACTTGAAAATATTGCAGCCAGCTCGTAAAATATTTTTTGGTCTCCTCATAGCTTTTTAATTTAGGTTCATTCTGTGTAGTCTCCAATAACTCATGGTAGGTGGCAATCTTTTCTTCCATATTTAATTTTTTAGCCGTAATCACATTTATTAGGGATGTCCACAGGGGTATCTTAGGTTCTAATATACTTTTATATTTTGCCCAAATTAAATACAACGATTTCCTAATTAAATGATTTAAAAACCCCTGTGTGCTTTAACTTTCCCATAAATCAAATATGAATGCCAGCCAAATCTATTTTCTACTCCCTCTAGGTCTAGAATCTCTGGTTTTTCTAAAGTTATCCATTCTTTCAGCCACACCAATCCAGCTGCTGCGTGGTATAATTCCAAATTAGGGAGAGAAAATCCCCCCCTCTCTTTTTTATCTGTTAGCAGCTGGTATTTAATTCTTGGCTTTTTGTTGTTCCATACGAACTTTGTTAAATCTTTCCTCCACTCAGCAAAGCATTTTATTCCTCCCAAAATTGGTATTGTTTGAAACAAATACATCAACTTTGGGAGTATGTTCATTTTCACTACAGATATTCTGCCCCAGAGGGAGAGTTTTAATTTACTCCATTGTTCCATTCCTTTTTTGATTTCGCTCCAAGTTTTTTTATAGTTGTTTTCATATAGATTTAGAGTTTTTGCTGTCATCCAAATACCTAAATATTTAACTTTCTTTTTAAGTTCTAGTCCTGTTATCTGCTTCAGCTCTTCCCTTTCTTTTTTATCCATATTTCTGGTTAGTAATGTTGTTTTTTTATAATTTATTTTAAGTCCTGCCACCTTCCCATATTCCTTTATAGTTTCTGTTACTTTTGGGATGCTTTCTTTTGGATCTTGAGTTGTCACCACTATATCGTCCGCGAAGGCACGAACTTTGTATTCTCTTTTCCCTATCTTTATTCCTTTTATTCCATTTTCACTTCTAATTTTATTTAACAACACCTCCAATACCAGAATGTATAGCAATGGGGAGAGTGGACAGCCTTGCCTTGTGCCTGAAACTGGATCTTAAGGGTTCTTAATCCCAGGGATTATGATAGGTATCTAGACCAATCTGTGGTCGTCAACAGGTTTGCCATACCTATCAGTCAATCACCCATTCCACCACCCTTCTGAGTAATACCCCGCCCACTATATATAAGGGTCTGGTGACTTCTGTTTCAGTGTATCTGAAGAAGTGTGCATGCACACAGAAGCTCATACAAGTGACAAACTTAATTGATCTCTAAGGAGCTACTGGAAGGAATTTTTCTATTTTATTTTTATTTTTTATATAGACCATAACGCTATAAATCCAATGTTACCACACTCGGCAGGGGTGGAGGATTATTGTGCAGAGGATGAAGAACTTCATGATGAATTTAGGACCCTGATGAATAGTGGGCAGGTTCATGGACATACAGCAGCTCCCTTTCCTGTGAGAAACCACTTTTTATAAAAAGTAAACCCCACAGTTCAACCGTATTCTAAGATAATGCTGCTTCATTAACGTTAATAGAGGGTTAGAGAAGGCTGATGATGCATTACCATTATTTGACATTATTTCATTTGTCTTTCCTAAAAATTTGGAACACATGGAGGACAGGAGATAATGTATGAGATGTTAAATTACGAGCAGGTGCTAATTGATGTGTCTAATATTCCTTTGTTCCCTTCCTAGAAAACAAATAGGATTTTCTCTCCCCCACCCCCGTCGAAAATAGACAATGGAACAGGCAGTCAAAATTCTGGTGGGCCATGTCCAATGGGAATAACGAAGAAACCATTTAAATACATGGAGTGTGAAAAGAGAGAGGATAAACAATTTGAAAGAATGGAGTGTAGAAAGAGCTTCACTGACAGTGGAAATCTTAGAAAACATCAACGGACTCACACGGGGGAGAAACCATTTAAATGCATGGAGTGTGGAGAGTGTGGAAAGTGCTTCAGTGAGAGTGGACACCTGAATTTACATCATCAGACTCACACGGGGGAGAAACCATTTCAATGCATGGAGTGTGGAAAGAGCTTCAGTCAGAGTGGAAACCTTAGAATTCATCAACGGAGTCACACGGGGGAGAAACCATTTAAATGCCCGGAGTGTGGAAAGAGCTTCAGTGAGAGTGGAACACTAAGAAAACATCAACGGACTCACATGGGGGAGAAACCATTTCAATGCATGGAGTGTGGAAAGAGCTTCACTACTATAGGAACCTGTAGAATTCATCATCGGACTCACACGGGGGAGAAACCCTTTCAATGCATGGAGTGTGGAAAGAGCTTCAGTCAGAGTGGAGACCTTAGAATTCATCAACGGAGTCACACGGGGGAGAAACCATTTAAATGCCCGGAGTGTGGAAAGAGCTTCAGTGAGAGTGGAACACTAAGAAAACATCAACGGACTCACACGGGGGAGAAACCATTTCAATGCATGGAGTGTGGAAAGAGCTTCACTACTATAGGAACCTGTAGAATTCATCAACGGACTCACACGGGGGAGAAACCCTTTCAATGCATGGAGTGTGGAAAGAGCTTCACTACTATAGGAAACCGTAGAATTCATCAACGGACTCACACGGGGGAGAAACCATTTAAATGTATGGAGTGTGGGAAAAGCTTCAGTCAGAGTGGACCACTTAGAATTCATCAACGGAGTCACACGGGGGAGAAACCATTTAAATGCCTGGAGTGTGGAAAGAGCTTCACTGACAGTGGAACACTTAGAAAACATCAATGGACTCACACGGGGGAGAAACCCTTTCAATGCATGGAGTGTGGAAAGAGCTTCAATCAGAGTGGAGCACTTCGAAAACATCAACAAACTCATACAGTGGAGAAACCATATATGTCCTAGGGAAGTGGACAGAGGTTCAGATGAAGTGCAAGTCTTAAAAACCATAAAAAGACTCTGAGGGGTAAGAGCTGTAAGAGTGGAAACACTACAAGCCATGAATTAACTCAAAGATGAGAAATGGTTTAAATAGAAGGAGTGTGGATTCTGCTTTGGTTATTATGGAACCACTTTTTAATGTGTAGAACCGCTTTATCTCCGAGTTGACTATTTCTTTCACATCAATAACAGGAAATCAGTCTTAAATGCATGCAGCGTATTTGAACTTCTGTTGTTTGTATGTAACATTGTCTAGACATGTTTTAAAAGTAATGAGGGTAACATTTCACAGTAGTAAGCATATATATAATTTAATATTTAATATTTAATATACTGTTAGATAGGGAGGGGAGTGTGTGAGTCTGGAGTGTTGCTTCTGAATGAGGATGGACTGAGAGTGAGATGGTTTTGGTGTTTGGTGGAGGGAGTTGGAAATGTTTGTATCTGGGAATGGAGAGTTGCAGAAAGAGGAGCTGAGATTGGTGGTGTTGCTTTGGAAGCAGAGTTAGATTAATATTATAGGAACAGCGGCATAACTCCCAATGTTATAATTGCAATGATGGAACCATGAAGACACAGACAGATTGTAAGCACCTGCTTATATACCCATCTACCCATCTTGAAACCCTCATCTATTCTTTTGATTTATAGATATAGTGTGCATAGATATATTTGGTGATAGGAAAAATAAAATGTGTATTTAGTGGCATAACGAGGAAAGGCTCTGTTCCTAGCTGCATGTCTTGCATGAGGAAGGAAGAGGTCACAGGGAAGAAGGGGCTGTACGAGAGCATCTCAAAGAAATGTGCTGGTGGGGGGCACAGTGGCACAAGTGTGTGTAGAATGGTATCCCCAAAATGACACGGGAGAAACAAAATGGATGAGTATAATGTGGAAGTATGTTCAGGCCGGTCCCAAACCGAGAGTGCTTAGGGTTAATTTCCTCCATATCCACCAGCTGCCCCAAGGCAGGAGCCACCTCTGGGCACTCAGGGTGGAAAGCCTCCCTCCACATTTGAAACTGGGCGGCAAATCTTTTAGAGACCGAGTCCCCAAACTGCAATGCAAAACCCACTTCTTTATCACAAAGCGCCAACAAGGCTATTCTACCTGTATATCTATTTTTTTCCTGTTTGTTTCACATTTCTTCTTTATGACTACTGTTTTAATAAATAAGCCTTCATAAAAGTTCTTGCATTACATGCTTCATTAATCTTTCCATTGGTATGTAATATAACGCAGTGCTTTTTGTCTTAAAAAACGTTTAGGGGTACTCAAATTTTGACTCAAGAAAATCACCACTGGGGGAGGGGATCAATACAGTTCAAATTGGGAAAAATAAATACAGTGGTACCTCAGTTTTTGAACAGCTTAGTTCTCAAACCACTTGGAACTTAAATAAAAAAATTCATTCCAGTAGTACTTTAGAGACCAAAAGTTTGTCATTGGTATGAGCTTTCGTGTGCATGCACACTTCTTCAGATACACTGAAAGAGAAGTCACCAGACCCTTATATGTAGTGAGAGGGTGGGGAGGGGTATGACTCAGAAGGGTGGTGGGAATGGGTGATTGGTTGATAGGTGTGGTAAACCTGTTGATGACTGTTAACGACTGCAGTTGGTCTTGCAGGAAAAAGCAAGGGGTGAGATGGCTAAAAATAGCTTTATCGTGTAGAATGAGATAAGAATCCAATGTCTCTATTTAGACTCTCCATGGTCTCTCCATGGTTTTAAGTTTGGTAATAAGTTGCAATTTCCAGTCTATTCCTGAAATTCTTTTGTAATAAGACAGCAACTTTGAGATCTTGTATAGAATGTCTTGGGAGATTGAAGTGTTCTCCTACTGGTTTCTCTGTCTTGTCATTCCTGATGTCAGGATGTTCAGTGTATCTAAAGAAGTGTGCATGCACATGAAAGCTCATAGCAATGACAAACTTAGTTGGTGTCTTTTAATTTTGTTTCGACTATGTCAGACCAACACGGCTACCTACCTATAACTAGTACTTGGAACCTGAACACTTCAAACTCAGAAATGAGTGTTCCAGTTTTGGAACTTTCTTCAGAAGTTGAA
This sequence comes from Zootoca vivipara, assembly GCF_963506605.1. Classification (NCBI taxonomy): domain Eukaryota; kingdom Metazoa; phylum Chordata; class Lepidosauria; order Squamata; family Lacertidae; genus Zootoca; species Zootoca vivipara. The sequence goes on from NC_083277.1 coordinate 14,035,572, forward strand.
CGTGCTCTGTTCTGAGGATAACTTTTGGTTTTGAGTGCCACAATTCTTTTTTTCCGGGCCGGGCAGCAAGCAAGCACCCTAGGGATGTTACCCCCACCCCCAGCCTGCCCCTCCTTGCAGGCAAGTAGGAGTGGGATTGGGCTGCTCCTCTTGGCAGCGTTGCTGCTTGCATGGGAACAGGAGCTGGATCGGGGCTGCTCAGCTGGGGAGGTGCAGGCTCTGTCACACTTTCCATTGAGGGGTTCCCGGCTGTACTCCCCTCAAAGGACAAGTTTAAGGGGGGCCCCACCTCCGCATCAGATCCCCTGCAACCCCATGAAGGCAGCCAGGCTGAATAGTTGCTGGGGTTGGGGAAGGTGGAGGCAGCCCGGAAGCTGCATCTGAGAGCCCCTGCATCACCTGAAGGCAACCAGGCGCTCAGTGTGCCAGCAGGAGTGGAGGCGGGGATCTCTCTGCATGAAGCCTCCACATCTGAGAGATCCCCACCCTGCTCCTGAACAAGGCTGCCTTCAGAGGTCTTCCAAAAGTTATGTAATCCTTTCTCTCTTTGACATCTGATACTGAGGGGGGGGTTCCACAAGGAGGGTGCCACTACCGAGAAGGCCCTGGTATCCTGTAAATGTGAGGGAACTGCCAGATGGGCGGGGTATAAATAATAAATTGTTATTATTACAATACGTCCAGTGCTATGCACTCAGTGTTCCCCGCCCCTCATCCTAGATCTGTGAGTGAGAGCTCACTGCCTAAACCGGGGGGGGGGGGGGTTTGCAAGGATAATTACTCTCAAATCCTTCTGAATTATCTGCATGCCCAGCGTCTGCTATCATGGGATCTGCTGTTCACCATGGCAGCTCCGGACTGGAAGTGCTATTGTTTATATTTTATAAATTAATTGTGTCACAACACCTCCACATTCTTGGCTATGTGAAGGGGGAAGTGTTCAGATAAAACATTATCTCTGGGGCACCAGGGCTGTTTAGCAGCATAACCAGGAAGGACTCACCTCCTAGTTGCACATCCTGCATGAGGAGGGAAGGTGGCAGAGCAGAGACTGGGCAGTGCCAGAGAGACCTCAATGCAGAGAGACCTCAATGCAAGTGTGTGTAAAAGGCTTCACTGTAAGCACATATTAAATTATCCCCAAGATAACGCTCATACGACAGAAACCCTATGGATATCTATAGTGTGGAAACTTAAGGGTCAACTTTCTACAAGTCCACAAGCTACCTGGAGGCAGGAGTCACCTCTGAGCATTGAGGCAGCCAACAGGAAGCTTCCTTTGAACGTCATAGGGGCACATGGACCTGGTGTGGCCACTTTTCAGGGCTCTTTCCAGGAACGGTTGAACCCATCATTCACAAGTGAGGCCTGGTTTGCTCTCAAAGGGGTGGGGAAGGGAGGGAGAGTCCCAAAGTCTCTGCCTCCTCCACACCCCCAGGGGTTTAGCCTGTATCTGGACTGCACCACTTCAGCCTGCAAGGAAGACCCTGTTTTCTGGGACACATTGATTCCACCATTTGGGGGAAGCAAAACAAGTCAGCGGAGAGGAGATCATCATCATCATCATCATCATCATTTATTTATACCCCACCCCACGGCTTCCAACAGAATATTAAAATCCAATAATCTATTAAACATTAAAAGCTTCCCTAAACAGGGCTGCCTTCAGATGTCTACTAAAAGTCTGGTAGTTGTTTTTCTCTTTGACATCTGGTGGGAGGGCGTTCCACAGGGCGGGTGCCACTACCAAGAAGGCCTTCTGCCTGGTTGCTTGTAACTTGGCATCCCGCAGCGAAGGAACCGCCAGAAGGCCCTCGGCACTGGGCCTCAGGGTCCAGACTGGACCCTCCTCCCTTGGGAGAAGGGGTGCACTGGAGAGCAGTCCATCCTGTGAGCCAGGCATCCCCAAACTGCGGCCCTCCAGATGTTTTGGCTTACAACTCTCATGATCCCTAGCTAACAGGATCAGTGGTCAGAGATTGTTGGAATTGTAGTCCAAAACATCTGGAGGGCCGAGGTTTGGGGATGCCTGCTGTGAGCTGCCTGCCCTGTAGTCTGAGGCAGGACAGATCCTGCCCAGCCATAGACCCACCACTCGAGAGGATGAGGACCGAGAATTTGGGTACAACTTGCACTATTAATGCTCTCCTGAGATTTCCTGTAACAGGAATAGCAGCTCCGCTGGGGCACGTTCTTTGATAACAAAATGAGTAACAAAATGAATTTCAACAGGGACAAATGTGAGATCCTACACTTAGGCATCAAGAAGCACCTACACAAATAGAGGATGGGGGACACCTGGCTTACTAGCCGGACATGTGAAAAGAATCTAGGGGTCTTGGTGGACCAATAGCTTAACATGAGTCCACAGGGTGATGCAGCAACAAAAAAACATACAGTAACTCTATTCTAGGCTGTAGGGTATGACTCGAACCAATGGCTTCAAGTTGCAAGAAAGGAGATAGGAACATGCAAGCCCACTCACCACGACAAGGTGATGATCCAGTGAGTAGGATGACAATCACTACAAAGCAGTACAAAGCTGTCATGTACCACAGACCATTTGCCAGGCATCCTTTCAAGGCATGCTTCCTACCATAAAGATACAAGATAGCTTTGATGTAGCTTTGTATGCTCTAGATAGATTTTAGTGCCAGGTAGATACTTAGCATAGAAGTGCTCTCTTTTTATTGCCTCCGGGATTTCCTAAATGCATTCCTTCTTGGTCGTAACTGCTGCCACGATGTGAATGGAGAGAGTCGTTGCCCAGCTGCCACCAAGAGGGCCAGGAGGCGCGTGCAGAGCGCAGTGGCCAAGAAGTTTTTGGCTTTGGGGGGAGCGATTATCCGTCACCCGGGCATTAACTCACGCAATGTGTCCCTTTACAGGCTTGATGGGGTTCATCTGTCTGTGACTGGGAATGATTTGTGGCTGACCTCCATGTCAGCAGGATTAAGAGGTTGGTTACAAGGGTGAGTGGTTGGCAGGGAGGGCTCTCGCTCATGTGGCGGATAGGCTTTGGTTAAGGTGATAGGGGTGGCAGAACAGTCTGGCCATCCCTATGCAATGGGTATTTCGTTAAAGGAATCCAGGGACTCATTGGTTGGTCAACCCTGAGAGGAGTTGTGTCCAGGGGGACATTTGGCTGGTGGAATGGCTTGACCCCGCTTTCCACTGTGCCGGGTGTTTCACCCAAGACTGACCTATCGTGTGCCCTGAGTCAGCGCTACCTGCAACAGTGCAGGGAGCTAGTCAAACCAGAGCCTATGCAACCACTCACTTGATTGTAATCAATAAAGTTGTGGCCTAAATTCTGCCAAAAACCAAACCAAAAATTTGAGTCTTGTCTGGATTTATTTGGGGGTGGTTAAAAGGCCTACACACGCAAAAGGAAGAGCTTGTGAGCTTATCTGGAGAATGTGGGCATTGATCCCACTACCTCTCGAATGCTAAGCGAGTGCTCTACCATTTGAGCTAATTCCCCAGTTTTCTCCAGTATACAGAAAAAGCAGCAGATCTCAGAAAGGGATCCAGAAAAGGACCGAGGGAGGATTTGTTGTTGTTCATGGGTGTGGCCAGAATTTATGATAGGAGGGAGCCCAAAAGGTTTTGGAGCTTTTTTGGGGGGGGGGAGATCGCCCCAAAAAGTTGTTGCCCTTGGGGCTTCCGGGTTCAGCGCCAGCGCCGATCGGCGGGGTTTCGTCTCGTCTCCGAGACGGCCCGTCCCTGCTAGGAGTGGGGAGGGCAGCGAGAGCGACGCTGCGCCCCTTAGAACCTCGGGAAGGGCGTCCCGGGGGCAATTTGCTCGGCACAGCCCCAATCCGGACTCCCCAACTCTTCGGTTAGCTCTAATAAGAGCTCCGGAGCGAGGAGGGTAGAAGTCGCGGGGGCCATTTTGAGCGGCAACGTTATTCTAGCAGGGAGAAGCTTCAAGCCGAAGGCGGAGAGCGCTGGATTCTTCCGAAAATAAAACGATTGGAAAAGACTGTAAGTAACCTCACGATTTGGATTATAAAACAATTTGGATCTGGGAGAGAGGGGAGAAAAGAGGAAGCCACCCCCCCCCACGGCAACAAAAGAGACAGTAAATAGAAACCCGAAGCCGTAAACAGAAGATTTGTAATTCAAAAGGATCCCTCAAAGGCATCAAAGAGAATCTCCCCTTTGATGCAGGGTGAAAAGGGGAGAGAGACTGTGGTTTATGACTGCCCTGCAGCAAGAGGTAAAGGCTAAGAAAAACCTTTCTTTTCCTCGGGAGCCGGCAGCCCAGACAACCCAGTGAGTTGATCAGGATTTATAAGTCAATTTTTATTTCACTTTGTATTTCTGGACTTTGTGGAATTTCTTTTTTGGTTTAAGTGTTTGTGAAATGTGAGTTCGAACTTTATTGTCAATAAGACTTGAAGAATGCAGCCAGCTTGTTAAAATGGAGTCGAGAAAATAAACTGTGATCATATTCCACCCCACGTGACAAGTTTTGACCTTGGCAGGATTGAATTATGTCAACAAAAAAGTGTTCCCCTGAGTTCCAGCGGTCTGTTTTGACCTTAATGTGGGAAACAAGAATAGAGCTATGTCAAGAGGAGACACGACGGCAAGAGTTACAGCAAAAATTTCAGATGGTGATGGCAGAATATGATTTTTTAGGAGATGAAGCTTTTGACACTGAAAAAGATGAATGTGAGAATGACAATGATGGTGACAGTGATTTGGAAGGAAAAGATGAAGATGAGGACTGTGATGATTCAACACAAAATGAAGCACACCACGAAAAAAATGATGACTTTACTCTACAAAAAGTTGGGTGGAGTGCCCTGCTTTTGAGGGGGGCACGATTGGTATTATTGGAACTCCAGAACGCCCACAGGGAAGAAGGAAAAAATATGCAGAGAAGAGAAGAAATTCAGGGGTCCTGTATGGTGGCCTGGATGGCAAAAGACTGTAAACAGGGGGTGGGGTGAAGGGAAAGTGATGTTGTGATTATAAGGATGGATTAACAGGTTTATAACTGGTCTGCTGATTTTGGAATTTGCTGGATTGGGGGGGTGGAGCCGGTAATCGGGGATGTAAGGTTAAATTGAGAATAGTTATAGTTTTAAAAGTGAATGGATTTTGGAAAATGTGAAAATATGGAGGCTTATAGAGGGAGAAAAAATTAGGCACGGGAAGAGAAAATGGGAGTTTGATTTTTCAGTGATTTGAATATTAGATGAAAATGTTAACAATTGATTTATAAGTTGTATAAGATACAAAGGTGTATTTTTATAAAGTAAGAAACTGTTGCAGATGATAAAAAAGGGATGAAAACCGGGGAAGGGGGGGGAGGGGAAGCCCACAAAATATGGTTTTACAACTATGAATGTAAGAAAAAATTTTCTGTTTTGTATTGTTTTTTTCTCTTTTTTTGCCCTTTCTTTTTTCCCTTTTTTCCTATTTCTATTTTTCTCTTTTTTGGTATGACAATAGATGGTTGGATGGATGGCCTCCTGCGTACTGCCCTGGTTTGCTGGAGCTCCCTGGTGGCAGGGGGGGGCTTTGGGGTCAGGGGAGGGGGAGGAGGACAGAAATCCAAGCATAAAATGGACCATCTCTGACTGTTCACATACATGGGATACTTCTGTGGCAGGGGAGGACCCATGTGGGTGGGTAGGAAGGAGGTGGAAAAGGTGTTTATGTATGTACCGTTTTTTTTGTTTTTTTGTATTTTGTAAAATTAATAAAAAGTATGTTAAAAAAAAAAGTTGTTGCCCTTTTTTGGAGATCACAGGTAAAAAAAAATCACAGGTAAAAAATCCCTCCCCAAAGAGGACATTACGGGGGCAGGCTTCTGCTGGGGAGGAACAGAAGCTCAGTCAATTGAGTATTTTTAATGCTTTTCTATACTTTTTGAGGTATGTTGTTGGCGGCATCTATCTGTCTCAGGAGACAATGTTCTGTCTGTCTCCAGGCACTGCAGTCATCTGCAAGGGATTCCCACATGGCACGGCTGATGTTGCAAGCCTTCATGCCCCATTTGCAGACGTCTTTGTAAGACGAAGTTGGTCGGCCGATGGGCCTGGTGCTTGAAGTACATCCTTGGGGAGCCTGCCATCTTCTATTCTGTGAACATCGTCAAAACAGGAGTGTGGACGTGCTGGGAATGTGGGCTTGAGAGAGCACACCTTTGTTTGAAACTCTGTCCTGCCAAGTGATACCCAAAGTCTTCCTGACATGGCAGACGTGGAAGCTATTGAGGCATCACTCCTGAGGGTGATAAGTTGCCCATGACTCACTTGCATAAGGCAGTGTGCTCAACATGCACACTGGTGGACCTTCATCTTGGTATTGGAGCCCCTGTTGTGTGCATGTCAAAAAGAAGAGATTGGAGGCTTGCCTGGAGAATGACAAATCGAGTCCCCCCCTAGCAAGAGGGCACGTTTTGTGGAGTGGCCTGGCAACCAGACCCTGTGTTGTGGGTGGGAACGTTTGGATGGCCACCACTCCCTATTGGAGGTCCCTCAATGCTGGGTGCAATTTGATCAATGGCATGCCAGCTAAATGCTATCGAGGGACCTCTATTTAAGCCCATGCACGTGTCCCTGAGCTTCCTCTTTTGGGCCAGTGCATCAGAACACCAGCATCGTGTCCGCTGTGAGCCGAAAGAGAGAGCGATCTTTCTATGACATTAACGGTGATCTGTTTCATTTTACTTATCTTTCGCGATTTAACCTTTTAATCCTTTAGTTTTTGTTAAATTTCCCCTCCTTTCCTTTCCCTCCCCGCTTCGCTTTCAAGGGGCCTTTGCCCCTCAAGGGCTTCAGCCCCTTCGAGGCGTTGGGCCTGCTGTCGCTTTAGCTGCTGGGTACATTGTGCATGTAAGAAGATACAGTCTTTTGTGTCTTCATTGTTTCTTTATCTGGCTATCTGGCTCCCTCCGCTTGGCCTCAAAGCGGAGATGAGCACCACACGCCATAGTTAAATTTGGCTGGACTTAACCATCCAGAGGTCCTTCACCTTTTACCTATATATAAACCCTGAATGCATTTCTATAGCATCCTCCACCCCTATTTCTGGATTGCTGTACACCAGGGATCCCCAAACATACCCAGCTTTGGGCCGGTGCCCACAGCAGTGGAAATAAGAGCTAAAACTGGCCCCCGGGCCGTAGTTTGGGGATGCCTCCTGTACATCATCATCCCCTTCCGATCAACCATGCAGTGGAAATAAGTGCTAAAACCGGAAGCCTGAGAGAGGGGAGCCTCTCCTCCCATGGTTTGATTTGGTATAATGCAGCGCCCCGCATCTCCAAGGCAACAGCTGACCTGAACCTTGTAGGTAGGGGGGGTGGAAGTGAACCCCCCTTTTCAGGTAGCAGATTCCTCACCAGGAGGGAGAAGCCAGAGCAGCCCCTCCGCACATTCCCCAGCCAGTGCACAGGATAGAGAGGACTCTCCAAAAGGCCACTTCTCTCTCGGTCCCCCGCTGTCAATGTCCTGCTGGGCTTCCCTCCCCCCACATTGCTTCCATTCCTCCTTCAGCCCCCCAACTTCCACCTCCATCCACCCGAGTGCGCAGGGGCCTCCCAAGATCAGCAGGGAGGGGAGGGGGGGTCTCTATCCAGGCCTCTCTCACGTCCTTTAACCCTTCCATGGACTCCCTCTCTTTTTCTCCCCACCGAAAGATACTTGCCGGAAACCCGGAGCGCCCCACGGATTCGTCGTGAGGGTAGCCATACCTTCCTGTGTTCACCTGGGAAATGGAAGCAGAACTGGTGCTTCTACCTGACCTGCATTGCAGGATCCTGGTGCGAGTCAGGAGGGGGTGTCGCCCGCATAGCGGGGAGCCGAATAAGGGGTACAACTGCTCTGCCACTGAGCTGCACCCCTCCCCCCTCATTAGCAAAGCCCAAATTCAAACACCAGTCCCTATTTTTAAAAAGCTCCCGTTGTTTGGGCCCAACTCCTGCCAACCTAGCAGTTCGAAAGCACACCAAAGTGCAAGTAGATAAATAGGTATCGCTCCAGCAGGAAGGTAAACAGCATTTCTGTGCGCTGCTCTGGTTTGCCAGAAGCGGCCTATTCATGCTGGCCACATGACCCAGAAGCTGTACGCCGGCTCCCTCGGCCAGTAAAGCGAGATAAGCGCCGCAACCCCAGAGTTGTTTGCGACTAGACCTAATGGTCAGGGGTCCCTTTACCTTTAATGACGACACTGGACTACCCATTAGGGTTGTCCTAAATTACTGTTCCAAGCCCCACAAATCCGGTCAACTTTGAAGGGCTGTTGTAACGGGGACACCCTATGCCACAGCCCTACCTCCCCCACGTTGTGTAAGGGGTGTGATAATGAACGCACCCCCCTCTCCCGGCAAGGGATTAAAAGAGGTAAAGGGGGAATATAAACTGCGCCACCTTCGTGCCCCATAGAACTTTTTCGGAGGTTTTTTGGGGGGGGTCCTCTTCCTCTGCCGTCCCCGGGGATCGAACCTGGGACCTTCTCAGGAAAGAAACAGGATGACGGAGCTGGATTGGAAGGAGGAGAATTTGTGTGTTCTGGGAGGGAGGCGTCACTCATTCCTCCCCATGGGTCAGTGAGCTCTGCTTCCTAGAGAGGCAAGGAGGTTTGGAGGGGGGAGGGGAGAGCCAAGGTTGGAGGGAAGAGGCCGCCATTCACATTCTCGGAAGAGGAGGAAGAAAAAGAGGTCCAAAATATATCTATATATTGTTTGCCGGGGGTGGGGGGAGAGAAGGGTGCCCTTTTTCTCCCCCTGAATCTGCAGCTGGGACGGGAAGGCAGGATTTGGGGCGAGGTGGGCGTGTGTGGAAGGAATATATGGGAGTGCTCCTCCTCCCCCTTCTTTCTGTGGATCAGGCGAGGGACGCGCCTCGCGTCAGTTGAGAGCACCCATCCCTTTATATTACAGGAAAGGAAATCGGAATAGAATAGCGAGCAAGGAAGGCGGGAAGGACTTTGCAGCGCCCCCCCCCCCGGCGCTTCTGTGGGAATGAAATGGGAGGCCCACCAAGGGCTGAGACTTGAACCGAGGCCCCAGTTACGCGCCTCTTTCCGAGTTCTCCCTGGGGCGCTTTTGACTCCACGATCCTTTGTGTGGAGAATCAGAGAGAGGAAGTCCATGGAAGGGTTAAAGGAGGCGAGAGAGGCCTGGATAGAGACCCCCCCCCGTCTCCCTCCTCTCCCCACTCCTTGCTCATCTGGCGAGGCCCCTCTGGATGGAGAGGTGGGAGCGCTTGGGAGGAATATGGCAAGAAGGGTGAGCCTGCCAGGGGGGCCTCTGGGCAAAGGGGACTCTCAGGGGCGGAGGGAGGAGGGCAGAGAAAGTTAGGGGGCTGAGGGAGGGAGGGAAGAATCCCTGGGGGAGGAATCGAAGCCATCTTGGAGAAAGAGAGAGATACTTGGGGGGCTGCCTGCCTTGATTTCTCCCTTCTGCCTAGGAATTTGCCATGACTTCAAGTCAACCAATGAGAGATCCCTGCGCAGGAGGCCTGATCCACCCACCCTCTCCTCCCTTGAAGCTCAGTCCTTGCCCTGCCATCAGTCCCAGATCAGCAGCTTCATGGGGCGCTGGGGGCTGTTATAGCGAGTCCAACCATTGGGGGAAAGAGGAAAGGGAGGAAGCCCACTGTAATATTTCCACCCTTTGAGGCTTCTGTCTTGTCAACTACAGTCTCTCTCATATGGCTGTGTTTCTGTGGAGAAACATCGAAAGGGTCCCTACCCAGAGATAATTGTTCCTCACTCCTCTCCATTCCACCTGGTTTCCATTATTCACACTATATCAGTTCTCATGTCTGTGGGATTTAAGGGATTTGGAAAATTGTTATGGAAACGGGTGGGGTTCCTCTCTCTCCCCCCCAGCCTGTGTAATTATTATTACAGTTGTTTTTTTAATTGAATCTGTTAGTTGCTTTCTCTGTTGTTGTTGTTGTTTTCCATGGTTGCACTCCAGTGACGTCTTTGATATGTTTTCTGTATTTTGGGGGGGGGGGGCAAGAGAAGGGTGTTCTCAGGGCCTGCTCCACTGTGAGGGAGACTGAGGCAGCCCCCTCAGGCAGCAGATGCAGAGAGGGGCAAGGAGGGGACTGAGCTGAGTGCCATTTGGCCTGCCCTGATTTAACCCTCTATCTTCTCATCCAGTGGAAGGTGCTGTTCAATTGCCAGTGTCCTAGACACAATACAGCAGCCTCGGGAAGTAAATGGTGCTGGATGATTTGGGAATGTGTGCAGTTGGACTGTATCAGGAAGATCTTGGAGATCATGGAAGAAGGAGGACATGAAATATAGATATCCAGCATTTTCAGAAGAGGGGGAAGAAGGGGAAAGTGTGTCCAACTAGATAAGAGCCCCATCATCCCTGGCCATGGGCCACCCTTGCTTTGGCAGATTGTACTTTGTGTGCAACCTGCCAACCGAGCAGTTCGAAAGCACGAAGTGCAAGAGGCTTGACAGCCATCTGTCAGGAATGCTTTGATGGTGTTTCCTGCTTGGCAGGCGGTTGGACTGGATGGCCCTTGTGGTCTCTTCCAACTCTATGATTCTAAGTAGATAAATAGGTACCACTCTGGCGGGAAGATAAACGGTGTTTCTGTGTGCTGCTCTGGTGTGCCAGAGTCATGCTGGCCACATGACCCGGAAGCTGTATGCTGGCTCCCTTGGCCAGTAAAGCGAGATGAGCGCCACAACCCCAGAGTCGTCTGCGACTGGACCTAATGGTCAGGGGTACCTTTACCTTTACTTTGTGTCCAACCACAACTGGAGGGTCAGACTTGCCTCACCTCAGCATAGAAGGTGCCTCTAGGGCAGCATTTATCAACTTTGGATCCCCAGATGTTCTTGGAATGCAACTTCTATTAACACTGACCACTGGTCCTGATGGCTAGGAATGATGGGAATTGTAGTCTTACAACATGTGGGGACCCAAGGTCAAGGAAGGCTGCTCCAGGGATGTTATTTGGGAGTTGGTGAAACTGTATCTTAAGGGTTCTTGAGAAATTTCCCAGGGATTGTGTTTGGTATCTAGACCAATCTGTGGTCGTCAACAGGTTTACCACGCCTATCAGCCAATCACCCATTCCCACCACCCTTCTGAGTAATACCCCTTCCCACCCTCCCATTATATATACCGTGTTTCTCATATTATAAGACATGTCTTATATTTATTTTTTCCTCAAAAAAAACACACTATGGCTTATTTTCAAGGGATGTCTTATTTTTTTCCTCCTCCTCCTGCCGCGGCCGGCATTGCTGCTGCGCCTATCACTATGTCTTATTTTCGGGGTATGGCTTCTATTCCTTGAATGCTTAAAAATCCTGCTATGGCTTATTTTATGGGTATGTCTTAAAATATGAGAAACAGGTAAGGGTCTGGTGACTTCTGTTTCAGTGTGTCTGAAGAAGTGTGCATGCACACAGAAGCTCGTACCATTGACAAACTTAGTTGGTCTCTAAGGAACTACTGGAAGAAATTTTTCTATCTAATTTTTATTTTTTATATAGACCCTAACACTATAAATCCAATGTTCCCACACTCGGCAGGGGTGGAGGATTATTGTGCAGAGGATGAAGAAGTTCATGATGAACTTAGGACGCTGATGAATATTGGGCAGGTTCACGGACAAAGAGCAGCTCCCTTTCCTGTGAGAAACCACTTTTTATAAAAAGTAAACCCCACAGTTCAACCGTATTCTAAGAAAATGCTGCTTCATTAGCGTTTATTAAGGGTTAGGAAAGGCTGATGATGCATTACCATTATTTAACATTATTTCATTTGCCTTTCCTAAAAATTTGGAACATAGGGAGGGCAGGAGATAATGTACAAGATGTTAAAATAAGAGCAGGTGCTAATTGATGTGTGTAATATTCTTTTGTTTTCTTCCTAGAAAACAAATAGGATTTTCTCTCCGCCACCCTCGGTTAGAAAAAAAAATGGAGAAGGCTGTCAAAATTCTGGTGGGCCATGTCCAATGGGAATAACAAAGAATTTAATTACATGGAGTGTGAAGAGAAGAGGATAAACCACTTGAAAGTATGGAGTGGGGAAAGAGCTTCACTGACAGTGGAAAACTTAGAATTCATCAACGGACTCACACGGGGGAGAAACCATTTAAATGCATGGAGTGTGGAAAGAGCTTCAATCAGAGTGGAACACTTAGAAAACATCAACGGAGTCACACGGGGGAGAAACCCTTTCAATGTATAGAGTGTGGAAAGAGCTTCAGTCAGAGTGGAGACCTTAGAATTCATCAACGGAGTCACACGGGGGAGAAACCATTTAAATGCATGGAGTGTGGAAAGAGCTTCAGTCTGAGTGGACCCCTTAGAAAACATCAACGGACTCACACGGGAGAGAAACCATTTCAATGCATGGAGTGTGGAAAGAGCTTCAGTCTGAGTGGAAACCTTAGAATTCATCAACGGACTCACACGGGGGAGAAACCATTTAAATGCATGGAGTGTGGAAAGAGCTTCAGTCTGAGTGGACCCCTTAGAAAACATCAACGGACTCACACGGGAGAGAAACCATTTCAATGCATGGAGTGTGGAAAGAGCTTCAGTCAGAGTGGACACCTTAGAATTCATCAACGGACTCACACGGGGGACAAACCATTTAAATGCATGGAGTGTGGAAAGAGTTTCAGTCAGAATGGAGACCTTAGAATTCATCAATGGACTCACACGGGGGAGAAACCATTTAAATGCATGGAATGTGGAAAGAGCTTCAGTCAGTGTGGAGAACTTAGAATTCATCAACGGACTCACACGGGGGAGAAACCATTTAAATGTATGGAGTGTGGAAAGAGCTTCAGTCAGAGTGGACACCTTAGAATTCATCAACGGAGTCACACGGGGGAGAAACCATTTAAATGCATGGAGTGTGGAAAGAGCTTCAGTCAGAGTGGACACCTTAGAATTCATCAACGGACTCACACGGGGGACAAACCATTTAAATGCATGGAGTGTGGAAAAAGCTTCAATCAGAGTGGAGCCCTTAGAAAACATCAACGGAGTCACACGGGGGACAAACCATTTAAATGCATGGAGTGTGGAAAGAGCTTCAGTGAGAGTGGTAATCTTAGAAAACATCAACAAACTCATACACGGTATAAGTGCTAGGGAAGTGGACAGAAGTTCAGTTGAAGTGGAAGTCTTACAAACCGTCAAAAGACTGAGGGGTAAGAGCTGTAAGAGTGGAAACTACAAGCCATGAATTAACTCAAAGATAAGAAATGGTTTAAATAGAAGGAGTGTGGATTCTGCTTTGGTTATTATGGAACACTTTTTAGAGTGTAGAACCTCTTTCTCTCTGAGTTGCCATCAGTATTACATGCATGCAGTGTATTTGAGCTTCTGTTTTTTGCATGTAACATTGTCTAGACATGTTTTTAACGTAATGATGGTAACATTTCACAATAGTAAGCATAATATAATATTTAATGTAGTTTTAGATAGGGAGTGGGAGTGTGTGGGTCTGCAGTCTTGCTTCTGAATGAGGATGAGATGGTTTTGGTGTTTAGTGGAGGGAGTTGGAAATGTTTGTACTTGGGAATGGAGAGTTGCACAAAGTGGAGCTGAGATTGCTGGTGTTGCTTTGGAAGCAGAGTTAGATTAATAGTATAGGAACAGCAGCATAACTCCCACTGTTATAATTGCAATAATGGAACCATGAAGACACAGAAAGACTGAAAGCACCTACTTATATGCCCAAGGTAATCTTGAAACCCTCATCTATTATTTTGATTCATAGATATAGTGTGCATAGATATATTTGGTGATAGGAAAAATAAAATGGGTATTTAGTGGCATAACGAGGAAAGGCTCTGTTCCTAGCTGCATGTCTTGCATGAGGAAGGAAGGAGTCACAGGGAAGAAGGGTCCGTACGAGAGCATCTCAAAGAAATGTGTCGGTCCCCGGGGGCATGGTGACACAAGTGTGTGTAGAATGCTATCCCCAAAATGACACAGGGGAGAAACAATATGGATGAGTATAATGTGGAAGGAGGTTCAGGCAGGTCCCAAACCCAGAGTGCTAAGGGTCAATTTCCTCCATATCCACCAGCTGCCCCAAGGCAGGGGCCGCCTCTGGGGATTCAGGGTGGGAAGCCTCCCTCCACGTTTGAAACTGGACATGCTCCTAGGGCAGTGATGGCGAACCTTTTAGAGACTGAGTACCCAAACTGCAATGCAAAACCCACTTGTTTATCACAAAGTGCCAGCACGACAATTCTACCTGCATATCTATTTTTTTCCTGTTTCTGAGGTATCTGATGAAGTGTGCATGCACACGAAAGCTCATACCAAAATAAAAACTTAGTTGGTCTTTAAGGTGCTACTGAAGGAATTTTTTATTTTGTTTCGACTCCGACCAACCTGTAACTTTTTCCTGTTTGTTTCACATTTCTTCTTTATGACTACTGTTTTAATAAATAAGCCTTCATAAAAGTTCTTGCATTACATTCTTCATTAATCTTTTCATTGGTATGTAATATTATGGTATAACTCAGTGCTTTTTTTCTTTAAAAAAAACACGTTTAGGGGATACTCAAATTTTGACTCAAGAAAATCACCACCAGGGGAGGGGATCAATACAGTTCAAATTGAAGGCTGGCTTCATCTCTGCCCTGCAAAATGGATCTTGCAATGCAAACATTGGGAGGAGTTCCTCCCCCCATCAGCCCTTCTCCCACTCTTCTGATCAGAAGAAGGAACGGGGAGGGGAGCATAGCTGTCAAGTTTTCCCTTTTCTTGCGAGGAATCCTATTCGCCATAATGGAATTTCCCTTTAAAAATGGGAGAACTTGGCAGCTATGGAGGGGAGCCCTTCTCTACCTTCCTTTCACTCCCCAGTCCCCCCCCCTGCCCTGTTTGTAGATGGGAGTGGAGGAGAAGCACACTCTTCTCTCCCCCAAACCTCCTAATTAAGTGGCCCCTCTTCCTCCTCCTCTCCAGGCCTTCTCTCTTCCGAAAATGAGGATGGAGACCCTTCCCATCTAACCCTGCCTCTCCCTTAAAAAAAACCCACAACTTATTTCCTCTCTAGGAAGCGGAGCTCATTGACCCAGGGGGAGGAATGAGTGGCAAAAAGGGATTCTTCCTCCAACCCCCCCTCCCAGAAAACATAATTTCCCTTCCCTCCAAGCAAGCTAGATAATTCCATTTCTTTCCTGAAAAGGTCTCAGGTTCCATCCCCAGCAGTGGCATGGAAAAGACTCTCCCTCGGGGCATGAAAGTCGCACAGCTTGACACACACACCCCTCTGGAGTAACCCCACTACTGCCTTCATTTCAACTCTCCACTATGGGGTGCAGACCAACGCAGAACTCGCACCAGGATCCCACAATGCAAGTAATGCGCAAATTTCCTCCTCCAGCGACTCCCCCAGTAAATTTGCAGCAACAAGGCCCAACGTTGCCCAGCAGACTGAATAGGCTGCAGCTTTCCAGACTAGGCCGAGTGGAGGTAGGGGCCTGCCTGGGGGTGATGGGGGGGGCAAATAGGGGGCAGGGATAGGTAATGGGTCATAACAGGGTGGGGGGAGACACAGGGATGGGCCTATGTAAACATGACACACGAAAAGCAGGGGGACTCTGAAGGTGAGGGAAGTCTGAAGTGGGACTCTGAGGCTCCATTTAACAAACTGAGCCACCGCAGGTTTTTTATGGAACCGAACAGCTCGGGCGCTTCAGAACGCACCTTCTGTTTAATAAACGCCTGGCAGCATTAGACAGTCATTCATCATTTCCCCCAACACGCACTTAAGGGCACGTCGAGGGATTTTTGCTTTTTAATTTAGCGGGCGTTGTGTCACATGCGAGGCTCCGGCAGCCGTTTTAAGTAAGGGCAGTCGTGCCCCTTTTAACATAGGCTTCATACTACCATGTTTCTCCTAAAATAAGACACGTCTTATATTTATTTTTTTCCTCAAAAAAAACCACCATGGCTTATTTTCAAGGGATGTCTTATTCGGGGGCTGGATCATAACAGGGAACTGATTTTTTATATGAATTTTACACATGCTGTACAACAGAAATCACGTTTCTCTCTCTCAGGACTGATTAGCCAGATGCTGCCTGAGATCACAATTGGCTTTACCAAATAGCTGTTAAGTACTTTCCTTTGATGCCCAGATCTCATGGCTACCATAAGGTTTCTACCTTTCAGGACAAAGGCAAGGTGATAATAGGAAGTTGTCTTTATCTATCTCCTTAATCTCCTCTTTCATATGCATAACCTTTGAAGCCTAGGAATGCAAGTTGTCTGGGTCTCTCGGCAAAACGAGACGGGAGGGGATGTCAGTTTTTAAAAAACCACCCGCGTGTCTGCGAGAGCTCGCTACTTTCCTACCGTAGCTGCAGTTTGCCTGCCTCGCTCTCTGTCTCGGCCATCAAGAGGAAATCAACAAGCAACTCATGGCTGGGCACATACCGGTAGAATGGAAGGGGGAAAAGGTGGGGGGAAGCGAGAGGTGGGCTGTGTGTGTGTGAGAGAGAGAGAGGGGGGGGAGAGAAAGAGACGCGCACAGGGGGAGAGAAAGAGACGCGCACGGAGGTCATTCATGAGGCGTCTTTAATCGCTCCTCTTTTCTTCTTCGTGCCTTCCTCTCCTCTCCACCGCAAATGCCACTTTTGTCCTCTTCACCAAGTAGAGCTCACATACGGTAGCACTACGGCTTATTTTCGGGGTATGTCTTATATTTTTTCAACGCATGGAAATCGTGCCATGGCTTATTTTATAGGCATGTCTTATTTTAGGAGAAACACGGTAGGAGGAGGAGTTACGCTAGCGCCAGACCATGTCAATACCAAGGAGGCAGGTTTAGTCATTGTTTGAAGACTATCCCTACATCGTATTATTATTATTATTATTATTATTATTATTATTATTATTATTATTATTATTATCGTGCATGTAAGAAGATAGTCTTTTCTTTCTTCATTGTTTCTTTACAACAATGGGAGTGGTTATGGTGCTGCTCCTATAATACTAATCTGTCAGGGCAGAGGAGCAAAGGTGGAGACTGCCTCCCCAGCCTGACCCTTCCAGGGAGGAGGAAGAGAAATACAGTATAGATTTACAACAGGGGTTTGAGGGAGGTCTCAGCTCAGAGGCAGGTGAGGGGAAAAGATGGGAAATCATGGGAGAGCCAGAACAACAGCTGGCTGACACGTCGTCACTAGAAAGCGTCCCTGATACACCATCTCCCAGAACCCGGTGAGCCTTGAAAGTAGAAGAGCAAAGAGCTCAGAGACAGAGGGCACGTAGCAGCATCTGTAGAAGTGGCAAATGAAGTGAGAGAGATGGGGGTGGAGACAATGCCATTCTCCAAGAGGCTGGGTTCTATAGCCCCTCTCTATAAATACTGAATTAAAAAAGCACAATAGGAAATCTTCCCTTGTCTTTATACTTTCCTGCGCAACAGCCGGGAGTTGCTGACAGTATCCAGACATAATCTGACCAACTCTGCTTCCAAAGCACCACCACCAGTCTCACACTAGTCTGTTGATGTACAGTAAAGTGTGAACTCTGACTGAAGCTCGTTCCACACTTCTGTGAGTCTCCTTGTAGATTTTGTGTAGTTCTTCTGGAATTTGTATCAGCTCATGAGAACTTGTCCACATGAGCTGGAAAGCTATCTGGCTCCCTCGGCCTCAAAGCGGAGATGAGCACCACACGCCATAGTCGAATTCGGCTGGACTTAACTGTACAGGGGTCCTTGAGCTTTTACCTATATATAAAGCCTGACGGCATTTCTATAGCATCCTCCACCCCTATTTTTCAGTTGCTGTACATCATCATCACCTACGATCAACCATGTGCAGTGGAAATAAGAGCTAAAACCAGAAGCCTGAAAAAGGGCAGCCTCTCCTCCCAGGTGGTTCAATAGTTTGATTTGGTACAATGCAGCGCCCTGCGTCCCTGAGGCAACAGCTGACCTGAACCGTGTAGGGGGTGGGGGAAGTGGACCCCCCTTTTCAGGGATCCCTCTGTCGAAGAACTTGGAGGAGTAGCAGATTCCTCGCTATTCCCCCGCCAGCGCCCAGTATGGGGAGGACTCCAAAAGGCCACGTCTCTCTCTCTCTCTGTGTGTGTGTGTGTCCTGCTGGGCTTCCCCCCCCCCCACGTTGCTTCCATTCCTCCCTCAGCCTCCCAACTTCCTCCTCCATCCGCGCAGGGACCTCCCAAGAGGAGCAGGGAAGGGAGAGAGGGAGGGGGGGTCTCTATCCAGGCCTCTCTCGCGTCCTTCAACCCTTCTACCGAAAGAAACGAAAGGCTGGAAGCCCGGAGCGCCCCACGGATTCCTGCCGGGGAATCCGTCCCGAGGGGAGCCAGACCTGCCTGTGTTCGCCTGGGAAATTACTGTTCCCACCCCCACAAATCCGGTCTACTTTGCAGGGCTGTTGTAACGGGGAACCCTCCCTCGCGGCCCTGCCTCCCCCACGTTGTGTAAGGGGTGTGAAAATGAACAAATCCCCCTTCCTCCCGGCAAGGGATTATAAGAGGAAAAGGGGGAATGTAAACTGTGCCATCTTCGTTCCCCCGAGGACTATTTCGGAGGTTGGGGGGGGGGGTCCTCTTTCCTTGCCGTCTCCGGGGATCAAACCTGGGACCTTCTCAGAAAAGAAACAGGATAACGGAGCTGGTTGGGAAGGAGGAGAATTTGTGTGTTTTGGAAGGGAGGCGTCGCTCATTCCTCCCCATGGGTCAGTGAGCTCCGCTTCCTAGAGAGGGAGGAAGGTTTGGAGGGGGAGGGGCCTCCATCCACATTCCCGGAAGAGGAGCTGCTCTGCAGAGGAGGAGGGAAAAAGGTGCAATATATATCTATATATTTGGGGGGCGGGGAGAGAAGGATGCGCCTTTTCTCCCCCTGAATCTGCAAACAGGGCAGCTGGGAAGGGAGGGCAGGATTTGGGCGAGGTGGGGGGTTGAAACAAAGTAGGGGAGTGCTCCCCTCCCCTTCTTACTGTGGATCAGGCGAGCGGGGGCGCCTCGTGTCAGTGGACAGCACCCAGCCCTTTATATTACAGGAAAGGAAAGCGGAATAGAAAAGCGAGCAAGGGAGGCGGGGAGGACTTTGCAGCGACCCATCCGCTTGAGAGTCTAGAGATGCTGCCCTGCCCCCCCCCCTCCGCGGGCGCTTCTATGGGAATGAAATGGGAGGCCCACCAAGGGCTGAGACTTGAACTGAGGCCCCAGTTACGCGCCTCTCTGCGAGTTCCGGGTTCTCCCTGGCAGGAATCCCTATTGCGGTTTTGACTGCACGATTCTGGCTTCCTTTTGTGTGGAGAATCAGAGAGAGGAAGTCCATGGAAGGGTTAAAGGAGGCGAGAGAGGCCTGGATAGAGACCCCCCTCCCTCCTTTCCCCCCTCCCTGCTCTTCTTGCGAGTATCCTCCGGATGGAGAGGTGGGAGCACTTGGGAGCAATTTGGAAAGAAGGGTGAGCCGGCCAGGAGGGCCTCTGGGCAAAGGGGACCCTCAGGGGCGGAGGGAGGAGGGCAGAGAAATTACACAGACTCTGGGAGGGAGGGAAGCATCCCTCGGGGAGGAATCGAAGCCATCTTTTAGAAAGAGTCCTTGCCGTGCCATAAGTCCCAGATCAGCAGCTTCATGGGGCGCTGGGGGCTGTTATAGCGAGTCCAACCATTGGGGGAAAGAGGAAAGGGAGGAAGCCCACTTTATTATTTCCACCCCTTGTCAACTGCAGTCTCTCCCATATGCCTGTTTCTGTGGAGAAACATCGAAAGGGTTCCTACCCAGAGATAAGTGTGCCCAACTCTTTCTCTCCATTCCACCTGGTTTCCATTATTCACACTATATCAGTTCTCATGTCTGTGGGATTTAAGGGATTGGAAATATTGTTATGGAAATGGGTGGGGTTCATAGCTGCCAAGTTTTCCCTTTTCTCACGAGGAAGCCTATTCAGCATAAGGGAAAATCCCTTTAAAAAAGGGATAACTTGGCAGCTATGGTGGGGTTCCTCCCCCCCCAGCCTGCGTAATTATTACTACAGTTGTTTTTTTATTGAATCTGTTAGTTGCTTTCTCTGTTCTTGTTGTTGTTGTTGTTTTCCATGGTTACACTCCAAGGTCTTCTTTGTCATGTTTCCTGTATTTTGGGCAGGGGCGTAGCCAGGATCAAAACTAGGGGGGGGCAAGCCATGGTCGTTCAGGGGCAGGGCCAAGGCACAGAAGGGGAGGGGCCACAAAGTGGGCGGGGCTAAAGGGCCAACGGGCCTGATGACATCGTGGCGGTGGCAGCAGCGGCCACCTTGTGCTTCTGGGGCTGGTAGCGTTGGCGGCTACCCTGCTTGGCTGGTGAGGACGGGAGGGTCGGGCAGGCGAGAGGGGGTGGCAGGGCGGGCAAGGGCAAGGCAAGACACGGCCACAGCCACGACGGCTCCGAGGCGTTGCTGCATATCAGCATAATATTTCAACCATGGTTCAAGCCCCACCTTAGGAAAAAATCCTGCATTGCAGGGGGTTGGACTAGATGACCCTTGTGGTCCCTTCCGACTACAATTCTATGATTCTATTGATATATTACCATAGCATATGCATCATTCTGCTTTCTTGAATTGTCCTACTCCTAGGCATAGCATCCAACTCCTAGAGGCCTAGGTGCCCCCCCCCCAATTACTGGTAAATACCGTATTTGAAAATGTCATCCCCCCATGTTGATGGGCTTTCTATGTGGGGCTTATCTGCCCCCCCCCCGTATTTTATTAAGGATGGAAGAGGGAGGGAAGGAAGGAAGAAATAGAGAGAGAGATAACTCATATTTGTGGGTGTCTCTGGATGACGCTGTGATGCTGGAACTCTGCAGCAAGAGGACAGGAGGGTCGGGCAGGCGAGAGGGGGTGGAAGGGCGGGCGAGGGCGGGGAAAGGCATGGCCGCAGCCACGACAGCTCCGAGGCGTTGCTGCATATCAGCATAATATTTCAACCATGGTTCAAGCCCCACCTTAGGAAAAAATCCTGCATTGCAGCGGGTTGGACTAGATGGCCCTTGTGGTCCCTTCCGACTACAATTCTACGATTCTATTGATATATTACCATACCATATGCATCGTTCTGCTTTCTTGAATTGCCCTACTCCTAGAGGCCTAGGCGCCTCTCCCCCCCCCAAATACTGGTAAATACCGTATTTGAAAGAGTCATCCCCCCATGTTGATGGGCTTTCTATGTGGGGCTTATCTGTCCCCCCCGTATTTTATTAAGGATGGAAGAGGGAGGGAAGGAAGGAAGAAATAGAGAGAGGGATAACTCATATTTGTGGGTGCCTCTGGGTGACGCTGTGATGCTGGAACTCTGCATGTACAGGAGCCTTGTAAGCAGCTTTCTCTCGGCTTGATTTACAGCAGGCACGTCCAACAGGTAGATTGTGATCTACCAGTAGATCACTGGATGTCTGTGGTAGATCACTGGTAGGTCACTGGCACCCCTAAAAAAAGCTCACCCAAAATTTTCCTCCTCCCTCAAAAAAGTTGAACTATGACCTGAAGCCCTAAACAAAAATGGACCTCCCTCCCTCCTAAAAGAAGCTCAACAAGTTTGACCTAAACCCCAAAAAACAGGGCTTCCCTTCCTTTAAAAAAACTCAACAGCTTTGACCTGAACCCCCCAAAAGGGGGTAGATCACCCCCAGTTTTAAACTCTGAGTAGATCAGAGTCTCTAGGGAGGTGGCCACCCCTGATTTACAGTATACAGATGCATTAGGAGGGGCAGACTGGAACACCAATGCTTTTTATAAACATCACTGTGTCTGTCAAAGCTACAGCCCCCCCCTTTCTTATTCACTTCTTTTTAGCCTTGCAGAGCCACCTTAGTCAAATTGAATCCTCTGAGTCTGCACCCTCATTAAATCGCCAATAGAACTCTTAATGCTCCTGAATGCTCATTAACAGCTCCCACTTAAGAACAATAGGGTGAAATGGTCAGCTATCGAATCTTGCCTGGGGATATCTGCTCCATTGTCTTAACTGCTTAACTACTGGTAGCCACTTTGCTTTATTTATTTGATGTGTTTTTGTTACTGCTGTGTGTCCCCCCCCCCCAGCAAGCGGAGACTTAGCTGCTCTTGCTAAAGCAAAGCCCTTTCCACTTCAGTTTTTGGAGGGGAAAAGTGCTGGTTATGGTCTGTAAAATACATTAATTTTTTTGCTTCTAGGGGGGGCAGCTGCCCCCTCCTGCCCCCCCTGCCTACGCCCATGATTTTGGGGGACAGAGAGAAGGCTGTTCTCAGGGCCTGCACCACCATGAGGGAAACTGAGGCAGCCCCCTCAGGCAGCAGATGCAGAGAGGGGCAAGGAGGGGACAGAGCTGAGTCCCATATGGCCTGCCCTGATTTAACCATCTTCTCATCCAGTGGAAGGTGCTGTCCCATTGCCAGTGTCCTAGACAAAATGCAGCAGCCTGAGGAAGTAAATGGTGCTGGATGATTTGGGAATGTGTGCAGTTGGACTGTATCAGGAAGATCTTGGATATAATGGAAGGAGGAGGACATGAAATACAGATATTCAGCATTTTCAGAAGAGGGGGAAGAAGGGGAAAGTGTGTCCAGCTAGATAAGACTCCCATCATCCCTCGCCATGGACCATCCTTGCTTTGGCAGATGGTACTTTGTGTCCAAAATGGGACTCAGGTGGCGCTGTGGGTTAAACCACTGAGCCTAGGGCTTGCCGATCAGAAGGTCAGTGGTTTGAATCCCCGCAATGGGGTGATCTCTCATTGCTCGGTCCCTGCTCCTGCCAACCCAGCAATTTGAAAGCACATCAGAGTGCAAGTAGATAAATAGGTGCTGCTCCAGTGGGAAGGTAAACGACGTTTCCATGCGCTGCACTGGCTTCGCCAGAAGCGGCTTAGTCATGCTGGCCACATGATCCGGAAGTTGTACACCGGCTCCCTCGGCCAGTAAAGCGAGATGAGCGCCGCAACCCCAGAGTCATCCGCGACTGGTCCTAATGGTCAGGGGTCCTTTACCTTTACTTTTACTTTGTGTCCAACCACAACTGGAGGGTCAGAGATGCCTCAACTCAGCATAGAAGGTGCCTCTAGGGCAGCATTTCTCAACCTTGGATCCCCAGATGTTCTTGGACTGCAACTTCCATAAACACTGAACACTGGCCCTGATGGCTAGGAATGATGGGAATTGTAGTCTTACAACATGTGGGGACCCAAGGTCGAGAAAGGCTGCTCCAGGGCTCTGTTATTTGGGAGTTGGTGAAACTGTATCTTAAGGGTTCTTGAGAAATTTCCCAGGGATTATGATTGGTATCTAGACCAATTTGTGGTCGTCAACAGGTTTACCACACCTATCAGCCAATCACCCATTCCCACCACCCTTCTGAGTAATACCCCTTCCCATTATATATCAGGGTCTGGTGATACCTGTTTCAGTGTGTCTGAAGAAGTGTGCATGCACACAGAAGCTCATACCATTGACAAACTTAGTTGGTCTCTAAGGAACTACTGGAAGAAATTTTTCTATCTAATTTTTATTTTTTATATAGACCCTAACACTATAAATCCAATGTTCCCCACCCTCGGCAGGGGTGGAGGATTATTGTGCAGAGGATGAAGAAGTTCATGATGAACTTAGGACGCTGATGAATATTGGGCAGGTTCACGGACAAAGAGCAGCTCCCTTTCCTGTGAGAAACCACTTTTTATAAAAAGTAAACCCCACAGTTCAACCGTACTCTAAGAAAATGCTGCTTCATTAGTGTTTATTAAGGGTTAGGAAAGGCTGGTGATGCATTACCATTATTTAACATTATTTCATTTGCCTTTCCTAAAAATTTGGAACATAGGGAGGGCAGGAGATAATGTACAAGATGTTAAAATAAGAGCAGGTGCTAATTGATGTGTGTAATATTCTTTTGTTTTCTTCCTAGAAAACAAATAGGATTTTCTCTCCACCACCCTCGGTTAGAAAAAAAAATGGAGAAGGCTGTCAAAATTCTGGTGGGCCATGTCCAATGGGAATAACAAAGAATTTAATTACATGGAGTGTGAAGAGAGAGAGGATAAACCACTTGAAAGTATGGAGTGTGGAAAGAGCTTCAGTCGGAGTGGACACCTTACAAGTCATCAACTGAGTCACACAGGGGAGACACCATTTAAATGCATGGAGTGTGGAAAGAGCTTCAGTCAGAGTGGACACCTTACAAGTCATCAACTGAGTCACACGGGGAGACACCATTTAAATGCATGGAGTGTGGAAAGAGCTTCACTAAGAGTGGAGACCTTAGAAAACATCAACGGACTCACACCGGGGAGAAACCATTTAAATGCATGGAGTGTGGAAAGAGCTTCAGTCAGAGTGGACACCTTACAAGTCATCAACTGAGTCACACAGGGGAGACACCATTTAAATGCATGGAGTGTGGAAAGAGCTTCACTAAGAGTGGAGACCTTAGAAAACATCATCGGACTCACACGGGGGAGAAACCATTTAAATGCATGGAGTGTGGAAAGAGCTTCAGTCAGAGTGGAGACCTTAGAATTCATCAACGGACTCACACGGGGGAGAAACCATTTAAATGCATGGAGTGTGGAAAGAGCTTCAGTCAGAGGGGAGACCTTAGAAAACATCAACGGAGTCACACGGGGGAGAAACCATTTAAATGCATTGAGTGTGGAAAGAGCTTCAGTCAGAGTGGAGACCTTAGAATTCATCAACGGACTCACACGGGGGAGAAACCATTTAAATGCATGGAGTGTGGAAAGAGCTTCAGTCTGAGTGGAACCCTTAGAAAACATCAACGGATTCACATGGGGGTGAACCTTTCAAATGCATGGAGTGTGGAAAGAGCTTCAATCAGAGTGGACCACTTCGAAAACATCAACAAACTCATACAGTGGAGAAACCATACATTTCCTAGGGAACTGGACAGAGGTTCAGAGAAGTGCAAGTCTTTAAAACCATCAAAAGACTCTGAGGGGTAAGAGCTGTAAGAGTGGAAACACTACAAGCCATGAATTAACGCAAAGATGAGAAATGGTTTAAATAGAAGGAGTGTGGATTCTGCTTTCTTTATTATGCTTTCTTATACACTTTTTAAAGTGTAGAACCGCTTTATCTCCGAGTTGACTATTTCTTTCACATCAATAACAGGAAATCAGTCTTAAATGCATGCAGTGTATTTGAGCTTCTGTTGTTTGTATGTAACATTGTCTAGACATGTTTTTAAAGTAATGATGGTAATATTTCACAATAGTAAGCATAATATAATATTTAATGTAGTTTTAGATAGGGAGGGGGAGTGTGTGAGTCTGGAGTGTTGCTTCTGAATGAGGATGGACTGAGAGTGTTTGGTGTTTGGTGGAGGGAGTTGGAAATATTTGTATCTGGGAATGGAGAGTTGCACAAAGTGGAGCTGAGTCTGGTGGTGTTGATTTGGAAGTAGAGTTAGATTAATATTATAGGAACAGCAGCATAACTCCCACTGTTATAATTGCAATGATGGAACCATGAAGACACAGAAAGACTGAAAGCACCTACTTATATGCCCAAGGTAATCTTTAAACCCTCATCTACCCGCCAAGAGCACATAACACCGGTCCTGAAAGACCTGCATTGGCTCCCAGTACGTTTCCGAGCATAATTCAAAGTGTTGGTGCTGACCTTTAAAGCCCTAAACGGCCTCGGTCCAGTACACCTGAAGGAGCGTCTCCACCTCCCTCGCTCTGTCCGGACACTGAGGTGCAGCTCTGAGGGCCTTCCGGCGGTTCCCTCCCTGCAAGAAGTGAAGTTACAGGGAACCAGGCAGAGGGCCTTCTCGATAGTGGCACCTGCCCTTTGGAACGCCCTCCCACCAGATGTCAAAAAGAAAAATAACTACCAGACTTTTAGAGGACATCTGAAGGCAGCCCTGTTGGAAGCTTTTAATCTTTAAGAAATTAGTGTATTTTAATATTTCTGTTGGAAGCCGCCCAGAGTGGTTAGGGAAACCCAGCCAGATGGGCAGAGTATCAATAAATAAATAAATAATAAATAATCTTTTGATTTATAGATATAGTGTGCATAGATATATTTGGTGATAGGAATAATAAAATGGGTATTTAGTGGCATAACGAGGAAAGGCTCTGTTCCTAGCTGCACGTCTTCCATGAGGAAGGAAGGGGTCACAGGGAAGAACGGGCCGTACCAGAGCATCTCAAAGAAATGTGCTGGGGGGTGTGGCACAGTGGCACAAGTGTGTGTAGAATGCTATCCCTAAAATGACACAGGGGAGAAACAATATGGATGAGTATAATGTGGAAGGAGGTTTAGGCAAGTCCCAAACCGAGAGTGCTTAGGGTTAATTTCCTCCATATCCACCAGTTGCCCCAAGGCAGGAGCCACCTCTGGGCACTTAGGGTGGAAAGCCTCCCTCCACCTTTGAAACTGGAGATGCCCCTAGGGCAGTGGTGGGAAACCTTTTAGAGACTGAATACCCAACCTCAATGCAAAACCCACTTGTTTATCACAAAACGCCAACGCGGCAATTCTACCTGTATATTTATTTTTTTCCTGTTTGTTTCACATTTCTTCTTTATTACTACTTTTTTAATAAATAAGCCTTCATAAAAGTTCTTGCATTACATTCTTCATTAATCTTTCCATTGATATGCAATATTATGGTATAACTCAGTGCTTTTTTTCTTAAAAAACGTTTAGGGGGTACTCTAATTTTGACTCAAGAAAATCACCACTGGGGGAGGGGGCCGGGCACCTCAGTTTTCAAACAGCTTAGTTCTCAAACTACTTGGAACCTAAATAAAAAAATTCCTTCCAGTAACACTGTAGAGACCAGCTAAGTTTGTCATTGGTATGAGCTTTCGTGTGCATGCACACTTCTTCAGATACACTGAAACAGAAGTCACCAGACCCTTATATATAGTGAGAGATTGGGGAGGGGTATTACTCAGAAGGGTGGTGGGAATGGGTGATTGGCTGATAGGTGTGGTAAACCTGTTGATGACTGTTAACGACTGCAGTTGGTCTTACAGGAAAAAGCAAGGGGTGAGATGGCTAAAAATAGCTTTATCATGTACAGTATAATGAGATAAGAATCTAATTCAGACCAGGTCTCTCCATGGTTTTAAGTTTGGTAATAAGTTGCAATTCAGCGACTTCTCTTTCCAGTCTATTTCTGATTTTGTTTGTTTGTAATAAGACAGCTACTTTGAGATCTTGTATAGAATGTCCTGGGAGATTGAAGTAGTGTTCTACTGGTTTCTCTGTCTTATCATTCCTGATGTCAGGATGTTCAGTGTATCTGAATAAGTGTGCATGCACACGAAAGCTCATACCAATGACAAACTTAGTTGGTCTCTAAGGTGCTACTGGAAGGAATTTTTTAACTTTGTTTCGACTATGTCAGACCAACACGGCTACCTACCTGTAACTAGTACTTGGAACCTGAACACTTCAAACTCAGAAATGAGTGTTCCAGTTTTGGAACTTTCTTCAGAAGTCGAACGTGCTCTGTTCTGTGTATAACTGTGGTTTTGAGTGCCACAATTCTGTTTTCCGGGCCGGGCAGCAAGCAAGCACCCTAGGGATGTTACCCCCACCCCCAGCCTGCCCCTCCTTGCAGGCAAGTAGGAGTGGGATTGGGCTGCTCCTCTTGGCAGCGTTGCTGCTTGCATGGGAACAGGAGCTGGATCGGGGCTGCTCAGCTGGGGAGATGCAGGCTCCGTCACACTTTCCATTGAGGGGTTCGCGGCTGTACTCCCCTCAAAGGACAAGTTTAATGGGGGCCCCCACCTCCGCATCAGATCCTTTGCAACCCCATGAAGGCAGCCAGGCTGAAGAGTTGCTGGGGTTGGGGAAGGTGGAGGCAGCCCGGAAGCTGCACCTGAGAGCCCCTGCATCACCTGAAGGCAACCAGGCGCTCAGCGTGCCAGCAGGAGTGGAGGTGGGGATCTATCGGTGTGAGACGTCTGAGAGATCCCCCCCTGCTCCTGAACATGGCTGCCTTCAGCTCGCCCAAACCACAAGGCTGGCTTCATCTCTGCCCTGCAAAAAGGATCTTGCAATGCAAACATTGGGAGGAGTCCCCGCCCCCATCAGCCCTTCTCCCACTCTTCTGATCAGAAGAAGGAACGGGGAGGGGAGCATAGCTGTCAAGTTTTCCCTTTTCTTGCCAGGAATCCTATTCGACATAATGGAATTTCCCTTTAAAAAAGGGAGAACTCCTAATTAAGTGGCCCCTCTTCCTCCTCTCCAGGCCTTCTCTCTTCCGAAAATGAGGACAGGGGCCCTTCCCATTAACTGTGCCTCTCCCTTAAAAAAAACCCACAACTTATTTCATCTCTAGGAAGCGGAGCTCATTGACCCAGGGGGAGGAATGAGTGGCAAAAAGGGATTCTTCCTCCAACCCCCCCTCCCAGAAAACATAATTTTCCTTCCCTCCAAGAAAGCTATATAATTCCATTTCTTTCCTGAAAAGGTCTCAGGTTCCATCCCAAGCAGTGGCATGGAAAAGACTCTGAAAAGACTCTCCCTCGGGGCATGAAAGTCGCACAGCTTGACACACACACCCCTCTGGAGTAACCCCCCTACTGCCTTCATTTCAGCCCTCCGCTATGGGGTGCAGACCAAGTCAGAACTCGCACCAGGATCCCGCAATGCAGGTAATGCACAAATCTCCAGCGACTCCCCCCAGTAAATGGGGGGATGCCCCAATGGAACCCCAAAGAGCAAGAGGCAAAAGGCAGCTCAAGTTACGTCTGCTTCGTACAGGCGGGGGGGGGGGGCTGCTCTAAGGCCATAGCTCTATGGGCACGAAAGGTGTTTCCAGGCTGGATGTAGGAGAGGTGGGAAGTTTTGGGAAGGGGAGGAGGGGTGACAGTGGACAGCGCTCCCCTTTATATTGCAGAAAAGGAAATTGGAGTGATATCAGCAATGGATGCGGAGGGCAAGAGAGGACACAGAGGTAAAGAAGAGGCCAAGTGGGGGAAGGAGGAGAAGGGGTGGATGGAAAGGGGCAGAGACTCCTGTCCTGGGACCCCTCGACAGGGGCCCAGATCAGTACAAGATACCTGCAGGGTCTGCATTGCACCATCTCCTTGGCAGCAGCTTTACGAAACTCCCATTTCTCTTTCCGGGGGGGGGGGGGCTGAGAGATGCTCAGCTGAGAGATGCTCTGCCTTTGGCAGAATGGAAAGTGGGTGCCTGCAAAGGGAGTCCCCACGAGGGTCCCCATCCCCAAGCAGGACTGGGTTTGAGCCAAGCCCCCAAATACGCTGTCCCTCACAACACACACCCCCCAGGCACAGGAGACGCCCATCTGGTACGCAGGCTGAGACCCTACCTGCCCGCGGTCTGTCTCGCTAGAGGGGTGCATGCTCTAGTTATCTCCCGCTTGGACTACTGCAATGCGCTTTACGTGGGGCTACCTTTAAGGTGACCCAGAAACTGCAATTAATCCAGAATGCGGCAGCTAGACCGTTGACTGGGCGTGGCTGCCCGGACCATATAACACCGGTCCTGAGAGATCTGCATTGGTTTCTGTCACAGTGGCCGGAGCGGGCTACTTCAGAGTAACGACTCCACACAGCTCTGCATTTTATCTTTTATTGGTGCTGCGTATTTACAGTGATGAAGGCATTGCTATTTACACGGACCGATGTTCTCAGCTTGAATCAGAACCTCCGAATGGCGTTTGGCGCGTTTTTCTCCAACACAACAACTTGGGGAGACCCATCCTCTTCCCTCTCCGCTTTCTGCGCAATTCCGGAGTTGGGGGGATGGGTCTGCCCCCCTTACTTGCCCCTTCCTGTCCCACCTGGGACCCTGGCTCCGCTACCTTGCCTGAGTCTCGGACACGACTTCCTGCTTCCCCACTGGAATCGGAACTCTCTCTGCTTTCCCCTGCGCTCGGGGATGGGCTTGAACTCAGGAGGGGAGGGACTTCGCGATATCCCCTGTCCCTCACATCCACCCCCCTCCCAAGCTCCCCTTCTCCCCTCCCCAGGGCCCCCCCGGGTGTCGGTGACGACTGGAAGCCTAAAAACTCTGTACTTTCCGAACCCGTTGGTGTGAACACCTCCCCCCAGTCCTGCGAGCTCCCTCCTTCCGCCTGGGAGGACTGAAATCCCAAAAAGTCCGTGGCGTCAGAGCTGGTGGGGGTAAAAATGCGCTGCCAGTCTGCCTCTTCCTCTGACCAGGTGGACCTCGGAGACGCCCATACTTCTTCCTCCGGGTCCTCAAACTCCGCTTCCCATCCCCATGGTGAACTGCTCTCCACTCCTTCCTCCCCCTCCCCCTCCCCCTCCCTTTCCATGTGCCAGGGCTTGGGTCTGTGTGGGAAGAGGGCGTGAAATTCTTCCACCAAGAATTCCTCCTGTATCTGAGTGGCTGGGACCCATTCATTCTGGGACGGCGGGGCATCCTCCCATGCCATGAGGTACTCCAGGCCCCCCACCCCTCTCCTTGAATCAAGGATGGCCGTGGCCTCATTGAGTTGCTCCCTGCCTCCCCTCTCCCCCCCTCCCTTGGGGGTGTGTTCGCTGTCTCGGAGCCTGCTGCTTTCCCTGTACGGCGACAGCAGCGATCTATGAAACACTGGATGCACCCTCATGTCCTCTGGCAGTGCCAATCTGAAGGCCACCGGGTTGACCTGTTGCGTGACCGTGAAGGGGCCCAGCCGTCTGGGTGCCAGCTTTTTGCACCTCCCTCTGGTGGGAAGGCCCTCCGAGGACAACCAAACCTTGTCCCCCACCCTGATGACCTCCCCTTGTTGCCTGTGGCAATCTGCCCCCTTCTTGTACGCTTCCTTGGCTCTCTCCAAGTGTTATCTGAGCTGCTGGTGCACCGTCTCCAGTTCCTCTGCCCAATCCTCTGCCTGTGGGCCCTCCTCCTCCTCCTCCCCCTCCCTCTCTGGGAAAGATCTGAGGCCGCCCCCGTAATTGGCCTTAAAGGGCGACACCCCTGTGGAGACGTGCACTGCATTATTGTAGGCAAATTCCGCCAGTGGCAGGCGATCCACCCAGTCCGTTTGCCTCTGGCTGACGTAGCATCTCAGGTACTGCTGCAGAATGGCGTTGACCCTCTCCGCCTGTCCGTTGGTCTGCGGGTGTCTCGCCGTCGACAAGCTGACCTCCACCTGCAGGAGGTTCATGAGCCGCCGCCAGAACCTGGAAACAAATTGGCGGCCACGATCCGAAATAACCCTTAAAGGTAATCCATGCAGTCTGAATATGTGGTCAACAAATAGTTTGGCTGTCTCTTCTGCAGAGACCGCTCTGGCACACGGTATAAAGTGGCACATTTTGGACATAAGGTCCACCACCACCAACACTGCGGTCTTGCCCCTGGACGAAGGCAGGTCTGTGATGAAGTCCATGGACACCACTTCCCACGGCCTGTGCGGTGTGGCTAAGGGCTCCAGCAACCCTGCTGGCGCTCCTCTGACCACCTTTGCTCGCTGGCAGGTGTCACAACCCCTTACATAGTCCCGAACATCTTCCCGCACCCCTGGCCACCAGAAGTGTCTCATGACTAGGTGAGTGGTTTTGTCCCTTCCAAAATGACCGGCCGTTGGGTTGTCGTGCATCTGCTTGAGGACCTTAGCTCTGAGCTGGGTGGTGGGCAGGTACAGTGCACCCTTGTAGAAAAGCAGCCCCCTGCGTTCTGCAAAATCTTTTGCCTGCTCCCTCCCCCCTCGCAGCTCTCTGAAGATGCGGGTGGCGAACTCATCTGCTGCCGTCAGTGCTGTGAGTTCTGCCTCGCTCACCACTGCTGCTCCGCAAGACCAGGCCGACGGGGGAAACACGTGTCGGGGTGCTGGTGGCAACTCCTCCTCCATGTACTCTGGTTTGCGGGAGAGGGCATCCGCCCTGACATTCTGCTCCCCCGGTATGTAGTGGATGGAGAAGTTGAAGTTCGAGAAGAACTCTGCCCACCGTATCTGCCGCTGGTTGAGCACCCTGGCCGTTCTTCAGAACTCCAGGTTCTTGTGGTCCGTGCACACCTGGATGGGGTGCTTGGCGCCCACTAGGAAGTGTCTCCAGTGCTGGAACGCAGAGTGGATCGCGAGAAGTTCCTTATCAAACACCGTGTAGTTGCGCTCCGGCTGGGTCAGCTTTCTGGAGAAGAAGGCACATGGTCTCCACTCCCTGTTGGCATCCAGTTGCAACAAAATGGCGCCCACAGCTCTATCTGAAGCATCTGTCTCCACGCGTAGGGGCGCATCCTGCACCACGTGGAACAAGTTCTGGTCTGAGGCGAACTCCCTCTTGAGGCTTTCGAACGCTGCTTGTGCCTCTGGTGTCCATCTGAACTTCTGCTTGCCTCTCAGGCAGTCCGTGATGGGAGCCGTAACGCGAGAGAAGTTCTTGATGAACTTCCTGTAGAAGTTGGCGAAGCCTAGTAGGCGTTGGGCATCTTTGCGCGTCCTGGGGCTGTGCCAGTCCAGGATGGCCTGCACCTTGTCCTTGTCCATCGCCAGCCCCTTGTCTGACAGCTTGTAGCCCAGGAAGTCCACTTCCCTGGTGTGAAACTTGCACTTCTCCAGCTTCACATACAGGTGGTTCTCCTTCAGGCGCTGCAACACCTCCCTGACATCCTTCACATGCTGCACTGGGTCATTGGAGTAGATAAGGATGTCATCTAGGAAGACCAAGCAGTTCTTGAAGAGGAGGGACCCCAGGACGTGGTGCATGAAGGCCTGGAAGCATGCTGAGCCCCCTTGCAAACCGAAGGGCATCACCAGATATTCAAAAGAGCCCAGCGGCGTGAACATCGTGGTCTTCCACTCATCGCCTTCCCGGATCCTGCTCAAGTTGTACGCCCCCCTCAGGTCGAGCTTGGTGAAGATCTTGCCCCTGCGTGCTGCTGTCAGGAGATCGTCCACTCTGGGCATTGGGAAAGCCACTGGTTCTGTCATGGAATTCAGGCGTCTAAAATCCACCACAAGACGGCGCTGTTGCGTGTCTTTCTTGTCCACCCAGAAGACCGGGCTGCCCCCTGCTGCCTTGCTTTCTCTGATGAACCCCCGCTTGAGGTTCTTGTCGATGAACGCACGCAGATCCTCCAGTTCCTGATCTGACATGGCGTACAGCTTGGCTGGGGATAGCGTTGCCCCTGGCACCAGGTTGATCTGGCAGTCAAAAGACCTGTGCAGGGGTAGGTGGTCGGACTCCGCTTCGCTGAAGACCTCCTGCAGGTCCCAGTACGGTTTGGGTATCGCCTCACCCCCTTTGACGTGCATGGTGGCCACCGTGGCTATCGGAGGCCCCTCCCCTGGTTGGTGCTGCATGCAATGTTCCAGGCAAAAGTCCGATCCAAACGTGATGCATCTCTGGTGCCAACTGATGGAGGGGTCGTGGCGCGCCAGCCAGCTCATGTCCAAGACGATGGGGGGGTCTGAGATGGTGGTGACGTTGAATGCCAGCGTCTCTGAGTGCCGTCCCACCATCATCCTCATGGGGGGGGTTGATGAGTGATGGCCCCTCCCAGCAACTCCCTGCCGTCAATGGTGGCTACGTGCAGGGGAAAATCCAGCTGCAGAAGTTGGATCTGGTGCGCTTCTGCAAAGTTTCTCGAGAAGAAGTTCGCCGAGGCACCACTGTCGATTAACGCTAAGACCGTCAGGGGGTATCCATTTGGGAGCGTTAGCGTCACTTCTAGAACCACCCCTGCTCTGGGGGGGGTGGGCTGGCTCTGCTCCTCGCTGTGCGGGTGGGTGGGCTAGGGCTGTTGTCTGCTGATTGCGCCTGGCTGCTGCCCCTTGTCTCCTGCAGCCAGGCTGTCTCGTTTCCCTGCTGTGGTGTTGCGTCAGTGGGGGAGGGCACAACCGTTCCCGCCTTTCCTTGCCACTCCCTGCGATGTGGGCAGTCTCTGACGAGATGCTGAGGGGAGTTGCAGAGGAAGCAGTTCCCGCCCCTTCCCTCCTTGCGTCTTGGCGCCGCTGGGGTTTGAAAAGCCCCCCCGCGCGCGCGCTATCAATTTGCATGGGTTCCTGGTCTTGGCTGGCCCCAGGCGTGGCTTGGAAGGGCTGTTGGGGGAGTGGCTTCTCCTGCAACCGTGGGAACCAAGCTCGCTTTGCGCGCATTGCTTGCTTGTCGTTCCACCGGGATTCCTGTCTCACCCCCACCGCCAGAGCCGCTTTACTCAGCTCATCCATACTATTGGGCTTTGGACCTCTCGAGAGCTCATCCTTGACATCCTCATGCAACCCCAAGTAGAACGCCGCTTGCATAGGAGATGAATGCAGTTCCCACCCCAGTCTGTGCACCAGCATGGTGAATTTGGCCCAATATTCGCGAACTGTCATTTTTCCTTGGCGTAAATTATGCAGTTCCTCTTTGGTCTGGTCCATATGACTGTCACTCGCATACATTACTTGTAAAGCTTCTAAGAATAGTTTGACATTCTTCATGCAAGGATTTTTTGTCGCGATTAACGGTCTGAGCCACTCCCTTGCTGCCCCGGTAAGGTGTTCCACTATAAACGCTACTCTGTGCGCATCATCAGGGAACTCAGCATTATGCAGCTCAAGGGCATACAAGATCTCAGTCTCAAAACCATGATACTCCCTCGGATCTCCGTTGAACTTGCTTACTAAGGTTCCCGCTCTCCTTCCTGGCAGCACTTGGAGTTGGGGGGCCCCTCCCGCCTTGTTTCTCTCTGCATCCAACTTGTTCTGGAGGTCTACCGCCACCGCCCTTAATTGCTGCTCTTTTTCCTGTAGTGCTCTCACCTGTTCCGCAAGTTGTTGCCGGTCCTCCTGGACCTTCTTCGTCTCTTCTTTAGCTGCCTTTAATTCCCCCTGTGCCTGCAGCGCCAGTTGCTGTATGTCCTGCTGGGCTTTCTCCGCGATCTGCCGCCATTTCTCCGCCTCTGACGCGCTCATCCCGGCAACTCCAAAGTAGCCCAAAAAATGATTCGGAGGTTGCTGTCACAGTGGCCGGAGCGGGCTACTTCAGAGTAACGACTCCACACAGCTCTGCATTTTATCTTTTATTGGTGCTGCGTATTTACAGTGATGAAGGCATTGCTATTTACACGGACCGATGTTCTCAGCTTGAATCAGAACCTCCGAATGGCGTTTGGCGCGTTTTTCTCCAACACAACAACTTGGGGAGACCCATCCTCTTCCCTCTCCGCTTTCTGCGCAATTCCGGAGTTGGGGGGATGGGTCTGCCCCCCTTACTTGCCCCTTCCTGTCCCACCTGGGACCCTGGCTCCGCTACCTTGCCTGAGCCTCGGACACGACTTCCTGCTTCCCCACTGGAATCGGAACTCTCTCTGCTTTCCCCTGCGCTCGGGGATGGGCTTGAACTCAGGAGGGGAGGGACTTCGCGATATCCCCTGTCCCTCACAGTTTCCGAACACAATTCAAAGTGTTGGTGCTGACCTTTAAAGCCCTAAACGGCCTCCGTCCTGTATACCTGAAGGAGCGTCCCCACTCCCATCGTTTCGCCCGGACACTGAGATCCAGCGGTTCCCTCCCAACGAGAAGTGAGGTTACAGGGAACCAGAAAGAGGGCCTTCTTGGTAGTGGCGCCCCCCCTGTGGAACGCCCTCCCACCAGATGTCAAGGAAATAAGCAGCAATCCTATTTTTAAAAGACATCTGTTTAGGGAAGTTTTTAATATTTAATGCTGTATTGTTTTTAACAATCAATTGGGAGCCGCCCAGAGTGGCTGGGGAAACTCAGCCAGACTTGTAGGGTATAAATAATAAATTATTATTATTACAATACGTGCAGTGCGGTGCTATGCACTCAGCGTTCCCCGCCCCGTGTCTTAGAAGCGAGCAACAGGTATTGGAGGATCTGTGAGTGAGAGCTCACCCCCTCGACCCCAGGGGGGGGCTTGCAAGTATTGTTGTTGTTGTTTAGTCGTTTAGTTGTGTCCGCCTCTTCGTGACCCCATGGACCATAGCACGCCAGGCACTCCTGTCTTCCACTGCCTCCCGCAGTTTGGTCAAACTCATGTTCGTAGCTTCGAGAACACTGTCCAACCATCTCGTCCTCTGTCGTCCCCTTCTCCTAGTGCCCTCAATCTTTCCCAACATCAGGGTCTTTTCCAAGGATTCTTCTCTTCTCATGAGGTGGCCAAAGTATTGGAGCCTCAGCTTCACAATCTGTCCTTCCAGTGAGCACTCAGGGCTGATTTCCTTAAGAATGGATAGGTTTGATCGTCTTGCAGTCCATGGGACTCTCAAGAGTCTCCTCCAGCACCATAATTCAAAAGCATCAATTGTTCGGCAATCAGCCTTCTTTATGGTCCAGCTCTCACTTCCATACATCACTACTGGGAAAACCATAGCTTTAACTATACGGACCTTTGTAGGCAAGGTGATGTCTCTGCTTTTTAAGATGCTGTCTAGGTTTGTCATTGCTTTTCTCCCAAGAAGCAGGCATCTTTTAATTTCATGACTGCTGTCACCATCTGCAGTGATCAAGGAGCCCAAGAAAGTAAAATCTCTCACTGCCTCCATTTCTTCCCCTTCTATTTGCCAGGAGGTGATGGGACCAGTGGCCATGATCTTGGTTTTTTTGATGTTGAGCTTCAGACCATATTTTGCACTCTCCTCTTTCACCCTCATTAAAAGGTTCTTTAATTCCTCCTCACTTTCTGCCATTAAGGTTGTGTCATCTGCATATCTGAGGTTGTTGATATTTCTTCCGGCAATCTTAATTCCGGCTTGGGATTCATCTAGTCCAGCCTTTCGCATGATGAATTCTGCATATAAGTTAAATAAGCAGGGAGACAATATACAACCTTGTCGTACTCCTTTCCCAATTTTGAACCAATCAGTTGTTCCGTATCCAGTTCTAACTGTAGCTTCTTGTCCCACATAGAGATTTCTCAGGAGACAGATGAGGTGATCAGGCACTCCCATTTCTTTAAGAACTTGCCATAGTTTGCTGTGGTCAACACAGTCAAAGGCTTTTGCATAGTCAATGAAGCAGAAGTAGACATTTTTCTGGAACTCTCTAGCTTTCTCCATAATCCAGCGCATGTTTGCTATTTGGTCTCTGGTTCCTCTGCCCTTTCGAAATCCAGCTTGCACTTCTGGGAGTTCTCGGTCCACATACTGCCTAAGCCTGCCTTGTAGAATTTTAAGCATAACCTTGCTAGCATGTGAAATGAGTGCAATTGTGCGGTAGTTGGAGCATTCTTTGGCACTGCCCTTCTTTGGGATTGGGATGTAGACTGATCTTCTCCAATCCTCTGGCCATTGCTGAGTTTTCCAAACTTGCTGGCATATTGGGTGTAGCACCTTAACAGCATCATCTTTTAAAATTTTAAATAGTTCAGCTGGAATATCATCACTTCCACTGGCCTTGTTATTAGCAGTGCTTTCTAAGGCCCATTTGACTTCACTCTCCAAGATGTCTGGCTCAAGGTCAGCAACTGTTCAGTTTCTGTTAATTGGTTAATTGGTTCTCATGGGAAACTTACAGATTCTTGCTTCACACAATTAACTCAAGGCAGTGTCAATTTACTCTTGGCAGAAAGCCAAGGTCTGCCTGACCTGGAAACTACTCTCTTCTGATTGGTTAACGACCAGCACTGAACTCTGTTATCAAGGAATGCTAGCACAGTTGTTTTTTGTTAGGTGTTAGGAGTAGAAGTGCTGTGTATATGGTTGGAGAGAGAGAGAGTAAGGATTTATTTTGCTTTGCTTTGTATGCAGAAACTCTGCTGCTTTTATTTTCTTTTAATAAATCCTGTAAATAGTTATTCTGCGTCTAGCCGACTAGTCATTTCCACCTCAACTAGCTTCTGCGCTGTGCAGGAAAACTCTGCTACGTTTGGGCTAAAGCCACTAGAGCTATGCCTGACACTTCAAAATTCTAAGAGGTTATGGGTATCATGCTGCCAGCCTGAGTTGTGGTGGTGTCAGCGTAAGCGGAGAGGTTCCAGTAGTTCCAGAAGTCGCTGTTCCTGTGGCGTTGGTGCAGCGGAAGGACACTGGCTGGTTCCTGACTGTCGTGAGCTGGTGATGCAGTGGACTCAAGGACGACAGCTGCAGCGTGTGAGTGCTGGGTGCTGTGGTTCCTGTTCTCTCTCAGTGGCCGTGAGTAGCTGGTTCCAGGTTCCAGGGACATCGCTCTCAAGATGGCCTCACAACCAGTTCAGATGGCTTTTGAGCGTCTGAATGACTCCAATTACTTGCTGTGGTCGGAACGCATGCAGGCAGTGCTGCAGAGGGATCATCTCTGGCGAGTGGTGGGTAAGTTTCCTGCGAAGCCTGATGATGAAGACCTCGATAAAGACCAAAGAGCAAGGGCCACAATTGTCTTGGGGCTGGAAGATTCCCAGTTGCCATATGTGAGGGGAATCAAGACAGCTAGAGGTGTGTGGCAAGCACTTAAAGAACTCCATGTGCGTGAGACAGCGGTTTCCAAGCTGTTTATTCGCAAGGCATTGTACAAGGCAATGTTACAGCCTGGGGTTACAATGCAGGAACACCTACACAGTCTGCAGTTAAAGTTTGTTGCGCTTCAGGAAAGAGACTGTGCATTAGACCAGCAGGAGAAGGTGGCTATCATTCTGAGCTCTCTCCCGGAAAGCTGGGATAATCTTGTTATGTCTCTAGAAGCAATGAAAGAGGGTGATTTAACAGTCAGTTATGTTACTGGGCGTTTGATTGAAGAATGGCAGAAGAAGCAAGAAAGGTCGTTGGCTGCAGAGGCTTCTACAAGCGGGCGGTTTGGAAGGAGTTCTCATGCCGTACCAGAGGTGAAGCAGCAGCAGCGTGCCAGTGAGGAGTCAGCGTTTGCTGTTAGGCGTTGTTTCCGATGTGGGTCTTCAGCGCATCTAAAACGTCAATGTCCGGAGATGGTCAAGTCTCAGCGGCCGGTGCAGGAGCAGAGACAAGATCAGCAGCAAAAGCAGCAGCAGCAGTGTAAAAAGAAATTTTTCAAACGAAAACAATCGGCTCAGCTGGTGACTGCCGAGGTCAAGATTGCTGAGGAGAAACAAGCTGTCTGGGTGGTCGATTCGGGAGCGTCTCGGCACATTGTAAATTCAGATGAATTGTTTGTTTCCAAGAACTCAGCACAGCGCAGCCAGGTGGCTCTAGCAGACGGAAGTACTTCCGAAGTGATTTCGGGGGGTGCAGTTTTTGTTCCTTGTCTGCGTGAATGCCTGCAAAATGTACTGTGTGTGCCTTCATTAAGGAGCAATCTGATGTCTGTAGATTGTTTGCTAAAAGCTGGGTTTAAAGTGCATTTTGAAGGAGACAGTTGCATGATTAAAAAGGCTGGTGAGATTTTAGGCACTGCTAAGTCAGAGGGAGGCTTGTTTTGGCTTAAAGCAGGATCTCAAGTTGCAGCAGTAGTCAGTAAATCTCAGCCTACAGTGAGCAACAAAGCTATGCATGACAACTGTGTGCACTTATTGCACAGGAAAATGGGGCATGCTGGCTGGAAAAGTGTACTGAAAATGTCTGAATTGGCTGATGGGTGCAATTTAAAGAGTTGTAACCAGTACCTTGACTGCAATATTTGTAAAAAGGTTAAAACCCACAGTCTCTTACCCCAGGAGTGACAGAGTTAGTGAGTCACCGCTACAGCTAGTCCACATGGACGTGGTTGGTCCATTTGCTGTAAGCAGGGGTGGATCGCGTTTTTCTCTAACAATTGTTGATGACGCGACACGTTACACTTGGTGTTATCCAATGAAGAATAAGGGTGACGTGTTCACTAAATTTAAAGGCTGGGTGGCATCTGTGGAAAGGTTTCTGTCCCTTAAACTCAGAAGGATTCAGACGGACAGAGGTGGGGAATTTATGTCAAATGCTTTTAGAGATTGGTTACAGAAGCGTGGCATTGGGCATAGAAAGACGAACGCTTTTTCCCCGGAAGAGAACGGCATTGCGGAGCGAAAACACAGATCTCTTCAAGAAATGATGTTTGCCATGCTTAATGATGCTGGTTTGCCCATGTCTTATTGGGGGGAGAGCATGCTCACCGCATGTTATCTCCAAAATAGGCTCTTTCATCAAACAATAGGGACAACTCCGTACTTTAAATTGTTTGGCAAAAAACCCAAAATTGACCACTTGCATGTGTTTGGGTCAAAAGCCTGGGTATTAATTCCAAAACAAAAGAGAAAGAAGGGAGATCCTAAGACCAAACAGTTAGTGTTTGTGGGCTACCAGGAGCTAGGAAAAGGTTTCCGCTTTGCTGAAGGGACAAATGGCATTGTGATCTCCAGGAATGCCAGTTTTTGTGAACATAGTGGCTGGGAGACACTACATGCCAATACTGAGGTTTGGTTTGAACCTTCCCAGGGGCTTCGTGACTCTGAAGGTAAACATAGAGAATCAGAGTCTGAGGGGGAGGAAAGTTCAGATAAGAGCTCTCAAGAAAGTGCAATTAGCCAGAGACCAGTTGCTAAGCAACAGAAGAGAGGTCATAGTTCTGAGGAGGAAAGTGGGTCAGAAGAAAAATTTTCTCCCAGAAGATCTAAAAGACAAAACAAAGGAGTGCCTCCAGAGCGGTTTTCTCCAGATACTGCAAATGTGTTTAGTGTAATTGCAGAGCCCAAGAGTTTTCAGGAGGTGTTAAAGTTACCAAAAGAGGAGGCAGAGCTTTGGAAACAGGCAATGGAGGAAGAGATGTCCTCTTTGAATGAGCACAAGGTTTTTACACCAGTAGCAGCGCATGAGGGGGCAAAGATTGTAGGCTGCAGGTGGGTGTACAAACTTAAACCTCTGGTGACAGGAGGGTACAAATACAAAGCTCGTTTAGTGGCTCAGGGATACTCTCAGAGGCCTGGAAAAGATTATGACGAGATTTTTTCCCCTACTGCTAAAGGGGACAGTGTAAGGCTAATTCTAACGCTTGGAGCAAAGAGAAAACTCCAGTTAAATCATTTTGACATACAGGCTGCATATTTACATGCATCATTATCAGAAGACCTGTATCTAGCTGAACCGCCTGGTTATGAGACAGGTTCCAATAGAGTGCTGAAATTAAACAAAGCTCTATATGGTCTCAAACAGGCTGCAAGATCTTGGAACAAATGTTTTCATGAGGCCTTAGTGTCATTTGGCTTCAAGCAGAGTACAGCTGACAATTGTGTTTATGTACGTGGTACAGGCAGTAATCAAGAGTTTTGTCTGCTCTATGTAGATGACGTATTGTATGCTTGCAAGACAGACAAACAAACTAAAAGGTTTGCTAAGCAATTGTCAAGTAAGTTCAAAGTGAAGGACTTAGGCCCTGTTCGGGCATATCTAGGGTTGGAAGTGTGCTGGGCCCAAGATGGCAGCTGCCTAATTAGTCAGCAGAACAAAATAAAACAGCTACTGACTACGTACAGGATGCAGGATTGCAAAGGGGCAGCGGTACCTATGGATCCAGGTTTCATAAAAACACTTCATACAGATGAGAGTCCTGTATTTGAACATCCAGAGGTATATCATTCTGTAATTGGAAGTCTATTGTATCTAGCACAATGGTCCAGACCTGATATTAGCTATGCAGTAGGCATACTAAGTAGATTGGTCTCAAAACCCACACTAAATGCCTGGAAAGGGGTAAAGCAAGTTCTGAGATACCTCAAACAGACAATTGGCTATATGTTACAACTAAATTCTTCAGAGGATGAAATGTTGAGTTGCCACTGTGATAGTGACTGGGGAAATTTACCAGATAGAAAATCTGTCACAGGATTAGTCATAATGTTTGGTGGAGC
This sequence comes from Zootoca vivipara, assembly GCF_963506605.1. Classification (NCBI taxonomy): domain Eukaryota; kingdom Metazoa; phylum Chordata; class Lepidosauria; order Squamata; family Lacertidae; genus Zootoca; species Zootoca vivipara. The sequence goes on from NC_083277.1 coordinate 14,077,219, forward strand.
TTTAATCAGTTGGCGATCGCGCAAGCAAAACGTTGTAAGTGTGTCGTCAACGGAATCGGAGTACGCCGCATTGAGTGAATTGTGCAACGAAGTGGTTTATTTCAAGCGTTTGTTAGCAGATTTAAATGTAAATTGTGGAGAACCAGTACAAGTTTACATAGATAATCAGGCTTGTATAACCTTAAGTAAAACAGAGGGTTTCAAGTCACGTTCCAAACATATCGCTGTAAAATACCAAAATGTTCGTTGTAGTGTACAAGACAATGTAATCACATGTACTTATGTATCAAGTGAAGAAAATGTGGCAGATGTATTAACTAAACCATTGGCAAAGATAAAGAACAAGCAAATGTGCAAGGGTTTAGGTTTGCTGGAAAAATGAGTGAACAGTAAAAGTTCCTACACAGGTGTTAATAGATGTTAATTGTCCAGCAGAATCTGTGAGGGGGTGTTCAGTTTCTGTTAATTGGTTAATTGGTTCTCATGGGAAACTTACAGATTCTTGCTTCACACAATTAACTCAAGGCAGTGTCAATTTACTCTTGGCAGAAAGCCAAGGTCTGCCTGACCTGGAAACTACTCTCTTCTGATTGGTTAACGACCAGCACTGAACTCTGTTATCAAGGAATGCTAGCACAGTTGTTTTTTGTTAGGTGTTAGGAGTAGAAGTGCTGTGTATATGGTTGGAGAGAGAGAGAGTAAGGATTTATTTTGCTTTGCTTTGTATGCAGAAACTCTGCTGCTTTTATTTTCTTTTAATAAATCCTGTAAATAGTTATTCTGCGTCTAGCCGACTAGTCATTTCCACCTCAACTAGCTTCTGCGCTGTGCAGGAAAACTCTGCTACGTTTGGGCTAAAGCCACTAGAGCTATGCCTGACACTTCAAAATTCTAAGACCACTACCTGGGGTGTACGAGACCTCCATGTCTTTCTGGTATAATTCCTCTGTGTATTCTTGCCACCTCTTCTTGATGTCTTCTGCTTCTGTTAGGTCCTTACCACTTTTGTCCTTGATTATGGTAATCTTTGTACAAAATGTTCCTTTCATATCTCCAATTTTCTTGAACAGATCTCTGGATTTCCCCATTCTATTGTTTTCCTCTATTTCTTTGCATTGCTCATTTAAGAAGGCCCTCTTGTCTCTCCTTGCTGTTTTTTGGAAATCTGCATTTAGTTTCCTGTATCTTTCCCTATCTTCCTTGCATTTTGCTTGCCTCCTCTCCTCCGCTATTTGTAAGGCCTCGTTGGACAGCCATTTTGCTTTCTTGCATTTCCTTTTCCTTGGGATGGTTTTCGTTGCTGCCTCCTGTATAATGTTACGAGCCTCCATCCATAGTTCTTCAGGCACTCTGTCCAGCAAATCTAAATCCTTAAACCTGTTCCTCACTTCCACTGTGTATTCATAAGGGATTTGATTCAGATTGTATCTTACTGGCCCAGTGGTTTTTCCTACTTTCTTCAGTTTAAGCTGGAATTTTGCTATAAGAAGCTGATGATCTGAGTTACAGTCAGCTCCAGGTCTTGTTTTTGCTGACTGTATAGAGCTTCTCCATCTTTGGCTGCAGAGAATATAATCAATCTGATTTCGATGCTGTCCATTTGGTGATATCCATGTGTCGAGTCGTCTCTTGTGTTGTTGGAAAAGAGTGTTTGTGATGACCAGCTTATTCTCTTGACAGAACTCTATTAGCCTTTGCCCTGCTTCGTTTTGAACTCCAAGGCCAAACTCGCCAGTTGTTCCTTTTATCTCTTGATTCCCTACTTTAGCATTCCAATCCCCTGTAATGAGAAGAACACCCTTCTTTTATGTCATTTCTAGAAGGTGTTGTAGGTCTTCATAGAATTGGTCAATTTCACTTTCTTCAGCACCGGTAGTTGGTGCATAAACTTGGATTACTGTGATGTTAAAAGGCCTGCCTTGGATTCGTATCGAGATCATTCTGTCATTTTTGAGATTGCATCCCATTACAGCTTTTGCCACTCTTTTGTTGACTATGAGGGCCACTCCATTTCTACTACGGGATTCTAGCCCACAGTAGGAGATATGATAGTCATCCGAACTGAATTCGCCCATTCCCTTCCATTTTAGTTCACTGATGCCCAGGATGTCAATATTTATTCTTGTCATCTCATTTTTGACCACATCCAGCTTACCTCCATTCATGGTTCTTACATTCCAGGTTCCTATGCAATATTTTTCTTTACAGCATCGGACTTTCCTTTCGCTTCCAGGCATATCCGCAACTGAGCGACCTTTCGGCTTTGGCCCAGCCGCTTCATCAGCTCTGAATCTACTTGTACTTGTCCTCCGCTCTTCCTCAGTAGCAAGTTGGACGCCTTCCGACCTGAGGGGCTCATCTTCCAGCGTCATAACTTTTATATGCCTGTTGTCTTTGTCCATGGAGTTTTCTTGGCAGGGATACTGGAGTGGCTTGCCAGTTCCTTCTCCAGGTGGATCACGTTTAGTCAAAACTCTCCACTATGACCTGTCCATCTTGGGTGGCCCTGCATGGCATAGCTCATAGCTTCTCTGAGTTATTCAAGCCCCTTTGCCACGACAAGGCATTGATCCATGAAGAAGCATTCAAGGATAATTACTCTCAAATCCTTCTGAATTATCTGCATGCCCAGCGTCTTTTGTCATGGGATCTGCTGTTCACCATGGCAGCTCCGGACTGGAAGTGCTATTGTTTATATTTTATAAATTAATTGTGTTGCAACACCTCCTCATTCTTGGCTATGTGAAGGGGGAAGTGTTCAGATAAAACATTATCTCTGGGGCACCAGGGCTGTTTAGCAGCATAACCAGGAAGGACTCTCCTCCTAGTTGCACATCTTTCATGCGGAGGGAAGGTGGCAGAGCATAGAGTTGGCAGTGCCAGAGAGACCTCAATGCAATGGGGAGGTGGCCTAAGTGTGTGTAAAAGGCTTCACTGTAAGCACATATTAAATTATCCCCAAAATTACACTCATACGGCAGAAACCCTATGGATATCTATAGTGTGGAAACTTAAGGGTCAACTTTCTACAAATCCACAAGCTACCTGGAGGCAGGAGTCACCTCTGAGCATTGAGGCAGCCAACAGGAAGCTTCCTTTGAACGTCATAGGAGCACATGGACCTGGTGTGGCCACTTTTCAGGGCTCTTTCCAGGAACGGTTGAACCCATCATTCACAAGTGAGGCCTGGTTTGCTCTCAAAGGGGTGGGGAAGGGAGGGAGAGTCCCAAAGTCTTTGCCTCCTCCACACCCCCAGGGGTTTAGCCTGTATCTGGACTGCACCACTTCAGCCTGCAAGGAAGACCCTGTTTTCTGGGACACATTGATTCCACCATTTGGGGGAAGCAAAACAAGTCAGCAGGGAGGAGATCATCATCATCATCACGATTTATTTATAGCCTGCCCCGCAGGTGCCACTACCAAGAAGGCCTTCTGCCTGGTTCCCTGTAACTTGGCATCCCGCAGCGAAGGAACTGCCAGAAGGCCCTCGGCACTGGGCCTCAGTGTCCAGACTGGACCCTCCTCCCTTGGGAGAAGAGGTGCACTGGAGAGCAGTTCATCCTGTGAGCCAGGCATCCCCAAACTGTGGCCCTCCATATGTTTTGGCCTACAACTCCCATGATCCCTAGTTATCAGGACCAGTGGTCAGAGATGATGGGAATTGTAGTCCAAAACACCTGGGGGGGCGAAGTTTGGGGATGCCTGTTGTGAGCTGCCTGCCCTGCAGTCTGAGGCAGGACAGATCCTGCTCAGCCATAGACCCACCACTCGAGAGGATGAGGACCGAGAATTTGGGTACAACTTGCAATATTAATGCTCTCCTGATATTTCCTGTAACAATAATAGCAGCTCGGCTGGGGCACGTTCTTTGATAACAAAATGAGTAACAAAATGAATTTCAACAGGGACAAATGTGAGATCCTACACTTAGGCAGGAAGAAGCACCTACACAAATAGAGGATGGGGGACACCTGGCTTACTAGCCGGACGTGTGAAAAGGATCTAGGGGTCTTGGTGGACCATTAGCTTAAGATGAGTTTCTGCTTGTTAGGGCAAGGTGGAATAAATACTTTAGGTATGATTAGGACTAAATCTTTAAAACCCAATAGAAATGCCTGGGCAGTCTTATCCCATATCTGGAGGGGACTCACTTTAAATTTAGTCTCCCTTGCACAAATAAAGGTGAATCCCACTTTCTAACGGGCCCATGATGTTGGATTTGTGGGCTAAAAGGGAATATGATTTTTATCCCTCCAAACAGATTTCATAATGAGCCCACCTTTCTTCTAATAATATGATATCAAAAGACTCGATAACACCACTAGTAATAATAATAGTAATAGTAATTATTATTCTGGGTGGATCCCAACAGAATATTATAAACATGCTAAAACATCAAACATTAAAAACTTCCCGAAACGGGGCTGCCTTCCGATGTCTTCTAAACATCAGTTAGTTTTTTATTTCCTTGACATCTGATGGAAGGGCGTTCCACAGGGCATGTGCCACTACTGAGAAGGCCCTCTGCCTGGTTCCCTGTAACTTGGCTTCTCGCACCGAGAGAACTGCCAGACGGCTCTCGGCACTGGACCTCAGTGTCCGGGCAGAATGATGGAGGTGGAGACGCTCCTTCAGGTATACTGGACTGAGGCTGTTTAGGGCTTTAAAGGTCAGCACCAACACTTTGAATTGTGCTCGGAAACGTACTGGGAGCTGTAGGTCTTTCAAGACCGGTGTTATGTGATCTCGGTGGCTGCTCCCAGTCACCAGTCTAGTTGCTGCATTCTGGATTAATTGTAGTTTCCGGGTCACCACATACAGCGCATTGCAGTAGTCCCAGCGAGAGATAACTAGAGGATGCACCACCCTGGCGAGACAGTCCGTGGGCAGGTAGAGTCTCAGCCTGCGTACCAGATGGAGCTGATAAACAGCTGCCCTGGACACAGAATTAACCTGTGCCTCCATGGACAGCTGTGAGTCCAAAATGACTCCCAGGCTGTGCTCCTGGTCCTTCAGGGGCACAGTTACCCCATTCAGGACCAGGGAGTCCTCCACACCTGCCTGCCTCCTGTCCCCCACAAACAGTACTTCTGTCAGGATTCAACCTCAATCTGTTAGCTGCCATCCAACCTCCAACCGCCTCCAGACACACAGGACCTTCACCACCTTCACTGGTTCTGATTTGAAAGATAGGTAGAGCTGGGTATCATCCGCATACTGATGAACACCCAACCCAAACCCCCTGATGATCTCTCCCAGCGGCTGCATGTAGATGTTAAAGAGCATGGGGGAGAGGACAGAACCCTGAGGCACCCCACAAGTGAGAGCCCAGTGGTCTGAGCACTCATCCCCCACCACCACTTTCTGAACACCGCCAAGGAGGAAGGAGCGGAATCACTGTATGACAGTACTCCCAGCTCCCAACGCCTCTAGACGGTCCAGAAGGATGTTATGGTCGATGGTGTCAAAAGCCGTGAGATATCCAGCAGAACTAGGAAACAGCTCTCACCTTTGTCCCTAGCCCGCCGGAGATCATTGACCAGTGCGACCAGGCAGTTTCAGTCCCATGATGAGGCCTGAATCCCAACTGGAAGGGATCCAAATGGTCCGCTTCTTCCAGGCGTGCTTGGAGTTGTTCAGCAACCACTCGCTCAATCACCTTGCCCAAGAATGGAAGATTTGAGACTGGGCGATAGTTGGCCATATTGGCCACATCTAAAGATGGGATATGGGTTGGGTTTTTGGAAGACGCCTGTGCGTGAATTTGTTTTATGTGTGTAGATCAGTGCACGCTCACCAACGCACAGTCTTCGCAGTAGGGCTCTGTTCCGATGGCATGAAGTAGTCACGACAAAACCGTTAGATTCCTATCTGCTGCAGCCTTCATCCGCATTCACAGCCGTTGCAACATACCACTTGTTATCATCCGCCTGTTTTGCCGTTGAGGACTTCTTGGATCATTCTTTGCCTAGCTCCTTCCCTTTGACCTTACCACCTTGGGTGACCCTGCTGGGAGTACGAGATTACCGACGGCTTCGCTCACAAGGGTCATAGGAACATGCAAGCCCACTCACCACGACAAGGTGATGATCCAGCGAGTAGGTGTCCAGTGCTAGACCCAGGCAGGTCCACACCTACTTTTCCAGCAGGAAGAAGAGGTCCTTGGTCTTGAGTGGGCATGATGGGAATTTCTCCTGGCAGACGGAAAGTGGCATCTAAGTGCATAAACAAATCCAGTTCCGCACTGCCTTGAGCAGCAGCCTCTAAAGGCATTGCTGGCTGCTGGCCGCTGTTGGCTGTGAGACTGTCTGCACAGGAAACATCCTCCTTTGACCCTGGGCTAGAGGGAAGCCTGCTAAGGAGTCTCCTGCATTGACTGGCCTTATCTGGCTGCCACAAAGCAGCTGCCAGGACATTTGCCTTATGAATTTGGGAACCTATATCTTGGTAAGCACACAGCGTATTTGAAGGATTTGAGATCTTAGGGGCTTGTGCTGCTGGTACAACTCTCTTACAACATTCATTTGCAGCATCAGGGGTTTCAGTCTGTGCCAGAGTTACTTTTTCTTGCAAACAGTTAGTGAAGTCAAGCAGTCAGAGGCTTTTTGTCCGATAGTGGCAGTCTTTGACGGGTTTTTCAGATTCCGGCATTTTGTTAAAGTGTGCATGCAGAAATTATGGGAAAGCACTTGTGGGGCAGGCTGACATTGCATATCCACAGTACTCTACTGCCCTTACCCTACCAACTGGTCAAAGAGTACCCCACGCACAGCATGTAGCTGGGCATGATGTCCTGCAGCCTGGTGAAATTCATTAAGGCAAATCACATATTGACCAGGATTGAGGAGCATTTTCATCAGGGACTTCCAGTCATCAGGAATTAGGGCATAGCCTGCAGATAAGCCTTCTATGAGCGCTCTCACATAAGTGCTGGACAAGCCAAATTTGTCAGCACCCTTTGTTACTGACCACAGTACTTTAGGCAGAGGGTCCCAATACCGGTAGCTAGCCTGACTTTCCTGGGCATCTGTTGTGCGTGTGACCGGACCATCTATAGTCATGTCTGCAAGCTCCTCTCCAGTTAGGTGAGAATAAGCTTCTGCCTCTTTAACCATTTGCTGGACAGCTGGAAGTCTTTCCTTCTGAGACTTTACCGACTCAGGAGGTGGTTCCTTGGATGCCAAGGCAGGCAGGTGTGGTGGAATAGTGCCTGATGATGATTCTGGTTCATCATGGGTTAATCTATCACTCCCATTATAGGCAGGTGTTCCCTGGGAGGCGGAGCATTCTAAATGGAGGGGGAACAACGTTGAAAGGAAGTTGGGGGTTGGCAGTTGGGAGTAGAGTGTTAGAGAGGGATGCAGGAGCTGTATTAACAAGTCTGTGTTATATGAAAAGAAGATATGTGCTTTTAAGAACCAGAGAAATCCATTTTACAGGTTAAATAATAAAGTTAAATGTGCTTAAATGTTCACTGACTCGGTAGTGTCTCAGTACCTTCAGAGGTGTGACAAAGAGGCGAGAACAAAGCTTTCCTGTGGAAGAGGAAACTGTTTTCTTTTTCTCCTGTCATACAAAGGGCTGGTTAGCGAAGCCAAAGGAGCCACATAGTTGCCTAAGGGAGAGCACCTTGTAGCAGTAGGGATCCATGGGAGGGAGACCCCCACTGGTGGCAATAGGTTTCGAACGCAGTGCCTGAGGTACCCTGGAGAAAAGTCCAATTTGGACACTGGAGGTTTTTCTCCTGTTTGTAGAGAAGCACAGGGAGAGCCTCTGTTGTTAAAGCAGTCAGGGGTGGGGAACTGGGAATCCCTCAAGGCAGGCAGGCATGAAGCCTGAAAAGAATTGTTACAGGAAATCTTGGGCTGAGATAGAGGAATGAGTTGTTCAAACACCAGCCCCTATATTTAAAAGGCACCCGTAATGACGACACTGGACTACCCTTTAGGGTTGTCGTAAATCACTGTTCCAAGCCCCACAAATCCGGTCTACTTTGCAGGGCTGTTGTAACGGGGAACCCTCCCTCACGGCCCTGCCTCCCCCACGTTGTGTAAGGGGTGTGAAAATGAACAAACCCCCCTTCCTCCCGGCAAGGGATTATAAGAGGAAAAGGGGGAATGTAAACTGTGCCATCTTCGTTCCCCCGAGGACTTTTTCGGAGCTCGGGGGGGGGTCCTCTTTCCCTGCCGTCTCCGGGGATCAAACCTGGGACCTTCTCAGAAAAGAAACAGGATAACGGAGCTTGTTTGGAAGGAGGAGAATTTGTGTGTTCTGGGAGGGAGGCGTCGCTCATTTCTTCCCATGGGTCAATGAGCTCCGCTTCCTAGAGAGGCAGGAAGGTTTGGAGCGGGGAGGGGAGAGCAAAGGTTGGAGAGGGAGGGGCCTCCATCCACATTCCCGGAAAAGAAGCGGGTCTGGAGAGGAGGAAGGGGAAAAGGTGCAATATATATCTATATATTGGGGGGGGGAGAAGGATGCGTCTTTCCTCCCCCAGAATCTACAAACAGGGCAGCTGGGAAGGGAGGGCAGGATTTGGGACGAGGTGGGGGGGGGATGAAAGGAAATTAGTAGAGTGCTCCCCCTCCCCCTTCTTTCTGTCGATCAGGCGAGCGGGGGCGCCTCGCGTCGGTGGAGAGCGCCCAGCCCTTTATATTACAGGAAAGGAAATCGGAATAGAAAGGCGAGCAAGGGAGGTGGGGAGGACTTTGCAGCGCCCCATCCGCTTGAGAGTCTAGAGATACTGCCCTGCCCCCCCCCCCCGCGGGCGCTTCTGTGGGAATGAAATGGGAGGCCTACCAAGGGCTGAGACTTGAACCGAGGCCCCAGTTACGCGCCTCTTTGCGAATTCCGGGTTCTCCCTGGCAGGAATCCCTATTGCGGTTTTGACTGCACGATTCTGGCTTCCCTTTGTGTGGAGAATCAGAGAGAGGAAGTCCATGGAAGGGTTAAAGGAGGCGAGAGAGGCCTGGATAGAGACCCTCCCCATCTCCCTCCTTTCCCCCCTCCCTGCTCTTCTTGCGAGTATCCTCCCGATGGAGAGGTGTCTAGGTGCAAGTTTCTTTAGTGTGGAGATACATGAAAGGTGAGATTATATCGTGTGAAATTTAAGTGCTCTGTAAAGAGGTGCTCTGTTACATATTCTGTTGGAGACGTTTGAGCGGGATTTATATATTATTAGTGAGATATAAGAAAGGGCACAGCTCCTATTTCACTCTCTTTTCCTGCTTCCTTTCCTAAGACGTCCCTGGTTGGGGGGGAGGTTCTCTTTCCCTGCCGTCTTCGGGGATCGAACCTGGGATCTTCTCAGGAAAGAAACAGGATAACGGAGCTTGTTTGGAAGGAGGAGAATTTGTGTGTTCTGGGAGGGAGGCGTCGCTCATTCCTCCCCATGGGTCAGTGAGCTCCGCTTCCTAGAGAGGCAGGGAGGTTTGGAGGAGGGAGGGGGAACCAAGGCTGGAGGGGAGGGGCCGCCATTCACATTCCCGGAAGAGGAGCAGGTCTGCAGAGGAGGAGGAAAAAGAGGTGCAAAATATATCTATATATTGGTTTTTTTGGGGGGGAGAAGGATGCGCTTTTTCTCCCCCTGAATTTGCAAACAGGGCAGCTGGGAAGGGAGGGCAGGATTTGGGGCGAGGTGGGGGAATGAAAAGAAAGTAGGGGATCGCTCCTCGTGTCAGTGGAGAGCCCCCAGCCCTTTATATTACAGGAAAGGAAATCGGAATAGAATAGCGAGCAATGGAGGGGGGAAGGACTTTGTAGCGCCCCATGCGCTTGAGAGTCTAGAAATACTGCCCTGACCCCCCGGGGGGGGCTTCTGTGGGAATGAAATGGGAGGCCCATCGAGGGCTGAGACCTGAACCGAAGCTCCAATTACGCGCCTCTGCGAGTTCCGGGTTCTTCCTGGCAGGAATCCCTTGGTGCCGAGGGGTGTCTTGATGGGTCCCCTTTGTGTGGAGAATCGGAGAGAGGGCGTCCATGGAAGGGTTAAAGGAGGCGAGAGAGGTCTGGATAGAGACCCCCCTCCTCTCCCCCTTCCTTGGTCATCTGGCGAGGCCCCTTCGGATGGAGGTGGGAGCGCTTGGGAGCAATTTGGCAAGAAGGGTGAGCCTGCCAGGGGGGCCTCTGGGCAAAGGGGACCCTTTGTTGTTGTTGTTGTTGTTGTTGTAAAGTGAGTTACAACCTGTTGTTGTTGTTGTTGTTGTGGCTGCTGCTGCTGCTGCTGTTGTTGCTGTTGTGTTCCATGGTTACACTCCAAGGTCTTCTTTGTCATGTTTCCTGTATTTTGGGGGGACAGAGAGAAAGCTGTTCTCAGGGCCTGCACCACCATGAGGGAAACTGAGACAGCCCCCTCAGGCAGCAGATGCAGAGAGGGGCAAGGAGGGGACAGAGCTGAGTCCCTTATTTAACCCTCTATCTTCTCATCCAGTGGAAGGTGCTGTCCCATTGCCAGTGTCCTAGACAAAATGCATCAGCCTTGGGAAATAAATGGTGCTGGATGATTTGGGAATGTGTCAGTTGGACTGTATCAGGAAGATCTTGGAGATCATGGAAGAAGGAGGAAATGAAATACAGATATTCAGCATTTTCAGAAGAGGGGGAAGAAGGGGAAAGTGTGTCCAACTAGATAAGACTCCCATCATCCCTGGCCATGTGCCATCCTTGCTTTGGCAGATGGTACTTTGTGTCCAAAATGGGACTCGGATGGTGCTGTGGGTTAAACCACTGAGCCTAGGGCTTGCCAATCAGAAGGTCGGTGGTTCGAATCCACGCAATAGGGTGATCTCCTGTTGCTTGGTCCCAGCTCCTGCCAGCCCAGCAGTTCAAAAGTACATCAAAGTGCAAGTAGATAAATAGGCGGGAAGGTAAATGGTGTTTACGTGCGCTGCTCTAGTTCGCCAGAAGCGGCTTAGTCATGCTGGCCACATGACCTGGAAGCTATACGCTGGCTCCCTTGGCCATTAAAGCAAGATGAGCGGCGCTACCCCAGAGTCGGTCACGACTGCACCTAATGGTCAGGGATACCTTTACCTTTACCTTTACTTTGTGTCCAACCACAACTGGAGGGTCAGAGATGCCTCACCTCAGCATAGAAGGTGCCTGTAGGGCAGCATTTCTCAACCTTGGATCCCCAGATACTCTTGTACTGCAACTTCCATAAACACTGACCACTGGTCCTGATGCCTAGGAATGATGGGAATTGTAGTCCCACAACATCTGGGGACCCAAGGTAGAGAAAGGCTGCTCTAGGGCTCAGTGTTATTTGGGAGTTGGTGAAACTGGATCTTAAGGGTCCTTGAGAAATTTCCCAGGGATTATGATTGGTATCTAGACCAATCCTATGGTCGTCAACAGGTTTGACACACCTATAAGCCAATCACCTATTCCCACCACCCTTCTGAGTAATACCCCTCCCCACCCTGCCACTATATATAAGGGTCTGGTGAAAGGAGAATGTTAGCCGCTTTCAGTCTCCTTTGGGTAGTGATGAAGCGGGATATCAAATCCAAACTCTTCTTCTGTGAGAAACCACTTGTTAGAAAAAGTAAACCCCACATTTCAACCTTATTCTAAGATAATGCTGCTTTATTAACGTTTACTAAGGCTGGTGATGCATGACCATTACTTAACATCCTTTCATTTGTCTTTCCTAAAAAGATGGAACATATGGAGGATATGAGATAATGAACAAGTTGTTAAAATAAGAGCAGGTGCTGATTGATGTGTGTAATATTCCTTTTTTGTTCTCATCCTAGAAAACAAATAGGATTTTCTCTCCCCCTACCCCCGTCGAAAAAAGACAGTGAAGAAGGCAGTCAAAATTCTGGTGGGCCACGTCCAATGGAAATAACGAAGAAACCATTTAAATACATGGAGTGTGAAAAGAGCGGCAAGAAACAATTTGAAAACATGGAGTGTGGAAAGAGCTTCACTGACAGTGGAAAACTTAGAAAACATCAACGGACTCACACGGGGGATAAACAATTTAAATGCATGGAGTGTGGAAAGAGCTTCAATCGGAGTGGAAACCTTAGAATACATCAACGGACTCACACGGGGGAGAAACCATTTAAATGTATGGAGTGTGGAAAGAGCTTCAGTGAGAGTGGAAAACTTAGAATTCATCAACGGACTCACACGGGGGAGAAACCATTTAAATGCATGGAGTGTGGAAAGAGCTTCATTGAGAGTGGAAAACTTAGAATTCATCAACGGAGTCACACAGGGGAGAAACCATTTAAATGCATGGAGTGTGGAAAGAGCTTCACTGACAGTGGAACACTTAGAATTCATCAACGGAGTCACACGGGGGAGAAACCATTTGAATGCATGGAGTGTGGAAAGAGCTTCAGTGAGAGTGGAAAACTTAGAAAACATCAACGGACTCACACGGGGGAGAAACCATTTGAATGCATGGAGTGTGGAAAGCGCTTCACTGAAAGTGGAAAACTTAGAAAACATCAACGGACTCACACGGGGGAAAAACCATTTGAATGCATGGAGTGTGGAAAGAGCTTCAGTGAGAGTGGAAGTCTTAGAATTCACCAACGGACTCACACTGGGGAGAAACCATTTCAATGTATGGAGTGTGGGAAGAGCTTCATTCAGAGTGGAGACCTTAGAATTCATCAACGGACTCACACGGGGGAGAAACCATTTAAATGTATGGAGTGTGGAAAGAGCTTCAGTCAGAGTGGAACACTTAGAAAACATCAAGGGAGTCACACAGGGGAGAAACCATTTCAATGCATGGAGTGTGGAAGGAGCTTCAGTGAGAGTGGAAATCTTAGAAAACATCAACAGACTCACACGGGGGAGAAACCCTTACAATGCATGGAGTGTGGAAAAAGTTTCAGTGAGAGTGGAAATCTTAGAAAACATCAACGGACTCACACGGGGGAGAAACCCTTTCATTGCATGGAGTGTGGAAAGAGCTTCATTGAGAGTGGAGCACTTAGAAAACATCAACGGACTCACACAGGGGAGAAACCCTTTCAATGCATGGAGTGTGGAAAGAGATTCAGTCAGAGTGGAAACCTTAGAATTCATCAACGGAGTCACACAGGGGAGAAACCATTTAAATGCATGGAGTGTGGAAAGAGCTTCAGTCAGAGTGGACACCTTAGAATACATCAACGGAGTCACATGGGGGAGAAACCATTTAAATGCATGGAGTGTGGAAAGAGCTTCAGTGAGAGTGGATACCTTAGAATTCATCAACGGACTCACACGGGGGAGAAACCATTTCAGTGCATGGAGTGTGGAAAGTGCTTCACTCACAGTGGAACACTTAGAATTCATCAACGTAGTCACACGGGGGAGAAACCATTTCAATGCATGGAGTGTGGAAAGAGCTTCAGTCTCAGTGGAAACCTTAGAAAACATCAACGGACTCACACAGGAGAGAGACCATTTATAAATGCGTGGCGTGTGGAACGAGCTTCAGTGAGAGTGGACCACTTAGAAAACATCAACAGATTCACACGGGGGAGAAACCATATAAGTGCCAGGGAAGTGGACAGAGGTTCAGTTGAGGTGGAAGTCTTACACACCATCAAAAGACTCTGAGGGGTAAGAGCTGTAATAGTGGAAACTCTACAAGCCATGAATTAACTCAAAGATGAGAAATGGTTTAAATAGAAGGAGTGTGGATTCTGCTTTGGTTATTATGGAACACTTTTTAAAGTGTAGAACCTCTTTCTCTCCGAGTCGAGTTGACACTTTATTTCACATCAATAACAGGAAATCACTCTTCAATACATGCAGCGTATTTGTTCTTTGTATGTAACATTGTCTAGACATATTTTTAAAGTAATGACGGTAACATTTCACAATAGTCAGCATAATAAAATATTTAATGTACTGTTAGGTAGGGAGGGGGAGTGTGTGAGTCTGGAGTGTTGTTTCTGAATGATGATGGACTGAGAGTGTGCTGGTTTTGGTGTTTGGTGGAGGGAGTTGCAAATGTTTGTATCTGGGAATGGAGAGTTGCACAAAGTGGAGGTGAGATTGGTGGTGTTGCTCTGGAAGCAGAGTTAGATTAATATTATAGGAACAGCAACATAACTCCCACTGTTATAATTGCAATAATGGAACCATGAAGACACAGAAAGATGGTAAGCACATTCTTATATGCCCAAGGTAACCTTGAAAGCCTCATCTATTCTTTTGATTTATAGATAAATTTTGTATATATATATATTTGGTGGCAGGAGAAATAAAAGGGGTGTTTAGTGGCATAACGAGGAAAAGGCTCTGTTCCTAGCTGCACGTCTTGCATGAGGAGGGAAGGGGGCACAGGGAATAAGGGACTGTACCAGAGCATCTCAAAGCAATGTGTGGGGAGAGGGGGGCACAGTGACACAAGTGTATGTAGAATGGTATCCCCAAAATGACACAGGGGAGAAACAATATGGATGTGGAAGGAGGTTCAGGCAGGTCCCAAACCGAGAGTGCTAAGGGTCAATTTCCTCCATATCCACCAGCTGCCCCAAGGCAGGAGCCACCTCTGGGCACTTAGGGTGGGAAGCCTCCCTCCACCTTTGAAACTGGACATGCTCCTAGGGCAGTGATGGTGAAACTTTTAGAGACTGAGTACCCAAACTGCAACGCAAAACCCACTTGTTTATCACAAAGTGCCAACGCAGCAATCCTACCTGTATATCTATTTCCCCCCTGTTTGTTTTGCATTTCTTCTTTATGTACTGTTGTAATAAATAATCTATATACCAGTAAATAAAAATGTCAATGTTTGCGTGCATCCACTTTTCTCTGAAACCGCTTGACCGACTGCATTGAAATTTGTAGACAACGTTCCATACCAATAAGCGAGTGTTTGCATAAACTTAGATTATATAGATGTCACACCCGTCACAGGTAAAAACATGATTTTGTGTAAAAACAACAACATAGCACCCTCCAGTGGACGTCTAATGAACAGATATTGCTATCCTTTGGTGTAGCAATAGCGCCATCTGTTGGACGTCAAAGGAAAACATCCTATAGAACCCCAGGGGCGCCTCGCAGAACGGGGGAGGGGGAGGAAATAAGAATATAAAACGTTTCCACATTCCCGCCCCCTCCTCCTCCTCCTCCTCCTCCTACCTCTCCATCGAGGCCTTGCCAGATCCATAGAGGGGAGGGGCAGAGGTAGCCCGGCAGCCTCACCGCTTCTCACCTCGCAGCACCCGCAGCTGCCGCCACCACTGCAGGGGACATGACGGGCTTTGCAGCAGCAACCGCCACACCATCGCCTCTCCTCACCCCCACTGCCGGACGGAGAGGGAGGCCGGCAGGCAGGCTGGGCCTCGCCACTCCTGTACTCACACGCCAATGGCACAAGAAGCAGGCCAGGCCTCGCCTACCCTCCCCACCCACCGCCACCATCTCCACCTCCGCCGCCGCTGCGCCCCCTCCTGAGCAGATGGCAGGAAAGAGGGAGACTCCAACGCTCACCCACATCCTCAGAGGGCCCCACCCACACCTGCTCTGACTGACACAGGGGACCCACCCCAACATGAGCTACAGGTAGCCCACCAACCCCCTCACCCATTGGGATCCACCAGGGAACTCACACACAGCCTCCCCAAACTGTGGATGTGGGGGGGGGACAGAGAGGGGACGGGGGGGAGGGTCTCATCTTTTATGGACTCAGCTAGTCCATAAAAGTTATTGCAGTATATTCTTCATTAAATAATCTTTCCATTGATATGTAATGATATGGTATCTTTAAAAACGTTTAGGGGGTACTCTCATTTTGACTGAAAAAAATCACCACTGGGGGAGGGGATGAATACAGTTCAAATTGGGAAAAATAAACACAGTGGTACCTCAGTTTTCAAACAGCTTAGTACTCAAACTACTTGGAACCTAAATAAAAAAATTCCTTCCAGTAACACTGTAGAGACCAACTAAGTTTGTCATTGGTATGAACTTTCGTATTTATGCACACTTCTTCAGATACACTGAAACAGAAGTCACCAGACCCTTATATATAGTGAGAGGGTGGAGCTGGGGTATTACTCAGAAGGGTGGTGGGAATGGTAGATTGGCCGATAGGTGTGGTAAACGTGTTGATGACTGTAACGACTGCAATTGGTCTTACAGGAAAAAGCAAGGGTGAGATGGCAAAAAATAGCTTTATCGTGTAGAATGAGATAAGAATCCAATGTTTCTATTCAGACCAGGTCTCTCCATGGTTTTAAGTTTGGTAATAAGTTGCAATTCAGCAACTTCTCTTTCCAGTCTATTTCTGAATTTTTTTTGTAATAAGACAGCTACTTTGAGATCTTGTATAGAATGTCCTGGGATATTGAAGTGTTCTCCTACTGGTTTCTCTGTCTTGTGATTCCTGATGTCAGGATGGTCAGTGTATCTGAAGACATGTGCATGCACACGAAAGCTCATACCAATGACAAACTTAGTTGGTCTCTAACACAAACTTAGTTGGTCTCCCTAAGTTTGTAGGGGATGGGGGGGGCACTGTGGGTTAATCCACAGAGCCTAGGGCATGCCGATCAGAAGGTCGGCAGTTTGAATCCCCGCAACGGGGTGATCTCCCATTGCTCGGTCCCAGCTCCTGCCAGCCTAGCAGTTCGAAGCCACATCAAAGTGCAAGTAGATGAATAGGTACCGCTCTGGCGGGAAGGTAAACGCCATTTCTGTGTGCTGCTCTGGTTTGCCAGAAGCAGATTAGTCATGCTGGCCAGATGACCCGGAAGCCGTACGCCAGCTCCCTTGGCCAGTAATGTGAGATGAGTCATCCGCAACTGGACCTAACGGTCAGGGGTCCCTTTATCTAAGGTGCTACTGGAAAGATTTTATTTTGTTTCGATTACCTCAGACCAACACGGCTACCTACCTGTAGCTAGTACTTGGATCCTGAATACTTCAAACTCAGAAATGAGTGTTCCAGTTTTGGAACTTTTTTTGGAAGCCAAACGTGCTCTGTTCTGAGTATAACTTCCGTTTTGGGTGCCATACTTCAGTTTTCCTTGTGAGGGAAGGCTGGGCTGGGTGGCAAGTAGGAGTGGGATCGGGCTGCTCATCTAGGCAGCGTTGCCGCTTGCATGGGAACAGGAGCTGGATTGGGGCTGCTCAACTGGGGAGGTGCAGGCTCCGTCACACTTTCCACTGAGGGGCTCGCGGCTCCACTCCCCTCAAGGGAGAAGTTTAAAGGAGCCCCCACCTCCACATCAGATCCCCTGCAACCCCATGAAGGCAGCCAGGCTGAATAGTTGCTGGGGTTGGGGAAGGTGGAGGCAGCCCGGAAGCTGCATCTGAGAGCCCCTGCACCACCTGAAGGCAACCAGGCCTCCACGTCTGAGAGATCCCCGCCCTACTCCTGAACAAGGCTGCCTTCCAAAAGTTATGTAATTCTTTCTCTCTTTGACATCTGAAATTGAGAGGCGGTGTGGGACGAAAGTCCTTTACTTTCCGTCTTATAACTTTGACCTCTCAATTATTAAAAGCACTAACAGGGATTTTCTGAGGTAACTCAAACCTCCCACTTATCCCTCTAGCCTTTCTTTAAACCCTCTAGCACTCGTGGGTTTTCAAAAATAAAAGAGAGTCCTCTTCCAGCCTAAACGTGGCCAGGTACCTATATAGACTCGGGGCTATAAGTAGGAATGTTCCTATGTGTACTCAGATAAGGATTTCACTTCACTAGAAACTCCCTCACTGTAAAGCTAGCCTCCTTCCTGAGGTAACTTTATTATCATTCAGAACCTGTCTCCTCCCTTAGCCCCCCCCCTTTCTTGGTGCACTCTCAGCCACAAACTAACCTTTCTCCTCTAAAAGGCATTTTTGACAGTTTAAAAGAGTTCCCCACCAACTGGGTTCCTGGATACCTTAGCTGGAAAATGAAATAGACGATTACTGGTATGACACTTTAAAGATGGATATTTATTGGCTTGAATCTTAATGGTTGCTTTCTGGTATCATTTGTACAAACTTAATTTCACAGGTAACGTTCTTGGTAATCAAATAACAGAATACCTATCAACTACTTCATCTACTCTGTAAGTCTACCTTCTCCACAACCACCCAAGCTCCCACACAAAAAACCCTCAACCGCCAACTGACATAAGGGTTCCCCTTTCCATTTAAACCCCGTGGAGGCCACGCCTCCCATGGAATGTTGCTGCCAGTTAACCAGGAGTCTGGGTTAACCCTTCGATAGGTTGGTTGCGAAACAATAACATAACATAACAGTTTCAAATTCGCCACAGGGTGTTCCATAGGGAGGGTGCCACTACTGAGAAGCCCCTCTGCCTGGTCCCCTGTAAATGTGAGACCCTCAGAAGTGGACCTCAGTGATGATGGGGGTATATTTTCTTTTCCTTGTGTTAGTTGGATGTTGAAACAAGGTGTGATTAATAAGGCACAGCTTGACCCTCCCGGCACCTCTGGAGTAACCCCCCTACTGCCCTCATTCCAACTCTCCACTATGGGGTGCAGACCCCCGCAGAACTCGCACCAGGACCCCGTAATGCAAGTAATGTGCAAATCTCCTCCTCCAGCGACTCTCCCAGTAAATGGGGGGAGGTCCCGACGGAGCCCCAAAGAGCAAGCCCAGCAAGCAGCGCCCGCCGATCTTCGGCTGTGTGCTGTGTGACAGGCGGGGGTGGGGGGAAAGCGGAGGATCATTCTCCGCTTTCCCCCCACCCCCGCCTGTCACACGAAGATCGGTAGCGGAGCCGGCGAGGGCCCGATCCTGCGTGAGGCCGGCAGGAGGCCAGCTTCGCAGCGGCGGTGACAGGGGAACCGGCGAGAGCCCGATCCCAAGCGAGGCTGGCACACATTCGATCATAAGTCGAATAAATTCGTAAGCCCGCCCCCATTTTTTCCCTTCGTAACTCGAAAAAATTGTATGTCGAGTCATTCGTATGACAAGGTGCCACTGTACCTATGATGTTTTGATGACACTCTGAGAAATGTGTTGTGGGAACTTTTAAAAACTCATGTAATCTTTGTTCTGGACATTTTCATTTTTGCTCTCCTTCGAGATTGAGACCTTTGTTGCAACAACTAAATGATCAGGCCTTCTGGCCACTGATTTGCTTCCTCATTTCTTGGCTGCGGTCTCACATTTTATGATCAATCCAGCATCTGCAGGGCTAGACTCCAGCCAAGTTGGAAAGCGCTTAAGATAGCGTACCCCAAGAATTGTTCTTTCCACCTGGATGGAGTTGGGGAGCTGTCAAAACCAAAACCCATTTTCTCCCCATAACACAGAAGTCACAGAGTCCAACCTGCTGCAGGATGTGCCCCAATCCATAAAACATTGTTGGGTAGGCTGCATCTAATCAGAACCAGTGAAGGCAGTGAAGGTCCTGTGTGAGTGCCTGGAGGCAGTTGGAGTATGGATGGCGGCTACCAGATTGAGGTTGAATCCTCACAAGACAGAAGTACTGTTTGTGGGGGACAGGAGGCGGGCAGGTGTGGAGGACTCCCTGGTCCTGAATGGGGTAACTGTGTCCCTGAAGGATCAGGTGCGCAGCCTGGGAGTCATTTTGGATTCTATGGAGACGCAGGTCAATTCTGTGTCCAGGGCAGCTGTCTACCAGTCCCATCTGGTACGCAGGCTGAGACCCTACCTGCCTGTAGACTGTCTCACCAGAGTGGTGCATGCTCTAGTTATCTCTCGCTTGGACTACTGCAACTCGCTCTATGTGGGGCTACCTATGAAGGTGACCCAGAAACTACAACTAATCCAGAATGCGGCCGCTAGACTGGTGACTGGGAGCAGCTGCCGAGACCACATAACACCGGTCTTGAAAGATCTCCATTGGCTCCAAGTTCGTTTCCGAGCACAATTCAAAGTGTTGCTGCTGATCTTTAAAGCCCTAAATTGCCTCGGCCCAGTATACCTGAAGGAGCGTCTCCACCCCCATCGTTCTGCCCGGACACTGAGGTCCAGCACCGAGGGCCTTCTGGCGGTTCCCTCCTTGCGAGAAGCCAAGTTGCAGGGAACCAGGCAGAGGGCCTTCTCGGTAGTGGCGCCCGTCCTGTGGAATGCCCTCCCATCTGATGTCAAAGAGAAAAACAACTACCAGACTTTTAGAAAACATTTGAAAGCAGCCCCGTTTAGGGAGGCTTTTAATGTTTAATAGATTGCTGTATTTTATTTTTCTCTTGGAAGCCGCGCAGAGTGGCAATGGATGGGGTATTATTATTATTAATAATAATAATATATTATTATTATTATTATTATTATTATTATTATTATTATTAGACCATGCTCAGTGTCCCAGTAACGTTGCTTTGGGAGGGAGGGAAACACTCTTCTCTGGCTCCATTTCTGGGCTTCAAAGAGGATCTTGCAATGCAAACATTGAAAGGAGCGCCCCCCCCCCATCAGCCCTTCTCCCACTCTTCTGATCCGAAGAGGGAACTGGGAGGGGAGCCCTTCTCTACCTTCCTCTCACTCCCCAACCCCCCTCCCATCTGCCCTGTTTGTAGATGCAACGGAGGAGAAACACACTCTTCTCTCCCTGCACAAACCTCTGTGGGGATTACACGAGGAAATGGCGCTGGCATGTGTGGGAATGACTGAGATCTGGTGCTGGCAAGCCACATCGATCTTCGAGAGTGTGGGCATTAGCGCGGCAAACCGGCTAATGTCAGAATGGGAAACACGTGAAGAAGCACAGGTCAGAGGCTCAGGTCAGCAGGGCAACAGGTCACAACAGAGCTAGAAGGATCTAGGAGGATCTGGATGGAACTGGATGAATCAGGACAAACCAGCCCTAAACGGCCTCGGTCCAGTATACCTGAAGGAGCGTCTCCACCTCCCGCGCTCTGCCCGGACACTGAGGTCCAGTGCCGAGGGCCTTCTGGCAGTTCCCTCCCTGCAAGAAGTGAAGTTACAGGGAACCAGGCAGAGGGCCTTCTCGGTAGTGGCACCCGCCCTTTGGAACGCCCTCCCACTAGATGTCAAAAAGAAAAATAACTACCAGACTTTTCGAGGACATCTGAAGGCAGCCCTGTTGGAAGCTTTTAATCTTTAAGAAATTAGTGTATTTTAATATTTCTGTCGGAAGCCGCCCAGAGTGGCTGGGGAAACCCAGCTGGATGGGCAGGGTATAAATAAATAAATAAATAATCTATTCTTTTGATTTATAGATATAGTGTGCATAGATATAATTGGTGATAGGAAAAATAAAATGGGTATTTAGTGGCATAACGAGGAAAGGCTTTGTTCTTAGCTGCATGTCTTGCATGAGGAAGGAAGGGGTCACAAGGAAGAAGGGGCTGTATGAGAGCATCTCAAAGAAATGTGCTGGTGGGGGGCACAGTGGCACAAGTGTGTGTAGAATGCTATCCCCAAAATGACACAGGGGAGAAACAATATGGATGAGTATAATGTGGAAGGATGTTCAGGCAGCTCCCAAACCGAGAGTGCTAAGGGTCAGTTTCCTCCATATCCACCAGTTGCCCCAAGGCAGGAGCCACCTCTGGGCACTTAGGGTGGGAAGCCTCCCTCCACGTTTGAAACTGGACATGCTCCTAGGGCAGTGATGGCAAATCTTTTAGAGACCGAGTCCCCAAACTGCAATGCAAAACTACTTGATTATCACAAAGCGCCAACAAGGCAATTCTACCTGTATATCTATTTTTTCCTGTTTGTTTCACATTTCTTCTTTATGACTACTGTTTTAATAAATAATCCTTCATAAAAGTTCTTGCATTACATTCTTCATTAATCTTTTCTTTGATATGTAATATTATGGTATAACTCAGTGCTTTTTTTCTTTAAAAACCGTTAGGGGGTACTCTAATTTTGACTCAAGAAAATCACCACCGGGGGAGGGGATCAATACAGTTCAAATTGGGAAAAATAAATACAGTGGTACCTCAGTTTTCGAACAGCTTAGTTCTCAAACTTACTTGGAACCTAACTAAGAAACCAGCTAAGTTTGTCATTGGTATGAGCTTTCGTGTGCATGCACACTTCTTCAAATACACTGAAACAGAAGTCACCAGACCCTTATATATAGTGAGAGGGTGGGGAGGGGTATTACTCAGCAGGGTGGTGGGAATGGGGGATTGGCTGATAGGTGTGGTAAACCTGTTGATGACTGTTAACGACTGCAATTGGTCTTACAGGAAAAGGCAAGGGGTGAGATGGCTAAAAATAGCTTCATGATGTACAGTATAATCATGAGATAAGAATCTAATTCAGACCAGGTCTCTCCATGGTTTTAAGTTTGGTAATAAGTTGCAATTCAGCGACTTCTCTTTCCAGTCTATTTCTGATTTTGTTTGTTTGTAATAAGACAGCTACTTTGAGATCTTGTATAGAATGTCCTGGGAGATTGAAGTAGTGTTCTACTGGTTTCTCTGTCTTGTGATTCCTGATGTCAAGATGTTCAGTGTATCTGAAGAAGTGTGCATGCACACGAAAGCTCATACCAATGACAAACTTAGTTGGTCTCTAAGGTGCTACTGGAAGGAATTTTTTAATTTTGTTTCAACTATGTCAGACCAACACGGCTACCTACCTGTAACTAGTACTTGGAACCTGAACACTTCAAACTCAGAAATGAGTGTTCCAGTTTTGGAACTTTCTTCAGAAGTCGAACGTGCTCTGTTCTGTGTATAACTGTGGTTTTGAGTGCCACAATTCTGTTTTCCGGGCCGGGCAGCAAGCAAGCACCCTAGGGATGTTACCCCCACCCCCAGCCTGCCCCTGCTTGCAGGCAAGTAGGAGGGGGATTGGGCTGCTCCTCTTGGCAGCGTTGCTGCTTGCATGGGAACAGGAGCTGGATCGGGGCTGCTCAGCTGGGGAGGTGCAGGCTCCGTCACACTTTCCATTGAGGGGTTCGCGGCTGTACTCCCCTCAAAGGACAAGTTTAATGGGGCCCCCCACCTCCGCATCAGATCCTTTGCAACCCCATGAAGGCAGCCAGGCTGAATAGTTGCTGGGGTTGGGGAAGGTGGAGGCAGCCCGGAAGCTGCATCTGAGAGCTCCTGCACCACCTGAAGGCAACCAGGCGCTCAGCGTGCCAGCAGGAGTGGAGGTAGGGATCTATCGGTGTGCGACGTCTGAGAGATCCCCCCCTGCTCCTGAACATGGCTGCCTTCAGCTCCCCCAACCCACAAGGCTGGCTTCATCTCTGCCCTGCAAAAAGGATCTTGCAATGCAAACATTGGGAGGAGTCCCCGCCCCCATCAGCCCTTCTCCCACTCTTCTGATCAGAAGAAGGAACGGGGAGGGGAGCATAGCTGTCAAGTTTTCCCTTTTCTTGCCAGGAATCCTATTTGACATAATGGAATTGACCTTTAAAAAAGGGAGAACTTGACAGCTATGGAGGGGAGCCCTTCTCTACCTTCCTCTCACTCTCTAGCCCCCCCATCTGCCCTGTTTGTAGATGGGAGGGGAGGAGAAGCACACTCTTCTTTCTCTCCCCCAAACCTCCTAATTAAGTGGCCCCTCTTCCTCCTCCTCTCCAGGCCTTCTCTCTTCCGAAAATGAGGACGGGGCCCTTCCCATTAACTGTGCCTCTCCCTTAAAAAAACCCCCACAACTTATTTCCTCTCTAGGAAGCGGAGCTCATTGACCCAGGGGGAGGAATGAGTGGCAAAAAGGGATTCTTCCTCCAACCTCCCTCCCAGAAAACATAATTTTCCTTCCCTCCAAGCAAGCTATATAATTCCATTTCTTTCCTGAAAAGGTCTCAGGTTCCATCCCCAGCAGTGGCATGGAAAAGACCCCCCCATCTCTGAAAAGACTCTCCCTCGGGGCATGAAAGTCTCACAGCTTGACACACACACCCCTCTGGAGTAACCCCACTACTGCTTTCATTTCAGCTCTCCTCTATGGGGTGCAGACCAACTCAGAACTCGCACCAGGATCCCGCAATGCAAGTAATGCGCAAATCTCCTCCTCCAGCGACTCCCCCCAGTAAATGGGGGGATGCCCCAATGGAACCCCAAAGAGCAAGAAGCAAAAGGCAGCTCAAGTTACGTCTGCTTCGTACAGGCGGGGGGGGGGGGCTGCTCTAAGGCCATAGCTCTATAGGCACGAAAAGTGTTTCCAGGCTGGAGGGAGGAGAGGCGGGAAGTTTTGGGAAGGGGAGGAGGGGCGACAGTGGGCAACACCCCCCCTTTATATTGCAGAAAAGGAAATTGGAGTGATATCAGCAATGGATGCGGAGGGCAAGAGAGGACACAGAGGTAAAGAAGAGGCCAAGTGGGGGAAGGAGGAGAAGGGGTGGAGGGAAAGGGGCAAAGACTCCTGTCCTCGGACCCCTCGAAAGGGGCCCAGATCAATGCAAAACACATGCAGGGTCTGCATTGCACCATCTCCTTGGCAGCAGCTTTACGAAACTCCCATTTCTCTTTCCTGGGGGGGGGGGGCTGAGAGATGCTCAGCTGCCATAAAACCCCCTTGGATGCCTTTGGCAGAATGGAAATGGGGTGCCTGTGAAGGGAGTCCCCACGAGGGTCCCCATCCCCAAGCAGGACTGGGTTTGAGCCAAGCCCCCAAATCCGCTGCCCCTCACAACACCCCCCCCCCAGCACAGGAGACGCCCATCTGGTATGCAGGCTGAGACCCTACCTGCCCGCGGTCTGTCTCGCCAGAGGGGTGCATGCTCTAGTTATCTCCCGCTAGGACTACTGCAATGCGCTGTATGTGGGGCTACCTTTAAGGTGACCCGGAAACTGCAAATAATCCAGAATGCGGCAGCTAGACCGTTGACTGGGCGTGGCTGCCCGGACCATATAACACCGGTCCTGAGAGATCTGCATTGGTTCCCAGTACGCTTCCGAACACAATTCAAAGTGTTGGTGCTGACCTTTAAAGCCCTAAACGGCCTCCGTCCTGTATACCTGAAGGAGCGTCCCCACTCCCATCGTTTAGCCCGGACACTGAGATCCAGCGGTTCCCTCCCTACGAGAAGTGAGGTTACAGGGAACCAGACAAAGGGCCTTCTTGGTAGTGGCGCCCACCCTGTGGAACGCCCTCACACCAAATGTCAAGGAAATAAGCAGCAATCCTATTTTTAAAAGACATCTGAAGACAGCCCTGTTTAGGGAAGTTTTTAATATTTAATGATGTATTGTTTTTAACAATCGATTGGGAACCGCCCAGAGTGGCTGGGGAAACTCAGCCAGATGCGCGGGGTATAAATAATAAATTATTATTATTATTACAATACGTGCAGTGCAGTGCTATGCACTCAGCGTTCCCCGCCCCGCGTCTTAGAAGCGAGCAACAGGTATTGGAGGATCTGTGAGTGAGAGCTCACCCCCTCGACCCCAGCGGGGGCTTGCAAGGATAATTACTCTCAAATCCTTCTGAATTATCTGCATTATGGGATCTGCTGTTCACCATGTCAGCTCCGGACTGGAAGTGCTATTGTTTATATTTTATAAATTAATTGTGTCGCAACACCTCCTCATTCTTGGCTATGTGAAGGGGGAAGTGTTCAAATAAAACATTATCTCTGGGGGCATCAGGAATAAATGGGCTGTTTAGCAGCATAACCAGGAAGGACTCTCCTCCTAGTTGCACATCTTTCATGCAGAGGGAAGGTGGCAGAGCAGAGAGTGGGCAGTGCCAGAGAGACCTCAATGCAATGGGGAGGTGGCCTAAGTGTGTGTTAAATGCTTCACTGTAAGCACATATTAAATTATCCCCAAAATTACACTCATAGGGCAGAAACCCTATGGATATCTATAGTGTGTGTTTGGCAGGTCGGAAACTTAAGGGTCTACTTTCTACAAATCCACCAGCTACCTGGAGTCACCTCTGAGCATTGAGGCAGCCAACAGGAATCTTCCTTTGAACGTCATAGGAGCACATGGACCTGGTGTGGCCACTTTTCAGGGCTCTTTCCAGGAACGGTTGAACCCATCATTCACAAGTGAGGCCTGGTTTGCTCTCAAAGGGGTGGGGGAGGGAGGGAGAGTCCCAAAGTCTCTGCCTCCTCCACACCCCTAGGGCTTTACCGTGTATCTGGACTGCACCACTTCAGCCTGCAAGGAAGACCCTGTTTTCTGGGACACATTGATTCCAGCATTTGGGGGAAGCAAAACAAGTCAGCGGGGAGGAGATCATCATCATCATCATCATTTATTTATACCCCGCCCCACCCATCTGGCTGGGTTTCCCCAGCCACTCCGGGCGGCTTCCAACAGAATATTAAAATACAATAATCTATTAAACATTAAAAGCTTCCCTAAACAGGGCTGCCTTCAGATGTCTTCCAAAAGTCTGGTAGTTGTTTTTCTCTTTGACATCTGGTGGGAGGGCGTTCCACAGGGCGGGCGCCATTACCAAGAAGGCCTTCTGCCTGGTTCCCTGTAACTTGGCTTCTCGCAGTGAAGGAACTGCCAGAAGGCCCTCGGCACTGGGCCTCAGTGTCCAGACTGGACCCTCCTCCCTTGGGAGAAGGGGTGCTCTGGAGAGCAGTCCATCCTGTGAGCCAGGCACCCCCAAACTGCAGCCCTCCAGATGTTTTGGCCTACAACTCCCATGATCCCTAGCTAACAGGACCAATGGTCAGGGATGATGGGAATTGTAGTCCAAAACACCTGGGGGGCCGAAGTTTGGGGATGCCTGTTGTGAGCTGCCTGCCCTGCAGTCTGAGGCAGGACAGATCCTGCCCAGCCATAGACCCACCACTCGAGAGGATGAGGACCGAGAATTTGGGTGCAACTTGCGCTGTTAATGCTCCCCTGAGATTTCCTGTAACAGGAATAGCAGCTCCGCTGGGGCACGTTCTTTGATAACAAAATGAGTAACAAAATGAATTTCAACAGGGACAAATGTGAGACCCTGCACTTAGGCAGGAAGAAGCACCTACACAAATAGAGGATGGGGGAAACCTGGCTTACTAGCCGGACGTGTGAAAAGGATCTAGGGGTCTTGGTGGACCAATAGCTTAACATGAGTCCACAGGGTGATGCAGCAACAAAAAAACATACATTAACTCTATTCTAGCCTGTAGGGTATGACTCGAACCAATGGCTTCAAGTTGCAAGAAAGGAGATAGGAACATGCAAGCCCACTCACCACGACAAGGTGATGATCCAGCGAGTAGGATGACAATCACTACAAAGCAGTACAAAGCAGTCTTGTACCACAGACCATTTGCCAGGCAGCATCCTTTCAAGGCATGCTTCCTACCATAAAGATACAAGATAGATTTGATGTAGCTTTGTATGCTCTAGATAGATTTTAGTGCTAGGTAGATACTTAGCATAGAAGTGCTCTCTTTTTATTGCCTCCGGGATTTCCTAAATGCATTCCTTCTTGGTCGCAACTGCTGCCACGATGTGAATGGAGAGAGTCGTTGCCCAGCTGCCACCAAGAGGGCCAGGAGGCGCGTGCAGAGCGCAGTGGCCAAGAAGTTTTTGGCTTTGGGGGGAGCGATTATCCGTCACCCATGCAATGCGTTCCTTTACAGGCTTGATGGGGTTCATCTGTCTGTGACTGGGAATGATTTGTGGCTGACCTCCATGTCAGCAGGATTAAGAGATTGGTTACAAGGGTGAGTGGTTGGCAGGGAGGGCTCTCGCTCATGTGGCGGAAAGGCTCTGGTTAAGGTGATAGGGGTGGCAGAACAGTCTGGCCATCCCTATGCGATGGGTATTCCGTTAAAGGAATCCAGGGACTCATTGGTTGGTCAACCCTGAGAGGAGTTGTGTCCAGGGGGACATTTGGCTGGTGGAATGGCTTGACCCCGCTTTCCACTGTGCCGGGTGTTTCACCCAAGACTGACCTATCGTGTGCCCTGAGTCAGCGCTACCTGCAACAGTGCAGGGAGCTAGTCAAACCAGAGCCTATGCAACCACTCACTTGATTGTAATCAATAAAGTTGTGGCCTAAATTCTGCCAAAAACCAAACCAAAAATTTGAGTCTTGTCTGGATTTATTTGGGGGTGGTTAAAAGGTCTACACACGCAAAAGGAAGAGCTTGTGAGCTTATCTGGAGAATGTGGGCATTGATCCCACTACCTCTCGAATGCTAAGCGAGTGCTCTACCATTTGAGCTAATTCCCCAGTTTTCCCCAGTATACAGAAAAAGCAGCAGATCTCAGAAAGGGATCCAGAAAAGGACCGAGGGAGGATTTGTTGTTCATGGGTGTGGCCAGAATTTATGATAGGAGGGAGCCCAAAAGGTTTTGGAGCTTTTTTGGGGGGGGGAGATCGCCCCAAAAAGTTGTTGCCCTTTTTTGGAGATCACAGGTAAAAAAAATCACAGGTAAAAAATCCCTCCCCAAAGAGGACATTACGGGGGCAGGCTTCTGCTGGGGAGGAACAGAAGCTCAGTCAATTGAGTATTTTTAATGCTTTTCTATACTTTTTGAGGTATGTTGTTGGTGGCATCTATCTGTCTCAGGAGACAATGTTCTGTCTGTCTCCAGGCACTGCAGTCATCTGCAAGGGATTCCCACATGGCACGGTTGATGTTGCCAGCCTTCATGCCCCATTTCCAGACGTCTTTGTAAGGTGGAGTTGGTCTGCCGCTGGGCCTGGTGCTTGAAGTACATCCTTGGGGAGCCTGCCATCTTCTATTCTGTGAACATCGTCAAAACAGGAGTGTGGACGTGCTGGGAATGTGGGCTTGGGAGAGCACACCTTTGTTTGAAACTCTGTCCTGCCAAGTGATACCCAAAGTCTTCCTGGCATGGCAGACGTGGAAGCTATTGAGGCATCACTCCTGAGGGTGATAAGTTGCCCATGACTCACTTGCATAAGGCAGTGTGCTCAACATGCACACTGGTGGACCTTCATCTTGGTATTGGAGCCCCTGTTGTGTGCATGTCAAAAAGAAGAGATTGGAGGCTTGCCTGGAGAATGACAAATCGAGTCCCCCCTAGCAAGAGGGCACGTTTTGTGGAGTGGCCTGGCAACCAGACCCTGTGTTGTGGGTGGGAACGTTTGGATGGCCACCACTCCCTATTGGAGGTCCCTCGATGCTGGGTGCAATTTGATCAATGGCATGCCAGCTAAATGCTATCGAGGGACCTCTATTTAAGCCCATGCACGTGTCCCTGAGCTTCCTCTTTTGGGCCAGTGCATCGGAACACCAGCATCGTGTCCGCTGTGAGCCGAAAGAGAGAGCGATCTTTCTATGACATTAACGGTGATCTGTTTCATTTTACTTATCTTTCGCGATTTAACCTTTTAATCCTTTAGTTTTCGTTAAATTTCCCCTCCTTTCCTTTCCCTCCCCGCTTCGCTTTCAAGGGGCCTTTGCCCCTCAGGGGCTTCAGCCCCTTCGAGGCGTTGGGCCTGCTGTCGCTTTAGCTGCTGGGTACATTGTGCAGTAAGATGTGAGCTGAGATTATAGCTCAGCAGTCGTCCTGTATCACGAGGGGCTTGTGACGTGTCATGTAAACAGGAAGTAGTACCTGTTGCTATTGTGTATCTGAAATATATGACACTGTCTGTAAGCAATCTGTCTGTTGCTATGCTGTTCGTCAGAGCTGCAGCATCATGGAGTTAAATACTCCTGGGTGAAGCTATCTTAAAATGTCAATAAATCTTACTTGTTTTAATGAACAAGGGAGTGAAAGTGATTTATTTCACGAGCACTGAAAGCTGGAAAGTTTCCGCTGCTACAAGCTGCAGTTTGAACTGTTATCTAAACTTCAGAAGAAAGAATTCCGAGACGTTTAGAAACGAGGTTTGACTTTCGTGATAGAAGCAGAAACTGCGCAACGGGAGCGCACTGGACAGTTATCTGCTACGCAGCTTGGACTTGGATGCAGGCAAATAGATGCCTGACAAGCGTGCTAAGCAAGCAGTTTTGTGTCTTCATTGTTTCTTTATCTGGCTATCTGGCTCCCTCCGCTTGGCCTCAAAGCGGAGATGAGCACCACACGCCATAGTTAAATTTGGCTGGACTTAACCATCCAGAGGTCCTTCACCTTTTACCTATATATAAACCCTGAATGCATTTCTATAGCATCCTCCACCCCTATTTGTGGATTGCTGTACACCAGGGATCCCCAAACATACCCAGCTTCGGGCCGGTGCCCACAGCACTGGAAATAAGAGCTAAAACTGGCCCCCGGGCCGTAGTTTGGGGATGCCTCCTGTACATCATCATCCCCTTCGATCAACCATGCAGTGGAAATAAGTGCTAAAACCGGAAGCCTGAGAGAGGGGAGCCTCTCCTCCCAGGTGGTCCAATGGTTTGATTTGGTATAATGCAGCGCCCCGCATCTCCAAGGCAACAGCTGACCTGAACCTTGTAGGTAGGGGGGGTGGAAGTGGACCCCCCTTTTCAGGTAGCAGATTCCTCACCAGGAGGGAGAAGCCAGAGCAGCCCCTCCGCACATTCCCCAGCCAGTGCACAGGATAGAGAGGACTCTCCAAAAGGCCACTTCTCTCTCGGTCCCCCGCTGTCAATGTCCTGCTGGGCTTCCCTCCCCCCACGTTGCTTCCATTCCTCCTTCAGCCCCCCAACTTCCACCTCCATCCACCCGAGTGCGCAGGGGCCTCCCAAGATCAGCAGGGAGGCGGGGTCTCTATCCAGGCCTCTCTCACGTCCTTTAACCCTTCCATGGACTCCCTCTCTTTCTCTCCCCACCGAAAGATACGAAAGGTGCACTTGCCGGAAACCCGGAGCGCCCCACGGATTCGTTGTGAGAGTAGCCATACCTTCCTGTGTTCGCCTGGGAAATGGAAGCAGAACTGGTGCGTCTACCTGACCTGCATTGCAGGATCCTGGTGCGAGTCAGGAGGGGGTCACACCCTCACAGCGGGGAGCCGAATAAGGGGTACAACTGCTCTGCCACTGAGCTGCACCCCTCCCCCCTCATTAGCAAAGCCCAAGTTCAAACACCAGTCCCTATTTTTAAAAAGCTCCCGTTGTTTGGGCCCAACTCCTGCCAACCTAGCAGTTCGAAAGCACACCAAAGTGCAAGTAGATAAATAGGTATCGCTCCAGCAGGAAGGTAAACAGCATTTCTGTGCGCTGCTCTGGTTTGCCAGAAGCGGCCTATTCATGCTGGCCACATGACCCAGAAGCTGTACGCCGGCTCCCTCGGCCAGTAAAGCGAGATAAGCGCCGCAACCCCAGAGTTGTTTGCGACTAGACCTAATGGTCAGGGGTCCCTTTACCTTTAATGACGACACTGGACTACCCATTAGGGTTGTCCTAAATTACTGTTCCAAGCCCCACAAATCCGGTCAACTTTGAAGGGCTGTTGTAACGGGGACACCCTATGCCACAGCCCTACCTCCCCCACGTTGTGTAAGGGGTGTGATAATGAACGCACCCCCCTCTCCCGGCAAGGGATTAAAAGAGGTAAAGGGGGAATATAAACTGCGCCACCTTCGTGCCCCATAGAACTTTTTCGGAGGTTTTTTGGGGGGGGTCCTCTTCCTCTGCCGTCCCCGGGGATCGAACCTGGGACCTTCTCAGGAAAGAAACAGGATGACGGAGCTGGATTGGAAGGAGGAGAATTTGTGTGTTCTGGGAGGGAGGCGTCACTCATTCCTCCCCATGGGTCAGTGAGCTCTGCTTCCTAGAGAGGCAAGGAGGTTTGGAGGGGGGAGGGGAGAGCCAAGGTTGGAGGGAAGAGGCCGCCATTCACATTCTCGGAAGAGGAGGAAGAAAAAGAGGTCCAAAATATATCTATATATTGTTTGCCGGGGGTGGGGGGAGAGAAGGGTGCCCTTTTTCTCCCCCTGAATCTGCAGCTGGGACGGGAAGGCAGGATTTGGGGCGAGGTGGGCGTGTGTGGAAGGAATATATGGGAGTGCTCCTCCTCCCCCTTCTTTCTGTGGATCAGGCGAGGGACGCGCCTCGCGTCAGTTGAGAGCACCCATCCCTTTATATTACAGGAAAGGAAATCGGAATAGAATAGCGAGCAAGGAAGGCGGGAAGGACTTTGCAGCGCCCCCCCCCCCCGGCGCTTCTGTGGGAATGAAATGGGAGGCCCACCAAGGGCTGAGACTTGAACCGAGGCCCCAGTTACGCGCCTCTTTCCGAGTTCTCCCTGGCAGGAATCCCTGGGGCGCTTTTGACTCCACGATCCTTTGTGTGGAGAATCAGAGAGAGGGAGTCCATGAAAGAGTTAAAGGAGGCCAGAGAGGCCTGGATAGAGACCCCCCCCCGTCTCCCTCCTCTCCTCCCTCCCTGCTCATCTGGCGAGGCCACTCTGGATGGAGAGGTGGGAGCGCTTGGGAGGAATATGGCAAGAAGGGTGAGCCGGCCAGGGGGGCCTCTGGGCAAAGGGGACCCTCAGGGGAGGAGGGCAGAGGAAGTTAGGGGGCTGAGGGAGGAAGGGAAGCATCCCTGGGGGAGGAATCGAAGCCACCTTGGAGAAAGAGAGAGAGACTTGGGGGCTGCCTGCCTTGATTTCTCCCTTCTGCCTAGGAATTTGCCATGACTTCAAGTCGACCAGGGAGAGATCCCTGCGCAGGAGGCCTGATCCACCCACCCTCTCCTCCCTTGAAGCTCAGTCCTTGCCCTGCCGTAAGTCCCAGATCAGCTGCTGCATCGGGCGCTGGGGGCTGTTATAGCGAGTCCAACCATTGGGGGGAAGAGGAAAGGGAGGAAGCCCACTTTAGTATTTCCACCCTTTGAGGCTTCTGTCTTGTCAACTACAGTCTCTCTCATATGGCTGTGTTTCTGTGGAGAAACATCGAAAGGGTTCCTACCCAGAGATAATTGTTCCTCACTCCTCTCCATTCCACCTGGTTTCCATTATTCACACTATATCAGTTCTCATGTCTGTGGGATTTAAGGGATTTCGAAGATTGTTATGGAAATGGGTGGGGTTCCTCTCTCTCCCCCCCAGCCTGTGTAATTATTATTACAGTTGTTTTTTTAATTGAATCTGTTAGTTGCTTTCTCTGTTGTTGTTTTCCATGGTTACACTCCAATGTCTTCTTTGTTATGTTTCCTGTATTTGAGAGAAGGTTGTTCTCAGGGCCTGCTCCACCATGAGGGAGACTGAGGCAGCCCCCTCAGGCAGCAGATGTAGAGAGGGGCAAGGAAGGGACTGAGCTGAGTCCCATTTGGCCTGCCCTGATTTAACCCTCTATCTTTTCATCCAGTGGAAGGTGCTGTCCCATTGCCAGTGTCCTAGACAAAATGCAGCAGCCTTGCGAAGTAAATGGTGCTGGATGATTTGGGAATGTGTGCAGTTGGACTGTATCAGGAAGATCTTGGAGATCATGGAAGAAGGAGGACATGAAATACAGATATTCAGCATTTTCAGAAGAGGGGGAAGAAGGGGAAAGTGTGTCCAACTAGACAAGAGCCCCATCATCCCTGACCATGGGCCACCCTTGCTTTGGCAGATGGTACTTTGTGTGCAACCTGCCAACCGAGCAGTTCGAAAGCACGAAGTGCAAGAGGCTTGACAGCCATCTGTCAGGAATGCTTTGATGGTGTTTCCTGCTTGGCAGGGGTTTGGACTGGATGGCCCTCGTGGTCTCTTCCAACTCTATGATTCTATGATTCTAAGTAGTTAAATAGGTACGCTCCGACGGGAAGGTAAACGGCGTTTCCATGTGCTGCTCTGGTTCTCCAAAAGTGGCTTTGTCATGCTGGCCACATGACCCAGAAGCTGTACGCCGGCCAATAAAGCGAGATGAGCGGCACAACTCCAGAGTCGTCCGCGACTGGACCAATGGTCAGGGATCCCTTTACCTCTACTTTTACTTTATGTGCAAAATGGGACTCTGGTGGCGCTGTGTGTTAAACCCCTGAGCCTAGGGGTTGCCAATCAGAAGGTCAGCAGTTCGAATCCCCATAACAGGGTGAGCTCCCGTTGCACGGTCTCTGCTCCTGCCAATGTAGCAGCTCGAAAGCACATCAAGGGGCAAAGTGCAAGAAGGGGAAAGTGTCTTCCAACTCTATGATTCTAAGTAGATAAATAGGTACCACTCCGGTGGGAAGGTAAACGGCATTTATGTGCGCTGCTCTGGTGTGCCAGAAGCGGCTAAGTCATGCTGGCCACATAACCCGGAAGCTGTACGCTGGCTCCCTTGGCCAGTAAAGCGAGATGAGCGGTGCAACCCCAGAGTCGTCCACAACTGGACCTAATGGTCAGGGGTCCCTTTACCTTTACTTTGTGTCCAACCACAACTGGAGGGTCAGAGATGCCTCACCTCAGAACAGAAGGTTCCTCTAGGGCAGCATTTCTCAACCTTGGATCCCCAGATGTTCTTGGACTGCAACTTCCATAAACACTGATCACTGGCCCTGGTGGCTAGGAATGATGGGAATTGTAGTCCCACAACATGTGGGGACCCAAGGTTGAGAAAGGCTGCTCCAGGGCTGTTATTTGGGAGTTGGTGAAACTGGATCTTAAGGGTTCTTGAGAAATTTCCCAGGGATTATGATTGGTATCTAGAACAATCTGTGGTTGTCAACAGCTTTACGACACCTATCAGCCAATCACCCATTCCCACCACCCTTCTGAGTAATACCCCTTCCCACCCTCCCATTATATATTAGTAATAATAATAATATAATAATAATTTATTATTTATACCCCGCCCATCTGGCCGGGTTCCCCCAGCCACTCTGGGCGGCTTCCAACAAAACACTAAAATACAGAAATCCATCAAACATTAAAAGCTTCCCTAAACAGGGTCTGGTGACTTCTGTTTCAGTGTGTCTGAAGAAGTGTGCATGCACACAGAAGCTCATACCAATGACAAACTTAGTTGGTCTCTAAGGAGCTACTGGAAGGAAGTTTTCTATTTTATTTTAATTTTTTTTATACCCTAACGCTATAAATCCAATGTGCCCACACTCAGCAGCGGTGGAGGATTATTGTGCAGAGGATGAAGAAGTTCATGATGAACTTAGGACCCTGATAAATAGTGGGCAGGTTCCCTTTCCTGTGGGAAACCACTTTTTATAAAAAGTAAACCCCACAGTTCAACCGTATTCTAAGATAATGCTGCTTCATTAACGTTGATTAAGGGTTAGGAAAGGCTGATGATGCATTACCATTATTTAACATTATTTCATTTGCCTTTCCTAAAAATTTGCAACATAGGGAGGGCAGGAGATAATGTACAAGATGTTTAAATAAGAGCAGGTGCTAATTGATATGTGTAATATTATTTTGTTCTCTTCCTAGAAAACAAATAGGATTTTCTCTCCGCCACCCCTGGTTGGAAAAAAAATTGGAGAAGGCTGTCAAAATTCTGGTGGGCCATGTCCAATGGGAATGATGAAGTATTTAATTACATGGAGTGTGAAGGGAGAGAGGATAAACCACTTGAAAGTATGGAGTGGGGAAAGAACTTCACTGACAGTGGAAAACTTAGAATTCATCAACGGACTCACACGGGGGAGAAACCATTTGAATGCATGGATTGTGGAAAGAGCTTCAATCAGAGTGGACACCTTAGAATTCATCAACGGAGTCACACCGGGGAGAAACCATTTAAATGCATGGAGTGTGGAAAGAGCTTCAGTCAGAGTGGACACCTGAATTTACATCATCAGATTCACATGGGGGAGAAACCATTTAAATGCATGGAGTGTGGAAAGAGCTTCAGTCAGAGTGGAGATCTTAGAAAACATCAACGGACTCACACGGGGGAGAAACCATTTAAATGCATGGAGTGTGGAAAGAGCTTCACTGACAGTGGAAAACTTAGAATTCATCAACGGACTCACACGGGGGAGAAACCATTTAAATGCATGGAGTGTGGAAAGAGCTTCAGTCAGAGTGGAAACCTTAGATTTCATCAACGGACTCACACGGGGGAGAAACCATTTAAATGCATGGACTGTGGAAAGTGCTTCAGTCAGAGTGGAAACCTTAGAATACATCAACGGACTCACACGGGGGAGAAAGCATTTCAATGCATGGAGTGTGGAAAGAGCTACAGTGAGAGTGGACACCTTAGATTTCATCAACGGACTCACACGGGGGAGAAACCATTTAAATGCATGGACTGTGGAAAGTGCTTCAGTCAGAGTGGACACCTTAGAATTCATCAACGGACTCACACGGGAGAGAAACCATTTCAATGCATGGAGTGTGGAAAGAGCTTCAGTCAGAGTGGACACCTTAGAATACATCAACGGACTCACACGGGGGAGAAAGCATTTAAATGCATGGAGTGTGGAAAGAGCTTCAGTCACAGTGGACACCTTAGAATCCATCAACGGAGTCACATGGGGTGAAACCATTTAAATGCATGGAGTGTGGAAAGAGCTTCAGTCAGAGTGGAGTTCTTACAAAACATCAACAAAATCATACTGTGGAGAAACAGTATAAGTCCTAGGGAAGTGGACAGAGGTTCAGTTGAAGTGGAAGTCTTACAAACCATCCAAAGACTGAGGGGTAAGAGCTGTTAGAGTGGAAACTACAAGCCATGAATTAACTCAAAGCTAAGAAATGGTTTAAATAGAAGGAGTGTAGATTCTGCTTTGGTTATTATGGAACACTTTTTAATGTGTAGAACCTCTTTCTCTCTGAGTTGACTCTTTCACATCAATAACAGGAAATCAGTCTTAAATGCATGCAGTGTATTTGAGCTTCTGTTGTTTGTATGTAACATTGTCTAGACATGTTTTTAAAGTAATGATGGTAACATTTCACAGTAGTAAGCATAATATAATATTTAATGTACTTTTTGATAGGGGGGAGTGTGTGAGTCTGGAGTGTTGCTTCTGAATGAGGATTAACTGAGAGTGAGCTGGTTTTGGCGTTTGGTGGAGGGAGTTGGAAATGTTTGTGTCTGGGAATGGAGAGTTGCACAAAGTGGAGCTGAGACTGGTGGTGTTGCTTTGGAAGCAGAGTTAGATTAGTATTATAGGAACAGCAGCATAACTCCCACTGTTATAATTGCAATAATGGAACCATGAAGACACAGAAAGACTGAAAGCACCTACTTATATGCCCAAGGTAATCTTGAAACCCTCATCTATTATTTTGATTTATAGATATAGTGTGCATAGATATATTTGGTGATAGGAAAAATAAAATGGGTATTTAGTGGCATAACGAGGAAAGGCTCTGTTCCCAACTGCATGTCTTGCATGAGGAAGGAAGAGGTCACAGGGAAGAAGGGGCCCTACGAGAGCATCTCAAAGAAATGTGCCGGTCCCCCGGGGCACGGTGACACAAGTGCGTGTAGAAGGCTATCCCCAAAATGACACAGGGGAGAAACAATATGGATGAGTATAATGTGGAAGGAGGTTCAGGCAAGTCTGAAACCGAGAGTGCTAGGGGTCAATTTCCTCCATATCCACCAGTTGCCCCAAGGCAGGAG
The DNA here is from genome assembly GCF_963506605.1 of Zootoca vivipara. Classification (NCBI taxonomy): domain Eukaryota; kingdom Metazoa; phylum Chordata; class Lepidosauria; order Squamata; family Lacertidae; genus Zootoca; species Zootoca vivipara. The sequence goes on from NC_083277.1 coordinate 14,114,441, forward strand.
CCACCTCTGGGCACTCAGGATGGAAAGCCTCCCTCCACCTTTGAAACTGGACATGCTCCTAGGGTAGTGGTGCTGAACCTTTTAGAGACCAAGTACCCAAACTGCAATGCAAAACCCACTTGTTTATCACAAAGCGCCAACGCGGCAATTCTACCTGTATATCTATTTTTCCCTTGTTTGTTTCACATTTCTTCTTTATGACTACTGTTTTAATAAATAATCCTTCATAAAAGTTCTTGCATTACATTCTTCATTAATCTTTCCATTGATATGTAATGTTATGGTATAACTTAGTGCTTTTTTTTCTTTAAAAAAAACAAAAACGTTTAGGGGGTACTCAAATTTTGACTCAATAAAATCACCACCGGGGGAGGGGATCAATACAGTTCAAATTGGGAAAAATAAATACAGTGGTATGTCAGTTTTCGAACAGCTTAGTTCTCAAACTACTTGGAACCTAAATAAAAAAATTCCTTCCAGTAGCACTTTCGAGACCAACTAAGTTTGTCATTGGTCTGAGCTTTCGTGTGCATGCACACTTCTTCAGATACACTGAAACAGAAGTCACCAGAGCCTTATATATAGTGAGAGGGTGGGGAGGGGTATTACTCAGAAGGGTGGTGGGAATGGGTGATTGGCTGATAGGTGTGGTAAACCTGTTGATGACTGTTAACGTCTGCGGTTGGTATTACAGGAAAAAGCAATGGGTGAGATGGCTAGAATGAGATAAGAATCCAATATCTCTATTCAGACCAGGTCTCTCCGTGGTTTTAAGTTTGGTAATAAGTTGCAATTCAGCAACTTCTCTTTCCAGTCTATTTCTGAAATTCTTTTGTAATAAGACAGCTACTTTGAGATCTTGTATAGAATGTCCTGGGAGATTGAAGTGCTCTCCTACTGGTTTCTCTGTCTTGTGATTCCTGATGTCAGGATGTTCAGTGTATCTGAAGAAGTGTGCATGCACATGAAAGCTCATACCAATGACAAACTTAGTTGGTCTCTAAGGTGCTACTGGAAGGAATTTCTTTATTTTGTTTCGACTACGTCAGACCAACACGGCTACCTACCTGTACCTAGTACTTGGAACCTGAACACTTCGAACTCAGAAATGAGTGTTCCAGTTTTGGAACTTTCTTCAGAAGTTGAACGTGCTCTGTTCTGTGTATAACTTTGGTTTTGAGTGCCACAATTCTGTTTTCCGGGCCGGGCAGCAAGCAAGCACCCTAGGGATGTTACCCCCATCGAAAGTGCTCCTGAACAGGCTGCCTTCAGCTCCCCCAACCCACAAGGCTGGCTTCATCTCTGCCCTGCAAAAAGTATCTTGCAATGCAACCATTGGGAGGAGTTCCCACCCTCCCATCAGCCCTTTCCCCACTCTTCTGATCAGAAGAAGGAACGGGCAGGGCCGGTGCTAGGGTTTTTTGCACCCTTGGCGAGATCACCTTCTGGCGCCCCCCCCCAAGCCAATCATATTTCAAACACAGATGTTTGAACACAGAATGAAAAGCACAGAATTTGAAATTGTTGGTTTATTTTTTAAAAATTGTGAAAACAAGTCATAAAACAATTTCTGATTTATTTTCTCAAACAGAACACAGTTTTAGCAGCATATATTATAATTAATAATAATAATGGCTTAAAATATAGGAATATGTAACTTGGACATCTCTCTTTTCCACCCTCCTGAGGGGAGGAAAAACTTCATTCAAATATGTCCTGAATTGAGAGACAGTATGTTAGTTATGACTAATAATAATAATAATAATAATAATAATAATAATAATAGTGGCTAATGAATATAGTATATAAAATAGAAGCCTGTTTCCCCCTCTCATGAGATGAGCTTCCTTCAAATGTGCCCTAAATACACAGCATGTATGTGTCTGTTATAATTATTACTACAGATGCACACAAGAGCAGCTAATAAATAGGAATATATTAAATAGAAACCTATCTTCCCCCTCCTGAGGGGAGTAAAGCTTCCTTCAATCATGTATGTAAGTGTGTCTGCTGTGATTATTATTAGACACACACATTACTAATAATGTTCATATAGAAATATTTATACTTTGCTTTCCCCCAAGGGAAGCTTCCTTTAAATGCATCCTAAATAGGGAGGCAGTGTATATATAAAGAAAAGCTATTTTTTTAAAAATGATAATCCTAAAATGCAATTATTTGTGAGGGGTGGCATTACATTCGCCGCATACCATGTACGTATCTGTTGTTCTGAATAAAAATAGGCACAGGGAAACCTGCAAAGGGGGTGGCTTTACATTCGCCACATACTTTATACATACCGTATATACGTGAGTATAAGCCGACCCGAATATAAGCCGAGGCACCTAATTTTACCTCAAAAAACTGGGAAAACTTACTGACCTGAGTGCAGCTACTGGTACTGCACTGTCAGTGTCAACTTTGGGTATTTTCACACCTGAGGTTTTTCTTACTTTTAATTGTTTTATAGCCTGCTTTTCAGCTTCAAAACAAGCTCCTCAATGTGAGAAACAAAAAAGTTAAGAACTACTGTACTTATACAAAAATAAATTACCTAAAACAAAAATCATAAACAAAAAATTTTAGAGAAGCAAATCTATACATGCACTGGTAGTCATTAAAGTACCACAAGACTGTGGCTTTCATGAACCATTTCATCAGCTGCATGGCAAGCTGTTATGAGAGGCAGATATAAGAAAAAACAAAATAAGGGGTGCTACCGGTATTACAAATTCAGACTGGAAAGACTAGTAATGCAAGATGTACGGTAAGTGTTACTTTGCAGGGCACAACTTCAATTCAAGATCCACATTTTCCAAAAAAGTTATCTGAGTGGTCTCTGAATTCCTGCATTGCAGGGGGTTGGACTAGATGTCTGCAGGGCCCCTTCCAACTCTATGATTCTATAGTCGTGCCATCTATGATTCTGTGTCATTGACTGAACCTGGGACTTTCTGTGTACAAAGCATGTGTTCTACCACTGAGTTGTAAACCTCCCCCCTTTTATTTTTAAAATCCTGTTGCATTAATACTGTCACAGCTGTGTAAAGCAGCCTTTGTCAACCTGGTGCCCTCCAAGGGACTTTGAATCAGCACCAACCAGCAAGAGATTTATTGTATTGAAGTATGTATTGAAGGGGGAGAGAGCTGATATTGCAGCTATAGAACAGAAGCAAGCAAAAAAGGAGGGTGAATGAAAGAACAGTGCTCAAGAATGTGAGGGGTAGGTTTATATTGTAGCAGAGCAGAAAGAAGAACTGATTCAAGCACCAGTTCTGACATGGAGGGGGGAGGGGGACAAGCAAAGTCTCTCTCTCTGTGTGTGTGTGTGAGAGAGAGAGAGAGAGTGGCAAAGGGGGGCGGAGAGAAGAAGGATGCAATGAGGATGGGGGGGATAGAAGAAAAGGAGGACCAAGTTTGAGAGGGAAACACCGTGAGGGGGGGGGAGTGAGGCGAAAACTGAAAATCCTAAAAGGAATTTGGGGGGAGGAGGAGTGGGGAAAGAGAGAGAAGCATGGGGAAAGGGGGGGGGAGAAAATAAAAGAGAAAAGTCACTATCAGGTTTGGATTGGAAAACAGCCTTGCATCCTGTCGAATACACTTCAAATGGTAGATCTTGTTAAAGGAAACCACTTTTTAAATCATTCAAACAAAAGGTCAGAACACTCCAACATTTAATTGTTATTTCCTCCGTCCTGTCATCAAAAGGGGACAGGGAAAAGGACCTTATACATTTTATGAATAACAGACGGGACTCTTAAGACTGTATTCAGCTCCGGACTTCAAAGGCGCTATGCTAATCTGGGTTTACACTTTCAATTGACACTCTCAATTGGGGGAGATCAGATAAGACAATAGGTGTGCATTCCAAACCCGCTGGTGTTACAATGGAGTGATCAACGAAAAGCAGCCAGCAAGGAGGCTTTACTTTAACAATTAATATAAAATTGAGATTTTAACCGATTCACAAAATTCCAGTGCCAGCTCCCCTCTGCTACACAGGACTCATAAATAAAGCAAACCAAGAGCACTCAACCACCCTCCTACCCCTCTTTCCTTGGGGTGAGAGAAGAGCCCCCACCCCTTACACACCTCTCCAGCTCGACCCTGTTAGCATAACTGCAGAAGACCTGGGCCACCAAGCCCCCCCCCCAAGCCTCTGCCGGGTGTCTTCTGCCTCCGGTAGCCAGCTGTAACATGATCCAGGCTCCTTGGAGTCTGGACACGTTATCTGCAGAGTCCATTCCAGCGGTCAGCGTGATTTTGCAGCAGCAAGAAAGCAGACTCGAGAGAAGTCCTTGCATATTTACAAGCGTTTATTCTAAAGCATCTCAGAAGATAGACCAATCGTGTCTGTCTCCATCAGCAAAGCAAAAGCAAGAGAACTAACATTACAATAGTACAACAAACAGAAGTATACATCATGTGACATATTCAACATCCTCTTCCAAGCCTGTTCCTGTTTAAGGTGGAACAGAATCTACTATGAAATCCTAACAGTCCCCACCTCCGCCTCTCAAGCAGGAGAGGCAGCAGCAGCAGTTTCTCACAGCCACGCCCACCTCTCTCTTTCCCAGCAAGCGCGTCTCTTTAACCCCATCAGGGCTGGGCTGTCCGTGCCTCCGCCACCCAACTCTTCCAGCCTTGGCAAATCCACCATTTCGGAGCCAGCCAGTGGGAAGCCCCGATGGGGTTAAAGAGGCAAAAAGGGGACCGGGAGCAGAGTTGCAGCAGCAGCCAGTGCCTCGTCGGCTCTCTTTGCCCTGCAAGGCAGTGCTTCACTGTGCCCTGCAGGGAAGTGCCTCTGCAGCAGCAAACAGCAGCAGGAGCAAAAGCGGCGGCAGAGAGAGCATTTGCGAGCGGGGAGACACACCAGCGCCCCCTCCATTTCGGCGCCCTAGGCAACCGCCTAGTTGCTTAAATACACGCACCGGCCCTGCTGACATCAATACCAGGGAAGATTCTAGAGCAGACCAGTAAGCAAACGGTCTGTGAGCACCTAGAAAGCAATGCTGTGATCACTAAAAGTCAGCATGGGTTTCTGAAAAATAGGTCATGTCAGACTAATCTGATCTCATTTTTTGACAGAATTACAAGCCTGGTAGATGAAGGGAATGCTGTGGATATAGCCTATCTTGATTTCAGCAAGGCCTTTGACAAGGTGCCCCATGATATTCTTGTAAAGAAACTGGTAAAATGCGAGCTAAACAATGCTACCATTCAGTGGATTTGTAACTGGCTGACTGACTGAACCCACAAGGTGCTCATCAATGGCTCCTTCATCCTGGAGAGAAGTGACTAGTGGGGGTGCCACAGGGTTCTGTCTTGGGCCCAGTCTTATTCAACATCTTTATCAATGACTTGGATGATGGGCTTGAGGGCATCCTGAGCAAGTTTGCAGATGACACCAAATTGGGAGGGGTGGCTAATACCCCAGAGGACAGGATCACACTTCAAAATGACCTTAACAGATTAGACAACTGGGCCAAAGCAAACAAGATGAATTTTAACAAGGAGAAATGTAAAGTACTACACTTGGGCAAAACAAAAAATGAAAGGCACAAATACAGGATGGGTGACACCTGGCTTGAGAGCAGTACATGTGAAAAGGATCTAGGAGTCTTGGTAGACCACAAACTTGACATGAGTCAACAGTGTGATGCAGCAGCTAAAAAAGCCAATGCAATTCTGGGCTGCAATTCTGTATAGCATCTAGATCAAGGGAAGTAATAGTACCACTGTATTCCGCTCTGGTCAGACCTCACCTGAAATACTGTGTCCAGTTCTGGGCACCTCAGTTCAAGAAGGATACTGACAAGCTGGAACGTGTCCAGAGGAGGGCAACCAAAATGGTCAAAGGCCTGGAAACAATGCCTTACGAGGAACGGCATTCAAGGATTTCATATGGAGGAGGGAGAAAGGTTGTTTTCTGCTGCTCCAGAGAAGCGGACCCGGAGCAATGGATTCAAACTACAAGAAAGAAGCTTCCATTAGGAAGAACTTCCTGACAGTAAGAGCTGTTCGACAGTGGAATTTGCTACCAAGGAGAGTGGTGGAGTCTCCTTTTGGGGGGTCTTTAAGCGGAGGCTTGACAGCCATCTGTCAGGAATGCTTTGATGGTGTTTCCTGCTTGGCAGGGGGTTGGACTGGATGGCCCTTGTGGTCTCTCCCAACTATATGATTATATGATTCTATGCCTGCAAAGGGGGTCCCCACGAGGGCCCCTATCCCCAAGCAGGACTGGGTTTGAACCAAGCCCTCAAATCCGCTGCCCCTCGCAACACCCCCCCTCTGGGCACAGGAGACGGCCATCTGGTACGCAGGCTGAGACCCTACCTGCCCGCAGTCTGTCTCGTCAGTGTGGTTCATGCTCTAGTTATTACCCGCTTGGACTACTGCAGTGACGTCTACATGGGGCTACCTTTAAGGTGACCTGGAAACTGCAATTAATCCAGAATGTGGCAGCTAGACCGTTGACTGGGAGTGGCTGCCCGGACCATATAACACCGGTCCTGAGAGATCTGCATTGGCTCCCAGTACGTTTCCGAGCACAATTCTAAGTGTTGGTGCTGACCTTTAAAGCTCTAAATGGCCTCCGTCCTGTATACCTGAAGGAGCGTCTCCACTCCCATTGTTTAGCACAGACACTGAGATCTAGCAGTTCTCTCCCTGCAAGAAGTGAGGTTACAGGGAACCGGACAGAGGGCCTTCTTGGTAGTGGCGTCCACCCTGTGGAACACCCTCCCACCATCTGAAGGGAAGTTTTTAAATATTTAATGCTGTATAAATATATGCTATCAGGGACCCAGGTGGCGCTGTGGGTTAAACCACAGAGTCTAGGGCTTGCTGATCAGAAGGTCGGCGGTTCGAATCCCTGCAACGGGGTGAGCTCCCGTTGCTCGGTCCCAGCTCCTGCCAACTTAGCAGTTCGAAAGCATGTCAAAGTGCAAGTAGATAAATAGGTACCGCTTCGGCGGGAAGGTAAACGGCGTTTCTGTGCGCTGCTCTGGTTTGCCAGAAGCAGCTTTGTCATGCTGGCCACATGACCCGGAAGCTGTCTGCAGACAAACGCCGGCTCCCTCAGCCTATATAGCGAGATGAGCGCCGCAACCCCAGATGGTCAGGGGCCCCTTTACCTTTACCTAAATATATGTTATGTATAGTGCTGAAATTGTATGGTAACTGTAAGGGGCAGGGCTTATAGAGAACACCCCCCCCTCATCAGAAGCAGCCCATCTCCCAGCAGTCAGGAAAGCAAAGGGTCGGATGGGGAAAGTCAGGAGACGGAAAGGGAGTGCCAGACCTCTGGCAACATCCAAGAGCCCCTGCTCCACAGGCAGGAAGAGAGGGAGAGGGAAAGAGAGGACAGGAATCAGGCAGACCGCAGACCCTTCCCATAGCTGCCAAGTTTTCGCTTTTCTCGCGAGGAAGCCTATTCAGCATAAGGGAAAATCCCTGTAAAAAAGGGATAACTTGGCAGCTATGACCCTTCCCCCCCCCCCGACACCGGAATTTAGGAGGAGGAGAAAAGGGAGGAGGTTCCCGAGGCTTTTATGTTGGTCCAAATCGCGGAAGGGGGCAGTGCCGGATTCTGATTCGGAATGAGGAGACATGAAACCAGCAGCTCGCTACACTGTAAATAATGTGCACTAATAAAAACTTCTGAAAGACAAGCATGTGGAAGGTCGTTACTCAGGAGTAGTCACAACAACCCTGACAGTAACTAATAGGTAATATGAAATAAATACAGTCATATCTCGGGTTAAGTACGCTTCAGGTTGAGTACTTTCAGGTTAAGTACTCCGCGGACCCGGAAGTGTATTCTTCCGGGTTCCGCCACACACGCATCCGCAGAAGCGATCTGCGTGCTTCGCCCATGCACAAAAGTGCTCTATCGGCGCTTCGCACACGCGCGGTATTGGTGCTTGGGTTCCTGGGTGCAAATGGCACCCCGGAACCAATTAAGTACTTAACCCGAGGTACCACTGTGAATATTAATTTTTTTCATCTATAATACTGTCTTATTTATTTTATAGTACAGTACATTGATTATTGCCTTCATTATATGGATCAATGGTCTCGTTAGACAGTAAAATGCGTGGTAAATTGCTGTTTTAGGGGCTGTTTTTCATCGCCTGGAACGGATTAATCCACTTTCCATTACTTTCAACGGGAAAGTTCACTTCAGGTTAAGAACGCTTCAGGTTAAGTACAGACTTCTGGACCCAATTAAGTACTTAACCTGAGGTACCACTGCAAATAAATAAATAAATAAATAGGAGGGAGCAGACTTTAGAAATGGATCCAGGAAAAGTGACCCAGAGAGGTTTTGTAGGCAAAAGGAAAAGAGTGGAAGATTGGTTGGAAAACGAACACATAGGTTCCTGCTGCCTCTTGCATGTAAAACGAGCACTTCACCATTTGAGCTGATTGCCCAGCAGAACACCATCCAAAAGTATCCCCAAGAAGGAGACAGAACTTAGATGCCCTGCCCCTAATTGTGACAACCTGGGCTCGGTTACATCAATGCTGGAACAACACCACAAACAAACAAAAGCAAGCAGTGACAACCCACAGCTGAGATAATATCTGAAACAATGATCTCTCCAGAATCTGTGAGTTAAAACTGGAGGGCAATCCCCCGTATGCATTTGCAAAGCTAAACTTGGAAGTTACACATCAAACGTTGCTGCTGTTGTTTAGTTGTTTAGTCATGTCTGACTCTTCGTGACCCCCATGGACCAGAGCACGCCAGGCACTCCTGTCTTCCACTGCCTCCCGCAGTTTGGTCAAACTCATGTTCGTAGCTTCGAGAACACTGTCCAACCATCTCGTTCTCTGTCGTCCCCTTCTCCTTGTGCCCTCCATCTTTCCCAACATCAGGGTCTTTTACAAGGATTCTTCTCTTCTCATGAGGTGTCCAAAGTATTGCAGCCTCAGCTTCACGATCTGTCCTTCCAGTGAGCACTCAGGGCTGATTTCCTTCAGGATGGATAGGTTTGATCTTCTTGCAGTCCGTGGGACTCCCAAGAGTCTCCTCCAGCACCAGAATTCAAAAGCATCAATTCTTCGGTGATCTTTGGCCATTGGAGTAGTGGTGGCCAAGGACTGCACCCCAAAGTGTAGGATAAGGCTTGATTTTTAAGCAGTTTGTGGGTGCAATGACAGCGGCCACTCAGGGTGCAGAACTAAATAATAGTTCTGGTTGCATTTAGATGCCTCCGGTGCAAAATGGGCTCAGCTGCTTAGCAACTGGGTAGAACGACAGAAGATCACCCCAGCTCGGGTTTCCTTTTAACTGAATAAAAGACAGTAACAGGTCCACTATTTGTTAGCTGCAGTTGTGCTCTACATTTCTGCCAGGGTCTGGCCTGATCTGTGGGGTTCACCTTATCTGCTTGTGGCTCAATAAAGCTTGCCAAGTTTTTTTCCTTCCCGGATGCAGTTTGTTTTATTCGGCCACGTCTGCAAGCATGCAGAAAACAACCAAAGGAGGCTGGAAAAGGAACAGGGCCGAGGCTCAGTTGGGGAATTCAGGATTCGATCCTCCTACCTCTCGCATGCCAAGCGAGTGCTCTACCACTTGGGCTAATTCCTCAGCTGTCCAGCAGAGCCAGCCCACAGCACAAGATACAAGATGAGGCTGTTCTTCTGTCTGAGCTAATTCCCTGGCTGTCCAGCTTTGCAATATCCCTGAAAGTGGGCACAGGCCAGTTTCTGTACAGCAGGCACGTCCAACAGGTAGATTCAGGGGCGTAGCCAGGATCAAAACTAGGGGGGGGGGCAAGCCATGCTCGTTCAGGGGCGGGGCCAAGGCACAGAAGGGGAGGGGCCACAAAGTGGGCGTGGCTAAAGGGCCAACAGGCCTGATGACATCGTGGCGGTGGCAGCAGCGGCCACCTTGTGCTTCTGGGGCTGGTAGCGTTGGCGGCTACCCTGCTTGGCTGGAGAGGACGGGAGGGTCGGGCAGGCGAGAGGGGGTGGCAGGGCGGGCAAGGGCGAGGCAAGACACGGCCGCAGCCACGACGGCTCCGAGGCGTTGCTGCATATCAGCATAATATTTGAACCATGGTTCAAGCCCCACCTTAGGAAAAAAATCCTGCATTGCAGCGGGTTGGACTAGATGACCCTTGTGGTCCCTTCCGACTACAATTCTACGATTCTATTGATATATTACCATACCATATGCATCGTTCTGCTTTCTTGAATTGTCCTACTCCTAGGCATAGCAGCCAACTCCTAGAGGCCTAGGTGCCTCCCCCCCCCAATTACTGGTAAATACCGTATTTGAAAGAGTCATCCCCCCATGTTGATGGGCTTTCTATGTGGGGCTTATCTGCCCCCCCATATTTTATTAAGGATGGAAGAGGGAGGGAAGGAAGGAAGAAATAGAGAGAGAGATAACTCATATTTGTGGGTGTCTCTGGATGACGCTGTGATGCTGGAACTCTGCAGCAAGAGGACGGGAGGGTCGGGCAGGCGAGAGGGGGTGGCAGGGCGGGCGAGGGCGAGGCAAGGCATGGCCGCAGCCACGACGGCTCCGAGGCGTTGCTGCATATCAGCATAATATTTGAACCATGGTTCAAGCCCCACCTTAGGAAAAAAATCCTGCATTGCAGCGGGTTGGACTAGATGACCCTTGTGGTCCCTTCCGACTACAATTCTACGATTCTATTGATATATTACCATACCATATGCATCGTTCTGCTTTCTTGAATTGTCCTACTCCTAGGCATAGCACCTAGAGGCCTAGGTGCCTCCCCCCCCCCAATTACTGGTAAATACCGTATTTGAAAGAGTCATCCCCCCATGTTGATGGGCTTTCTATGTGGGGCTTATCTGCCCCCCCCCGTATTTTTTTAAGGATGGAAGAGGGAGGGAAGGAAGGAAGAAATAGAGAGAGGGATAACTCATATTTGTGGGTGCCTCTGGGTGACGCTGTGATGCTGGAACGCTGCATGTACAGGAGCCTTGTAAGCAGCTTTCTCTCTGCTTGATTTACAGCAGGCACGTCCAACAGGTAGATTGTGATCTACCAGTAGATCACTGGATGTCTGTGGTAGATCACTGGTAGGTCACTGGCACCCCTAAAAAAAGCTCACCCAAAATTTTCCTCCTCCCTCAAAAAAGTTGAACTATGACCTGAAGCCCTAAACAAAAATGGGCCTCCCTCCCTCCTAAAAGAAGCTCAACAAGTTTGACCTAAACCCCCCAAAACAGGGCTTCCCTTCCTTTAAAAAAAACTCAACAGCTTTGACCTGAACCCCCCAAAAGGGGGTAGATCACCCCCAGTTTTAAACTATGAGTAGATCAGAGTCTCTTGGGAGGTGGCCACCCCTGATTTACAGTATACAGATGCAGGAGGAGGGGCAGACTGGAACACCAATGCTTTTTATAAACATCACTGTGTCTGTCAAAGCTACAGCCCCCCCTTTCTTATTCACTTCTTTTTAGCCTTGCAGAGCCACCTATTCAAATTGAATCCTCTGAGTCTGCACCCTCATTAAATCGCCAATAGAACTCTTAATGCTCCTGAATGCTCATTAACAACTCCCACTTAAGAACAATAGGGTGAAATGGTCAGCTATCGAATCTTGCCTGGGGATATATGCTCCATTGTCTTAACTGCTTAACTACTGGTAGCCACTTTGCTTTATTTATTTGATGTATTTTTGTTACTGCTGTGTCCCCCCCCTCCCAGCAAGCGGAGACTTAGCTGCTCTTGCTAAAGCAAAGCCCTTTCCACTTCAGTTTTTGGAGGGGAAAAGTGCTGGTTATGGTCTGTAAAATACATTATTTTTTTTTGCTTCTAGGGGGGGGCAGCTGCCCCCTCCTGCCCCCCCTGCCTACGCCCATGGGTAGATTGTGATCTACCAGTAGATCACTGGATGTCTGTGGTAGATCACTGGTAGGTCACTGGCACCCCTAAAAAAAAGGTCACCCAAAATTTTCCTCCTCCCTAAAAAAAGTTGAACTATGACCTGAAGCCCTAAACAAAATTGGGCCTCCCTCCCTCCTAAAAGAAGCTCAACAAGTTTGACCTAACCCCCCCAAAACAGGGCTTCCCTTCCTTAAAAAAACTCAACAGCTTTGACCTGAACCCCCCCCCCCCACAAGGGGGTAGATCACTCCCAGTTTTAAACTCTGTGAGTAGATCAGAGTCTCTTGGGAGGTGGCCACCCCTGCTGTACAGAATATGACCTGAAGATGCTTTGCTCTATGCACGGCAAAAGGGAGAAATTAAGAGTCTTGACTGGAGAATGCGGGCATCGATCCCGCTACCTCTCGCATGCTAAGCGAGCGCTCTACCATTTGAGCTAATTCCACAGCTGCCCAGGAGAACCACCTCACAGTATCCTGAGTACAGGTGAGACCCAAGGTACAACTGCTCTTTGGTTTGAGTTAAATCCCCTGGCTGCCCAGACCCCACGATATCCCAAGAAAGGAAGCAGGGACCTGAAATGCTGTGGAGAACGTGAGCTGAAAAGGCGCTGCTCTAGGTTCAGCAAAAGCAAAAAGGAGCAGAAGCTGGCCTGGAGAATGCGGGCATCGATCCCGCTACCTCTCGCATGCTAAGCGAGCGCTCTACCATTTGAGCTAATTCCCCAACTGTATGGCTTCAGTGGCTCAGACATACAGAAAGAGATACGACAAAGGAAAGTGGTTCAGGGAGGCTTCTGTTTTGTCTAAAAGGAGATAAAGCCAAAAGCATGCAGATTCTCTTGGCAGACCCAACAAGGATAACATGGAAGCTAAAGAGGCACGGCAGCAGATAAGCAAAGAAGCGGCAGTAGCTGGCTGATGACACTTCAGCATTTATGCAAAAGACAATATGCTTGGGCTGAGGAGTTAGGCCAAACTTTGGCTCCTGATGATCCTGGCCAAGGGACAGCCTGTGCATGAGGCGAGGGGAAGCCATTCACCTCTGGATCCACCCCCACCCTCTTCCTGACCCCACCATGGCTTCTCCCATTGCTGACACAGCACTCCTACCCTCGCTGCTGTGCCCACAGCACCTTTCCTGCCACCATCCTGTAGCTGACACAAGATAATGCCACCAAGGCAACTATCTGTAAACAAACAATAAAGGTCCATCAAAATATCAAAAGTAGTTTCTTTCCCAAATTGGTTTTTATCTTAAACAATTGCAAACGCAGAAGAGTTCGCTATATAAACAGTGGTCATTGCATCACCGCCCTGTCCATTGTTTTATTGTGGGCACAATGACGGGGGCAGGGAGGAGGTGGGGCAGGGCCCCAGATCTGCAGAGGGGCATTGGCAGCTTGGCAGGGGCAGTGTTGGGATGATTCACTTACAGCAGCCAAACATCTCAGACTGGCTCTCATCCTGGCTGGACTCCTCGCTGCTGTCTTTCTGCAATTTGTGGTGGTGGTGCCTGAGCAGAACGGATAGCAGGTTCCTCCACCATGTCCAACCAGTCCATGATGAGAACTGAACTTTGGTCCGTTCCATTCCCTAAAAATGCTAACTAGGTTCACCACTTAAAACAAATCTCCAGGTTAATGTAAAAACTGCCTACTTCTCTGCATTTCTGTTTTCCACCTACCAAGGAACCCAACCCAATGTGCTTCACACATTCCAATTTCCTTCTTGCCATCAGTCCCAAGTGAAACTTGAAGAAGACTGCATCGTGCCTAACAGAGTCTCATTGGAATGACTGCTACCTCCACCCACATAGCACTGCCAGTGTGAAGTTACACATGGAATGCACTCTCTGATATAGCTTAGGGTGTGCTATAGACTGGCCCATGTCAAAGCCAAGTGGATGTGTCTTGAAGCCGGTACAGTCATACCTTGGCTGTCGAACGGAATCCATTTCGGAAATCTGTTCGACTTCTGAAAAAGTTCGACAACCAAGGTGTGGCTTCCGATTGGCTGCAGGAGCTTCCTGCACTCAATCAGAAGCCGTGCCAGATGTTCGGCTTCTGAAAATCGTTCGAAAACCGGAACACTCACTTCCGGTTTTTGATTGTTCAGGAGCTGAAACGTTTGAGTCGCAAAGCATTCGAGATCCACGGTACGACTGTACTGAAATAGGTTGTTCGCTGCCTTGAGGCATAAAGAAATTGAGCATACCCTACGATCTGCCACTAGATGGCAGAAGAAGATAGTTTTATCATAAAGTGAGTACTTCAGATACATTTCAGAAAATCTGTAAAGCAAACTCCATAGTGTGCCCATAAGATTGTTGAGCTACACAGAGTGTTTTCCGTCCTCAATAAAGTAGCAATTTCTCTAGCCTTGGTGAAGGATTATCCAGTCTCAGCATTGTGGAGTCCAATCTATCAACATCAGTTTTTGTTGAAATATTCTTAAGGCAAGTGTTATCCAACTCTTTCCAGTTACAGGTAGGTAGACCCAGGTGGCGCTGTGGGTTAAACCACAGAGTCTAGGGTTGCTGATCAGAAGGTCGGTGGTTCGAATCCCTGCAACGGGGTGAGCTCCCGTTGCTCGGTCCCAGTCCTGCCCACCTAGCAGTTCGAAAGCACATCAAAGTGCAAGTAGATAAATAGGGACCGCTCCGGCAGGAAAGTAAACGGCATTTCCATGCGCTGCTCTGGTTCGCCAGAAGCAGCTTTCTCATGCTGGCCACATGACCTGGAAGCTGTCTGCGGACAAACGCCGGCTCCCTCGGCCTATAGAGTGAGATGAGCGCCGCAACCCCAGAGTCGGACACGACTGGACCTGATGGTCAGGGGCCCCTTTACCTTTACCTTTAGCCGTGTTGGTCTGCCGTAGTTGAAACAAAATAAAAAAAATTCCTTCCAGTAGCACCTTAGAGACCAACTAAGTTTGTCATTGGTATGAGCTTTCGGGTATGCACACGAAAGCTCATACCAATGGCAAATTTAGTTGGTCTCTAAGGTGCTACTGGAAGGAATTTTGTTCCAACTCTTTCCAGTACACTTCCCCACCTGTCTGCAAAAAAAAGGGTAAAATTTTGGAGGCAAGAGGGTTTGTTGTGCGAGGCCTTCTGATTAACTATAACTCTGAAGCCTGAAATACGTGATTGAAACCACCAAAAAATAATGGCAGTCTAGACGTGCCCCTGATCTCCCCACCCCACCCCTTTTGGAGCCGCAACGATTGAACATGGAATGAGAAACACCAGTGACGACTTGCCATTTCTTTCTGCTGCGAATCACAAGTGGGGTGTGTGCTTTTGTTTGGTCACTGTGAGAGCAGGTTGTTGGACGAGGTGGTTGTTGGCCTGATTCAGAAGAACCCCAAGGTTCTAATGTTTATTCCCATTGAGCAGACCTGTGATTCAGTTTCTGTGCTTCCCCCCCCCAAAAAAAATTGCATTCCCAAGGCATCTCTAATGCATTCTTGGGGCACATTCCTTGTGAGTTCCTGATCAGAGCAGTCTTCTTCTGTTCTGGCTTGACAGCTGAAACGGCAGATATGAATCAAACACTGGTTCACCTGTCAGTCTTGGCCCCTTTGTTTTGTTTCAGGCAGGCTGTTTGTGTTTTTAAAAGCATCAGGTGTACATTTAATTTTTCCAAGTGCAAGCCCATTCCAAGCGTAGTGGGGGGGGGTGAGGGAGAGACGGTCATGGTAGCATCACAGTTAACGGACAATCAGTGCTGTGCACAGCAGGTGCCCATAGTAAGCTTGCAGAACCAGGTTTCTTTGACTCAGAACTCAACTCTCGGGAGCAAAGGTATATTTTGTAGAGGTGAGGAGCCTTTTTCAGCCCTTGTTCAGATGCATTCGCTTCTGGGCACTTTTCTAAAGGCCACACGGTAGGCTGGACCAGGGGCAAAAGTAGGCAGAACAAGAAGTGTGGGTTAGAAGGCATCTCAAGGCAGCCCTGTTTAGGGAAGCTTTTAATGTTTGATGGATTTCTGTATTTTACTGTTTTGTTGGAAGCCGCCCAGAGTGGCTGGGGGAACCTGGCCAGATGAGCGGGGTATAAATAAATTATTATTATTATTATTATTATTATTATTATTATTATTATTATTATTATTATTTACCTTTGTGCAATATATGACTTTCTGGTCTGGTGTTGTTATCTGAATCAATTTTGTGTTGGTGAAATCTTTGATCTTCGCAGGTGTTTATGTGCTTTTATATTCCTGTAGTACGGGGATTAGAGGGAGGACAATGAAAGCGGACTCTGCATGCCCTTTTAGCCGCTGAGAGACTTAGACTTCAAGCCTGGAAGTGTCAGGGACTGGCTGGATGAGGAAGAGAGGTGGAATCTGCCCAACCAAGCCCCCCCCCCCAAGGTGCAGAGGAGAAGGATTTCGAGGCTGGGGATTGGTGATGGGACACTGGCCACACCTCAGAGGAGGGGACGAGCTGGGAAGTGGTAGAAGCAGGGCTCTTGGGGGATAGTGAAAAGACAAGACAGCATGAAGGGGTTTCTAGTTTGGATGCAGCAGGCACTGAGGAGGGAAAGCCTGCAGAACCACTCTGACAGCTTCTCCGCTGACAGCTTGCTGGCCCCCTCTACTCCAAGAACGAGGCATTTATTGCATGTTGCCAGGGTCAGGCAGACACAGAGCGAATCCCTTGGAGCTTGCTGTCTAGAAGAAGAGCACAGAGGGAGGGGCCGGACACAAAGGGCTAGGGAGTGGAAGAGGAGCTACACGTCAGCCCAAAGAACTGCTTCATTAAGGCACGATTACTCTTTAGAAGTCCCTGTGTGTTCTTTGTCCTGATTCCCTTAATAAAGAAACTAGCTGCAAGTCAACCAAGTGTTCCCCTCTCTTTCTCTGACCTGCGAACAGCCGGCTTGCCTTGTCAGCTCCTTGACAGGAAGGATAAATACCCCCACCTTCTACAACACAATGGTCTGGAGACCTCATGGCCTCCTCCCCCCGCCGCCCCCTAGCCTTGGTGAGACAATTGCCTCAGGCGGCAGGCTGGGACAGCTGGAAACCATGGCAGAATCGGCGGCCCCCGTAACATGCCAATCACCACCACCACCTGCTCCTCTCTGGCCTCCTTTTTGCTCCCTCCAGAGTGTCGGGGCTACCCTGTCTCAGGAAAAGGCAAGGGAGACAGGGCAGGCAATGGCAAGGGGGTGCCATATTCCACTTTGCCTCAAGCGACACACCTCTACTCCTGAAGTGGATTCGGCCATTGAAATTATAACGAAGATTATAATTCTTGTTCAGGGGGTGGCCTACCGTGCTGTCGTTCCTGTCAAGGCCTTTCAGCAGGCAGGCGGGGAACACCAGTGAGTCACCTGTTAAGCCATTGTAAAAACTTCTCTTAGCCACAGGTGATACTCCCCAGCCAGAACAAAGGCCTTTCGGAGGGCAGGCATTGTTTCTAGAAACATTCACCCAGTTGCATCAAGGAGAGCAATTGTGACAACCTGGGCTCGGTTACATCATTGCTGGAACAACACCACAAACAAACAAAACCAAGCAGCGACAACCCACAGCTGAGATAATATCTGGAACAATGATCTCTCCAGAACCTGTGAGTTAAAACTGGAGGGCAACCCCCCGTATGTATTTGCAAAGCTAAACTTGAAGTTACACATCAAACATTGCTGTTGTTGTTTAGTCGTTCAGTCGTGTCCGACTCTTCGTGACTCCATGGACCATAGCACGCCAGGCACTCCTGTTTTAAACTGCCTCCTGCAGTTTGGTCAAACTCATGTTCGTAGCTTCGAGAACACTGCCCAACCATCTCATCCCCTTCTCCTTGTGCCCTCCATCTTTCTCAACATCGGGGTCTTTTCCAGGGAGTCTTCTCTTCTCATGAGGTGGCCAAAGTATTGGGGCCTCAGCTTCACGATCTGTCCTTCCAGTGAGCACTCAGGGCTGATTTCCTTCAGAATGGATAGGTTTGATCTTCTTGCAGTCCATGGGACTCTCAAGAGTCTCCTCCAGCACCATAATTCAAAAGCATCAATTCTTCGGCGATCAGCCTTCTTTATGGTCCAGCTCTCACTTCCATACATCACTACTGGGGAAACCATAGCTTTAACTATACGGACCTTTGTTGGCAAGGTGATGTCTTTGCTTTTTAAGATGCTGTCTAGGTTTGTCATTGTTTTTCTCCCAAGAAGCAGGCGTCTTTTAATTTCATGACTGCTGTCACCATCTGCATCAAACATACCCTACAACATTCCTCCCCACCCTGGGAACTCACCCTCCTTGAACTTTCCAGTGTGTGTGTGTGTGTGTGTGTGTGTGTGTGTGTGTGTGTCCCTGGCAAAGCATTTCCTATCATAAGAATGGCGAGTGCCACCACCAACACATCGACGGGACACAGCACACATGCCCTTTGTCATCCAGAGAAAACCCCTTAATCCCTTCTTTTTCATTCTTTATCTTTGGTAGATTTACCAAGTGACTTGGAAACTACAATTAATCTAGAATGCGGCTGCCAGACAAGTGACTGCTGGGAGCGACTGCCGGAATCACATAACACTAGTTCCCAGTATGTTTCCGAGCAGGATTCAAAGTGTTGGTCCTGACTTTCAAAGCCTTAAATGGCCTCATCCCAGTATACTTGAAGAGCATCTCCACCCCTGTTATTCAACCCAGACACTGAGCTCCAGCTCCAAGGGTCTTTTGGCGGTCCCCTAATTGGGAAATTATTAATGTTTGATGTTTTGTGGTGTTTTTAAATTTTGCTGGAAGCTGCCCAGAGTGGCTGAGGCAACCCAGTCAGATGGGCAGCATATAAATAATAAAAGCAATTTTAAAAAATTATAGTATGCACCTTGTCCTCATGGGGACAGTACGTGCTAATGGAGAGGGGCCTTTGGCTTATTCCAGAAGGCTTTTCTTGTGTCTATAGAGGTAGGAGTTGTTGTTCTGTTGATAATAGGCGCATGCCAGACTTAGCCATAGGTCACATGTCCTGTACTGCTACGAAATCAGTGGGAAGAAATCAGCTGGACTAGATGGGCCTGTGGCCTTGAACCACCTGTCTCATGCCCTTAATCACACCTGCAAAATAGCAGCAGCCTGGAAGTGGCCAAAGTGTGCTTAATAGAGTATTGGTAGTAAGTGTCAGGAGATTGTGATTTCAAAGCCCATCAGTGGACCTTAGAGACTCTGAAAAGAAAAGGAGGAAGAAAGACCCTTTGAAGCTGAAGTTAACCAACATCTCAGATGTAGACTGTGGCCACAAACTGGATGTGTTAATCTATAACTGCATAAAGTAAAAAGGTAAAGGGACCCCTGACCATTAGGTCCAGTCGCGGACGGCTCTGGGGTTGCGGCGCTCATCTTGCTTTATTGGCCGAGGGAGCCGGCGTACAGCTGTGGCCAGCATGACTAAGCCGCGTCTGGCAAACCAGAGCAGCACATGGAAATGCCGTTTACCTTCCCACCGGAGCAGTACCTATTTATCTACTTGCACTTTGAAGTGCTTTTGAACTGCTCTGTTGGCAGGAGCTGGGACCGAGCAATGGGAGCTCACCTCGTCGTGGGGATTCGAACTGTCGACCTTCTGATTGGCAGGCCCTACGCATAGTTGCCAAGTACCCCGTTTCCCCCGGGAAACCCTGTTTTTACTTACCTTTCCCCGGTGGTCCCCCGTATCACTCCGTCTCCCGTTTTTCTCCGTTATTTTCTCTGGCGGCCATTTCCCCCCCTGATTTGCCCTTCTATGGGCACAAAAAAGTGCATAGACGCGACTTCCGGTGTTGGCGGCGGCCATTTTTGGTGCCCATAGATGGGCGGGGCAGCACCGGAAGTTGCGTCAACGCACTTCCGGTCATGCGTAGAAGCTACTTTTGAAGCTGGCGGCTGCCATTTTTGGTGTGCATAGAAGGGCAAAGCGACACCGGAAGTTACGTCGACGCAACTTCCGGTGTCACACAGCTGCCGGTCCCGGATTCTGCAGTCCGGGACTTGGAAGGTAAGGCCCTACACCCTGTGGTTTAACCCACTGCATAAAGTAGTGCCTTGCAAAAAAGAAAGAAAGAAAAAGAAGCAAAGCCCTGTCCAGGATGGATTAAGAGAACTGTGGAAATGCAACAGCACGATGTTATCCTTCCACATTTCTGAATCGTTGTCTCAATGGAGGGAGAGGCCTGTAGGAACTCCCCGGAAGAAAACAAAGGGTTTCCTTTGTTTTTCCATGGATAACTGCCCTGGCAGAGAAAGGCGGGTGCGGGGGATACGGTACGCACCGGGTGTCAGCAGCGAGGGCGGGTGACATCGCTGTGCCACCACCCCTTGCTTGTTGTGCAAGTGGCGCCCCCGGACACTCGCTGCATGGGCGGCAGGCCACTAGGGTTGATGCTGCCACAGGCTGCTAGTGGTGCCCCCCCCCGACGCTCGTTACACAGGTGGCTAGCAGCACCCCTCCCAACGCTCGCAGTGCAGGTGGCATGCAGCTAGGGACACTTGCCATGCGGGCAGCTAGCCCTGCCCCCGTGGGCCAGCTAGCCCCACCCCTGGATCACTACAAAGGTGCAGGTAGGTATTGAGATATTAGATACTTAGACACTTAGGCATTTCTAAGTACACCCCATCAGTTCTGTTAAGAAACTGGGTTGGCACGATGCCATTATTATTATTATTATTATTATTATTATTACCCCGCCCATCTGGCTGGGTTTCCCCCGCCACTCTGGGCGGCTTCCAACAAATAACAAAATACATTAAAATATCACAGATTAAAAACTTCCCTAAACAGGGCTGCCTTTAGGTGTTTTCTAAATGTCAGGTAGTTGTTTATCTCCTTGACCTCCGATGGAAGGGCGTTCCACAGGGCGGGTGCCACTACCGAGAAGGCCCTCTGCCTGGTTCCCTGAAGCTTTGCTTCTCGCAGTGAGGGAACCGCCAGAAGGCCCTCAGCGCTGGACCTCAGTGTCCAGGCTGAACAATGGGGGTGGAGACGCTCCTTCAGGTATATAGGACCAAGGCCGTTTAGGGCTTTAAAGGTCAGCACCAACACTTTGAATGTGCTTAGAAAGCTATTTCAGCAAGGGAGCTTCGACAGAACTGCCGGTTCAAATATATAAAAGGATGTCATATAGAGGAGGGAGAAAGATTGTTTTTTGCTGCTCCAGAGAAGCGGACACGGAGCAACGGATTCAAACTACAAGAAAGAAAATTCCACCTAAACATTAGGAAGAACTTCCTGACAGTAAGAGCTGTTCGGCAGTGGAATTTGCTGCCAAGGAGTGTGGTGGAGTCTCCTTCTTTGGAGGTCTTTAAGCAGAGGCTTGACAGCCATCTGTCAGGAATGCTTTGATGGTGTTTCCTGCTTGGCAGGGGGTTGGACTGGATGGCCCTTGTGGTCTCTTCCAACTCTATGATTCTATGATTCCATGAAAAGCGGAGGCGACACAGAAATGCAAATCCCTTGACTGAGGGATATTGATTGGCATAGCTGGAGTAAAACGTTTTATTTGCACAGCCAACGCTCAGGGGTTTAGGTGGAAGAACCAACTGGTTTTTGTTCCCTCCGTTCATAATTTTTCCAATCTTAAATTCGGTTCTTCACATTTCTGCAGCCATTTGTGTTGTTGTGTGTGTGTTTGTGTGTTTAAAAAAATCCTCACGAAAATTCACCAACATTTGACACGAATTCCTCCCAACACACGCGCACGCATGCGCGCACACATACACACACACACACACACAAAAACATATTGCTAAATGTGATTTTGACTAATGTACACATTTTTGCCAGCGGTTTTCCCTAACACAACGCATTGTGTGTGTGTGATTTTTCTGAATAATGCTTTTTGTAGGGTGGGGTCGGGTAACAGGCACTGGGGATGAGTTTATGGAATCAGCGTTGGCGAGCAACTAGCACTGCAAAAAGGTGGGTAAGTGAAGATTTCAAAAGACAACTGTGTTTCAGCCTGCATATTGTTTCAGAAAAGGTGATACCGTTGGCTTCAGCCGAGACCTGAATCAAATTGCTTACTCACTGAGCTCAGTAATGATGGGAGTTGGGGAGTGTCTGGCCTTTAAGACAGTCCTGAGGCCACACCCCTTCCTTAGCCATGCCTCTTCCCCCCTGCCTTGTCACCATCCTTTAGTATTTCTGCCTGGCTGGACTTTGTCCTTTCGCTCTGATCCTGCCTCTTCCTTGCCTGGATGGAGGATAGAGAGAAATCTGTGTAAGAAGAGGTGCATCTAGGGTCCCCCGAGCCATTAACAAGGATCTGCCTCGGTGCCCCCCTCCTGAAAAAAAAACATTTTCCCCACTTTGATCTTGCTATGACAGTGAGGGTGCATCGCGACACACATATACAGTACATAATACACACCAGCAGTTAGCCTTCATACTGCCTTGCTGTTTCTGTAATATGTATTAGATTTATTTACAGTGGTACCTCTTGTTACGAACTTAATTCGTTCCAGAGGTCCGTTCTTAACCTGAGGTACCACTTTAGCTAATGGGGCCTCCTGCCGCCATGCGATTTCTGTTCTCATCCTGAGGTAAAGTTCTTAACCCGATATACAGTGGTACCTCGGTTTAAGTACACAATTGGTTCCGGAAGTCTGTACTTAACCTGAAGCGTACTTAACCTGAAGCGAACTTTCCCATTGAAAGTAATGGAAAGTGGACTAATCCGTTCCAGACGGATCCGCGGAGTACTCAATCTGAAGCGTACTTAACCCGAAGTATGGGTGTAATTGGTTCTGGAAGTCCATACTTAAACTGAAGCGTACTTAACCTGAAGCGAACTTTCCCATGGAAAGTAATGTGGATTAATCCGTTCCAGATGGGTCTGCGGAGTACTTAAACTGAAAATACTCAAACCGAAGCATACTTAAACCGAGGTATGACTGTACTACTTCTGGGTTAGCAGAGTCTGTAACCCAAAGTGTTTGTAACCTGAGGTGTTTGTAACCCGAGGTACCACTGTACAGTGGTACTTCGGTTTATGAACACAATTGGTTCCAGAAGTCTGTTCATAAACTGAAGCGTTCATAAACTGAAGCGAACTTCCCCATTGAAAGTAATGGAAAGTGGATTAATCTGTTCCAGACGGTCCGTGTAGTGCTTAAACTGAAGCGTTCATAAACTGAAGCGAACTTTCCCATTGAAAGTAATGGAAAGTGGATTAATCCATTCCAGATGGGTCCGCAGCGTTCGTAAACCGAAAATTCGTAAACCGAGGTGTTCATAAACCGAGGTTCCACTGTTTTTGTTTTTTATCTTATATTTTGGAAATGTACATCCACGTGTTTTTTTCTTTAACTTTTTTTGGGGGGCCCTAAGCTATAGCTTGTTTAGCTTATACGAAAATCTGGCATTGGCTGCAATGTTTCACCTCTTGCAGCATCGCAACAACTACCTGCCAAATATCAAGCAGGTGATATGATTGCACCAGGTGTTGCTCGGTCCAATGACTGACAAGCAGTCATGGGATAGAGGGTGGCTTTGGACACCGTGGAAGGAGAGGGTGGCCTGCGTGTCTTGCTTTGCAGAGGACGTTCCTCTAATTTGAAGGACTGGCAGTCCTCCATTTGAAAGAGGTTCCGTCCAAGGCCAGCTCAAAAAAAACCATAAGAATGAGGCGGGCTCTTTTAGAGTCACCCAATGAGATTTTGCCACATAGCATGGTAAATGTTTGCGATTTTGTGAGGACAAGTTATTCCCATAAGAACTGCTTAGAGGTTTTGACAATAAATAAGTATACAAATTTTAAAAACAGATTTTTAAATATAAGATTGACGTGCAGTTTAATAGGCAGCTTTCCATTTAAAAATAACGTATATTTTGAACTGCTTGTTTTATGTATACTTGACTCATTTTTTCAGGTCAACTTGTATTTGTCTCCTGACTTTTACTGAAAATCTTGGTGTGTATTCTTATTGTTTGTTTAAACTGATTAGCAATTTCGTGTGTGGGTGTGTGTGCCTGCCATAAGAAGGGAGAACACAGCTGGAGTGGGCAGGCACACAAGCCAGAAGCTCACATGAGATTTACAGTCGTACCTTGGTTCTTTTTATTATTATTATTATTAATTTTTATTGTTTTCATTTAGATACTCAAAACAAATGTGTACAACATCAATGTTTGATACATGTAAAAAATAAAGAAAAGCATACAAGTGTATAGGTAAAGGTAAAGGGACCCCTGACCATTAGGTCCAGTCGTGACCGACTCTGGGGTTGCGCGCTCATCTCGCATTATTGGCCGAGGGAGCCGGCGTATAGCTTCCAGGTCATGTGGCCAGCATGACAAAGCTGCTTCTGGCAAACCAGAGCAGCACATGGAAACATGGAAACGCCGTTTACCTTCCCGCTATAGCGGTTCCTATTTATCTACTTGCATTTTGATGTGCTTTCGAACTGCTAGGTTGGCAGGAGCTGGGACCGAGCAACGGGACCTCACCCCGTCACAGGGATTCGAACCGCCAACCTTCTGATCAGCAAGCCCTAGGCTCAGTGGTTTAGCCCACAGCGCCACCTGGGTCCCTACAAGTGTATACACATCTTAAATAAAATCAATTTACAAAACAAAACTTGTGTCGTATCCTATTTGCCTCTCTTTTCTTTCCTCTAAACTTCTTCTTGTTCGCTTGTTCTTTCGAACTGGACTTCCTCCTATTTCTCTCTTGGTTTTGTTTTTCCTCTTACCATTTTCGGTGCCATACTATTTCTTGCCTGTCCTTGTCCTACATCAGTTTTCATCTGTTTTTACATCTACTTTTCATATTTTTTACATATAATTTTACATATATTTATATGACGAAGGCTAAATAATTCTTCGTTGTATTTTCTAAATAATTCTACTGGTGTTTTTTATATTTTAACATATTCCTTCAGGTATTCCGCAAACTTGATCTATTCCTTTTGGTACCTTTGTTCTTTTTGATCTCTTAGTCTTCCTGTCATCCTTGCCAACTCTAGATATTCTATCATTTTCTCCCTCCATTCGTCTACATTTGGGATCTCTGGTGTCTTCCACCTTTGGGCCAAGATGACTCTCGCTGCGGTGGTGGCGTACATGAAAAGTTTATGGTCCTCCTTTTTAATCTCCCTTCCCAATATACCCAACAACATTTCTTCTGGTTTCTTTGGGAAAGTATAATGCAATAACCTTTTTAATTCATTATATATTGATTCCCAATAAACCTTTACCTTGTCACACGTCCACCAAGTACCTTGGTTCTTGAATGGAATCTGTTCCGGAAGTCCATTTGACTTCCGAAAACGTTCAGAAACCAAGGCGCGGTTTCCAGTTGGCTGCAGGAGCTTCCTGCAGCCAATCGGAAGCTGCATAAGCCACGATGGATGTTCGGCTTCCAAAAAACGTTTGCAAACCAGAACGATCACTTGTGGGTTTGCAGCGTTCGGGAGCCAAAACGTTCAAGTTACAAGGCGTTCCAGAACCAAGATACAACTGTACTTCCATTTAAATTATAGTAACTGGGCCAGGTTCAACTAACTGGTCCTGTTCGCAGGAAGTCACATGAGGGGGTCTTCTAGAGCCACAAGGCTTTCCCCCACATCTCTCCCCCCCCCCATGCCGCCCACACCTCAGCAAATTGTCTTGGAGGGGGTTGGCAGAACCCCGTCCCCTCAGAACAGAATGGGGTGGGTGGGAGAAAAGGGGAGATACTGCCATTGGGGAATGCTGAAATACTCCACAGGTGAACATTTCTAGCAACGTGATGTTGAATTCCTCCTGGCGTTTCTAAAGTCACATCTATATGTAAAAATTAGCAGTGCTATTTTTGATAAATAAAAACAAAATGTGGTCCTGGTACTCACATATTGATGACTGTCGTAGTTGCCAGCACGTAAAGGCTGCCACGGGCAACAAAAAAGGAAGAGGTGCTGGTAATCTGAACTGGTGAGCATTGCCACAAAAAAAAAAGCCCCGTAAATTAGCACAGGTAAATTTTACGCAAATAGTTGTTCTCGTTTTGGTGAAGCATTTCTTCTTTTCCGGTGACGTATAACTCTTGGCTGTTGTGAGCCAACTTTTTCTTTTTCCTTTTTAAAAAAAGAATCCTTACCTGCATCCCAGGAGTTTCTACAATTATAGGGTGTTTCCTAATCTCCCCTTTTAAAGCAAAATGCTTGAGAGAGTGATCTCTGTCTAAAGCAGGATTTCCTGGGTGATAGTTTATCTAATCCCCTTTCAGCTTGCCTTATAGCCCAGATTGGGGATCAAAGCTGTGTTGGTCACTCTTGTGGGCCATCTTTTCCTGCACCTCTCAGCAACTTTTACTGATGATTCCCTATATAGCCCACCTTTCATAGAATCATAGAATCGTAGAGTTGGAAGAGACCACAAGGGCCATCCAGTCCAACCCCCTGCCAAGCAGGAAACACCATCAAAGCATTCTTGACATATGCCTGTCAAGCCTCTGTTTAAAGACCTTAAAGAAGGAGACTCTACCACACTCCTTGGTAGCAAATTCCACTGCCGAACAGCTCTTACTGTCAGGAAGTTCTTCCTAATGTTTAGGTGGAATCTTCTTTCTTGTAGTTTGAATCCATTGCTCCGTGCCCGCTTCTCTGGAGCAGCAGAAAACAATCTTTCTCCCTCCTCTATATGACATCCTTTTATATATTTGAACATGGCTATCATATCACCCCTTAACCTTCTCTTCTCCAGGCTAAACATACCCAGCTCCCTAAGCCGTTCCTCATAAGGCATCGTTTCCAGGCCTTTGACCATTTTGGTTGCCCTCTTCTGGACATGTTCCAGCTTGTCAGTATCCTTCTTGAACTGTGGTGCCCAGAACTGGACACAGTACTCCAGGTGAGGTCTGACCAGAGCAGAATACAGTGGTACTATTACTTCCCTTGAACAGGATGCTATACTCCTATTGATGCAGCCCAGAATTGCATTGGCTTTTTTAGCTGCTGCATCACACTGTTGACTCATGTCAAGTTTGTGGTCTACCAAGACTCCTATATCCTTTTCACATGTACTGCTCTCAAGCCAAGTGTCTCCCATCCTGTATTTGTGCCTTTCATTATTTTTTTTTGCCCAAGTGTAGTACTTTACATTTCTCCTTGTTAAAATTAATCTTGTTTGCTTTGGCCCAGTTGTCTAATCTGTTAAGGTCATTTTGAAGTGTGATCCTGTCCTCTGGGTTATTAGCCACCCCTCCCAATTTGGTGTCATCTGCAAACTTGCTCAGGATGCCCTCAAGCCAAGTCATTGATAAAGATGTTGAATAAGACTGGGCGCAAGACAGAACCCTGTGGCACCCCACTGCTGCGCTCTTGCTCCCCCCCAAACTGCTTTTTGGGGTGGGAGCAAGGTGTGGGTCACGTGATTCGTCCAGGAGCACATCCAGGAAGATCAGAAAGCTCAGAAGATCAGACGATCAGAAAGAAGATCAGAAAGGTCAGAAAAAGTTGGACACAAACAAGATGGAGGTACCATTGTCAGCGGGGAAAATTGACCAGATTGAGAAACTTGGAGGTACAAGGAAATTCAGCCTTGGGTGTGGATTTTGCAAAAAGAAGATGTTAAGAATTTCTCTGCTGGATCAGGCCAAATGCATACCCTCCAACATTTCTCCGATGAAAATAGGAGTATCCTATTACTACTGCTGCTGCTACTACTACCGTACTACTACTACTACTACTACAGTGGTACCTCGGTTTTTGAACATCTCTGTTGACGAACGTTTCAGTTTTTGAATGTCATAAACATGGAAGTAAATGCTTCAGTTTTTTAACACTTTTCAGAAGTCGAACATGCCGCGCAGATTCCGTATTGAGTTTTCCATATTATATTGAGGCTTCCGTATTGAGTTTTCGGTTTTCGAACATTTCGGAACTCGAACCGTCTTCCAGAACGGATGGTGTTCGAAAACCGAGGTACCGCTGTATTATTATTATTATTATTATTATTATTATTATTATTATTATACTCTGCCCATCTGACTGGGTTGCTCCAGACATTCTGGACAGCTTCCAACATATATAAAAACATAATAAAACATTAAACATTAACAAACTTCCCTTTACAGGGCTGCCTTCAGATGTCTTCTAAAGGTTGAATAGTTATCTCCTTGGCTTGGGGGCCTCATAACTCCATACCCTCCAACGTTTCTCCGATGAAAATACGAACATCCTAAGGCAGTGATGGTGAACCTATGACATGCATGTCAGACATGACACGCAGAGCCCTCACTGCTGGCACGCGCACCATTGGCCCATGTTGTTGTTGTCCCCCCCCCATTTGTTCTCCCGCTCCTCCTACAGCTTGCCTCCGCTAGAGCTTGTCTCCGCTGTTAAAACCCGGATCCTTTTTTGTTGTTGTTGTTGCTGGTAGCCAGAGATTGGTTTTTTAACCCTTTCTGTGCTGTTTTTCTGGCGCTTTGGCAGACTATGATTGGGTGTAACAGCATTCATTTTTTAACCCGTTCTGTGCTGGGTTTTTTGGCGCTTTGGCAGACTATGTCGGTGCTGTGTGTTAGTTCCAGGGAAGGTATTATTCATCATTTATTTCTGTTCTCTTTCCCCCCAAAATGCGCAGCAGCTTTGGGGCACCCCCCAAAAAAACCTCCAAAACTTTGATCAGCAGCTCCCCCCAAAAGCTCAACAACTCTGGGCACTTTGTGATAAATAAGGGTTTTTTGGTTTGGTTAAATAATTAGTTTTTGGTTTATTAAATACAGTTATATATTACAATTATACATTTTTGTTATTTAAACTATAAATATTGTGAAATTATGGTTTTTTTCTCGAAGTGACACACCACCCGAGTTATGCTCAGTTTTTTGGTGAATTTTGACACACCAAGCTCAAAAGGTTGCCCATCACTGTCCTAAGGAAAAGTGGGACATTCTGGGATCAAAGCAGAAACTGGGATGGCTTCTGTAAATTCAGGACTGACCCTGGAAAATGGGGACACTTGGAAGGTCTGCAAAGACCCATCTAATCCAGCACCCTGTTCTCCACTTTGACCTCCCAAGTGCCTATTAGGACACTTGCAGAAAATGGCCGCCTCCACTACAACCCCGCCCCCAACCTGATGCTCCTGTTTGTGAGGGGGACAGGATGACTCTACAAAAATGTATGGGGGGCATATTCAGCCCTGCTGTAGTTCAAACACCCCAATAGTTTGGGTGTTCCTTGGCTCTGTTGGTAACCTGGGGTGTCTGCCCTGCCGTGGGAGTCACTTCGCTTGGGCAATAAGATGTCACAAGCCTTTGTTCCCTTTAAGCCCAAAATAATGAGGGGGGGGGTGTTGAGAAATGGCTAATTAGTCGTGCCCACATAAAAAACAAACTGAAATCGTCACTCCTTTGGCACAGATTTTATTCCTCTCAGTACACAGGCATAGTTATCTCCATGCCCTTCACCCATTTCCCCAAAACTTAGTCCCCTCACAGTCTTAATGAAGCCCCTCCATGCTGACTCAAGGGACCCACTCGAGAGCTCGAGAGGAATCCCCCTCGATCCCTAAGTCCAAGCCTTGAGCTCTTCCAGTCTGAGCTTTGGGTCATTGAGAACATATCGACTGGGGCTGATGGGAGCTGTGGGCCTACACGCCGACATTTTGTGTCCCTACAAGAAAGAAGATTCCACCTAAACATTAGGAAGAACTTCCTGACAGTAAGAGCTGTTCGACAGTGGAATTTGCTGCCAAGGAGTGTGGTGGAGTCTCCTTCTTTGGAGGTCTTTAAGCAGAGGCTTGACAGGCATATGTCAAGAATGCTTTGATGGTGTTTCCTGCTTGGCAGGGGGTTGGACTGGATGGCCCTTGTGGTCTCTTCCAACTCTATGATTCTATGATTCTTAATCTAGCCTCTTCCCCACCACAAGGCCCGCAGAGGCACTCTGGTGTGGCCCTTTGAGAGGGCCATCGCACCATCCCAATAGTCAAAGGGATGCGGCAGGGCAAAGGGACTTCATCCTGGCAAGTCCCTGGCAATGTCAGAGCGATCCCAGAAGGTGCTCTGACACTCGTCAGCAGGGTCGGGCGCAACCCTACTGACTCGCGCCAGGGTGCCAGTCTTAAACACAGCATTCCGGGATCCAAACAGAAGCTGGGATTGACTTCTTTTTTTCTGGGATGTCCCGGTTAAAACGAGACAATTTTTTTTGGGGGGGGATTTATGGCTATGGGTGGTCCCAAGTTGGCGAAGGCTATACTAAGTAAGACATAAATAATCTTTTGGGAATTATAGGGACAGAACTACCTAAACTGTATGGAAATTTACAGCAGCAAGAATGCTACCCGCCCCAAAATGGAAAGAAACAAACGAAGGATGGACACAAAAACTTATGGGATATGCAGAAATAGCAAAACTTAACCGGAAGAATAAGAAATAAGAAATCAAGATAACAAACTTTTAAAATAAAAGAATGGAAATGGTTTGTTGAATATTTACAGATAAATTGCAAACAGATAAAAACATTGGCAGGATTATTGTAATAACCTGCAGTTTCATAAGAGTATATATATATTAAAGTAGATAATTTAAAGAAGATAATTAAATGAGCAAATTAAATGAATTTGGATATGCAGAAGAGATAGATAGATAGATAGATAGATAGAGGACCCCAGAAAGAGGGGGAAGAAAGTCAAGCTTTGAAATGTTAAAATGATTGTAAAACTAATGAAATGTATAAATTTGAAATGTATAAATAAAAACTTTTTTAAAAGACATAAATAATTCACACCCGTGCATACTTAAATCCCTGTCCATACCAAAACTCGAGATGAGCATGGAAACTCTGGCAAACCGTGACGGTTTCACAAGACGGGGAGTGCTCTGCACGTTGTTAATTAAAAGCAGCTTAAAATAGCACAAAAGAAAAGCAGAAGTTGGAAAACAATCCAGAACATGCAAAATAAATAAATAAATTACTTGAGGTTGGCAAAAAAAAAAAAATCTCTCCAAGGCTCATGTGATGCACACCTGCTGAGAGAGGGTGTCTCATCACATGCTTGCTTGGCCACTGCAGAACTCAACACCAAGATGCAAGGGGTGTGTCTGGCACAATAAACTAACCTCCACCCACTGTCAGCTTGAAGACACTGAGGTTGTGACAGAGGACTGCCGCTGCAATATATAGGGCTGTCATGATTCAGCTCCAGCCCGTGTAGCAACAGATCTGTGGCTGGCATTTTTCGCAGCTCCCCAAGAGGTGTCGTTTTCTACCTGTCTGCCTTCCAGTTGCCTCCGTTGTGAATATTTCGGGGCTATGGCCGGGAGAGCTGCCGCTGCCTTGCTTATCACAGCATCCATCTTGCAAATAGGTAAGAAGCACGGGGAGGTGGAATGTGCTTGGACCAGACTTGCACACCCGACTGCAGCTGTGGGCATTGCTTATTTCCAATGAGGGTCTGTGAACTGCAAGGTTGGCAGGTCATTTAGGGGGAACCTTAGGATCGGTGTGTGTGTGTGTGTGTGCGCAAAGGCAGTTAGCCTCTCTAACTGGTCCTCTTCCCAGACCACAGCTTGACACCCCCTCGCTAACCCTGGTACTCACTCTTCTTGAGTGGCTGGGCTCTGATCATGCTTTCTGCTTGCCTGGATGGGAGATAAAGACGGGGATGTGAGAGTGTGCAGAGACTAGCCTACTGCACAATAATGGTTCAGTTTTGGCAAAAGATTCCTGCATCTCAGGGGGTTAGACTAGATGATCCTTGTGGTCCCTTCCAACTCCACAGTCCTGTTGTTGTTGTTGTTGTTGTTTAGTCGTTTAGTTGTGTCCAACTCTTCGTGACCCCATAGCACGCCAGGCACTCCAGTCTTCCACTGCCTCCCGCAGTTTGGTCAAACTCATGTTGGTAGCTTTGAGAACACTGTCCAACCACCTCGTCCTCTGTCGTCCCCTTCTCCTTCTGCCCTCAATCTTTCCCAGCATCAGGGTCTTTTCCAAGGATTCTTCTCTTCTCATGAAGTGGCCAAAGTATTGGAGCCTCAGCTTCACAATCTGTCCTTCCAGTGAGCACCCAGGGTTGATTTCCTTCAGAATGGATAGGTTTGATCTTCTTGCAGTCCATGGGACTCTCAAGAGTCTCCTCCAGCACCATAATTCAAAAGCATCCATTCTTCGGTGATCAGCCTTCTTTATGGTCCAGCTCTCACTTCCAGCCCAGCCCTCACTTCCTATGAATCTATAAATATATGTATTTACATATGTTGCTCAGCCCACTTTTTTAAAAAAAATATTTGATTTTTCAGCTTAAAATTTTTCAGACATAAAGCATAAAGCAAGATTCCAAGGAATCTCCTGGACTTCCATCCTCCCCTATGTGGGTCCTATTATTAACCAGTTCCTCCCGCATCTTTTATGACAATCCAAACCCTTTACTTCTTCCTTTATGCTCAGAGTCAACCTTAAAGTACAAGTGATATTCCAATCCTACTAACAATTTTAACTGTTCACAGTGGTCTTTAAGATACGTTATAATTTTTCTCCATCCCTTATTAAAATTTTGGTATTCCTGATTTCTGACTCTTCCAGTCATTTTAGCCATTTCAGCATAGTCCATCAACTTCACCTGCCATTCTTCTATGGTAGGAACTTTACCTTCTTTCCATCTTTGGGCCAGTAACATCTGTGCAGCCCGTGGTCGCATACATACATAAATAGTCTTTTCTGCTCCTTTGGGATTTCGGCACCTAAACCCACTTTGGCCCTCTGGCCATGTCAACCACGAGCATGTCTTCCACCCCCCTCCAAGTCATTGCGAACATCCGAAGGACCTATAGAAAATGTGTGCAGGAATATTTCTCCCTGGAGATCTGGTTTAAGAGAGTCCTTGAACTGTTGCCTGGCTGGAGTGAGTCTGCTGCTTCCCTCTCCTTAAAAGAGGATGGGACAAATTTATAGAGGAGGGTGAAAGGTTGTTTTCTGCTGCTCCAGAGAAGCGGACACGGAGCAATGGATTCAAACTACAAGAAAGAAGCTTCCACCTAAACATTAGGAAGAACTCCCTGACAGTAAGAGCTGTTCAACAGTGGAATTTGCTGCCAAGAAGTGTGGTGGAGTCTCCTTCTTTGGAGGTCTTTAAGCAGAGGCTTGACAGGCATATGTCAAGGATGCTTTGATGGTGTTTCCTGCTTGGCAGGGGGTTGGACTGGATGGCCCTTGTGGTCTCTTCCAACTCTATGATTCTATGATTCTAAGGCTATTGATGGCTACTTGCCATGATGGCTGTGCTCTGAATGCTTCTGAATAGCAGCTTCTGGAAACCAGAGGAGGGGAGAGGGCTCTTCTTGGGCTCAGATCCTGCTTGCTGGCTTCCAATGGACATCTGGTTAACCACTGTCAGAAAAGGATACTGTGCAAAAATGAGCCTCTGGCCTGATCCAGCAGCCTCTTCTTTTTTTTAAAAAAATATATTTTATTAATTTTCCAATTAAAACCAATTATATCACATTCATTATTTCAAATTATACACATATATATATCAATCAAACCGAATGTTATGCCAAATCGTCTAAAGAATTTTTTATTTGGGTTCCCATGCTTCAAGAAATTGGGGATTCCTCGCAACCGTCCACTGCCGTCTTTTTTCTAAAGTTCAAATCGTCCTCCAAGTTCATAATAATCCAGATCTTCCCCTTACAGTCACATAGATGTTTTCCACTTTCAACCGATTGTTTCCCAGCTGCTGAGATAAATATCAAACAAGGTTTCACAAATGTTCTTTCTCCTGTGTGGGTTAATCAGTCCAGCCTCCCCATAAATCTTCTTAGTCTGGAGCTCCCTGTTGCGTCGAAGCAGCGCCATCTTAAAAAGCTCAAATCACTTTCGTTTTCTCTCATAGCCATGAAGATTAACGATCTTTATAAAATTTACAGCTTTTCCAGGCAGAAGACCCAAACATCAAACCATAAACTCTTGGTAAATTAATGGATCTCCTTGCCCTATAGCTGAACTTAGCTTCAGGTCGCTGCTCCAATTCAAAGTGCGTCACAGCTCATAAATCCTCCGAACGCGTCCAGGACTCCTTCCGTCCGACTAGGGGGGGGGGCTTTTCTCATCGGCAACTCCACATCTTTAAAAAATATGCTCAGTAACAACAGTTTATAAAGTTCAACTCACACAGTCTTTTGCTTCTCTTTCACTCCAAACAAGCCAGGACATCGCGTCTGGGAAGGTACGAAGTAACTCATATGAATAAAAATAAAAAAAAACTCAATTCCCTTATCGCTCCGTCCCCATCAATCCTTCTTCCAGATGATATACAGCCTTTAACTCCTCTCCCTCAGCAGCATAGATTTCTCAGCAGTAAACAGCGCTTCTTCCCCTCCTTCTGAAGTATGTCCATAGATTTAAGCCTAATTATCTTCTTTAACCATGGAAATCCCCGCCATGCAGATTAGCGTCCGGGAGTCCTGGCCCTCGTAAGTGCTTTTCAGCCCAAGCTCCCCCCACTCCATAAACAGTCGGAGTGGGTCTGGGGGCATCGCGGGCCAGCGGCCCCTCTCCGTAACCCCCGGAGAGGATAGGGGGTTGCCATTTACTCCCCTAGCAACCGCCAAATTCCTTACGAAGGTCAGAGGGATGGAAAACAGGTCCGCCATTCCTGCCGGCGGAAACCGGAACCTTTTGTATTTTTATTGTTCGGCTCCTTTTGTATGATAAAGTGGCTATGACATGAATGCTAGAAGCCTCAGACAAGAGAGGGGAGTTTTGCACTTTCCCTGCCTTCCACTTTTTCAATTGCAACGCTCCTCAATCTGATCTCACCACCACCCTCTTGGGGAGGGTGATTCCCCCCCCCCCGGGAGCATCGAGGAAAGAGAGAAAACGCATCACCCCAGATGAGGACACATATTTGCGCATGACCGTTAGCAAATGCAAATTTAGAAATACCACTGGTCCTGCTAGCTAGGGTTGATGGGGAGTGCAGTCCGACAGCAGCTGGGGACCCAAGTTGGAGAACTTTGTGTGGGTCTCTGTGTGTGTTGGGTGCGGGCAGGGGTATTTATAACATTTTAAACAAAGGATTTCAATTTTAACCAATCGTGTGCATCATTATCTCATTTCATGTTCAATACGCATGCGCAATAAGCATTGCTAACTAAACTCTGGTTCTCACCGTGACCTGTTACATTGTGTTAGTATGCATGTTGGGAACCTGTGTTACGTGTAGCCATTTGTACCATGTACCAACTTATGTTCCAGCTTATGAGCTGTATCTTTGTGATTGATGTATTAGCCGTCCTTCTGTCCCAGTGGGGGGGACGGCATCTTGCCAAATCATCAGTTTCTTAAAGCAGCGGGTTACCATAACCTCTCTATTAGAAACATAACCAAGGATTTATAGGGGTTCACATTATCACATTCATTATGGCCCTTTGGGCCACTACCACATTGGGGGCTTGGGGTCCCCTCAGTATCTGGGGGCAAGGAGCCAGGTCCCCTGAATATTGAGGGGGTGGAGGAGGGCAGGTCTGGCCTTTCCAATGTGGGAAGATTCGAAGTGCACTGTGTTCTTCAGCAAGATCGTGCCGGAGGGTTGGATCTTCAGCACTCTGCCCTCTGAGGAGCCCTGAGTGCCTTTCCTGTGCCCCCTACCTTGAGAGAGAGGGACAGATAAAGAGAAGGGGTTGGTTTTTTAAAAAGAAGCTAAGTAGCTTCAAAGAACAAGCACTTCAGCCCAGACATATACAAATTGCACAACCACAAGGAAGTCGCCCAAAAAGAACCGGCAGGCAGGCGTCAGGGTGAGGTGAGTGGCAGTGTGATTTAACTCGTCCCTCCCCAGGGAGATCTCAGAGCACAAGAATCTTGCTCAAGCACTCCTTCGGGTGCTAAAGAAAACCAAGGTGTGTACGTGTGGGGTCAGCCGAGGTCATTCCCAAGGGCCCCACCCCTGACATCTGCGTAGTCAGGTTTCGAGTATGAAAAGAGATGACGTTGCTTCTCCCGGGCGCACAATCCTGTCATCGGGGTGAATGGGGTATCCCAGATCTAGCAGGGAGGAAGACCTGGGGTGACCTTCAGTTTTTAGGTGTGCAAGCTCTGCACAAATGGGGGCGTTTGAACTTGAAGAGCTCCCGAGTGGGGCTAAAGAACACTGTTGATCTCTCTTCATTTGCACCCAAACACTGTTGATCTCTCTTCATTTGTACCCAAATAAAGGCCTAGATGGGGATGAAGAGAGAGACCTGTTGGGTCCCCGGATGAGATCAGATTCTGGATGAGATCAGATTCTGTCTATCTCATCTTGTTTCCCACTATGGCCAAACAGGAGTTTCTGGGGAAACCAAGAAGGAGGCTTCGATTTTTTTTTTTTTTGCTTGTTGCTGTTATGAGCCTTACAGAATTACAGTTCCCCCTCCCCAATATTAAAATCTGTGGTACAGATGTGTCTGTAGAGGCTCGACTTCCTCTCTGGGCAGAATCCAAGGGGAAACTTAAAGGGGAAGCTGGTTGGGATGGTCAGTGCTTTGAGCTCAGCACTGGGTTTCACTTCTTCATTTCACAAAACGTAGGTGCCACGCGAAAAGAACCTCAAAGCGGTTTGCAAGCTCGCATCTCTGTGTAGATCGAGCCAAACATCACAAAGGCAGGAGCACCCTCCCCCACAACCTTTGTTCTAAGGAACCCAGACCCTGAAGGCATGTGCTGGGGCCACGAAGGTTTCTCCACACATGAAAGGCAGGGTCACAGCATGATTCTCCCTCTTTCCTCACTTTAGCCCTGGGCCAAAACATCACCGAGCCACGAATGGGGCTCCATTGCTACAAATGCGACTTCGACCGACCCTGTCCAACCTCAGAGATGAGCGTGACCTGCAATGAAGGAGAGAGCTGCAGCACCATCAGAGGACATTCAGGTTAGTGCCACTGTCCCAGGGATGGGCTTCCCTCCCTTCAGCCTCCAGCCAGGAAGCTCATTGCAGCCGTGGCCTGCCCGGAGGTGGCGTGGGGCTTCATGGGTACCCTGCAGGCCAGTCCAAATGTCTACCCCAGTTGGCAGACTGGCAGGAGGCGGAGGCAGGAGGCAGGAGAGAGGCATGGCCACCGCCCAGGCACGTCCTAGCAGGCCCTCTCCCCGGCTCCCTGTCCTTCCCTGCCTGCTGCCGGGGGTCCCTGGGTCCCAGAGTCTGGCCTGGTCTTGTTGTCTCTGGCAGGGGCCAGCAACTGTGGAGGTGCTTGCTTTCTTGCTCGGCATGCTGCTCTCCCCGCACGGTTGCGGAAGCAGTCCAGGCCCATGGCGAATGGGCAAGGAAGGAGGGAGGCGGGCAAGGGGCGATCCCAGTGCAGCCTCTCTGCAGGCATCGGGGGAATTTACCCGTCAAGGGCCGCATCAGCCGATCGAACTCTGCCCTGTGTGGGCGGGCATTCAAGCTGGCTCCAGAGGAGGGAACACTTCAGCAGTGTCGGTGGTTTGCCTGCCCCGGGCGCTGGCAGCCCATGCTATGCCACTGCCTCTGTGTTCCCCAGTAACTACCATACAGTATATATACTGCCTCTGCTGCTGGAGTTCATAGAGAGAGCGCTGTCTTGTGTCTAAATCCCCTTTTCTGAGCCAGCCTCTGTGAAATCCCTTTTTAAAGATGG
This sequence comes from Zootoca vivipara, assembly GCF_963506605.1. Lineage (NCBI taxonomy): Eukaryota > Metazoa > Chordata > Lepidosauria > Squamata > Lacertidae > Zootoca > Zootoca vivipara. Next base: position 14,151,873 of record NC_083277.1, read on the forward strand.
GGATTAGGCAAGACCTGTGCTTGCATTCTGGGTGCCGTGCAATGATCTCATTCCCACCACCACCACCACCCCGGGCTTCGTCTCTCACAGTGACATTTCTGGCTACAACAGGCTTAACATGCCTATGTGCTCCCATTATGATCATCAGTATCTATCAGCCCTGGCACATCCTGCTGATCCTCAACCTCTGTAGGAATATAGGTACTGTCTTATATTGACAGGTAGGTAGCCATGTTGTTCTGCCGTAGTCCAAAAAAAATAAAATCCTTCCAGTAGCACCTTAGAGACAAACTAAGTTTGTCATTGGTATGAGCTATCGTGTGAATGCACACTTCTTCAGATGCACACGAAAGCTCATACCAATGACAAGCTTAGCTGGTCTCTAAGGTGCTACTGGAAGAAATTTGTTTGTTTTGTTTTGTCTTATATTGAGTGAGACAACTGGTCCATCTAGCTCAGCACTGCCTACACAGACCGGCGGCAGCTTTCTGGGATTTCAGGCAGGACTCTCCTCCAACCTGGAGATGCCGGGGATTGAACCCGCAGCCTTCTGCTTGCAAGGCAGGTGTTCTGCCACTGAGCTGCAGCCCTTGTAACTTTGCACCTGCTTGCTCCTTGCAGATTATAAAGTCCACGAATCCATCTACGGGAAGGGCTGCGTCTCCGCCAGGAAGTGCAGCGGCCTGGACAGAATCAGCTACTCCAACAACCCTTTCCGCGTCACCTACTCCTGCTGCAACACCGACTACTGCAACGGCGGCTTCTCTGGGGCACCCCGCCTCCCCTTGGTCTGTGTGGGCACTGTCTTGACCATGCTGCTTGCCTACCTCTTGTGAGACACAGAACCTGCCTGCCCTGTAAGGATACTGACCCACTCAGTGACTGGCTCCTCTTGCGCATGTCTCCTTCCGCATCCAAACAGCCAAGGCCCTGTTTCTCGTAATGGACGCCATGCCGTCCTTTCATATCTACAATGTCGCTCCCGGTTTATATCTCTGCCTTAGCTTCTGGCCTACAAATTAGCCCACTAAACTGCCACAAACCAGCTCGTTTATTATCTCCATACCAGAAGTGATCTGTCAAGTTTCCTACAGATACAGGAAACTGCTGCTCGTCCGCCTCGCTTCTCTCTCCAGCCACTGGCCGTGGCTCCGCAGGGCTTCTGGCAGCCAGTCCCGATCCTATTTATTTTATTTATTGACAGAGATCAAAACCGCTTCACGGCCAAAAGTAATTGATATCCGGACCACCTGCAGATGTTTTCCTGCCGAGTTATGGCCGCTGCCCTAACATTGACATGACAGTGAGTTGGTTTGGTGCTGCCCCCTGGTGTGCAGTTCCTGAAGTGCTGCATATCACACAAGTGTCCGTCCGTCCGTCCTTTTGTGTGGGATTTGCAAGCTACTTTTCCCCAAACAAAAGATTTTGGGAGAACTTCTTAGAACCTCACAAGGTGATCAGATTTCATGACATAGCACAGTAGTTAAGGCTGCAATCCCAGGCATGCTTTCTTGAAAGCAAACCCCATTCAATTCATTGGGACTTTCTTTCGAGTAGCCTAAACATGCGTAGGATCAGGCTGAAAGAGCCGCAAAACTTTCTGGTTCAAATGTGGCCTCGGCTAGGAATGCGGAATGTGGAACTTGGAATAATCAGGTCCCTATTCTCTAGCACTCTCTGGCTGGCACCATCTCTAGGGGGCCCCACATTTTTTTTCTGTGGGTGCCAGGCCTCCACCCCCTGCCACGACTGCTGCCCGCCACCTCTGTGGCCGCCTCTGCACACCACCCGCCGTGGCAGTGGCGGGGCCTGAGCACTAGAGGTAAGGCAGTAGGTGGTTGTGGGGGGTGGCGTGCGGAGGCAGAGGCCCCCGTCCAGTCACTGCCACAGCAGCAAAACACGAGCACTGTGCCATCATGACAGCATGGCATGATGTGACATCATGACGTCACGTCATGCCATCATGATAGGCACAGTGCACGTGTTCTGGCATCTCGTCACGTCACAACATTATTATGGCACCGCGGGGCGCACACCGAAACCACAATGTGGAGCCCAATGTCGGTGCCCCTGCTGATTGGCAACATGGAAATGATAATAATACTGACCTGCTTTACAGGTCAGGGCTGTTTGCAAAAGGGCTTTCAAACAGCCCCACACCGAGCTTTGACTGTGCGTGCCTGTTCCCAGCAGAAGAACAGGAATGTCACACCAAACCTAACCCCCACTGGCCGGTTGATGAGCGGGGAACTAAATCCTGCCCAGTTTGACTGCACCAACAAGTGCTCAGCTGTGAAACCGGTCCGTGCAGTCAACGCAGGATCAAACCCTGTCCCATCAGCTGGCGTCACCCCCTCATTGGAGGCGAAGGTAGGCATGGTTTATTTAAAATACCCTTATGGGCCAAATCCCCCACCCTAACAGGCCAAGGCTGGCCCATGAACTGGAGGTTGTTACCCACCCCTTGTTTAAACACAGATTACTACATAGGGTTAGCCTATATCGCAGGCTCTCACCAGCACAACCGTGCAAGGGAGTTGTTTTTCCTTCCCAGATTGCAATCCTTCACAAGCTCTTAGACATGTCCAGAGCTTTAAAGAAAGAAAAAACTTTCTCAAAATTGTTTTGCCTATGTCTACACCACTAGTCTTCAAAAATACAGTTATTATAATACTGTAGAAACGACGTCTCCTGCGAACAGACTGCTGGTGCACTAAAAAAAGATTGTGTATGTTTCTGTTTGTCTATCTACAATTCCCAATTAAAACATTAAAAATGTTCCTTGCAAGTATTGTTTTGCTTGAAGGGACCCATGTGAGCCTGAGAGCATGATTCTTTTGCCAGCAACAAGAACAAGTTCAAAGGAGCGGCATGAAGAGGTGCGAGGAGGAAATTCAGTTCAGTTCACATTTAAAGGCAGACATGCCCAAGTCACACTTTCCGAGACAATGTGCGAACCAAACCACAGCCACCCTTCAATATTTGCACCCCTATGAATTGTGCAGTGCAGTTCTCCAGCCAAGCAGTGTGCACAAATGACGCATATGTGAGAGAAAAATGCATAAATTACCCAGGTGGCGCTGTGGGTTAAACCACTGCGCCTAGGGCTTGCTGATCAGAAGGTCAGCGGTTTGAATCCCTGTGACGGGGTGAGCTCCCGTTGCTCGGTCCCAGCTCCTGCCAACCTAGCAGTTTGAAAGCACGTCAAAATGCAAGTAGATAAATAGGAACCGCAACAGCGGGAAGGTAAACGGCGTTTCCATTTGCTGCTCTGGTTCGCCAGAAGTGGCTTTGTCATGCTGGCCACATGACCTGGAAGCTATACGCCGGCTCCCTCGGCCAATAATGAGAGATGAGCACCGCAACCCCAGAGTCGGTCACGACTGGACCTAATGGTCAGGGGTCCCTTTACCTTTACCTAATCGCAAGGGATGCTTTGCAAAGTGTAGATGAATTTTCATGAAGACTTTTCTTTTCTTTCACAACCACTGAGCATGTGAAAACGAGGCACGACTTTAAGATAAGGTTACCTACTAGAAGAGTTTTTTCAATGAATCCGGGGATACTTTTCAACTTCAGTCGGAATGATAGTAGAAGTAGAAGAAGAGTTTGGATTTGATATCCCGCTATATCACTACCCTAAGGAGTCTCAAAGCGGCTAACAATCTCCTTTCCCTTCCTCTCCCACAACAAACACTCTGTGAGGTGAGTGGGGCTGAGAGACTTCAGAGAAGTGTGACTTGCCCAATGTCACCCAGCAGCTGCATGTGGAGGAGCGGAGACGCGAACCCGATTCCCCAGATTATGAGTCTACCGCTCTTAACCACTACACCACACTGGAAATGATTTGTAAATCCGGGGACTGTCCCCAGGAAATGGGGATGTCTGGTAACATTATTTTAAGACGGGGGGAAAATGAGAAACAGAGAGAAACATAGGTTGAGAGATTTGCACACTCCACACACACACACACTCACACCTCTGAGGTAGAAAATCCCACAAGCACCTCCTCTCTTCCTCCCTGCCAGTGAAAAGGCAACAATCTTTTGCCCTCTCAGAACGAACCATCTGAGGCAATTGCCTGTCACTGTCTAATGGTACGGCAAGCTCTTGGGTTGGAAGCAATTCCAAGCACATGGCCTTCCCCTAGAGAATCGTGGGAGCTGTCCTTTCTGAAGCGGGCTGGTCGTTGTGGCTGTGTGAGGGGCAAACACCCAGGCAGCACAAATGTTCATAGATTCCAGAATGAGGTGCTGGGACACTGTCGCTGCTGTTGTTTTAAATAAGTTTTACTCGATCCTCATTTCACAAAGAAACAATAAACAACAAATATGTCAACAACTGCAGAGAGAGGGGTCAGGATTGTCCCAGCAGTGTATCTCAAGTTATGGGTCTTTTCAGAGGTGAGTCAAAGGAAGGTGAAGTCCATGTTGGGACATTGTTGTTCTTTTGACTATCTCTTTGCAAAGGGGACCTGAAGTTTCACATATGATGAAGTTTCTTCTGGAACTGTGCATTATACTCCCTGCCATTACGTTAACACTGCTGATGTGGTTTCTGTTTTCCTTTGGGTGTCTAGATGTTTTTGCTACTGTTGATTTAAGCACTTACCCCTCCTTTTCTGAGCTGAAAAGTGCCCTACACCCCTCGTATTACTAGCAGAACACGTTTCTGCCACCACATTCTGAGCACATTACCTGTCTCTGTAGGATTTTTGTGCTTATATTCATTCCCGGGTGAGATTGTTAACACCCTTCTTCTTGTAGTCACATGCACAGCTGCATTTTGGATGTCCATGGCCGGCATCTCTCATCGCCCTCTTACATAAGATGAACTTTTCTCACAAGTTGTGAGAAAAACAGTTGGCAACTGTCCTATTCCAACCTTCAGCAATCTTATGAACTTAGAGGAAGGTATAGGCAATGGAGGCTTCAGGACTCAAACTGTCTCCTTCGGTGGATGATGGAATTTGCAGGATCCCATTCCCACCAACTCTGAGGCTGGGCTGAATCCCATGTCCTGGGGGGTGAGAGGGGAGCTGTCCAGCAATAGGAAGGGAGCTGTACAGACAAGAGTGGGGGGACAATGCTCTTGGGTGGTTGACCAGAAGGGATCTGACAGGTATACCTGATTCTGACAGGTAAAGGTAAAGGGACCCCTGATCATTAGGTCCAGTCATGGACGACTCTGGGGTTGTGGCGCTCATATCGCTTTACTGGCCAAGGGAGCCGGCATACAGCTTTCGGGTCATGTGGCCAGCATGACTGAGCCGCTTCTGGCGAACCAGAGCAGTGCACGGAAACGCCGTTTACCTTCCTGCCGGAGCAGTACTTATTTATCTATTTGCACTTTGACGTGCTTACGAACTGCTGGGTTGGCAGGAGCTGGGACCGAACAACGGGAGCTCACCCCGTCATGGGGATTCGAACCACCGACCTTCTGATCAGCAAGCCCTAGGCTCTGTGGTTTAACCAACAGCGCAACCCGCATCCCTTTTCTGACAGGTATACTAAGCTAAACCTGGCATATACCTGAAGGAGTGTCTCCACTCCCATCGTTCAGCCCAGACACTGAGGTACAGTCTGAGAGCCTTCTGGCAGTTCCCTCACTGCAAGAAGTGAGGTCTTTTCATTCACCCAACCCTTTCAAGCAACTAGCACATTTAAACAAACCAAATAATCTCAGAAAAGCTGTGTTTTGTTTTACGGGTCTGCTAACGGATAGTAATGCCTCTGCCCCCCCCCCCCAAAGTATTTTAAAAATCAAAAGTGTTATCTTGCTTGTTGTTGCTTTTGTTTACTCTTTTGTATATTCACTTGCATTTTAACATTGCATATAAGTCACACACACACACACACACACACACACACACACACACACACATTATTATTAAATTTTCTGTTTTGCAATTTAGAATATTCATTTAAACAACCTGAAAATATCAATGACTTCCCTTCTTCTACCAGACTTTTAGGAGACATCTGAAGGCAGCCCTGTTTAGGGAAGCTTTCAATGTTTAATAGAATATTGTATTTTAATGTTTTGTTGGAAGCCGCCCAGAGTGGCTGGGGAAACCCAGCCAGATGGGCGGGGTATAAATAAATACATAATAAAATTATTATTATTATTATTATTATTATTATTATTATTATTTGGTTCATTTTGCGTAACATAAATCCATGCATATTTTACATAAACCAAACCACTAAATATTCCATTATTACATCCACCAAAACATATTTACACTGTTGAATTTATCGTAATGCTGCCAAGCGTTTTCAGCTGTATAAATTTTCCCCCCATATGTTCAATTAAAGGTAAAAGTATTGAAAAAATGAAAGTGTTATGTTGCTTGTTGTTGTTCTTGTTTACCCTTTTGAGTACCTAGAAAGAAACTCTGTGATCACTAAAAGTCAGCATGGGTTTCTGAAAAATAAGTCATGTCAGACTAATCTGATCTCATTTTTTGACAGAATTACAAGCCTGGTAGATGAAGGGAATGCTGTGGATGTAGCCTATCTTGATTTCAGCAAGGCCTTTGACAAGGTGCCCCATGATATTCTTGTAAAGAAGCTGGTAAAATGCGGGCAAGACAATGTTACCATTCAGTGAATTTGTAACTGGCTGGCTGACCGGACCCAAAGGGTGCTCATCAATGGCTCCTCCTCATCCTGGAGAGTAGTGACTAGTGGGGTGCCACAGGGTTCTGTCTTGGGCCCAGTCTTATTCAACATCTTTATCAATGACTTGGATGATGGGCTTGAGGGCATCCTGAGCAAGTTTGCAGACAACACCAAATTGGGAGGGGTGGCTAATACCCCAGAGGACAGGATCACACTTCAAAATGACCTTAACAGATTAGACAACTGGGCCAAAGCAAACAAGATGAATTTTAACAAGGAGAAATGTAAAGTACTACACTTGGGCAAAAAAAATATGAAAGGCACAAATACAGGATGAGGGACACCTGGCTTGAGAGCAGTACATGTGAAAAGGATCTAGGAGTCCTGGTAGACCACAAACTTGACATGAGTCAGCAGTGTGATGCAGCAGCTAAAAAAGCCAATGCAATTCTGGGCTGCATCCATAGGAGTATAGCATCTAGATCAAGGGATAGGAGTATAGCATCTCAGTGGCAGGGGGGGGGATGAGGGGGGAGGAAGGAGGGGGGAGGTCAAACCCAGCTTAAAATGGACCCCTTTGTTCCCCAATACCCATGGGTCTCAGTGGTGGCAGAGGTGGGCTTGTGGGTGGAGGGAAAATGAAGGGACAGAGTTTATGTTGTATATTTTGTATGTGTTTTCTTTTTCTAAAAATTAATAAAAATTATTTAAAAAAAAATAGTACCACTGTATTCTGCTCTGGTCAGACCTCACCTGGAGTACTGTGTCCAGCACTGGGCACCACAGTTCAAGAAGGATACTGACAAGCTGGAACGTGTCCAGAAGAGGGCAACCAAAATGGTCAAAGGCCTGGAAATGATGCCTTATGAGGAACGGCTTAGGGAGCTGGGCATGTTTAGCCTGGAGAAGAGAAGGTTGAGGGGTGATATGATAGCCATGTTCAAATATATAAGAGGATGTCATATAGAGGAGGGAGAAAGGTTGTTTTCTGCTGCTCCAGAGAAGCGGACACGGAGCAATGGATTCAAACTACAAGAAAGAAGATTCCACCTAAACATTAGCAAGAACTTCCTGACAGTAAGAGCTGTTCGGCAGTGGAATTTGCTACCAAGGAGTGTGGTGGAGTCGCCTTCTTTGGAGGTCTTTAAGCAGAGGCTTGACAGGTATATGTCAAGAATGCTTTGATGGTGTTTCCTGCTCGGCAGGGGGTTGGACTGGATGGCCCTTGTGGTCTCTTCCAACTCTACGATTCTATGATTCTATTCTATGATTCTAATTCATTAGTTTATTTATTTATTTAAGCACAATGCATTTTGCAGTGAGAATGGCTGCTGAGCTCAGTTCGTGCTTGCTGCCTTCCCACGATATGGTAGATGTGACAGTGTAGGTGGAGCCCTAGACAGAAGTTGGGATGGTAAGGGAGAACAGAGTGTGAAACGGCCTTGCTGATAGCTCAAAGCACCTCCACAGGGTGTGCGGATCTTGCTGGTGAGAACAGGCAACTTATTGCCACTGAATGAGGTAGCTGAGAACAGTATGGCACACCCTGCTCGGGGACGACGACGGACAACAGTAGATTTTAGCCCTCTGTCATGGATGCTTGCGTTCAGATTCCTGCATTGCAGGGGGTTGGACTAGATGACCCTCAGGGTCCCTTCCAACTCCACAGTTCTATGATTTTATGCCTAGCAACAGCTTTTTAGGGGTTTCAGGCAGGGTCTGGAGATGCCAGGGATCAAACCTGGGACCTTCTGTGTGTGGAGCAAATGCTCTACCGCTCAGCCATCGCCCTTCCCCTAAAATCCATACATTTCCATGTATGTAAGCATGCCAAAAGTTCAGCCACGGCTTCTTCTTGCGGCAGCTTTCGCAAGCGGCTTGAGCAAGGTGTCTGGACAGGCCTGGTCACTCAGATTGCTTCAGAAACGATTGCATCAAGCACAGCTGCTGTTTCTGGGTATGCAGCGTCTCTTCCAAGTTGTGCATCTTTCCCTGTTCCCCAAGCAGTTTCATTCAGAGGGGCTCTGAGAAAACAGGCCTGGGGTCCTCGTCCAGTTTAAATCACCATTGAGCAAATCTTTTGCTGCTCCCATGCCTTGCCTTCAGTCTAGCACGCCATGTATGAGAAAGTGGGATAATAATAATAATAATAATAATAATAATAATAATAATAATATTTATACCCCGCCCATCTGGCTAGGTTTCCCCAGCCACTCTGGGCGGCTTCCAACCAAACATTACAAACAGTATAGCATCAAACATTAAAAACTTCCCTAAACAGGGCCGCCTTCAGTTGTCTTCTAAAAGTAAAATAGTTGCTTATTGCCTTGACATCTGCTGGGAGGCATTCCACAGGGCGGGTGCCAAACACACAAACAAACAAACAAACAAACAAACACCCGCCCAAATTCCTTGCTCTTTCTCCCACCCAGCCGACCCGAAATTACGCTCTTTCTCGTCCCCACCTCAGAGCCGTAGCTAGGGGGTGGTGAGGAAGGCCCCCACTAGGGACGCAGGCGAGGGGGGCACAAAATCAGCTAAAAATATGTCCATAAATAAAAATATTGATTATTGCCTCATAATAAAAGGTTTTAAATACAGTGGTACCTCGCTAGACGAATGCCTCGCAAGGCGAATTTTTCGCAAGGCGAATGCGTTTTGCGATTTCAATGGAGACTCGCAAGACGAATTTTTTCCCATAGGAATTTTCCCCCATAGGGTGCCTCGCAAGATGATTTTTTAATTCGTCTTGCGAGGCACCCTATGGGAAACTGCACTTCAATGCGTTCCCTATGGGAGCAGCTTCGCAAAACGAATTTTTCGCTATATGAAGCGACTCGCGGGACGAATTAAATTTGTCTTGTGAGGCACCACTGTAGTGGGTCTTTATATGATATGTGGGAGGCACGGGGGGCGCTGTGGGTTAAACCACAGAGCCTAGGGCTTGCCGATCCGAAGGTTGGCGGTTCGAATCCCCGCAACGGGGTGAGCTCCCGTTGCTCGGTCCCAGCTCCTGCCAACCTAGCAGTTCGAAAGCACGTCAAAGTGCAAGTAGATAAATAGGAACCGCTACAGCGGGAAGGTAAATGGCATTTCCGTGCGCTGCTCTGGTTCGCCAGAAGCGGCTTTGTCATGCTGGCCACATGACCTGGAAGCTGTACACCGGCTCCCTCGGCCAATAACGTGAGATGAGCGCTGCAACCCCAGAGTCGGTCACGACTGGACCTAATGGTCAGGGGTCCCTTTACCCTTTACCTGTTTTTCCCTCTCTCTTTTTTCCCTGTGCCACATTCCTAGGGGGTACAATCTGGATGGTTTTGCCAGGGCTGCAAGATCACCTAGCTACGGCTCTGCCCCACCCCACCCCAATTCCTTGTTCTCACCCAACCCTCTGGAAGCCATGCTCTTTCTCGCCTCCACCCACCCAATCTTCGTGCCGCAGCTGCCCCCACCCGCCGCCTTACCAGCTGTCTCTCAGCCACTGTCGCCACGGCAGCCAGGCCTCGGCCATAAGGCTTCTCCTGGCCTCTTCTGCCTCACCGCAGCTGGAAGAAGTCGCATTCCTGCTTCCAGTAGTGTGTTTCTGGATATGCTCTGCCCACTTCTGGATAGCAGAGGCCATGACGGAGGCTGCCACAACAGCTGCAGCCACCCCGGAGGAGGCAGTAGAGGTGAGGTAGTGCAAGCGGGACATCCCAGAATTCAAACAGAAGCTTCCATGGCTTTTGTGAATCTTGTGATGTCCCACTCCATTCGGGACTACAGAGTGGAATGACATGTTGGATCTCTTACCAAACCTTTCTGTTCAAACTTTTCCATCCCGGCAATCCTTCTGCTGTGGCCTTTTAAATTTTTTTTGCTTAGGTCTGTGAACCACCCAGGCTTACCTTCCAAGTCCCGGACTGCAGAATCCGGGACCGGCAGCCGTGTGACACCGGAAGTTGCGTCGACGTAACTTCCGGCGTCGCTTTGCCCTTCTATGGGCACCAAAATGGCCACCACTGACTTCGAAAGTCGCTTGTACGCATGTCAGGAAGTGCGTCGACGCAACTTCCGGTGTCGCTCCGCCCATCTATGGGCACCAAAAATGGCCACCGCCGACACCGGAAGTCGCGTCAATGCACTTCCAGACATGCGTAGATGCGACTTTTGAAGCCGGCGGCGACCATTTTTGGTGCCCATAGAAGGGCAAATTGGAAAGAAATAAAATGGCCGCCGGCAGGAGAAAATAACGGAGAAAAACGGGAGACGAAGTGATACGGGGGACCACCGGGAAAAGGTAAGTAAAAACGGGGGTTTCCCGGGGAAAACGGGGTACTTGGTAGCTATGCACCCAGGCGGTTCTTGGACTTACTGTTGACACTGCCATGTTTCTCAGGTGGAATACAACTTGACTGCCTCTTTTACGCCGTGAGTTCTTGCAATCCGGAATATGCCATGGGATCATTAATTTCACATGTGGACTCTTAATGCAGTGAGTGCTAACTTCTGTGTTTTATTACAGTTTTTAACCAAGGACAAAAATGTTTTCTTATGCAAGAGATTTGGACTAAATGCGTCCTGGTGGAAGAGCTTTTTATGAACCCGAGTTTGATTCCAGGGGCAGGGCTTTTGTTTTCCTCTTCTGCGTTGAATCTAACCATGTGTGGAAAAACTGAGCAGCCAAAGTTCTCTTTGCAACTTCTTCTGGCTGTGTTTTCTAGTGATGCTTTAGCCCAGCTTTAAATTGAAGCTTTACATCATCTTTGCCTTGAATTGAGCTAAGAGTTTTTTTAAAAAATTATGTTCAAGCCCACAGAACCATCAACAAGAGATTGTGGCACTTAACTTTGGAATTCTTCAAATTAGTGTACTCCTGTTACGTACTTCTCTCCTATGAAATCATTTAATGTGCCTTTCAGGAAAATAAAAACATCCTCTTGGGTCTTTTAAAATCCCATCTTTTAAAAACGAAATATGGAAAATCCAAATACTGGCTCCTCTTTTGGGGGGGAATTTCCAGCAGCAGAATACCACATTCCCTTGCCTTGATTTATTGATGGTTTTAATTCTTTCCCTCTCCAATAAATATGATTAATTAAAGTGTGAGATTAAGAGTCTCGCATTCTATTGACTGAGCTATCAGTTTAAAACAAACAACAGCACACGTGTAAAATAAATTCAAATCCAACACAGGCACCATCTGTGAATAAAACATATCCACTTAGAAGGCACCTGTCTGATACATAAAGGGAGGGATACGGTTTCCATTATGTAGTTTCTGTTTAGCAAAGAGGCAGTAGAACCCGACCCATTATGGTACAATTCTGTTAACCCTTTAGAGAACAAGCCAAACTCCTCCCCCCCCCCGGACCTCCCCAGCCCTGTGGGGCTTTACAAAGCATAGAATCATAGAATAGAATAATAGAATCATAGAGTTGGAAGAGACCACAAGGGCCATCCAGTCCAACCCCCTGCCAAGCAGGAAACACCATCAAAGCATTCTTGACATATGCCTGTCAAGCCTCTGCTTAAAGACCTCCAAAGGAGACTCCACCACACTCCTTGGTAGCAAATTCCACTGCCGAACAGCTCTTACTGTCAGGAAGTTCTTCCTAATGTTTAGGTGGAATCTTCTTTCTTGTAGTTTGAATCCATTGCTCCGTGTCCGCTTCTCTGGAGCAGCAGAAAACAACCTTTCTCCCTCCTCTATATGACATCTTTTTATATATTTGAACATGGCTATCATATCACCCCTTAACCTTCTCTTCTCCAGGCTAAACATACCCAGCTCCCTAAGCCGTTCCTCATAAGGCATCGTTTCCAGGCCTTTGACCATTTTGGTTGCCCTCTTCTGGACACATTCCAGCTTGTCTGTATCCTTCTTGGATACTGACAAGCAGCTACAGTCCTTCTGCGTGTGGACAGGCCAATTATGACAGCCATCCCTAAACAGGTTCAACACGCAGGGGCATCTTACCCACAGGCGCTAGGGGTGCGGGGCACCCTGGCGCCGGGCTCTCAGGGGCACCAGGCCGAGAGTCCGGGGCCCGAGAGTTGAGACCGGGGAAGAGCCCGCCCGTCGGCCGGAGCACCACAGCGGGCTCTTCTGCTGCGGGCGGCTCTGCACCATGAGTTTGGGGGCAACTGAGCCAGCGAGATGCTGAGGGGGCCGGTCGGGGCCGCCCTCCTGTGCATCTGGGACTGGGCAACCGGGGGGGGGCACCAGACAGATCTTTGCACCCCAGCGCCGCATATCCTTAAGAAAGCCCTGTCAACACGTGTCTTGCTTTACAGAGGAATCATAGAATCGTACAGCTGGAAGGAGCCCTGAGGATCATCTAGTCTAGGGTTGCCATATTTCAAAAAGCTCTTTTAGGAAGCCCCCCCCAATTGTTGAGCCCTTTTAAAAGAAAACCACCGGAATTGCCGAGCCATTTTTCGAATGACTTGACTAACGTCCGGCACAATCCGGCAGCCCTCTGTTTGAAGTGGTTTGGAGAGCCTAGTCGTTGTGCCATCAGGACTCTCTGTGTGTGTTTGTGTTTGTGTTTGCATGCACCCACCCAATGCCGTGAGTGGATCCCTCTCCCGCTTGCTCCAGATACCTTGCTCTCTGACTCACTCTGCCCTTGTGGTTATTCTCTGCCTCCGAGGATCATATGCCACTCAGAGGCAGGCTGTTTACTGCTGGGAGACCCACCCAGCCAACCTAGCCTCAAGTGGGTGGGGCATGCATATATATAGCACAGATGGAATAAACCCCTTCACTGACTCATAGCCACCGGGATTGCTCCTCTTGGAAAGTCTGCCATTCCCGACTCTTCTCAGCTCAGAAGCTACATGATGGCCAGGCTCCTTGTCCTGTGTGTTGCAGTTCTTGCCTGCATCGGTATTGGTAAGGCGCACGTCCAGCTTAAGTGTTTTATCCCTGTTCTTGTATATTTTCTAATGAATTTGTTTCTCATCTCTTTACCTCGCCGCCACCCACAAATTCCTTTACTTTGTGGCTTGCCAGAATCTTCTTAGCTAGTAACAATTTCTCATTCGACTGACCAAACTAGGAAATTTACCTGCAGGGAGAGCAAACTCTTTATTCTTGGTAGAAATATTCTCATAAGGGGGGGTTCAAAGGTATTGCCCTTTATATATTTGGGCAGGGGGTAACTGTCACTAAAGCTGTCATTCCCCTAGCTGCTGGATAAGAGAAGTAGAAAACTTCTGCTTTTGTGGCAAACTATGTGTTTCCCACTATATCTGAACTGGATAAAGAAATATGTTTTTTTTTAAAAAAATAATAATAATAATGGATGGATTGCACCAAAATGGGCAGCTGGGGAGGAAAAAGGTTGTTTTTTCCTGTGCCAAATAAAGGCTTGACCTTTTTTAAAAAACACAACAACAAACCCTCCAAACTGGACAGCTCTAAGGAAGACAGAGATCAAGGGCAACCCCCCACCCCCACCCCGCGCTAAATAAACTTCACACCGGATTATTTGTGAACATATGTACAATATTTTTGAATGCGATGTTGTGCAAATATTTTGTAAGTTGCTCTGAGAGCCCCTTGAGGCTATAAACTGGGATAAACGTATTCTCAATAAATACATTAAAATAGTTCTACATTGCAAACTAAAAAGGGAGGGTGGGGAATGGGCTTAGTGCCATCCCTTAGAAAATAAAGAGTCCCAGTCTCCTGGGTTTTGGCTGTTGTTGTTTAGTCGTGTCCGACTCTTCGTGACCCCATGGACCAGAGCACGCCAGGCACTCCTGTCTTCCACTGCCTCCCGCAGTTTGGTCAGACTCATGTTGCTGGCTTCGAGAACACTGTCCAACCATCTCGTCCTCTGTCGTCCCCTTCTCCTTGAGCTCTCCATCTTTCCCAACATCAGGGTCTTTTCCAGGGAGTCTTCTCTTCTCATGAGGTGTCCAAAGTGGGCTACTAAATGACAACTCTTGATCCTAGCACCTCTTTTCCCCAATCTTATCTTTGAGTTGTCAGGATGGTCTGCCTCCTCCTTATCTTTGAGTTCCCAGAGTTGTGCCCTGCAGATGTTTTGAACTACAGCTCCTACCAGCTCAGAGGGTTTACCTCTGTTAGTCTTCGGCAGGGGGGAAAAAAGTCTTGTTGCGGCATCTTAAAGACACAAATAGATTTGTGGCTCTAACTGTTGTGCATCTCTTGAACTAGGTTCTAATCTACAAAAGCTTAAGCCACAGAGTAAGCCAATGTTGTGATGTTGTTAGCTGCTGTCCCTAGGGTCACACTGGTGACAGAAGAATGGGAGAGCTGTATTTTGACGATAAACAAAAAAAACAAAGAAATCTGTTATCCTTAAAGTTGCCACAAGACTCTCTCGGGGCAAAACTTTCTCACTTGTCAAGACTGATTGATCTGAAAGTCAGCCAAGGTGGATTAAGAAGGAGATACACACATACAGATCTTTGGGAGGTATCCAAGTAAGCCTTGCTCAGAGTAGACCTTATTGAAATTAATGCACGTGACTCAGTTTTCTCCATTGGATGGGGTGGGGCTACTCTGAGTAAAACTTACTTGACTACCACCCATTCCCCCCAAAAATATATTCCAGTGGCCATTTGAAGAGGTGATTTGTTTTGCTTTTTTGCACACAGTATACCGTATTGGCTCAAATATAAGCCTCACCTTTGAAATTAGAGGGGTGGGGGTGGGGAGAGAAAGCAAAGAAAGAAAAAATACCTGAATATAAGCCGCTCCATTCCTCGCTGCTCTTGGTTGCATACTGGGGGGGGGGGGGGACGACGACAAGCCATGCTGTGTTGCCAGTGGCCTTTTCCCTTCCTCGCTCTCTCCCTTCCAGGCCTTGGGGGAGAGGATGGTGGACTACGTGTAGGGCGGGTGCCGCTTTCCCCATGCTTCTGGCTGCATACTGTAAGGTCACGAATATAAGCCGCGCCTTAACTTTTCAGGGTCGGAATTTGGGGGGGGGGAAGTGAGGCTTGTATTCAGGCCAATACGGTAGTTAAGCTGTGGAATTTGCTCCGGTAATAGGTAGTGGTAGCCCCTAACTTGGGTGGCCATAAAAAAGGACTAGACAAATTCATGGCTATCGATACCTACTAATCATGACCTTTGATCCAGCAGAGTTATTCTTGTGTTCTTATGCCCCTCTGGCCATTTGGGGATGGTCCCCCAAGACCACTTGCACAGGCAACCGATAACCTTACTGCCACGTGTTCCTATTGCGATTCAGAAGGAACCAAGGCATTACAATGTCCCCTCTCTAATTCACTTTAGCAAGCCCTGAGTGTTGTTGCTTTTTTGTAATGGCACCACCAATTGATCACCTCCCTATTGGGATCACCCGCAAACCTCCATATTTCCGCTGTGCCAAACACTGTATTTTTCTGTGTATAACACGCCCCCGTGTATAAGACGCACCCCCTATTTGGGGGGACTCGAAATTAAGAAAATGGGGGGGGGGAATTGCCCAGTTGTTGAGCTTTTGGGGGGGAGGATTGCCCAGAGTTGTTGAATCACCCGCACTACCATCGCTGACAATCTCCTGCTCACGGCAGCAACCAATCCCAGGTCCCCACTCATATATTCCGTGTATAAGAAGACCCCATTAGTCTAGCGTACTAAAACATTGTCTAATACATGGAAAACTACGGGTAATTTGCCTCCCTGGTGCTGCCTTGCCCCACCCTGCTATTTAAGAGTCACGGCTTTGAAACTCTCTTTGAAACTGTTGAGAAAGCACAGGAAAATAAGTCAAGGAGCTTAAGGAGAAAGGGGGCAGGTGGAGATCTTGAAAGCATCGGACTTAAGATGGAATGGGCGGGGGTCGTAATCAGGTAACAAGTTTCTTTTAAAAAAGAAAAGAAAAGAGGAATGCCACAGACAAGACAAAGGATATATTGTGGAATCTCTAGAGAGAGTGGTGATCTCTAGAAAACACCCATCAGGGATGGGCCAGGGATAGCTCCCGTGTTTAAAGACTAATGCATATCCAAACATGTAGCGTTTTTGTTCCTCTTCTTAAGACATCTATTTTTCCTTCCCCAACACCATCACTCACACACCGTGGTCAGCCAACTTGAGAAAAAAGAACATGAAGAGTCGAAACAAATCAGGGGGACTTTTCTTCTTCCCCAAGCACTTATTCTTCCTTTAACGATGGGTGATGGTGAGGGAAAGTCTTGGGCCCAGCCTTAAGATTACCAAATGTATTGCAGCGTTGCGTAGGCAAGGCTTCCTCCCTGGTAATCGTAAGCTGGTGTTCATCCAGGAAAGTTGATGTTCCAGTAAAAATGACTAGCCCTTAGGGTGCCACACAAAACTCAGTCGCTGGGAGTAACTTCACGCTTTTGGAACTGAGGGATATCGCACGCTTCTGCTTGCCCCGATTCTAGACAACGCAGGTCTGAGCGGTTTCCCACTCGAACCATTCCTTTCCCAGGGACAATTTGATTGCCACTTGCTCTGATTTGAGCACTAAATAGCGGTTCCCCCCCACCCAGGGGAAAGCAGCGGGATAATCCCAGGTTATTCACGGTTTCAGCCTGCACTGTTCCAGATTATGCTCTTGAGTTTTTAGAGGTGTTTTGAAATGCAGGGCTGAGAATGGGCTGTTTCCTTAACATTTCTTCAGTAAAAACAAGATAGTTTTTAAAAACAAACAAAAAAACAAAACAAAAAAACCCTCACCCTCAGCATTCACATTTCTGCTGAAATTCAGAAGTTGGCCTTGGTTTTTTTTCTATTGGCAGATGTGAATTCAAAATTCTTTGTGAGTAATAATAATAATAATAATGTATTATTTATACCCTGCCCATAATAATAATAATAATAATAATAATAATAATAATAATAATAATTTCCCCAGTCATTCTGGGCGGCTCCCAACAGAATATTAGAAACACGATAAAACATCAAACATTAAAAAACTTTAGGGAAGCTGCCTTCAGATGTCTTTTAAAAGTCAGGTAGTTGTTTATTTCCTTGACATCTGATGAGAGGGTGTTCCACAGGGTGGGCGCCACTACCAAGAAGGCCCTCTGCCTGGTTCAAAGTGCAAGTAGATAAATAGGTACCACTCCGGCGGGAAGGTAAACGTAAAGCGCATTTCTGTGCGCTGCTCTGGTTCGCCAGAAGTGGCTTAGTCATGCTGGCTACATGACCCGGAAGCTGTACACCGGCTCCCTCGGCCAGTAAAGCGAGATGAGCGGTGCAACCCCAGAGTCGTCCGCGACTGGACCTAATGGTCAGGGGTCCCTTTACCTTTACCTTTTATGTTGTATACTAACATGAGTTTGACCAATCTGCGGGAGGCAGTGGAAGACAGGAGTGCCTGGTGTGCTCTGGTCCATGGGGTCACGAAGAGTCGGACATGACTAAATGACTAAACAACAAAACAACAAATGTTGTATATCTTGCTTATCTCCCTCTCACTGACAATTAACTCATTCAATGAAGATTAACGTTGGCACTTCTTCACACAGTTAGACTTTGGGTTTTGCTCCCACAAGACATGGTGATGGACATAGACAGGATTAGGCAGATTCCTGGAAGATACAGCTATTAGTGCCTCCTAGACCCAATACCTCTGTTCTTCCTACACTGTCTGCATGCCTCTCAACATTAGTTGCTTGGAATTACAAGTGGGGAGAGCCTCATTTCTCTTTGGTTGACCACCGTGAGGTCAGGATACAGGACTAAGTGGGACTTTGGCCTAATCTTGTAGGGCTTTTCTTCCGTTCTTTTGCCACGCAAGGTGGTTCGTGTCAGGAAGCAAAAGAGCAAGATGCAAATTTCGCAATTGCGGATGAGGAAAAGAAGCAATGGGTTGCATAACCAGCTAAGTCAAGGGTGGGGAACTGGATCCAGACAGCAAGTCAGAACCTGAAGTCCCCTAATAGCTATGTTGGCCAGGCAGGACCACTTACCTGTCAATTCCCCAATATCACAATGAACTATTTTCCTTTGCAGACCAACTTGAGTTCACAGCCCATTGTCTTGGGTTGGTGAGTCACTTAGTCCCTAAAGCATTGAAATCCGTGGATTTTTGTTAGTCACCAGCTGACGCCCATTGGTTTCAATAAGTCTACTCCAAGTATGAATGATACAAACTGATGAATTGCTTCATTTATTTCATGAGTTATTGTGTTACTGTCTTAAGTACGTTTGTAGGGAGAAGGGGAGAGGGGCTTCTATCACATCACCATCACTGGGCAGACCTCCAACCACCACTGAGTGTACTAGAATCTGCTGTCGCATCTTGGGCTGGTTGCTGTTGAGTTCACGATTATCTCTGTCTGCCACACAGATGGGTGATCATGGGATCAACTCAGCACACATGTAGCTTAGAGATACACTGAGAGTCTGCGTCATTATTGACTTTCAGAGAGATTCAAAAAACATTCCTCCTTACCCAAAAGGATACTGATCCTGGCAACCCTGAGAAAATCGTTCTTAGAATGTTTTAAACTGTTTTTAGAATGTTTTTCTCCTTTTTATTATTTAAGCATTTTGCAACCGCCCCCCCCCCGGGGGGGGGGCTCTTCCTGGAGGAAGAGCAGGATATAAATGGAACAAGTCAATAAAAATAAATTTATTTGTGTGCCCTGCCCTTAGGAGTAACCACAGGTAGGCACGCCCTAAGTACCTAAATGGGAATAGATGTTTCTAGTAGGTTTCAACCAGGAGAAGAAAACCACCGTTTTGGAATTTATTACTGTAAAGACCGAGGTCGTGCTTTTCGACCGAAGTCATCATTGTGTTTGACAAGAGCTCAATGGGACTTATTGCAGGATAATAATATGTGAGATTGCAGCCCTCCGTGTATCTGCATGGATATTATTGTTTTCCTATGAGGCCCCTCTTCTGGTCCGCTTCACCTGTGGAGCTGAGAGAGAGGGTGATGAGAGAAAGAGCCTTTTCACTCACGACACCCTATTTTTGGAACAGTTATCCTCCGTTGGCTTGCTTGGCACGCTTCCTGAGCCTCCTGGCATTTTAACTACCAGATTAATACCCCCCCCCCTTTTCTCTTTTGGCCATGGCCTTCCAGATCTCCTGTTTTCAGATTTGTACTTTTAACCTAGGGCATGTTGTTTCGTTTCGTGTTGCTCTGTTGCTGGTTTCCTTGCCATTTTCTTAAACCAGCTGTTTTGAGGTGCAGGATCAGGACCAGGGCCGGCCCTATGGCAAGGCTGGGTGGCGCCGGGCCACCAGACAGCTGTGCTGCAAAATGG
The DNA here is from genome assembly GCF_963506605.1 of Zootoca vivipara. Classification (NCBI taxonomy): domain Eukaryota; kingdom Metazoa; phylum Chordata; class Lepidosauria; order Squamata; family Lacertidae; genus Zootoca; species Zootoca vivipara. The sequence continues at coordinate 14,171,711 of NC_083277.1, forward strand.
GGCGGGGGGGGGGGCGCCGGAGGGATCTTCGCACCACAGCGCCAGGGCGCCAGGTATGCTTAAGATGGCCCTGATCAGGACAGAACACAAGAAGAACCCATTCGGATCGGGCCAGTGGCCCATCTAGTCCAAAATCCCATTTCCACAGTGGCCAACCAGTTGCCTAGGGAAAGCCCACAAGCCACACAGGAGCGCAGGAATAATAGAATTGTAGGATTGGAAGTGACCCTGGGGGTCATCTTAGTCCCACCCCCTGCAATGCAGGAATACGTAGCTGTCCCATATGGGGATTGAACCTGCAACCTTGGTGTTACCAACACCATGCTCTAACCTCTTGAATTCCCAGGCAACTGGTATTCAGAGGGGTATTCAGAGGCAGCATACCACCTCAAATATCAGAGGCAGCACACAGCCATCCTGGCCCACGAACTTGTCTAATCCCCTTTTCAAGACTTTTAAAATGTTAGCCAGAAATATAATAAATGAAATAAATATGTAGCCCTACTGGCTTATGTTAGGGATTTAGTGTTCATTCGATCTAGGCTTTCCTCCAAAAAATATTGGGAACTGTAGTTTGCCCCCTCACAGAGCTACAGCTCTTTGCACCCTTGACAAGCTACAGTTCCTAAGATTATTTGGCGGAAGCTGTGTGGGTTTCAATGTACAGTGGAGATGTGGCCCTAGACCAACGGTCTACCTTGAAAGTTTACCCTCTGTGAGAAGATCGTTGTGGAAAGCTTGCACAATGTGCCTGAAATTCCCTTGCGTTGTGTGGCTGCTACAGAGGAATGTTATTGAGGGGTGAGAACAAGGCGTAACCCCGCAGCCTGGCCAAACTGTGTTGCCACGCCTTAGAATTCACCCCAGGCAGCTCTCTTTGCAGTGCTCAGGGATTTCCCGGCCAAACCACAACACTTCCTTGGCAAATCAAGGCTGAAAAGATTCCTGAAGGATGGAACATTTGAAGTCCACTGGTCTTGAGAGGCTGAATAATAATAATAATAATAAATAAATAAATAAATAAATAAATAAATAACATCCACTTTCCTCAGCCAGGGCCCTCCTCCAAAATGTCTTCTTCACATGGTCCACTTGAGTCATCACAATCCGGCCCCCGCCTCTTAGGGCAAGAATTCCAAAACTGCACTCATACAGAGAGAGTCGAACACCTTCAAGAATGGTTTCACAACTTGTGGGGGTTCCCCCCCCACCCCTACAATAAATTGCAATCCTCCTTCGCTTTGCAACCCAAACACGTCTCAACCAGTTTCCATGGGTCACAGTATTGTCCCGCCAGGAACTAGTTGTTGATCAAAGGCTGCCGCCCGCAGAGAAATCTGGAAATTTCTGCCTCGAGCTAAGCTGGAGTGTTGCGGTTATTTTCCCGTGGAGAACTCAGGCAGGGAAGCGCCCTGGGGGTTGTGATGATGACTCAGAAACACACGGGCACCCTTCTTTGCCAGCATCCCTACTGAGTGGAATTCTTTCAACTCGCTCGCTCGCATTTTATCGAAGAAAGCCATTGCTAAAATCTTCCCCCGTTACTCACTTGCCACACCCCGAAACATGCTGCCTGTTATGCAAACCCTTTTGGCCGTTTCTCCCTGTCTTGCGGAGAATGGAAATTAAAAAGCTGAAAAGCCGTTTTCATAAATCACAAGAACAACTGGGCCGCGACGACCGCACTACAAAAAGAGAAAAGGCGTTACGTGCAAGACTTAAACTCTGGTTATCAGGGAGGGGGAGGCGCCATAGCTGCCAAGTTTTCGCTTTTCTCGCGAGAAAGCCTATTCAGCATAAGGGAAAATCCCTGTAAAAAAGGGATAACTTGGCAGCTATGGGAGGCGCTAACGTATGGCCTTACAGATTTCATTAAAATTTTAAGAGAAGCCCCACTTGATCTGGCCTAAGAGGGGGCAACTAATCCATCATCTTCTCAGTGTGCCCAACCTGATGCCAATGGGAGAAATAAAAGTAGCACATGAAAAACTTAATTTTTATCTGTTTCTGTGGCTGGCTTCTATGCAGTAACACCAAAACATGAAGGCAGTCTTTAAATAAACATACTTAGTTGTTATAAGATTGAGGATTGGGGGGGGGGTCTTTTGGGTGTCCTCTGGGGGACCCCATCAGTCTAGCTGTCTCCTAAGCTTTAGTACTGGAATCTACTTTGTTGTATTAATGGCTCTAGCCCAGGGGTCCCCAGACTTACCCGGCTTTGGGCCGGAGGGCAGGGGAGTGCGCGCCCGTGTGCATGCGCACACACACTTACTGGCGCGGTGGCGCGCTTCCAGGTCGGAAAAAATCGCCAAGAATCGTTTGTGTGCATGCGTATGGACCTCCCCCGACCCGGAAGTGCACCGGAAATGACCTCTTCTACGCATGCGCACAAACGATTTTCGGCGCTTTTTTCCAATCTGGAACTGCGCCGCCGCACTGCGCGCCGCAAGAGCGGGCGGCGGCAGTGGGCGGCAAGGGGCGTTGCGGGCCGGATTGGGAGGCCAATTGGTTCGCATCTGGCCCGCGGACCGTAGTCTGGGGACCCCCTGCTGTAGCCAAATCTTTTAAGTGCCAGCAGCACTTCCTGAAACCATTATTTTTTCCTCCCTCCACCCTTCAGGGCAGGATGTAATTGTTATTTTCCTGCCTGAGGCTCTGTCCTCTGTGAGCTTGCCCTCACAATTCGAAGCAGTAAAAACACTGCAACACACACTTTTCTGTGCTCCAAATTGCCCTCTTGCTATTTAAAAACAAACCCAGGAACTGGTAGCGGATGCATGTGTTAGCATATAATGTGTCGTTTGGGATTGGCCCCAGAACTATACACCCTATGAACAGGGCCTCCAAATCTGATGGCGGTGCCAGGCTCAGTCATGAGGAAAAACACAGTGGGGAAGGACAGGGAGTTTTACAAACCACAGTGTGGCTTCACAGTCTGTGGGAACCACCCGGGTCAGGCAGGTGAATGCTCCCAGGTAGATTTCAGACGCTTTACTTCTCTCGTTTTCAAGGCAGAGCTTTCTGCCATCTTACCAAACAGTGTCTTGTCAGCTATGCAAAAGGATTCTGATCATCAGGGAGGGACAGCAGGCAAGCAAATATTATTTTTCCCCTCTGGCCTGACTCAGAAAATCCTGTCTCTCCCCACGAACATTGCCATCGCCGCCCTTTTCAAGGATGCGCGCAAACAGGGCATACTGCTCCAGTGTGCAGGAAACACACATTTTAGAGGCCCTGGGAAAGGTCTTGTTTTCCACGAAGGGCTGTGGTTTGGAGCAGAGCTGTTTTTTCCATACTGGGCATCCACCTCGTTCCTGTCTGCAATGTTTGCTTCTTGCAGCAAAGCTCACCGCGGGCTGTTTGCTAGTCCTGCCGACTGTTGTGTGTGTGTGTGTGCTTGAGATTATAGTGTCTTATTTGTGTGTGCCTTTGGCAGGGCATCACTTGCTTATTTAAAAGAGCTTATTTTAAACTTATTTTATTTTATTTCAAAGAGCTTATTTTGCTTATTTAAAAGAGCTGTGAGTGCCCATTATCCCACTCTGCAAAACACTGGTGACATGAGGGAATGGTGGGTTAAAGGGTGCAAAAAGCACGGGCAATTCTGACCCATGTCCCTGTATCTCTTGGGACCAAATCCTACTTGTGAGATTATATGTGAATCTTTTGTGATGGGTATGTGTGCCTTCTTAAAATGCCTACATTTGGTGGGGCATGCACCTTGGTTTCATTTTTTTCCTTATTTAAAAAGGTTTTATTAAAAAACTTTTTTCATAATGCAATGAGATAAAATAATGCAATAAAACAAGGGGGGGGAGAGAAGAAAACACAGAGTCCTCTCTCAAAGGTAGCTCTTAACCCTTTTCTCACACGGAAACTTGTGGACCGGACCCTACCGACTCCAAACCTGGGAACTTTCCTTCCTGCTCCCAGTCTCTCACCCTGGGAGGTCTTCCCCTCCCTGTATTTCCTGAAAAACAATACTATTTAGGTCTATTCAGTCAAGTAGGGTGGGTCCTTCAATTCTACAGTGTAAAGATTAGACAACATAGGCAAGACCGTGCAAGTACATTTCTATGCTATTATTATTATTTTATTATTGCATTTATTATTATTATTATTATTATTATTATTATTATTATCATCATCATTATTATAGTATTTATATTCTTTACTCCAAGGCACTCAAGGTGGCAATCATGGTTATCGTCCATTTCAGTCCCACAGCCCAAAACGTAAGAAGAGTCTGCATGGGCGTACCCAGCACGGGGCGGGGCGGGGGGCAGCTGCCCCCCTAGAAGAAAAAAAGGGGGGAAATGGTATAAACAGCTCGCGGTATGCGCTGACGTCAAAGCAGTTCACTTTCTCCGTTGGGTGCACGATCTTGCCACAGCGGGCAGGGCCATCTTAACTATACCAGGTGCCATGGTCTGGCGCCCTGCCAGGCAGGGCCAGGCACAGCGGGCAGCTGGAGAGCACGGCACAACAGGCAGGGAAGCTGCCAGCTGTGCTCCGCCTCGGCCTGCTCGGTTGAAGCGAAGTCGCAGCAGTGGCAGCAAAGCTGCCTCCGTCGAGGGAAAGTGCTGCCCTACAATGCTCCGCGGCACTTCATTTGCATGTATGCAAATGAGGTGCTGCGGAGCATTGTGGGGCAGCACTTTCTGTGTTGCGCTCTCTGTGAATTGAAGGAGTGTGGGCTGAAGTTAGCCCAGGTCCAGGTCCAGGTTTCCCTTGACGTAGGCAGCTTTGCTGCTGCTGCCTCGTTTTAGTCACCACTGCTGGTAAAGGAGCGGGCAAGGCAGAAGCACAAGCGTGGGTGGCTCCATGTGCTGCCTCGGTAATGGCTGGAAATGGGCTCCCTCCCCTCTGGGGTGTGTGGATGTTGACCACGCCTCCTGGGGGGATCGGGTGGCTGGGGTGTGTGGCTGGGGGTGGGGGCGTGGCTGGCGTGCCCCCCCCTAGTTTTAATCCTGGGAATGCCCACAAGAGTCTGATGGATCAGGCCTGTAGCCCATCTCATCCAGATTGCCACTACAGTGGTACCTTGGGTTACAAACACTTCGGGTTACAAACTCTGCTAACCCGGAAGTAGTACCTCGGGTTATGAACTTTACCCCAGAACGGAAATTGTGCAGCGGTGGCACGGCAGCAGCGGGAGGCCCCATTAGCTAAAGCAGTACCTCGGTTTAAGAACGGTTTTGGAAGTACAGAACAAATTATGTTCGTAACCCGAGGTACCTGTAAAGTTAACTATTTGTCTGGAAGCAACACTTTTCGCAACTTGTAATTAAGCCACAGTTCTAAAGACAGACAAGCCCAGATAGCTGGAACAATTGCTTTTAAAGGTCTTGCATTAGCCCGCCTCTTAGTGCGTCGTTTTCTAATCCCACCGGCAGCAATGATGGAATTAAAAGATAGACTTTTTCGTAGCTTGCTAAGTTTTCAAATGCCGCTACAGTGACAGTATTCAAAGGCTGCGTTCACCGCAGAGATCTGTTGCTCTTTTAAAGGGGGAGGGGGCTATGAATCTCTAGCAGAGATGTCTTTCTCCGTATCTGAAGCAGAGTTGCCCCCAGATTTCACTTCAAACGGAATCTGAGGCGGATCTGGAGAGCCCTTCTCGGGCAAAGCTTCCAAAGGAATTTCAAGGGGAGCAAAATGGATCTGGGCAAGATTAGTCACCATCTCTAAAGACAGCCCTATCCGTTGCCTGGCGTAGGCTGATGAGGACTGTGGTTCAAAATATCTGGAGGGCACCAGGTTGGCAGAGACAGTGTGGTGCTTGGCTCACAAATAGGCAGAGTGCTGTCACACTCCTTTTAACTGTTTTTACAACATTTTGGAAACATCTGAAGGCAGCCGTGTATAGGGAAGGGCCTTCTCGGTAGTGGCGCCCGCCCTGTGGAATGCCCTCCCATCAGATGTAAAAGAGATAAACAACTACCGGTCGGTACCTGACATTGGCTAGAAGCCACCCAGAGTAGCTGGGGCAACCCAGTCAGATGGGCAGGGTACAAACAACAAATCATTATTATTGTTATAACTGTTTTGTATGTGTTATCAGGTTGTCACAAAAGTCGGGTGCCACCCCCGATCTCTACCAGAGATGCCCAGGGTAGCTACTCCCAGCTTTTGAGGCCCCTAAGCATAATAAATATTAAAAGTAACAACACATGAAACCAAAATAAAGCAATAGAATCGAGATATTTCTTAAGGAAGAAATGCTTTTCCAGCTGGGAGAGTATGCCACAATTTGGTCTGATCCACCTAAAATAAGAAATTGCAGACCTTCTCGAAAGACAGAAAGTCAACAAATTTCTAAATCTGAGGTCCACCTTTCAGCTAGAGGCCCTGGCAAAAGGCCCCCCCTGCCCCCCCGTTAGCCCTGACCAGAGTCCTAAGACTTGTGCCCTAATGTCTGGTCAGTAGAATTCTCAATTATCTCTCTCACCTTTTGAAAATATATATTTCTCTGTGCTTCAGGATCTGCTCTGCAGTGCTTGAAATGTTCGTTCACGTTTCACGGAATGCCCTGCCATACCACCACCACCACCTGCCAAGCTGGAGAGGTTTGTGCTACCATCCGGGGATCATCAGGTAAAGATACTTCTTTAGTTTCTCAGATTATTCTCTCTCCCCCCCCCCTCAAACCCCACCCTTTCCCTACTTCTGTTGTCTGCCCTGCTGTTTCCCCCCCATAAGCTGTTCCTGGCATAATTTTGTTCCCTCCCTGAGAGAGCGTTTGGGCCAGTCCCCATGAAAAAAGTCACGTATGTGGAATAAATTACATTGCTATTTAGAGTCTACATGCATAAGCCTGGCAAAAAAAAAAAAAACCTCTCCCATTTTGTCAAAGCTGCTCAGCCATCTTAAATCTGGCTGACTCAGGTTCATTAAAAACACTGTTTATGTAAGGGAGATCCATCCGCTGAAGCCAGATAGACCAGCGTTTCTCAACCGCTGTTCCGCGGCACACTAGTGTGCCGCGAGACGCTGGCTGGTGTGCCGCGACGTGCGGCGACGAGAAGGGCGATTTGCATTGTCACGTGCCTGGCGGCCGCCAATACACACCGCTGACCCGCCGGAAAGCAATAGTTGGCAAGTGTTTCTTACAGTCATAATTATAATATAGGGCGGCACAGAGTTAAATTTTTTAACTTTTTAAATGGTGCTGTGCCTCGTGATTTTTTTCACGGAACAAGTGTGCCGTGGCCCAAAAAAGGTTGAGAAACACTGAGATAGACCCTAGTAACATGAGAAGGGGATGTGGTGCATAAGATTTCTCTGAAACGCAAGATCAAGCTTGATCCTGGTTTTTTGGGGGTGGTTTTTTTTTGCGGGGGAGGAGGGAGTCAGGCTTGTGTTTTATCGCTGGCATATTCTGCAACATGTTATTGCACAATAACAGTGCATTAGTGATGGAGATAGTCTGCTTTCGTTCGTGCTGTAGTGCAACAGAAGTGTGAGGGGGAAATAGCCAGGACATTTGTGCGATGTCAACAGGAAGTTACAGGATATGCACTGATTGGAAACGAAGCAGTGTGACCACCACAACACTTCCGTAGGCACAAACAGCAGCGAAAGAGGGATTTTGTGCGGCATCCCATGCGCGCGCACTCCGTACAGGCTGCTGCACATGCGCAGTCCGTATGGGCTGCCACTGGCGCACGGCGGCCCGTAACGGGCGGGCGGCGGGGCTCGGCTGAGTCGCGGGGGGCGCGCCGAGTGTCACCCCCTCCAGGGTCGCGCCCGGGGCGACCCCCCTCATCGCACCCCCCCTGCCAACATGCCAAAATGTTTGCCTTCCTCAACTAGGGCACCCTCCAGATGTTGTCGGGCCAAAGTTCACCATCCTCCCTAACCATTGGCCATGCTGGCCTTAGCTGTTGGAAGTAGAGAAGCTCCCAACATGTGCTGTTCGATAAAATGCACCTTATTCATTGCCTTTTGTTTGTTTGTTGTTCCTTGCTGCAGGTGGCCAGGGCCTTATCATGAGGAGGAACTGCGTTGCTGAGGAGAAATGCAACAGGAATGACACGGAGAGTTATGTGGGCCTAAAGTACACCACCACTTACTACTGCTGCCAGGGCGATTTCTGCAACTCGGCTGCCACCCTGCCCACCAGCCATCTCTCCCTGCCAATGGCTCTGGCTATGCTGGGCGTCTGGCTCATTCGCCTCCTCTAAGACCTCTCCTGAGGAGGAGGAAGCAGCAGCAATTTCCACAGGATAGCAAAAAAATAAATAAAAAGGCCCCTAAATCATAATAATCCAATCATACCAAACACTGTATCAAGTAGATTTAACCCCTTCCTTCCTTCCTTTTGTTTCTTTATACTTTTTTTAAAAGGCACTTGTTAATGAATCGTGGGTTGTGTTTCTCTCCTCCCTATCTCAAATAACAAGAACCACGTGCAAGTGGGTAAGGTTCCAGGCTGGAAGGGAGAGACTGGGGCCATGTTGGGAGAAGAAAACTTCCTTGCCTTGCCTGCCAACACTTTACCCATCCGCTTTGTTATTTTATTGCGAGAAGATGCAGAGGCGGCATTTTATTATATGTTTTTGCCGCACATCTGCGCCGGGTGCATGGCGAAATTCTCCTTACCATTTGACAGGAAGACACAAAGCCTAGTTGCGGGTCGTTTTTAACCACACATTTCACCTTGACAAGCGGTTAAAGTAAAATTCTTGTAACCGCATGGCAGTTCGCTTGTTCTCCTTGGGCACAAGTACAAAAGTTGCCTCTGCACTCGCATGTGTGTAAAAGAGTGAATATGGATGTTGATTTGTACAGCTCAGCTGTTGTGTACCGGTCGAACGTTGCGTGTGAATAAATATATCCACCTACAGCTCAACCCTGAATGAAGCGTGTAAATACCGCTAAGGATGATACAGAGAATGGTTGCGGACAACCTTTTTACCTCACATCTAACTCCTGAGGTGTGGTAAAATTCTGCTTACCGCCTGACAGAGCAATACAGAAAATGGTCGGAGATGATCAACGTGCCACACATTTCGCCACACCTGTGCCCATAGTAAAAATTATTCCTGTCCTTGGCGGGATGATACAGATGAAGAAGCTACCTCAGGGTGAGAGCGTTCACCCTGAGGTAGTTTGTCAGATCATCCGGGTGGCTTTAGACAATTGGATAACGTGTGGCATTGTGACAAAGCCATTGGCTGGTAAAGCAGTTGCCTCCATCCACTCCCTGTCTGAACTTTTTCCAGGTCCGGCAGTACCCATTTTAGGTGTGAAAGTGCCACAGAGTCCCTTGTGCTTTTTTTGCATGGGGTTTGTGAGCATGGGATCTACCTAGGCCATAGGCAGTGTACATATTTTGCCTGGGCCCCATAAAAACCCGAAACTGGACCCTCTTCCTCCCTTTCCATCTTCTTTGTATTTTCCCTTATTCTTTGTTTCTTTCTCTTGTTCCCTTCCCTTTTCACTCATTCGTGTCCAGTGCCTTTCTTTCTTTTTATAGATACGCTTTCTCCTCAGGCTTTCTTTTGGTCACCTGTTCTTGGGCCTTTTCAACCATTTACACCAGGCATCCCCAAACTTCAGCCCTCCAGATGTTTTGGACTACAATTCCCATCTTCCCCGACCACTGGTCCTGTTAGCTAGGGATCATGGGAGTTGTAGGCCAAAAATCTGGAGGGCCGCAGTTTGGGGATGCCTGATTTACACTCTGTTGCTCATTCTGCTTCTCTCTCTCTCTCTCCCTCGCTCTCTCTGTCTCTCTCATCCTTTTTTTGGATTGTTTATGGACTCTTTATGAGTTCTTTCATTTTATAGCCGCCTAGGGCGGCAAAAGGGGTGTTGTGCTCCCCTCACAACCGCCTGCGGTCTCTTTTTCACATGAATATGGCTAACCATAACCACTCCTTCCCTTCAAAGTGGCTGTGGGATCCATCACATATTTTTTGACTCTCCCCTGCCTTCTCCTGATGACAGCAGCGTGTCAATGAGGGAGACAGTTGGAGGGCGATCCCAGAGGACAGTTAAACCCCCTCCCCTCTCCCCCCCACATACAAAAAATGTGCTTTTACAACATGGGTAGTGTCCAAGTGCTTATATGCAGAAAGAGGGGGGGGGAGAAACCCTCACAAAACTTATCTGAGCTGCAAATACAGCGATGGGCTCACAGCTCCACATTTTGCCTGCCCTAGGGGTACACACACACACACACACACACACACACACACATTGAGCTTGTCCACACTTCTGCTGGTGCCACCACTTCCCCATGGGCAAACCCAGTCGTTGCGGCTGATTTGGTGCAAACGTCAGTTGGGTTTTCCTGGGGGAAGCCCAATAGGGGAAATGGAAAACTTCTCAGCCCTGACATTTGCCTCCAGCCTCATCATTTCATAGAATCGTAAGATTGTAGAGTTGGAAGGTACCCCCAAGTGCCATCTAGTCCAACCCCCTGCAATGCAGGAATCGCAGCTAAAGCATCCATTTCAAGAATCGGTTTCCTGTCTTTTCTGTTTCCCTTCACACCTTGCATGTGGACTTTCTGAAATCATCTGGAAATAGGACACTGGATTAAAATGGACCCTTTGGGCTGATCCAGTAATGTTATTCTCCTGCCTTTTAGTTCCTCAAAAACCACAATTTTTTTTTTTTGTCCACAAAACATACATTTCATGCCGGCCACATAATCAAAGATTTGGAGACAGGAGTTTGCAAATATCCAGACACTGCAGGGCATTGAATTAGGTAGGGAAATGGGTTTTGTAATTCATGTAGCAGGGGGAAATGTACTTTGGCTATGCTTTTTTTAAAAAAATAATAATCTAAACTTGTTTTCCATGTGCAAATCCAAACATGTTGATTGTTTGAAGAGGATTTTTTCCCTTCCAAAGTGTGTGTTAATTAAAGCACCTTAAATCACATATTTCTGTTTTCTCACTAGCAAAGAGCTCAAATTATTATTCATGGAAAAAATGCTTTTTTTTAGAAGAGAGGAATTTTATACTAGAGTTTTAATATTTGTTTATGAGGGCAGCGGGGAGAAGAGACATCCCCAATAGCAGGTGCAATCTCACCTTAAAGAGTTGAACACTCACTCGGGTTTCAACATTCAAATGTATTGAATTGTTCGTTTAAAAGTTGGGGGTTTGAACATGGAGGTTTCCACATGCAAAACCAAAAACGTGAGGAGGTTCCCCTCGCCGCCCTGCTTCCTCGACTTTCTTGTGGCTCCAAACAGCAACTTTTATTGTATCAAAATAAATATGATTCCTCCATATTTGATTCCTTTGTCCTTTTTCTCATTCCAACCATGGGCATAGCCAAGATTTTTGTGGGGGGGGCAGGCTTTTGTTAGGGGTGCAGAACCTCATATTTGTATTGATTTAGGGGGAGCAGCTGCAACATTGCCTTATTTTGCACCCTGCTTAAAAACACAGGCAAAGCCATTTCCAAAGCCAAGGCTGACCTCTGCTTCTGGGCCTGCACAGCTTGAGTTGCTCCTTCCAGCTGCATTCCAAGTGTCTCTATTTTCCAGGGACAATCCTGGATTTACAGAAACCGTCTTGGTTTCTGATTTGATCCTGGAATGTCCCACTTTTCCGTAGGATATTCCTATTTCCATCGGAGAAACACTCACTCGGTGGTTTGTGTTTGCCTGAGTTTGAGTCTGAACTAAGGATTCTGAGCCCCTGTGTTCTGATTCGATACATGATGTCCAATCACAGAACATTTCAGGATTTGGGCCTCTGCCATTGGCTCTTGAACTCTGAGCCGTGATTCGCAGCTTGGAAGTTTAGGCAGCCAATCACATTTGGAGTGGGAGTGGCCCATGCTTTCAGGAATGTATATAAGCAGTTGCTTTGCCCCCTTTCCCCAGTTATGTAGCTCAATAAAGGTTCTTGCTGTTATCACTATATATTGCCTTGTGGGAACCCACCTACACTTCGGACAGGTAGGTAGCTGTGTTGGTCTGACGCAGTCGAAATAAATTAAAATATTTAAAAAATTGTCCAGTAGCACCTTAGAGACCAACTAAGTTTGTTCTGGGTATAAGCTTTCATGTGCACGCAGAGTATCTCAATCTCAATATACTTTATTCGACCGATAGTCAGAAACAAAAAACATTTCTCAATACAAAGATAAACATATAAAACTGAAGGCATCAGAGGGATACATAAAAATATAAAAATATAAAACTGAAGGCATCAGAGTATCTGAAGAAGTGTGCATGCACACGAAAGCTTATATCCAGAACAAACTTAGTTGGTCTCTAAGGTGCTACTGGACAATCTTTTTAATTTTTAATTTATTCAGAAACATTGGTGGTTTCGGAGTTATCTAAGCCCCCCCCCCCGGAACCACCTGAAAGCCCTCTATAGGGATTAAAAATGTTTTATGTTTTATTATGTTTTTAAGTATGTTGTAAACCGCCCAGAGTGGCTGGGGCAACCCAGTCAGATGGGCAGAGTATAAACAGTAAAATGATTTCGGGCTGATCCTGGCGCCCCCTCGCCCCTGAACGACCATGGCTTGCCTTGCCCCACTGTGGCCCCTCCCTTCCCGTGCCTTGGCCCCGCCCCTTGCCCCCCCTAATTTTGATCCTGGGTACTGTTGACATTACAACCGCTCCTGAAATCCTGATGCTGAAAGGGTGGCCTCCCCAAATATTTGACATGAGACCATGCAGGAAACTGCTTTAAATGAAAAACGGACACAGATAATAAGATTGCTTGCAGGGAGAACTGCTTTCTGTGCCTGATCCTTCCATCTACAAGCATTATGCAGGAATCTAGGAAAGGTTTGGCAAGGTGGAAAGTCTTCCCTGGAAGGACAGACAAAATCAGATGCCTGGAAAAAGTTTATGCTGGAGGGTCATAACAGCATACAAGCTCCACTAGGTATGGTCCAGGGTTGACTGACTCATGGGGAACCAGAGGCTTTCCCTCGCCACAGCAGCCATCTCTGATCAGGTCCTGACATTCACATAGACTTGTGATGTGCCGTCCAGCTTGGAAACACCTGTGAAAGGCATATACAGAGGGATGAGTCATTCTGTTTTTCACCTACAGGTAGGTAGCCGTGTTGGTCTGAGTCGAAGCAAAATAAAAAAATTCCTTCAGTAGCACCTTAAAGACCAACTAAGTTTATATTTTTGGTATCTGTTTATATTTTGGTATCTGGTTTATATTTTGGTATCTTCAGGTATCTGAAGAAGTGTGCATGCACACGAAAGCTCATACCAAAATATAAACTTAGTTGGTCTTTAAGGTGCTACTGAAGGAATTTTTTTATTTTGTTTTTCACCTGTGTATGCTCTGGGCTTCACAATCAAAATCCCGCGCAAGATAATTATATCAAAACAAGCTGTGTTTGCCACAGCCAGAATCAATTATGCAAGTGGTTGTGTTTGCTTAGTTTGCAAAATGCATTATTCTGCTCAGAATTTTGGGGAGGGCATCAACTACTATCTGCTTCTGTTTTGAAAATAAAAAATAAAACATTTCTCTGCTGAATTCTGTGTCTGATCACAAATTCCACATCCGCTGCGCGGTAGAATTGCAGAACTTACAGAGACATGGGAGCTAAAATATTTCCGCTCTCAGAAACCCTATAACGAAACATGTAGTGTGGCTCCACAGACAGACACAGAAGCGATAAACTATTGTCCTACCCCAGGCGCGAAGATCCGCACCACGGATTCAAACCGCAGGACTTCCCCAAAAGAATCCCAGGAACTGCATAGTCCCCACCTCCCAGCTACAAATCTCAGTACCCTTGACAAACTACAGTTCCCAGGCTTACCTTCCAAGTCCCGGACTGCAGAATCCGGGACCGGCAGCCCTGTGACACCGGAAGTTGCGTCAACGTAACTTCCGGTGTCACTTTGCCCTTCTATGGGCACCAAAAATGGCCGGCACCAGCTTCGAAAGTCACTTCTACGCATGTCAGGAAGTGCATCGACGCAACTTCCGGTGTCAGTCTGCCCATCTATGGGCACCAAAAATGGCCGCCGCCGACACTAGAAGTCACATCTATGCACTTCCGGGCATGCGTAGATGCAACTTTTGAAGCTGGCGGCGGCCATTTTTGGTGCCGGCAGGAGAAAATAACGGAGAAAAACGGGAGACGAAGTGATATGGGGGACCACCGGGAAAAGGTAAGTAAAAACGGGGGTTTCCCGGGGAAAACGGGGTACTTGGCAGATATGTTCCCAGGATTCTTTGGGGGAAGAAGCCATGTGCTTGAAAAGTATGAAGTACGCTTGAGTCCAGTTCACACAGAAAGCAGATGCGGTTCCTGGACAGGGCTGAGCCACTTCAGAGGGAGGTGGGGGACTGCGTAACTGGACGCTCTCTCACTTAAAAAAATAAACAGACTTGAGGAAACTTGAGTTTCTAAGATAACCTCTCACTTCTTTTAGTTCTGTATGTGCTGTGATTTTATTTTATTTTTAATGGGAAACCATGGATTCTACATATCTGCAATCTGACACACAGACCAGTGCAGGAACAATTTTACCACCTCATCAGTTATTTGTGCAGAGTCCGTCTTACTTGCCAAACACTCCCACCTATTGGATCACAAAATTATGGCACCCTATACTTCTTCTTTTTCACTCTTATTTATTTATTTATTTATTTATTTATTTATTTATTTATTACGAGGACCAGCTCTTGAAAGTAAAATAAAAATAAAAATAAAATGGATCCCTTTGAAAGAACAGTTTCCGGGAGCGTAACGTATATAAGACGCTATGTGCAACATTTAAAAGAAAATGGTTGATTATATAACTATGCTAAAAGTTTAACCCTTAAAATAGGAGCTGCAGAAAGCTGAGCCTAGCTCGCTCGGGGTACCATATTTTGGGGAAATTCAGGCGGACTCGGGAGAAAGCCTGTGTCTGCATATTTGGGCACAGAATCTGGCGACCGCCCTGGTTATCTTCAGGTCTTTGCCTAGCAAGAGCAGGTTGTATAATTGCTTTTCCGGGAGGCTTGCTAACCTCACCAGTATGGGATCCAGGATCTCCCTTCGAGCTTCTTCATAGAGGGGGCACCTGAAGAACAAGTGCTCTGGGCTTCCTATTTCCCCTAGTGGGCATACTTTTTCACTCTTTAGCAGAAGAAGCAGGAGGACTCCTGAATTAGCAGTGGAGCATGGGAAACTGCCTTATACTGACTCAGACAATTTGGTCCATCTAGCTCAGGACTGTCTACCCTGACCGGAGGTTCCTCTCCGGGGTTTCTCTGCCAATCCTACCTGCAGATGCAGAGGAATGAAGCCAGGATATTTGACTCTGCAAACACTGGGATTTGGCACTACCCCAGGGCTGGTGTACCCCATTTTGAAATAAGTGAAATAATAAGCATGTTCGTCGAAAGAGCTTCCCACGCAATCCAGAGTTTAAAGTTCCTCTGTATCCCATCCTACTGTTGGACAACCTACAACCCTCTCTGCTCCAACTCACTAGAACTCTCCCCTAGCCAACCCAGAATTCCTTGCTCCAGCTGCATTGCCAGCCACACCCCAATTTCCTTTGCACTTTCCACCCCCACCAAATCATCATCATCATCATCATCATCTTTACCATATTTTTCAGTGTCTAACACACCCCCATGTATAAGACACCCCTATTTTTGGGGGACTCCAAATTAAGAGAATGGGGGGGAGATTGCCCAGAGTTGTTGAGCTTTTTTTTACGGGGGTGGCCCATTCTTCTGGAGCTTTTTAAAGGGGGGATTGCCAAAAATCGCTCACCTGACTGACATATGCGTCGCAAGAGCCACGTATTGTCTGCTCCCTCGGTGGCAGAAGCCGGCAATTGCCCGCCCAATTGCTGCGGTGACAGCCAATCAACAACAGCCCTTGCCACAACCATCAATAACACGCCCAGTAGCCACTGACCATCTCCAATTTGCGGCAGCAACAAATCACACGTTGTCCCCCCCCATGCACTATCTGTGTATAAGACGACCCCCAATTTTTAACATTCTTTTTTAATTTAAAAAACCTCATCATATACACGGAAAATTATGGTATATGCCAACCACCTGATCGGGTTGTCCCAGCCACTCTGCCAGGTTCCCCAGCAAAATATTACAAACGCTATAACTACAATAACATATTGTAATTTCCACACAATATCTTTTTTCTGTTTTGTTTTGTTTTCCAAATGGGTATTATTTCTTGCTCATTCTTCCTTTTTGTGTCTTACTCTGCACACTTGTAATTTTGCACGTTTTACTTTTCAATAAAGATTTTTTTAAAACAACAACAACAACACCACAATAAAACGTCAAATGTTCAAAACTTCCCTGCCTTCAGATGTCGAAACATCCTTGAGTGCAGGCACAAAAGCCAGAGATCCTCCGAGCACATACCTTTTCTGAGCTCCCCAAGGTGGGCTGGATGCTTCTGGCTGCAAGGAGAGATGGGAATCATAGAATCATAGAGTTAGAAGAGACCACAAGGGCCATCCAGTCCAACCCCCTGCCAAGCAGGAAACACCATCAAAGCATTCTTGACATATGCCTGTCAAGCCTCTGCTTAAAGACCTCCAAAGAAGGAGACTCCATCACACTCCTTGGTAGCAAATTCCACTGCCCAACAGCTCTTACTGTCAGGAAGTTCTTCCTAATGTTTAGGTGGAATCTTTTTTCTTGTAGTTTGAATCCATTGCTCCGTGTCCGCTTCTCTGGAGCAGCAGAAAACAACCTTTCTCCCTCCTCTATATGACATCCTTTTATATATTTGAGCATGGCTATCATATCACCCCTTAACCTTCTCTTCTCCAGGCTAAACATACCCAGCTCCCTAAGCCGTTCCTCATAAGGCATCGTTTCCAGGCCTTTGACCATTTTGGTTGCCCTCTTCTGGACACGTTCCAGCTTGTCAGTATCCTTCTTGAACTGTGGTGCCCAGAACTGGACACAGTACTCCAGGTGAGGTCTGACCAGAGCAGAATACGGTGGTACTATTACTTCCCTTGATCTAGATGCTATACTCCTATTGATGCAGCCCAGAATTGCATTGGCTTTTTTAGCTGCTGCACCACACTGCTGACTCATGTCAAGTTTGTGGTCTACCAAGACTCCTAGATCCTTTTCACATGTACTGCTCTCAAGATCATGTGAAGATCGACTCAAAAGGAAAGCAGAAATGCAGGTGTCCCCGTCCAGTGTCACCCACTGGCCAGCAGCGCAACGTGTCACATAGGTCTCATGCTCGCCATACATTAAAGGTAAAGGGACCCCAGACCATTAGGTCCAGTCGCGGACAACTCTGGGGTTGTGGCGCTCATCTCGCTTTACTGGCCGAGTTAACCGACGTTTGTCCGCAGACAGCTTTCAAGTCATGTGGCCAGCATGACAAAGCCGCTTCTGGCGAACCAGAGCAGCACACGGAAACACTGTTTACCTTCCCGCTGTTACCTATTTATCTATTTGCACTTTTTGGCGTGCTTTCAAACTGTTAGGTTGGCAGGAGCTGAGACCGAACAACAGGGGCTCACCCCGTCGCGGGGATTCGAACCGCCAACCTTCTGATCGGCAAGCCCTACACATTTACCACTTTAGTGACGCTTTGATGGCTGTAAGTTGTGCTTTAATGTAATTTTGATGGCTGAATGTTGTGCTTTAATGCTGTAACCTGTTCTGGGGACTTAGGGTAAAGGAAAGGTGTGGAACGAATAAAGAGACCAATAGATCACAGAGCTAACATCCTTAACAGTGTGCAGGATCCTCATGCAGTTTAAATGTCTCCCTGCTTGAAATCAAAAGTGGAATTTTACAGCTGCATCAGAAGAGTTGAGAACAAAAGGAGAGACCTCTCCAGAGTATCTCTGAGTCAGCAGAGCCGTAAGGCACAAAAGAAATCAGGAATAATTAACACGGACATAATATTTGATGAAGAATTAAAAGGACAACTGATGGAAATTAAAACCTCACACAGGAAATGGAAATTTATTTTCTTTTTGTGTATGGCGTGTTAATGTGAACGGTAACAATAAAATTTAATAATAAAAAAACACCTCACACAGGAAGAAGAAAGGAGAACTTCACTTGCGAACTTACAAACTACTATATGTGTTAATGCGAATTGAAATTAATTATTGTAGCTGTGGTATAAGGGTTTTTATCAATAATGGATTGTATTTGGTTTGAGTGATAGTCTGGAAGCAGATTTAAAGGGAATCTGACCTTGAAGTACAGCATGTGGGAAGTCACACAAAATTTGTAATTGGCTATGTAATTGATTTGTATTTGAATTGGTGTTGCTGTTTGGCATTAATATAATATGGCGCATATTGGATTTTTTGAAACTGAAAATTATTTTTTAAAAAAATTAACAAAACATATAAACGTGTGCAGGATGTGGGTTGAAGTGACCTGTGTCTGGTGTACAATAGGGGCTGGAAAGCTGTGGCCCAGAAGCCGATTGCAGGCCTTTCTGTGTGGCCCTCAGCACTCTCTCCAGACTGCCACCCCCTCACCAGTCCTGATTTGAATCCCCAAGTGGCTGGGATGTTCCCTTGAACTTGGCTGAGGCCTCTTTCCTCTTTTAACGGAGGACACAGTGGGGTGCCGGGGTGAGTACATCAGCTAGCCTACTGTGGTAAAATGTACATTTATTGAGCTGCCCTCCAACCCCGCCTACCACTGAATAGGAGCAGCATTTGTGCCTTTTCCTCCTAGAGGAACTGCTTCAGCCCCTGGGTCACTCTGTCCGGCTTTTTCTGCACCTTTCCCAGCTCTGCAATTCCCTTTTTTGAGATGCTGTGACCAGACCCATATACGCTTTTTCCAAACATGGCAGCCACACAGATTTGCACCATGGTGTGACAGTTTCAATTATTGATCCTTTTCCTTCTTATATTTCATGCAAGTTCACTGGGTCAGCTCTCAATCTTGCTCCTCGCTGGGTCCTTCAGACCAGCTATCTGCCTTTTCTTTTCTTTTTCTTTTATAAAATACCATTAATAAGAGACGCAGGTGGCGCTGTGGGTTAAACCACTGAGCCTAGGGCTTGCCGATCAGAAGGTCAGCGGTTCAAATCCCTGTGACGGGGTGAGCTCCCGTTGCTCGGTCCCAGCTCCTGCCAACCTAGCAGTTCGAAAGCACGTCAAAGTGCAAGTAGATAAATAGGTACCGCTCCAGGGAGGAGGTAAATGGCGTTTCCGTGTGCTGCTCTGGTTCGCCAGAAGCGGCTTAGTCATGCTGGCCACATGACCTGGAAGCTGTACCCCGGCTCCCTCGGCCAACAACGCGAGATGAGCGCCGCAACCCCAGAGCTAGTCACGACTGGACCTAATGATCAGGGGTCCCTTTACCTTTACCTTTACCATTAATAAACCAGCACAAGGACACTTACCTGTTTACACACCCATTCTTCACCTGGACACTCAAAACACACAAATGCCACCAATGCTTTGCAGAGGTGATGACGTCCCAAGTGCTGGCCAGTAGCCACTCTCCACAGCTGACTTCTGGCTCAAACCGACCGTGTTGGGAATGAGCAAAACTGGTTCTACAGGACTTAATGCAGTTCGTGGAAAGTTTCGTTTGTATTGAATGCAACAAGGACCCTTTGAAACCAGCCCCGCTTGGTTTACCAGCTCTGTAGCATCTTTTCTGACCAGCAACA
Organism: Zootoca vivipara; assembly: GCF_963506605.1. NCBI lineage: Eukaryota > Metazoa > Chordata > Lepidosauria > Squamata > Lacertidae > Zootoca > Zootoca vivipara. The sequence goes on from NC_083277.1 coordinate 14,191,331, forward strand.
ACTCCCTATGGCAGGCATAGGCAACCTTGGCTCTCCAGATGTTTTGGAACTACAGCTCCCATAATCCCTGACCACTGGCCCTGTTAGCTAGGGATCAGTACAGTAGCTAGGGAGCTGTAGTTCCAAAACATCTGGAGAGCCAAGGTTGCCTATGCCTGCCCTATGGCCTCGATCCAAGGTCTTCCCTTCCTCTTGATGCTCACCAGCCTGGTCAGGACAATTCTCCACTTACCGACAGCTTCTCCATAGCAGCACTCCCAGCACGAATATGATTAGAGACTGGAACGTGACACAAACAGCCAGCGGGATCCAGGTGCCCCCACTTCCTTCACTTTCTGGGCATGGAGGCGTTAAGCAACCTTTTACTTTTCCTACAGGAGAGAACAAGGCCATGAAATCCTGGCTCCAGCTCCCCCCCCCAGTGCACCAGAGAATGTTGGTACTAGAGTGTCAGGATCAGGTCTGATGCGGCGCGGTGCCGGAAATGGCTTCTGCAAATGTGTAGATGTCATTTCCGGTGCACTTCCGGGTCGGCGCGACACCAGAAATAGCTTGTGCGCATGCGTATGGGAGCTCGTTCCCCCACACTATGGCCGGTGCATGCGCACAAGCTATTTCTGGTGCCACGCCGACCCAGAGATGGGCAACCGCACCGCGGTGCGCCAGTAAGAGCAGGCGGCGGGGTTATCAGGGGCTGCACAATTGGCTCACGCAGGCCGCATTTGGCCCCCGGGCCGTAGTTTGAGGACCCTGGTGGAACCGGCCCAAAGCCGGGTAAGTTTGGGGACCCCTGGTCTACACTGACTGGCAGCAGCAGATTTCAGGTAGGGGACAGTCCTATTCCTTTCCGGTGACTGAACCTGGGACCTTTGGCATGCAAAGCAGATGCATGCCCTGTTACTGAACTCGGGGTTCCTTTCCAGAATACTGGTACTATTAAACAATACAGTGTTGACCAGCTGATGCATTAGTGGGGGACACGATTCAAGCATTGGATCTAGGACCCCTCCAGACGTCTTTTTAAATTGTGCATTAGTGGTGATTTGTGCTCATGGTAGTTTTGGAGTAGGTCTATATTATCCTGCTCTCAATACAGCTTGCACCTGCAAAGGTTTTGGGGCAGACACGCGGCTTCGTTTCCAGTTGGTTGCATGTTCCACACAGCTTCCTGATAAAATTCCATTAACTTTTGATATCACGAACATTCCAGAGGTTTTGCTTTTTTGTTGTTTTTGTCTCTCATTTTGTTGTGCTGAAATGCAAAAGTGCACCACTAGATGGCAATGGCACCATAAGTAACGGTCCCAGCAGAACACTGCAGAACCAATAAAGCAGAATTATGTGTGGATGGTCAGGAATAAATCTAACCGAATGCAAGATGACTACTGTACATACACACCAAATGCAGGCAACGCGCAACTTATGCATATTTAACTTGTGCACCTTCAACTTTAGGCTTTTTTTTTTTTTTACAAAGGGTTCAGAAAGCCAGTGAGTGTCCAGGGGGAAGGACCTTAGCAATCCCACCCACCACTGAATACAAACAATTTTGGCTATGCATGCTAACCGCGGAACGTAACCCCCACCTAAGTTGTGAATCACCTATATTTAAAGCACATCCCCACCCCAAGAATCCTGGGAACAGTAGTTTACCCCTCACAAAGCTGTATTTCTCAGCACCCTTAAAAAACTACAGTTCCCAACATTCTCTGGGGTGTGTGGAAATCTGCTTTGAAGGTAAGGTGTGCAAGCAGCCTATGATTGCACCAATAAAGGTAAAAAGGTAAAGGACCCCTGGACGGTTAAGTCCAGTCAAAGGTTACTATGGGGTTGTGGCGCTCATCTCCCTTTCAGGCCGAGGGAGCTGGCATTTGTCCACAGGCAGCTTTCTGGGTCATGTGGCCAGCAGGACTAAACCACCTCTGGTACAATGAGACACCGTGGCGCAGGGCCGTCTTAAGCATACCCGGTGCCCTGGTGCGATCCCTCTGGTGCCCCCCCCTTTCCCAGAGTTGACACCCCCCCACTGGCGGTGGCGGCGGGAGCTGCGTGGGGCTCGGTGGTGATGTCTTCATCGCCTTGCGCTGCCGCCGCTGCGGCACCGCTGGCCGAGCTTCTGGGTGAGGCGCTAGGGCGCCCGACGGCTCGGCGGTGCCCGTGACCTCGCTCGTGGGGCTCTACTGCAGCGCCGGCAGCAGCGCAGCCAGAGCCGCCGCCGCAGCAGGAGCCAGAGCCGGAGCTGAGCCGGGCGCGCAGCTGGCCGCTAGCCTGGCCGCCTTCTACACGTGCTTCCAGCCGGCCCGAGGCAAAGCTGGAGCCGGAGCGGCACCGGAGCAGCGGCAGCGGCAGCAGCGCCTGGAGATCAGTGCTGGCAAGAAGCCATACGGGCCATGCCGACAAGCGCCGGAAGGTGGGCTCTGCAGAGCGAAGCAGGGTCCTAGTGCCCCTGCTCCGCTTGCTTTGCTCCCTGCTCTCCCGTGAGCGGCGTGGCTGGCGGAGGGAAAAAGGAGGCCGCCGCGCAGCTCCCCCACTTGCTGGGGCGCCCCTCAGCGCCCCCTGAGCACCCAGGCGCCATGGTGCTGCGCCACCGGGGGTCTACCTAGAGCGGAAACCAGAGCACACGGAAATGCCGTTTACCTTCCCGCCACCTATTTATCTGCTTGCACTGACGTGCTTTCGAACTGCTAGGTTGGCAGGAGCAGGCAGGTTCCGTCTTAAGCACATCTATCACCATGGTGCAAAGGTCCCTCCAGCGCCCCCTCCCTGAGCAGCAGCAGCGCAGAAGCAGGAGGGCTGCGCTTGTCTCCGGTCCCGAGCCTCCAGGGGCGCCTCTGCAAGTCCTGTCAGGGGCGCTTCTTCCCGCCGCGGCCCCGGGAACCCGAACCGGTCCAGGCACCGTGGAGGGGAGCCTTGAAGGTGTTTTCCGGTTGCTGCCTCCTCCCCCCTCCCTGTCCCCATTGACTGATGTTCTCCTGCTACGAGGAGACAGTGCAGCTGATGGCCAACTACTTGCAGCACCGTCTCGGTTGCGCCACGCTGCCACCCAGCCACACGGCCAAGATGCTGCGCCGGGAGGCTGATGAGCTGGAGAGTCGTGAGCGGCCGTTCTTCCACAGCGCCTGCACGGCGGCTGCCTTGCCCCAGGAGCTGGGCCGGGTGGCGGCACAGATGGAAGCCTAGGGCGGCCTCAACTGGGGGCCGGGTGGTGGTGCTGGCCGTGTTTGCCGGCAACTTAGCGGCGCTGGCCGAGCGCGGCATTTGCGATGAGATGGCCGCTGTGGCGGAGGCGCTGGCCGCCTACTTGGCCGGGGAGAAGTGAGAGTGGCTGGAGGCGCACAGCAGCTCGGTAAGCGCACGGTGGCGGCCCACCAATGCTGGGGCGCCCCCTAGTGGCCGGGCGCCCTGGCGCATTGCGCCACCCAGCCCAGGCCTAGAGACGGCCCTGGGAGCAGGAACCGAGCAACGGGAGCTCACCCCGTCGTGGGGATTCAAACCGCCGACCTTCTGATCAGCAAGCCCAAGAGGCTCAGTGGTTTAGCCCACAGCACCACCGGCTGTTACTGCAACAATAACATGTTGCAATCTACAGCCGTGCAAACATGTAGCCTTTGAAACACACAGGAGTCATTTCTTCACAGGGCGCTTTTGTACTAAGCAGCTTGAGACTGTACATACCTTTGTGCAATAACATTGCCTAAAGCACCAGCTACTTTCTGTGTTGTCTGTACACAGACTTAGGTGTGTTTTCAAACTAGTGTGCCACGGGGCTCTCTGTTCCCTCCCCTCAGTTAGTGATTCCGCAGCCCTTTCAAATATATGCATACAGTCATCAATATCTCAGAACTTTAGCTACCCCCTCCCTAGCAAGCGCATTCCTTGCAAAGTAGCCCAAATACAGGTGAAACTCGGAAAATTTGAATATTGTCGAAAAGTGCATTTATTTCGGTAATGCAACTTATTTTTTTATTTTTATTTTAATCTTTACAAATGCTTATTTTTGGAAATTCCACAGTAATAAAACAAATAGTTACAATAACACAAAAATAAACAAAAATAAAAATCGCTATTACATTTCATGAATTCCATTCCGTTTATAATTGACCCGCCTAATGACAAATAATTACAATTACAACAAATAAAGCCTGACATATCTTGCTTTGCATGTCATGCATCTATCTCATATATTGGTTTCACCTTTTAAGTTGCATTACTGAAATAAATGCACTTTTCGATATTCTCATTTTCCGAGTTTCACCTGTACCTAGAAAGCCCCTTACCTTGAGGAAACGGCAGCCAACCGCAGCAGCCGCACGAATCCTGTCCCCTCGCCGTCAAACGGAAGGTGATCTCCTGCTTCTCTGCAAAGCTGCACTTCATTCTTCTCTCTTTGGTCTCCTTCCCTTCCCTCAAGCAAATGTGGAGCTGAGATGCCCTTTGACCTTTGAAGATGCTGTAGCCTCCCTCCTTCTCGCCTTGCTCCCGGAGAGCTTTCTTGCCTTCCCACCAGCTCACCACAGGAATGCCTGATTCCTTGCTCAAGAAAGAGCAGCTCAGGACATAGCACACAAGATCGGACCTTCTGCTCTCCAGCATCCACTTATTGCCTGGATGGGGAAAGAAACATCTCTGATGTGCCATGTTCACTGCCAGAAGCATTCGGAACTGGGACAGGAGGTGAGACGGTCTTGGGGCCTCTCTCTTCGTTGCCAGGGATCCAGGACTGGCTGGTTCAGAGGCAGGAGGGTCCGCTAGGGTAGGGCTGGCCTAGCCAGCTCATTATCCCACCAATGGCAGTGGTTATTGGGAATAGGGAACATAGGAAGCAGGGCCGTCTTTAGCAGGTGTGGTGCCAGGGTACAAATATCCGCTCAGCGCCCCCAAATTACCACGGATAGTGAGGTGTGTGTGTGTGAAACTGCGCACTGCCAGCCATGGGGAGGGGTGTGCACAACTCTTCCCCCCCCCATGCCACTGCGGAAGAGCAATCCCCATGGAGGCTTGAGAAGGAAGCTGCACGCCCGCCAGCCAGCCATATGTTTGATGGGGTGCAGCTAGCGGGCATGCAGGGAAAGTGGAGGCCGCTGGCAAAGCCACGCAGCTCCCCCACTTGCTGGGGCGCCCCTGAGAGGCCGCCGCCCTGGCGCAACGAACCACTAAGCCGTATTGGAAAGACGGCTCTGATAGGAAACGGCCTTATACTGAGTCAAACCATCGGTCTATCTATTTCAGCATCGCCTACACTGACTGCCAGGGCCGGCCCTATGATGAGACAGAGCGAGGCAGCCGCCTCAGGCGGCAGATGCTGAGAGGTGTGGAGCGGAGAGAACATTGTTGTGCCACTTTGCCTGCTCTGCCCCTCCCAAGCTATTCCGCTGCCCTCAGGTGCGGCAGAGGCATAGGAGCCAACTCCTAGGGGCTGAGGTCCCTTCACACACACCCAATAAAATATTTGAGGGGGCGCTCATCCTGCCACAAAGATAAGAGGCATTGCCAATTAAATGGTGCGTGTGTACTGAATCTTGTGATTGATTATGTGGGGATTACCTTACTCCCCCACCGCCCCCCCTTTTTAAATTCAAGTTGGCACTCCTGGCCCTGGGTCCAGTTCCAAAGTAAGATTTAACTTGGTAGACTTCTGTACATTTAAGGAGGAGGGGAGGCACCACCTTGTCGTCTGCTTCAGGCAGAAAAATATCTTGGACCAGCCTTACTGAATGGCAGTGGCTCTCCTGGATTTCAGGCAAGGATTTTACCCAGTCCTGCCTAGAGAAAACAAGGATTGAACTGAGCTACAGTCTTATGGCCAGTGCTTTTTTTCTAGGGAGACGCAGGGGCACGCATACCCCTAAACATTTTGTGAATCTAACTTTGTGCTTATTGAGGGGCAGTTTTTCAATATGAGTAGGAAAATGAGGGTAACCCTAAACATTTTTAAAGAAAAAACCACTGCTTATGGCGCTATAGAAAGGGGTCAGAATAATATAGGAGCAGGGGATTAGAGAATTTAAATGTATTTTATTATTTTTCCATAAGACAATATACATACATACATACATACATACATACATACATACATACATACATACTCTGCCCATCTGGCTGAGTTTCCCCAGCCACTCTGGGCGGCTCCCAACAGAATAATAATAATAATAATAATAATAATAATAGTAATAGTAATAGTTGTTGTTGTTATTATTATTATTATTATTAATCAATAAAACATCAGACTATAAAAACATCCATAAACAAATGTCATAAATACTCCACATATTAGGAAAACAATAACAGGTATGAGGGGGTCCCTAAGTGCGTTTTCAGTCTCATTTAATGCTGGTCCACTCACCTGTGATGACCACCAGGTCGTAATAATTGCCCGAGCTGCACCAGTATCTGCCGTGATCGCTGTCCGTCACATTGCTAAACCGAAGGGAGTAATTTGGAAGCATGCTGAGTCGATCCCAGGCCTCTGGGAGACGAGACACGGGGCTGTTCTCCGGCTTCGAAAAGAGAGGGGTGGGTCTGCCTTGCTGCTCATGGTACCAGGAGACTTCCCCGCGTTCGCCAGAGCAGGACGGACATGAGCATGGCAGCTCCTGCGAAGAGCCTTTCTCTGCATATATCACTTGGGGGGGGGGGAGAGAAGGCTTCATTAGGCCCCAGAAGGTTAAGATACACAAGAGAGACACCTCAGATGTTTTGGACCACAGCTCACATCACCCAACATGGCCAACAACAAAGGATTTTGGGAGCCTGCAGTCCACCACACCTGGAAGACACGCCATTGGTAACCCCCTGAACTGGCATTGCCATATCTAGCATTAAAAACAGAAGAAGCTGCATTGTTTGGAGTCGTACCATTGGATTTGGGAGGGGTGGAACAGGACATTCTCTTAAAAGTTTGTTTTTTGGTCAGGCTCCCCCTGAGAGTGGACATTGGTGAACCTCAGCTGGATAATGTTAAGTGAGATGCCCTTCCATGGGTGGAGAATTTCAGCCAACACTGTGGCTCCCACCCGGCCAATTTTAAGATTGCCATGGGCTTGGCCTCTGCTCATTACAGCCCTCCTCATTGAGCCTGTCACCTCCAACATCCACAGCTATGCCCTAGCAACAGTGTTTTGTTCAGTATTACAGAGCCAAATCACTCAAACCATACCTGCCAAGTTGCTGTCAGAGAAATAAGGGACCGGGCCGGAAATAGCAGACCGGAAGTAGCGCTGCCGCCATTATGGAACTGGGCGGAGCATGCTCAGAAGTGACTTTTGATGCTGCTTTGCCCAGTTCCAAAATGGCCACCGTGCCAGAAGTCGCACTGCAGCCATTTTGGAACTGGGCAGAGCAGCATCAAAAGTCGCTTCTGAGCATGCTCCGCCCAGTTCCAAAATGGCCATCACGCCAGAATAAACCAGGGGAAAACAAAAAAAATCCGTTTTTTCAGCTAGGAACAGCTGGAAAATGGGGATTTCCTGGGGGAAACGGGAGACTTGGCAGCTAAGACTCAAACCGAGAGAATTTTTCAGAGAATATTCCCACCCCCTTGCCTTCCCAAGAACTGTTGGAGAACAATTCCCCTCCCCCCACAAACATACACACCGCTTGCTTCCTGCCCCACCCTCCGGCCAACTGAAAATAATGTGGAGAAATGTGGAAGGCCATTTGACCAGTGCGGCCCCCAGGGTGAGCCTCGGCCATCCTATGAATAATTCCTTCAAATTATACAATCGGAATCATTGAGTGGGAAGGGTTCCTGTGGGCAAGTCCAGAGCTATAGCCTCCACAGCAGCCTCTCCTTGAAGACCTCTAGCAAACTGCTCCCATTGTCAATTTTTTCCTAGCCTTAAAGAGTTTCTCCTACTACTTAAACCTACTCTCCTGCAACCTTAGATCTTGCCCAGCAGCTCTTTGGGTTTTGGAATAATCCATTTGTGTGTGTGTGTGTGTGTGTGTGTGTGTGTGTGTGTGTGTGTCTTTTTCCCCCTGCAGTCTTAATAGTCCTTTCCCAGCATGGTGCAACACACCAGCAGAGCCAGTCCCAGACCTTCCAAGAGTTCCTTCTGTCCAGGATGTACAGGAGCTGTCCTGGTTTCTGATTTGATCCCGGAATGTCCCGCTTTTCCTTAGGACATTGCTATTTTCATTGGAGAAATGTTGGAGGGTATGGAGTTATAAACACACACACACACCCCGAGCCAAGGAGATGAGTAACTATACAACCTGTAGAAGACATCTGAAGGCAGCCCTGTATAGGGAGGTTTCTAAAATGTTTAATGTTTTATTATGTTTTTATATACAGTGATACCTTGGTTCTCGAACTTAATCCGTTCTGGGAGTCCGTTTGATTCCCGAAACGGTTCGAAAAACCAAGGCGCAGCTTCCGATTGGCTGCAGAAGCTTCCTGCATTCAATCAGAAGCCGCGGAAGCCGCGTCCGACATTCATCTTCCAAAAAATGTTCGCAAACTGGAACATTCACTTCCGGGTTTGCGGTGTTCGGAAGCCGGTTTGTTCAGGAGCCAAGCCATTTGAGTACAGCGGTACCTCGTGTTAAGAACTTAATTTGTTCCGGAGGTCCATTCTTAACCTGAAACTGTTCTTAACCTGAGGTACCACTTTAGCTAATGGGGCCTCCTGCCACTGCCGCGCTGCCGCTGTGCGATTTCTGTCCTCATCCTGATGCAAAATTCTTAACCCAAGGTACTATTTCTTTTTTCTTTTTTCAAAATAATTTTTTATTGGTTTTACAGAAAAACACAACACTTTAAACACAAAAAATACAAACAAAAATAACAAGAAAAAATACAAACAAAAATAGCAAGAAAAAATAACATTACAAAAACAACGATAAGAAACACAAAATTCAAAAAACCATAATTCTTTTCCTTTAACATTGTAAAAAGGGACTTCCTCGAGTTCCCTCTGTCTGCGGTTCATTTCTCCTTTATCTTTAGCAATTTCCAATTCATTGTTTAAAATTCCTTGCAATTTCAAATCTCTCATACATCCATTTACTTAACATAATTCTCAAACCCGCAGTTTCTATAAACTTCTAAATCTAATCTCAATATACAATTTTACCATATTTTTTTAAAATAAACTTTAAAATCTTTCCACTCTTCTTCTGTCACTTCTTCTCCCCGGTCGCGTATTCTCCCGGTCATCTCAGCCAGTTCCATGTACTCCATCATTTTCATTTGCCAATCGTCCACTGTTGGTAATTCTTGGGTCTTCCAGTTCTTGGCTAGTAATACTCTTGCCGCCGTTGTGGCATACATAAAAAATGTAACATTTTTCTTGGGGATCTCTTTTCCAATTATACCCAATAGAAAGGATTCTGGTTTCTTGATAAATGTGTTTTTCAACACTCTCTTAAGTTCATTATAAATCTTCTCCCAGAAATCCCTTACTAGTGGGCAAGTCCACCACATATGATAAAAAGATCCTTCCTCTTTCCCGAGGTACTATTTCTGGGTTAGCGGAGTCTGTAACCTGAAGCGTCTGTAACCCGAGGTACCACTGTACCAAGGTACCACTGTATGTTGGAAGCTGCTCAGAGTGGCTGGGACAATCCAGCCAGATGGGCAGGGTATAAATAAGACATTTATTATTATTATCATCATCATCATCAATGATGATGATGGAATAGGATGCCCCTATTTTCATCGGCAAAATGTTGGAGGGTATGCAATCCGGTGTTCCTGCTAGTGTGTTTGCACCATGCCAACCAGCCCACCACCTCTCCCCTCCCAGTAAGCAACAGCGACCCACCTGCCAGGAAGCTATGGCAGTACCCCCACCACACCCAGGAAACTGCTTCTGATGTCTCCCCAGCAGAGCTGCCTGGCACCGCTTCCACCCCCTCCAATCCCAAATATATGCAAACCAGCCCATCACTTCTATCTCTAGATCCATGGGTTTTCATTAACGTCATTATTCCTGTCTAAAATAAATGCAATTCAGAAAGTGGGGAGAGGAATCTTACGTTCAGCACCACCAAGCTGCAAGAAGATGGCAGCCACAGCAGCAAGGGCAGCCTTGAAATTCTGAGGGCCACCATCCATTTTGGAGGGGAGATGTCTCTGGTTGGACATTGCAGGGAGCAGAATGCGTTCTTCTACCATCTGGGTTCTTACGGTGGTGTTTTGTTGACTCATACGCTGTATTTATTTTATTTCTTTCAAACATAAACTGCTGAGGCATCAAAGGAAGGCAAAGAATACAGACATCAAGCTATATCTACATCCGACATACCCTGAGGGTACTGGTAGGATGGCTTATCAATAAGGGCATGAATTTGTTTGTTGTGGGGAAGGCGGAAGTAGCAGGAGGGAGATGATATATATATAGAAAGACCATCATAGAATCATAGAGTCAGAAGAGACCACAAAGGCCATCCAGTCCAACCCCCTGCCAAGCAGGAAACACCATCAAAGCATTCTTGACAGATGCCTGTCAAGCCTCTGCTTAAAGACCTCCAAAGAAGGAGATTCCACCACACTCCTTGGTAGCAAATTCCACTGCCCAACAGCTCTTACTGTCAGGAAGTTCTTCCTAATGTTTAGGTGGCATCTTCTTTCTTGTAGTTTGAATCCGTTGCTCCGTGTCCACTTCTCTGGAGCAGCAGAAAACAACCTCTCTCCCTCCTCTATATGACATCCTTTAATATATTTGAACATGGCTATCATATCACCCCTTAACCTTCTCTTCTCCAGGCTAAACATACCCAGCTCCCTAAGCCGTTCCTCATAAGGCATCGTTTCCAGGCCTTTGACCATTTTGGTTGCCCTCTTCTGGACCATTTTGACTCAAGAAAATCACCAATGTATAGTTCAAATCGGGAGAAATAAATACAGTAAATGGACAAAAGGACAAATATTCACAAAAATGTTTAGGGGTATGCGTACCCCTGCATCCCCCCAGAAAAAAGCACTGATAATAATCATAACAACAACAACAACAACAACAACAACAACAACAACAACAACAACAACAACGTTTGTGTAAATAAGGTTGGGACTGGACTGTATGCCTAAACATCCTTAGCTGGGTTGGAATTGAATCCCACTAAACTCAGTAGGATTTATTCTCCAGCAAAATAGGGCGGCGATTCCTTTAAGGGCTAGAGCGACGCGGGCGCCCCCTTGCATTAGCGGCCCTAGAAAGCAGAAGGGAAAAGCAGGCGCCGGAATCGCGTTCTGGGAAGAAAAAGGGGGAGGGGACACCAGAAGTCTTTTGTCCCCGTTCCCTTCCTGTACGAAACCCGGAAATGTAGCTCCTCCCCACCCTCTCCCTGCCGGTGCCGTATTGGCTTCAGGTCCGTCCCAAGATGGCGAAGCTGCTGAGCTGCATTCTGGGCCCACGGCTGTACCGGGTCTACCGGGACCGGGACCCCATCAGACCCCGTCGCATCAGGGCCGAGGCAGAAGACACGTCGCAGGCCCCGCTAGAACCGTCTTGGGTGAGCTTTATCACCTCTTTTCTCCCCCCCCCTTTCGGAGACTTGGTATCTCCCACGTCACCCTTTACCTGTATAGGGTTGGGGAGCGAAACCATTACTCTTAAGGGGGTGGGCATTGCCCTGTTTTCCTTGATGTCAACGTAGAGCAGCCTGAGTCTCATGGAGAGTCCGGGATACCAGTGGGCGATACCATTAGGATTGCGGGGGAAGGGAAGGGGAAAGAGGTATGAAAAAATCCAATTACTGAGCCCCCTTATTTAAACATGGCACACGCCCATCGTGGACAGTGTCATCACTGAGGGTCTGGGGCCACCTTTCTGGGATGAGACCATCATAAAACACGAGGGTGGGGGTGTTCTGTCCTTGAGGATATTTTCCAAAACAGTGACTAGCCTCGAAGGAGGAATGGAGAGAGAACGGTAGCTGGAATATTGCATCTTTTTGTACAATACTTCTTCTGTTCCCCCTCCCCTGTTCAAAATTAGCATTGCCACAACAATATCCTTACAGTTGCATTGCAAAGATCCAACAGGTGTAACTTTTTTTTTTGACATGGCACTGTTGGGATAGAATAGGCTTCCCGTGATGAATATCTGCCTGGTGAGAATCTGTTTCTCTGTTTTTAAAAAAGATAAGCCGCATCTTTCTGTGTGAAATCCCTCAATGCACCTCTCATTTATAAGAAACAAATGGAGACAATATTTTAAAATTTAAGAAAGGAAAAGCAGAGAGAATAAAAACAAAACTACCAGCAGTTTCAAGCAGTCAGCGAGCTGGAAGGGGAGTCACCGCCAAATGCCTGGCCTGGGGATATTAAAGTGTATGCACTTGGCCCCTGCAACCTTTCAAAGTTGGTACATTTCCAGTATCTTAAAAAGAGGGTGTTCTATAGACAGGGCTGCCACCACAGTCCCCACCTGCCCAGATTCAGAAGATGGGATATCTGGAGCCAGGTCAGTGAGGAAGATTCCCAAAGATCAGACAGGTTAGGAATTAGTATAGAAAGCTGCCCTATAACTTCGTCAAACCGTTGGCCCATCTAACTCAGCCAGCGGTGCTGGGAGGCACTGATGGGAATTGCAGCCCCAAATATATGGAGGGCACCAGGTTGACTAAAGCCGGTCCACACTTCATAGCGAACACTGTCCAAGGTTTCAGGCAGGTTTCTGAAGATGCCAGCACTGAACCTTTTACATGCAAGGTTACAGTCCCTTGATTAGCTTCCATGAAACCCCAGGATTCCTGTTTGGAAATCACTGTCCTAGTTCATTACTGATGCCTCTCTGGGCAAACCTGTTGGGGGGGAAAGGCTGTATCAGTTACTGTACATGCTAGCACACACACATAGCTTGCAGCATGGGAAATGAGATATTTTTGTTTCCAAGGCTGACTTAACTTTTGCCTATATTCTTCCTGGCACACATGGCTGCAATGCCGCATCTTCCAAAAGCTGTGCCTTAGTGACTATTTTGCTTTTGACGTGTGTTTTGTACGGTGCCCTGCATCAGGAGGGCCTATCCTGCATTCCTCCAGATGTTGGACTCCCAGTTCCCATCATCCCCAGCCAACACGGCCAGTGGTCAGGAACTGTGCCAACCGTATATATTGTTAAAACCTTCCAGGTCGAGCAGGTCTGTATCTTTTAAAGATATCCATTCTTTTAGCCATACCAGGCAGGATGCCTCATAGTATAGTTTGAAATCTGGCAGTGCGAAACCACCCCTCTCTCTTTTGTCTATTAAGAGCTTGTGTTTTATCCTTGGGGGTTTCCTCATGGGTGACTGAATCGGTAGAGAGTTGAGAAATCAGACCGATGCTTGGAGGTGGTAATAGGCTGGATGCAGGCCAATAAATAGAAGCTGAATCCTGAGAATATGCCTGTGTTCCATGTCCCGAGTTTTCAAGTCAGAGAGGTGGGGAGATTGCCTGTTCAAGTCAGAGAGGTGGGGGGTTGCCCTCCTCTAGAAGGAGCAGGTCGGTCGCTATGGGGTACCCCTAGATTTGGCACTTTTCATTAGTAACGTCTTTCCATCTCTGGCTGGTTCGCCAGCCACAGCACCTTTTGGATAGAAATTACTTGGCCCCAGTACTCCATGCTCTGGTAACTTCCAGATTGGATTGTTGCACTTAGCTCTATATGGAACTACCCTTAAAGATGGCTCAGAAATTACAGCTGATCCGAAACGTAGCGGCCAAACGTAGCTGACTGGGGTTCCATTATGGATCTCGCACAACCCCTGTTTTAAAAGAGCTATACTGGTTTCCAGTTCAAGGTGCTCGTGCGGCGTTTAAAGCTCTAAACCAGGCATAGGCAACCTTGGCTCTTCAGATGTTTTGGAACTACAACTCCCATGATCCCTAGCTAACAGGGCCAGCGGTCAGGGATCATGGGAGTTGTAGTTCCAAAACATCTGGAGAGCCAAGGTTGCCTATGCCTGCTCAAAACAACTTAGACCCCAGATTATCTAAAAGACCACCTCCTCCCCTACAGACCTCCTCAGGTGTTAAGATCAGCAGAGGAGACCCTGCTAGTTGCTCCAGCACCTTCAGAAACTTGTGACTTTGGCCTAGTAGGATAAGACTTTTATCTGTGGCAGCCCCTAATAATAATAATAATAATAATAATAATAATAATAATAATAATAATTTTTATTTGTACCCCGCCCATCTGGCTGAGTCTCCCCTAAGTTGTGGCACTCCCTCCACACAGAGGTAATAAATAAAAATGGTGGCAGGTGGAGAACAAGCAACATCTTCAGGTAAAGGTACCCCTGACCATTAGGTCCATTAGGTCCAGTCGCGGACGATTCTGGGGTGTGGTGCTCATCTCGCTTTACTGGCTGAGGGAACAATACAGCTTCCGGGTCATATGGCCAGCATGACTAAGCCACTTCTGGTGAACCAGAGCAGCGCACGGAAACACCGTATACCTTCCTGCCGGAGCAGTACCTATTTATCTATTTGCACTTTGAGGTGCTTTCAAACTGCTAGGTTGGCTGTGTACCAAACGGTTAATCTAGCCACTAAAATATATTGAGTCGTCACAATACCAAGGAGGGTGTACTTATTTCTAGAGTCGCTGCTTTCTGTTTCACTTTTCATCCTCTCCTGTATTGTGCAATTCTCGTGCCTTTCTGTTTCCCAGAATTGCAATACATCACGTTGCAATACATCAGAATTGCAATACATCACGTTGTGTTTCCTGCCTTCTCTCCCCACCCCCACAGCGCCCTCAAATCTGCTCTGATAGGTTGGCTGGAAACCTAGAGCAGGTATGGGGGTGTGGGGAAGGTTTGCCGGGAGATGGGGGGGGAGGTTCTGCTGTGCTCACAGAAATTGTTCTGCGTGTGCAACGATTTTGTTGGACGCAGCCCAGTCATTACTGTCTGCCTCGAGAAGTGAGCTTAGTGCTTATTGAATTTTGAGAAACTCTGAGCTCTCCAGCCCCTCCCCAGCAAGGGAGATGGTGTGCGGTATTGAAGATGAATAAACTTGCATCCTGTATCCATAAACATCAAGCTTTGTAGAGGAAGAGCTACTAACTATATGTGTCCCCCGCCTTTCCGCCAGGGAGCAAAGGGCACCATGCATGAGGTTAATCCCTTAGCATTTAGAAGAGAACACTTTGCACTTTCTTTAACGCTGCAGCAACAGCTTACTCGCCTGCCTTGATCCTTGGCCGCTGCAGCATTGCACCATCCCATTGCAGGCTGTATATTGCATGTGAAGCTGTGCAGTGTCGCTGGCTTGAGATGCATCTAGTTTGAGGAACCTTTGGCTCTCCACATGTGCCTGAGCTATAACTCCTATCATCCCTGCAAGTGGGGCTGGCGGGAGTCGTAGTTCAGCCACACCTGGAGGGCCAAAGATTCCCCGCACTTGCCATACGTCATCATGAAAAAGATGGTGGCTAAGCTCCCCAAATGGCTGCTGTGTTCGTAGGACAGCCTTCCCCACAACCTGCTCCCCTCTACGGTAGTTGTTTTAGGCTACAACTCCCACCAGTCCCAGTAGCCCCAAGCTGCTGGAGGGCCGGACCGGGTTGGGAAGGGCTGCCCCAGGGGGCAGCCCTGGAAACAATGCAATAGAAATATGACAAGTCACTGTGGAGTCAAAACAGTGCTACCGGTAAGAATTTCTGCTTGCCTGAGGAGATGATATCCCCTCTCCTCCTTCATCCCCTGATGACGGGGGTTCTCCTGACCCTTTGGGGCTGACTGGGGAGCAGGGAGTCTAACTGCATGATCAGGAATTGTGGTTCTGGCTTCCACTGGCACAGCAATTTAATTTACAGTGGCCCACGATAATTCCAACCCACCACTGCTAGGCTAAGGCCAAGGGGCATGGCTCCCAGGTCTGTGGATGTGGCTTTTCAGACGGGTGTGTTTATTAAAGCAATCATCCCATTAAGCGTACTGTTTTTGGTGGACAGGGGGCGGGCGGGTGTGGGGGGACTCCCTGGTCCTGAATGGGGTCACTGTGCCCCTGAACGACCAGGTGCGCAGCCTGGGAGTCATTTTGGACTCACAGCTGTCCATGGAGGCGCAGGTCAATTCTGTGTCCAGGGCGGCTGTCTACCAGCTCCATCTGGTACGCAGGCTGAGACCCTACCTGCCCGCAGACTGTCTCGCCAGAGTGGTGCATGCTCTGGTTATCTCCCGCTTGGACTACTGCAATGCGCTCTACGTGGGGCTGCCTTTGAAGGTGACCTGGAAACTGCAATTAATCCAGAATGCGGCAGCTAGACTAGTGACTGGGAGTGGTCACCGGGACCACATAACACCGGTCCTGAGAGATCTACACTGGCTCCCAGTACGTTTCCGAGCACAATTCAAAGTGTTGGTACTGACCTTTAAAGCCCTAAACAGCCTCGGTCCTGTATACCTGAAGGAGCATCTCCACCCCCATCATTCAGCCTGGGCACTGAGATCCGGCGCCGAGGGCCTTCTGGCGGTTCCCTCATTGCGAGAAGTGAGGTTACAGGGAACCAGACAGAGGGCCTTCTCGGTAGTGGCACCCGCCCTGTGGAATGCCCTCCCACCAGATGTCAAGGCAATAAGCAACTATTTTACTTTTAGAAGACAACTGAAGGCGGCCCTGTTTAGGGAAGTTTTTAATGTTAGATGCTGTACTGTTTTTAATATTCGCTTGGAAGCCGCCCAGAGTGGCTGGGGAAACCCAGCCAGATGGGCGGAGTATAAATAATAAATTATTATTATTATTATTATTATTATTATTATTATTATTATTATTCTGCCCATGAGCATACATTGGAGTGAGAGCTAAGGTTTTTGGTCCAGTTCTGGATACTGTACTTTAGTATGCCTGTGTTATAAGAATTCTAAGGTCCCAAATATAAAGTAAACTGTTGCAACAGTTTAATAAAGATCAGGCTTACTAGCTGCTTTGCTTCTCAATAGTCTCTGGTTGACCTCTGTTATTTTCTCCTACCAATAGGGAACCCACTTAAGGACTCTATACGAGCTCTTGGATACCCCATAAAAGAAAAGGAGCAGGGTTTTTTCTAGATCACTTGCTCGGTTTCTCTTTCTCTCTCCCTCCCATTTTTTTGCTGTACAGTAATTATATTATTATTATTATTATTATTTAGTAAATTTGTATACCACCCCTCATTCGTAGATCTCGGGGTGGTTTGCAACATACAAATGCTTAGTCACCAGGCATGAGGCTGCAGTCCAGGCAAGAAGCCCTGAAGCCAATATGAGAAATCAGAAAGATTTCTGTGGTTTGCATGAGTAACAATATAGCATCAGTAAAAATTTCCTTTCATTTGGGAACTAGGGCCGTGTTGCCTACAGATACAAATGCAGGGGTTAATTGGTTAACTTCTTTGAAGCATCAGGTCCACCCCTCCCCCAAAAAACAAGCAAAACCATGCACCAGCTTTTCAAAAGAAAAGTGTCCTTCTCTCCCTTCCCTGCTCCAGCCTTTCTTCAAAAGACTTCAGCCCAAATTCAGCAACTGTTTTGTTTCTTTTCAACAGGAATCGTACTACCAGCCACGGACGCTTGAGAAACATGCAGACAGCATCCTTGCGCTGGTGAGCACATACTCTGTGCATTCCGTCTGCCAAAGTACTCTTTATCTTCCAGCTGTTCTAGACGACCTAGTGGCAGTGTGCTCATTCTGCAAAATGTGTTGGAAGCTTAGGGGTTTCCACTTAACTCAGGGGCGTAGCTAGCTGCTTTGGCACCCGGCACACAGGGGGGCACTGCCGCAAGCTGCCCACAGAGTCTGCCTGGTGGACGCAAGCCCCACGCTGCCGTTTCAGGCAGCATGGGGCCCCAAGCCGCTGCGTCACTCCCAGGAGAGATGCGTGGGTTGAGTGCGCTGCAGGCCAGGCCCCGTGGTAAGTGCCGCCCCCTGTGGGGGTACCGTTTTGTCACGCCCTCAGGGATGACACCCGGGGTGGGCCACATCCCCTGCACCCCCCTTCCTATGCCCCTGACTTAGCTCGCAGGTACTTCAATAGTCCCCCCATGTTAAAGCAAAGCAAAATCCCAGAAGCTTACTGCAAGTTAAATATTAAGCCATGCAGCACATCAGGGTCAGCCCAGAATATAGTCCAGTCCCTGCTGTGCTTGTTTTCTGCTGGCAGGAAGGTTTTGAGATATGTGTGTGTGTATACCAGGCATCCCCAAACTACGGCCCGCAAGCCGGATACGGCCTGAAGGACTCATTTATCTGGCCCGCAGCGACCCCTGCCACTTGCTGCTGCCGCCTGCTCTTACCGGTGCGGCGTGGCGTGACGCGGTTGCCCACTTCTGAGTCACAGGAGCACCGGAAATAGCTTGCGCACATGCGCAAGTGTCATTTCCGCCGCACTTCTGGGTCGGAGAAGGCCCATGCGCACAAGCTATTTCCGGTGCTCCTGCGACTTGGAAGTGCACCGGAAATAGCGTGTGTGCACGCCTATGGGCGCTCGCTCCCCGCCCCCCGGCCCACCGCATGATTGGCGCTGCAGGAACCGGCCCAAAGCATGGTAAGTTTGTTTGTATGTATACATACATACATACACACACACACACATACAGAGAGAGAGAGTGTGTGTGTTCAAATTGGGGAAAATAAATACAGTAAATGGACAAAGATTCACAAAATGTTTAGGAGTCTGCGTATCCCCAGAAAAAAGCTCTTTCTCTCTCTCTCTCTCTCTCTGTGTGTGTGTGTGGCAATATTCAAAACCATGATTCTGGCACATAGTGAGGTAATAGATTGATGAGATCACATTCTACACTGAACCATAGGTGGAGGGCTTAAAAAATAAAATAAAAACCAGTCTTTTTTCTTGCATGTAATAATCTAGCACGGCAGGGAAAGAATGCGTTAAACCTTTCTCCCTGTTGTACTAGTTTTCTACAGGCGTGGAGGGCTGTTTGTTTGTTTGTTTGTTTGTTTGCATAGGGAAGCATTCAAGAATCCCAGCGCACGTCCCTCACATGTTCCTCCATTCTGTGACGGTGCAATCCAGAGTGCCGTTATGATGACCCTGCATGTGTAGGACAGCTGGTGCCCCTCCCGGGGAATTTGGGTTTCCACCTCTCCTTGGCCCAGAATGTAACCTTTTGCTAAGAGGTTGTTGAGAGAAGCAAGACCTCATTAGGAGCAGCTCAGTGAAAGCATGTTTACTCGCAACCCAGTCCCCCTTGGTTTCCGCCAGTAGCCATGGATGCAGGGCTGCACTTTGCAGGCTTGATTCTCTCTGAGCATTAAACTAGCTCCCTTGGCTCCCTCCTCTCTGTTGCGTAAAACACCAGGGCCTTCATCAACGAGCCCCCAGAAATGCCTAGGAAAAGCCTGCTCTCTATGTGACTTAAGCCGTTCCTTTGCTCTGTCCCTGCAGGCTTCCGTACTGTGGTCCATTTCCTACTACTCTTCCCCGCTCGCTGTGTTTTACCTGTACAGAAAAGGTAATGGGCTGCTGCTCTATGGGCAAACTCTTTGGCAACGTGCTGCTGGCTCAAGCATAGCACTAGAAAGCTTCCGACGCTGGGAAGTTATGGGGGTGCGGGACTGTTAGCTCAGGGGTAAAGCACTTGTTTTGCATGCGGAAGGCTCCAGTTTCAATCCCCGGCCTCTCCAAGTGGGTCTTGGAAAGATTTGTATCCAAAACACGGGACGTCCGCTGCCTGTTAGGATGAACAGGGTGCAGGAGCTGCCTTACGCTATGTCAAACCTTGAATCCATGCATCTTAGGATTCTTTATACCACGTGCAGAGAAGCTACGGCTCATCAGATGTCGCTGAACTACAACTCCCACCATTCCCTGGCCATGCCCACTGGGGTTGATGGGAGTTGGTAATTCAGCAACATTGGAGGCGCCCACGCCTGGCACAACCAACCCTAAGCTACAGGGACTGGTGGGCTGACTGTGGTATAAGGCAGCGTCCCATGCAGGGAAGAAAACCGGAAACTTTTCACTACCATTGCCACCAGAAAATGGCTGGTGTGCCATGGAAAATAAATTTAAAGTTGCTGGCAAGCCAAAAGTACCCCCTGACAGCAGAGGCTGTGCACCACGTCATGTTTTTGTTTTTAAACTCTTTATTTCACGCTTTTACCCTGCATTTTCATCCTGTGAACCACCCCGAGATCTTCGGGTGAAGGGCAGTTGTCTAAATTTAATAAATAAGTAAACCTTCCTGCCGGCTCCTGTCAAGGGTGACTCTGCTCTTGTCCTTGTGTTTCATATTGTTGTTGGGTTAGTCGGGCAAGAGAAAGCACTTCTTCACACAACGCGTACTTAAAGCTGTGAAATCCACTCCTGGCAGAGGCAGCCAAGGCCAGTAATGTGGGCGTCTTCGAAAGAGGAATATTGCCAGCCTAGAGACCTCCCACAGAAGAGGCACACAAAGAAAGGTTTATATGAAGAGAGGCAGGGACACGGGTGGCGCTGTGGTCTAAGCCCCTCAGCCTCTTGGGCTTGCCAATCAGAAGGTTGGTGGTTCGAATCCCCTCTGTCCCAGCTCCTGCCAACCTAGCAGTTGGAAAGCATGCCAGGGCAAGTAGATGAATAGGTACCGCTACAGCAGGAAGGTAAATGGCGTTTCCGCGCGCTCTGGTTTCTGTCACGGTGTTCTGTTGCGCCAGAAGCGGTTTAGTCCTGCTGGCCACATGACCCGGAAAGCTGTCTGTGGACAAACGGCAGCTCCCTCGGCCTGAAAGCGAGATGAGCGCCGCAACCCCATAGTCGCCTTTGACTGGACTTCACTGTCTAGGGGTCCTTTACCTTTACCTTTATGGAGAGAGGCAGTCCCTGAGGTATTGTGGTCCAGAGCCATTTAAGGCTTTGAAGGTCAAAAACTAACGCTTTGAATTGGGCCCAGAAACTAATTGGCAGCTAGTGCAGTCGGGCCAGGACCAGCGCAATATGCTCACTGCTCCAATAAAAGTTTGTTCCTTATAGGAGATTGTTGTTCTCTCTCGGGGAACTGCCTTGCATCACGAGGCAGCTGCCATTCAAGGTCAGACAAAGGAT
Source organism: Zootoca vivipara (assembly GCF_963506605.1). Taxonomy (NCBI): domain Eukaryota; kingdom Metazoa; phylum Chordata; class Lepidosauria; order Squamata; family Lacertidae; genus Zootoca; species Zootoca vivipara. The sequence goes on from NC_083277.1 coordinate 14,212,284, forward strand.
TCCTTGTGCGCATGTTGTGTGGAGAATGACAAAGTGATTTTGCAAGGCTGCCTTCTGCCCTGCAAATGTTTCCTCAAAATTTTGGGTGTAGGGGGTTTACCCCTCCTCCACTTCCCAAAGTGCGATAGTCTCCCAGTGGTAATCTTCCTCCCTCCCGCCCTTCATATTTTGGGGAGGGGTGAAGCCGGGGCCTCCTAGTGAGTTCATAGATGGGGTGGAATTTGAATCGGTGCGGTGAGCCGCTTCCTGCATCACGACTTGGTCTGGTCTCTTAGCAACTTGGCAAATATTTTATTACACTTGGAAAACAGGCCCGTATCATTGGACGTACATTGGGCTTCCTCTTTTCAAAGCTCAGGTCAGCTTACGTAGGGCTCCCGGCTGTCTCCCATCTGGGCACTAATCATGTCATGTGTTTGTGTTTCAATTGCAAGCTGCCTTGAGCCTGTTTTCTTTAGAAAGGTGGCTAAACTCATTCAATAAGCAGCACAAGCACTACAGGAGCAGCAGGTTTTCCCAGACTGCCCGTTCCACACAGCGAGAGCCTTGCTTTTCCTACAGTTTTAGTTATACAGTGGTACCTCGACTTACGAAGACGATCCGTTCCGCGGCCGTCTTCGTAAGTCAAAGTCTTCGGTTGTCGAAGCGCCCGTTCTGCGCATGCGTGAAGCGCGATTTCATGCTTCTGTGCATGCACAGCAAAAAGACATTCGGGTTTGTCGACTTCGGAAGTTGAAACCTTCGGAAGTCGAGGTATGACTGTATTATTTTTAAAATAACTCCCGCAGCACGAGGCATTTTTAATCTTCCTAACAGCATGGTAAAACATAATTTATCCCCTCCCCCCGGATTTGTTATTGGCAGAAGAGTTTTTGTCAGTCTCTATGAATCTGAGGCTACCCTCCTCGCTCCCCCCTTTTTTGGAGGGTCGCACAAGTCTGAAGCCTTCATGGTTTCAGGTGCCAAAGTCACAATACCACTGGCCTATTGGCGACCTCACTTCTGAGACTGGTGTGGAATTCATCTTAAATGATTATTACTTTCAGTCAGCAAAGTGTCTGACACGTTGCATTGTTCCTATTTAGTTGCATGAGGTGTCCATATCCCACGTGAATAATCATTTAATGCGTCCCTCCCTTTAATCGCAGTCTCGGGTAATGAGGGCCAATAGAATACAGTGGTGCCTCAACTTACGAATTTAATCCGTTCCGAAGGCACCTTCGTAGGTCGAAAAAATTGTTAGTCAAAAAGCGCCATTGGAAACGTGATTTCCCATAGGAATGCATTGGAAATGGAAAAATTCGTAAGTCGAAGCAACCCCATCTAAAAATCGGAAGTTGAAAAAACCCTATCTAAAACCGCCGCGGTTTCCATTCAGATGTCGAGAAATTTGTAAGCGTTTGGCCATTTGCCCCATTCGTAAGTCGAAAAATTTGGTTGTCGAGTCATTCGTAAGTCGAGGTACCACTGTAGTTGCCAAAATGGGGCAAACGGGGTGAGGGGAGAGTGAGTTAACATGTTCAGAGGAGCCTTCAGCTTTGCAGAAGGACAGAAATTGTTTTTTAAAAACAACAGCAACTGAGGTCCGGGGCTGCCCGGTAGCTACAGAATAGTGATTGTTTTAAAAGAAAAATGGGTGTGTTATGCTCTGCTGGAGCCTAACAGCATATAGCATCCTGGAAAAAAGGTAGAGCCAGCTGGCAGATCCCTGAACAAAAGCATTCCTTCCAGGAAGTGAAGGTGCACAGCAACATTTTGTGGCTGGCCCCGTTTGTTGCGTTTTTCGGACCCTGCCGTCCTATTGATGTGCACAGTGCAACTGCCAAGGGTTTCAACATGCATAGGCCGGATGAATCGCGGCAATGTGACGGGTAACGGGGGCGGTGGAGGGGCCATTCTCATGCAGGCACCCCTCTGCTGGCCGCCGATGCTCTTTCATGTAAGCACGCCAAACGGGGTTGCCGACTTTCTCGTTGCAAGCCCTGTGCTCGGGAGCTGTTGCCCTTTGACCTTTGTGCACTGATGACAAATCACATGCTTGTGTGTTCTTCCCATGGGATAGAACAGGGGTAGGGAACCTAAGACCCCGGGGGCTGGATGTGGCCCATTCGCCTTCTCAATCCGGCCCGTGGACAGTCCGGGAATCAGCGTGCTTTTACATGAGTAGAATGTGTCCTTTTATTAAAAATGCATCTCTGGGTTATTTGTGGGGCATAGAAATTCGTTCTCCTCCCCCCCCCTCCAAAATATAGTCTGGCCCACCACATGGTCGGAGGGACAGTGGACCAGCCCATGGCTGGAAAAGGTTGCTGACCCCTGGGATAGAATAAAAGTTCTGAGCGCAGTTCTCGCTGTAAGAAAAGCATCCCAGGCAAAGCAGCCTCTTGAGGTTCCGAGTGCTTGTTCTGACTGCCTCCCCCTCTTTGCTTGCCTCTCTTTCCAGGGTATTTGACGATGTCGAAAGTTGTTGCTTTCTCTCACTATGCCGGGACCATGCTGCTCCTGCTGGCGGGAATCGCCTGCCTCAGAGGTGAGCGTTTCCTGGAGTCTGAAGGCTCTTGGCAGAAGAGGGGAACCTGTGCCCCCTGCCCAGTATCCCCAGACTACAACTCACGCCCTTCCTGGCTAGTGGCGATGCGCGCTGGGGCTGACGGGAGCTGGGGGTTGTATTCAGCTACGTTTTACTCAGAGCAAAGCCATTGAAATTGATAGACCCAAGTTAGCCATGTTCATTCATTTCTGCAGGTCTACTCTAAGTAGGACCAGCATTGACTGGAGCCCAACAATGTCTTGGAGACCTTATCCATTGAGTCAGGAGCCACCATGCCTTCCTTGGATTTTGGTGGCATGAAATAGTCTGATTCATATTTTTTTTATGTAGGGCCATCAATGCATTTAAGCATTTGCATGTTTCCTTCCTCGGTCTTCAGCTCACAACATGTTTGGAGGGGGGGGGGAGGAGGGAACAACCTAGAAGCTATCACACCACACCGCAATTATAAAATCAGTAAAACAGAAAGAAAACAGCAGATTAAGCAAAGTAAACATGATGGTTTGCGACCAGCTAATAACACAAAAGCAGGCTGGCTGAAATCAATGGACTTTAGTTAGTCGCCACTGATTTCAGCAAGTCTGCTTCAGATTTTGACTTACTTGGATTCAACCCACCTTGGCAGGGTAGCACAAGGGGGAAAGTCATGTCTGTGCCCCAAGGAGCTTCCAAACGACACTTCGACCGGAGAGGGAACAGGAGAACGGCCAGTAGGCAAGAACGGCAGGAATAATATTTATGATATCAAGGGGTTAAACCCAAAGGCTTCATAGAAGAGAGAGCTTTTGAGGAGGGGTGGGGATAAAGTGAGTGGGGAGGTGGTGCTTTGTGGGGGCTGAAGCAGAAGAGGCAGCTGGATGCTGTGGGGCTTCAGTCCCTGAAAGCTTTTCAAATCCAAACTCTTCTTTCCTCCTCTTTTCAGGCATCGGTCGCTGGACAAACCCCCAGTATATCCAGTTCATCACCATCCTAGAGGATGCACACCGGTATGGCACCCCTGAGCACAAGGTAAGAGTGGCTGCAATTGACAGGCCCCATCCTGATTGACTCTCAGGGCCATCCCATCACCCCCTGACTACCCTCTGGGAGCTGCACTCCCAACATCTAGAAGGCCATAGATTCCCCATTCCTGATCTGTTTAGACTTACTCCTTGCCTTTCCCTTGGCTTCTCTGTGGCTTGTAGTTTTAAGGAAGTGCTGTTCGTACCATGCTGAGGAGGACTGCACTGAGGAAGAACGGTGGGAGCCACCCCCTCCTCCTGTTCCTGATCCTGAATCTTCCTAGGAGCAATATAGAGGACAGTATAGATTTGGAACAGTACCTTGCAGAGGGGCATAGTTCAGAAGCAGAAGCCGGGAAATATTGGATGGGGAATAGCTTGGAGAAGAAACACTGGGAGAGAGATGGTTAACAGATTCACTGTCTCTGGAAAGCATCCATCCCACTTTCCCCAAGGTCAAGGAGAGCTGAGAAAGTGGCAGAACAGAAAGCACAGAGGGTACAAACTCAGGTTACAAGACATAGGAGTAATGTAGATTAATAGGGACGGAAGGGGAGTAAGCCTTAATTGGGAGCACCGTCATTCTAGAGATGCGTTCTGTTGCCTCTCGCTGTGATTATTAAAGATTCTAACTGGTAAGAAGACTCCTTTTCCTTTGTTCCGCTTATCTACGGCCAAGGGGGAAGAAGCCGATTCCCTGAAGCCTGACACATGTTCCGCAATTGATCCCGGGAAAGATTGGTTGATCCCAGGGGAAATATTGAGCGCCAACTGAAATAGGCGAAAGGTTTGCCTCCTTTCCAGTCTGTGTCTGAAAGCCCATTGAGTCAGAAGCTTTGTTGACCCATTGATTCAGCATCTACATCCGTGATTTTTCTCACGCTTTCTCTGCATTGCAGAAGAAACTTGCCAGTTACAACTTTGATTTCCGGAGCTGGCCTGTGGATTTTCGGTGGGATGACGCTACGAGTCGGTGAGTGGGTTGGGAGGAAACAGGAGTCCGTCCTCCTGGTCTCTTCTCCACTCTCCACATTCCTTACCCTTGAAGGCAGCTCTTGCTTAGGAAAAGCCAGTGTTTCCTGCTATAGGCTTCCCTTCTATAGTTAATCATGTTATGTTCCAGTAGATGTGATTAGAATGTGCATAAAGGCCCAGCAATGTGCACAATCACAGGATTGTAGAGTTGGAAGAGACCCTGAGGATCATCTATTCTAACCCCCTGCAAGGCAGGAATTTGCAGCCGTCCCATGCAGGGATTGAACCTGCAACCGTGGCATTATCAGACCACGCTCTAACCCACTGAGCTATCCAGGATCTCCAGACATATTGGAAGACACATATGAATGGCACCAGCTGGGGATTTGCATGCTAGCCAATGCATGACGTCTCCAAGTGATGTGGAAAGAGCATTCATGAATTGAGTCATTTCATACCTTTCTGGTTGGTGTGCACATTCTTCCTTGGAGACTTTGCACATTCACCGGCAAATGTGTGTAAATTCCAGCGTGTCATTTTTGCACATTACCTAGTTGGGGTACATAGCTGCCTATTTACCTCCCAGATATGCATATGTTCTCCGCTATCTCTAGGGCAACTTTCACCAACCTGTTGCCCTCCAGATGTTTGGGGCATGGAGCTGACGCGTCTTGTAGCCCTCGGAGCACCCGGAGGGCGCTAGAGAAAAGAAGTCGGGGTATTCACTTCCCACTCCCTCCTGCAGGTCAGATTCCCGAAATGTTCCCCTGTTGCGGTCAGAACCAAAGCACCGGAGTGCTGTCAACGGCTTCCTCCATGCCCTTAAAAAGCTGCCCTGCCAGATTGCCAGGTAAACCTCCTTTTTCGCTCTTTGCCCTTTTGCAAAGTGTAGCTTGGAAGCATGAGCCCCTGCCTGCTGATGCCCACAATTATCAGTGTTTGGCCTTTTGACATGCCAGGAGCCCAACTTAAACGTGCTCAAAGATTGGCTGTCTCATATTCTACTCAGCAGCTTTGATTGGTTGATTGTTCAGTACAGTGGTACCTTGGTTCTCAAACGCCTTGGTACTCAAACAACTTGGAACCCAAACACTGCAAACCCGGAAGTAAGTGTCCAGAAGCCGAACATGCTCCGTTTTGAATGTTATGCTTCTGATTTGAGTGCCACACTTCCATTTTGAGTGTTACGCTGAGGTCTGTCTGTTTTTGCTATTTGTTTTGCTTTTTTGTGGCTCTTTTTGTTTCGTTTTTGTGACTGTGTGGAACCCAGTTCAGCTACTGAATGATTGATTGTGTGACTGGAGTACACTATTTATTGTTTTCATTTTATGGACCAATGGTCTCATTAGATAGTGTAATTCATGTTAAATTGCTGATTTAAGGGTTGTTTCTAAAAGTCTGGAATGGATTAATCCATTTTGCATTACGTTCTATGGGAAAGCACGCATTGGTTTTGGAACCAACTTCCGGAACGGATTAAGTTTGAGAACCAAGCTACCACTGTACAGTGAAACCTTGGAACTTGAATGTAATCCGTTCCGGAAGACCGTTCGACTTCTGAAACGTTTGAGTTCCGAGGCGCGGCTTCCAATTGGCCGGCAGCTAGGTTTTTGCACAAGGGAAGCCACATCGGACGTTCGTGTTCCGAGGAACGTTCGAAAACTGGAGCACTTCCTTCCAGGTTTTGGGCATTCAGAAGCCAAAACGTTTGAGAATGGAGCTGTTTGAGAACCAAGGTTTGACTGTATATGAGGAGGGCTGGATATTAAGTTGAAAGGATAATGAATGAATAAATGAATGATTGGCTGGTGGGAAGAGAGTCTCTTGGACTCTTGGGTTCCTCATTGGCTGTGGTGGGAATAGGGAGGGCCAGCTAATTTTTTTAATGGTTTTTATTAAAAGATTTTCATAGTTAACAAGGGTCTCTGTTTTCAATTCATAGAGTCCTTTCTACGGGTCAGTTATATTTGCTCTGAGACACTGTTGTCATAGAGAGGGTGAGGTTGGTGGGGAGAAAGAGGGAAGATAATGAACCTTCCTTCTTTTGCTTAGTATATGTGCAGAGTTTTTGTGTCGGGGTCGCGAGGGTAAATTCTTCATTTGTCAGCTTGTTTGTTTTTGTCGGGGATGCGAGAGGTTGGGGAGCCCAGAGCATGGTTGGCTGGCGATGCAATGAGCCGCAAACTTTCCACTGAGTTTTCCAAAGCTCAGCATGGCGGCTGCATGCTTTGCAGACACCGATCCCTTATTTCTCCTTTTTTTCTTTTTTCCTTGACAGCTTCCTAGTGGCTCACACCTTTGGGCGACGCATGCTGTACCCAGGCTCTGTGTATCTACTGCAGAAGGCCCTCATGCCTATGTTGCTCCAAGGGCAGGCCCGACTGGTGGAGGAAGTGAGTGCCAGCTGGCCGAGAAGCTGTGATCAGTTTCTCCGTAGCCGGACGACACGGAAGTGCTACTTCCCGGCTTCATTTTGCACCTGGGAAGCTAAGAGGCTTAAATCCCAATCGTGCTCTGTCCCTCTTGTATGTTGCAGTGCAACGGGAAGCGAGCAAAGCTGGCGGCTTGCGATGGAAATGAAATCGACACCATGTTCATGGACCGCAGAGAGACCTTTGAGCCGCAAGGCAGGAAACTGGTGAGTTGACACCCAAGGACTAGCGCTCAAGATCTTGTTCATTCATCCAGTGCTGTGCAGGGGCAAGAGATGAAGGAAGGGTGTAATAATAATAGTAGTAGTAATCATCATCACCATCATCTATATACAGTCGTACCTCGGGTTACGACCACCTCGGTTTGCGAACAATTCGGGTTACGAACTGCGCAACCTCGGAAGTGTTTTCGCCGCGTGCGCAGAAGCGGCGCGCGCGGTCTGCGCAAAGCGCGAAGATAGCGAAAATAGCACTTTGCGCATGCGCAAAATGGCGCTTTGGGTCGCGTTCGGGTTACGAACTTTTAGGGTTACGAACTGCGATCCGGAACGGATCGTGTTCGTAACCCAAGGTATTACTGTATATAAAAATGTAAAAACGGCATGTGGGTGTGTTTCCACTTTTCACCGATAGCCTTCAAATTTGCACACAATGTCCCATACTACTGAGAGATTAATCTTATAAAGTTTGCTAAGACAGATGTCACACCTACGCCACGTAAAAACCCCAAATCCCCGTGTTACAGAACACACAACTCACCCAAAAGTGCATGCTGGGAAAAGAACCTTCCCTCTCAACAGCACCTCAGCTGCTGTTTACATACTAGGCTGAAGCCTTTACAGACTAGGCCGAATGGAGGTACTGACTCGCCTGGGTGGGGGTTGGGGGGAGGAGGGGATGGGATAGGTCAGGACACGGTGGGGCCAGTCACAGGGATGACCCAGGGGGTGGGGGGAAGAGGGGACATGATACGTCATGGATCGACACAGGGTGGTGGCAGTCACAGGGATTAGCCACGGCAACGCGTGGCAGGGCCAGCTAGTAAATATAATATAATTTATACCCCGCCCATCTGGCTGGGTTTCCCCAGGCACTCTGGGTGGCTCCCAATAGAATATTAAAAACACAATAAAACATCAAACATTAAAAACTTCCCTAAACAGGGCTGCCGTCAGATGTCTTCTAAAAGTCGGATAGTTGTTTATTTCTTTGACATCTGAAGGGAGGGCATTCCACAGGACAGGCGTCACTACCAAGAAGGCCCTCTGCCTGGTTCCTTCTCTTAGCAAGGGAACCACCAGAAGGCCCTCAGAGCTGGACCTCAGTTTCCGGACTGAACAATGGGGGTGCAGACACTCCTTCAGATTTCGCTTGCCGCAAGGTACATCTCCCGCTGGCTTCAAATGTAATAGCTTCCCTCTCTCCCTTTGTCTCTGCAGGTGATTTGCTGTGAAGGAAATGCAGGCTTTTATGAAGTTGGCTGCCTCTCCACTCCGCTGGATGGTATGCTTCAAGTCTCTCTTTCCCCCCACCAAAAAACAAAGCAAAACTGTCAGGCTTATAATGGAAGGTTCTCCTGGATCTTTTCATTGTACTGTTTGAGAGAGGGAAGCACATTTGGGCGCAACCATTCTAGTTCCATTTTTTCCAGCTTGGACAGTGTTGCTTAAGGTTCTGAGTCAAGACGTTCTGATTCCCAGAACCTGATGCAGGAATTTTTGACTGTGGTGCTGGGGACCTGTGAATTGCCTTTTTGCTGCCTCTTCAGATATTTCTGGGACTGAGCCAGAGAGCAGGGGGTTTTACCATCTGTGCAACTCTCCACTAATACGCGCCCTTCCCTGGGATGCAGAGATATGCTTGGCCCTGGTACATTCAGATCTAGCTGGGGAGAAAAAAACTGAGCTTCCCTTCTTCTGCTCCCCAAATGCTGCACTTCAGTTGCTTCTCCACTTGATAAAAAGAACGGCAATTCCTCGTTTATTGCAACTTGGAAGCGGCGCCGCATGAACAGGCTAACAAGCGAAAATGTCCTTCAGCCAAAGAAGCAGAAGCGACATTTTGTGAAGCTCGTGGGGACCTGCGTAGGGCAGAACCTGTTGCTGCTGGGCTTTCCAAGCCCTTGTTCATGAGATGCATTCCTCATAAATCAGGCCTTTGGCTGATTAACATCCGATGCCCTTTTAAAATGTGTTGTGGAAGAGGGGAGGATTATTGGGTTGTCTTTATTTTTATTATGTATTTTTAAAGTATATATTGTGATTTTCTGTTGTGGATCACCCTGAGATCCACGGGTATAGGTAAAGGGACCCCTGACCATTAGGTCCAGTCGTGACCGATTCTGGGGTTGCGGCGCTCATCTCACATTATTGGCCGAGGGAGCCGGCGTACAGCTTCCAGGTCATGTGGCCAGCATGACAAAGCCGCTTCTGGCGAACCAGAGCAGCACACGGAAACGACGTTTACCTTCCCGCCGGAGCGGTCCCTATTTATCTACTTGCACTTTGATGTGCTTTCGAACTGCTAGGTTGGCAGGAGCTGGGACTGAGCAACGGGAGCTCACCCCGTTGCAGGGATTCAAACAGTCGACCTTCTGATCGGCAAGCCCTAGGCTCTGTGGTTTAACCCACAGCGCCAGCCGCGTCCTGGGTATTAGGGCAGTATACAAATCATATCATCATCACCATCATGCCAGCCACCCATGACAGCACCTCTCCACGCTTGGGATTTCCAGCAACCGATGTTCAGAGACGGTCAAGTTAATCGCAGCTATCATGCTCAGTGACAGCCTTACCTCCCATGAATTCACCCTCTCTCTTTCTCCCTTCTAGCTGGATTCTCAGTGCTGGGATGGAATCACCCTGGATTTGCAGGCAGCACGGTGAGCTACGTCGAGACTTTAAATTGGATTACTTTTAGGGCATCCCGTGGATGTTGTCCGGATAAATCCAATTTAGGTGGACCCATTTGGAATCGGGCACAGGGACTCTGGGCGCCTGCCTACCTCCGGTGGTGAGAAAGATGTGCCCTTCCATTTGGACATTTCCTCAAGTCACTTGGAATTCTGGATATCGAGGCTTCTCTCTTACTGGTCTCTGCTTTGCACTGTCTCCCTTAATAAAAGAGAGAGCAGCACAGCAGTTGGTCTTTCCACAAGGAAGGGTAGGCCCCTGCTATCCAGTATGCGGGGATAGAATGCCATTCCATTTAGCACTGGATCAGTGCTGGAGATTCTAGCGCAAGAAACCCCAAACCCACGTCCTGGAGCATTCTATCCTTATGCAGCAAAGCAAAATTGGCAAAACGGTAGCTTTCTTCCTGAACAGAATTGCAAATGCTTCTGAACAAATAGCAACGACTCCTATTTCAAGTGGGCTTTAATTGTAGAGTTGGAAGGGGACCCCCAAGGGTCATCTAGCGCAACCCGCTGCAATTCAGGGGTCATCGTAACTGCATGTAAATTGTTTCCATGTGTTGAAGCTGCCTCTTCTCTCCTAAAGTCTCTCATTCTCTACCCGGCTTGGCTTTTTAACAATCCATAGGGGCTGACTTCAGGTTTGAGGGGGACCCTGGGCAATGCATTCACCCCCTTTCATTCGTGAGCCCTGGCAGGCAGCTGTGGCTTGGACAGCACCAGGTTTCTGTGTCCAGTCACCATCTTTGTTATCCCCAGTGCCCTCAAAGTAGCGTTCCAGTACATCGTGGGAAATTGCAACAGCATCTGGTCCTGGCCCACCTAGCGTTGCTTGAAGCATCAGGCCAGAAAATATATTTTACGGGCTGCTCAGGTCAGACACCTGTGGCAGACCCTGCTGAGGCATTCGAGCCCTGGCAGCTGTTGCCAGTTGCCAATGACAGCCCTGCAAGCACAGCAGAGTAAATTCTTGATCTCTCCTTGGGATACCATGGGTGCTTGTCTCTGAAGATTCCTCATTTGCCTAAAGAGAGCAGGCAGCCTTAAAATGCACGGTTGCTAAATCCTGTCAAATGAAATCAAGCATTTCTAGTAATTGCATCCATTCAACCCCGAGATTGACTCAGAGGGGTGAAGAGACCTCATATTGCTGCGTCTGGGACAACTGATTTTAAGCCTGTTCTGTTCTGCCTCGTAGAAACCTGAGCAGTGTTTTGCTTGCAGCTCAGGGCAGCGCTATTTGCTATTGCATGCATGTGCACACTGGGAAATGCGGGTGATCCTTGAAGGAGCTGTAATATATGGCACTGCCCTGCACCTGTTTGCACAGAAATCCCAAACTCGGAAAACCCTAAATTTCTGACATGTGTGGCTTAGAAGTGAGGCCCTGTCAGGCTTTGCGGAATCAGATCCCTCCCACAGTGGCAGCCAAGAATCAGAGAAACGATAAAAGTTCTTACCAAGCAATTTATTCAGTAATTCACAGAGAGTGATGAAGGAATGCAGCCTTCCATAAATAATGGTGTTGCTCCAAGTAAAGTCTCACCCCCTACGTCTCCCCTATTAGACGTCTCTCCTGCTTTGGCTGATCTGAGCTTTGTGCTTCTGAGCTCTCTGTTCTAATACCCTCAATGCCTGTCTGGTTCTGGGAGAAAGGGGGGGGGGTCAGGAATGCTTTCCAAGGACACGTGAGTCTGTCAGCTGTCTCTCCCCTGGTGCTGCTTCTTCCTGCTGTTCCTCTTCCAAGGTTTCCTAGCTTCTGCCCTCTGCAGCCTCTGAACTACGCCCTTCTGCAAACCACTGTTCTAAATCTATACAGTGGTGCCTTGGTTCTCAAACTTAATCCATTCTGGAAGTCCGTTCCATGCTTTTTAAAAACAACCCCTAAAACAGCAATTTAACATGAATTTTACTATTTAACGAGACCGTTGATCCATAATAGACAATGTACTGCAGTCAATCAATCAATCAATCAGTAGCTGAACTGGGTTCCACACAAGTCACAAAAACAAACAAAAAGAGCCACAAAAATGCAAAATAAATAGCAAAAACAGACAGAACTCAGCATAACACTCAAACTGATGTGTGGCACTCAAAATGGAAGTGTGGCACTCAAATCGGAAGTGTAACACTCAAAGCGGAGCACGTTCGGCTTCCGAAAAAAGTTCGCAAACCGGAACACTTGCTTCTGGGTTTGCAGTGTTTGGGTTCCAAGTTGTTTGAGTACCAAGGCGTTTGAGAACCAAGTTACCACTGTACTGTCCTCCTGTTCTCGGGAAGGTTCGGGAGAAGAGTGGGGGAGTCCCCACCATTCCTCCTCAGCCAGCCCCTGACAGGCCCCTTCTCAAGAGGCAAGCAAGCAATTGAAAACATTTGTTTGTCCCTTGTTATCTGAAGCATTTTTACCCTGCCTTTCGGCTGAGACGGTTCCCGGGACAGCTTACAAAGATCGCTTAGGTAGCCAGCCCCTGCTTTTGGCCTCTAAAAGACATGACACAAAAGGAATAGGGAAGGAGGAAGAATTGGAAAAGGAGGTTTGCATGAAGTATAAAATAAAAAAGCGAGAGGAAGCAGAGAGGAAAGCAAAGCTCTCCTTGATCATGATACCCTCCCTGCTCTCCCAAGAGTCTTCCCTCCCAGCTTCTCCTTGCGCTCACCATTTCCCTCTCCTGCCTCAGGGAGTGCCGCTGCCTCAGAATGAAGCCAACGCCATGGACGTAGTGATGCAGTATGCCATCCACCGCTTGGGCTTCTTCCCTGAGGACATCATCCTCTATGCCTGGTCCATTGGGGGCTTTACAGGTGAGAAGCACAGCTAGCCAGAGCTGTGATGGGTGGATAGGCAGGGGGAATGGGATTAGCCAGAGATGGCCTGGAACAGGCAGGAAGACGACAGTGCACGATTTGCCACTGGATTCCTGGGAATATGTGCAAGGCCTTGTGAAGGAAACCCTTCTTGAAGGCATAATGATGATGATGATGATGATGATGATGATGATGATGATAATTTATTATTTATACCCCTCCCATCTGGCTGGGTTTCCCCAGCCTCTCTGGGCAGCTCCCAACAGAATTAAAAGCAAAAACAAAACATCAAATATTAAAAGTTTCCCTAAAAAGGGCTGCTTTCAGGTGTATTCTAAAAGTCAGATAGTTGTTTATTTCCTTGACATCTGATGGGAGGGTGTTCCACAGGGTGGGCGCCACCACCGAGAAGGCCCTCTGCCTGGTTTCCTGTAGCCTCACTTCTCGCAATGAGGGAACTGCCAGAAGGCCCTCGGAGCTGGACCTGAGTGTCCAGGCTGAACGATGGGGGTGGAGATGCTCCTTCAGGTGTACTAGGCCAAGGCCGTTTAGGGCTTTAAAGGTCAGCACCAATACTTTGAATTGTGCTCGGAAACGTACTGGGAGCCAGTGTAGGTCTTTCAGGACCGGTGTTATATGGTCTTGGCGGCACACGGTGTCATCCCCCTGGGATTGGGCGAGGGGGGTATTTATGCCCAGAGATTGAAAGTCCCCCACGAGTTGACACAATGCACAATCCGCCAGTAAGTTATCCTTCTATAAGCCGGTGCAAACAAGGCACGTCCATGCCTTCAAGAAACCTTGCTAACAAACAAACGGTTCTGATGTTTCTAGCCATAAACAAGAGCGGAGAGTTGGAATGATATTATAAGTTTTGGGAGCAGCAAACCATAGGATGGGAAGGAGTCAAAACTTGGTGGCAGTCAAACAGGGGAGCAGAGTGGCGTCGAGGCTCCGTCCAGTGAACCTTTGAGTGCTCCAATAACTCCTCTGTCTCTCTCTCTTCTCTCCTCCAACCCAACAGCCACTTGGGCCGCCATGTCGTACCCGGACGTCAGTGCCCTTATTCTGGACGCCTCCTTCGATGACCTCGTTCCTCTTGCCCTCAAGGTCATGCCGGAAAGCTGGAGTAAGGGGAAGCAAGCAGAAAATGCACATCTTTTTTTTACTATGGTCAAATGCTTTCAGACCCTTTTATTTGTTTGGTTTTTAAATAAAATCCACCCCACCACAGAGAGTTAATATGCAATATTTCTCAGTGCAGGGCTTTCCACCTCCCCCCCCCCAAGTGCTCAGGCCATTCATCGTGCGCACCCTAGCAGTAACCCTTGAAAGCCTTGGTACACGTTTTGGGGGGCCGTGCTGAGATTTCAGTGGCTGCCTGTCAGTAAGTGCGTTCCCCATGATGAGATTTGAACCAGGAACTCCTGGGTCACAGCCCATGCTTATAAGGACTGTTCCCTGTTCACTAGCAGGTCATCCTGGGGGTCTCATTCTCTTCCATAATTTGGACTCAGGGGACCCCTCACCTTGATTTTTGTTCTGAGTCATGGTCATATATCTCCCCCCCCCTTTAATGTTTGCCAGGCTAGGGATAAAGTGTTTCTCCCTTTGCCACCTAAGCTCTTGTCTTCGCTATTTTAGCCATACCTTTGTGCAATATGTCACTCTGCCCCACCAAGATCCCCAGTCCTGGAGAGGCATTCGTATGGACCAGACGTCTTAGTTTACACTTCCCTTTCCATTTCCTCATAGTTTAAACCCACCAAGAGTGTGTGGTATTTGTGGTTTCTGTTGTGGCTGCTGTGTGTTTCCCCAAAGAGTAAGGGGAGGGTGTTCCTAGAGAGGATCCCACCCCCCATTTGAAGGGGATGTGGTGTTTACAAAATGTACAGGTTGAGCAGATATTTACTAGTGCATGGTAAATGTGTGCAGGCAGCGAATGTCAGCCCAGAATCCTGAAATTCTAAAAAGCTATGGGTACAGTCCTCTGGGACGTGGGTGGCACTGTGGGTTAAACCACAGAGCCTAGGGCTTGCCGATCGGAAGGTCGGCGGTTCGAATCCCCGTGATGGGGTGAGCTCCCATTGTTTGGTCCCTGCTCCTGCCCACCTAGCAGTTCGAAAGCACGTCAAAGTGCAAATAGATAAATAGGTACCGCTCCGGGGGGAAGGTAAACAGCGTTTCCGTGCACTGCTCTGGTTTGCCAGAAGCGGCTTTGTCATGCAGGCCACATAACCTGGAAGCTGTACCCCGGCTCCCTCGGACAGTAAAGCAAGATGAGCGCCGCAACCCCAGAGTCGGTCACGACTGGACCTAATGGTCAGGGGTCCCTTTACCTTTACAGTCCTCTAGATGTGTACTTTAGGGGTAAACCCCATAGATTTCAAAGGGACACGATGCTGTCTTACACAGTCAGACAAATATACAGTCTATCCTGGCACTGTCTATTCTAACGCACAGCGGATCTATAAGATTTCCCCAGCCTGGTTACCCAGAGATCCTTTTAAGTAGTGATGCCAAGACCTATACTTGAAGCCATTCACATGCAAACCCTGTTCTCTTATTGGTGGCTTATGATCCCTTTCCTTTAATGCCACATCAGTATCATACAACTGTAGAGTTGGAAGGGACCCCGAGGGTCCTCTAGTCCAACCCCCCTGCAATGCAGGAATCTCAACTAAAGCATCCATGATGGATGGCCACCCAACCTCTGCTTAAAAACCTCCAAGGAAGGAGAGTCCCATCACCTCCTAAGGGACTCCATTCTTCACCACTCTCAGCTGTGAAACCGCTTGATCCCCTTGTGTCCCTTTAATGAGAGATATATCCTAGGTGACAGGCTATCCAAAAAGGCTTAGGTGATCTATTTATTATTAATTAATGAATATTAATGATTAAATTTATATACCGCCCTATACCCACAGGTCTCAGGGCAGTTCACAACATAAAATCAAAATACAGTCGTACCTTGGTTCTTGAATTTAATCCGTTCCGGGAGTCCGTTCGACTCCCGGAACGGTTTGAAAACCAAGGTGTGGCTTCAGATTGGCTTCAGGAGCTTCCTGTATGCAATCGGAAGCCGCACGCCAGATGTTCGGCTTTTGAAAATCGTACGGAAACTGAAATGCTCACTTCTGGGTTTTGATCGTCCGGGAGCCGAAACGTACGAATTTTGAGGCATTCAGCTTCCGAGGTTCCACTGTGTAAAAACACAAAATGCATAATAAAAACAAAAACAAAAACAACCCAATAACACCCTCCCTCTCCCCAACACATTTTTAAAAGGCACTGGATGTCAATCAGCCCAAGGTCTGGTTAAAGAGGGACGTTTTTGCCTAAAGTTGTACAATGAAGGTGCCAGTCGAACTTCTCTGGGGAGGGATCTACTAATTGTCCATTTTGTCTCTGCCACTTCCTGTCAGTGAGCAGCCCTCCCTCCCACCCACCTCCACTGCACAATAAGTGGTGATTTTGGGTGGGGAAGAGTTAAGCCAGATTACTGTGAAAACTCTGGAAGAGGATTGAGTTACGGACATGCTTGCTGGTGGACGAAGCTGATCTAACGCCTTGCCTTCCTTCCATAGGGGGCTTGGTCACCAGAACTGTGAGGCAACACCTGAACCTAAACAACGGGGAACAGCTTTGCAGGTAGGCAGCAAAGGAAAAACTGGATAGTTGAAAAAGCGCCAGCAGGAAAATGAGGAGGAAGTAGCAAACAGGTTGACATCTAACCTGTGGAATAGTGAAGCTGGGTTTTGCACATCAGTGAAAAGCCAGGGTGGAAATGAGCTGGTGTTAAAAACAGGCAGGCTGGCGGCCCCCAGATGGATAGGGTGGTTTTTTCCTTCCCAGGGGAATGCAGCTGTCTGTCCGCCTTTCAAGGGGATATTTTTAGCCATCTCACCCCTTGCTTTTTCCTGTAAGACCAATTGCAGTCGTTAACAGTCGTCCACAGGTTTACCACTCCTATCAGCCAATCACCCATTCCTACCACCCTTCTGAGTAATACCCCTCCCCGCCCTCTCACTATATATAAGGGTCTGGTGACTTCTGTTTCAGTGTATCTGAAGAAGTGTGCATGCACACGAAAGCTCATACCAATGACAAACTTAGTTGGTCTCTAAGGTGCTACTGGAAGGAATTTTTCTATTTTGTTTCGACTACGTCAGACCAACACAGCTACCTACCTGTAACTAAATCTTCAGACAATGCACATGCCTTGACATGGTCTCATCCTCTTCAGATACCAGGGCCCCGTGTTGCTGGTGCGCAGAACCAAAGATGAGATCATCACTACGACGTGAGTAAAAACTGCAGTGGAGAAAAATAGCCTGCTGTCTGGCCAGCATTGCTAAGCCGTACCTGTCCCAGCTGAGATGTGAACGATGAGATAGTGGAAATGTTGCTTTTACATAATTGCTGTGCCTCAGAGAAGAGGGTGGCCTAGGGGAAAATCCTTGTCATCTTTGGTGGAATACACAAGAGTGATACAGTCCTAACTCTATGCACTTCTGGTTCTCTAGGGTTCCTGAAGACATCATGTCCAACAGAGGGAATGATTTGCTTCTGAAGTTGTTGCAGCACAGGTGAGCAGGTGTTGAAATCATAGTCTCAGCTGCACCATCTCAAAATTATTGTAGGTTCCCTTGCTCTCTCATTTTCTCCTGTATGACAATGACTGCTGCCGGGGCGAAGCTAAAACCCGCTTTAAAGGGTTCTAAAAATCAATTACATGGCGCTTTTGTGGGTTGACATGTAGCCACATACCCTGATTTTTTTTGGTAACCCCCTTTTTCCACTATCTCTTAACTTCTCCTCTGTGTCACTGCCCTCCCCTTCCCTCTGCACCCAACAATGACCCTCCTCACTTCTCTTTTTTTGTTGTTGCTGGTTGTGATCTGTTTCAACAAGCTTCTCCCTACCTCCAGGTATCCCAAAGTCATGGCCGAAGAGGGCATCCGAGTTGTACGAGAATGGCTGGAGGCTTCCACACCCATGGAGGAAGGTAAAGTTGGCAAATGCCAGGACAGGAGCAGGCAACATGGTCCGCCTCCAGGTCTGGTGAGCTACAAACTTCCCATCAGCCCCAACCAGCATGGGCAGTGGTGTGATGGAAGTTTGGGGGGCCACAACATCTGGAGGCTAATATCACGTTGCCTTTGTTGTTGTTTAGTCATTTAGTTGTGTCCAGTTCTTCATGACCCCATGGACCAGAGCACGCCAGGCACTCCTGTCTTCCACTGCCTCCCGCAGTTTGGTCAGACTCATGTTGGTGGCTTCGAGAACACTGTCCAACCATCTTGTCCTCTGTCGTCCCCTTCTCCTTGTGCCCTCCATCTTCCCCAACAACAGGGTCTTTTCCAGGGAGTCTTCTCTTCTCATGAGGTGGCCAAAGTATTGGAGCCTCAGCTTCACGATCTGTCCTTCCAGTGAGCACTCAGGGCTGATTTCCTTCAGAATGGATAGGTTTGATCTTCTTGCAGTCCATGGGACTCTCAAGAGTCCTCCAGCACCATAATTCAAAAGCATCAATTCTTCGGCGATCAGCATTCTTTATGGTCCAGCTCTCACTTCCATACGTCACTACTGGGGAAACCAGAGCTTTAACTATACGGACCTTTGTAGGCAAGGTGATGTCTCTGCTTTTTAAGATGCTGTCTAGGTTTGTCATCGCTTTTCTCCCAAGAATCACGTTGCCTGCCCTTGGGCAAATCTGTAATAGTGCCTTACGTTGGTCCAGGTATTGCACACAAGCATAAAAGTTAGCAGTGGTACAGAAGTACCTCCAAAAGCTTTAAACTTCTTCTTTTTAAAAAGCTTTCTAGGCCTGTGTTTTTGGCATTTTACCAAATGAGGCGGGGCAACACTTGATTTATAAGGGTTCAGGCTTGGGGAGGGGCACTCACATCTAGGAAGCAGCCCCCCATCACCCCATCATCATTCTTTGGGAGCAAGTTAGGGGACCGTTCTGGGGATGAGTCAGGCTGGTGTAGAGTTGCAGGTGTCTCCCCCTTCTGCAACAAGTTCCCCCCCCCCCCGCAGTGGAGTCCCAGAACCAGACAAGGCATGAAAAGGGCAGAGGAGAGTTTGGCTGCATACAGGTGCAGTCTCCAATTGCTTGGGAAAAGCTCAGGAGAGGAGGGGTCTTAGCTGTGGGGAGGTAGGGACTTTCAGTCTCTGCAACCGATGCATGGGGTAAGAAAGGCTTCCTCAACCTCGGCCCTCCAGATGTTTTGAGACTACCATTCCCATCATCCCTGACCACTGGTCCTGCTAGCTAGGGATCATGAGAGTTGTATTGTAGGCCAAAAGCATCTGGAGGGCCGAGGTTGAGGAAGCCTGGGGTAAGACCTACCGTAATGAGCTGCTTTCCTCATTTGGTCTGATGCTCAGCCAAGTGAAGATCATGGTTTGGTTTTTTTTTTTTTACTAATAAAGAGTTAATTCCAACTTTGGTTTTTTAAATGATTTTTATTAAATTTTATAGAATAACAACAAACAAGGTAAAGGTAAAGGGACCCCTGACCATTAGGTCCAGTCGTGACCAACTCTGGGGTTGCGCGCTCATCTCGCATTATTGGCCGAGGGAGCCGGCGTATAGCTTCCAGGTCATGTGGCCAGCATGACAAAGCCGCTTCTGGAACCAGAGCAGCACATGGAAACGCCGTTTACCTTCCCGCTGTAGCGGTTCCTATTTATCTACTTGCACTTTTACGTGCTTTCGAACAAAACATTAAAAATTCCACAATTCATCACATTGTTACTTTCATTATATTGGGACTTCCCTCAGTGCCCTCCTCTGCGCTACATTGTCCATTGAACACACCTAGCAGGTTCCTCTTCTAAAATCTTGAACTAAAATAAAAAGAAAATCTATAACTATCCATTCTATCTATCTTATGCTTTACCGAAAACCTAACTATACTTCCTTAAAGGCAAATACTGCAATATTTCTTCAGATACTCTCTAGATTTCTTCCAATCTTCTTCTACCTTCTCCTCCTTCTGGTCGCGGATCCTTCCAGTCATCTCGACGAGTTCCATGTAATCCAACATCTTCATCTGCCAGTCATGTATAGTAGGCATCTCTTGCAGTTTCCAAAATTTGGCTATTAGTAATCTGGCTGCTGTTGTGGCATACAAAAAGAATGTACAATCTTTCTTTGGGATCTCATCTCTTACAATTCCAAGCAAAAAGGCTTCTGGTTTTTAAGAATTAATTCCAACTTTGAACGGTGTGATTTACTGCCGGCTTTCTCTTTGACAACCGCAGTTGCTCAACAGAAGGGAATAGCACCCTCTGTACAATAGCGTGGGGGGAACCTCTGGACCAGGAGCTGTATGCAACCATTCTGTTAGCCCCTCTAGACTCTCCCTGGCCCATACAACTTTGCCCAGCTGGAATGTGTCTGCGAACCCTGATCACTCTGACAACGCCTCTTGCTTGCCTGAATGGATGACGAGAGGGACGTGGGAATGTTTATCAAAACTTTCCCACTGTGCAAAGATTTTTTTTTTAAAAAAATACTCCCTCTTTTCCCTGGCCCTGCCCACCGGCGGCATATGGATACTGGAAGGTTCCCAGCAGAGAATGCAGCCTGTCAACTGAAATGCATTCCCCATTGGCATGCTCAGTTGTCTTTTTAAAAAGAAGGTGTGTGGCCAAAGATGAGAGAGAGAGAGTGGGGCTAAAGTTGGACCCAAATTAACCGCATCTGCAAGGGAAAAAAGTTATTAAATAAACTAGAATTCCCAGATGTGCCACAGTGTGTCAAGAAACTTGCCATGTGGCCGCTAGGGCAGCGCACTTGGCTCTGAAAACCTACCGACATTCAGGCAGCCAGGCCCTCACTCGCTCTAACTTCTTCCTTCTTCCTGCAGCCTCTGTTTATAGCCGCTACGAAGTGGAGGATGACTGGTGCCTGTCTGTCCTGAAGTCGTACAAAGCCGAAGATGGAGACGATTTCCCCTGGAGTGTCGGTGAGGCCTGTGCTAGAGGGGGAAAGAGCAACCAGGAGGGAATAACGAGGAAGGGAAATGGAAACGGGTTATGGGATAATGACCAATCGGGCTTGAACTGGCTAGCGGCCACGTTAGCCGCCAGAAGAGTAAGGATGAGGATGATTGGCCGGGGGCGTTGTCCTTCATGGTACCTGTCCGGGAATTAGCCAGTGACTAACTTGGAGCCACTCGTCCCTTTGAACGTAACTTGACCAATGGGGAGTTTAGAACAGACCACTCAGTGTTGGAATGGGTGGGTGTGAGAGGTGCCAATGAAGACTATTTGAAGGGGGAAAACTTGAGTGGCAATTATCCACGAGGAAGTTGAAAACTTTAGGAATGGGCCCCAATAGTAAGTGGAGCAGATAATGCAGGAAACTGGTCAGCTGTATATATAATTTCCCCCCAAAACCCAACAATTTTAATGAATTTTCATTGATTTTTATACAAATTAAGTTTTCCAATAAAAATGCAGTTTGACTTCCCTCCCCCCTTTATGTGATATCTTATTTTTAAATTTTCATTACTGCATCTCTCACTCAGTTCTGCTTAATTAATTACTCCCTTTCTCTTCCTTAGTAAATATGTAACTGCTTGTTTTAGATTAGTCCTGCTAATGAGCTTAGTTGTTTACAAAAGCTTTTTTCAGACATTCCATTAATCTTCCCCATTCTTTTTTTAAAGTTCTTGGTTTCTTATTCTTCCAGCAAGTTTTGCCATTTCAGCTTAGTCCATTAATTTGATCTGCCCCTCCTCCTTGGATGGAACGGTGTCTAGGCTGGCTCATGATGCCTGGGAAAGCATATGAGGTGGGGCCAATGAAACCAGGACCTGGGGGTTAAAATGTAAGAGGGTCCTTTCTGGCTCATGCCAAAGGTCCGTCTAGCCTAGCATCCCATTTCCTTCAATGGGCGACCAGAGGCCTGTGGGAAGCCCCCAAGCAGAGCATGAACACAAGACAACTCTACTCACTTGTTTTCCCCAGTAACTGGTAGTCGGCGTCACGTTGCCTCTGAATGTGGAAATGACGAGTCCTTATCGATAACCCTATTTCCCACTGATTGTTTATTTCATAAAACTTATACACACTGCCTGATTGCAAAACAAAACCCCAAAGCGGTTTAGGGAAAGGTAAAGAACCCCTGGACGGTTAAGTCCAGTCGAATTCGACTATGGGGTTGCGGCACTCATCTCGCCTCCAGGTCCACAGACAGCTTTCCGGGTCGTGCGGCCAGCATGACTAAACCACTTCTGGCACAGCAGGACACTGTGACGGAAATCAGGGCGCATGGAAACGCCGTTTACCTTCCCGCCACAGTGACCTATTTATCTACTTGCATTGGTGTGCTTTTGAACTGCTAGGTTGTCAGGAGCTAGGACCGAGCAACGGGAGCTTTCCCCGTCGAGGGATTCGAACCACCAACCTTCCGTTCGGCAAGCCTGAGAGGCTGAGTGGTTTAGACCACAGCGCCACCCGCTGCGGCAGTTTACAAATAGATGAAACCATAAAATCAGAGAAAGATTGAAACCATACTTTAAAACATAGGAAAGTTAAAATACTCAATCAGCTTAAAATTACCTCGGCTTGCTTATTAGCCTGCTTTGCAGTTTTAGCTTCTCCTGTGGGCTGAGAGCTAGCTATTCTGTGGTTTTGTTATCACGGTTTGTATGGTGTTGTATCTCCCCCTTCCCTCACCCCTCTGGTATCTGTACAGATGTAGAGTGGGTAGTAAATTATGCGGTTTTAAAGCCATCTATCCCCACATTTTGTGGTATCAAATTATCCCCATAGAAGAGGCAAGCTGGACTGTGTTGGGTTGACTATACTAGTCCTGGGTGCCTGTTTCAATCCCGTTAACCTCATCCCTTTATTCTTTTTTTTCCAAACAAGGTGATGACATGACGTCTGAAGGAAGACGGCAGCTTGCACTGTTCCTGGTGAGTTCCGAGACACATCGCCCCTCCTCAATTGCCCTGTTGGAGCTAGGGCTGTCTATTTATTTAGGGTTCTTGTATACCGCTTTCCATGATGAATGACCACAAAGCTCTTCAGATCTCAGGGTCCTGCCTTCGGCATCATCCCCAGGATGCCATGCAGTGAATGGTCCTGAGATTTAAGAGTCTCATGTTCTACCGACTAAGCCAGGGCTTTCCAAACTTGGGTCTCCAGCTGCTTTTGGACAACAAACAACAAACAACAACAACAACAATTTATTTGTACCCCGCCCATCTGGCTGGGTTTCCCCAGCCACTCTGGGTGGCTTCCAACAAAGATTTAAAATACATTAACATTTCACACATTAAAAACTTCCCTGAACAGGGCTGCCTTCAGATATCTTCTAAATGTCTGGTAGTTATTTATCTCTTTGACATCTGATGGGAGGACATTCCACAGGGCAGGTGCCACTACCGAGAAGGCCCCCTGCCTGGTTCCCTGTAGCTTTGCTTCTTGCAGTAAGGGAACTGCCAGAAGGCCCTCGGCGCTGGACCTCAGTGTCCGGGCAGAACGATGGGGGTGGAGACGCTCCTTCAGGTATACAGGACCGAGGCCGTATAGGAGTTTAAAGGTCAACACCAACACTTTGAATTCTGCTCCCATCGTCCATAGCTACGGTAGTAGGACCAGTGGTCAGGTATGATGGGAATTGTAGTCCAAAAACAGCCAGAGACCCAAGTCTGGAAAGCCCTGGCAGATGAGATGGAATCCTCTTCCTCTAGGTCAGGGATTGGGGACGTCACCAGATGTTACTGGACTCCCAGCTCCCATCAGCCATGGTCAGCATGACCAATGGTCAGGGATGTTGGGAGCTGGAGTCCATCAACATACAGAGGACCAAATGGAGCACATGGCTTGTTCCATCACTGCTGACTGTGATCGCTCTCTATTGGCTTGAAATGGCCCCTTTCGGCATGAAGGGGGCAGATCACTCTTGAAGTAGGCATGGCAACTGCCATCAGCCCTTGCCTGGGTTCAGTGTAAGTGGAACTGGCCTCAAGGGAAAGGGGCCCTGGGAAGCAGTGGCCTGTGTGCTGGTATTGTGGTCTGCCCTGCAGGCAGCAAAACCCAAATGCTTGTTTACAAAGCTGTTGTCCTACCAACCTTACTGTATGCTTGTGAAACATGGACCGCTTATAAATGCCATCTCCAACTCCTCGAAAGATTCCGTCAACGGTGTCTCTGAAAATTTCTCCACATCACTTGGGAAGACAGGCGAACTAATATCAGTGTACTGGAAGAAGCAAAGATCACCAGTGTCGAAGCAATGATTCTTCAACATCAACTCCGTTGGACTGGTCATGTTGTGCGGATGCCTGATGATCGTCTTCCAAAGCAACTACTCTATTCCAAACTTAAAAATGGAAAGTGTAATGCTGGTGGTCAACAAAAGAGGTTTAAAGACTGTCTCAAGGCAAATCTTTAAAACTGGGAAACACTGGGAAACAACTGGGAAACACTGGCTTGTGAGCACTCCAGTTGGAGAACAGCCTTTACCAAAGGTGTCATGGGCTTTGAAGAAACTCGATCTCAGGACGCAAGGGAGAAATGTGCTAAGAGGAAGGTGCGCTTGGCAAACCCTCACCGTGATCAACTCCCGCCTGGAAACCAATGTCCCCACTGTGGAAGGACGTGTAGATCCAGAATTGGCCTCCACAGTCATTTACGGACTCACTGTTAAGACCGTGTTCATGGAAGACAATCTTACTCTGCTACGAGTGATCATCAAAGCAGAAAATTGTGGTCTGCCCAGCAGGCAACAAAAGCAGTTCTGGGTTTTGCCTGGGGAGAAGGGAGGAGTTTGATTCTCATGTTAATATAATTTGTGCTTCCCAGCACAAACCAAAACACTACCGTCCTTCAAAATTCACAAATGTGTACATATTGGTGAAAATAACATACAAAAATGTGTTAATGGGGGGGAGTTGCTTGCAAAAACTTATTAGGCATAATTATATGCAAACCCTGTTGATTAGGAGAAAGAAAAAATTTGTGGAGACTTTTAAAAGAATAAAACAAAATTGCAAACTGTGCAGAAACATGAACTGAAAACAGGAGAAAGGAGAAATTTGCCCACCCCTAGTTTCACCTCTGACCAGTTTTTTTTGGGGGGGGAGCAGCAGAGATCACAAAGCTCAGCATCTTTTCCTGTATGTTCTTGCCCTCGGATTGTGTCCTTCCATTCCTCCCCCTCCTCCCCCCCCGTGTCCTCACAATTGGTTACTGATTCTCCGGCAAAGCTAGAGGATTATTGCTTCCGTTGCCCAAGTTTGCATGTTGTTTCCCCACTCCCTTCCTCATCCCATCCTTGGAAATCCATTTTAACCTTGTTTTCTCTCCTTCCTCACTCCACAGGCCCGGAAGCACCTCCAAAATTTTGAAGCGACGCACTGCACACCGCTCCCTCCCCAGGAATTTCACCTCCCTTGGAGCTTATAGCACCTCCATCACCCCTGCGCCAATCAAGGCCTCCTGTATTGGCATCTGCCCATCCCACGTAGTGCATCTGCTCTTCTTTTGTGTGTGTGTGAGTGAGTCTGATCATCTCTGCTACCCTTCCACTGCAAGCTGTAAATCTGCTTCCTCTCCCCTGTAATATTTATCCTCCAAAACCCTCCTTCGCCCAGAAAATAAAACCACACACAGTTGTAGAGGTTCACAATAAAGATGGTATTTTTTTATACTTACTGAGTCTTTTCCTAGCCCATGTAAGTCGGTAAAGGTGGGTGGTGAGTAAGGGGCCTGCCAGCATTACTGTATGCTTGCGAAACACGGACCACTTATAAACACCATCTCTTAGAAGATTCCATCAACGGTGTCTCCCAAAAAGAATTCACATCACTTGGGAAGACAGGCAAACTAATGCCAGTGTACTGGAAGAGGCAAAGATCACCAGTGTCGAAGCAATGATTCTTCAACATCAACTTGGTTGGACTGGCCATGTTGTGCAGATGCCTGATTATCGTCCTCCAAAGCAACTACTCTATTCCAAACTAAAAAAATGGAAAGCATAATACTTGTGGTCAACAAAATATGGTTAAAGACTCTCTCAAGATGTAGCAGTCCTGAGTGGGACTCCCAGGCTGAAGGAAACTTCACCACGCAGCAATAGAGAAAAGTAAAGTAATTTATTGTTTGCTGACAGCAAGCAGTGACTCAGGATACTTCCTAAAAAATTGAGCCCCAGAGCATCAGTGCTCTGGGTTTATATACCTTTTCCAGACAACATTTGGCATTACAAATGTAAACCAATAAAGCATGGACACAATAAGCTTCCGTATGTCCTTTTAAGACTACATGACAGCAGTACATGTGAAAAGGATCTAGGAGTCTTGGTAGACTACAAACTTGACATGAGTCAACAGTGTGATGCAGCAGCTAAAAAAGCCAATGCAATTCTGGGCTGCATCAATAGGAGTATAGCATCCTGTTCAAGGGAAGTAATAGTACCACTGTATTCTGCTCTGGTCAGACCTCACCTGGAGTACTGTGTCCAGTTCTGGGCACCACAATTCAAGAAGGATACTGACAAGCTGGAACGTGTCCAAAAGAGGGCAACCAAAATGGTCAAAGGCCTGGAAACGATGCCTTATGAGGAACGGCTTAGGGAGCTGGGTATGTTTAGCCTGGAGAAGAGAAGGTTAAGTGTTCAAATATATAAAAGGATGTCATATAGAGGAGGGTGAAAGGTTGTTTTCTGCTGCTCCAGAGAAGTGGACACGGAGCAATGGATTCAAACTACAAGAAAGAAGATTCCACCTAAACATTAGGAAGAACTTCCTGACAGTAAGAGCTGTTCGGCAGTGGAATTTGCTACCAAGGAGTGTGGTGGAGTCTCCTTCTTTGGAGGTCTTTAAGCAGAGGCTTGACAGCCATCTGTCAGGAATGCTTTGATGGTGTTTCCTGCTTGGCAGGGGGTTGGACTGGATGGCCCTTGTGGTCTCTTCCAACTCTATGATTCTATGATTCTTCCTCTTCTAAGAAAAACTTAGCATTTCTATAGCATACCCATATAAAGCACTTCCTTAGCATACCCATATAAGGCACTTCCTTAGAGCTGTGGTTGGTATCTAATGCAAAAAAAACCCCTTACGTATCAAGCATCCTGCTGGCCATCAAATAGAACATATCCTGACCTTCTGCTGTATAAACATCCTATCTGGTCTCATGCCCTTGATGGCAGAACATTCCGTCTAACAGATGGCATACTGAAAACACAGCTAAAATACAAAGGCAAATCTACAAAAGGTAGTATAAACACTGACAACTGGGAAACACTGGCCTGCAAGTGCTCCAATTGGAGAACAGCCTTTACCAAAGGTGCCGTGGGCTTTGAAGACGCTCAAACTCCGGACGAAAGGAAGAAACGTGCTAAGAGGAAGGCACACTTGGCAAACCCTCACCGTGACTTATGTCTCCACTGTGGAAGGACGTGTGGATCCAGAACTGGCCTCCACAGTCACTTACGGACTCACAAGTGATCTCCAAAGAAGAAGAACAACAAACTACCTGTGCAATACTAAGGCAATTCTCTGGAGACGGAGGGAAGAGATGACGCTTTTTATCACTGGCGTTAAGTGGGGCATCTTGAAACTATTTTTTTTTTGCCTTCCTCCTCAAACCAACTTAGCAGGGCTAAGGTTAAAGATGGGGGAAAGCTCCTCTGGCCAGGGGGCCACCAACTTGAGTGCTTTTAAGACACGTTTAGGCAAATTGGAGGGAAAGGTTGCTGACCGTTACCAGCCACAAATTATGGGTTCTGTTTGGTTTTAAAAAGTATATGCACTGCCCTCTCGCAAAATACCAGGCCAGTGCACAGCGATATGGTTGGCATCTGTCTGTCTCGAAAGAGAGCGGATTGCGCCTTTGGAGGTGGAGTCAAACCACTTGGGAATCGCAGCGCCTGCTGTGGCTGCAGAGACTCGTAACTGCTGCCTCCTGCGTTGTTTTTGCTGTGTTAGCACCAACTTCACCTGTCTGGGGCACCAGCCTGGGCAGTTCGTATGGAGGCAGTAGTTACGAGTTTCAGTGAATAGGAGGCCCTGATGGTCTCTGCCCATTGCTGGGGGCTGCCCTCGGGGGTCTCCTAGGCTCCTCTTCCCCCTTGATGGCCTTTGATTCCCAGTTCAAACATCAGGTGAGGTTGATTTGATTCCCACCCGCCTTGTTCCTAATGTAGATATTCATTCACCCATTGTTCCCTGGCAGGGTGCCAATACCATTATTGGGTTTGCCTCAGGCGCCAAAATGCCTTGTGCCAGCTCTGGCAGCAAGTGAGACAGAGATACCCCGGCAAGGCATCGGCCCAAGAGAGCGGACACAGGCCATGAACTCACCCGCTGCACCAATTCTGCTTCCCAGAAAGTGGGTTTTCTCTTTGACATCCCGAAGCTCAGCAAAAACAAAATGAAAAACGGGACTAATCCAATTCTATTTTTTTTAAAAAAATATATATTTTTTTTAATTTTCCAATTAAAACCAATTATATCACATTCAATATTTCAAATTATACACATATATATATCAATCAAACCGAATGTTATGCCAAATCATCTAAAGAATTTTTTATTTGGGTTCCCATGCTTCAAGAAATTGGGAATTCCTCGCAACTGTCCACTGCCGTCTTTTTTCTAAAGTTCAAATCGTCCTCCAAGTTCATAATAATCCAGATCTTCCCCTTACAGTCACATAGATGTTTTCCACTTTCATCCGATTGTTTCCCAGCCGCTGAGCTAAATATCAAACAAAGTTTCACAGATGTTCTTTCTCCTGTGTGAGTTAATCAGTCCAGCCTCCCCATAAATCTTCTTAATGGAGCTCCTTGTTGCATCGAAGCAGCCCGAAGCAGCGCCATCTCAAAAAGCTCAAATCACTTTCGCTTTCTCTCACAGCCATGAAGATTCACGATCATTATAGAATTTACAGCTTTTTCAGGCAGGAGACCCAAACATCAAACCATAAACTCTTGGTAAATTAATGGATCTCCTTGCCCTATAGCTGAACTTAGCTTCAGGTCGCTGCTCCAATTTAAAGTGCGTCACAACTCATAAATCCTCCGAGCGCGTCCAGAACTCCTTCCGCCCGACTAGGGGGAGGCTTTTCTCATCGGCAACTCCACATCTTTAAAAAAAATATGCTCAGTAACAACAGTTATAAAGTTCAACTCACACAGTCTTTTGCTTCTCTTTCACTCCAAACAAGCCAGGACATCGCGTCCGGGAAGGTACGAGGCAACAATATGAAGGAAAAAAAAAAAAAAAAACTTCCCTTATCGCTCCGTCCCCATCAATCCTTCTTCCAGATGCAGTACAATCTTTGACTCCTCTCCTTTCAGCAGCATAAATTTCTCAGCAGTAAACAGCGCTTCTTCCCCTCCTTCTGAAGTATGTCCATAGATTTAAGCCTAATTATCTTCTTTAACCATGGAAATCCCCGCCATGCAGATTAGCGTCCGGGAGTCCTGGCCCTCGTAAGTGCTCAGCCCAAGCTCCCCCCACTCCAAAAACAGTCGGAGTGGGTCTGGGGGCATCGCGGGCCAGCGGCCCCTCTCCGTAACCCCCGGGAGGGTAGGGGGTTGCCATTTACTCCCCTAGCAACCGCCAAATTCCTTACGAAGGTCAGAGAGATGGAAAACAGGTCCGCCATTCCTGCAGGCGGAAACCGGAAGCCGGGACTAATCCAATTCTAGGCTGCGCCAAGAGTGTTGAGGTCGAAGGGTATACGACTAGAGAAGCAGCGTTAGGTGGGCCAATGTTTGCATAGCTTAACGCCCTTCTTGTTATAGGTCTGTGGTTCCGCACTGCTCAAAATGGTGATTCGGCATAAAATCCAATTTATGCAAAGTCAGCAAAGACGGCACAGCAGAATTTGTAAGAGTGTAGAGACCACTTCCAGGGCGGACAGCTGCAATCGCTTGGAGCATCTCTTAAGTGCTGAAACAAACAAAGATTGCACTGTTCACGGTGACAGTCGTCGCCCCCCCCCCCCCCGGGTCCTATATGTTCTTTCCTTGTAAAACCTAGAATATGGCAACAACAAAAAAGTTTGGCTTCATTCATTGCACCCTCATTGGCACTTTAATGTCTCTCTTTTTAGTTGCCCTCTACACCCTCATTCCACTTGCAAATTTGCAGGTGCCCTTGTTGTGGAAAAGCAAAGTTAGGCAAAAACAGGCCAGTTTAGTAGCCGCAGGGTGCTAACAACTTTTTTTAATTGTCTTTATTTCTTAATTAAAAATTTACATATCAACACAAATTATTTCAACATAACATAATCAAACATAATCGATAATAACACAACATTACATACCATAATCAAACATAATCAGTACAAAAAAAGCACAAAAAAGAGGAGAAAAGGGAAAAGAAAAAGAAAAAAATCGAATTAAATAGAAAAAAGGAAAAAGATAAGAACAAAAAAAAATACCTCCAAACATTTAATATCGGTTCCCTTATTATATGAAATTTCTTCTGTCATTTAGATTCTTTATCATATCTCACATGTTATTGTCTTTTATATTATTAATTACTTATTCAGCTTATGCATTTTAATTTAAACAGATCACCCATTTTGAACTTATACCTTCTTTATAGAAAAAGTCTTCCACCACCTTTTTTGAAGGTGGTGGGGAGGGATCCCGCAAAGTAACATTCCACACTGCACCATTTTGTTGCATCTCCCACGTGTCATATAATGAAAGCATTCATTTGCTCCCTGTTTATGGTATCCTCATCATAGCTGCCAAGTTATCCCTTTTTTAAAGGGATTTTCCCTTATGCTGAATAGGCTTCCTCGCGAGAAAAGGGAAAACTTGGCAGCTATGATCCTCATACTGTTGCTTGGCCATCTCTGTTCAAGGCACTATGATACCACTTTTATCAGTCGTGGCTTTACCATCCTGGGAATTGTAGTTTATTAAAGGTGCTGAGAGTTCTTGAGAGGCTACAATTCCCAGAGTTCCCTAGGAAGAGGGATTGGTTGCTAAAGCACTCTGGGAATCGTAGCTCTGGGAGGAGGAATAGGGGTTTTCTAACAACCCTCAGCTGCCATAACAAACTACAGTTCCCAAGATTATTTTGGGGGGTGGTGGAAGCCATGACCATAAAAAGTAGTATCATAATACTTTATATGTATAGTGCTGTTTGCTAAAGAGGTTCGCCCAAGTGGTAAAATGACTGAATTTTAAACCCTGCTGGTTTTATGAGGACCCATCCTCAGATGGTAACGTCTATTACAGACCCTCCCTATTTTTCCAGGGATGTCCCTGATTTAGAGAAGCCATCCCAGTTTCTGATTTGATCCCGGAATGTCCCACTTTCCCTTAGGATGTCCCTATTTCATTGCAGAAATATTGGAGGGTGTGGAGTTCTATGACCCCCGAGCGGTCTGAAGGCAATCCTGTATAGGGAAGGTGTTTTTTATGTTTAATGTTTTCTTACATTTTTATATATGTTGGAAGCTGCCCAGAGTGGCTGGGGCAACCCAGTTGTGTGGGGTATAAATAGTACAATTATCATTACGGAATGGGACATCTCGGAAGGTGTGCTATCATTTCAAAACGTGGTGAATGTCGTACTTCGGAATTTGGTAGCATCTTCCATCAGGAACAGAGTGTTGTTTTCCTAAAGCCCTCAGAGATGAGGAAGAGGGGCATAAATAGAAAAAAAAAAACCCTTTTTCCAATATGTTTTTAATATTTTCTCATATTCATTGACATCAAACAAATTATAATCAACATATATACAACAAATAGCTTTGCCAAGCTTTGACTTCCCCCTCTCCCTCAGCAGGTAATCTATTTCAATCTACTCGCACATTTTATCACTTTTCAATACCAAATCAACATTGTAGGATCTATTACAATCCTGCCAGTGTTTTTAAATTCTTATAATTATCCTTCACATAGTCCACAAATTTACTCCACTCTTTATTGAATTTCGTATCATCCCGTTCCCGGATTCTCCACGTCAGTTTGGCCATTTCCATATAATCCAACACCTTCGCCTGCCACTCTGCAATCGAGGATAACTCTTGAGATTTCCATTTTTGGGCGAATAGAAAATAATCCTAAATGACTGTGAGCCAGCCTTCCAGGCTCTCATTCTCCTCTCCGGCGAAGAAGAGAAGAAGAGTTTGGATTTGATATCCCGCTTTATCACTACCCTAAGGAGTCTCCAAGCAGCTAACATTCTCCTTTCCCTTCCGCCCCCACAACAAACACTCTGTGAGGTGAGTGAGGCTGAGAGACTTCAGAGAAGTATGACTAGCCCATAGCTGCCAAGTCTCCCGTTTCCCCCGGGAAACCCCCGTTTTTACTTACCTTTTCCCGGTGGTCCCCCGTATCACTTCGTCTCCCGTTTTCTCCATTATTTTCTCCTGCCGGCAGCCATTTTTTTCTGATTTGCCCTTCTTTGGGCACAAAAAATGGCTGCCGGCGGCTTCAAAAGTCGCCTCAACGCATGACCGGACGTGCGTAGATGTGACTTCCGGTGTCGGCCATTTTGGTGCCTATAGATGGGCGGCCCGACACCGGAAGTTGCGTCAATGCACTTCCGGTCATGCGTAGAAGCTACTTTTGAAGCCGGCGGTGGCCATTTTTGGTGCCCATAGAAGGGCAAAGCGACACCGGAAGTTACGTCGACGCAACTTCCAGTGTCACACGGCTGCCGGTCCCGGATTCTGCAGTCCGGAACTTGGAAGGTAAGGACTAGCCCAAGGTCACCCAGCAGCTGCATGTGGAGGAGCGGAGACACGAACCCGGTTCCCCAGATTATGAGCCTACCGCTCTTAACCACTACACCACACTGGCTCACATCCAGTTATACTGTGTCTGCCGGGAGGTGATTAAATGTAGCTCTTTTCCCTTTGACTTTTCTTAGAAATGCCCAAGACACCACCACAGGGAGAGATAACATTTCTTGGTGAATAATGCTTTCCTTCCTGTTCAGCGCAGTTCACCCTCTCGCTTCGGGAATTATTGTTATGAAATAAATGGCAGAGCACTGAACAATATGGAGTTTTGTTGGCTGAGGATACTGATAGGATTATTCGTCCTGAGGAAAGAGAACGGTAATAGATCCTTCTGTGAGGATCAAGAAGGAGAAGGATGGGTGGTGGTTGGGAGAAGATGTCATTTGGCCCCGAATGTTTGCTTCCCAAACACGGATGTAATCAGCAGGATTATTTTATTTCTTTATATATAGGATTTTTTTGGGATTTTTTTGGTAAGTGAAAGGTTTGGCATGGGAGAACAGAGAACAGGACACAGATCTGTATGGTTAAATAATGAAAAGTGGGCGCCGTGTTGATGCTTGTGAATAAAGCGTTTGAAGAATCCTGGCATGGAGGGGTCTGCTGTTGCCAAGTCAGAAAGTGACTGAGAGGAAGGGCAGGGCAGGAATACGAGGCTTTTGGGGAATTATAGGGACAGAACTACCTAAATTTATTCATGTATGCAACTGCAGTGGCAATAATGTTACTTGCCCAAAATCTGAAAGAAGAAGTCCCAGCAAAATTTTATTGTTTAAATTTTATTTTTATTTTTATTTTAAATTTTATACCCAGCAAAAGAAGACTGAATACAAAAACTTATGGAAAATGCAGAAATGGCGAAACTCACCAGAAAAAAGAGAAACGAAATCGAGATAACAAACTTTTTAATGAAAGAATGGAAATGGTTTATTGAATATTTACAAATAAACAGATAAGAACATTGGCAGGGTTGTTGTAATAACCTGCAGTTTTATATGAGTATATATTTAAAGTAGATGGATAAATGAGTAAGTTAAGATTAATTTGGAACATGCAAAAAATATAAAATAAAATAAAGGGACCGCAGAAAGAGAGGGGAAGGAAGTCAAGTTTAGAAACGTTAAAATGATTGTAAAAATATTGAAATGTATAAAATTGAAAATCATAAATGGAAGAAATAAAGGAAGACAAGGCTCAAATAAACCAGACAGCAGACTCTCCAAAGCAAAAATTGAATCAAGAGGGCGGATCAAAGTCACAGCTCAGTGGCAGAACACCTGCCTCGCATCCAGAAGTTTCCAGGTTCAATCCCTGGACTTTCTAGGTAGGGCTGGGATATAATCGTGTGTGAAATCCCAGAGAGCTGCTGCCAGCCAGTGTAGACACTGCTAAGCCAGATGGACTGATGGTCTGACTCGGTATAAAGCAGCTGCCTTTGTTGCTTGGGGGGGGGGGCTTGCAAGTGTGGGGTGAGGAGGGATGGGGCTTGGGCAGAGGAGACGTCAAGACTTCCATTTCTCTTCTCCACCAGCTTTCGTCCCCGAGAGAATTGTCCGCGCTTCTGGGGAGCAGGCCACGCTTCCCTGCGAGTCCGTGAGCCCCCGAACCCGTTGGTTTTGGCTCCCTCTGAGTTCCAGGTGTGCTGAGGTCCAAAGGGGTTACGTAGAAATAACCTGGAGCCTTACTGGAAATGAAGTGGCTCCTATTCGGTTCAAGGAGCGGCTGGCAAACCAGACATCAGGGTCCCTGGCCCTCCGGAATCTGGTCATGAGCGATTCAGGCACCTACGTCTGCCGTTTGCCCAACGGCTTGGAGACTCGTACCGTGCTGGAGGTGACCGCAGGTACCGGTATGTTTCTCAAATAATAACAAGAGTCTGCCTTCTCTCCAATGACCTTCAAACATGGGACTTCTTGAAATAGAAGCAGTGCCAGATTTACAAACACAGTGGTACCTCGACAACCGAACGATTCGATTTCCGAAGGTTGTGACTTCCGAAGGTGACAACCCTGGGAGTCTTTTTGCCCCGCGTGTAGTTCTGCGCCTGTGCAAAGCGGTGCGCGCGGTCGGCGCAGGCGCAGAAGTGGCGCTTTGACAACCGAAGACTTCGACTTACGAAGACGGCCGTGGAACGGATCATCTTCCTAAGTCGAGGTACCACTTTACACTAAACAAGCTGTAGCTTAGGGCCCCACTCTCTTGGGGGCCCCCAAAAAAATTAAAGGAGGAAAAAACTGGATGTAAATTTCCAAAATATAAGATAAAAAAAACAAATAAAATAAAACCTACATACAGCAACAGTGTTTGGTGTTGCGTAGGCTCCTATGATGTAAGACATGGGCCCTCAATCATTTTAAGTTAGAGCTTAATAATTATTTCACTATTAATATACTTCTTCTTAATTGCATTTCACTATTAATATACTACTTCTTAACTGTACTTCAATTCAACAATTACTTAAATCTGGCCCTGAATAGAAGAGTGGCCTCTGTAACACAGAAGACAAGGCCACCTTGTTCTTGGCTTGCGACAGAATTACAGATTTGGAGAGTTGGAAGGGACCCCGGGGGTCATCTAGTCCAACCCCCTGCAGTGCAGGAATCTTATTGCCCAAGTGGGGGCTGTTAAAAAGGCTCATCCCTCGTGCACCATCTTGCTTTCCATTTGGCTAATACGTCTCTCCTTCCTTTCTTGATCTCTGCTCTTCTTCTTTTTTTAAAAAAAAATTTATTCGGTTTTCAGATTAAAATTTTACAGCCATGTATCCAACATACAACATTGAAACAAGATTCCAGAGAATCTCCTGGACTTCCCTCCTCCCCATTGTGTGTCCTACTGTTACTCATTTCCTCCTGCATCTTTTATAATAATCCAAATCTTTTACTTCTCCATTGTATCCAAAATTCACCATTAAATTACAAGTGTTATCCCAATCCTATCACTGTAACAATTTTAACGGTTTACAATGGTTTTTAAGGTAAGTTATAAAATTTCCCCATTCCCCATTCCCTATTAAAATTTTGGTCTTCCCGGTATCTGATTCTTCTGGTCATTTTAGCCATTTCGGCATAATCCATCAACTTGGCTTGCCATCCTTCTCTGGTAGGGACTTTTATCTTCTTTCCATATCTGGGGATCTCTGCTCTTTTTATCATGGCCTTTTATCCTCTTCTCACAGCAGCTGCAAGCCCACCATCTTAAGCTATAGGAAGGCAGCTAGCAAAAAATTAGCATAATAAATGCAGCCACTTCTAGGATCTCTCCCACAAGTGCCCTCAGCCAAGCGATGCTGTTCATCAGGCCAGGTGCTGGCACACAGCACCCTTGTGTTTCTGCTGGGTCCCAGTACCTTGACAGCACCCCTTCTGACTCCTAGCACTGACCCTTGCCTTGGAATGGCCAAGTGAGTCATCATAGTCAACTCCGCACAATTCTGTTCATTGACAGCGCTATGGCGCCACATTGAGAGTCATGGCTTCCCCCAAAGGATTCTGGGAGCTGCGGTTTGTTAAGGGCGCTGAGAGTTCTTGGGAGACCCCTGTTCCCTTCACAGAGCTACAATTCCCAGAGTTCCTTGGGAAGAGGGGTTGACCACTCCGAGGAAAAGCACCCTTAATGAGCTTTATAATGCTTTAAAATTATAGTGTGGATTTGGCCCGTGTATAATTGCTCCAGTAGGGGCATTGTGAGTAAGGTTTAATGGCAGATCAGAGATGCCCTCCATTGCTAGCAAAAAAAGGCCAGAACCATAGAGGTCGACGTACATGGGGGCGTCTTATACACAGGGAAATATGGTACTTTCCTGAGGACCTCTTTGAACCTGGAGCTCGGCCTGCTAATTTGTTCCCTTTTCCTCTTCTCTCCCCAGGCTGCCACAACAACGTCTTCGTCTCCTTCTGGTGGCTCAACGCCTCCTCTTTGCGACTCAGCTGCCGTCACTGCCGCTCGCCAGGCAACTT
Source organism: Zootoca vivipara (assembly GCF_963506605.1). Lineage (NCBI taxonomy): Eukaryota > Metazoa > Chordata > Lepidosauria > Squamata > Lacertidae > Zootoca > Zootoca vivipara. The sequence goes on from NC_083277.1 coordinate 14,248,670, forward strand.
CAAGCCAAACTCTTTTCGCTGGATGCTAAACTCAAAACCGCTGGGCAACGAGCACTGGTTCGAGAAGAGCAATTTCGGGTCCTTTGTCCAATTACTGTCCACCCGGCGGAGGGCTTGGGGGCGCTGGGAATGTCACTCTCTTGCCAATCACACTTGGGTATCTGAAATTTGCTTGGAGCCACCCGTCCGAGAGAAGGGCGCAGGTAATTTTGAAATACTCTGTGCGGTTGTCTAGCTTACATCCAGCCTCTGTATTAAAGCAAGCATGGAAAACCTGTGGCCCTCCAGATGTTCTTTGACTACAACTCCTATCCTCCCTGGCCATTGGCTGATGCTGGCTGGGGTTGATGGGAGTTGGAGTCCAAAAACATCTGGAAGGCCACAGGTTTCCCCACCTAGGCCCTGAAGACTTGCGCAGAAAAGGAAGACTGCAGTAGGTACAGCTTTTTTCCATCTCAGTGCCAAAGGGAGGGAAGAAATCCCACCTAGTGCAACGCTACTTATTCCATTTGATTTGATAAGATTGACATACCACTTAAATCAACAGGAACCTCTAAGCATTTTGTGTATAAAACAATACCTACCTTGCAAGTGTCCTGGTAAAACCAAGATATCCCATTTTCAGGCAAAAGCATGATGGCCGTTTTGGGCGCTGCGATCCCACACAATTTATCCCGCCCCAGAAAAAGCACTTTTGCAGGGGCTCAATCTTTCACAGTGCCCCAAAATGGCTTTTGTGGTGTAGTGGTTAAGAGCAGTAGATTCATAATCATAGAATCATAGAGTTGGAAGAGACCACAAGGGCCATCCAGTCCAACCCCCTGCCAAGCAGGAAACACCATCAAAGCATTCTTGACATATGCCTGTCAAGCCTCTGCTTAAAGACCTCCAAAGAAGGAGACTCCACCACACTTCTTGGCAGCAAATTCCACTGTCGAACAGCTCTTACTGTCAGGAAGTTCTTCCTAATGTTTAGGTGGAATCTTCTTTCTTGTAGTTTGAATCCATTGCTCCGTGTCCACTTCTCTGGCGCAGCAGAGAATCTGGGGAACCGGGTTCTCGTCTCCGTTCCTCCACACGCAGCTGCTGGGTGACCTTGGGCTAGTCACACTTCTCTGAAGTCTCTCAGCCCCACTCACCTCACAGAGTGTTTGTTGTGGGGGAGGAAGGGAAAAGAGAATGCTAGCCACTTTGAGACTCCTTAGGGTAGTGATAAAGCAGGATATCAAATCCAAACTCCTCCTCCTCCTCCTCCTCCTCCTCCTCCTCCTCCTCCTCCTCCTCCTCCTCCTCCTCTTCTTTTGGGGGGCTCCATGCTCTCATGTGAGAGCACGCCTCCCAAAAAAGCGTGTCTTTTGGGCTCCATGATCTTACGTGCGTCATGCGCGGAAGCATGTCTAGGAAGATGTGGGTCCCAGTTTTGGGACCCAACTTATTGGAGGGTATGACAATATGAAATATCCATCTCCCTTCTCCTCACCCTACTACAACACCACTGTGGTGACCTAGCTGCTCTCAGAAGTCTGTGGTCATGCTGTAGTTCTCAGTGCCATCTGTGGGCTATCAAGGGAACTGCAGCGTGATGACATACTTACATTTTTTGTTATATGTGTAGCAATAAGCAGTGTTAATAATAATAATAATAATAATAATAATAATAATAATAATAATTTATTTTTTATACCCCGCCCATCTGGCTGGGGTTCCCCAGTCACTCTGGGCGGCTTCCAGCAGAATATTAAAATGATTCATCCAGTATTAAAAGCTTCCCTAAACAGGGCTGCCTTCAGATGTCTTCTAAAAGTCAGATAGTTGTTTAATTCTTTGACATCTGATGGGAGGGCGCTCCACACGGCGGGCACCACTACCGAGAAGGCCCTGTGCCTGGTTCACTGTAACTTTGCTTCTCGCAGGGAGGGAACCGCCAGAAGCCCCTCAGAGCTGGACCTCAGTGTCCGGGCTGAACGATGGGGGTGAAGACGCTCCTTCAGGTACGTACAAAAAGTTGAGGTTTCAGCTCCCCAGGAAGTTCAACTAAAAAAAGGTTTGGTGGAGCAGGTCAGGAAACAACCACACACACACAATAAAATGGCATGCCATTTTGGCTGGGTCGGCTTGCCTAAATGAAAATGCTTTCAGTTATGTGAATCTTGGATGCACAAGAGCCAGGCCTGTAGACCTGAGATGGATTGTCTCCTACTATCCCTTGACAAAAGTGCTATTCCCAGCATCTCAGGGCTGGTATTCCACCACGAGGGATCAATTATGTTACAGAGGTTCAGGAGTGAGGACCAACCAAAGATATTGCCAGAGCACCTGCAGAAGATCCCAAGTCCATAGGAGCATATGAAGCTGCTAATGCAGAGTCATGCTATTGGACCATCTAACTCAGGATGGAGATTCCTGCTTTGCAGGGGGTTGGACTAGATGACCCTCAGGGTCCCTTCCAACTCTGCAATTCTATGAATCTATGACTGCTTACACTGGCTGGCCTTCTTGCTTCCAAGGAAGGCCAACGGGCGATTTTGAGGTTAGGGTGAAAATCACCGTTTGTTCCTCATTTCAAAACAATATCCAAACCCTTCCCTGAAGGTTCTGCTTCTGCTGAGCAGCCTCCCTATTTGGTGTCATTTCTCTCGCCAAGTCCTGCCACTGCCAAGACAACGGACGCTGCGCCTGCAGAAGCCGGTGGAGTGAAGGGCACCAAAATCTGGATTTGGGCCTTGCTGCTCCTTGGTCTGGCTCTGGTCCTGGCTGCTTTTGGAACAGCCGTGTGGATGTGGAGGAGGCAGCCAGCAACCAGGTGAGTCATGGACCCCTGACCATTAGATCCAGTCGTGACCAACTCTGGGGTTGCGGCGCTCATCTCGCATTATTGGCTGAGGGAGCTGGCGTACAGCTTCCAGCTCATGTGGCCAGCATGACAAAGCCGCTTCTGGCAAACCAGAGCAGCACACGGAAACGCCGTTTACCTTCCCGCTTGGTGCGGTACCTATTTATCTACTTGCACTTTGACGTGCTTTCGAACTGCTAGGTTGGCAGGAGCTGGGACCGAGCAACGGGAGCTCACCCCGTCGCGGGGATTCGAACCGCCGACCTTCTGATCAGCAAGCCTTAGGCTCTGTGGTTTAACCCACAGCGCCACCCACGTCCGTGGATGGACTTGGCGGCGGTGAACGCAGTGCTGTCTGGTGTCCATGGAGCCTGATAGGGTGGGAGACAAGGAGCTCAACAGTAGGTGGTGCCAAAGCCAATGACAGGAGAAGCCAACTCATTCAAGTTTAGTCCTCATCCACCAAGGTCAACGCTGAGACTAAGGAGGAAGAAGCTGACAACCGTGGTGGAGCTTGGGGGTCTAAAATTTAAGCAATGTGGACTAAATTTGCTTCTGGAGCTCCTCCAGGATTAGGGGCCCTGAAGTTTTAGCTTCATGAGTTTCAGAGTAGATCCACCCCTGGGGCTGATGGGAGTTGAACAATATCTGGCGAGCCATCGGTTCCCTCATCCCTGCAGCAGACAGACCAGTACTCTGACATTTTAATGTAAGACAGTTTCATATCCCTGCTCTATGTTGACACACATCTGGGCCTTCCTGTTAATACCAGGCGGGGTTAAGATCAAAACAACCCCTTAGAACCAGCAGGTATAATGAAATGGCACTTGTATTATGATGGCATCGTAGTGTGTCATTCTCAATCCCCATCATGGATAGGGGAAAAACACACATTATGAAGACTTAATGACTTAATAAACAGGTGCAGGAGAAATGGAGAGTTTAGTTCAGAGTACCGCTGTTGCTGATGTTGCCATGTCGACCATAAAATGTATGTAGCCCTAAGACCCCTGCAATTTTCTTTCCAGGAAGCAGAGAGGAAGAAAGGAGAGGGCAGGTGAGGAATGAATGAGAAGTTCTTCCTTTTGCCATTTAACAAAAGCTTCGTCTCCACCTCCATCATTCTGCCCAGACACTGAGGTCCAGCACCGAGTGCCTTCTGGCGGTTCCCTCGTTGCGAGAAGCCAAGTTGTAGGGAACTAGGCAGAGGGCCTTCTCGGTGGTGGCGCCTGCCCTGTGGAACGCCCTCCCAACAGATGTCAAAGAGGGAAACAACTACCAGACTTTTAGAAGACATCTGAAGGCAGCCCTGTTCAGGGAGGCTTTTAATGTTTAATTGATTATTATTTTTCTGTTGGAAGCTGCCCAGAGTGGCTGGGGAAACCCGGCCAGATGGGCGGGGTATAAATAATACATTATTATTATTATTATTATTATTATTATTATTATTATTATTATTATTATTATTCGTCTTCCAAACTGTTCAGTGGTCAGGGGTTGGTGGGAGATGCACTCCTCCAACAATATCTGGAGAGCATCGTGTTGGGAGAAGGGATCTTTCCTCGTGAAATTCCCACAGTGGGGAGTTCCACAAACGGCCCAGAGAGATTGCACTGATAAACGATTTCATGTTTGTTTCATCCCACTGGTCACGGCGACCCCAAGGCTGCGCTTCTGTGATAAATCCAGCCAGAGTGAACGAGGAACTTTACAAGAGGAAGAGTCTGGAGGAGGTAAATACCGGCTGGGCATTCCTGGCGGAGCTCGGGGCTAGGATATAAGTCGGGGCAGGCGCGCTGCACATTCCACTCCCTAAATCGCCCTTTCTCTTTTCTTGCCGGCTTCTCCTCCCAGGGACCTGCTTCCCTTCATTATGCACAACTGGAATATCCCCGGAGGAAATCCGCCTCTGCTTGCACTCAAGACAGCAGCACGGTGTACGCGGTCATTGTCTGACGCCGTGACTTCCGACACCCACACTTTAACATTGGCAACCACAACTTCTACATCTCCTCGGCACAGTTCCTTTTGCTGCTTCCTCTCAAAGCCTCCGGAAACAGTGAACAAGAGGTTCCCACATATGACTTTTGCTCCTCAGGCTCCATGTCCCCAAAAGCCACCCCAGCCTCCTGCTTCCTTTAAACAGGCCTGCTTTTTGTCACTTTATCTGCTTGCTGCCCCCCCCTCTGGCTGTGTACAAACTATAAAAGAAAAAGAAAAAGCTCAACAACTTTGTTCGGATTTTCACTTTGGGGAATATGGCAACCCTATTTTAAAACATATTCAAAGCGCATTCTTGCCCCCTCAAAGAATTCTGGGCCTTGTGGTTTGTTAAAGCGGTGCTGTGAACTGCAACTCTGTGGGGGGTAAACTACAGCTCCCAGAATTCTTTGAGGGAATGATGGTGCTTCTAAGGCGTTTCAAAAGGTATAGTGTGTGGGCACGGCATGCGTGCGCGCGCACACACACACCCCTTTCCCATCAAATGCTTTCTCTTCTTTAAATCACAGTCAGGGCCAGATTAAGACCTTTAGAGGCCCTAAGCACTGAAAATGTCATGGTGCAGCCCGCCACGTCATTCAAAATGAAAACCATGCTAAACCGTAAAATAAACTTTTTTTTAAAAAAAAAAGTAAAACATTGCAACACATGATTTCCTCACATTATTTCCATTTGTATCTATACTGGTAGGTGCCCCCTGGTTTAGGTAGGAATAAGTAATAAATAAAAATAGAACGGGGGGGGGGGCAGGGCAAGGGTGTGGAGTGGACTGTAAAGAAAATTCTGATTTTCTCCCCCATTATGACTACTTCAATCATTTTTCAAAAAATCAAATGTCAAATTATTATTATTATTTCTTAATTTTTTGTGCTCCTGCTTTTCTGGTGTCCTGAGCATGTGCTTAGCTGTACTGTTGGTTCATCCAGTACTACATAAAGTCATACGAGAGTTGTTGTTAACTACCACCAAACCCCTTACATCCATTTTCCTTCCATCAGCTGATAAGAATGGATGCAAGTTCCCAGTGGGGTTTTTTTTTAAAACCACTCTTTTGCACAGAGGAGTTTTTGCACAAAGCAGCTGCATTAAAAAATAAAAATAAAAAATGCCCCTGCAGGCAAGGAAGGAAAGGAAGAAACAGGCTTTCATGAGAGAAACTCCAAATCCTTGCTGGACTTGGAGCAGCAGCAGTTGTTGTTGTTGTTGATTATTATTATTATTATTATTATTAGTAGTAGTAGTAGTGCTTTCCCCCCTCAACGGTATGCAATACCGGCACCTTTTTTTTCTAGCGAAAAAAAGCACTGATTACAATCATTACTTCTGCCGTTTTGTGCCGATCTGGAATATTGAGGAAATGTTATTAAAAAATGAAAGAAGAAGAGTTTGGATTTGATACCCCTCTTTACCCGAAGGAGTCTCAAAGCAGCTAACATTCTCCTTTCCCTTCCTCCCCCACAACAAACACTCTGTGAGGTGAGTGAGGCTGAGAGACTTCAGAGAAGTGTGACTAGCCCAAGGTCACCCAGCAGCTGCATGTGGAGGAGCGGGGAATCGAACCCGGTTCCCCAGATTACAAGCCTACCGCTCTTAACCACTACACCACACTGGGTCTCAATCAAAGGTGTCCAGGCATCTACAGAAATGCCTCAGTGCATGCCCAAAAAAGACCTCACGTTTCCTGGCAGGAAGAAACACAGGTTTACTGATCATGACTGAGGCTGTTTGCCTGCTCCTCTTTCCTTTGCATCTGGTGTGTGTGCACAGAAAATAGTAGATCTACCTGACGGCCAACCCATGGAGACATTGCTATGCATCTCTAAGTATTATTATTGAGTGATTATGAAATGGTTGTATAATCTTAGCAGGTTGTGGAATTTTAGAAGGAGTATGGCTGTGACCATCACGAAGCGGCACTTCTGAACTTGCCACTGCGCAATTCACAGGAGACAGAAATATATTGCAGTGCGTGTGGTTTCTAATATTTTGTAATCCAAAGGCAGGAAATTTCATTTCAAATGGCCGCCACTTGTCCGCCTTCTCTGACCCCAATAGTTCACGGCTGCTAACACTTCCTGCTCACACTTCTTCAGATGGTGTCCTGTCAAGCTTCCCTGGCACCCGGAGCTGTTAAAACGTTTGCAGAAATTCCTAAGTTCGTTGGAAGGAATTGTTTCCACTCGCGATCCTTGAAATGCGCAGCAGCAGCAACAACTAGCCAACCCTCTGGGTTAAGTCGTTCTTGGGCATTTCGGCGTATACAACCGTTGGCGTCCCGTTATGCATCTTAGTCTGGCACCCTCCAGCCTCTCTGAACTCTAGAGCTGAGTATTCGATTTGATCGGCTCCCTGGATGGCATTGGGTAGGGAAAGAGAAAAGAGACACAAGGCATAAACAGATAGTTTTAAGAAACAGCCTGGCTAGATCAGACCAAAGACCGATCTTGTCCAGTATCCTTTTGGCCACAAGGGTCAGGCGGGTGCCAATGGGAAGCCTGCAAGCTGAACTTTCTATATTTATTTATTTAATATCCTACCTTTCCTCTGAGATCAAGTGACATGTACATGAATCTTTCCCGTCCCCAAAACAATCCTGTGAGGTAAAAGGTAAAGGTAAAGGGACCACTGACCATTAGGTCCAGTCGTGACCGACTCTGGGGTTGTGGTGCTCATCTCACGTTATTGGCTGAGGGAGCCGGCATACAACTTCCGGGTCATGTGGCCAGCATGACTAAGCCGCTTCTGGCGAACCAGAGCAGCACACGGAAACGCCGTTTACCTTCCCGCTGTAGCTGTACCTATTTATCTACTTGCACCTTGTGTTCTGGGTTCAGGCTCCACACAGGAAGTTGGGGACTTAACTGGTTTCTGAACAGGGTTGTTCCCCCCCCCCCCCCAAGATCCCATGTTCTTAGAGGGTCTCTAATGAATGTATACTTAACTTATTCCAGCTGAAGAAGAATTGTCGAAACAGGGCCCTGTCCTGGTATATACACTTCATCTGACGTATAAAGGTAAAGGGACCCCTGACCATTAGGTCCAGTCATGACTGACTCTGGGGTTGCGGCGCTCATCTTGCTTTATTGGCCGAGGGAGCCGGCGTCCAGCTTCCAGGTCATGTGGCTAGCATAACAAAGCCACTTCTGGCGAACCAGAGCAGCGCACGGAAACGCCGTTTACCTTCCCGCTGTAGTGGTACCTATTTATCTACTTGCACTTTGAGGTGCTTTTGAACTGCTAGGTTGGCAGGAGCTGGGACCGAGCAACGGGAGCTCACCCCGTCGCAGGGATTCGAACCGCCGACCTTCTGATCGGCAAGCCCTAGGCTCTGTGGTTTAACCCACAGTGCCACCTGCGTCCCTGTGAGGTAGTTTAGGCCAAAAGCGTGTGGTTGGCCCAAATGGCTCAAGGTCATCCAGGGAATGGTATAAAGAAGTGTGAGATACAGCAATTAATGATAAATTAATGTGCGCTATCAAAGTAAGAAGGGGGAAATGGAAGAGAAATGACTTTGACGAAATAGGGAAGATATTTGTGGAATTTGTAGAAAGGGGTCAAACCATCTCAAGAAGTAGTTTGGTGTTTTTTGGAAAGTTGGATAGTTATGATAAATAATGGTCTCAGGGGTGGGATCTACATTTTTATTTGTATTATTATTACTTTGTTTAATTTTTTTTTAAAAAAAATAAAGGTCACCCAGTGGACTTCATGACTAAGTGGGGATTTGAACCCTGATCTTTATTAAGCCTTTTACCCAAACCAACCCCTCAAGTCCTATAACAATAGGAACAAGTCCCCAGTTTATCCTCAGAAGGAACAGGAGAAGTTACCCTGTTGGAAGTTACCTCCATGTAGGTGTGGTCTTCCATTCCAGGTTCTGCTTCCTCTCTTCTCTTTGAAGATCCTTCTGGTCCTGGAATCGAAAGAAGGGCATAAGACAGGGAGAATGAACCCACAGCCCTGGGGATTGGACTCCAACTCCCATCATCCTCATGCAATAATTGCCGCGTCAGAAAGAGCCATAAGTAAGACAAAAGCCTTGCAACTCACCAGCTGGGTCCTTGCTCCCTTGCATTTCCTTCGCCTTCGTAGTCTCACTGGGGATGAAAAGAATGACAGAGAAATGCTTTCTGCGCGTTAGCTGTTCAGAGTTCATTCAGACAGAAGAAATGTGCTGTGTTTGAGTGGGCATTTTATATAACCACCAACAACACACTTCTGATAAGGCACAGTAAATTGAGACTCTGACCATACAGCTCCAACTGTATGCTAGTTCAAGATTGGCTAGTTACATTTTAGATGCTTGAGCCGAGTCATGGCTTTCAAAGCATGTGATGACAGGGCAGAGATCCTGAGACGGTGCAAGTCCACAGCATCTGGTTGGAGACCAGGGGTTGTATCCAGGGGACCCATTGAAATCAATAAACCTAAGTCAGTTGTGTCCATTGCTGTCAATGGGTATGTTCTAGGTATGAGTAGCATTGGATATGACCCTAGATTTCAAGGAGACGAAAGTTCTGGGGTGACAGAGCACATATTTATCAGACTCTGAGAGACTGATAAATTTGGTCACATAACAGAGTTGGATCTTAGCTTGGACCAATAGCGAGAAAAATTCCATCTCTGATGTAAGTGGACTAGGGGAAAAATTCTTGGAATTTCTGAGAATGCTTCCACTTTAGTGCCAACTTTCCATTACGTAAAAGCTAGTCTTTTCTGTCCACTTGGGTCATTGCAAAAATAAAAAGATCAAACTTGGAATGTGGATTCAGAAATAAAACCAAGGATATTTGCCTATTCATGAGTTCTTCTAAGGCATATTGAACCTCAGCATCTCTAGGTGGCGCTGTTGGTCTGATTGTATCAGAATATAAATGTATGTGGGTGGGGACATGGGTGACGCTGTGGTCTAAACGACAGAGCCTAGGGCTTGCCGATCTGAAGGTCGGCGGTTTGAATCCCTGCGACGGGGTAAGCTCCCGTTGCTCGGTCCCAGCTCCTGCCAACCTAGCAGTTTGAAAGCACATCAAAGTGCAAGTAGATGAATAGGTACCACTACAGTGGGAAGGGAAACGATGTTTCCGTGCGCTGCTCTGGTTCGCCAGAAGTGGCTTAGTCATGCTAGCCACATGACCCGGAAGCTGTATGCCGGCTCCCTCGGCCAATAAAGCAAGATGAGCGTGGTGGAGTCTGCTTCTTTGGAGGTCTTTAAGGAGAGGCTTGACGGGCATATGTCAAGAATGCTTTGATGGTGTTTCCTGCTTGGCAGGGGGTTGGACTGGATGGCCCTTGTGGTCTCTTCCAACTCTATGATTCTATGATTCTATGAGCGCCGCAACCCCAGAGTTGTCTGCGAATGGACCTAACGGTCAGGGGTCCCTTTACCTTTTAAATGTATGTTACATCTTCATGGTTGCGTGGAGACATATTGAATTCTTTCAGAAACCAGTATTTTGCAGACACACACTGATGTTTTCATAGACTGGAAACTCCAGTCTAAACAACATACATAAAAAACCCAAATTTCAGTACCTGATGCTGTGTGAGCGACGATTCCTGCAGATGAGGAATACAACAACTCCCACCAAGATGAGTGCAAGGATTCCAGCAACGCAGCCCCCAATTATACGCGGGTCAGCCGTATCCCCTACATCAGTGTGGGGGGGGGGACGACAACCAGCTTAGAAATGCAAACACCACATTGGGCAGGAGGAAGATGGGGTGGGGCAGTTTTATATTCAAAGGGGACTCCCACCCCCAAAATTCCCCTCCCCACCTGCCCTTTCTCCTGAATGCCTCCCCATTCTTTTTCAAAGCTGAGCAAAAACAACCCTTTGGCTTTGCTCTAACTGAGGGGTGTGGAGTCTTTGGTTCTCTGGATGTTGCTGAACTTCAACTCCCCCTAACCCTGGCCATTGGTCATGCTTGCTGAGGCTGATGGGATATACCTGGAAGGCCAAAGTTTCCCCACCCCTGCTGTAAATGTATCTCTATGCTGGGAAAAGCAGCTCCTATTACAATACGTAGGAATATGATTTGTACGTATGAATAAGCCATCACAGATAAAACACAATAGGTCTCTTACACGGCCTCGGACCAGTATACCTGAAGGAATGTCTCCACCCCCATCATTCAGCCCGGAAACTGAGGTCCAGCTCCAAGGGCCTTCTGGTGGGTCCCTCACTGCAAGAAGCGAAGTTACAGGGAACCAGGCAGAGGGCCTTCTTAGTAGTGGCGCCCACCCTGTGGAACACCCTCCCTTCAGATGTCAAGGAAATAAACAACTATCTGACTTTTAGACATCTGAATCTGAAAGCAGCCCTGTTTAGGGAAGTTTTTAATGCTTGATCTTTTATCGTGTTTTTAATGGTCTGTTGGGAGCCACCCAGAGTGGCTGGCGAAACCCAGCCAGATGGGCAGGGTATGATATTATTATTATTATTATTATTATTATTATTATTATTACAACATCACATTACCACTGAAAGGTCAAACTTCTCAGTTGAGAGTCGGTCCACATGTTCAGCTTGCAGCCACCAAGGAATGACCGAATGAATGAGTTATAAGAAACCTTGGAATGAACACTCATGGATGAACTGGGCCCATTTATCGTAGCTAAAATGTCTACAAGCCTTTGCCAAACTCGACACTCACCTTCCAGATGAGAGTTTGGCTCAGACGGCGTGCCATCCTTCATTCTTGGATTTTCTAAATTGCCTTCCAAACAGTAGCCATTCTGACAGGCAGGATGAGAACAGTTCCAGAGACCATAATGGCGTCTTGAAAATTGTTTTATTGTTACGACGTTCCTTATTTCCCGGATATCTGTATTGTTGGATACTGGCACGCCATTTTGAGTCCAGGTGATCTTCATGTCGCGATCAGATTTATCCTCTCTCTGGTCCTTACAGGAATTACAGGAGAGGGTTACCGAACCATGGTGTCGAGGGGGTAGGGCAGAAGGTCTGACATCAATTCCATTTTCTTTATCTGACATAAATGAACGAATGAATAAGAACGATGAAATATACTTGGAGTCGAGAGTGAATTTATTCAGCTTGTAGTAGCAAAAGAAGAATGGCTCTTTCCCCAAAACATCTGCTATATATACATTATTTACACAATGGGCCTTGTGTGATTGGCTACTTCAAGGATGCTCCTGTAGGCCAATCAGGTTGCGGATTCACTTCCTCCAGAAGCCTGATTGGCTGCTCCGGCAGGCCAATCAGGTTGTTGATTCACTTCCACCTGGAGCTGGATTGGGTGGTTCCTGCGGACCAATCAGACTGCTGCATTCTGGATCCTATTGTTCTAGGATTCAGCTCAGTACATAACAAACGATCAGACCAGGGGATCTGACCTCAGTTCTTCCCGTGACCGAATTTCCTCCTATGCTATTCCTCTAACAGAGACTATGGTTCCTTCATCCCAAATACTCTACAGTTGGGGTCCTGATCACACTTCCTTCCACCCCTCCATTGTGGCAGTGTTGGGAAAAAGAAAACAGATTAACATTACATTGGGGTGAGCAGAGACGTTTAAATCTCTCTGTCCAGCACAGTGTTCTGATGGGGTTACAAATGGCTCTCGTCCTTCGACATCAGATCACTCAATTTTGCCCCAGCCTACTCTGGGCAGCTTCCAACATATATAAAAACATAACAAAACATTAAACTTTTTATATATATATATAAAACTTCCCTATGCAGGGCTGCCTTGGGATGTCTTCCAAAGGTTGTATAGTGTTACTTATTTCCGTGGCTCAGCAGGTCACATAACTCCATACTCTCCAACATTTCAAATAGGGACGTCCTAAGGAAAAGCGGGACATTCTGGGATCAAATCACAAACCAGGGTGGCTTCTGTAAATCCAGGACCATCCCTGGAAAATCGGGAGACTTGGAGGGTCTGAAATCATATGAGCTCATGTTGCATCCACACCACAAATTTAAAGCTCATTCTACTTTTAACGGTTACTTACAGCTTCCCCAAAGGAATACTGGGAACTGTATTTTGTTCAGGGTGCTGGGCATTGTCGCTCTGGGAGGGGTCTCCTAACAAACCTCAGCACCTTTGACAAGTAAGAAGAGTTTGGATTTGATATCCCGCTTTATCACTACCCGAAGGAATCTCAAAGCGGCTAACATTCTCCTTTCCCTTCCTCACCCACAACAAACACTCTGTGAGGTGAGTGAGGCTGAGAGACTTCAGAGAAGTGTGACTAGCCCAAGGTCACCCAGCAGCTGCATGTGGAGGAGGAGGGAAGCGAACCCGGTTCCCCAGATTACAAATCCACTGCTCTTAACCACTACACCACACTGGCTCCCAGGATTCTTTGAGAGATGACTTCTTGGCAGTGGTGCCCGCCCTGTGGAACACCCTCCCATCAGATGTCAAGGAAATGAACAACTATCTGACTTTTAGAAGACAACTGAAGGCAGCCCTGTTTAGGGAAGTTTTTAATGGTTGATGTTTTATCGTGTTTTTAAAATTCTGTTGGGAGCCACCCAGAGTGGCTGGGGGAACCCAGCCGGATGGGCGGGGTATATAAAGTTTATTATTATTATTATTATTATTATTATTATTATTATTATTAACTATTAAACCGGTATAACGCTGCATTTAATGTGGATCTGTCCTATGTGCATCTAAGCCCCACCCAGGGCCAGATTTAGGTTTGATGAGGCCCTATGCTCCTGAAGGTAATGGGGCCCTTTATATGTCCAGCTGTCCTTTGTCAACAACAAATTGTCGCTGTTTTTCATGTTGAATATATGCTATATGGTAATTTATGGACCTATTAGGTATCTAAAGCCATTTGCACATAACAAAATATGTATTTTATCAAAGTAATTGTTGAACTGAAATATAATTAAGAAGAAGTATATTATTAGTGAGAGGTTGTTTTGGGGGGGGGGCAAGAGAGTGGGGCCCTAAGCTATAGCTTGTTAACTTACACAGTCAAACCTCGGTTTAAGTACGCCTTGGTTTGAGTATTTTCAGTTTAAGTACTCCACGGACCGTCTGGAACGGACTAATCCACTTTCCATTACTTTCAATGGGAAAGTTCGCTTCAGGTGAAGTACGCTTCAGGTTAAGTATGGACTTCCAGAACCAATTACACTCATACTTCGGGTTAAGTACGCTTCAGGTTGAGTACTCCGCGGACCCGTCTGGAATGGATTAATCCACTTTCCATTACTTTCAATGGGAAAGTTCAGGTTAAGTACAGACTTCCGGAAAGCCACTTCCGCATCTCACGGAGGTGGTGTTGTGGGCGTGGCCAGAGCGATCGCTCGCAATGGGGGCTTAGCGCTCAGCCCCCTTGCGAGACGGGAGTTCCCGCCTCCGTCATACCCGGTGCTGACCAATAGGGTCGGCCGGGAAGCGGGGCTTCCCTCCTTTTAAACTAGCTGGAGGCGGGAACCTAGCTTGGCGGTTAGGCATTGGAAATTTGCATAAAAGAAGAAAGGGGGCAGATTACGTCATCAGCTGCCCACAAATTGGAGATTTAACCCGTTAAAGGGGTTCCGGGGGCGTTAGCTTTGTCCTGAGCCTGCGGAGGTCAGGGCCTTATGGCACCCCCCAACGGTGGCCACAGGAGGTGTTCCAGTAGATGTACATCATTAGGCTCCTTCTGGTGGTTAATTTCTCCCAGACTGTAACACATGGGTTACAGTCGGATATAGCCTGTTAGGTTCCAATGCCTAAGCCAATACCGCTCAACATCCGTAACCAATAAAGTTGTGGCCTTTTCGCCCACTTAAAATTCATTTCACTGTGTCTTGTGTCTTATTTCCTGGGGAGCAAGGGACATCGCCACACAACCAATTGTGTTTGTAAACCGAGGAACCACTGTCTGTAAATCTGGCACTGGCCCCACCCACACTGCTGTGTAACCTCATGGTATTTTTACCAAGCTCCACTGAGACGGAGATCTTTGACGAATTTTTGTTGCCATTGGAACAGTAGAAAGTGCCCGAGTCGTTCATGTGGAGGCTTTTGAGGACGAGAATTAAGTTCCCCTTTCCCTTTTCTCCTTGCTTTTCTGCTTGCCGTTGAAACCGCTCCAGTAGCAGCAGGTCTTCTCCGGCAGAAGTTGTAGAGAATATTTCCTTCTTGCCTCCATGGCTGAAGCCAGCACAGATGGGGTAACGCGGAATCCAGTACCAAGTCAGTCTGGGCCCCTCAAGTGGGCAGGGAATTTTGACCTCTTCTCCAGCCTCCACAGAAAGCCCTGCTATGAGTTAATTTGTATGTTTAGATAGATAGATAGATAGATAGATAGATAGATAGATAGATAGATAGAGTGGTACCTCGCAAGACAAAATTAATTCGTTCCACAAGTCGTTTCGTGTGGCGATAATTTCGTCTTGCGAAGCGCGGTTTCCCATAGGAATGCACTGAAATTTAATTACTGCGAGAAGCAAACCTACAGGGAACCAGGCAGAGGGCCTTCTTGGTAGTGGCACCCGCCCTGTGGAACGCCCTCCCATCGGAGGTCAGAGAGATAAACAACTACCTGACATTTAGAAAATACCTAAAGGCAGCCCTGTTTAGGGAAGTTTTTAGTCTGTGATATTCTAATGTATTTTAATGTGTGTTGGAAGCCGCCCAGAGTGGCGGGGGGGGGGGACCCGGCCAGATGGGCGGGGTATAAATAATATACAGTGGTACCTCAGTTTATGAACACAATTGGTTCCGGAAGTCTGTTCATAAACTGAAGCGTTCATAAACTGAAGTGAACTTTCCCATTCAAAGTAATGGAAAGTGGATTAATCTGTTCCAGATGGTCCATGGAGTACTTAAACTGAAGCGTTCATAAACTGAAGCGAACTTTCCCATTGAAAGTAATGGAAAGGGGATTAATCCGTTCCAGACGGGTCTGCGGAGTAAGCGTACTTAACCCGAAGCATGGGTGTAATTGGTTCCAGAAGTCTGTTCATAAACTGAAGTGTTCATAAACTGAAGTGAACTTTCCCATTGAAAGTAATGGAAAGTGAATTAATCCGCTCCAGATGGGTCTGCGGCGTTCGTAAACTGAAAATTCGTAAACCGAGGTGTTCATAAACCGAGGTTCCACTGTATTATTATTATTATTATTATTATTATTATTATTATTATTATTATGATGATGATGCACCATTTTTCTGGGTCCTTCCTACCTCCTTGCAAGGAGGGGAGGGAACCCTGTTGCAACAGAAAAATAAATATCTGTCTTGCTTTCACTGCATCCTGTTGTTCAAAGAGGGACAGATTTGATGAAGTGAACATGTGTGAGGGCCGACCAAAGTTGTTGAGGTTTTTTTTTAGGATTTTACCCCAGGGGCCGGATTAAATCATCCAGCGGGCTGCATTAGGCCCCCGAAACCGACTTTGGACATGCCTGACGTAGAGGTCTTAGTCCCTTGGGGAGTTGGGCAGCAAAAGTAAAAACAAAAAACAAAAACACCTATTTTTTCTATAACAACAGCAGCAATACTGACACCATACAAATATATGCTAAGAAATGAAGAAATAAGTAAAGAAGTTGGAGTTCTTGACTAAAGATCCCACAGAAATAGTAGAAAGGCAAAACTCAGGCCACCGTAGTAATGTATCCCTGATAGTGGTTCAAATGATACAATAGTTTCAAATAGTCTTTTCTGTAGTTGGATTTATTAATAGAAGTTTATATGTCAGATAAGGGGACCCGGGTGGCGCTGTGGGTTAAACCACAGAGCCTAGGGCTTGCCGATCAGAAGGTCGGCGGTTCGAATCCCCACAACGGGGTGAGCTCCCATTGCTCGGTCCCAGCTCCTGCCCACCTAGCAGTTCGAAAGCACCTCAAAGTGCAAGTAGATAAATAGGTACCACTACAGCGGGAAGGTAAACGGCGTTTCCGTGCGCTGCTCTGGTTCGCCAGAAGTGGCTTTGTTATGCTAGCCACATGACCTGGAAGCTATACGCCGGCTCCCTCGGCCAATAAAGCAAGATGAGCGCCGCAACCCCAGAGTCGGTCACGACTGGACCTAATGGTCAGGGGTCCCTTTACCTTTATACGTCAGATGAAGTGTATATACCAGGACAGGGCCCTGTTTCGACAATTCTTCTTCAGCTGGAATAAGTTAAGTATACATTCATTAGAGACCCTCTAAGAACATGGGATCTTGGGGGGGGGGGAACAACCCTGTTCAGAAACCAGTTAAGTCCCCAACTTCCTGTGTGGAGCCTGAACCCAGAACACAAGGTTCACACAGTTGCCGCCTCCTAACGGGTGCACATCCAGCTATTTTGTTCAAGGCAGAAGAGCAGGGGCCAGTTGAAAAATGAGCAAACCCTCTTCTCCAGCTCGAATAAATGAATTGCCTCCAAGTGATCAGCTAAGGTCTCCTGCCTCAAAGTTTCCTTGCCCCTTCCTGAGAAGGGTTTGCAGCTTACCCCTGTGAGCGTCTGTCTTCAAAACAGCCAGGGCGGTGGCGGCCAGAATTAAGAAAGGAAAGGGCTTCACGGGGGAAAGCGGAGAGGGGGATTCTCCAACCATGCCTTTCCGCAGCACAGCAGCTTCTGCTTCTCAAGAGGAACTGTGGCAAGAACATGCAAGAGGGAGGCCACAAAACTCGGCAGCAGAGTGGATGAGAAAGAGGAAGGGCAGGACGGATCTCTATGAGGAAACATGACTCCAGGCTGCCCAAACAGACTGTGAGTGGATAGCGTAATTATACTGTTTGGCCACCAGGTGGCTCTGGACTAAATTATATCTAGACTGAGTCTGGGGCTTCTTGAGTCTGTTTTGTTCTTTTAGGAGAGGGGCGATCAAAATTCCTATCCGGCTTCTTGAGTTGTATGTTCTCTTAAGCCTCCCGTGACAGGGCTGGGTGTGTTTGTTTAAAAATGTTTTAAGATAACGGCAAATACATTTATTTATTTATTTATTTATTTATTTATTTATTTATACCCCGCCCTGCCACTCTGGGCGGCTCCCAACAGAATTAAAAGCACAATGGAACATCACACACTTAAAAACTTCCCTGAACAGGATTGCCTTCAGATGTCTTCTAAAAGTCAGATGGTTGTTTATTTCCTTGACATCTGATGGGAGGGCATTCCATAGAGCGGGTGCCACCACCGAGAAGGCCCTCTGCAAACGGAACAGACGAAACTAGACGAAACCATCATTAGAAAGCCCAAGCGTCACAATGGGTGTGGGATTGTGATGTTCCATGGGCTAAAATGGGGTTGCAGCAGTGAAGCTGCAGGGCCAAGCAGAGGGATTAAATCATAGAATCATGAAAATCGTGGAGATGGAATGGACCCTGAGGGTCATCTAGTCCAACCCCCTTCAATGCAGGAATGTGTAGGTGGCCCATATGGGGATTGAACCCCACGACCTCGGCATGATTAGCACCCTGCTCTAACCGACTGATAATGTTTTATAAGAGTAATTAATTAATTTATAGACCGCAATTAATTTATGGACAGCAGGGCAGTTTTCAACAGGGAAACACAAAATAAAAACACAAAATACATAACATGAGAGCGAGAAATCCCACCTATAATTAACCGATTAATGCAACCATTAAGCTTCAAATGTCTTTTGTGAAAATGAAAAAAAAGGGCACCAAGGCTAGCTTTCTATCAGCAAGACCAGTTCACAAAACTTCAAGCATTGGAAAAAAAACTTATTTCTAAGCATTGGGGGGGGGAACTGTCTTTCCAATGTTCTGTTACAGTGAACAGTGTGTGATGCCTCTAACCATTTGTCATCGCTGCCCTTCAGAAGAACCATAAGGAAGTAACCTCCTCCCCACCCCAAAAAAGCACTGTTAGGACTATAAAAATGCTAAATGTGAAATGAATAGAAAACCAGGGTGCTAGTTGTCCGGAACCCTAAACAGGAGCACTGCACGCTGCAACATTTTGTTGCACATGCCACTTCTATGCCTTCAGATCGGGGTTCTAAATATGAATTTCCCCCTTTTGAGCTGGGGTTCTTAATCTGCGCTTCATGAACCCCTGGCATAAGTGTCTATGGACGGGCTACAGGAAGCCCCATCTATCAGTGCAATAAAATTGTCTGCAAAATTCTCTGTGTATGTATCTACCGTATATGCGGTGTGTGTGTCCATAGCTTTCATCAGATTCTCAAAGGAGTCTGTGACCCAAAACATGTTAAGAAGCACTGCTTTTGAGGGAGGAAAATCTCCCTTCTTGTTGCTGTTACGGTATTACCGTAAATGCTGAGGATTCAGGGGCTCAGGCTGTCTGGTTACAGCATCTCATCTAGAAGTTCACAATTAACCTTCTGCCCACAAGTAACTCATTGCTGACTGATGTAAGTATTTCCACAATGGGGGTTTCTTGACTCCCTTTAAGATTTTCTTTCCATGTGGTTGAGAGTTTCCTCCCCCTCCCCCAGCGCAACACAGAAAGTAGGCATGGTGTGCGTTTTAGCAGGGCCTGGAAATTTGCAGTTGTCCTGGGGCGGGGAGTCCCTCTGGTCGACACGTAAGCCATACGATGATGACAGCAAATGTGGCAACAGATGGGGGGGCGAGAGATCACCTGAAATTTACCACCAGAGCTTCCTTTTCTCACTTCTTGCTTCTGCTTTTCTGACCTGAGTGGCTCCCCGCCCCTTCCTCCTTCTTGATCTTGGAGATATTTATATTTTACCTGGTTCACAGCTGGCCCAGGCAGGTGAGTGGGTGAGTAAACTTAACTTTAGGTTGCCAACTGACCGGAATAAAACCAATTTGCACTTTTTACGGTCACTTGAGATGCAAGTATTTTAACTGGTAAACCTAAGGAGCTTGACTTCACACACACACACACACACACACACACACACACACACACACACACCCTAAGGCATATTGTCTCCCACCTCTTCCCTGCCTTTTCTCGAAAGTAAAAAGCCCCCAAATACTGCAGTCTTTCCTCCATCCCCTTGATCATTTTTTCGGAACCTGTTCTCCGAACCCTGCAATATCCTCTTTGTACTGAGATGGCCAGAACAACCGTACTCAGCATTCAAAGTATCCCAAGCGAGCAATTCCCCTCCGTTTCAGCTTTGAGGGGATGGGGAGAGAAGCACCCACCGTTTGAGAATCACCCGAGTATCTGATCCATACTCCAGATTAAATCACCCCTGCATTGATCACATTAGTGCTTAAAGCGTGGGTAGGCAAACTGGTGCTGGAGGAGACTCTTGAGAGTCCCATGGACTGCAAGAAGATCAAACCTATCCATTCTGAAGGAAATCAGCCCTGAGTGCTCACTGGAAGGACAGATCGTGAAGCTGAGGCTGCAATACTTTGGCCACCTCATGAGAAGAGAAGACTCCTTGGAAAAGACCCTGATGTTGGGAAAGATTGAGGGCACTAGGAGAAGGGGACAACAGAGGACGAGATGGTTGGACAGTGTTCTCGAAGCTACCAACATGAGTCTGACCAAACTGCGGGAGGCAGTGGAAGACACGAGTGCCGGGCGTGCTCTGGTCCATGGGATCATGACGAGTCGGACACGACTAAACAACAACAGGCAAACTAAGATCCGGGGGCCGGATCTGGCCCAATTGCCTTCTCAATCCGGCACACGGATGGTCCGGGAATCAGTGTGTTTTTACAGGAACAGAATGTGTCCACTCCTTTTATTTAAAATGCATCTCTGGGATATTTGTGGGGATTAAGAATTCGTTCATTTATTTATTTTTTCCAAAATATAGCCCAGCCCCCCCCCACAGGGTCTGAGGGACAGTGGACCGTACCCCTGCTGAAAAAGTTTGCTGACCCCTGGTTAAAGCCTTAGATGATTTAGGCCCCCAAAAGGTGGAAGACCACCTTTTTCTCTACAGACCCTCCTGTCCTGGGTGTTACAATCAGGAGGTGGAGGAAAGGGTGTCCTCTTGGTAGTTCCACCACCCTCAGACGTTCAAGGGAGACAACCTGGGCAAGGGCCTTCTCTGTGGAAGCCCCTAAGTTCCCTCCCCACAAAGGTGTGTCTGGCACCTTCATTATATCATTTCTGTGGCATGCTGAAGGCTTATCTCTTTACCCAGCCTGCTATCGCCAAGTTTCATATATTTTCAGAACCTAGCCCCTTGACTAAATTTCCCAAAACTGTCTTTTAAAATCACTTCCGCCCTTCCTGGGACCTTGTGGTGAATAGCAGGTAAGAAATCACAGCAATACAGGTGTGATCTCAGAGGGGCAGATCTGCAAGGGCAGGGAGACTCGTTATCTGTATTTAGACATATGGCAATTGTTTTGAGAATCATAAGGTCTTAGATATAAAATAAATGTTCATAAATGTACCAGGCAAACAAATATATAAATCATGTGTCTGAAATAGTACAGGAGAACAATCCTGAAGTCATTTTGACTCCTAAATTGACCTCAAATATTTCTCTGCAAGGAGGAAAGAAATGGGAAAAGCTTTCTAATTGTCTTTGGACTGTAGGAGCTTACACCTCCCTTTTCTAATACTGTCTGGCAAGTATCTGTTTAGCTGAGCACACTATCAATATGTGTAAGACAGGCATCCCCAAACTTCGGCCCTCCAGATGTTTTGGACTACAATTCCCATCATCCCTGATCACTGGTCCTGTTACCTAGGGATCATGGGAGTTGTAAGCCAAAACATCTGGAGGGCCGCAGTTTGGGGATGCCTGGTGTAAGAGATTCAGGAACTGAGTATTTTCCATCACAAAAAAATGGCCAGACTGCCCAGAAAATGCAATCAGTGACCATTATCAGGTATCTGGCAGACAGTATTTCTGCTGTAGACCGCCTCCTCTGCTATTGACCGCCTCCTTCTGTGATGTATGTATGATGTTTCAGGGGGGTGGTCTTGGGCTACAGGGTGGGCAATTTCAAAAGTCTGTATAAGAGGTTGCACACCATTGTTCTGGGTTCCTCCTCCCTCCTGTGTTTGGGTGTGTGTGTGAGAGAGACCCTGTTGCAACAGTTTAATAAAGATCAGGCTTACTAGCCACTTTGCTTTTCAATATTCTCTGGTTGGCCTCTGTTATTTTCTCCTACCAATAGAGAACCTACATAAGGACTCTATACGGGCTCTTGGGAAAAGGAGCAGTTTTTTTTCCTGAAATACACCATTATTTCTGGGTAATTAAATAAACCAGGGTAGAAAGGCGAAATCTTGCTGCTCAGTCCTTATACTGAGCCACAGCACTGGTCCATCTATCTTAGTGTTGTCTGCACTGACTGGCAGTAGCTCTCCGGAGCTTCAAGCAGGGGACATTCTCAGCCCTACCTGACAGCCATCCATCGTGATGCGTTAGTTGCAGGGGGTTGGACTGGATGACTCCGTGGGGCCCCTTCCAACTCTGTGATTCTACGATTCGACATGCAACACTTGTGCTTTCCCCCAACGAGTTACTTACCACCCTCCTGAAGGTGGCTGAGCAAGTTAAATCGAAAGCGCTCTTTGTTTTCGGTTCTGATTTTGATTTTGATTTGGCATGACGACTTCCCAGCTCTGGGATTCCCCCACCCAGTGGCTGTGACAACCTCCTCAGCCAACCAATCAGGTTTCCCTGCCCACTCTGCTTGGGTACATCCAAGGAGGGGAAAAAGTTAGTCCTGCTTTCAGATGGGAAGCCAGAAAGCTTCAGAAAGAGAGAGGCACATGCCGGGCATCTTCAGGATCCAGGCAGACAATGAGGTACATGGTTGGTGGCAGGAGGGGAAGGCAGCATATACCATGTTTTCAGGGCTGGAGGGTGGATGGATGTCAGCACAGGTGACTTTTTAGTCGAAAGAAAAGGCAAGCAGCAGGTGACATGCTAGAGCAGGCACCCCCAAACTCGGCCCTCCAGATGTTTTGGGACTACAATCCCCATCATCCCTGACCACTGGTCCTGTTAGCTAGGGATGATGGGAGTTGTAGTCCCAAAACATCTGGAGGGCCGAGTTTGGGGGTGCCTGTGCTAGAGGTTTCTAGCAGTGTATGGCACGGGGCAAGCATAGAGAGTTTTTTCCCCTCCCTCTCTCCCCCGACGCTAGACCTCGCGAACCTCCAAAGAAGCTGAAGGTTTGAAGATTCGGGACAGGTAAAAGAAAGCGCTTTTTCATGGGTCGCATAGCTGGAGCTATGGAACTCACTGCCACAGGAAGCAGCGATGGCCGCCAATTTGGATGGCTTTAAAAGACTGGATGAATTCATGCTCTGAGGAGGGCTTGAATCCTGCCTGCGGGTTTCCCGGGATAGCTCATTTGGTAGAACAAGAGACTCTTAATCTCTGGGTAGTGGGTTTGAGCCTTGTGTTGGGAAAAAGGGGTTGGACTAGATGACCCCTGGGGTCCCTTCCAACTCAGCAATTCTATGATTCTTATTTTATCTGGTTGGCCACTGTGAGAAAAAGGATGCTGGAGCAAAGGGATCTTTGGCCTGATCCAGTGTTCTTATGTCCTTGATGGAAAGGGGGCTGGGGGGAGGTAAGTGTTAGCTCCCTGTGTCTTAGGGAAGTCTGGGCAATTGGTCCATCAGCTCAGCATTTTATGCTGTATTAGTGGAGCTCTGGGGTTTTGATCAGCAGTCTCTCCCAGCCCTACTGGGACATAGAATCGCAGAATTGTAGAGTTGGAAGCAAACCCTGAGGATCATCTAGTCCAACCCCCTGCAAGGCAGGAATAATAATAATAATAATAATAATAATAATAATAATAATAATAATAATTTATTTATACCCCGCCCATCTGGCTGGGTTTCCCCAGCTGGGTCTGGGCGGCTCCCAACAGAATATTAAAAACACAATTAAAAAAAATGATAAATGTACGACTTTCCCCTATGGGGATCAAACCTGCAACTTTGGCACCATCAGCACCATGTTCCAGCCAACTGAGCTGCCCATGGCAGATTTCAGGAACAGAACCTGTATGCAAAGGAGATCTAACTGCCGCTTCCTCAAAGGCCCAAAAGCCTGCATTCAGTGGCATGGCTCAGCTGTGGGATAAAGAAGAGGAGGCAAGGTTTGAGGGCCCATGATGACAGCTACCTTGCTTAGTCCCCCCCCCCCCCCCTTAAGCATAAAATGTTTTGTGCGCCGCCCGGGAATCGAACCCGGGTCGCAAGAATGGGAATCTTGCATGATACCACTACACCAGCAGCGCTGGCGACAGCTACCTTACTGAAGCTAAAGGGGTTTGTGTCCGGTCAGAGCCTGGATGGGAGACTGCCTGGGAAACTCATGCATTCAGCCTTGAATTTTACGATGGAAAAAGGCAGGACATAAATGTGCTAAAGAAAAAGAAGAGGGCCTCGGAGCACTTGCAGTTATTCCCTTTCCTCCTAAAATATCCAAATCTAAGCCAGGATTTACAGGCACAGCTTTTCTGTGGGAGCACGGCCGCAGGATCAGCTCTGCCCCTCCCTTCTCCTTCTCAAAAACTAAATTTGGGAAGGATTGCAATTGATGAGACCTGTCCCACCAACAGAGGCCAAAAACACTTTAAAATCCTTTGAATGAAGGGCCTAAAGCCTGGGTAAAGAAAGTTTTTGCCTGGCGCTTAAAGAACTCCCAGTGGTTACACGGTGGCAAAGAGAAAATACTCTGCACATGCTCAAAGGAACGCCGTCGATTGTTCGAATCCTCGTGCGACAAGACTGCAGCTGGAAACCGTGGCCCGGGGTGAAGCTATGAGTTGAACTAAGTGTGGGAGGGGGGCAGAGAAATGGGGAAGATGCCAAATTCAGTCCCCAGCATTTCCACAACACGTAGGGCTGGGGATTCCCAGAGTGGTTTAACGCTCAATTCCTCTTCACAGGGAGCTCTGGGAATGGGAGAGGAATAGAGGTCTCCTAATTCAAAGCACCTTTATCAAATGACTGCTCCCAGAATTCTTTGTGGGGGGGGAGCTGTTCGATGGAGGTTTTAACTTGGGTGGATGCAGTATTATTTGGAGATTTGTTAATTGTTAGTTGGATTTTTGTATCTGTAGGCTGGAGTATTGTTTAGGGCAGGCACCCCCAAACTTCGGCCCTCCATTTGTTGTTTTGGACTACAATTCCCATAATCCCTGACCACTGGTCCTCTTAGCCAGGGATCATGGGAGTTGTAGGCCAAAACATCTGGAGGGCGGCAGTTTGGGGATGCCTGGTTAAGGGGCTTTTGTTGGGGAGTATATTGTTTATTAGTGTGTATACATGAGTACGGTTAATTGTTTGGATTGTTTTGATTGTGCTTGGAATATTCTGATTATGTACAGGGTGAGTCCTTTAAGAGAGGCCCAGGGGTTACAGAGTACAGACGTTCCATGGGGCCTTTTTTAAAAGACTCACCCTGTATTTTGTGCTTTTATTATTTTATGTATTTTGTGCTTTTATTATTTTGATTATGTATTTTGTGCGTTTATTATTTTGATGGTGTATTTTGTGCTTCGTATATTGTAACTTTGACCTACGGGTACAGTGGTACCTCAGGTTACAGACGCTTCAGGTTACAGACGCTTCAGGTTACAGACTCCGCTAACCCAGAAATAGTACCTCAGGTTAAGAACTTTACCTCAGGATGAGAACAGAAATCGCGCAGCAGGAGGCCCCATTAGCTAAAGTGGTACCTCAGGTTAAGAGCAGTTTCAGGTTAAGAACAGACCTCCGGATTGAATTAAGTTCTTAACCCGAGGTACCACTGTATAGGATACGGTTACCAGACGTCCCCATTTCTCGGGGACAGTCCCCAGATTTACAAATCAGTCCCCATACAAAATCCATTGAAATTGAAAAGTGTCCCTGGATCCATTGGGGGGGGGAAATCTGGTAACCTTAGTATAGGATGGTATACAAATCAATAATAATAATAATTAATAGAAGTGGCATCACAGCGCTTTAAATGTATGGTCGTAAACATGGTCCAAGCAACTCTCCCCCTCTGGAAAATGTCTGTGTGCTTGCCTGAGGTCCTTCCTTCTTCCTGAAAGCTGGGGAATTACATTTTGCCGCTGCCTCCATCCATCCAGCCACTCGCTGCTTCCCCTCCCCTGCGCACCTCAGAAGTGGGGTTCCCCTGGGGCTCTCTCCCCCCTGACCACAGAAAAAAAAAATCCTGACGCTTGATGTCATCTGGTGACAAAACTGAGTGGAATAAAAACGTCGGCTGCGTTTTGGGGGGGGGGGAGAAACAGTGATCTCCTCGCATGACTGGTAGGAATGTTGGGGGAAACCCAGAATGTTTGAACTGCAGCCTGAGTAACTAAAAACAAGGGGGAATCCCAAAGTGGGACTCCCAGGTACAATAGCAGGAGCCAGGGAGGGGATGCAAAACGGCTGTAATCATTTGCAGAGGATCTTACCCTATACTGTGCTTGTGGCAGTTAGAAACCTCTGGCAGGGACTTAACGGCAAAGCGGCCAGCAGTCTTTACTCCGTGGAGGGAAGGAGAGGTTGTCCCCTTCTTCCCTGGCAGAGAGGTGGGACACCATTTTTTGTTTCACCTCAGGCAGTGGGGGCCAAACTTGGCCCTCCAGCTGTTCTTGGACTACAACTCCCATCATCCCTAGCTAACAGGACCAGTGGTCAAGGATGATGGGAATTGTAGTCCCAAAACAGCAGGCGACAATTTTGGGCCGGCCCCGCCGCCAATCCACCAGTTGCTGATGCAGGTTTTATGCCGCTCGAGTCAGGAAGAGAGCAGAGAGAATTGCTGTAGATCAGGCATCCCCAAACTTTGGCCCTCCAGATGTTTTGGACTACAATTCCCATCATCCCTGACCACTGGTCCTGTTAGCTAGGGATCATGGGAGTTGTAGGCCAAAACATCTGGAGGGCCGCAGTTTGGGGATGCCTGCTGTAGACCCTTCGCATCCTGGTCATTACCTGTTTGATTTACTCCCATCCGGACGTTGGTACAGGACTCTATATACAAAAACGTCTGGGCACAGGAATAGCTTTCTTCCTTGTGCCATCAAATTGTTGAATCTGTAGTTGTGGGCGAAAGGGAGGCCAGTTGGTGGTATGGGGTCTTTTCGCTGTGCTGTTGTATTGCGAGGGGAATAGTGTTTGTATGAGGTACGTTTTTTCTTTACATTGCAATGTAGTCGAAGCAAAATTCCAAGTATGGTTGACACTTGGCCAATAAATTATTCTATTCTATTCTATTCTATTCTAGTGGAGCCTCAGAGGCACTGTGCCATCAGACCATAAGAGATGGGCATAGTCTTCCTGTCTTGCTCGAAGTATCAGGCTGGCCACTGTGAGAAGCAGGATATTGGACTACGTAGGCCTGAGCTGCCGGGACTGGTCTTGACCTTTCTTTTCTTTTCTTTACTTTCTTGCTTTGCAGCTGTGAAATGTCCTCACCTGAATGCCTAAAGGAGAAAGGAATTGAGCTCCTCACCCATTTTGACAAGGTGGGTCTTAAGGAGATGAAAGATGATAGGTCCTTCCTTCTTCCTGAAAGCTGGGGAATTACATTTCGCCACTGCCTCCATCCACCCATCCACCCGCTGCTTCCCCTCCTGCCCACCTAGCAGTTCAAAAGCACGTCAAAGTGCAAGTAGATAAATAGGTACCACTCTGACGGGAAGGTAAACAGCATTTCCGTGCGCTGCTCTGGTTCTCCAGAAGTGGCTTTGTCATGCTGGCCACATAACCTGGAAGCTGTACGCCGGCTCCCTCGGCCAGTAAAGCGAGATGAGCACCGCAACCCCAGAGTTGGCCACGACTGGACCTAATGGTCAGGGGTCCCTTTACCTTTAGCTTTAATTTCAAGGTGTGTCAGATTGTGTGCATGCCCATACCAGTTTGCAAACGTGCTACCCCTATACAGGCAAGTCTGTGTTGTGGCGCCATGAGCGTTCCCTCCCTCCATCCAAAATGACAATGGGCGATGCTCTCCTGCAGGTTAGCCTTCGGTATCAGCAGGCTCCCGATGAACAAGTAGTTGGAACCGTGGCGTCCCAGCACTCGCACCTGCTCGGGGCTTTGCACCAGTTATCGGGTCTCGACAAGCTGTGGGAGAGGCTAAAATCCGACCTTCCATGTAAGCAGAAGCTGGGCGAGCTGGAAACACGGCAGAAGACCTTGGAGAACATTGTCTCGGTTTTGAGTCGGGAGCTGGGCAGGAGAGAGGAGGCCCCTTCAAATGCCCTCGGAGAAGCCATGGCCAGGATCCTTTACCTGGAGGAGAAGGTAGGAGACAGTCTCATGAAACACAAGAGTAGGAATGGGGAGCCTATGGGCCTGCAGATTTTCTTGGGCTATGACTCCCCTGTTCCCTGACCATTGGCTATGCTGGTGCAAACTGGAATCTGGCCATATCTGGAAGGATGCACCTGTCCCCACAACAGACCTTCTGCAATGTTATTTAGCATTTGTTGGCATCCATCTGTCTCGAGAGACAATGGCGTGTGCCTCCAGCAGTGATGTCAAACTGCTGCTTTAGCAGCACCAAAGTGACCTCCCTGGGATGCAAGCCTGGGCAGTGTGCATGGAGGTCCTGGGCTGCTGAAGATATGTACAAGGCACATATTCAGCCACCTTAGGGACTCCATTCTGGATCTGTGTAGGGTTTATTCCTTAGCATTTATAAGGGCACTACTGGAACTTTCAAAGCAGCTCTGCTACATCAGCAGGTGGAGGAGCCTTATCTTCCCATGCCTGGAGGGTCAAATTTGACAGGTGGGTAGGGCTGCCCTCCTGTCAATCACCTGGCACCTTAGTGGTACCGGGTGACACTGTGATTTGAAAAACCCCTTGCCGTGCAGGGGTCTACATAAATCAAAGGCCGTGCTGCGTCCTGTGCCACCCCCCCCCCAGGCAGGCCCCTACCTCCACTTGGCAATGTTGGTTATTTGGTGGGGGATTTTTTGGGGGGGGGTAGTGGTGCTAAGTGGTAAAGTAAAAACCCCTTGCCGTGCAGGGGCCTACATAAATCAAAGGCTGTGCTGCGGCCTGTGATCCATGCACTTGTCCTCTCCCTAGGGGCCTGGCAGGGGCCTAGGGGTCTGATAATAGCTGCCTTGGTGGTTTCAGTTGCTTGGTTGATGATGTCATTTGGTTTGTGGGTGTGGCTTAGATTTCACAGGGAGGGGTGGAGGAGGGTATTTCGCCACTTGAGGGTGCTGTTTGACTTGGTGGTAAGCCAGGTCTGTACCTGCCCAGGTGTGTTATTTGAGGGGTTTTTGTCCCCAACAACCCTCGGGGAGTGGCCTGGATCGTTGTGTCAAAATTTCAGGGCGATCGGTCAAGCAGTTACAGAGAAAAGTGGAAAACGCAGTTTCACGATTTTTACATTTTTATATATATAGATTATTTTGCAAAACACTGGTCCAGATGAAACAATGATATAACTTTGCATTAGGAAATTTCCTCTGTTACTGAAGGTATGAATGAATAATTCGATGCGAAAGACTTTGAGGAAGAGCCTTGGCTCAGTGACAGAGCACAAATTTTGCTGCCAGTCAGGGTTTCCCAAATGTGGATCTCCAGCTGTTTATGGACTACAACTCCCATCGTCCCTAGCTAGCAGGACCGAGGTCAGGGATGATGGGAACTGTAGTCCAAAAACAGTTGGAGACCCAAGTGTTGGGAAACCCTGGTGTGGACAATACTGATTGGTCTGAGGCAGCTCCTCTCATGTCCCTATGAGCATTTTTGCTTTATGTTCTGTTCACCTCACACTCAAATGGACAGCAGCTTCTTGACAACACTCCGTTCATTTCCTTTTTTTAAAAAAAAATCTCTTTATTTAGGTTCTTTAAAATGTTACAAAATAGGGGGGGAAGAAAGCAGAGAAAAAGATAAGAAATAATAAGAAAAACATATAAACGTATAAGACAATAACAGAGCTTATAAAATTTCAATCAAGTAACATAAACAAATAATATGAACAAAGGAAAAAAACCAAATACATAATTTACAAAACAAATAAAACATAACATAACATAAATTGACTCCCTAATGTTTGTACACCACTTCTCTTTTAACTTTCTCTTATCTTGCTTTATCTAAATAATTATTTACACAGATTCTCTATATTTCCCTGCGCATCTTTCAATTTAAGCAAATCACCAATTCAGTATTTATATCTTCTTTAATCAGATAGTCCTCAACATATTTCCATTCGATTTTACACTTCTGCTTGGGAATATTTCTGATTGCTGCAGTCATTTTGGCTAAGTTCATGAACTCTACCAAATTTTCCTGCCATTCAAGGATCGTCGGAATTCCCCCCCCCTCCAATTCTGGGCGACGAGTAGCCTGGCTGCTGCGCAGGCATACAAGAGTACGTTTTTCCTATCTTCTGGGAAATTATCTGGCACCATGCTCAACAGGAATAGTTCTTATCTGATGAAGTGTGCATGCACACGAAAGCTCATACCAAAATAAAAACTTAGTTGGTCTTTAAGGTGCTACTGAAGGAATTTTTTTATTTTGTTTCGACTCAGACTCAGTTCTGGTTTATTTTCAAACGTTACTTTTAGCATCTTTTTTATTTTTTCAAATACTTTATTCCAAAATAAAGTGAATTTTTCCACATTGCCACCAGCAATGATAATAATTTCCAATTTTCTCCGGACATTTCCAACATTTATTCGAATTTGTTGTTGTTGTTGTTGTTTAGTCGTTTAGTCATGTCCGACTCTTCGTGACCCCATGGACCAGAGCACGCCAGGCACTCCTGTCTTCTTATTCGAATTACTCTTAGGTATTTTGGCATTTTTTTCCTGGTGTCAGGTGCCACCTATAGACTAATTTTAACATATTCTCTTTTATCCCTGCGCACGCTGTGAACCTCATTTCCTTCCAGGTGCAACAACAAGACTCCCTCTTGACCCTGAAGGATGTGATGATCAGCAACTTAGCATCCCGCCTCCAGACCTTGGAGCAAACCACGTACGATGGGTGTTTCTTTTGGAAAGTCCCCGAGGTGGGACTCAGGCTGCAGGAGGTGCAAGCAGGAAACAGGCCTGCCCTGTATTCCCCCGGTGAGTTGACCTGAAAGCACGAGGAGGAAAGAAACGCAAAGGGTGGTTCTGGTTTTGTAAGAATTGTTCCCTGCGAAGAGGGGCCAGTTCTTAAACCACTCTGGGAACTGTATCTCTGGGAGGAGAATAGGGGCTCCCCAACAATTCCCAGGACCCTTAACAAACTACAGCTCCCAGAATCCATGACTGTGGTGTGAACATGGCCTTGATGTTACTTGGGAGACTCAGGGAAGGGATGTGAGTCACTACCAGTGGTGCCTCTCCATCTCCAGCCCAGCTTGGGACGAACTAAATTTAGCCACTCGGGTACCGTAACCCGGGGATGCGGGTGGTGCTGTGGGTTAAACCACAGAGCCTAGCGCTTGATGCTCAGAAGGTTGGCGGTTCTGCGACGGGGTGAGCTCCTGTTGTTCGGTCCCAGCTCCTGCCAACCTAGCAGTTCGAAAGTACGTCATAGTGCAAGTAGATAAACAGGTACAGCGGAAAGGTAAACGGTGTTTCTGTGCGCTGCTCTGGTTCGCCAGAAGCGGCTTAGTCATGCTGGCCACATGACCCGGAAGCTGTACGCCGGCTCCCTTGGTCAATAACGCGAGATGAGCGCCGCAACCCCAGAGTCGGTCATGACTGGACCTAATGGTCAGGGGTCCCTTTACCCTTTACCTTTACCATAACCCTATAAGTTTTCATTTCTTAGTGCAGAAAGTATTGATCTTATATGTAGAGATCTTTCCTATTCTACTTAATTCAAGAGGGTTCTGGAAGCTTCTCTGTGTCAAAGAAACAAGCAGAAGGCTCATGATGTTTGAGTTATTCCTTCAGAGAAGCTGAGTATAGCTGGCCTACACTGGTTCTGTTATCTCTCTTATGTCAAGGTCATGCTGACTATAAAAATAGGCCAGAAGGAGCCTGGGTTTCACTTTCTCTCTCTCTCTCTTCCTTCTGATGTGGTGTTCCGTACATAGCATGCTTAGTGTTAAGGTTTAGACCTATTATAAGTTATTGTAAGTTTAATTTAAGTCTGTTGCAACTGGATTTCCTATGGACAGTGCCAATCCTGAATGTTTTGGATTTGTGACCATTATGCTCATTTGCCTTCAGTAGCAGTAAAGCTCTGTCGGATGAAATATAATTGCCTCTGGTCTATTTTGGGGCTAATCCTGCAATGTGCTTCAGTTTTTACTCTGCCAACTGTACACACTGGAATTTGCTCTGGATCAATATTGAGTAGAATTCCAGGACAATTCCCCCTCCTAGGAATCCTCTGGTCGAAAGAGTAGCCTCCTGGGGCTACTTTTCATTTAAAATGCAAGCCTCTATACCAGGAACAGCCCGATTCTTCAATCTGTACAAATTATGCAAGTGTATTTAGCAGAGCCATCTTTTTGACGCCACCTGTTTTCTTCCCTTTTGCCCCCAAAGCGTTTTACACCAGCCGCTACGGTTACAAGCTCTGCCTCAAGCTGTTCCTGAATGGAGACGGGGCAGGAGCAGGTAGCCACCTCTCGCTTTTCCTCGTTCTGATGAGAGGAGAATATGACTTCCATCTCAAATGGCCTTTCCGGCATAAGGTACGGGGGATTTGTGCCGGGGGTATAAAGGTAAAGGTAAAGGGACCCCTGACCATTAGGCCCAGTTGCGGACGACTCTGGGGTTGTGGCGCTCATCTCGCATTATTGGCCGAGGAAGGCGGCGTACAGCTTCCGAGTCATGTGGCCAGCATGACTAAGCCGCTTCTGGCGAACCAGAGCAGCGCATGGAGACGCCGTTTACCTTCCCGCTGTAGCGGTGCCTATTTATCTACTTGCACTTTGATGTGCTTTTGAACTGCTAGGTGGGCAGGAGCTGGGACCAAGCAACGGGAGCTCACCCCGTCGCGGGGATTCGAACCGCCGACCTGATCGGCAAGCCCTAGGCTCTGTGGTTTAACCCAAAGCGCCACCCGTGTCCCTGCTGGGGGTATAGGAGAGCCGAATAAGAACTGCAAGGCAGCGGTGTGGAGCCTGTAACCTTCCAAGCATTGCTAGACTCCAGTTCCCATCATCCCTGACTAGCTGGAGTTGAGGGGAGTTGGAACCCAACAACCGGTGTTAGAAATTAGCCAGGCGCGTTTTGCGACTGGTGCCAGTCCAACTATGACCACGGGGAAATCTTGGGATGCCAGGCTGGTGACCGACATTTCCATTTGACTGGTCTCCAGCTTTCTTAAGCAGGCAAGCAGAAGGGCTTATTTACCGCCTTCATTTCCCACTTTCTCTCTCCAAGTAATACATGGTTCACTCCTCTCCTCAGTTAATCTCTACAACAATCCTGCGAGGTAGGTTAAGTGAGTTTCCCGACTGAGTGGGGATTTGAACCCTGACCTCCCAAGTCCTAGTCCAACACTCTAACCACTACACCTCACTCGCTTCTCAGAGTTCTTCTGCTAGGGGGCAGCTATGGAAATTAAGTCGGTAAATAAATATGGGGGAAGCAAAATGTCACCAAAGGTGGATCTACATGAAGGCGGTGGGTGGGTGGGGGAACCACTATGAATCAGTTGGAAATTAGATTGTTATAACAACAACAAACCCTATGGAAAAAGCATATAAAAATGTCCTGCTCTCTGGCGCCATCTGGTGTTGCATGTTTATAGCATGTACAAATCATTGTTTCTTTCCTAAAGTTGCTGTGTGTTTTTAGAGAAGAATCGGAAATATTTTCCTTGAAGCTGGAATTTGTTTTATTCTGGATTGTTTCACTTGATGTTTCAATCTTTTGCAAACTACTTTGATATGTTTACCCCCCTTTAAAATATAAAGCGGCATAAAAATGAAATCAATAATAATAATAATAATAATAATAATAAACTCCATGGAGGACGGTGCCTAGACATGCCGTTGTGGTTTAAGGTTCCATTTGGCAATGAGCTCATATATCTAACACTGCCCACGACGTATGAAAGGCCACCCAGAAGCTGTGGTGGTTACAATTTATTTGACATTTGTAATTGAGAGGCTTGCCTTCTTTTGCCCTCTCCCCCAGGTCACCTTCACTCTCCTAGATCAAGTCAACAAGCGCCACATCTCCACCTCGTTCCGCCCCTTGGAGATGTCATCCTCCTTCCAGCGCCCCACGGGCGAAGCCAATGTGGCCAGCGGCCTGCCGGAGTTTTGCCCCTTGAACGTGCTCCACGCCCCAGGGACTACCTATATCCATAACGACACATTAGCCATTCAAGCTGTGATAGACACAAAGGCTTAGACTTTGGGTGACTGTCGCCTTCCTACCATATGGCTGCTGCTCTGAGAGGCCGTGGTGGCAAGTTTCCAAACAGGTCTGCCCAAAGGGAGCCTTTGCTGCAATCTTCACAGTCTCTTCTCAAACGGGGTGCGACTGGAAAAAGAAAAAAGGAAACCTTTGGAAGCTTCCCTTGTCCCCCCCAAAACGCTAGTAAGACAGGGCAGTGAGCGCTCTGTGCCATCCGAAGAAGAAAGTAAATTCAGCACCCAAAACATGGCAGGTTCTATAAACTTAGTAATTTATTCCAATAGCTGTGTAGCGCTTTCGTGTAAAATCCAGGCTGTTACGGCATGGATGAAAGGCGTGAACTTAAAAGAGTGCCTGCCTTAATTCTAGTATCTCAACAGGTAAAGCTTTCCCCCCTCCCTGCAGCACTATGCCAAGACTGCACCTGATGGATTTCTGCCTGCTGTACCTGAAACCAGCGACCCACCAAGCTGGTGTTGTGCCCTGCCAGTGGTCTGATAGGCCTTCAGTTTTCGTTTCCCTTGCCTTCTTAGGCCTGCAAGATCAGGGAGGTTGTCGTTACCTGAAAAGACCACAATACATGATGGTCTCCTCGGAAGCGCAGCGTAGCACCATCAGTCTTGTTTGTAGGCACCCAGAACTTTTGGCCATTAAAGTATTGAGATATGAGGTCTAATTCCCTTGTACTATGGTGGGTAAGATTTGTGCTTTTTATAAGTATGGATGGATGAGCATTTGTAGGTGGTTGTTTTTCCCCCAAGTGGCTTGGATGCGTTCCGCCGTTATTTGTCTCTTACTAAATTTGTAATTGCTCTGGAACACATTTGTGTGAAAGGCAATGGGAAAATGATCATCATGACAATTGCAACGACAGTAAATGATGTGCCGCAGTCACGACTGTGCTAAAAACAGGCCCCAGCTCCATTCACTTGCCGAGGCCTCGCTCAAGATCGCTACCACAGAAATACACCATTTCCGGCAGGAATCTTTAAAAAGAGGAATTAAAATTACTGTTTTTCATTACTAAAAGAATTCCTTCCAGTAGCACCTTAGAGACCAACTAAGTTTGTCATTGGTATGAGCTTTCGTGTACATGCACACTTCTTCAGATACACTGAAACAGAAGTCACCAGACCCTTATATATAGTGAGAGGGTGGGGAGGGGTATTACTCAGGAGGGTGGTGGGAATGGGTGATTGACTGATAGGAGTGGAAACCCGTTGATGACTGTTAACGACTGCAATTGGTCTTGCAGGAAAAAGCAAGGGGTGAGATGGCTAGAAATAGCTTTATGATGTATAATGACATAAGAATCCAATGTCTCTATTCAGACCAGGTCTCTCCATGGTTTTAAGTTTGGTAATAAGTTGCGATTCAGCAACTTCTCTTTCCAGTCTATTTCTGATTTTCTTTTGTAATAGGACAGCTACTTTGAGATCTTGTGTAGAATATTGATCTTTTTCCTTCTAACAGCCATCTCAAGATGATGTACATTGAAGATAATTAACAACGCAGAAACAGAAGGGTTTTTTTTCCAGCCGGAACTCAGTTCCGCCAGCTCTCAGGTGGGCACTGTTGGCATTATAAGAGGAATCGCTCATGGGGAATCCTGGCACCTCTTTTCCCCGGAAAAATAGCAATATACACACACACACACACAACTAAAACCATGCAACATAGACACTTGTGGTAAAGACCCGGTTATCTGTCTGAGAAAGTCTGTCACAACAGAACTGTCTTCGGATGTTTCCAGAAGTTGGCCATCTGTCGTATCTCAACATGAATGCTATTTTGCAGAGCAAGGGCAACCAAATGGCCGTTAGTGGAAATAGGTTGCCAACCACATTGGTGCGTACACACACACACCTCAAGTGGATGGACCTATAATAACTACACAATGCAAACGGTTACCACTTCCTTTCACATGCCCCCTTCCATTGTTATAGGGTCCAAAATTCAACATTGTTACAATGTGACACCTGGAATAGGATGTGATTAGCATCCCTCCCCCTCAAAAAAAGATATTATTATTATTATTATTATTATTATTATTATTATTATTATTGAATTTATATACTGCCCTATACCCGGAGGTCTCAGGGCGGTTCACAAAAAACAATAACCCAATAATACCTACCCCCCCCCCAAAAGAGCCACATTTTAAAAGGGTATAGGATATTGATCAGGTCAACCAAAGGCCTGGTTAAAAGGAATGTTTTTGCCTGGCAGCTAAAGGTGTATGAAGGCGCCAAGCAAACTTCCCTGGGGAGAGCATTCCACAGACGGGGAGCCACTGCAGAGAAGGCCCCGTTCTCGTGTTGCCACCCTCCGGATCTCTCAAGGAGGAGGCACACGAAGGAAGGCCCCAGAGGGTGATCTCAGATAGGTTCGTATGGAAAGAGGTAGTCCTTGAGGTATTGTGTTCCTGAGCTGTTAAAGACATTGCATTAATTACATTAAAGCAGAACCTCCCTGTGTTGAAGAGGCTTAGTCCACATGCCTTACACTCCGGAACCTAGCTTCCCCACCCATCCCACAGCAAAAGCCAAAAAGACTTATCAAGACGGTGACTTGGTTCAATCTTTTTTTATTATTAATTGTTTCAATTGATTCCACAAGGGGTTAAAGAGGCAGTGAGTGAATCTAAAGTCCTACATCCGTCAAAACGCCTAACTCCCCCCCCAACAGAGGGCGCTCCCTCTACAGATTTCAAGAACATTCCTACGACCGTGCCCCCCACCCCACTTCTGCCCCCTAACTACGTTACACAAAACACATACAACAGCGCCACTTGGAAGGAAGCAGAGCTCCTCGCCAACCCGTTGTTTTAATCTAGCTGCTCCTGTGTGGCTGCGCCGGCCTTGCAGAGAGGTTATCTGTTGAGGGTGGCAGTGGGGGAAGCCATTGTTTTGAGTTTGGGGAGCGTGGGTCTGATTCCGAACTCCCAGTCCCCAAACTGCAGCACCATAAAGAGATGGATGTGGCAGGCCAAGCAGTCACAGAAGGAAAATCTGCAGAGGTCATTCCAGATCAGGGATTGTTGAACCTGTGGAACTTGTTGGACTCCAACTCCCATCAGCCCCTGCCAGCATGGCCAACGGTCAAGCATGATGGGAGCTGTAGTCCAACAACATTCTCATTCTAGTTATTGAGGAACGGGGGGGGGGGGAAGAGTGGCTCTAGGGACACCTTCCTACACCTGACACGAATCATCAGGTGTTGAGATTCGAAACTGAACAGGAGACCCCCTAGTCTCACAACCATCCATCGTAATGTTGCCTGGTTCTTTAGCACTTGGATCACCTCAAACAATCAAACACATTGACAGCTAATTACGTCCCACCTGCTCATGTCTCCTGCTCACCAGTTCTTCCAACATGGCGGCTATGAAAGAGAAATGGCCACCATCTTGGGTCTAGTCCTCACAATGGACGCATCCCTTAAGTGCCTTCCAAGATGGCTGCCCACCAATGTTTCTCAGCACCCGGTTTAATAACACGTCCCCCTCAGCGACGAAGGGAGAGCAATGCTGCTCTTTAACGGTCCGTAACAGGCTACAAACTTGAGAGAACCTCACTATAAAAAACCCCCAGCAATCGTTGATTAAAGAGCTAGAACTTCAGGTTTCCTGCCGATGGCTTTTTCTTCAGCACTTGGAGCAAAGTTGAGCACGTATCTACTTTGGGGTAAAAAAAATTATGTATCCGTAAAGCGTACACTGTAGAAGACAGGAGATAAAAGAGACTCGTGTGGCTCCGTGGAAGCGAAGATCCAATGTAAATAAAAGAGAGAAACTGCAAGATTTAAGGCCGGTCAAATTAGCGTGTTTGGAGGTGTCCTTGCCCCACAAGGAAGCTAAGGGGAGAGAAAGTGGGGTGTCTGCACAAAGGAACCAAGAGAAGGGGTTCCTCTTGAGGGAATGCAAGAACCTGTGTTTTATTGTGGGGTTCGATAGGCACTAGATCTCCAGCTTCTTGTTGATGAGAAGAGAGCAGGAACTGAGAGTCCCACCAAGTTTGGCCACCTCAGTGCAAGCCGCAGGGATGAGGGTGTAGTCCGGAAGCTTCTGGAAGGGCTGCGAGAGGAGGCAGAGAGAAACCGGTTAGACCTCTTCCCAAAGCTATCTCCGTCCCTGCAGTGACCAAGCCACACCTGAAGCTCATGAAAAGGCAGACGGTTTTGCGCAGGGAGACAGAGCACACAGAATGGCTAGAAAGCTTGCAAAAGGCCATGCTCGAAGGTCAACGCATGACCTTTTGGCCATTACAGCATCTCAAATTCTGCCCCAAAAAGAATTGACATAAATACGTACAGTCGTACCTCGGTTCCCAAACGCCTTGGGAGTTGAACGTTCCAGCTCCCAAATGATCGAAAACCAGAAGTGAGTGTTCTGGTTTTCGAATGCTGTTTTCTTTCTTTTTTTGTTTTTGGGGAAGTCGAATGTCCGGCGCGGCTTCTGCTATTGTTTCCCATTGGAAACCAATTCTGCTTGGTTTCCAAACGTTTCAGAAGTCGAACGAACTTCCGGAATGGATTCCATTCGACTTCCGAGGTTCGACTGTACAGTATTGCTTTAATTGTTATGCATTTTTAACTGGCTAGGGTTTATGTTTTTAATACTTTGAGATGGAATTGCTTTGTTGAGTATTTTAATTAGGTATGGATTTTAACCTTGCAAGCTACTTAGATGCCATTTTGGCAAGTAAGTGGCACATTTTTATTTATGATTTTTTATTATTATTATTATTATTAATCCTAGATGCAATCCTCCTCCTCCTCCTCGTCCTTGCAGCCTGCACACCCGGTCCAGGGATATAAAATAATAATAATAATAATAATAATAATAATAATAATAATAATAATAATAATTTATTATTTATACCCCGCCCATCTGGCTGGGTTTCCCCAGCCACTCTGGGCGGCTTCCAACAGAAACATTAAAATACACTAATTTCTTAAACATTAAAAGCCTCCCTAAATATAAACCCAACCCTTCCCACCCCACCCCACCCCACCAGGTAAGGCACTCTTTCTCCTTACTTGTACGCTGTTGGGATATTCCTCAACACTGCGATGCAGAAGCACACTGCTCTTCTGACCAAGCCGAGCATAGATGCAATTCGCAGCCGGGTCATCTGGCACCGTCAGTGTTTCATAGTGGTGATCGGTCAATTGTTCCATGGTCTTCAACGAAAGAGGGTGGTGGGAAGAGAAGGGAGAAGTTCATTAACAGAGGGACTGAGGAGTAGGCCTTCACATGAGCCCCAAAGCAACTGACCAACGTCAAAACCAAGAAAGATAAGTTCAAAAAACAACACAGAGTAAAGAGCAAAGGCAGAGACCTCTTCTCCTAACTGGAAGAGCTGGTCACCCCAATAATGTGGTTTCAGGAAGAGCACAGATAGCGGGAACCAGTCGCATCTCCACAGGGATGCCGCTCCACAGAACAGGGGCGGCTACGCAAAAGGCCCTGCTTCAACTTATTGCTTATTCTTATTGCTTATTCTTCACAAATACAAAATATGTATATCATATAAAACATCCCATACCGTACCATACAATATATATATTAAACTTACATACATTATATGCAGCAGAGCAAACACAATACTGAAAACCATCATTGCTTATCTTTTTTCTTTTTCCTGCTATTACCACCCTTAAATAAGGAGAAATTGAGGTACAGTAAAGGGGGGGAGAAAAGAAAAGAAAAGAAAAAGAAGAGAGAGAGAAAGTTTATACAGTGGTACCTCTACTTACGAATTTAATGCGTTCCGAACGCACATTCGTAAGTCGAAAAAATTTGTAAATCGAATCCCATAGGAATGCATTGGGAGAAAAAATTCGTAAGTCGAAGCAATCCTATCTAAAAATTCGTAAGTAGGAAAAATCCTATCTAAACCGCATCCAAGATGGCGAATGGAGCTCCATTTGTAAGTAGAAACATTCGTAAGTAGAGGTACCACTGTACTTCCTGTTAACTCCACGTGTATAGACTTATTCTTTATACTTGAATGTCATTACCATTAGTACAAACTTCTGAAACTATTTTTCTAATACATTCTTATTTCCTTTTGCATCCTAACAATTATATTTCAACTCTGTTTCGTTTTAGTATCACTCAAAAGCTGTCATGGGCATTACATTTTTACTATATTGGCCCTGCTTCAACTTTCTGTGGGGTGTGGCTTCTGGTATCTGTGGGGTGTGAAGGAACAACTCTCATACGGGACTCAGAAGGGATAAAGGCTTTCTTGGAGTGGAGAGGAGGTGGAGCCAAGTAGCCCACCTAACCCAGCATCCTGTTCTCACAGTGGCCAATCAGATGCCCCAAAGGGAAGCAGGAAATGAGCGTAACAGTGTTCTCCACTCCTGCCTTGCCGCTCTTTCTCGGGAGAGGCCCCCCTGGGAGGTTGTAGACATTACCTTCATGGCTTTCTTGGCCACGTCGCTGCTGCCAATGACAACCGTTTCAGAGCCAGCCATGCTGCAGAATCTGCGGAGGTGCAACGTACCCGAGACAGGAACTGTAGACACCGCAAAATCCTGCACAGAGACATTCCGTAAGACTTCCGGGCGTCCATGCCACACAGTTGAAACCAAGAGCTCCACCCACTCACCCATTCTTCCCCTGCACAGGACTGAAAAAGGGCAGGGGTGATACAAGTCCCAACAAGAGACGAATGGCTGATGAAGATGATGGGCTATGCCGAAAAGGTGAAAATGACCAGGAAAATCAGAAACCAGGAACTTTAAGAAGGAACGGGGGGGGGGGGGGGATGACAACGTACTTAAGAGAACACTGTAAACAACTAAAAACTTTGGCAGGATTTGAGTAACGCTTGTAATGTACTAAAAAGTAAGTTAAAATGGATTATTTAAGAAAAATAGAGAACATATGTGAAGCAGTTGAAAAAAGATTGAAAATTGTAACCATGGAAGGGTGGAAGAGTCTAAGGATTCGGGGAATTCTAAATGATGATGGTGATGTTTAACGCTTGAATTGAAATTTGCAATGTAAAACTAATAAAAAAAGATTATAAGAATAGAAAAGGGCAGGGGTGAGAAACCAATGGGAGGCTCCATACAGGTTTCTAACAGGGAACTGCTGATGAGGTGATTTTTCTCCTGCAAGTAAAGCCCTAAATGACCTCATCCCAGTATACCTGAAGGAGCATCTCCACCCTCATCATTCAGCCTGGACACTGAGGTCCAGCGCCGAGGGCCTTCTGGTGGTTCCCTCACTGCAAGAAGTGAGGTTACAGGGAAGCAGGCAGAGGGCCTTCTCGGTAGTGGCACCCGCCCTGTGGAATGCCCTCCCATCAGATGTCAAGGAAATAAACAACTATCCGACTTTTAGAAGACATCTGAAGGCAGCCCTATTTAAGGAAGTTTGTAATGTTTGATGCTTTATTATGTTTTTATATCTGATTGAAGCCAGTCTGATGAGTAGGGTACAAATACAACAACAACAAACAACAAACAACAAACAACAAACAACAACAACAACAACAACAACAACAACAACAACAACAACAACAACAACAACAACAACAACAACTCATTTGGAGCTTTCTTTTTATACCTGAGGATCACACAGGGTGAGACTAATTATATGGCTGTGAGCTGCTGAAAAATATTTCTATTTTGGTAGTCGCCCTTTCACAACGTGGGGGAGCAGCATGTTTTATAAATTTATCCAAACGCACAGGCAAAGGAAAATTAGAAAGAAATGCAGCCCCCCCCCTCCACCACCAGCCAATAGTTGCTTTTTCAGTGGGTTAAGGAAGAATCGCAATATGAGGACAAGGATATGGTTAGGAACTGTTCATCAGAGCTCCAAGG
Organism: Zootoca vivipara; assembly: GCF_963506605.1. Lineage (NCBI taxonomy): Eukaryota > Metazoa > Chordata > Lepidosauria > Squamata > Lacertidae > Zootoca > Zootoca vivipara. The sequence goes on from NC_083277.1 coordinate 14,290,520, forward strand.
GTGTCACACATTCTGTGGGTGTGCTTATGATATGTGGGTCACATTGGGACGTGGAGCGAGGAAAAATAGCTGAGGAGACAGTGGAAAGGTTAAGCAGTAGGGAGGAAAGAAGTCTCTGTTCATTTCTTGAATAGTTTTCAACGTGGGGGATCTCAGTAGAAGTTGGCTCAGCAGCGGCCTTGAAAGACAGATTATCAATCTTCCCTTTAATGTGCCACCACAGGAGACTACTGGTTATATTTCCGGGGCACTCCATCTATTCATGCGGAGCGTTGGGGGGTCCAACAGATGAACTAAACATGCGCCAGCCTTGTGAATAAGGCTGCAAAAATGTTTTACTAGTCTGCTGGGGGTTGGCAGAGGAAGGGCAGAGAGTTCCATCCCTCCTGCAGCAGTCTGCTCAAGAAGTTGCACAGAACTGCCTACACTCGCCTGCAGGCAATATCCTTGTCACTTACGGGTACCAGGCTGCTGCTTAAATGGAAGGTTGCTGTACACCTTAGAACTGGGGTGGATCTGATTGCTAAGAACTGAAAACTACAAACATTACCAACGATTGACGACTGGCAGATGAAGATGATGGAATTTATGGAACTGGCTGAGATGACCGGAAGAATCCGCAACCAGGGAGAGGAAGCGATGGAACAAGAATGGAAAGACTTTAAACTGTATTTAAAAATATATGCTAAAGTACCATATTAGATCAGAAATTAAGTTGTAAATAAACTGTGGAATTTAGGATTTTGCGATTTGATAGGAAGAAAATAAGGATAGGTAAGGTGATGAAAATGATGTAGAATTTGCTAAATATAAATGTGTTAAAGAACCACAGGGAGGGAAACCCGAGGAGGTCCCATTATACCATGTGAAGTGATATGAGAATTGTTACTGTATCTGTTTTCTTTTCTTTTTTCCTTATATATTGTTATTTTTGTGAAAACACTAATAAAAATATTTTTTAAAAAAAGAACTGGGGTGGGAAGCAGAAGCAGAATAGCAACAACTGAATAGCTAGGAACCACAACTGCGCAGGTTTGGGGCAGGGATGTAGGGAAGGTTTACCATATTTTTCACTCCATAAGACACACTTTTTTCCTCCTAAAAAGTAAGAGGAAATTATGTGTGTCTTATGGAGCAAATGTGTGGTCCCTGGAGCCAAATTGCCCAGGGGCGAAAGGCAGGTCGTGCTTTTTTTTTTTTTTTTAGAAAGAGCTAAAGGCTAACAAGAGGGGAAGAGAGCATTGAAAGGAACCCACTCAGCAGCTGATTGCAAGAGATCGGGGAGGGAGATAAGGGAGCTAGCTCCCTTCCCGGCCCCTTGCCTAAGGCCTCAGTTGTTGTCTGCAGAGGGAGGCATGTGACTGGCTGATTAGCTTATCTATCTGGAAACTGTAGAAATGGGTCCCTTTCCTTTCCTAGAGAAGCTGCAGAACTGTGAGTTGAACCCCATAAAAACAGGACTTTTCCCTTTGCAAGAAAACTCAACAGCTTTGAGCTGATCCTAAAAAATGGAGCTTTCCCCCTTTGCAAAAAAAGATGCACAACTGTGAGCTGACCCCCCCCCCAAAAAAAACAGGGCTTTTCCCATTCGCAAAAAAGCTGCACAACTTTGAGCTGATCCTTTAAAAATATGGAGCTTTCCCCCTTTGCAAAACCAGCTTCCTCAAATATTTAATTGGGGGGGGGCAAGGCACCTAGGCCTCTAGGAGTTGGCTGCTATGCCTAGGAAAATTCAAGAAAGCAAAATATTTTTTTTCTTGTTTTCCTCCTCTAAAAACTAGGTGTGTCCTATGGTGAGGTGCGCCCTATGGAGCAAAATAAAATACGGTAGTTCCAAGATTCCAGCTCACCCTGAAAGCATCCGCAACCATCTCTGCTCCTCTGTGATTAGTCCACTTGGAAATGCCCACGAAGAACTCTCTACCTGTAAAAGGCATTAAGAAGATGGAGAATACCAGAACCAGCAATAAGTCAAGGAGCAAGCCAGATTCCTGAGCATTAGCTCTCCCCAGACCCGCATAACAATGCTGCTTTAGCTCTTTCCATCTCAGATCTGACTACGACTGCAGCCTTAAAGCTACAATCGTGGAATGTATGTGGAGAGGAGAGAGGGCTTCATTTGCACCAGGCTTCTGCCCTAAAATGCCTTTACAAATAGCAAGAGGCAGTCCTGGAACATACAGGTGAAACTCGGAAAATTAGAATATCGTCGAAAAGTGCATTTATTTCAGTAATGCAACTTATGATTATTATTTATTTTTATTATTATTACAAATGCTTTCCTTTGGAAATTCCACAGTAATAAAACAAATAGTTACAATAAAATAAAACAAACAAAAATAAACATCGCTATTACATTTCATTAATTATATTCCATTTATAATAATGATAATGATAATGATAATAATAATAATAATAATAATAATAATAATAATAATATTTTTTATTTGTACCCCGCCCTTCCCAGTCAAGACTGGGCTCAGGGCAGCTAACAACAAATAATATCAACACAAGTATAAAAGAAACAATTCAGTTAAAATGCAGATTAATACAATGTTAAAATTCAATTTTAAAATTAAAAATCTACGAATAAGATAAAACCATTATGAAATAAAACCTTAGGGGAGGGTAACCGTGGGGTCAGACTGCGTCAGTCCGAAGGCCAAACGGAACAGCTCTGAACAGAGCATTCCACCAGGTCGGGGCCAGTACTGAGAAGGCCCTGGTCCTGGTCGAGGCCAGCCTAACCACCTTGTGACTCGGGATCTCCAATATGTTATTATTTGTGGACCTTAATGTCCTCTGTGGGTCATACCGGGAGAGGCGGTCCCGCAGGTACGAGGTATTGACCCGCCTAACGACAAATAATTACAATTACAACAAATAAAGGCTTGACATATCTTGCTTTGCATGTCATGCATCGATCTCATATATTGGTTTCACCTTTTAAGTTGCATTACTGAAATAAGTGCACTTTTCCCACGATATTCTAATTTTCCGAGTTTCACCTGTACAGATCCATACTGGCGAGAGAGCCTCTGAGCATGCATTAAGTGCAGCTCCCTCCCTCCTTGAATGCCCACCTGCAGACATCTGGGATTGGAGGGCAAAGGATTTTCAGGCCAGTGTCTATGACTTCCAGGCAGCTTTGAGTGGTGTGTGTGTGTGTGTGTGTGTGTTTTATTAGAACAGAAACTAACCAGCCACCAGGGGTGGGGGGAAACCCTCAACAGAATCTCATCAAGTTCTCCCCTATGCTTTGTGCTACCATCATCATTTACATGGCACTTCCAATATGAAAAGTGGTTTCGAAGGCTTAGTCACCCTTACCGCAGAACAAAGAAATAAAAACCCTGTGGTGTACTTACTAATTCCCATTTTATCGGAGGCAAAGTTCCCTCCATCTTCTGGACCTCCCCCCTCCTGAGATAAGGGCCACCGTCCTCAGGGACAGAGGAGTCATTTACCTGTGAACAGGACATCGCTCCCATCCAAGGTGGCTCCTTCATCCGTAACCTCCACCACTCGCAGTTTTAGCTCCTCCAAGACCTTCTTGACGCTGCTGATCTGGAAAAGCAGCAGGGATAGAGGAAGAGATCAGACATTTTCTAGCGCATCCGCTTTTCTTAACACCTCTTCATGCAACTCTCAACCCAGGCTCGGCCTAGTATACCTGAAGGAGCGTCTCCACCCCATCATTCTGCCCGGACACTGAGGTCCAGCACTGAGGGCCTTCTGGCAGTTCCCTCCCTGCAAGAAGCGAAGTTACAGAGAACCAGGTAGAGGGCCTTCCCGGTAGTGGCGCTCACCCTGTGGAACACCTTCCCACCAGAAAATAAACAACCATCCTTCGGGATAAAGGTAACGGTAAAGGGACCCCTGGCCATTAGGTCCAGTCGTGACCGACTCTGGGGTTGCGGCGCTCATCTCGCTTTACTGGCCGAGGGAGCCGGCGTACAGCATCCAGGTCATGTGACCAGCATGACTAAGCCGCTTCTGGCGAACCAGAGCAGCACACGGAAACGCTGTTTACCTTCCCGCTGTAGCAGTACCTATTTATCTACTTGCACTTTGACGTGCTTTCGAACTGCTAGGTTGGCAGGAGCAGGGACCGAGCAACGGGAGCTCACCCCGTCGCAGGGATTCAAACCGCCGACCTTCTGATCGGCAAGCCCTAGGCTCTGTGGTTTAACCCACAGCGCAACCCGTGTCCTTCGGGATATGTAAGCTAAATTGCCTCGGGCAGCAAAATGTCTTGGGCCAAGCCAACACTGTGTCAACATGATAATGTGTGTACAGAGTAGTCAGCAAACTGGATCTATTGTGGGGCCTTTGCTTCAATATTTTCCAACTTGCACAAGAGCCTTTTTTTAAGGACCCCCCGAGCTTGCTCCAAGGGAAACTCAGTACTTTTCACGTTCCTTTTATTTAAGCTGCAGAAAGGCATTCTGCAAATGCTTGGAAGCCCTTTTCTAAGGGTTTCAAAAGGCTAACTCCGTTCTGCTGAGGCGGGTGGGGAAGGCATTCCGCGCATGCTCAGAGACACCAAAAATGAGGAGTTTTTTAAAAAAACAAAAACAAACCAGAAACAAAATAAAGATGGCAGCCTTGTAATGTACAGAATATGGCATGGAAACAACAGTTAGACCTTCATGGATGAAGGTGCTCCAAAAGAGAGGAGAGCAATATATTTATTTTAACTAAAAGCATAAGAAGAAAAGCACAAGACAGAGAGAGAGATCTGGCAGTAATTAGTGCAGAGAGGCAAGAAAATGTGGACCCTTTCCACTTTAAGGGGTGCCAAATATTCTCCAGGGCTTGGGTGGAGTGTGTATAGACACTTCTATATTCGGCACACTGCACTGGAGGAGGGAGATGGGTCATGAGAATGGCGGGTGGCCGGGCGGGTGGGAATGCGGCACGATGCCAACTGGCGAGGCAACCACTCAGGCAGCTTGCCTCTATGCTCCGAGGACACGGGTGAGATTAGTCCCAGAGGTTCCTACAGAGGAACAGATGGGACCTGCGATTGACAGGGTTTAACTAACAGCTAGCTGCCGACCGGCTGCTCCCCCCCCTGCCCCCCACCCTTTTGAAGGCAGCAAATCTACTAGGAAGGGATTGGAACCTTAACAGGGCAATGCTGTGCATGTTTACTCAAGAGCAAGACTCGGCCACAGATGAGGCTGGCAAATGTATTTACCGTAAGGCCGTTTGCAGCCCCATGGAAGGACAAACTTTGAGAACGCTCCCGACTTATTCCTGTGACCTTACCACACCCTCAATAACGGCCCGTTAAAATTAAAAATCAACCCTAGCACAAGCACTGTGCTTATAAACGGGCATCAGAGGCTTTAAAGGGAGGGCGCATGCTCACTGCTAGGCTAGTAAATAGCCGTTTCCTGGTCAGCCAGGGTGCTTCAAAACTACCTCCAGGCAACCAGGTGGGTACATTTTGCGGGGAGTGGGAGAGAAATGGCTTCCGGCGAATAAAAAGTGTATGCTCGTAAGACGACCGGCAACCTCGGCAGATTTATTTGCAAGGTGATTCAGCACAAACGAATTGAACAGCTTACCTCGTCCCGCCGCGACGGCACCCATGGCCGCGTGAGCAGCGCGGTGTCTCCCTGTATCACTGCCAGGTCCCCCACCAGCGTGGAGCAGGGGAGTCCCTCGTCCGCAGCCAGTTCAATGACCTGCAGCCCTAGCTTCTGGCGCAAGATGCCCGTGTAGACGCCGTACTGCCGGTGGGCCTTGGCCAGGTCCACAGGCTCAGCCCCGCCATCGGACGTGTCTGCCGCTGTCTCTGCCGTGCCAAAGGAGGAAGGGATGCAGCGGACAATGGCATGGGTATACTTGCCAAAGGAGGAGACGCTGGCCATGGTCTGGAAGGGAGGCACAGAGGAATGAACCGTTGAGCTGGCTGGCTGGCAAGCTGCTCCTCTCGCTGAAGTCTGAGAGACAATACAATGAATTGGCCCGGTCAGCTCTTGAGAACGAGGGAGAACCACTTCAGTGAGCTTCCTGGCCCAGTGGGGACTTGAACCTTGGTCTCACGAGTCCTAGTCCAACACATACCCTCCAACTCCCGGATTGAAAAATCCGGGATCAGTGGCGGCGCAGCACCGGAAGTCACTTCTACGCATGTCCAGACATGTGTAGAAGCGACTTCCTGTGCCGGCGCCGCTCTGCACATGTCTGGGCACCGGAAATAGGGCGGCACCGGAAGTTGCTTCTATGCATGTCCAGAGATGCGTAGAAGGGACTTCCGGTGCCGGGCCGCCCGTGTCTGCATGTCTGGGCACCAGAAATCTGCGCATGTCCAGACATGCACAGACAGCTGGTAGCCGGGACATGGCCTCCGGCAGGAGCTTTACAGGACATTTACGGGATATAATCAATTCGGGATAACAGCGGGAAACGGTAACAAAATACGGGGGATTCCCATGAAAAACGGGAGACTTGGCAGCTATGGCCCAACACACCAACCACTGCACTGAGAGTCAGCATGACAGGAAGCCAGGAAGTTCTGGGTTCAAATACCTGCTCGGTCATGAAGCTCACCAAACCTGTCATGCCGTATCGGGCCTACCCACCTCATAGGGGTGTTGCAATGATAAAGGGGAGGGGGGTCTCTCCATGCCCTGAGCTTTCTTAGGGGAGGAGCAGGGTATATACCCAGCTGTGCGTGACTCAAACGCGTCTGTCATTCTAGAACGAGCGGTTGGGTCCATTTAACAAGTATTTCCCAGGAAATGTTAGGATACCGTTTCCGAAGGCATAAGATGGCTGGCAAACAGCATGGCTGGGGGACAAAGGTTGGGAGTAGGGCTGGGCAACACCAGCTTTTCGTCGCTATGTGTCGCCAGGCAAACATTGCGATATACTGACCCATCGCAATGCTGAAAAGCAGAGGGAGGAACAAGCTGCAGTGGTGGTTTCACCCCAGAGCCTTGCAGGGCCAGGACCAACACAGCTTGTTCTTCCCTCTGCACGCCGGGTGCTGGCAGTAGAGGGACCCAGGAGGAATTGCGGTTTCACTTTCAATACACCGCTGGGTGAAGGCGCCTATTGCGCTCTGGCCCTCAAACCAGTCTGGGCATGGCAATGAATCACTACAATGCTCAGGGCTGCTCAATAGGTTAGTCTTAAGCGAGCCCCTTCTTCCAAATGATTCACCTCTGAGCTATTCATTCATTCATTCATTCGATCTCTTGCCCTTCACTATAAGGGTCCCAGGACGAGTGGAAACAGCAAAGTCAGAATAATGTAAAAATATAATAAAAACATCCAACCATACACAACAATCACTGGGCTGTGGCGATGAGAAACACCCAGCCATGTACACACCCTATTATCAAAGGAAAAGTTCTGGTTAATTGAAGAAAAGTGCTGGAATCGCAAACACAGTCTTCTATTCATAACAACAACAATATTGATATGCCACTTAATGCCAAAATAAGCTTCTAAGCCGTATGTGAAGTACACATAGAAGATACACAAACATGGAAGTAGGAACATGCATAATTAAAACGTCTCCACCTCCATCGTTCTGCCCGGGCACCGAGGGCCTTCTGGCGGTTCCCTCGTTATGAGAAGCCAAGTTGCAGGGAACTAGGCAGAGGGCCTTCTCGGTGGTGGCGCCCGCCCTGTGGAACGCCCTCCCAACAGATGTCAAAGAGGAAAATAACTACCAGACTTTTAGAAGACATCTGAAGACCAGCCCTGTTCAGGGAGGCTTTTAATGTTTAATAGATTACTGTGTTTTATTTTTCTGTTGGAAGCCGCCCAGAGTGGCTGGGGAAACCCAGCCAGATGGGCGGGGTATAAATAATAAATTATTATTATTATTATTATTATTATTATTATTATTATTATTATTATTACATTCCTAATTAAAATAAGCAATAAGACAGTCCCGTTAAAAACAACACAGCAATTAAAACAGGAGGCTCACATCGGAAGATCAAGGGAGCACCAGTGTAAACAGCTGCCTTTCCAAAAGCCAGCAGAATGCCAATACAGTACGGATGGAGCCTCTCGTACGCAGAGACAGACCCCTGGCCCTACTAGCCTGCTATTGCTAGTCAATTCATAGGGGACGTGGTGGTGCTGTGGTTTAAACTACTGAACCTCTTGGGCTTGCCAAACAGAAGGTCGGCGGTTCGAATCCCCATGACGGGTTAGCTCCCGTTGCTCCGTCCCAGCTCCTGCTAACCTAGCAGTTTGAAAGCACACCATTGCAAGTAGATAAATAGGTACCGCTGCGGCGGGAAGGTAAACGGCATTTCTGTGCGCTCTGGCTTCCGTCACAGAGTCCCATTGCACCAGAAGTGGTTTAGTCATGCTGGCCACATGACCTGGAAAACTGCCTGCGGACAAACACCGACTCCCTTGGCTTGAAAAGCAAGATGAGTCCTGCACCTTAGAGTTGGATTTGACTGGACTTAACCATCCAGGGGTCCTTTAACTTTATCTATAGTCAATTCTATAGCAAGAATTGATGCTTTTGAATTATGGTGCTGGAGGAGACTCTTGAGAGTCCCATGGACTGCAAGAAGATCAAACCTATCCATTCTGAAGGAAATCAGCCCATAGCGCTCACTGGAAGGACAGATCGTGAAGCTGAGGCTCCAATACTTTGGCCACCTCATGAGAAGAGAAGACTCCCTGGAAAAGACCCTGATGTTGGGAAAGATTGAGGGCACAAGGTGAAGGGGAGACAGAGGACGAGATGGTTGGACAGTGTTATCGAAGCCACGAACATGAGTCTGACCAAACTGCGGGAGACAGTGCAAGACAGGAGTGCCTGGTGTACTCTGGTCCATGGAGTCACGAAGAGTCGGACATGACTAAACGACTAAACAACAACAAAAGTAGCAGCTGTCAGCCACAGAAAGGGGATGAGTACCTATTACCTCAGGCTTTCCCAAAGGCATGGGGGGAAATGTACCCATTGCCCCATTCCAGACTGTGCAGAAAATGAAGCTAGGAATCTAGTTGAGGATTGCATCCCCTGCTCTCTTCTATTGGATTGTGTGTGTGTGTGTGTGTGTGTGTGTGTGTGTGTGTGTGTGTGGAGTAGGTCCCAGATCAAAGGTTCTAAGGTTCCAGCAGCTCCCAGCTTCCTGGGAGGTTTCAAACAGTCTTCCAAAGGCCAATCAATAGCGCCACAGGACAATAATAGATTCCACTCAAGCACCAAGCTGATTAGGTAATTGCTTCCAAAAGGAAGCCAATCAGCAAATCAATGCCCTGCGTTTGGGACTGGCCGCTGGGCTGTTGCTGCTCATTGCACAAATCAGTCACGAGCTGAGCACTGAACAGCCCAACATCTGGAACTTTTCAGCATTCTTTAGAGCACACACACAAAACCAAGGCGTACAATTTTACATGCACAAGGCTTGCGAAAATTTGGTTCCAAGTACTGTACACAGATGCTGCCAGACGACATCTCTGGGGCCGAGCAGAAATATCCATAGGTCAAGGGGCACCACTTCAGTGGCCTGCAGAGCTCTTTGCTGCAATTTATGCAAACTACCCAAATCGGCACCAGTTCCATCCTTTTAGCAGATTGCAAAGACCCGGGCAGCATTAGCACAGAGTCTGAGGAATGCTCACGTGAGCTGCTCCAGTTTGGTTTGCAAAGTTCAGCGCGTGAGGGGCCTGATCTTTGCAAATTCCAGTGCAAACTGACCTGATCCACAGTCCAGGTTGGAATGCTGTTAACCTTTGGATTTTGCACGTCTCCGGCTTTTGCAAAATGTGTGTTTTAGGATCAAATCTGTTTAGAAAGGTGTGTTTTGAGCGAAAATATTTAAATACACACACACACACACACACACACACACACACACACACACACACACCTGCAGATTTTCCATACTGACATTTGCAAACTGTTGCAGAAATGGGGTGGACCTGTACGTGGATTGATACAAACCCGAAACAGACTGATCCATCCATTCCTGTGTGTTATGCATGCCTCCAAATCCCATCAATTGAGTTTTCTACTGCCCACCCTGGATTTCAGAGTTTCCTCGTTTTCTTTCCATGCAGTAAAGGTAAAGGTAAAGGGACCCCTGACCATTAGGTCCAGTCGTGACCGACTCTGGGGTTGCGGCGCTTATCTCGCGTTATTGGCCGAGGGAGCCGGCGTACAGCTTCCAGGTCATGTGGCCAGCATGACAAAGCCGCTTCTGGCAAACCAGAGCAGCACATGGAAACGCCGTTTACCTTCCCGCTGTAGCGGTTCCTATTTATCTACTTGCATTTTGACGTGCTTTCAAACTGCTAGGTTGGCAGGAGCAGGGACCAAGCAACGGGAGCTCACCCCGTCACAGGGATTCGAACCGCCGACCTTCTGATCAGCAAGCCCTAGGCTCAGTGGTTTAACCCACTGCACCACCTGGGTCCTTCCATGCAGTAGAAATCCTCAATTGTTCAATTCCCAAATGCTTTCCAAAGTACTTGGGGGGGGGAGAGAACACCCCATGCACAGCTTTCAGTTCCACATCTTCTCTAGTCTTCTATACAGTGGTACCTCGGTTTACAAACAGTCCTGTTTACGAACGCCTCCGTTTATGAGCGCCGTGGACCCAGAAGTGTTTACATCCGGGTTCCACAGCATTGGATGCACAGACGCGATCTGCGCAGCTCGCACATGCGCAGAAGCACTTTATTGGCGCTTCAGGCATGCGCAGTGCAAATCACTTTTGGGGAGCGAATGCCTCCGTTTACGAATGCCTCCGTGGAACAGACTGCATTCGTAAACCGAGGTTCCACTGTACTGCATTAGGGGTGAGCAGACTATGGGCTTTTGGGATCTAGTAGAAACCTGTGGGACCCAGGTGGCGCTGTGGTTAAACCACTGAGCCTAGGGCTTGCTGATCAGAAGGGCGGCGGTTCGAATCCCTGTGACGGGGTGAGCTCCCATTGCTTGGTCCCAGCTCCTGCCAACCTAGCAGTTCGAAAGCACGTCAAAATGCAAGTAGATAAATAGGAACCGCTACAGCAGGAAGGTAAACGTCGTTTCCATGTGCTGCTCTGGTTTGCCAGAAGCGGCTTAGTCATGCTGGCCACATGACCTAGAAGCTGTCTGCGGACAAATGCTGGCTCCCTCGGCCAGTAAAGCGAGATGAGCGCCGCAACCACAGAGTCGTCCGCGACTGGACCTAATGGTCAGGGGTCCCTGTACCTTTACCTAGAAACCTGTAATCCCTCAACAAGAGTGTGCAGAGGAGGGCAACCAAGATGAGAGAAGAGTCTGGAAGCTAAGCCTTATGAGGAGCGGTTGAAGGAGCTGGGAAAGTTTAGCCTGGGAAAGAGGAGACTGAGAGGAGATAGCTGACAATGGGTATCCTATCTCAAGGGCTGTCCTATGGAAGATGGAGCAAGCTTGTTTTCTCTGCCCTGGAGGGGAAGACTCGAACCAATGGATTCAAGTTACAAGAAAAGAGATTCTGATTAAAACACCAGGAAAAACTAAGAGCTGTTTGACAGTGGAACTCTCTCCCTCGGGAGGCTGTGGACTCTCCTTCCTTGGAGGTTTTGAAGCAGAGCTTGGGTGGCCATCTGTCATGGGTGCTTTAGCTGAGACACCTCCATTGCAGGGGGTTGGACTAGATCAGGCCTCCCCAAACCGCCCTGGCAGGTGCTTTTCCAGCCATTCTGCCATTATTAATAGGGGGGGGGAATAGGGATATACCGGTAGGTGCAGGTGACAAACACAAACAACCAACCTCCAGAGGGAAAAACAGGGCTCATATGGCAGGACTCTAATTGGCCCATTCCGGACGGAGGCATCCTAGGCAACTGCCTGGCCAGGTGTAGTGGCTGACGTGAGCCGCAATAAGCCAGCTCCCCACCGATTTATAAAACCAGCTTATAAAAAAATGAGGGGCTATGTGTTTGCATCTCTCTCTTTATATAGATCGTGGAAGCATGCAAGAAAATTGTTGAAACTTCATGAAATTACAAAACCGTATTTTTTAAAAAAAACAAAACAAAACCTGAGAACAAATGAAGAACACGGAAACAAATCAATTCTCTAAAAACAGAAGCACCGTCAGCAGGAGGATAAGGCTACCGGTGGCTACTACTAGCCACAATGACTATGTTTCACCTCGCACCCTGGGGAAGGTCACACTCGGTGCTGCTAAACAGGGTGGTTTGACTTCACCCCCCCAGAGGCACACTCCAATGCTTCTCGAGACAGACAGGTGCCAACAACCACCATTGCCAAAGGGAAGCATGACTCTGAATGGTAGTTGGTGAGATTCGAAAGTGGGGAAGAGAGACTGGCTTGCAGGCTTCGCACGGGGGCACCTGGGTGGCTGCTAAGATAACAGGCTGCTGGACTAGATGGGGCCCCCTTTGGCCTGATCCAGCAGAGCTCGTCTTAAGTTCCCCCTCAAGGCATCTTAGCATTTTTATTCACAGATGACCCTCTCCCCCCCCCCGCCGTCCCCTCCATAAAAGGTAGCTAAGTTTCCTCCCATCACAGAAGTCCCATCATCTAGATCAGGCATCCCCAAGCTGCGGCCCTCCAGATGTTTTGGCCTACAACTCCCATGATCCCTAGCTAACAGGACCAGTGGTCGGGGAAGATGGGAATTGTAGTCCAAAACATCTGGAGGGCCGAAGTTTGGGGGTGCCTGATCTAGACAGCCTAGTAATCCTTGCTTACAGATCTGCTGGGTTCCGTGGTGAACTTCCAGCCGTTTTCCAAAACAGAAGCACAACACGGTGTTCTCCGAAAAGAAGAAAGAGAAGGTTCTTTTTATTGTATGTGGTGGTCCTTGTAGTAAGGTTAAAGCTTACTGGGGAACGATATATAATGAATTGAAAATGATGTTTAAAATACCGTATTTTCCCGTGTGTAAGATACCCCTGTGTATAAGACGCCCCCTATTTTGGGGGACTCAAAATTAAGAAAATGCACTATGCACTTCTTCGGCGATCACTCATAGCCAAGTAAGATTGTCTTCCATAAAGACAGTTTTAACAATGAGTTCATAGGTGACTGTGGAGGCCCATTCTGGATCCACACATCCTTCCACAGTGGGGACACTGGTTTCCGGGCGGGAGTTGATCACGATGTGGATTTGCCAAGCGTGCCTTCCTCTTAGCACGTTTCTCCCTTGCATCCCGAGTTCGAGTGTCTTCAAAGCCTATGACACCTTTGGTAAAGGCTGTTCTCCCGTGTATAAGACCACCCCTTATTTTAAACTTCAAAAAAATAGGAAAAAATGTAGTCTTATACATGGAAAAACACAGTAACTTTTATTTAAAACAAACCAGAAGCCTTCCTTTTGGGAATTATAGGGACAGAATTACCTAAATTGTATAGATATTTCTTCATCTATGCAAGAATGTTACTTGCCCCAAAATGGAAAGAAGACATCCCAGCTGTTTTCCAAAACAGAAGCACAACATGGTGCTCTCCGGAAAGGAATTTCCAATTTCTGCACTAAAAATAAAAAATTAATAGCCAGCTCGACAGGGATTAAGCTGATGTGTCACAAATACTTCTTCAAGGCAGGGACACCCTGACTCATCTGCCTGAACTCCACTCCTCATCATGTCCCAATTCCTGCTCCACTTCACGGTGGCCCAACATTTCTATATATTTACGTTGTATCATAAGTGGAGGAGATGCTACAATCCTACATACACTCAGCGGAACTTGCCTCTTGAGTAAGCTAGCATAAGTTTTCATGTAATTACAGTATTTATTGGAGCACTTATGCCCACCTTTCTAAGGCAGAAGGAAATTCAAGGAGGCTTTCGAATGGGGATGTCATAAATAATAACCTCTCTTTCTGATGTTCAGCGGTGAGTGTCACAGCAGCCATCCATACACAAGAGGTATCAGCAAGAGGTACTATTCTGTTCTGCTTTTATTCATATGCAAACCACATGCAAGATGGAAGTGTAGGATACAAATGCTTTAAAAGAACCAATAAATAAAACCCAGGGTTTGCAAATGTAACCCACCTGCAAAAATTGGGGGGAGATGCTACAGAATATCAATTGATGGTTTGGCGGGTGGGGGACAGAAAATCAGGAGGAAATGAGTTACAGGTAGGTAGCTGTGTTGGTCTGAGTCGAAGCAAAATAGAAAAAAAATCCTTCAGTAGCACCTTAAGGACCAACTAAGTTTTTATTTTGGTATGAGCTTTCGTGCGCATGCACACTTCTTCAGATACCTGAAGTTATCTGAAGGTATCTGAAGAAGTGTGCATGCACACGAAAGCTCATACCAAAATAAAAACTTAGTTGGTCTTTAAGGTGCTACTGAAGGAGGAAACGAGAAAGTGAACAGAGGACAGTGGTACCTCGGGTTACAAACACTTCGGGTTACAGACTCCGCTAACCTGGAAGTAGTACCTCGGGTTAAGAACTTTACCTCAGGATGAGAACAGAAATCGCGCGGCGGCGGCAACGGGAGCCCCCATTAGCTAAAGTGGTACCTCAGGTTAAGAACAGTTTCAGATTAAGAACGGACCTCCAGAACGAATTAAGTTCGTACGGTAACCAGAGGTACCACTGTATTCTGAGAGGGGCCACTCTAAAATGCAATGTTTTGTTACAGGTCTTGCTTGTAGCAGTAATAATAGTAATAGTAATAATAGTAGCAGTATACCTGAAAGAGCATCTCCACCCCCATCGTTCTGCCCAGACACTGAGGCCCAGCACCGAGGGCCTTCTGGCGGTTCCCTCATTGCGAGAAGAAGCCAAGTTGCAGGGAACCAGGCAGAGGGCCTTCTCGGTGGTGGCACCCGCCCTGTGGAACGCCCTCCCACCAGAGGTCAAAGAGAAAAGCAGCTTACTGTACCAGATTTTTAGAAGACATCTGAAGGCAGCCTTGTTTAGGGAGGCTTTTTAATGTTTAATCAATAATTTTATTTTTCTGTTGGAAGCCGCCCAGAGTGGCTGGGGAAACCCAGCCAGATGGGCGGGGTATAAATAATAAATTATTATTATTAATTATTATTATCATTATCATTTTAAAAAAAACAACTATTATTACCAGTAGACAGATCCCTGTCCCCAAGGAGCTTACAATCTAAAACAGGCAATGTGGAAGGCAACAAAGTAGGGGGTGGCAAACCTCAGGATCAGGGGCCAAGTGGCCCTTCGGGCTTTCCATCTGGCCCCCAGCACGTTCCCCAAGGCATGCCCCTCACCAGCCCTGTCTCCACTTTATACTCCAGTCCTTGTGCCTGGCTGCAACGTGGCCTTCAATCCTGAGAGTGACCTTTGCTTGCCTGAATGGGTGCATGTGTGTGTGTGCGTCAAAACATCTTATCTATGTGGCTGGAATGTAGCTTATAGTAGGAAGGTAAGAAGAGCCGCTGTCCTCCCCACAAAATTACCTCCAGCCCCACCAATTGCTACCATGGAAAACCCAGGTTTCCCTTGTTTAAACTCGGGGTGGGGGAGGGTTTCTCCCGCCCTGCAACAGAAGAGCGAGGAAGGAGGAAGAACAGCAAGGAACCCCAATTCCCCCTTAAAAATAAAATGTTGTATCCAATGTTAATCCTACTCAGAGTGTACTAATTTAAGTTCATGAGCACAACTGAAGTTATTGATTTCAGTGGGTCTAACTCTGAGTAGATGCTCAGCTCTTAGTCTCCTCTTTTTCACCTAAACATACCCAACTCCCTCAACCATTCCTCATAAGGTTTGGTTTCCAGAACCTTGATCATCTTGGTCACCCTCCTCTGCACACATTCTAGCTTGTCAATATCCTTTTTAAATTGTGGCACCCAGAACTGGATACAGCACTCCAGGTGTGGGCTGACAAAGGCAAGTGGGACTAATGCTTCCCTTCATGTGGACACTATACTTCTGTTGAGGCAGCCTATAATAGCATTAGCTCAACACATATATGGTCCATTGACTGGTGTGGTTAAGGCAGTGTTTCTCAACCTTTTTTGGGCCAAGGCACACTTGTTCCATGAAAAAAATCACGAGGCACACCACCATTAAAAAAGTTAAAAAATTTAACTCTGTGCCGCCCTAAATTGACTATATAATTATGACTGTAAGAAACACTTGCCAATTGCTGTGTTGGTTGCAATCTCCTGTAATAAGGCTTCACAAGCCGCTGATTTCTCTGCCAGCACAATCCTTTGCTCAGCAAGTGTTCAGGTTGAGCTCATCCAGCCAGGTTCTTTAAGTTTGTCTAAAACCACCCTCCCGTGGTGGTGGCTGTTGAGAGCTGCGCTCGCTCCGCGTCGTGACCCGGCCGGCTTCCTTTCCGGCGGGTCAGTGTTGCTTATTGGCGGCTGCCAGGCATGTGACAATGCAAATCGCCCTTCTCGTCGCGGCACACCAGCCAGCGTCTCGTGGCACACTAGTGTGCCGCGGAACAGCGGTTGAGAAACGCTGGGTTAAGGCATGCAGGTTTGCCTGCTGTTCAGTTCTGTGCTAAGATAACCCACCTTAGGAGAGTATGATGCAAGGCCAAATGACAATCTCACTTATCTTTTAGATAGAAATACACAACCAACAGAGATCTCTATATTTGTTGTTTAGTCATTTAGTCGTGTCCAACTCTTCGTGACCCCATGGACCAGAGCACGCCAGGCACTCCTGTCTTCCACTGCCTCCCGCAGTTTGGTCAGACTCGTGTTCGTAGCTTCGAGAACACTGTCCAACCATCTCATCCTCTGTCGTCCCCTTCTCTTTGTGCCCTCCATCTTTCCCAACATCAGGGTCTTTTCCAGGGAGGTGGCCAAAGTATTGGAGCCTCAGCTTCAGGATCTGTCCTTCCAGTGAGCGCTCAGGGCTGATTTCCTTCAGAATGGATAGGTTTGATCTTCTTGCAGTCCATGGGACTCTCAAGAGTCTCCTCCAGCACCATAATTCAAAAGCATCAATTCTTCGGCGATCCGGAACCAATTGTGTACTTAAACCGAGGTACCACTGTAATCCAGAGGTGCATTTTAAATAAAAGGACATATTCTACTCATGTAAAAACATGCTGGTTTCTGGACCATCCGTGGGCCGGATTGAGAAGGCGATTGGGCCACATCCGGCCCACGGGCCTTAGGTTGCCTACCCCTGTTCTAACCCCTGCGATACTGTACAGTATTACTGCTTTGGCATTCCACAGCCATGTTTGATCCTCCCAAGTTTTCCATCCTCCTTAATTTCAGCCCCACCTTCCCACGAACCCCGTTGCACAGATGGCAGTTATGGACCAGAGGTCCGTTTAGTGTTAATCTTAAGAGATTGGAGATGAGAGGAAGCAGACTCTGAGCGAGCCGGCCTCCCGATGTTAACACAACCCTTATCTCCGGCGGCTCATTCCGGTCAAAATGCAGCAACAAACAGCGCTTCCTTTGTTTTGGCCAAGAAGCGGTTCTCAGCGGGAAAGGGGGATGGGGAGGAACCCCCTGCTTCACCCAAAATCCCCACACAGACACACACACAGAGAGAGAGACTATCCTCCTCACGGGCTGGGACAGCGAAGTCACCAGCCAAGGTCAGCGAGGGTCACTAATGGAGGCCAGTCTTGCAGCTGGGGGCGTTTAGCCAAAGGAAAGCAGGAGCCCACAGAGGAAGGCCGTGCAAGCCAAGGGGAGCAGCCAGGATGCGCTAAGGCGGAAAAAATGTGACACATGTTTCTGTTTAAATTCATGTCGGAGGGATAAAGAGGAGGGGTGGGCGGAGGGGAGGGAAGACAAGAGAGAGGCAGAGGGAAAGGAAAACAATGGGATTTGCAAGCAGCAGAGATACCCAGAAGGTTGTCTCGCCCCTCTGCGCACAACGAGGGCCTCCGCCTTCTCCTCAGCCACCACACACCCAAACTCCACAAGCAAAAGCAAAACTAACTCCCAAGGCTCCTTGGGGCAACTGCTCTAGGGGAATATTTGTGAAGCAGACACAGGAAATAGTTTTCTCCCTTGCAAAAGGGAGAATCTCTTTTCCGCGGGCAAGCAACCAGAAGGCAGGCCTTTGGGGTTTGCTGGTCCCATGCTGCGGGACGCTCTTCCAGCAGAGTCGGGCATTTAGCTTTCGGGTATCCCTCAAGGAGGTTTTCATGCTGTGCCTGCGCTGTTATTCAGACCATTGTTGAGGAGTCAGCCCAGTCCCTTTGATGATTCCTCTGTACTGCTTTTGATGGCTTCTGTGATGTTTTCAGGAAGCGGCCAGGCCTGGCTCAGTCCACCTGGGTCTTCTGTTATGAAGGCAGCGGTTCACCCGAGTTTCAGACAGGGAGTCTTTCCCCTGCCCTATCAGGAGATGCTGGAGACCAAGCACTGACGCCTTCTGGATGCAAAGCAGTTGCTCTGCACTCACTCATCTACGCCTTTCCAGTACTTTTCTGTTGTCCCGGAGGGTAGGATCCAAACCAACAAGAATCAAATGACAGCTCCAACTAAACCAGGCGTTGGCAACGTTTTCTGCCCGTGGGCCGGAGGATTCCCACAGACTATCATCCGTGGGCGGGACATGGGCCACACAGGCGCAGAAGCGATTTCCGGTGCCGTGCTGCCCATGTCCCAAACACTGGAAATGGCTTCTGCGCATGTCTGCGGCTGTGCATAAGCGATTTCCGGTGCTGGCTGCCCATTTCCAAAATGTCTGCAGCACCAGAAATCACTTCTGCGGCTGCGTAGACGCAATTTCCGGCACCGATCGGCGAGTCCCCGCGCTGCGCTGGTTTACCGCAGCGCGCGGAGGACTTGCCAAGCGGGCGGCTTGGTTCACGGGCGGCCCGTGGGCCAGATAAACGACCTCCATGGGCCGGAGGTTGCCGATGCCTGAACTAAACGCTGGGAAGAACATTCTGATGGCAAGAGCTGTTTTACAGTGGAAGAGTCTGTCTTGGAAGGTGGCAGACTCTCCTTCACTGGAGATACTTAGAGTTTGGATTGCACAGAAATAAATAGAGCAGGGCCACATTCACACCGCATATTTAAAACACTACGATACCACTTTAAACAGTCATAGCTTCCTCCAAAGAATTCTGGGAGCTGTACTTCTTCAAGGGTGCTAAGAGTTGTTCCCCTCACAGAGCCCCAATTCCCAGAGTGGTTTAACAGTCCGATCCCTCTCCCCAGGGAACTCTAGGAATTGTATCTTTGGGTGAGGAATACGGTTCTCCAAGAAAACCGGAGCATCCTTCATAAACTACAGCTCCCAGGATTCTTTGGGAGAAGCCATGATTCTTAAGGCGGAGCTGCGAATGTATGGATGTGGGCAAGATGAATCTGTCAAGATTCCCTCCTGCCATGCAGCAGCTGTGCCCTTCTTGTTAACTCTACACACAAAAAGCAGCAGGGCAGCGGCATGTCAATCAAAAATTAAGCAGGGCTCATGTTACAGTTCCTGAAAAATAATACAATATGCTTGAGAGGCTGTGTGTCATAGTGATGCGAGTGCCAGACTAGGCCCAGGGATAATTGAGGGTCAAATCGCTGCTCATTTCAGAAGCTCATCAGATGTCATTGAGCCATTAACACACCCAAGAGGTTTGGTGCCATGCTAAAACCGGAGGTGGCAGAAGCTAGCTATGCTCCCTGGAAGAAAGGCAGGATGAAAATATAGCCACTGTTCTAGCAACAGCAATACATCTGGTGTAGAACCACCAAACTCATGTTTACTCAGACATATGTTGAATAGAGCTTATTCCCCATGTTACCTGCGGGCAGGGGCTGGACTGGAGTCTAAATTTGGTTGCTGGTGTGACTGGGAGTCCTAAGAGCCAAATGAAAACAAAATACAGTTGTACCTTGGTTTGCGAACGCCTTGGTACTCAGACGTTTTGGCTCCCGAACGCCGCAAACCTGGAAGTGAGTGCTCCGGTTTGCAAATGTTCTTTGGAACCCGAACGTCTGGTGTGGCTTCCATGGCTTCTGATTGGCTGCAGGAGCTTCCTGCAGCCAACTGGAAGCTGTGCCTTGGTTTGGTTGGCCACTGTGACAGCCTGTAAAACCAACTCGGCAAACTGATGTGGCTTCCACATCTTCCGATTGGCTGCAGGGCAAAAAAAATCGGCAAGAAAAAGAGAGATCGTCTTAAGTTGGAGCCGTGAAAGAGCTCACTTCCGCTTCCCATGCACATCCCCTGTCGAAACCTTCAAGCCCACAGAGATTCCCGCCACGAGCCAGCTGGAATTATTTGTCCCTGAGGTGGACTCTACATTCTCCGTCTCAGTGTGTTTGTCACACACACACACACACACACACACACACACACACACACACACACACACAAGTTTATCAAGAAGCAGTTTAGCTAACCAACAGCAAAGCAGCTCAAAGCGCCAGCCTCCCCGGACGCACATATCGACACACACTTTCCCCAACAGGAATCATAAAGCACAGAAGCAATCAGAGAACGAACAGCAAAAATACAACACCAAGCGAGAAAAACCAGGAAAGGGCCTCTGGGTGGAATATAAGCCTTGTCAAGAAAAGAGATATGTATTCGCCACTTCCTTAAAAAACATGTTTCGGCAATGGTTCCTTCCCTCCCCATTTTGCCTCCTGACCTGCTAACTCATTGTTTCTCTGCTGTCTAAGACCAGAACCGGAGCTGGCCGTGACATACCTGCACCCCAATTCCTTCCTCTCTCCAAAGAAAAGGCTGATCCCGATCCAGCGGATTCTTTTTATTGGTTTGGTTTAGTTCTGATCATGCGGGATCAGAAGTAATAAACTTGGGACTTATTGCACTCCTCCTCTGCCTCTTGAACTCTTGAGTACAGTCAGCTCCACAGCTGGCCTGGAGAACTGTTCCACCCATTGCCAAAAAACTGTTTTAAAATCTTGGGAAGCCTAGGGAGGACGCTTCAAGAGCAAAGTTGGCAGGCTTTAATTGTATATCCACAAATGAACACACAGAGGCACCTCTAGCTAGGAATGTTTTCTGTACCAACCCACCTGTCAGGGCTTTGCCTGAGTCCAGACCCAACTCTGTAAATTGGTTTCAAAGACACAATTGAGCCCAAACCAAGTTATGTATTTGCTTACGGCATTTGCATCTAGCTTTTCCTCCAAGCAGGGACGTGGGTGGCGCTGTGGGTTAAACCACAGAGCCTAGGGCTTGCCGATCAGAAGGTCAGTGGTTCAAATCCCCGCCATGGGGTGAGCTCCCGTTGCTCAGTCCCTGCTCCTGCCAACCTAGCAGTTTGAAAGCACATCAAAGTGCAAGTAGATAAATAGGTATCGCTACAGCGGGAAGGTAAACGGCGTTTCCGTGCGCTGCTCTGGTTCACCAGAAAGCGGCTTTGTCATGCTGGCCACATGACCTGGAAGCTGTACGCTGGCTCCCTCGGCCAATAACGCGAGATGAGCGCCGCAACCCCAGAGTCAGTCACGACTGGACCTAATGGTCAGGAGTCCCTTTACCTTTACTTTCCTCCAAGGAGCTCACGCCAACGTATAATAGTTATTACCCTGACCTCTCACTTCACCATCACAACAGTCCTGTAGGGCAGACTAGGGCTGAGAGAGCAAGTGAGTGGCTGGCCCAAAGCCATTGAGACAGGTTCCTGACCACGTGAAGCATCATTAGCCACAGGATTCCCCTTGCTTGCTCTAACCACTACACTGACATGTGAAGCAATTTCTCTTCCCAAACTTGGCTTTCAACCCCCTGACATCTCCACCATATGGGTATCCTTGGACCTGCCCTGACTTCACACACTTAATCCCACATCCCGTATAATTCTATCAGTTACATTTTATCTGCCCAATCTAAATGAATTTCCGGAACCAAATTGCTTTTTCTGTGCAGCCTGAGCAGGAGAAAAAGAGGTCAAAATAGGTCAATAAATATGTATACTGTCCCTGGATTGCATCAAGCGACTTTTCTTCTTTAACTTCTCAAAGTTCTTAACCTAGATTCAAGGTTGTCATCTGAACTAGCCGGATGCTTAATCAATCACAGTCAGTCCATCAGAACCATCTTCCCTAAAAATGGCAACGAGACATTCAAGTTTTGCCGACTGCAACCTTGGTTTCAGGAGCCATTTGGCGCCTAGCTTATATATCTGAGTTTCTAACAATATTGTGATTAATTAACAGGGCAACCCTATACATGCCTTCTAAACAGTAAGCCCCACTTTAAAACAAAAAACAAAAAACAGTAAGCCCCACTGATGCCAGTGGAACTTACCCACAGCCATGGACACCACAGGACTTTTTCCCAGGGTGGGAGATGCTAAATTTTTCCAGGGGGGCAAAATAAAACACTTAAGGAGGAGGAGCAGGCAATTCTTTTCACACAAAGAAAACAGAAGAGTGTCTATCCATATTGTCTCATATCACAGGTTCTAAAAATGCTGGAAACTTTTATTTAAGAAAGCTGAGAGTTGGGGTCACACTTCTTCGATGGGACGGACACTGCTTCCTTGCATGCACGCACCCTGTGTACAACCATGCCCCCAGGTAAGTAGGTATAGAATAGCAGCCTTCGGTAATAAGCAGAATACAAAAAAAGCCCAGTATCCATATATTATTTGGAAAATCAATTTGACAAGCTACAAACTTTTTACCCGCCGAGATCGATACATTCCTACTGTGCAAATATTTCAATAAATAACAAGGAGAAAACAAGAGCCCATGAAACACACTGCAGTCGACAGCGTTCAGCCTCTTTACACCCGGCTTCAGCAGCCACTATGATGGAGAACACCATTAAGGTGAGGAAGCTCACCCTGGAACCAACAGGACTCCAGAGAGAACGATTCAGGAAGGAGCATCGGAAGTGTCGTATACCATTGACAGCCAGCTCAGTGCTAGGAAGGGCCAGGGCAGGGCTGTGGCTCAGTGGCAGAGAATCTGCCTTGCAAGCAGAAGGTCCCAGGTTCAATCCCAGACATCTCCAGGTAGGAGATGGGAGAGAGCCCTGCTGGAACCTGGGAGGGCCGCTGCCAGTCAGTAGATGGTACAGAGCTAGATGGACCAATGGTCAGATGAAATACAGGGCAGCTTCCTATATTCTTATGTGCCAGCAGAAAATTCAGGGTGTGTTGGCACCACCTAACCCAACCTACTGTGTGCACGTTTTTTGGAAATCAAGCACCATCTGCAACACACCTGCCCGGGACTCCACGCTTCTTTCCTTCTCACCACAACCTCAGAACACAGCGATTTCAGCAACTCTGCAACGCCCTGGAACTTTAAAAAAGCCTTCTGGCAAAAGTTTCACCCAATCCTACTCCTGCTGAAAAAGGAACCCAGGAATCCTGGTCAACAAGACACTCTCAAAGTCTGGAGAGGAAGATGACACAGAAGGCCAAAGGAAAACAGCTGGAGGAGGCTGGGAGGACCTAGCCGGCAAAAGCCAGGACTCCTGGGTTTCACCAACGCAGCTGAAGCCCCTCTGGAATTCGCCCCCTGCCTCTCCCATTAAACAGGTGGATTTGGTTGTGCTGTGCCCTGTCTGGCACTTTTCTCCAACCAGGTACGAACCATACCTGTGTTTTCCCAAAGGATCCCCGTTCCAGCTTCCCCCTTCCCAGCACGCTTAGACGCCTGCTCCGCCACGAACTGGCTCCAATCCTCCGTGTGCCGCCACCTGCAGTCCCAGTCCCGGACCAGTAGAAACCAGGACTCTTGGCTCTCGATCGCCACCCACCCACCCACCTACCCAAAAAAGCCACACCCCCACGAGCCTCTCCCACCCAGAGGAGCCTCGGCTTCCCCTTGTTCTGCTGGCCTGACTTACACACCCATCTCCCAGGATCTGGAAACCCAAGATCGCTCTTGTCAGTCCCCACCCCTCCCCACCGCCGACCATGGGTCAGATTGACCCCACTCCTCCTCCAAAGCCGCCTTGCTCTAACCTCCTGCTAGCTGCGCACCCCCAGAGCCCCCAAACTGTCCAAAGGACCCAGGCGTCCCGATTCCCTCCCACCCTGGTCCCTAGACCCAGCCCCCCCAAAATAGCCAAACAAAACTGGGAATAGACACCACCACCCCTGCTATGACCTATCCTACCAGACCCCGTGGAAGGGGTGGGACCGAGAAGTCCTCCATCCCAGAGACATCTCTATTGACATATCCAGCCTGCTAGATCCCCTTCGCCTAGGGAACCCAGGCGTCCTAGCTCAACCAGAGCCCCC
Source organism: Zootoca vivipara (assembly GCF_963506605.1). Lineage (NCBI taxonomy): Eukaryota > Metazoa > Chordata > Lepidosauria > Squamata > Lacertidae > Zootoca > Zootoca vivipara. The sequence goes on from NC_083277.1 coordinate 14,314,611, forward strand.
CACCCACCCAAAAAGAAACCACCCCGGCGCCCCCGTGCCCCTCTCACCTCTCGCAGGGCGCTTCCATCCACCAGGCGCCTCCCCGCCAGAGAATGTATGGGGGGGGAGGGCGCCGCCGCTCTCGGGATGGGGAGCTTTTGTGGGGCGGGCAGGCAGGCGATCACAGCCCGCGCGCTTTCCCGGGCCCCGTCGGTGCCGGCGGGAGCGGGGAGCAGGGGTCCCGGCTGGGCTCCGTCACCCCCGAAAGCGAGCGCGGCTGGGCGGGGGGCGCGGCGCCGACTTCGCCATTGCTAGCGCAGCGCGGGGCTGGGATTTCATTGTCTCGAGGCTGGGGCGGGGAGGAGGGCGGGGCTTCGGGACGCCCCTCCCCTCCCGAGGGGGTTAAAAGCAAGCGCTGACTCCCCCGCCCCCACCAGTTCTTCCCCACCTTCCCGCTCCAGTTCTTTGCTCCAGGTGGATTCGATCGTCTCCAAAAAGTGGGCAATATTGATAATCGTTAGATGGAGTGGAACTGAGGGGCGGGGGGGGGGAGTGGGACGTCACGTGGAGAATTCTTTTGTCACACTAGAATCCTTCTTAGAGACCCTTGTGGTTTAATGTGTATATATATTATTCCTTCCTTGGAGCCACACCCTTTCCCCGTGCTTAAGTTTTTTTTATCGCCTGCCTTCCTGCTTAGAAATGGGATGTTATGTGTCCTTTTCGTAGGACGCAGCGAGCAAACAAGTGAGCGAGCCTTCCAGTTTCACAGAACTATTTTCTCTTACAGAATTTATATACCGCCCAGGCAGGGATTTACACTCCAACCCTGTTCAATTCTATGATTCTGTGATTAACCCTGTCACCTCATGATCCCTGATTATGTAACAACAAGCTGAGATTTGTCGGTGGGTTGGGGACCCTGCACATGCTTCCTTGTGTCTTTATCGTGCCAGGTATTCTGGGCTTGGCATTGAAAACAAATGGCAGTGCTGAGCTGTGTGTCCCTGATTTGGTGGGGGGGGATTGGTCCCTTGGGATAAGGATATTATGATGTGTTTAGGATTGTTAAGGGGAGAGAGCTGCTCTTTTACCTTGGGAGGTTAGTGTTTTTAGGATGTTGGAATTGGGGGGGGGTGTTTTTCTGGAAAGTTGCTGCTTTCTGACGCTTCCAGTTGTAACATATAAAGTCCTTTTTTTCAAATAATATTTATTCGTTTTTGAACACCACAAAATACAAAAAATCACCAAAAAACAAAAACAAGAAGACAAAAAGCAAAAAGAAAACATGGGCGTAGGCAGGGGGGCAGGAGGGGGCAGCTGCCCCCCCCTAAAAGCAAAAAAATTAATGTATTTTACAGACCATAACCAGCACTTTTCCCCTTCAAAAACTGAAGTGGAAAGGGCTTTGCTTTAGCAAGAGCAGCTAAGTCTCCGCTTGCTGGGGGGGGGGGGAGGACACAGCAGTAACAAAAACACATCAAATAAATAAAGCAAAGTGGCTACCAGTAGTTAAGCAGTTAAGACAATGGGGCATATATCCCCAGGCAAGATTCGATAGCTGACCATTTCACCCTATTGTTCTTAAGTGGGAGTTGTTAATGAGCATTCAGGAGCATTAAGAGTTCTATTGGCGATTTAATGAGGGTGCAGACTCAGAGGATTCAATTTGACTAAGGTGGCTCTGCAAGGCTAAACAGAAGTGAATAAGAAAGGGGGGAGGCTGTAGCTTTGACAGACACAGTGATGTTTATAAAAAGCATTGGTGTTCCAGTCTGCCCCTCCTCCTGCATCTGTATACTGTAAATCAGGGGTGGCCACCTCCCAAGAGACTCTGATCTACTCAGAGTTTAAAACTGGGGGTGATCTACCCCCTTTTGGGGGGTTCAGGTCAAAGCTGTTGAGTTTTTTTTAAAGGAAGGGAAGCCCTGTTTTTTGGGGTTTAGGTCAAACTTGTTGAGCTTCTTTTAGGAGGGAGGGAGGCCCATTTTTGTTTAGGGCTTCAGGTCATAGTTCAACTTTTTTGAGGGAGGAGGAAAATTTTGGGTGAGCTTTTTTTAGGGGTGCCAGTGACCTACCAGTGATCTACCACAGACATCCAGTGATCTACTGGTAGATCACAATCTACCTGTTGGACGTGCCTGCTGTAAATCAAGCAGAGAGAAAGCTGCTTACAAGGCTCCTGTACATGCAGAGTTCCAGCATCACAGCGTCACCCAGAGGCACCCACAAATATGAGTTATCCCTCTCTATTTCTTCCTTCCTTCCCTCCCTCTTCCATCCTTAATAAAATACGGGGGGGGGAGATAAGCCCCACATAGAAAGCCCATCAACATGGGGGGATGACTCTTTCAAATACGGTATTTACCAGTAATTGGGGGGGGGGGGGCGGGAGGCACCTAGGCCTCTAGGAGTTGGCTGCTATGCCTAGGAGTAGGACAATTCAAGAAAGCAGAACGATGCATATGCTATGGCTATATATCAATAGAATCGTAGAATTGTAGTCGGAAGGGACCACAAGGGTCATCTAGTCCAACCCGCTGCAATGCAGGATTTTTTTCCTAAGGTGGGGCTTGAACCATGGTTGAAATATTATGCTGATATGCAGCAACGCCTCGGAGCCGTCGTGGCTGCGGCCATGCCTTGCCTCGCCCTCGCCCGCCCTGCCACCCCCTCTCGCCTGCCCGACCCTCCCGTCCTCTTGCTGCAGAGTTCCAGCATCACAGCGTCATCCAGAGACACCCACAAATATGAGTTATCTCTCTCTCTATTTCTTCCTTCCTTCCCTCCCTCTTCCATCCTTAATAAAATACGGGGGGAGGCAGATAAGCCCCACATAGAAAGCCCATCAACATGGGGGGATGACTCTTTCAAATACGGTATTTACCAGTAATTGGGGGTGGGGAGAGGCACCTAGGCCTCTAGGAGTTGGCTGCTATGCCTAGGAGTAGGACAATTCAAGAAAGCAGAACGATGCATATGGTATGGTAATATATCAATAGAATCGTAGAATTGTAGTCGGAAGGGACCACAAGGGTCATCTAGTCCAACCCGCTGCAATGCAGGATTTTTTTCCTAAGGTGGGGCTTGAACCATGGTTGAAATATTATGCTGATATGCAGCAACGCCTCGGAGCTGTCGTGGCTGCGGCCGTGTCTTGCCTCACCCTCGCTCGCCCTGCCACCCCCTCTCGCCTGCCCGACCCTCCCGTCCTCTCCAGCCAAGCAGGGTAGCCGCCAACGCTGCCAGCCCCAGAAGCACAAGGTGGCCGCTGCTGCCACCGCCACAATGTCATCAGGCCCGCTGGCCCTTTAGCCCCGCCCACTTCGTGGCCCCTCCCCTTCTGTGCCTTGGCCCCGCCCCTGAATGACCATGGCTTGCCCCCCCCTAGTTTTGATCCTGGCTACGCCCCTGAAAGAAAACATAAAAAAGAAAAACATATCAATTCTAACATTATTTACTTAACATTGCAGACTTCCTCAATTCCCCCCACACTGGGTCCATATTTAAATCCAAATTAAGCAGTTTTCATATTATATCTTTCATCATTTTACACGTTTTTATCATTATCTCTCAACTATTTTTATTCTAGAAACATCAACTATCTTAATCCTAAAATTCACCAATTAATCCAAATCTAACTTTTATTTTCCCATCCATCTACCTTCTGATTTCTCCCTTAGCCTAAAATTTATTCCCAATTTTTTTCCATAAACTTAAATATTACTTCTTCTATCCTAATAACATTTAAACACTTGAATCTAATTCAACATCTTGAATCTTGAATCTAATTGAATCTTGAATCTAATTCAACACATAACATATAAAGTCCTAAACAGACTGGAGCAAAAGGTTTCTAAATGATCTCCTTTAAGCGTTAGCATCTCAGCTCTCAAAGTATCCCACACCAAACTCACCTGGCACCTTTGATATTATTACCTATTAGATGTCAAGCAATCAATTAGAATTTTGATCAGCTGCAACTGCTTCTTTTAATGTAAAAGCTTTCTTGCAATTCTGATATTTTTGAAATAAAACTAAACAGATAAATACAAGTTATTCGAGAGTTGCTTTGAGCTTTATTATCAGCATAACAGATGCCCCCCACATCATCATCCTCCTTGTAGGAAATCTGTTGACTTATTGATTATTATTATTTTACAGGTGCAACTAGGGTTGCCAGACTCAATAGAGGACAGGACTTCTGTGCCTTTAATTGCCCTGCTCTCTTTTAAGTCTGGAAACCTTAAAGAGAAACCAGCAGACCCTTTATTCTCTTTCAGGTTTCCAGACTCAAAAGAGAGCAGGGCAATTAAAGGCACAGAAGTCCTGTCCTCTATTGAGTCTGGCAACCCTAGACGCAACCTGTGAAAACTTATCTGGTGCCCACAAAAATTGTCTGCACAGATGGTTTTCCTATTCTCCCTATTTGTGGATAGCCCTTGATGGTCATGTTGAGCTTCGGCATTTCTAGAAGGTGGTAAAACCACCGGGCGTGGAAAGGTCTAGAATCCATCCCGGAGACTCAGACCCACGAAGGCAGAGTTCCTTCCTGTCTTAAGGAAGAAATGGATATTCACTGGGAGCATGTTATGAAAAGGTACTGAAGAAGAGAGAGAAAATGTTAATGCCACTAGAAACCGAATCTGGAAGAGGAAACTGCACAGAGTTTTCTGGTGGAAACTCAGGTACACCTACTTAATGTAATGACATAAAAGTCCCAGGTAACGATAGCCCCTTGTGCAAAATCCCCAAAGCATTTTGAATGGAATAATGGCATTTACTGGCCAACAGGGTGCACACCTCCAGGCAAGAATATGAGTGGCCCTCTGGAAACAGGCACCTCCAAACTTCTGCCCTCCAGATGTTTTGGACTACAATTCCCATCTTCCCTGACCACTGGTCCTGTTAGCTAGGGATCTCATGGGAGTTGTAGGCCAAAACATCTGGAGGGACAAAGTTTGGGGATGCCTGCTCCAGAACATCCTGCAATTGTCCAGCAGACTCCAGAACATAGTGAAAGGAAGTAAATCTTTAAAGGCTACTGCAATCATCTGGTGCCACGAGAGGGAATTTTTTAAGGAACTCGTAAAGCAGGCATCTCTAGGAGCCCCTTACTCTTAACAACCCAATGCTTGCAGAACATGGAGAACTTACTGCAAAGACTTAAGAATTGCCAGGAGACATCTGGAAATGTAGTGGTGCCCTCTCCCCAAAACACAACTTCTGGAGAGACGCAGAAGTCTCTGATCTACATGAAGCGAAGAAACAACCAGTGGTTTGCCATGGATGCGACGCCTCCTATCAGAGAAAGCATTGGGACATTTGTCAAGCTACTTCCTGCCACCATCGCGAGATTGGGGCTCTGCTGTTGCTATATAAATAGATGCTTGGTGTGAGGTGCAAGAGGAGCCCACAAGCTTTTGTGATTTTGCATGTTCCCTCTCCTGGACCGCCTTCTGGTCCTGCTCTTCCTGCTCTCATAGCTTCCCTGGAGCTGGTGGTGGTCTTGCTGCTCCTCGTGGAGATGGCCCAGGTACTTCTCATCCTGGGGTCGCACGTTCTGCTCTTTGGCGCGCTCTCAGCGCTGATGTGGTCTCAGGAGCTCCGGAAGCTGCTGCTGCTCAGGGTGATGCTGAAGGTGGTGCAGCAGTTGCTATGGTAACTGGAGAGGTGCCCCTCAGAGGCCCCCAAAGCTTCCCTGTCCCTGCCCTGATCTTGGACTCTACTTAGGCCAGTCTCCCCCAACCCATCACTAGCTGAAATGAGAGCCAGTGACACATGCATAGGGTTGGAGTCAACGGAGTCCTACTCAGAGGAGACCCACTGAAATTAATAAGCCGAAGTTAGCCGGGGTCTGTTGATTTCAATGGGTCTGTTCTGAGTAGGCATTGCATCGAACCCATGCATAGCTGTTCCCAAGACTTTCCAGAAAGCTAAGTTAGAGGCAGTGCAGTCGGTCTGGCCCCAGACCTTTGTGGGTCTGTGGACTGCAGACCCTCAGTGGAACTCTTAATACTTCCAAGTGTGTGTTTTTATTTTAATGATTCCTTCAAAGGGCTTTTTTCCATTCTGGGTAATGATACTATTGGGTAGCAGGAACATATAATACTACACGCATACACAGTCCACATTGTGAGAACTGAAGTCTCGAGATTCTTTTGCAATGAACAGGCTGGGTGAAATGTTCTCCCAGTGGAAATGCCATGCCGTTGTTGCCTGGCCTAAATGTGGGCCAGAGGCGAATATCAAAATGTCTGTGGGGGTGGGAAGTGGAATGTGGTGAACTGACCACGGAGGACAATATTTACCGCAGTTCATGGAGAATATCGGCACTGGCGTTTTCCGCATGGATAGTGTTTTAAATCAACGCGATGGGCCTCATCAGTGTCTTTCCTAATGGAAGGAATCACAGCCGTTAGTGATGCCAGATGACTAGTATTTTTGAGCATCCATCCTGATTGGCTTGAATGGTGTTTACCTGTCTTCCTGTTAACCCCGTGTTTCTCCAACTCAGGCCCCTAGCAGTTGATGGACTACAACTCCCATCATCCCTGACCACTGGTCCTGCTAATCTAGGGATGATGGGAGTTGGAGTCCAACAGCAGCTAGGGACCCAAGTTGGAGAAACACTGCGTTGCTTCTCCCGCTACTTCCCTAACTGCAAAAGTCCGTTTTTTAAAAAAGAAAAAAGACTGAGTCCTCGGGCAAAAGCCTTTCTGCCCACTTTGATTGCACAAACCTAAAGTTGACTCCCGACAATTTGCAGGTGGCCTCTGTGGTGTTTTAAGGTGCTTCACATCAGTCATGTGACGCTGTCTCTGCTACTGCACCTCATTGCTCAGTCTCTCTGTTGCTCTTATCCAGAGAACAACAGAGCATCCCAGTAACGTGAGCATGATACCCAAGTCCTTTACCAAGCTCATCTCTGTGGAAACGAAGATAACAAGGTGACACGTCTGCACTTGTGGGGCTCCTCGCATTCTGTGGATCAGAACATGTGTGGGCTTCGCTCCCAGAGACAGGCAGGAAGGAGGGAACGTACTTATCAGTCAGCTTGTGTTTTGCTGTTTATGTTATCAGAGTGTCTGTTCAAGCCATCTGTGTGTGTGTTCAGATTTCCCACCAGCCCCCTTTTTTGTGGGTGTAATGTGTCTATGTGTCGACTTCAGGCTCGACTCTCTCCTGCAAGATGGGCTTGTGCCTCTGCATTGCGTAACTACCGGGTAGTTGTGCCTTTCCTTCTTCCTTTACTTTGTGTAGCCGGTTGACTTGGTGCGCTTATGCATGAGTATTGTGCTCGGTTTGATTCCCTGCGCTCCCGTGTTTTGTCTTACCGGGGGGGGAGGGAATTGCAAGGACCTGAACAAGAGCTGTGTTTGTGATGTTGGCTTGTTAATTGCTTGCCCACAGGTCTGGAGATGGAATCTAAAGCATGGGCAAGCGTGGGTCAGAAATAACTATGCACACACACACACACCACACAAACACACACAAACACAAACACACACACTGTTTCTGCAACTTCAGTTCCCATTGCCAAAGAGGCAAGCTCCACTGCCTTTTTAGCTGTGGAAAGTGCTCCAGCAAAATGGGTATCAGAGGCGGTTGCCAGGGTCAGGTCAGTAATGATTCACAAGGCGCCAGCAAAGTTCACTCTTTATTCAAAGAAACAAAACAGCTCAGGCCTAGTGAGCACAGCAACTCTTCCCAGTAGATCTTGCCCCAATGAGGCAGTTGCCAGGACTGAAGGTCCCCACCTTCCCACCGATCCTTAAGTCTTCTCCTCCCTTGGTTCATTCCCAAGCATTCAGAGACTCTTTCGTGTTGTCTGTCTTTGCTCCGCCCTCTTCATGCCTCTTTGGGTTCTGAGAGACCAGGGGAAATGCGAGCTGCCCATTGCAGGAGGAGAAAACACCAGTGCCTTTTCACCAGCCGGACTCATCTCTGTCTCTAGGCCCTCCTCCTTTCCATCCTCTGCTTCTGCCTCTTGTTCTAGACTGCTCTCTGTCACAGCCTCTTCCTGCTCACTAAACCCTGTTACCTTTTCAGCTTCTGACACCTCCTCCTCCCAGTCTTCTCACTCTCTTCCTCTGACCACTTGCTGTCACACATCCAGCAAGCATACCTGCCTCTTTCATGGATCTCGGCCTTCGTATTTTATCACTTGTGCTCCGAGGGCTGTGCTGGGATGCATCTGTGGCTTTTGTATAGCTCAGTTCTGAGTTTTTGTATAGAAACTGCACAACTATGATTGAGTAGCAATTTTTCTAGAAAAAAAGAGGAGCCAGGGCTCTCTTGCTCTCTTGGAATGGCAGTGGCGCCCACCTGAGAGGTGCCGGAGCTGAACTCCGGCTGTAAAAATAAATTTTAAAAGCCCCGGGGATGTCTGTTAGTCTTGCTGGAGTGTTTGCATTGCATTTAGAAAGTTTTCCTCGTGTCAGCGGGGATGGGCATGTAGACTTGCAGCTGTTAACTCGGAGAACTGCAGAAATTTGCAGCAGGTTGCATATAAACGGCCAGGCCCACAAGACAGACAATGTTTACTGTTGGTGGTTAAACAATGAAAAAGCAGACAACCTTGAGACACATGGGCATTCCTGCACAGAAAGGCCAAAGCTTTCATAAAATTGCATTCATAAAAATTGCCAGCAGGGCTGACACAGTGAAGAGGCCAAAGGCGAATTTATTTAGGGGGGAGGTCTCGGTCTGAACATGCAACAGGGAGTTCGAGAACTTCAGCTTCCATCGCTCCCTGCCAGAATGGCTAATGGGGAGGGATGATGGGTTTTGTAGTCAAACAACACCAACACAGAGTTGAGGGGGGAAAGCCACTTCAGTTTGCATTTAAAGAAAAACCTACCTAATCCACACTTTCTGAAAAACTATGTGAACTGAAACACCGCCATTTTAAAAAAATCCACGCTTCTCTGAATTTTGCAATGCAGTTCTATAGTCAAGTAACATGTACAAAAACACAAGCGCTAGGGTAAAAATGCACATATTACTGAAAATAGTGTGCCCCAAAATGTGTTCTATATAGGGAAATTTCTTCTTGTAGCTGTTTAAAGGGGAATGCTAGTACTCCAAATGTATGGTTTGGGTGGGGTCTTGCTTCAACGCTGGTGACAGGATAGTGCCCTGCACCGCACTTGAGGCAGCTGGCCAGAGATTGGTGGGGTCCAGGAAAGACCCTTTGGCAACAGGTAGGAATGGCAAAGGGGGCCTTTGGAGGAACAGCCGGGAGCGGCTGTTGTTACCACCCATCACCTCCTGCTGCCTGAGGCAGTTGCTTCACTGTGCCTAACAGTAGGGCCAGCCCTGACACAGAGACACAGACAAGGAGACAAAAAGCAACAGGAAGCTCTGTGTTTTGAGCTAAAAGGAGAAAGACACCATGTGATCCACGGCAAAAGAAAGATCAGTTGAGAGAGAAAGAGAGGGCACAGGAAGACAACAATATGCGTCACTGTTCCTTTTTGCCTGCTGCCAATAAAAATCCGCACAGAACCTTGTGCACAGCACAACGTGTGGATTTGGCAGGGTCTTTATTTACTTCCAAGTTCCTAGTCCTCATTGCAAAGCATAGAGGGTGGTGTCAGGGCAAAGGCTGAAGTATTCATGACAAGATTCATGCTCCGCAGCTGCATTCCCCTACTCATCCTCATCTAGATTATCCCCACCTCTTTTTCTTTAACAAACTTTTTTTTGCTGATGGGGGGAACCCCTGCAGAAACCCAAGCTAGACTAAGGAGATCAGATAGGGTGGATGTTCTGAAACAGGCCCCTTTTTTTATTCACGCTTGAGGTCTTAATTGGTACTGAGACAGAAAAAGATCAGAGTCGCACACAGCTTGGACTTCCAGTATTTCGGTTAAAATGCAACATTGGTCCATTTTGTGACTGTAATTCTCGTATTCTTGCAGAATGTGGTGTTGCTCCGTCCTTTATTCTCTTAATTACTGGAAGTTAAGAGTGACAACCAACTCAATTTAACGAGAGCAAGCTGGTATTGAGCCTTGTAGACAGGTGCTGTCAATTAACTGTGTGCCATCATGGAATAAGTCAGGGTGAAGATCTTCTAGCCTGGGGGGCAAATCTGCTGGATTCCACACACCCCTCACACAAGGAGGGCTGTGGAGGAACCGATCACCCCTGTTATCACCCAATTGGAACGTGTGGATTTTGTTGGCTGTCAGTTGACTGATATGCTCCCCCTCCCAGGCAGGAAGCTGTCCAGTGCTGAACAACTTCCCCACTGAGCAAGGATGGCGTTGAAAGTACAGATCAGGCTGTGTTTTCAAAAGCTCTCCTGTAGCAGAAGAGGTCCCTTTTTAGGTGTGTGTGGGCCCAATCAATTTCCCACCCCTCTGTGCCAATATCTCCTGTTAGGAAAAGAAGAAAGTTCCCTGCCCCTGCTTTTGTTGGATATATAACAGCAGAGATCATTGAATGTGAAACTTAAGGGTTAAATCCACTGTCGTTAAAGTGAGCTAGCCGGGCAGGGTGGACGTGTTATGTAGCAACCAGGCAAAGTAGCATGATCTTTCCTGAAGCAGCACGTACACAGGCCTATCTTAGCCATAGAGGCAAGTGGCGCGGGGAACCACGGTGCCGTGCGTTGGAGGGCACCAGGGAAGAGATGCGGGGGCCACGGAGGAGGTGATTGGCGGCGGAGAGCCGGGCGCGCAGCGGTCAGCCCTCCCTCCGCCTGCCCCTCTCCGGCTGGTGTGCGCACCCCGCCTGGTGTGCCGCAATTGGTGGCTGGAGCGCTTCTCCAGCCTGCCACAGCAGCCAGCTAGCTCCCTCAGGGGGCGCCCTGCTGCTTCGTGACGGAGGGTGGGGAGCGCGGAGGCAAACCGGCAGCAAGCGGCGGCGGCTGTGGAGAAGAGTGGCGGCGGAGAGAGCCCCACTGCCTTTTCCCACAGCCCTGTGCCTGCTGCTGCCGCCTCCTCCTCCTCTGCCTCCTCCTTCCCATCCCAACCGCCATCGATCTTCCAGCCGGCTTCTGTCTTTGTTTCCCTCCCTCCCCAACGGCGCCCTCTGCCTCAGGCTAAATTTTGGGAAGGGAGGGGGCGCCGGAGGGACCTTTGCGCCACGGCGCTGGATGTGGTTAAGACGGGCCTGGCTGTGTAGTCCTGAGGGAGTTTTCCCTTTGTTCCAGTTCATAAGTTTGTTCTTCTAGCCAAAGGCCATGACAAACTTGTATTAAGCAATAGTATTAATAAAATCCCCGGGACCCACGTGGTGCTGTGGTTAAACCACTGAGCCTAGGGCTTGCTGATCAGAAGGTCGGCGGTTCGAATCCCTGTGACGGGGTGAGCTCCCGTTGCTTGGTCCCAGCTCCTGCCAACCTAGCAGTTCGAAAGCACGTCAAAATGCAAGTAGATAAATAGGAACCACTACAGCGGGAAGGTAAACGGCGTTTCCATGTGCTGCTCTGGTTTGCCAAAAGCGGCTTTGTCATGCTGGCACATGTCCCGGAAGCTATACGTCGGCTCCCTTGGCCAATAATGCGAGATGAGTGCGCAACCCCAGAGTCGGTCACGACTGGACCTAATGGTCAGGGGTCCCTTTACCTTTATTAATAAAATAATAACAAAGCATACATCCATAATATTAAAAAGTCTGCAAAGACTTTGCCGGGTTCCTGAGCATTAAAACACAGTTTCCCTTGTGCGTAGTTCCGATTGCTTTGTATGTTTGTTTGAGTGTTTTCCTGCTATGTGCAAAGCCTGAAGTCGGAAAGACAAACCCTCTCTGTTTTTTCCTCCCCAGCTATACACTGTTTTGCTTCTGTTTCCTCAGGAAAGTGTTATCCAGGTTTTTGTCTCTGGGCTCTGCATTATTTAAGTGACTTTGCTGACAGTCTTAAGTACTGCTTCCAGTACTTCCTCCCCTTCCTCTCTTTCCTGTGACAAGAAACCCTGCCGCAGGCCTGCATTTAGTGCCCTGCTAGGGAGGCGGGCAACAGAATCACAAACTTGTTTATGGTACCCAAACGCGTGGTGCCTGACTCAGTAAGCAGGACATCACTGTGCTGTATCCCCTTGGGAACAGTTTATAACATCAGCAGAACTGAAGTGTGCGTTTATTTGTTGATTTTCGTAATTTACAGCCCTCCCTCCGTATGTAGACCTCAGGGGCAGGTTTCTCGTAACATCAAGCAATGGGATTTTAAAATCAGTTAGTGGGGGAAACCACAAAAAGCTATGACAGAAACAAGAGCTTAAATCATACTGCAGAACGACACACAAGTTGCGGTGTATTGATTATTATTATTATTTTAAAAAATCATTTTTCTTTGATTCTACAAATACAAAATCATAATCTAATTACATATCCATATGTAGAGAGCCCTGCTCTGAGAGTACAGCTGATTCAAATATGCTGGTGGCCGCAGCCTGAAATCATACAGTCTTGGGGGGGGGGGTGTCATCACATTCTCCTGCTGAACTGGCTCTTGCTGTTTTCCATAGCAGGGGTCAGACAGCCACTCGCCCTCAGGTCAGACCGTCAGGGAGCCCTGCAGAAGCTTTGCTCTCCCTTGGGAAGCATTCGGCTCGATGCTCTCGCTTGAATTATTCAGAACCTTTGGTGTCCATTTTAGCTGCGCCTCTGTTTTTCTGTTTGGGGTTTCATCTCTCTCTCTCTCTCTCTCTCTCTCTCTCTCTCTCTCTCTCTCTCTCTCTCTCTCTCTCTCTCTCTCTCTCCCCCCCATATTAGTGCTTTTTAAGCAGTTGTCTTCTTCTTCTTCTTTGGCAATCACTCGTAGCCGAGTAAGATTGTGGATTTCTTTAAAGTAGATTAGTTGTAGAACCAATTCCAACATGGAAGACAACCTGAGGTTCTCGTGGCTGTGATCAAAACAGCTGGAATAATAAAAAATCAAAACGTGTTGGGTGGGTTTCTTTTCTACTTCCAGATGTGGTGTGTCGGGAACTGCTAGGAGCGATGCCTCAATGCCTTCCAGACCAGCAAGGTCTTCACGTGGCCTCAGATACAGCATAAGAGTGGGCATTGAGCAAGTCTCCATGAGAACGACACAATGGACGACTTCCTCTCCTGGCAGCCTCCCACCTTCGAAAGGGCTGTGGCTGAGTGATTTCAGAGTACATGTTCTGCACATGCAGAAGGTCCCAGGTTTCAGATCCTGGCATTTCCAGATAAGTTCGAAGCCCCTGAAGGAGCACTCCAATAAAATACTGAGCCAGACAGATGAATACTCTAGTTCAGTGGTTTTCAGCCAGGGTGCCATGGCACCCCAGGGTTCCTTGAATGATGGTCAGGGCTGCCATGGGCAACCCTGGCCTCTGTCCCTCTTTCTTTCCTTCCCTCCCTCCTCTAATGCCCTCTTGCATCTCTGCCTCCCAAAGGATCACACAGCTGTTTGCAGCAGCCCTGCTTCTTCTCAAGGTCAGGTGCGTGCCTCACGTTTACCTTTGGCGAGTCTCCGTTGTGCCACTGAGGCTGGGGGCATCCACTTGACTGGCCCCTGTGGAGCAGTGTGAGGAGGAACCTCTCTTTGGGATGGGGGGGGAGCTCAGAGATCAGGGGGGGCGGCAGCGGCTGCCCGGAGGACTCCCAAGGAAAGGGGAGAGGAGAGGAGGCTGAGGGAACACCCCACAAGGGTGGGTGTTCGAAAAAGGGTGAGAGGCTGCCGGCTCTGCAGGCAAGGGGTGAGAAGACTGGGCTCCTGAGCCCCACAAGAGTGCCGCAGAAAGGATGCCGTCGCTCAGGGGAGCCGTGGCCTGAAAAAGGTCAAAAACCTTTGCCGCTTCCATTGTTCTCCTCATGCCAGAGGGCAAAGACCATTTGAGGTGGGTTACCGTAGATGTGGGACACGGGTGGAGCTGTGGTCTAAACCACAGAGCCTAGGGCTTGCCGATCAGAAGGTCGGCGGTTCGAATCCCCGCAACGGGGAGAGCTCCTGTTGCTCAGTCCCAGCTCCTGCCCACCTAGCAGTTCGAAAGCACGTCAAAGTGCAAGTAGATAAATAGCGGGAAGGTGAATGGCGTCAGGGCCGGCTCTACGTAGACCCCCGGGGGCGCAGGGCACCATGGCGCTGGCCCGGCAGGAGGGCGCCGCGAGCTGCGCCCGCCCGCTGGCCGGCCAGTCCGCCGGTCCGCTGCGCAGCTGCGCTGGGAAACGGGGCGGGAGGGCGCCGGAGAGACCGCGCTGTGCCTGCCCGCCCACCCGCCCGCCGCGCAGCAGCGCCGCGCCCACCCGCCCACCGGCACACCATGGCGACAGGGACGCTTAAGACGGCGCTGAATGGCGTTTCCGTGTGCTGCTCTGTTTCGCCAGAAGCGGCATAGTCATGCTAGCCACATGACCTGGAAGCTGTACACCAGCTCCCTTGGCCAATAAAACGAGATGAGCGCCGCAACCCCAGAGTCGTACGCGAGTGGACCTAATGGTCAGGGGTCCCTTTACCTTTACCTTACCATAGATGCTCGAGGGTGTGTCTAGATCTGCGTAGGAGCAGGTGTTTTTTCAGATATCTGAAGGCGTCTGTCCTCCGATCGTGCCACACTTCATTCTTTGGTGCGCTGTTCTGCACATGGCTGTCTTGAAATGTGTAGCTGAACTAGGTGACAGTGTGGAGTCTGTGAAGGAGAAGGAAGTCTGTAGGCTGAATAGGGAGCAAAAGGTTTGCCCGGCCTGCATCTGTTATCAGAGAGACGTTTCAGGAGGGCTTTGGCGGGGGCGGGGGAATAGCACTTCCCCAGCCCCCCAACCTCATGTTAGACCACCATGTGATACTTCCACAGGGGCACGTGTCTTCTCAGCTGGCTGGCTGCTTCCATACACTGAGTGCCTGTTGTTATAAACAGTGAAATGGGCCTCTTTCGAGTCGCTAGGCATGCCAAAGGCATAAATCCTTCAAGAGAGAGAGAGAGAGAGGCGACATGATCTGCATTGGTAATCTTGCTGGGGTTGTAATGAGATTTTAAACAGCAACCCAAGGTAGTGGTTCCTTTGGAGAAGGACTGCAAAAAGGTCCCGTGTCCAGTCCCCGGCTTTTCCAGTAGAAAAAGGACCTCAGCAGCAGAGAGAAGCAGCTCCTCGGGTTCTTGTTTGGCAGGTGGGATTCAATCCCCCTATTGCCGAATTGAGGCCATGCAATTAAAGTGGATTTGGTGCTCTCGTGCAACAAACCCACTCCCCTCCTCCCCGAAGGAAATCTGACTTTTTGCTGCAAAGGAAGAGGTGGGGGAAAGGCACCCAAACTGTGCATAGCTGTCAAGTTCTCCCTTTTTTATAAGGGAAATTCCATTATGCCGGATAGGATTCCTCGCGAGAAAAGGGAAAACTTAACAGCTATGAAACTGTGGCATAACCATTTTATTGACTTGGCTTTATTTAAGCGGACGTTTCCCCCGAGGGGTTTAGCAGTCAATCCCTTTCCCCAGGGAACTCTGGGAATTGTTACCTATGCGAGGGGAACTGTGGGGCAGGGGGGGGGAGTACCCTAACAACTCTCAGCCCCCTTAACAAACTACCCTTCCCAGAATGCTTTGGGGGAAGCTGTGTCTGTCTGAAGTGGTGCGATGCTGTTTTGAATGTATAGTGCAGATGGGGACCAATGCGTAGAAAGAAATCTCTGAAGGTGAGCGGTGGAAATTCAGCCTACACCTGTTGCTCCATGCACTCCATGCACTCTGGCCCTGCCCACTAATCGCATGTGGCCCGTGGAAGGTTCCGGAAGGGGGCCATCAGATCGACAAAAGTTCCGTACCCCTGCTTTAAAAAGTTGCTGAGGATTTGGAGACCCTTTGCCTTTTAGCTTAATCCGTTATGAATCCAGAAATTTCAGGTGCTTGGTCAAATGCCCTGGGTTTAGCTAGGGGCAGGGGTGGAAGGGAGACGGAGAATTAACTGCCTCCCTCTTCTGTGTTTGTTCCAGGGGCCGCAATTCTCCTGTTACGGGGTGCCTGCGGCCCCAACGTGATTTGTGTGCACACAGGCTGAGCCAGAGGCTGCTGTTGTTGACGCTCGCTTTCGCTGACGTCTTGCCTGCCTCGCCCAGCAGGCTCGGAGCCAAGTCAATTAGGCCCGTTAATCCCAAATCCCTGGAGCTTTGGATCATGAGAGCAAGCAGTCATTGAATCTGGCACACGAGCTCTGTGCAGCTGAAGGCCCTTAGTTCCAACCTGCCGTAGCTCCTTCTCTATCCAGCTTCAAGGGGTATCGGGATTAAAGGGGCTATTCTTAACCATCGTCTTTAGGCCCCGAGTTCGATTTCTGAAACACTCTGCGGTTTCCTCTGATGGCAGACAGCTTACCTGGACCCCATCAGAACCAGGCAGAGCCACACTCAAATCTAGTTAGTTTCAGCCTTCGAAGCCTTAGGGAGCTCTTCTTTTTCACATCAATTTACCTGCCAAGGAACCGCCTTCGAAATGCTCCAGGGTCTTCTGAGACGTGGGCACCTCCTGGCAGCCTGTTTATTCAGCATCCATCATGATTTACTTGTGCAGTGGTTACGCTATGTAAATCCCTGTGTATACTGTTTTAGACCAGAGTATCTCAAAGACTCTGATGCTTTTGAATTATGGTGCTGGAGGAGACTCTTGAGAGCCATGGACTGCAAGGAGATCAAGCCTATCCATTCTGAAAGAAATCAGCCCTGAGTGCTCACTGGAAGGACAGATCGTGAAGCTGAGGCTCCAATACTTTGGCCACCTCATGAGAAGAGAAGACTCCCTGGAAAAGACCCTGATGTTGGGAAAGATGGAGGGCACAAGGAGAAGGGGATGACAGAGGACGAGATGGTGGGACAGTGTTCTCGAAGCTACGAACATGAGTTTGACCAAACTGCGGGAGGCAGTGGAAGACAGGAGTGCTTGGCGTGCTCTGGTCCATGGGGTCACGAAGAGTCGGACATAACTAAACGACTAAACAACAACATCTAAAAAACTGCCTTCTAGCCCAGCCTTTGAGGTGATCAGTACAGCTCAGGACCACAATACCTCCAGGAACACATCTCCCTATGCAAACCATCCTGGACGCTGTGATCATAATTGGAGTCCTTTCCATACCTGCCAAGTTGCTGTCGGAGAAATAATACTGCCGGAAGTAGCTGCCGCCATTTTGGAACTGGGTGGAGCATGCTCAGAAGTGACTCCCGCAGTCTGGTATAATAATAATAATAATAATAATAATAATAATAATAATAATAATTTATTTATACCCCGCCATTCTGGCTGGGTTTCCCCAGCCACTCTGGCCGGCTTCCAGCAAAATATTAAAATACAATGATTCATCGAATATTAAGAGCTTCCCTAAACAGGGCTGCCTTCAAATGTCTTCTAAAAGTCAGATAGTTATTTCTTTGACATCTGGTGGGAGGGCGTTCCATAGGGCAGGCGCCACTACCGAGAAGGCCCTCTGGCTGGTTCCCTGTAACATCACTTCCCGCAATGAGGGAACCACCAGAAGCCCCTCGGAGCGGGACCTCAGTGTCCGGGCTGGACGATGGGGGTGGAGATGCTCCTTCAGGTATAGTGGGCCGAGGCTGGGTAGGGCTTTAAAGGTCAGCACCAACACTTTGAATTGTGCCCGGAAACATACTAGGAAGGAGAGGAGGAGGAGGAGGAGGAAGAAGAAGAAGAAGAAGAAGAAGAAGAAGAAGAAGAAGAAGAAGAAGAAGGGGAGGAGGAGGAGGAGGAAGAAGAAGAAGAAGAAGAAGAAGAAGAAGAAGAAGAAGAAGAAGAAGAAGAAGAAGAAGAAGAAGAAGAAGAAGAAGAAGAAGAAGAAGAAGTTCTGAGTCCTTCGCCTCAGTGTGATACTTACTGATGCAAAACAAGACTTATGAGGAATGGCTGAAGAAGCTGGGTATATTTAGCCTGGAAAAGAGAAGGCTGAGAGGAGATATGATAGCCATCTTCAAATCAAGTTGCAGAAAAGGAGATTCCGACTATAGACATACCAAAAAACTTTCTCACAGTAAAAGCTGTTCGACAGTGGAACGGTCTCCCTTGGGAGTTTGTGGGCTCTCCTTTAAAGCAGAGGTTGGATGGCCACCTGTCATGGATGCTTTAGGATTCTCAGGATTCCTGTATTGCAGGGGTGGGACTAGATGACCCTTGGTTCCCTTCCAACTCTTAAGATTCTATGATTCCATGATTCATGGGCCTTCTTGATAGAAACACCCTGGTTGGCTTCAAGAGGGTGGCCGAACACTTATTTCTTACTTCCGAGTTATTTACTTCTTCCTACTTACTTGCCAGTGAACATGCATAGGGTTTCACCTTTAAAATTTTAACAGATACAAGCTACTTAAAAAGGGAGCAGGCCATTTTTCAAGCAGAGTGTTCACCGTTACGAAGGAAACTCTGAGGAAAGGGGGGTTTCCAAGGAAGCCTGAGGTTCTTGCCACCGCTTGAAAAGCACTGCTCTCCTCAGTTTCTGCCTTTCCGGCCTCTTCTAAGCCCGGATGTTAAATTAATGTTAATCACATGAAGGAGGCTGCTAATTAGTGGGGTGGAAAACTTTAAAAAGGGACCCTCTGCCTAGCCCAGTCAGGCAGTGCAAGAGCCAGAGCGACAGGATAAGGCAAAAGATGAAGGTCGTGTTTTTGGTCAGCTGCGCAACCCTCCTCCTCCTACCATCAGGTAAGTAGAAGTTAACTGGCGGGCCTCACCCAATCCTATACCCTCTTACTTCTGAGTAGCAGCGGGGGAGAAATTCGACTCCATTCACATTTAAAAGTGGCTCTACCTTAATCCACACCTCCCAAAAATAATTTGTAAACCAAATCAAAACCACCCTTCAAAATCCGTGCCTTTCTGAATTTTGCAATGATGATGATGATGATGATGATCATAATAATAATAATAATAATAATAATAATAATAATTAAAAAAAATTATACCCCACCCATCTGGCCGGGTTTCCCCCACCACTCTGGGCGGCTTCCAACAAAGATTTAAAATACATTAAAATGTCACACATTAAAAACTTCCCTGAACAGGGCTGCCTTCAGATGTCTTCTAAATGTCAGGTAGTTGTTTATCTCTTTGACATCTGATGGGAGGGCGTTCCACAGGGTTCCCTGTAACCTCGCTTCTCGCAGGGAGGGAACTGCCAGAAGGCCCTCAGCTCTGGACCTCAGTGTCCGGGCTGAACGATAGGGGTGGAGACGCTCCTTCCGGTATACTGGACCGAGGCCGTTTAGGGCTTTAAAGGTCAGCACCAACACTTTGAATTGTGCTCAGAAATGTACTGGGAGCCAATGTAGGTCTTTCAGGACCAGTGTTATGTGGTCTCAGCGGCTGCCCCCAATCACCAGTCTAGCTGCACTTTTCCAGCACAGTAATATGTTCAAAAATGAACATTATCTGGGGGAGGGGGGGATTTGCTTTTAAATGCATATATTTGTGAAAATAGCATGCAAAGATGCATTGTGTTAGGAAAAGGGACTCGCGAAAATGTGTACATTGGGCAAAAATTCATACACGGATGCGTTCATTAGGATAAATTTGCTCTGAGATGCAGATGGATTTTCATGGAAATCACAAAGCGACATCGGGACCTGGGGAACTTAAAGCCTAGAAGGATGAGAAATGGGGGTTAACTGAAATTGCCCTTCCCTGATCCCGAGCAAACAAGTGTGGGATTGTACTGTGAGCAACTAATTTTGAGCAGAGGTCCAGGTACACTGTGGGATTTTTGGATAGCTGGCTGCACGGGCGTACCCAGGATCAAAACTGGGGTGGGGGGCAAGAGAGGGGAAGAGAGAGGGAAGGAGGGAGGGAGGAGGGAGGGAGGGAGGGAAGAGAGAGAAGGGAGGGAGGGAGGAAGAGAAGAGAAGAGAAAAGGAGTGAAGAGGAGTTTTGGATTTGATATCCCACTTTATCACCACCCGAAAGAGTCTCAAAGCGGCTCACAATCTCCTTTCCCTTCCTCCCCCACAACAAACACTCTGTGAGGTGAGTGGGGCTGAGAGACTTCAGAGAAGTGTGACTTGCCCAAGGTCACCCAGCAGCTTCATGTGGAGGAGCGGAGACGCGAACCCGGTTCCCCAGATTACGAGTCTACCGCTCTTAACCACTACACCACACTGGCTCTCGAAGGAAGGAAGGAAGGAAGGAAGGAAGGAAGGAAGGAAGGAAGGAAGGAAGGAAGGAAGGGAGGGAGGGAGGGAGGGAGGGAGGGAGGGAGGGAGGGAGGGGGAGAGAGAGAGAGAGAGAGAAGGAAGGAAGGAAGGAAGGAAGGGAAAGGAAAGGAAGGGAAGGGAGGGGTGAGAGAGAAAAGGGAGTGAGGGAGAGAGAAAAAGGAAGGAAGGAAGAGGGGGGAAGGATGGATGGATGGAAGGAAGGATGGAGCTCCCGTCTGCCCCCCCAGCTCAGGCTGCTCTTCCCCCCCCCCACGTTCCTGTCGCTGGCTGCAGCTGTGGAGGGGACACAAACAGCCCGATTTCCATAACCCGCAGCGACTTTTCCCCTTCAGTTTTCGGAGGGGAAAAGTGTGGGTTATGGTCCGTAAAATACGGTTAAAAATTGCTTCTGGGGGGGCAGCTCCCCCCCCGCGCCCCTCGCTGGGTACGCCCATGGCTGGATGCAAATATAAAGAAAATACTTGGGAATGCATTCCTGACAACATACGGATGGGTTGATGTTTCAGGCTGATTGAGTTGAAAAAGAATTATTCTCTTTATGCTTGGCTAGCTGATGACTTTTGTGATGGTTCCCTGATTGCTTCGCTGAATGTTCATGCATTGTGGATTGTATATAATTTCTGTTGTCTACTGGTTTCGCTCTTAGGTTTGCTGTAACCTTGTGTATAAGTGTATATGAACAAGTTTTTATTGATTCTTTGCCTGGTTTTTTTTAAAAAAATATGGAAAGTCTTGATAAACTGTTCTCTCTTTAAAACATTTTTTTAAATTTCATACTGTTTCAGCTCCTGTGGTGTTAACCGGAGCCTTACAGGCAGGAATGTAGTCAGTAAAGTTTTCCCAGGCGTGAAGCTAAAGGGATGGGAGAAGTTTAAATGGTGACAAGAGCAGAGCTGGAACAGTGGAAAAGCGGGGAGCCTAGCAGAGAGATACCCTGTTCCCCCTATTTTAAGACGTAGTCATAAAATAAGCCATAGCAGGATTTTTAAGCATTCAAGGAATATAAGCCATACCCCGAAAATAAGACATAGTGTTAGGCGCAGCAGCAATGCCGGCCGCGGCAGGAGGAGGGGGGGAATAAGACATCCTCTGAAAATAAGCCATAGTGTGTGTTTTTTGAGGAAAAATAAATATAAGACGGTGTCTTATTTTCAGAGAAACGGTATATGTGGGGATGAGGAATGCCTGATCAGCATTTGGGATCACGGAGGGCTGTGATTGAAACTGTGGACCTCCTCAGCCATAAGGCAAACACAGTACAAAAATAACAACTCTTTGTACACTATGCCATCAACATACAGGGGCTTTACACTATAAGAAAGAGGGCAGATCCTTGCCCCAAGGAGCTTACAATCAAGTTGGCACAAGGGAGGCCATAACAGGAGGAAAGGGGCAGAGCCATAGCTCAGAGACAGAAAATCTGCCTTTCATGCAGAAGGCCAGACCCTCCAAGTGTCCCAATTTTCTAGGGACATCCCTGGATTTACAGAAGCCGTCCTGGTTTCTGATTTGATCCCGGAATGTCCCGCTTTTCCTTAGGACGTCCTGATTTTCATCAGAGAAATGTTGGAGGATATGGAGTTACGCAAACCCCCGAGCCAAGAAGATAAGTAACAATACAACTTTCAGATGAAATCTGAAGACAGCCCCTCATAGGGAAGATTTTTTTTTAATGTTTAATGTTTCATTATTTTGATATATGTTGGAAGCCACCCAGAGTGGGCAGGGCAATAATAATAATAATAATAATAATAATAATAATAATAATAATACAGTGGTACCTCAGTTGTCAAACATAATCCATTCCAGAAGACAGTTCGACTTCTGAAACGTTCGACAACCAAGGCGCAAAGGGCAGTCGGCAAAGTCAGTGGGGAAAATGGGGAAAAAATGCAGAGTAAGCCATTCGACTTCCGTAAAGCGTTCAAAAATGGAAACAGTTACTTCCGGGTTTTCTATAATCTGGCAATCCTCCACATGGAAAAGGAAAAGTCACATGCAGAACTAAGAGGGGGAAATGCTTTGGGAGAAGAGGGAAGTACTTGGGGTCCCCACCCAGGACACCCCAAAGCTGAAGGCTGCTGGGCTGTGATCCTTCTGCAATAAGGCTCTTTTCATTGAAACAAAATTTTAAAAATCCTTCCAGTAGAGACCAACTAAGTTTGTCATTGGTATGAGCTTTTGTGTGCATGCACAGTTCTTCAGATACATTTTCATTGAGTTATCAAAGTAAGATGTTCTGGAATAAAGCAACAGCTGTTCGGCATAATAAGGGAGTTCCTTTAGAGCAAGAAGCATCTGGCAGAGCTGGAGGAGGAGGAGGAGGAGGCCTGCTTGCCCACGAGGAAGTAATCTTATCCTGAGATTAATGGGATTTGGAAGAAAATGTTTCCCCCTTGTGGAAGTAAGGAGGACTAACAGCAGCTGTGTTGTGATAACCTGGTTACTGATGTCATGAATACTCAAACTATGCTCGTGTTGCATGCATTTAATTGAATCGTCATAAACTGTTCCATGTGGGTCAATATCCAAAGTGGTACTCGAAGTAAACCTATTGAAAGCAATGTCCTTAAGTCACTTAAGTGAAGGCGGTGAAGGTCCTGTGTGAGTGTCTGGAGGCGGTTGGAGGTTGAATCCTGACAAGACAGAAGTACTGTTTGTGGGGGAAAGGAGGCGGGCAGGTGTGGGGGACTCTCTGGTCCTGAATGGGGTAACTGTGCCCCTGAAGGACCAGGTGCGCAGCCTGGGAGTCATTTTGGACTCACAGCTGTCCATGGAGGCGCAGGTTAATTCTGTATCCAGGGCAGCTGTTTATCAGCTCCATCTGGTACGCAGGCTGAGACCCAACCTGCCCGCGGACTGTCTCGCCAGAGTGGTACATGCTCTAGTTATCTCTCACTTGGACTACTGCAATGCACTCTACGTGGGGCTACCTTTGAAGGTGACCTGGAAACTACTCGGTCCAGTATACCTGAAGGAGCGTCTCCACCCCCATCGTTCTGCCCGGACACTGAGGTCCAACGCCGAGGGCCTTCTGGCGGTTCCCTCGCTGCGAGAAGCCAAGTTTGCCTGGTTCCCTGCCGAGGGCCTTCTCGTTAGTGGCGCGCGCCCTGTGGAACGCCCTCCCACCAGATGTCAAAAAGAAAAATAACTACCAGACTTTTAGAGGACATCTGAAGGCAGCCCTGTTTAGGGAGGCTTTTTAATGTTTAATCGATTATTTTATTTTATTTTTCTGTTGGAAGCCGCCCAGATGGGTGGGGTATAATTAATAAATTATTATTATTATTATTATTATTATTATTATTATTATTATTATTAACTCCACCGACTTCTCTGCTCTGTGTACGACTGATGCCAGCTATCAGCCACCATAGCTGGAAAACCCATTCAAATGGTGCATCTTGTGATCTATTATGTGGGGTGGGGCTTACCTGGGCACATCCCCCCCCAAAACATATTTTATTCAAGTTGGCACCCCTAAAAAAGTGAGTTCTTGTAGATATCTTTATTGAATTTTCTGTTATACAATTTAGAATACTCACTTAAGCATCCTTAAAATATCAGTGGCTTCCCTTCTTCTCTTTCCATGGTTCGTTTTGCATACCATAAATCCCTGCATACTTTACAAAAACTAAACCATTCAATATTCCATTATTGCATCCATCAGAACTTATTTACACTGTTGGCTTTATCATAATGCTGCCAACATTTTCAGGTGTACACAATTCCCCCCGTATATTCATTAAACATTTTCCAATCTTCTCTAAACATATGTTCTTCTTGTTCTCTAATTCTTTATGTTAATGGTCAAAGGCCTGGAAACGATGCCTTATGAGGAACGACTTAGGGAGCTGGGTATGTTTAGCCTGGTGAAGAGAAGGTTCAGGGGTGGTATGATAGCCATGTTCAAATATATAAAAGGATGTCATATAGAGGAGGGAGAAAGGTTGTTTTCTGCTGCTCCAGAGAAGCGGACACAGAGCAATGGATTCAAACTACAAGAAAGAAGATTCCACCTAAACATTAGGAAGAACTTCCTGACAGTAAGAGCTGTTTGGCAGTGGAATTTGCTACCAAGGAGTGTGGTGGAGTCTCTTTCTTTGGAGGTCTTTAAGCAGAGGCTTGACAGGCATATGCCAAGAATGCTTTGTTGGTGTTTCCTGCTTGGCAGGGGGTTGGACTGGATGGCCCTTGTGGTCTCTTCCAACTATGATTCTATGATTCTAAGTCTGCAAGCTGTGCATATTCCGTCAGCTTAAATTGTCATTCTTCTTTAGTTGGGACCTCACTCATTTTCCATTTTGGGGTTCACAAAACACAGGCCACAGTAGTAGCATATAAACTTATGCCAACTATTGCCCGGCTGAGACTGATGGGAACTGTAGTCCAAAATACATGGAAGCTCGAACCCCTGACCCTGAGATTAAGAATTCCATGCTCAACCGACTCATCTATCCATGTTTCATTGAATTGTGAAATTGTTTTGTGATAACTTCATAAGAGGCAGTTCAAAAATGAAACAGGTTTTTTAGAATTATTGGCTACCATTTTTCTACACCTGGAATATTCGGCCTCTGGATATCTGGATACTGTTGGACTCCAATTCCCATCAGCCCCAGGCAGCTTGGGCAATGGGCAAGAGTGACAGGAGTTGTAGTCCAACACCTGCAGGAGGCAAGAAGTTGCCCACCCCTGGTCCGCACCACTGTGCCAACAAAGAGCTATGGTTTTCAGTACTTTGTGCCTTAAGGCCACCATTGTTCTTTGCTTTCAGGATCCGCCTTGCGATGCTACACCTGCCTGTTCCCTACCATCTCCCCGCTGGACTGCCTGAAGTTCCCCACACCATGTGGCCCGTCTCAGAGATGCCTCACGTCCGTCATCAGAGGGCACAGAGGTTCTGCTGCCAGATTTGCTTTTGCCAATAGTTTTGATGTTTTGATCCTGCTTTTGTCAAGGCCAGAGAAAGAAAGCCTGGGAATGTGGGAGGAAAAAGAGGAGGGAATGTTTTCAGAGACGGACAGGGAGCAGCCCTGAACTTCTGAAGCTACCACTCCCTCTAGTACAGCCTTTCTCAACCTTGGGTCCCCAGATGTTGTTGGACTACAACTCCTATCATCCCTGACCACTGATCCTGCTAGCTAGGGGTGATGGGAGTTGTAGTCCAACAACATCTGGGGAGCCAAAGTTGAGAAAGACTGCTCTAGTAGCAAACTCAAAATAATTAGTGCTAATAGAAATGGGGAGACAAAAACAGGCCCAGTAAGAAACAAAGGGGAAAGCACCAACATGCTCTGGGGGAACCTGGATTTTATTTTGCTTTATTATTTCTTAGATTTATGTACCACCTTTGCAGGAAGTGGTTTGTCCACTGTGCTTGTCCATTACGCTCAGGAGTACAATCGTACTTTGGATCCTGAACACCTTGTATCCTGAACACCTTGCGCCAGAAGTGGTTCAGTCTTGCTGGTCACATGACCCGGAAAGCTGTCTGTGGACAAACACTGGCTCCCTTGGCCTGAAAAGCGAGATGAGCGCCACAACTCTATAGTCGCCTTTGACTGGATTTAACCATCCAGGGGTCCTTTACCTTTTTTTTTACTGTTAGTAACAATTCCTGTTTGCAGTTGGTATACTCCTGCTGCGGCAAACGAGGGAAAGCAGCACACAACGTTATCATGGGGGAGAGAGAGGGGCAGCTTCCTTTCCCTCACTTTTAATGAACTGGAAACTTTGCATGCAGAATGTTCCAGGTTCAAATCCCTGGCCTTTCCAGGTTAGGGTTGGGAATGTCCCTGTGTGAATCCCCGGAGAGTTGCTGCCATAGACAATATTGAGCAAGATGGACCCAAGGATCTGACTCGGTATAACTCAGCTTCCTGAGTTGGCCCATTCCCTTCCTCATGCAACATGGCCCAGACCATGGAAAATTTAGGAGATTCCTGGTGGAAAACACAGAGTAATTTTTCTGCAATTGTAATGTACCGGAGGGTTTCGAATCGTAATTTTATAGACTCCCCATAGACCAACTGAACGAAGCTCACAGGCCACAGTTGGGAAACCCGTGATTTCAGGCGTTCACTTTTCATGTCTATGAAAAGGAAGAAATGGGCGCATGTGGGATTCCCCCTGATCATTCTGTTCACCCTCATCTCTGATCTATTTTCCTCAGGTGCCTTGGAACTGGTTATCTACGAGAAGACCTGTGGGGATCCTTCGATGTGTGGGGCCCATGGCACCCGACCCATTCTGGGAACCAATTTCACCTTTTATTCTTCCTGCTGTGACACTGACCTGTGCAACTCAGCAGCCAGGGGGCTGAGCCTTTTCTGGGGGCAAGCCGCACTGATCCCCCTGTCAGTCATCCTGGTCAACCTCCAGTGAGAGCCATCCCCCAAAGCAGCCATGCCCCAGGGTGTGAGATGACTCAGGACCAGCCACCACATAATGCTGCTTGCTCTCGGCCCCTGAGAACCAAAAATGCTCTGGAAGAAGTCTAAATAACAACTTTCCTGGTTTCCCATCGCTTTTTTCATCTCTTTCTCTGGGTTATCTTCTTAACTGCAATTTGTGCATGGAAATTTATTTTTTTTAACCCCCCTCCCCCCCAAAAAAACACACACACACAACTGTATCCAGCTATCTGATGCCACAATTGGCTTTGCATTAGAAATAAGGGGGGAATTTGGTAGGATGGGAGAAATAGTGCGACGCATGCCTTTCCTCTTTCATTGCCCTTTCAAAATTCAGAGTGTAAGCTGCTTGGGGGCAGAGCCCTGTTTGTTTGTTGAAGCCTTCCTCAACCCAGTGCTTGGACTATAATTCCCATGAGAGTTGAATCATAGAATTGTAGAGCTGGCAGGGACCCCGAGAGTCATCTAGTCCAACCCCCTACGAGGGAGGAATCTCAACTAAAGCAGTGTTTCTCAACCTTTTTTGGGCCAAGGCACACTTGTTCCATGAAAAAAATCTCGAGGCACACCACCATTAAAAAAGTTAAAAAATTTAACTCTGTGCCGCCCTATATTGACTATATAATTGTGACTGTAAGAAACACTTGCCAAAAAGATAGTAATTTGTGTCTCACTTAAGATTGTATTTTTAAAGTTTGGTTGTTAATTTAAAAGAAATAGTGAAGCTTTTGTTTCATTAGTTTGATGAATAAAAATGATGTCCTTTTATGATTATGTACTCAATAAATGGGGGTTTTTTGGGGGGGGGAGGAATTCCCTGGATGCGCACTATAATGAAATGTGTGGCGTACACCTATGCAAAATTGTTTTGCTGGGATTCTCGACAGGAAGTGCTGTGTCATTAATCGAAATGATTTAGCCTGCCTAAAATGAAAATACGTGTTAATATCATGACAGACTTATGCTGAAGAGTTTACTTTTCATCAATAAAAGTTTAAACACACCTACACGGAGTTCAGAGCCCCGCCGAGGGAGGAGGAGGAGGAGCGGACCCAGCGACACACCCGCCCCGCGGCCGCCTGCTTGGATCCCAGCCGGGTGCGCGGCGGCAGCCATGGCGGGAGAAGGGCCGCCGGCGGGAGCCGAGCACCTGCCTTGACGGCCCCTGGGCGCCCCGTGAGCTGCGCCGGGCTACCAACGTCGGGAGAAGGAGACCTGGCTGGCAGAGTCGGGAGACCATGAGAGCGTCAGCCCTGCCCCCTCCCACACAGCGCGGACTCCGGCGGGCGCCTCGTGGCCGTCTGGAGGGTGCCGGACGACTCCCGACGTTCGGGAGAAACCGCCGGAGTCCACAGCTGCGCTTTGCGCATGCGCAAAGGACTCCCGAACGTCGGGAGCGTCAGCCCCTGCCCCCTACCACACAGCGCGGCTGTGATGACGGGCGCCTCAGGCGCCGCACGGCTCGGGAGTCGGGCACAACTGCCGCAGGCGCAGCGGCTCGGCGCCCCTGGCAGCCCGGCACCCTGGTGCATTGCGGGCGACAATCACCCTTCTCGTCACCGCACGCCGCTTGGCAAATCCACACCATGATCAATTCCCGCCTGGAAACCAATGTGGAAGGACGTGTGGATCCAGAATTGGCCTTGGATCCAGACAAATCTTACTCAGCTACGAGTGATCGCTGAAGAAGAAGAAAGACTTTATTGTCACTGTACCACTTGTTTACAGTGAGATTAAACAAGCCCCCCCCCCCAATCTCTCAGTCCTTGTTTCACTCTGGGTGCTGTCATACGACCACCAACCCCAAACGTCAGCTGCAATGTTGCTGTCTTCCATTCAGCAGCCTCACGGCCCATGGGTAGAAACTGTTCTTTAACCTGTTGGCGCAGCTTATGATGCTTCTATATCTCCTGCTCGAATGTTCCTCGCTCTTCTGAGGCAATGGTCTCCCGCAATAACATCTAGCAGAATCCGGGGACAGCCCACGATATTGTGGGCTGTCTTCACCACCCTCCGTAGGGACTCTCTGTCCGTGGCTGCAAACCAGCATACCACACTTTATGAAATAAATATAATGAATAAGTCTAGCTACATCTGGAGGGCAGAAGGCTAGGAAAAGGTGGGTTTTGTTGTACTCTGGATGCACCACATGCCACTGGTACGTAACAGCAACAACCGCCTTGAACTGTGGAATTTCCTACAAGATTTCGGAGACAATGGTTTCCCACTCCCACCCATTAGCAAGGGGAAGGAATCCTTCAGAAAGCAAGCTAAACCTCAAAAACAAAAAAACACAAACCACTGGAGGTTTTCGAGGGCACTTTGTTAAGGATTACTTAGTTATAGAATGCCCTGGCTTAAAAAAAGCGGGGTGGGTGGGTTCCTGTTTTAGTTTTAGGTATCATCTAGCTAGGGGGCATTATTCCCAATGCCACACAGCACAACTCTCCCAACAACTCTCACCACCCCTAAAAAGCAACAGCTCCCAGGATTCTTTGGGAGAAGCCGTGACTGTTTAAACTGGTACAACCCTGCTTTAAATGTGTAGTGCAGCCCACTTGGGCATTTAACACTAATAATCATGTGGCAGTTAGTGGCTGGTGTTGATAAAATCTGAGATACCGCTGGTGTTTCTAGTCACCTGACCAGAAGCAGCCAACCAGAGTTCTTTCAGCCACCAGCAGCAGGACCAATCGGTGGGGTCTCTCAAAACCCAGTCAGTCTACTTAATTAGCCAATCAGAACATTTTACCGCCACTCCTCAAATACTTAAGATTCCTATGGTATCACCCTCAAATTTTGCCTAACTACCCAATTAAGATTCCTCAGTACTACAGAAGCAGCCAGATATTTCAGTAGCCATTCATTGGTTCCCCACTATTTTCAGGAGTGAGGAGGCAGGAAAAGCACTCGGGTTTAATATTTTTACAAATGTGTACTTTTATTTTATTCTTGTTCTTACTGAAATTCAAATCACTTCCCCCCCTCCCAGAAATTAAGTCATTCTCCCTCCTCCCCCCTCCCCCCAAACTTAAGTACATACATAAAAATACCCTCCAATAGGCCCAACCCCAGACCCCAATATCCCTGCCACGGAAACCCTACGTCCCTTTTTCCAACTCTCCGAAGTTTGTTATTTCAAAGCTTTGGCAACCAGCTCATAAGCTAATTCGATCTCTTCGTCGTCTGGGCAGGTGCTGGCAAACTCCTCCCGGGCGTAAGCATTCTTGAGATAGCGGTGGATGCCAAGGAATGCCTCGGGGATGGTAAAGTCGCGGTACTTCTTGCACACCACCTGTTGAGACGGGGAGATCAAACATAATTTTGGCAACATCGCGTATGAATGAATCAGGCCCGCATGCGTTCCGAGATTCCACACAAGAAGGAATTTGGTAATAGGTGCAGAACTTAGAATTCAGTAAAAATCAAAGCATTCT
This sequence comes from Zootoca vivipara, assembly GCF_963506605.1. Taxonomy (NCBI): domain Eukaryota; kingdom Metazoa; phylum Chordata; class Lepidosauria; order Squamata; family Lacertidae; genus Zootoca; species Zootoca vivipara. The sequence continues at coordinate 14,344,568 of NC_083277.1, forward strand.
GCCTGCTTGCGAAAGTCTGCCTGCTTGTGTGTTTCAAAACAGGACAGATAACATCTCACACAATACCCCTGTTCAAGTGTTATTGTTGCCGTGTTTATTAACACAGAAGGGACACAGCCAATGAGATTGGCTGCACTCCACATTTGAAGCTGTATCATACCACTGTAAACAGTCATTTCTTCCCCCAAGGAATCCTGGGAGCTGCAGTTTGTTAAGGGTGCTGAGAGTCATTAAACAATCCCTGTTTAATGACTCTCAGCACCCAAAACAATCCCTCACAGAGCTACAGTTCCCAGAGCAGTTTTTAACCATCAATGCCTCTGGGAACTGTAGCTCTGCTAATGTAACAAGGGTCTCCTCCCAGCAACACTCAGCAACCATAGCAAACTGCTTTGAATATGTAGTGCAGTTGGGGCCTTTGTGGATGAAGTTAATTCCACCCCCCCCCCTCACTGTAGCTTGATTTCAAGAAAGACCAATGATTCAAATAGCCATGTTCAAATATATAAAAGGATGTCATATAGAGGAGGGAGAAAGGATGTTTTCTGCTGCTTCAGAGAAGCGGACACGGAGCAATGGATTCAAACTACAAGAAAGAAGATTCCACCAAAACATTAGAAAGAACTTCCTGACAGTAAGAGCTGTTCGGCAGTGGAATTTGCTACCAAGGAGTGTGGTGGAGTCTCCTTCTTTGGAGGTCTTTAAGCTCAAACCTCACCCAACAGCTTTCCACGCTTATATTTTGATAAGTTATTTAGATCTTTTAGTATCCATCTACCCAGGTACTTAACAGGAGAATCCTTCCCCAGAAATGCATATGTTTTTTGCCATTTTGTCCTTAGAAGAGTGGTTTCAATTAAAACCCAGCCCCATGCAAGATCTGGTCAGGTTAATTTTTATAAGCTGAGACTCAGGGAATATGAAGTCCCAATTTAACTTGCTCCGCTGGGGAAAGCCCTCTTAACTCCCAGATCACATCCAACCCTCCTGGCCTTACGGGAGTTGGGGGTGGAGTGGGGGCTGGAGGAGGAGCAAAAGAAGAGGTTTTCACCTTGACGATGTGAAGCTTGGGCAGAAGATTGCAGTCGGCCAACGTGAGCTCATCCCCGTCGAGGAATTTGCGGCGGGACTGACCCTCGTCCTCCGCACTGTTCTCGTCCACCTCCTCCGGTAGTGGCGTTGTCAAATAAATATCCAGCACCTTCAACGCTTTCAGCAAACCTTTCTCGAGATCTAAGAAATAAGGAGAGGACGGGCAGGGGGAGGGGGGGGGAGGAATGAATGGAACCAATGTAAAGCCAAGGAGTAACGAGGGAAAACATCAGAAAGGGTTCAAGGAGCATCTAAATTGGAAAGGGAGCCATTAGGATTTGAGGCAAGAGGGAGAGACAGAGGGAGTCAATGGCATCCAAGAAAAAGAGAAGGACAGGGCCAGTGAGATTAAGGAATTAAGGCACCACCTGCATTTTAGGCAATGTCATACTACTTTAAATGGTTGTGATCCCCCCCCAAGGAATTATGGGAGGTGTAATTTGTTAGGGGTGCCAAGAGTCACCCTATTCCCCTCACAGGGCTACAAATCCCAGAGTGGTTTAACGATTGATCCCTCTTTTCAAGGAACTTTGGGAATCATAGCACTGGAGGAGAAAAAGGGTCTTAGCACCTTTCTCTTCTTCTTCTTCCAAGAACCTTGAAAGGGAAAGGAGGGAAGTCGTTGAATGTATGGGTATAATGCAGGGTGGATTTGATTTAAATCAACTTGATTCAAATCACAATTTAAATCACTAGTCAGTAAGACTGGATTTAAATCATTTTTTTATAAAAAAAAATTTACAGAAAGACATTCTTGCTGGTATAATCTTAGGACAGTGGTGCCTCGCTAGACGAAATTAATTCGTTCCACGGGTCTTTTCTTATAGCAAAAAATTCGTCTAGCGAATCCCATAGGAATGCACTGAATTTTTTTTGAATTTTTTTTGCCCATAGGAACGCATTAATTGAATTTCAATGCATTCCTATGGGAAACCGCGATTCGCTAGACGAATTTTTCGTAAAACACATTTGTCTAGCGAGGCAACCTCCGCTCGAAAAATCCTTTCATTAAGCGGAAATTTTGTTAAGCAGGGCATTCGTTAAGCGAGGCACCACTGTAATTACAACCAAATGAAGGTTTCATTTTTGGAATAATAAATTTTCAGAGTAAAATTATTGATTTGGTTATACTATTAGAAATACATAGCTGTACTTTATTGGAAGGAGAAAAATCATTTCCTTCATAACAATTTAAACAATTTATTTAACTGAAACAATAAGATTATAGCATATGTATCCATGTTTGTTAACTGATGTGGTTAAACAATAATAAAAAAACAAGACTGAGTTTTAGCACACGTGAAAAACAAATCTTATTTCCTGGTGAATAGCCTTTGGACTATAATGTAACTTAAATAGAAAACTATCTTTAGTTTTTTCCTCCAAAGGCATTTTATTTTAAAAATCTGATTTACTAAAAAAGAAATCGATTTAAAAATAATAATCCAATTTTATTTATTTATTCGTTCATTCATTCATTCATTCATTTCATTGATTTTTATCCACCCTGGTATAATGAAAGATGTTACTGTGGAATTGTAAAACCTCGAAACTTTAATAAAAAAAATTAAAAATGGGGGGGGGGCTCTCAGCACCCTTAAAAAGCTATAGCTCCCAGGATTCATACGCAATAACCTAGATCAGGCATCCCCAAACTCGGCCCTCCAGATGTTTTGGGACTACACCTCCCATCATCCCTAGCTAACAGGACCAGTGGTTAGGGATGATGGGAATTGTAGTCCCAAAACATCTGGAGGGCCGAGTTTGGGGATGCCTGACCTAGATGAATCCTACCCAATTAAAGCGCAGATGCAAGCAAGCAGCAACTGAAGTCCATGGAGGAAAGAAGCCAGTGAGAACGAAAGGATATCTCAGTTGGTTGACTGAGAGGCCTGGGAAAGAAGGGGCCAACAGAATTGAAAAAGACCAATATGAGAATCAAAACACTTGAGAAGAGGCCACCCAGTGAGGATTTGGGGGCCAAGATGCTCACTGGAGTTCTGCCCCGGATTTGAGTTCTTGATATAGGCAGAGAACTTGGCAAAGACGTCAAGGCCAGCTGTGTTAGATTCGGGGTTACGGGCAGCCAACTTGGGGTACCTGTGGGAGAGAAGGCAGATTTATCATCAACCATGAAGTGGCCTCGCTTAGTGGTGTCACCCGCAACTCCTCCTAGAGAGCCAGCGACCCCCTTTCCCTAACCAGCTCCCCTACATCCACAAAAATTATTGAAAAGCATTGAAAGTACTCAATAAACGGAGGTTCTGCCCCCTGCCCCTCAGCAGAAGCCTACCCCCTTGAGGGGGTGATCTCCTAAAAAATGCTTATTATTATTATTATTATTATTATTATTATTATTATTATTATTATTATTTCTACCCCGCCCATCTGGCTGGGTTTCCCCAGCCATTCTGGGTGGCGTCCAACAAAAGATTTAAAATACATTAAAACATCAATCATTAAAAACGTCCCTAAACAGGGCTGCCTTCAGATGTCTTCTAAAAGTCAGATAGTTGTTAATTTCCTTGACATCTGATGATAGGGCGTTCCACAGGGCAGGCGCCACTACCGAGAAGGCCCTCTGCCTGCTTCCCCCGTAACCTCACTTCTCGCAGGGAGGGACCCGCCAGAAGGCCCTCGGAGCTGGACCTCGGTGCCCGGGCTGGACGATGGAGGTATAAACGCTCCTTCAGGTATGCAATATTATTCCTTGGTATGCCCATGACCAGCCCAATTGCCTCATATAATTCTTACTTGGGAGGGCAAAGGACCTCCTCAAGGAACTCTTCAATCTTGTTAGTGTCTGTATGAACCTCGGTCCCGTACATCAGGAACGGGAGCTGACCTCCGGGGCAGAGTTTCTGCACCGTCTCAGTCCTCCTACAAGGAAGAGAAGAGGAAGAGGAACATATTAAGAGTGCTTGAAACTGCGGGAAAAACCTGGAGCAAAGATACGCGATGCTGGCCGGACGGAGACATGCACGTGTGAGTCCGTAGCAAAAGGGAGGGCGCCCTAGGGTGCCCCGTGGCAATTTCTACCCACCTCTTGGTGTCCACCGTGGTGACATTGAAGGTCACACCCTTGAGCCAAAGGACCATGAAGAGTCTCTGGGAGAAGGGGCAGTTCCCGATCTTGGCTCCATCGCTGCCAGCCTGAGAAAATAAAGCCAAAACATTGAGACCTAAGCTTCAGTCTAACTCTGCCGTTCTATAATTCAATGACTAGACCCGCCTTTAGCCTAATCCAGCTCATCTTATGTAAATAATAATCATTATTATTAATAATAATAATTATTATTAAATATACCCCGCCCATCTGGCTGGGTTTCCCCAGCCACTCTGCTGGCTAACTCCGCAGCCTTGGGATGCTACCTGAAACATAGCTTAAGTATAAGCCTACTTTTTCAGCACCAAAAATGTGCTGAAAAAGCCATCCTCGGCTTATATTTGAGTGAGGCGGGCGGCAGCGGAGAAAGGCACAGGACCTGGGGTTTGGAGAAGCGCTGCGCTGTGACTCTCCGAACCCCCGTCCTATGCCTGCTCTGCGCGAGGCGGTGGGGAGAAGCGGTGAGGAAGGGATCCTTCCTCGCCGCTTCTCCCCACCCCCACCCCGCCACCAACAGCTGGGAAAGGCATAGGGTGGTATTTATTTTTATTTTTGAAATTTACCAGTAGCTGCTGCATTTCCCACCCTCGGCTTATACTCAAGTCATTACGTTTTCCCAGTTTTTTGAGGTAAAATTAGGTGCCTCGCATTATATTCGGGTCGGCTTATACTCGAGTATATAGGCAATTCCAGAAACGTAGCTAAAGTAATTTCCGCTGCAAGCCCGAGAGAGGGCAGTGTTTTACGAGAGTCAGAATCACTGTGCTTTTTACCAGCGACTTGGCCTTCAGGAAGCCACAAAAGCATGTCGGGAAGGGCTGAGACTGACTTGCAACTTGAAATTCCCAGGCGTCAAAAAATTGTTATTTATATATGCCACTACTGCAGCCGGTGTTTTGTTAGCCCAGAAACTGGAAAATGAGCGAGGTCCCAACCAAAGAAGGATGGCAAATTAAGCTGACAATGTGCAGCTTTCAGACTTAACATATAGAATAAGAGAACAAGAACAACAATATACGTTTAGAGAAGATTGGAAAACGTTTATTGAACGTATGGGAAATAACGGTGTACAGCTGAAAACGCCGGCAGCATTAAGATAAATCCAACAGTGTAAATAAGTTCTGATGGCTGTAATAATGGAAGGCCGAATGGTTTAGTTTCTGTAAAATATTCAGGGATTTATTATATGTAAAATGAGCCATGGAAAGAGAAGGGAAGTCATTGATATCTTAAGGATGTAAAAATGAGTACCATATAAGACGACTGGGCATATAAAGACGACCCCCAACTTTTCCAGTTAAAATATAGAGTTTGGGATATACTCGCCGTATAAGAAATACGTCCCGGTGTATAAGACGACCCCCGACTTTTGAGAAGATTTTCCTGGGTTAAAGAGTAGTCTTATACGCAGGAATATACAGGACTTTAACTTGTAAAACAAAAAATTTAATAAAAATGAGAGAGAGAGAGAGAGAGAGAGAGAGACTTGCAACCACTAGAGGGAGACAGTGGCATACGAAATGCCACAATACCTTCTACCAGGTAGTATATGCTCTTTGCACCCAAACCCTTTTAAAACAACAACACAATTAAAAAAAAATTCTTCAGATACCTGAAAGAAGTGTGCATGCACACGAAAGCTCATACCAATGACAAACTTAGTTGGTCTCTAAGGTGCTACTGGAAGGAATTTTGTTTGTTTGTTTGTTTCGACTACCTGTAACAACAACAACAGAGTTGCCCTGTTCCGAAGTGGCTGTAAATCACAGCACTTGTGATTGGGCAGCATGCTTTCTGCAGGTTTCGGTCTCTCCCTGCAGGCTGGGAGCTCCTGCTGAACCTTGATCTCTGTTTAGCTTGCCACACAGGAGTCATTAACTAAGAAGGTTTATCAGCTGGGCTCTATACAACTTCCTGGGAGGGCTCAGAGCGCAGGCCTGCCTGCAGCAGGATTTCTCCTAGTCCAAAATTAGGAGACACATAGGGGGATCCGTGAGGCCAAACTGCACTGAAAAGGACGCCACGCTCAAGGGAGGCAGCCTTAACGGCGCTGTTTTTATTGTCTTTTACTCCGCGGTTGATGACGTACTGTATTTTTCGCTCCATAAGGCACACTTTTTTCCTCCCAAAAAAGCAAGGGGAAATGTCTGTGCGTCTTATGGAGCAAATGCATGGTCCCTGGAGCCAAATTGCCCAGGGGCGAAAAGCAGATCCTGCTTTAAAAAAGGGGGGGGGGAGAGGGAAAGAGGCAGTTGAAAGGAACCCGCTCAGCAGCTGATTGCAAGAGATCCGGGAGGGAAATAATAATAATATTTTTTATTTATACCCCGCCCATTAAAATACACTAATTTCTTAAAATTAAAAGCTTCCCTGAGAAAAGAGCGCTAGCTCCTTTCCAGGTCCCGCTCCCTTGCCCAGGCCTCCATTGTTGAATGTTCTGCAGACAGAGGCTGCAGCGACATGTGACTGGCTGATTAGATTATCTGTCTGGAAACTATAGAAATGGCTCCCTTTCCTTTCCTAAAGAAAATGCAGAATTGTGAGTTGAACCCCATAAAAACAGGGTTTTTTCCCTTTGCAAGGTAAGCTCAGCAACTCAGCTGATCCTCAAAAATGGAGCTTTCCCCCTTTGCAAAAGAAGCTGTACAACTTTGAGCTGATGCTCAAAAAAATTGAGCTTTTCCCCTTTCCTCCTCTAAAAATTAGGTGCGTCTTTTGGTCAGGTGAGTCTTATGGAGTGAAAAATACTGTGCTTTAGATGCAATGTGCTCTTGCGTGCAACCCCAGCCAGAATGGCCAAGCTTGTGTCAAGCCAGCACCCCTGGAGACAGTGGGCTGCATAGGCAACAGGGATCTCTTATCAACAGTTGCCAAGGGAAGGAAGATCTCTTCCTCTAGTAACCCATAGTCAGGGTGGAGATAAGATTAATCATCTTCCATGGAGGACTACGGCCACCAACCGTTGCCATTGGAACAAATGGGCTTCCCCAGACATCCTCCAGAAAGTTGAGTTGCTGCATCAGTGAACTAAAATGGAAGGGAATGGGTGAATTCAGTTCGGGTGACTATCATATCTACTACTGTGGGCAAGAATCCTGTGGAAGAAATGGAGTGGCCCTCATAGTCAACAAAAGAGTGGCAAAAGCTGTGATGGGATGCAATCTCAAAAATGACAGAATGATCTCGATACGAATCCAAGGCAGACCTTTTAACATCACAGTAATCCAAGTTTATGCACCAACTACCGGTGCTGAAGAAACTTAAAATGACCAGTTCTATGAAGACTTAAAACACCTTCTAGAAATGACACCAAAGAAGGATGTTCTTCTCATTACAGGGGATTGGAATGCTAAAGTAGGGAATCAAGAGATAAAAGGAACAACTGGCAAGTTTGGCCTTGGAGTTCAAAATGAAGCAGGGCAAAGGCTAATAGAGTTCTGTCAAGAGAACAAGCTGGTCATCACAAACACTCTCTTCCAACAACACAAGAGACGACTCTACACATGGATATCACCAAATGGGCAGCATCGAAATCAGATTGATTATATTCTCTGCAGCCAAAGATGGAGAAGCTCTATACAGTCAGAAAAAACAAGACCTGGAGCTGACTGTAACTCAGATCATCAGCTTCTTATAGCAAAATTCCAGCTTAAACTGAAGAAAGTAGGAAAAACCACTGGGCCAGTAAGATACAATCTGAATCAAATCCCTTATGAATACACAGTGGAAGTGAGGAACAGGTTTAAGGATTTAGATTTGGTGGACAGAGTGCCTGAAGAACTATGGATGGAGGCTCGTAACATTATACAGGAGGCAGCAACGAAAACCATCCCAAGGAAAAGGAAATGCAAGAAAGCAAAATGGCTGTCCAACGAGGCCTTACAAATAGCGGAGGAGAGGAGGCAAGCAAAATGCAAGGGAGATAGGGAAAGATACAGGAAACTGAATGCAGATTTCCAAAAAACAGCAAGGAGAGACAAGAGGGTCTTCTTAAATGAGCAATGCAAAGAAATAGAGGAAAACAATAGAATGGGGAAAACCAGAGATCTGTTCAATAAAATTGGAGATATGAAAGGAACATTTCGTACAAAGATTACCATAATCAAGGACAAAAGTGGTAAGGACCTAACAGAAGCAGAAGACATCAAGAAGAGGTGGCAAGAATACACAGAGGAATTATACCAGAAAGATATGGAGGTCTCGTACACCCCAGGTAGTGTGGTTGCTGACCTTGAGCCAGACATCTTGGAGAGTGAAGTCAAATGGGCCTTAGAAAGCACTGCTAATAACAAGGCCAGTGGAAGTGATGATATTCCAGCTGAACTATTTAAAATTTTAAAAGATGATGCTGTTAAGGTGCTACACCCAATATGCCAGCAAGTTTGGAAAACTCAGCAATGGCCAGAGGATTGGAGAAGATCAGTCTACATCCCAATTCCAAAGAAGGGCAGTGCCAAAGAATGCTCCAACTACCGCACAATTGCCCTCATTTCACACGCTAGCAAGGTTATGCTTAAAATTCTACAAGGCAGGCTTAGGCAGTATGTGGACCGAGAACTCCCAGAAGTGCAAGCTGGATTTAGAAAGGGCAGAGGAACCAGAGACCAAATAGCAAACATGCGCTGGATTATGGAGAAAGCTAGAGAGTTCCAGAAAAACGTCTACTTCTGCTTCATTGACTATGCAAAAGCCTTTGACTGTGTCGACCACAGCAAACTATGGCAAGTTCTTAAAGAAATGGGAGTGCCTGATCACCTCATCTGTCTCCTGAGAAATCTCTATGTGGGACAAGAAGCTACAGTTAGAACTGGATATGGAACAACGGATTGGTTCAAAATTGGGAAAGGAGTACGACAAGGTTGTATATTGTCTCCCTGCTTATTTAACTTATATGCAGAATTCATCATGCGAAAGGCTGGACTAGATGAATCCCAAGCAGGAATTAAGATTGCCGGAAGAAATATCAACAACCTCAGATATGCAGATGACACAACCTTGATGGCAGAAAGTGAGGAGGAATTAAAGAACCTTTTAATGAGGGTGAAAGAGGAGAGCGCAAAATATGGTCTGAAGCTCAACATCAAAAAAACCAAGATCATGGCCACTGGTCCCATCACCTCCTGGCAAATAGAAGGGGAAGAAATGGAGGCAGTGAGAGATTTTACTTTCTTGGGCTCCTTGATCACTGCAGATGGTGACAGCAGTCACGAAATTAAAAGACGCCTGCTTCTTGGGAGAAAAGCAATGACAAACCTAGACAGCATCTTAAAAAGCAGAGACATCACCTTGCCGACAAAGGTCCGTATAGTTAAAGCTATGGTTTTCCCAGTAGTGATGTATGGAAGTGAGAGCTGGACCATAAAGAAGGCTGATCGCCGAAGAATTGATGCTTTTGAATTATGGTGCTGGAGGAGACTCTTGAGAGTCCCATGGACTGCTAGAAGATCAAACCTATCCATTCTTAAGGAAATCAGCCCTGAGTGCTCCCTGGAAGGACAGATCGTGAAGCTGAGGCTCCAATACTTTGGCCACCTCATGAGAAGAGAAGAATCCTTGGAAAAGACCCTGATGTTGGGAAAGATTGAGGGCACTAGGAGAAGGGGACGTCAGAGGACAAGATGGTTGGACAGTGTTCTCGAAGCTACGAACATGAGTTTGACCAAACTACGGGAGGCAGTGGAAGACAGGAGTGCCTGGCGTGCTATGGTCCATGGGGTCACGAAGAGTCGGACACGACTAAACGACTAAACAACAACAACAAACATGGTGCAGCCAGTTCCTACTTCTTTTTGTTTGTTTAGTCATTTAGTTGTGTCCAACTCTTCGTGACCCCATGGACCAGAGCACGCCAGGCACTCCTGTCTTCCACTGCCTCCCGCAGTTTGGTCAAACTCATGTTCGTAGCTTCGAGAACACTGTCCAACCATCTCATCCTCTGTCGTCCCCTTCTCCTTGTGCCCTCAATCTTTCCCAACATCAGGGTCTTTTCCAATGATTCTTCTCTTCTCATGAGGTGGCCAAAGTATTGGAGCCTCAGCTTCAGGATCTGTCCTTCCAGTGAGCACTCAGGGCTGATTTCCTTCAGAATGGATAGGTCGGATCTTCTTGCAGTCCATGGGACTCTCAAGAGTCTCCTCCAGCACCATAATTCAAAAGCATCAATTCTTCAATCAAATCAGTTCCTACTTCTAGTACTCAGCAATGGTTCCCCTCAGCCGCCGCCAGCCTGGCAGGCACAAGGGACAAGAAGTTGCTATAGAAATGCCCAAACACAAAGGCGTGCGGAACCAGCCATCAATCAAAATGGCCTCCGGACTTAAGAACGGCTCCACAATGTCGAGCGGTTGTTTGGTATTTTTGGCAATTCGCTATCCCCGTGCAAACCAAAAACAAACGAAAACCCACATCTAAAATTCTTTGAAAACCTGACTCAGGTTGCAGAAGACATTAGGCTGACATAACCGTCTCCATTTTTCGACTGTCACTGTGCAAGATATACTCAGGGTAGCAAAAATAATAAATAAAATAAAATAAAAGCCTGCTCCTGCACCTTTCATATTTGTACAGAAGAGGGAACTCCAGTGCAACCCTGTCATGCAAGCTGCATGGGGCTTCTGAGCAAGCATTAGCAAATTTGCTTAAACTTAAATAATTAGATTTCTATCCTGTCGTTCTTCGCAAAGGAGCCCAAGGTGGCAAGCACATCTGTGATAAAACAAAACGATTTTAAAGAAAACAAAAACGTATTCAAAAACCCTAAAAGTATCTAAAAGGTTTTTTTTAAAAAAAAAAACTAAACCCAATTTTAAAGTGAGATTTAAAAAAACAACAACTATTAAATCAGCAACAGGGAACTTGTGGCCCTTTAGGTACTGTCAGGACTTCAACAGCCATCAGCCCCAGCTAGAACGGCCAGTGGCAACAGTGAGGGATGCTGAGAGTTATATAGTCTAGCAATATCAGTTTTTCCCATCCCTGTAATTAAAGGTGCAAGAGAGCCCTGTTTCCTTTTGCATCCAGCCACACTGCCAATTTCCCATGACTCAACAGACTGCAATTTCGACGGGCATCCCAGTTGCATGAGAAGTTCTGATGGCAAGAGGAATCTGGCAATCCAGGGAAGAAGAAGAAAAAACCCTTCTCCTCTTTTTTACTTTCAAAATTTCCAAACAGAAAATTAATAATTTTTAAAAGGCCGCAAGCGCTTTCCCCAGAATATTTTGCATGCCATATGTACCATACATTTCAAAGCATATGACTTACACCACCTTCCAAGAATCTTGGGAATTGTAGTTTATTGAGAGTGCTGGGAAGCATAGCTCTGTGGTGGAGTAAACCAGCATTTCTCAACCGCTGTTCCACGGCACACTAGTGTGCCGCGAGACGCTGGCTGGTGTGCCGCGACGTGCGGCGACGAGAAGGGCGATTTGCATTGTCACATGCCTGGCGGCCGCCAATACACAACCTTATCCGCCGGAAAGCAATATTTCTCCTCCTCTTTCCCAAAGCTCAGTGCAAACGAGCCTGGTGGCCGCCAATAGGCAGCGCTGACCCGCCGGAAAGCAATATTTCTCCTCCTCTTTCCCAAAGCTCAATGCAAACGAGCCTGGCGGCCGCCAATATACAGCACTGACCCGCCGGAAAGCAATATTTGGCAAGTGTTTCTTACAGTCATAATTATAATATAGGGCGGCACGGAGTTAAATTTTTTAACTTTTTTAATGGTGGTGTGCCTCGTGATTTTTTTCACGGAACAAGTGTGCCGTGGCCCAAAAAAGGTTGAGAAACACTGGAGTAAACTACAGTTCCCAGGATTCTTTGCAGGGAAGCCATGACTGTGCAAAGTTCTAGAAATATATGCAACCAGGAGCCCCACCAACATTTCCCACCCTAAATAATCCCCAGTGCCTTTTCCTAACCACTTTCTGCCATCGTGATTAATTGTTCTTATGGCAACCCTGCCCTTTCCTTTCTTCCAGGGACTAGCATGTTTTAAGTTTTTTTAAAAAAACAAAAAACCACGACTCTCCGGCTGCTAAATCGGGCGCAGAAACAAAACCGCAAACCCTTACATGGGAAAAAGAGAGAGAGGTGCCCTTCCCTGGAAAAAGATCAAGCAAGAATGAGCCATAAAAATGATAAGTCAACTAGCTTCTGGAGAAAATGTGTGCATGAGGATGGGAGGGTGGAGATAAAGTCACATGATTTCCCGGTGCCTAGTCGTCAGAGACAAGGGGGGATTTCTCAAGCTGACATCATTCTGAGACTTAGAAGTATTTAAAAACAAATACCAAGGAGATGTTCATTTCAGCCTTTGAACAGCAGTCAGGAAATTCCACTATGGGCTGTCAGAAATTACTCAGCCACCCAACACCCCCTTATCTCCACCTAATACATTTCACTCTTCATCCATTCCCAAGGAACCCAGAAGCCCTTGCCACAGACATTCAACCCCACTCTAAATAATTGCGCCAGGAGGGGAGAACCTCACCTTCACTGGTCCTGCTGAAACGCGCCCTTGAACTCTGATAAGGAATCCTGCTTGTCTGAATGGAAGGCATAGAGGGAGGGGTGTGTGAGTGCATGTAGAAACCAGCCTACCCTACGGAGGACAATTGCCCTCCTCACTTTTGCTCTGCTACATGGCCCTCAAAAGGCTGCCTGGGAGGGAATGCAGCCCTCAAGGGGGAGAAGGTTGCCCACCCTGAATTAGGTCCTACTCCACTTGGGACGCGGGTGGCGCTGTGGTCTAAACCACTGAGCCTTGGGCTTGCCGGTCGGAAGGCCGGTGGTTCGAACCCCCGGGATGGGGTGAGCTCCCGTTGCTCGGTCCCAGCTCCTGCCAACCTAGCAGTTCGAAAGCACGTCAAAGTGCAAGTAGATAAATAGGTACCACTTCAGCAGGAAGGCAAACGGCGTTTCCATGTGCTGCTCTGGTTTTGCCAGAAGCGGCTTAGTCATGCTGGCCACATGACCCGGAAAAACTGTCTGCAGACAAACACTGGCTCGCTCGGCCGGTAAAGCGAGATGAGCGCTGCAACCCCAGAGTCATTTGTGACTCGACTTAACTGTCAGGGGTCCTTTACTCGGGCCTCGGTCCAGTATACCTGAAGGAGCGTCTCCACCCCCATCGTTCTGCCCGGACACTGAGGTCCAGTACTGAGGGCCTTCTGGCGGTTCCCTCATTGTGAGAAGCCAAGTTGCAGGGAACCAGGCAGAGGGCCTTCTCGGTGGTGGCGCCCACCCTGTGGCACGCCCTCCCATCAGATGTCAAAAAAGAAAACAGCTACCAAATTTTTAGAAGACATCTGAAGGCAGCCCTGTTTAGGGAGGCTTTTAATGTTTAATAGATTATTTTATTTCATTTTTCTGTTGGAAGTCGCCCAGAGTGGCTGGGGAAACCCAGCCGGATGGGCGGGGTATAAATAATATATTATTATTAGTATTATTAGTATTATTATTTACCACTCCTCTTAGGAGAATCCAGGAATCCCAACCCTTAATTTTACTTGCCAAATGCTACTCCCCAAGCCAGCACTTGGTGTAGCTGAGGAAAGGTTGACAACCATGCTAAGGACGGGACTCCTACCCTCAAAGTGGGATACCCGGCCACTCTCTCTATTCTAATCCCCTAAAAATGGCAATTAGGGACACTTCTTCATCGCCACGGCTTATTCCCTTTCACAAATTCCTTCCAACCTTCGGATCCACTTGATCCCTCAAGCTCCTTTCCCGCAAAGGCAGCCCAGACCAGCAAACGCCCACCAATGAGACTACGTAATCTGAAAAGGCATATCCTTCAAGGTGGAACCCTCTTAAGGTCCAAGGGCCACCGGGCAACTTTCGGGAGGCCACATCAGCAGCAGTGGGCGGGGCCAAGAGTAAAAGTGGGTGGAGCACCAGATATGAATTTTTCCCTGCTCATAGGTTTAAACAAATTCCTTCCTCCATTCAGGCAAGGGAGAGGCATGAACAGAGTTCAAGGGCCCATTCCAGCCAGCGATGACACCAGCATTTCTGGAGAAATGACATTTTACAGATGCTAAATATAGGCAGAGGGGGAAGCAAAAGCGGGGATCCCTATTTCCGTCTCTCTCTCTCTCTTTTCCACTAGAGCACACAGGCAGAAAAGGCATTGTAAGGAGACTTTGTTCCCAAGCTCCACCCCTTTGCTCTCCTCTTGAAGCCAAGCCTCCTGGCACCCTTCCCGTCTCTAAGCCAATATTTATGTATTTGCATTTCGCACCATGACGAGAGCAGCTGAGCTTAAAGCACACGTACAACATCTTCTGCCTGGAAAGGGGGTAAAAATGAAAAACTGGAAATGACACTTTCAAGTTTGCCCCTCCTGACCAGTGTTAGAAACTCTGGCCCCCAAAGCCTTGTTTCTCAAAGGGTGGACTGGCTGGGATTGATTCTCAGTCAAACACCTGATAAGCTTGCTCACAACTTTCTGACATTTGCGGCCGGATCAAGCAAAATTTATTAATTGTAGTTGTTTTGGTAGGTGGCATTTTTATTTGCCAAATTGCTTCGAGGGACCCAGGTGGCGCTGTGGGCTAAACCACTGAGCCTAGGGCTTGCTGATCAGAAGGTCGGCGGTTTGAATCCCTGTGACAGGGTGAGCTCCCGTTGCTTGGTCCCAGCTCCTGCCAACCTAGCAGTTCGAAAGCACGTCAAAATGCAAGTAGATAAATAGGAACCGCTACAGCGGGAAGGTAAACGGCGTTTCCATGTGCTGCTCTGGTTTGCCAGAAGTGGCTTTGTCATGCTGACCACATGACCTGGAAGCTATACGCCGGCTCCCTCGGCCAATAATGCGAGATGAGCGCGCAACCCCAGAGTCGGTCACGACTGGACCTAATGGTCAGGGGTCCCTGGAATTCAATTAAATCGACCAACAAATAAATAAATATACTGTCTTTCTGAAACGCCCCTCCCCCCCAAAAAAAATTGGACTAACATAGCTAAATTTCATAATTTTTTATTGGTAGATGGCATGGTCAACTGTAAAAAGAAGATGGGGAACCAGGCAGAGGGCCTTCTCGGTAGTGGTGGCCGCCTTGTGGAATGCCCTCCCATCCGATGTCAAGGAAATAAACAACTACTGTACCTGACTTTCAGAAGACATCGGAAGGCAGCCCTGTTTAGGGTAGTTTTTAATGTTTGATGTTTTACTTTGCTTTTAATTCTGTTGGGAGCTGCCCAGAGTGGCTGGGGAAACCCAGCCAGATGGGCGGGGTATAAATTTATTATCATCATTATCATAATCTTGTATCCTTAATAGGAGAGGGGATTTCAGCAGGTACAGCCTTTCCATGCAGCTAGTAAAGGGGCCTGTTGTCTTTGTCCATGGAGTTTTCTTGGCAGAGATACTGGAGTGGCTTGCCAGTTCCTTCTCCAGGTGGATCACGTTTAGTCAAAACTCTCCACTATGACCTGTCCATCTTGGGTGGCCTTGCATGGCATAGCTCATAGCTTCTCTGAGTTATTCAAGCCCCTTCGCCATGACAAGGCATTGATCCATGAAGCTATGGTTTTCCCAGTAGTGATGTATGGAAGTGAGAGCTGGACCATACAGAAGGCTGATCGCCGAAGAATTGATGCTTTTGAATTATGGTGCTGGAGGAGACTCTTGAGAGTCCCATGGACTGCAAGAAGATCAAACCTATCCATTCTGAAGGAAATCAGCCCTGAGTGCTCACTGGAAGGACAGATGGTGAAGCTGAGGCTCCAATACTTTGGTTCCCTCATGAGAAGAGAAGACTCCCTGGAAAAGACCCTGATGTTGGGAAATATTGAGGGCACAAGGAGAAGGGGACGACAGAGGATGAGATGGTCGGACAGTGTTCTCGAAGCTACGAACATGAGTTTGACCAAACTGCGGGAGGCAGTGGAAGACAGGAGTGCCTGGCGTGCTATGGTCCATGGGGTCACGAAGAGTCGGACACGACTAAACGACTAAACAACAAGTAAAGGGGCAGGATCCCTCTCCCCTTTTGCATCTGACCAACCTAAAAGTAGACTCTCCTTCTTCCCTCCCCACCCCCAACTCAAAGAACCCAGGACTCCAGATTCCAAGTCCTCTTTCTGGGCTCAGATTAGTTCAGAGTACACTCACGCTAACAGAACCAAGAATAATTTGCTGGGCTTGATAACACTCTACCTCTGCCACAGCCTTTGGCCTAATCCAGGAAAGATACAGAAGCAAATTGAGTGACAACAGACTCCAGCACATGCGTACAGTCTGCGAGAGTGTTCCTGCCCACACACTCACACACACCCAGCAGCCGGTGCTCAGATCAAATGCAACTCGGACAATAAAAACAAGGAGAGGGAGGGATGAAAAGCTGGCAGCAAGCTACCCTGTGAAGCAATGATTCCAGGGAACAGGGAGGGAGGCAATGTGGAGTTTCTGTTAGGTGCCACAAATATGCAGAATGCACCTGCTGAATCAGGGAGATCCAGATTCTGCACTAGGGTTAATTAATGCAAATTGTGCAACATTCCAGAAGCTGTGTGCACACCTAAGAAGGATGTGGCAAGCTGAAGTGAGCGCCGCTGCAGAGCCCTGAAAGCAATGCTCCCATCATCCCTGACCACTGGCCCTGTTAGCTAGGGACATAGCTGCCAAGTCTCCCGTATTCCCCGGGAAATCCCCGTTTTTACAGCTGTTCCTAGATGAAAAAACGGATTTTTTTGTTTTTCCCCGGTTTATTCTGGCGCGGCGGCCATTTTGGAACTGGGCGGAGCATGCTCAGAAGCGACTTGGGATGCTGCTCTGCCCAGTTCCAAAATGGCTGCAGTGCGACTTCTGGCGCGACGGCCATTTTGGAACTGGGCAAAGCAGCATCAAAAGTCACTTCTGAGCATGCTCCGCCCAGTTCCAAAATGGCGGCAGCGCTACTTCCCGTCTGCTATTTCCGCCCGGTCCCTTATTTCTCCGACAGCAACTTGGCAGGTATGGCTAGGGATGATGGGAGTTGTAGTCCCAAAACATCTGGAGGGCCGAGTTTGCCTATGCCGGGTATACACAGAGGAGGATCCATCCGGGATCAAGGCTTCCGCCCAGAGCTGCCAATTTCACTTGCTGCCAAGGTGCCTTCCACAGCCTTCCATGCAGCCAGAAATCCTGCGAGGAGCTCACATCTGTGCGAGAGACCCCGGAAAAGCAGCGCTGGCTCCAGGATTTGTGGCATTTCTTGACCTTTCAGCAGGCAAATCAGAGAGCTTCAGCTGCTGCTCCCATCCCCCCTCTTTCCTTGCCTGCCATAATAAGAGCCCTGACTGCAGGTGCAGGTAAATTTGCTGCGAGCAAAGAGGCCAAATGCAAAAAGAAAAGGGAAAAAAGAAGAAGGTGCTTCTGTGCCTTTAATAGTTCTGTAGGAGAGGGAATCTCAGCAGTGGCTTGCAGGGGAGAGGCCTGGTTAATCTACCTCAGCCTGCCCACAACCTGGCTGTCATCTTACAACCAGTACGGGAGTGGCACTATCTTGTCACCTCCCTCCTCCAGGGTTTCACTGCTGCCCCTGCAGTGCTCATCTTGTGCAAGGGAATTCCATGGTTTCTGCCTGTGCCGCGTTTCCTCCTTTCGCCTGTAATAACACCTGCCCTTTAAATAGCACTCTAGGTGCATTACCTTGCTGTAACAACACCTAGTAACGCAGGTCAATATTATTACCCCCTGCGTGGAAGACAAGGGTGGGGACCTGCGAGCAATCGAAAGTAAGCTTGCTTACTTTACAATGTAAATTGTATTTTAACCAATTGCTTTTCTTTCTTTGTGTCTTATTGTAATTTTACGGGTGTCCGCCACCCTGAGCCCGGTTTCAACTGGGGAGGGCGAGGTATAAAGAAAAATTTATTGTTGTTATTTATTTATTTCACCTGAGAAGTCCCTGGCTTCAGTGCTTTCTCCTCCCCACCCCATATATATTCTATTAAATGTTCTATTCTACATTTTAGAGTACTGTATATTCCTGCGTATAAGACTACTTTTTAAACCCAGGAAAATCTTCTCAAAAGTCAGGGTTGTATTTCTTATACAGCGAGTATATCCCAAACTCTATATTTTAACTGGAAAAGTTGGGGGTCGTCTTATACGCCCAGTTGTCTTATACGCCGGAATATACAGTATTCATTTAAACAACCTTAAAGTATCAGTGACTTCCCTTCTTCTCTTTCTGTGGTTCATTTTGCATAACAAAACTCCCTGCATACTTTACATAAATTAAACCAGGGGTCCCCAAACTACGGCCCCCCGGGCCGGATGAGGCCCAATTGGCCTCCCAATCCGGCCCGCGACGACCCCCGCCGCCCGCTCTTACGGCGCGCGGCGCGGATCTTCAAAATCGGCAAAAAATCGCCAAAAATCCTTTGTGCGCATGCGTATGGGCCTCTCCCGACCCAGAAGAGGTCATTTCCAATGCACTTCCGGGTCAGGGGAGGCCCATACGCATGCGCACAAGCGATTTTCGGAGATTTTTTTCTGACCGTGTGCGTGTGCGCATGCGCACGGGCGCGCACTCCCCCGCCCTCCGGCCCGCTGCGCGGTCGGCGCGGCGGGCACTGGCCCGAAGCCCAGTAAGTCTGGGGACCCCTGAATTAAACCATTCAGGATTCCATTATTACATCCATCAAAACTTATTTATACTGTTGAATTTATCTTAATGCCTCCAGCGTTTTCAAGTGTACACAATTTCCCCCCATATACTCAATAAACATTTTCCAATCTTCTCTAAACATGTTCTTCTTGTTCTCTTATTCTATACATTAGGTCTGCAAGTTGTGCATATTCCATCAGTTTTAAGTTGCCATTCTTCTTTAGCTGGGACCTCACTCGTTTTCCATTTGGGGGCTAACGAAACACGGGCCTCGGTAATGGCATATATAAATAACTTTTTCTGACACCTGCAAATTTCCATCTGAATTATCCCCAACAAAAAGGACTCGGTTGTTGTTTTCTTTTTTGGAAAAGTACTTTAAAACATTTTTTCCCCAATTCATTGCAAATCATTTCCCAATACTCTGCAGCTTGAGTCCTTTAAGAAGAGCTCACCTAGAATTAGATCAGGCACACCTATAGCCCAGCATCCTAGTCTCACAGCGATGAACCCGATACCAGTGGCTGGTATTCAGAAGCAATACCGTTTCTGACTGTTGTGGCAGAGCCTAGCTACCATGGGTAGTAGCCACCGATGGCTTGATCCTCCATTAATTTGTCTAGTCCTCTTTTAAAGCCACTGTGCTACATCCTTATCCCACAGGTTCCGGAGCACAAGGCTGCAGGTTCGATCCCTGGCCTCTCCAGTTAAAAGGGTGATAGGGAAAGACCTCTCCCCAGGACCCAGAAGCGTGTCTACCTGCCAGAGTTGACAAGACTGGCCTAGATAGCAAATAGTTTGACCTCTATTTAATAATAATAATAATAATATAAAAAAATATTTATACATACATACATACCCCACCGATCTGGCTGGGTTTCCCCAGCCACTCTGGGCAGCTCCCAACAGAATATTAAAAACATGATAAAACATCAAACATTAAAAACTTCCCTAAACAGGGCTGCCTTCAGGTGTCTTCTACAAGTCAGATAGTTGCTTATTTTTTTGACATCTGATGGGAGGGTGCCACCACCGAGAAGGCCCTCTGCCTGGTTCCCTATAACCTTGCTTCTCGCAAGTGAGGGAACCACCAGAAGGCCCTTGGAGATGGACCTCAGTGTCCAGGCTGAACGATGGTGGTAGAGATGCTCCTTCAGAGGTTGTATCTGTCATGGATGCTTTAGCTGAGATTCCTGCATTGCAGGGGGTTGGACTAGGTGACCATCGGGTCCCCTTCCAACTTCACAGTTCTATGATCCCCCCCCTACAAATTAAGTTGCCAGAGCCAATGACCAATGCTAGTCCTACTTAAGAGTAGACCCTGCAGTTAACGGACATAGCTAACTTAGACCCATTTGTTTCAATCAATGGGCCTACTCAAGAGTAGGAGCTTAGTTGGGCACAACCCATGATCACATGCATCTGTCGCATGGTCACGTGTCTGCAGAAGTACGGTACTAAAACAAAAAAATGAAAAGGTCAGATTGCAGCTAAAAGAGAAGAAGTCAAACACTGGTCATCTGAAACCAGGACCGTTGACAGTTCATCCCCGTAACTTCTTGGCTTCTGTGTGATTAACGGATCAAGTTAAGTAATTTTAGCCGTTTATTGCAAAACGGCTCTATTGAGACTGCTTCTCTGAAGTCTGAAACGGATTCAAAGAAATCCGCTTCAGACTGGCTTCAGGAGCATATTTGCAAGGTCTGATCCAGCAGGAATCTTCTAATCGTTTTCCGTGCTGGGAAAGACTTCCTCCTTTAAGGAGAGAAACAGGCCAATGTCCATTTTATAGGTAGGGAATCCTGCGTGCGTGTCAGTTTTCCACCTTTGAACAGAGCCCCTGCAGAATGCACTCAATTTATCACCTGGAAGGTACCTTCCAGCGAGTCAGACCACTTGGATCACCCAGCTCAGTTTTGCCTGCACTGGCTGGCAGCTGCTCTCCAGGGTTGCTGCAGACCTGGGACCTTCTGCCCTGCAAAGCGCTGAGCCGCCGCAGCCCTTCCTGACTCTGCTCGCTACTTGCTAGAGACTGCCAAAAGCCTTGAGACTCTGCTGCTTTTCTTCTCCCCAAACCCTCCTCGCCTTTGCCGGCTGCTCTCTCCACTGAATCCAGTGATGGGGAAAGCAGCTGAGAAAACAACCCTTCCTCCAGCCCTTCCTGCCAAAGACGACAGGCAGCCAGGAGGCGTCCTTGAAACAGAAATCCAAGACGGACAGGGGAAGATGTGGCTGAGAGGGAGAGACCAGAAGTCCCCCAGTACAGCTCCACCCCAGGCCTGCACAACTTATTTGACCTGTTTATAACAATGTGCTGACTGCCTTTCTAAATACTCCTGCCAGCCTTGGATCCAACCTTGGAGTGAGTTGTGGAAGCAGCACTGTTGCCAGTGCCACACGATACTCATCCCACATTCGTAAGAACTTGATCTTTCAGTGTGTGGTCACACCCATACATTGGAACTCCCTGCCTATAGGCATCAGGCAGGCGTCTTCAATATTCTCTTTCCAGCGCCTGCTAAAAAGTTTTTGGTTTACCAAGCCTATCCAAGTATGTAGAATGCTGGCATGTGTCTTAATCTGGTTGACTTTTATTTATTTATTTATTTTTTAAAAGGTTTTAAATACAGTGGCGCCTCGCTAGACAAATTTAATTCGTTCCACGGGTCTTTTCTTATAATGAAAAAATTCATCTAGCGAATCCCATAGGAATGCATTGAATTTTTTTTGAATTTTTTTTTTACCATAGGAACGCATTAATTGAATTTCAATGCATTCCTATGGGAAACCGCGATTCGCTAGACGAAAACGAATTCGTCTAGCGAGCCAACCTCCGCTAGAAAAAACCTTTCGTTAAGCGAAAATTTTGTTAAGCAGGGCATTCGTTAAGCGAGGCACCACTGTAGTTGGTTTTAAATGTTATAGTTCACACACATACACACACACACCCTTTTTTGTAAACCACTAGGGAGGTGGTGGTTGTTTTTACAATCAAGCAGTATATAAATCTTATGGAACAAATGTTCAACCAATGAAGTTTAATAACTCGGACCATAAAGCAATATCTTCCCGGTACGTTTCCTAGCACAATTCAAAGTGTTGGTGCTGAACTTTAAAGCCCTAAACGGCCTCGGCGCGGTATACCTGAAGGAGCATCTCCACCCCCATCGTTCAGCCCGGACACTGAGGTCCACCTCCGAGGGCCTTCTAGCGGTTCCCTCACTGTGAGAAGCAAGGTTACAGAGAACTAGGAAGAGGGCCTTCTCGGTGGAACGCCCTCCCATCAGATGTCAAGGAAATAAACAACTTTCTGACTTTTGGAAGACATCTGAAGGCAGCCCTGTTTAGGGAAACAACTATACCCCAGACGGGCGGGGTATAAATATTATTAGTATTATTATTATACCAATGAGAAGACAGTGGCACAAAATTAAAACCCATTGAGGCAAAAGAAAATTACACTGCCAAACAATTAATAGATTTTACAGGGAGGATGTTCCAATAGGTATTTGGAAGAAGCAATCCACTCCATCTTTGGGGGCGGGGGGCGGGGAGAGGTATCTGGCACAGGATATCCATTCATGAAAGTTCCTGTTATAAGAAAGCTTGGGAAGGTGCCATAAAAATGAAAACATGGAGGATAAAACTAGCAAGGGCTACTGGCCACAATGGTTACATTATTCCTCGATAGCAAGCCATGGAATTCCAGTTCCTGAGAAATACAGATGGGCAGATTGCTCTTGTGTTCAGATCCTGATTACAAGGTTTCCCATAGGACACAGTGAGAACAGGATGCTGGCCGAGATGGGCCACTAGCCTGATCCAGCAGGGCTCACCTTCTGTATTATTCTTTTTTTGAGGTAAAGGTAAAGGGACCCCTGACCATTAGGTCCAGTTGCGGACAACTCTGGGGTTGCGGTGCTCATCTTGCTTTACTGGCCGAGGGAGCCGGCGTACAGCTTCCAGGTCATGTGGCCAGCATGACAAAGCCGCTTCTGGCGAACCAGAGCAGCGCACGGAAACACTGTTCACCTTCCCGCTGTAGTGGTACCTATTTATCTACTTGCACTTTGAGGTGCTTTCGAAGGTGCTAGGTTGGCAGGCGCAGGGACCGAGCAACGGGAGCTCACCCCGTCGCGGGGATTCGAACCGCCGACCTTCTGATCGGCAAGCCCTAGGCTCTGTGGTTTAACTCTTTTTAAGACTCTTTAAAAAGCTGGTGAAATATACCTGGTGTCAGAACCAAAAGGTTTACTGTAAAAAAAAAATTGGGAAAGTTATCACTGGCAGTGGAATGGGAGGCAAAGTCATGTTTATTCGTAACATGACACACCAGAGGCAATACCTAAGTGAGGAGTGGTTTAGTTGCACGTGATTTATTGAAGCAATTCAGTTTGCTGAACCAGCCAACAGGCTTCACAATTAATTATTACCCTTGACAAGCTTCCTAACCTGCCCTTCGCCATAAATGGGGCACACCACAGCATTTAAAATTATACCGTGCAGTTTGCAGATATTGTGCACAAATGAGTAGCCATTCCGGGAAGGTACTAATGTGAATTATGTATTTGTGAGTGGTGTCCCACGGACTCCCTATTCAACTTGCTGATTTATCCTCTGTGCTGCTAACGCAGGCAAATACAGCAGCTTCTTGCCAGCCACCGCTCCCCTGTTGCCCCATTCAATCACCACAATAGGGCTATTTTTTAGCCCCTCTGCCGCATGACTGGGAAAACAAAGAGCTCACCTGAGATGCTTCCAAGCTATCGATCACTAGGCTGCCTCGTAATAAAAATGGCCCCCAACACAACAGACAATTCTCGTTGGAGGGTAAACCTTGCTTGGAACAAAACATTCCCGATGAATTAAGACCCTCACAGAGGGGACTTTGGCATGGTATTCAAACAGCATCTGTTTGCTGACAGGATCAGGGTGTTTGGATGAAAAACGGAGACTTTAAACACACAAACACATGCATCTAGACAGAGACGTCTGGAGAAAACGTCTGTCTATATAACTCTCCCCCATACTCAAGGTCAGACTATTTTGTCCATTGAGTCTGCTACTGTCTAAAAAGGGGGTGCCAATGTAGTGCCCACAAGCACCATAAAAAACCCCAACAGCCTTTGCTGGTGGCCCCCTGGCAAGGCTCCCGGACTGTGGAGTTTCTTTAAAAAAGGTGGGTGGAGAGAAATTAACTATCCAACCCACCCCAGAAAGAAAGCTACAAAGCACAGTGTGCAAGTACCATTCAAAGCGATTTCTCTATTAAAGTTCCTTTATCCGATACATTAGTTCCACACAGAACATTTGCAACAATAACAGGCGGCTAACAGATTGAGGTTGAATCCTGACAAGGCAGAAGTACTGTTTGTGGGGGACGGGGGACGGGCGGGTGTGGGGGACTCCCTGGTCCTGAATGGGGTCACTGTGCCCCTGAAGGACCAGGTGCGCAGCCTGGGAGTCATTTTGGACTCACAGCTGTCCATGGAGGCGCAGGTCAATTCTGTGTCCAGGGCGGCTGTCTACCAGCTCCATCTAGTACGCAGGCTGAGACCCTACCTGGCCGCAGACTGTCTCACCAGAGTGGTGCATGCTCTAGTTATCTCCCGCTTGGACTACTGCAATGCGCTCTACGTGGGGCTACCTTTGAAGGTGACCCGGAAACTGCAATTAATCCAGAATGTGGCAGCTAGACTGGTGACTGGGTGTGGCCGCCGAGACCACATAACACCAGTCCTAAGAGACCTACATTGACTCTCAGTATGTTTCCAAGCACAATTCAAAGTGTTGGTGTTGACCTTTAAAGCCCTAAACGACCTCGGTCCTGTATACCTGAAGCAGCGTCTCCACCCCCATTGTTCAGCCTGGACACTGAGGTCCAGCGCTGAGGGCCTTCTGGCGGTTCCCTCACTGCGAGAAGCAAAGCTACAGGGAACCAGGCAGAGGGCCTTTTCGGTAGTGGCGCCCGGCCTGTGGAACGCCCTCCCATCGGAGGTCAAGGAGATAAACAACTACCTGACTGTTAGAAAACACCTAAAGGCAGCCCTGTTTAGGGAAGTTTTTAATCTGTGATATTTTAATGTATTTTGCTATTTGTTGGAAGCCGCCCAGAGTGGTGGGGGAAACCCGGCCAGATGGGCGGTGTATAAATAATAAATAATAATAATAACAGTAACAGGCATGTCTACTCAGAAGTCCCATTCAGTTTAATAAGAGAGCTTTACTCCCAAGAAAGTGGGTATGGGAAAGCAGCCTATGTTTGGTTTCAGGTTGGCAGGGGGTGGAATGGAGTTCTTGTGCCCTTAACAGCTGTACAACAGGCGGAAATTCAATAGGTTAAGCCTTTTCCTGTATGCAAATGCAATTCTGGGGAAAGCGTCGCCATCTCTCCAATTTTGAGTTATGCTATCTCCCCACCCCACCCTAAAAAAGCAGTCTTTTTTGTGGCTGGCACTCACAGAATACTCTCAAAATTCTGGTCCAAAAAGGTTGACGACCTGTGGTCTATGACTAGCTGTGGCTCCTCAAGGTCTTTCCTTTCATCTGCTAAGATCTGCAGGGTTGTAGCTCAGTAGGAGAACATCTGCCTTGCCTGAATAAGGACCCAGGTTCAATCCCCAGCATCACTAGATAGGGCTGGGAAAGACCCCTGCCTGACACTCTAGATGGAGACCCGCTGCCAGCCAGTGTCAAGAACACTGGGCTTCATGCACCAATGCTCTGAACTGGAATAAGGGCAGCTATCCATCTCCTAAGGACTGAATTATTGAAACTGTATACAAAATTGTGCACCGTCACTGAGCTGGCCAAACACACCTGGCCAAACACACCCGAGATGTGTGTTTTCAGCCCCCAGCCCCTTATTCCAGTGTCTGTGCTCTGTTTCAGGTGTTGTTTAATTCTGAATTTTAAATTCCTGCAACCCACCCAGGCATCAGCCAGAGAAGAGAAGGTCATAAATTTAGTAAGTGACAATAATATGCTCCCAGCTCTCTTAATCGACCAGAGACAGTTCCAATATTCTGCTACCTGTTCCTGGTGAATTAGATTTTGCCCCTAATTTTCCATTCGTGGAAATCTGAAGAACAGTTTTTAATTTTTATTTAAAATAGAAGTGTAAGCATACATATGCACACGTGCAAACGCGCGCGCGCCCCATTAGTTCACTGCTTCCCCTTTCTCTACGCCCCCATAGCTACTTATCTAGATAGCAGAAGTTGCTAAAAAGGATCTCAGTTGCAGCTAGGAATGCTTGGGGAATTTATCAGTGAATTCTGAGAGGAGCTGGCCAGATCTCCACCTCAGGGACCCGCTTGTAGATCAGGACACCGGTCGCTTTTAGGTTCTGCACCTCTCGGCTCAAAAGCATGCCCAAACAGCACGTAAAATGCATACTTAGAAAGGCACAATTTGTGAGAAAAACACACTCTGTGTGTCTGCATCTGTATTTATTTCTATTTTGACAAACAAAGCTTCTTAGATTAAAGCAAAACAGGACGGGAAATGCTGATGCCTGACCATACACACAAAACCAACACAGGCCAGAAATAAAGACTAATTCACCAACCCCCCTAACTGTAGCCTAAGCTCAGTTCAGTCAGATCCATTACTATGTGATATTAAGGATTCTGTTAAGCAAGGGCTGTGTGTTTGTTCGTTTTACACACACACACACTGAAACAGTTGTGGGGTTTTGGTTTACTTCTTAAATCAGTCCAGGACTGACTATGGCAGCGTAACTGAATGCAACACAACACAAGGAGAAAATAGCCTTCAGCAATATATTGCAGGAAGGAATTCACTATAGCGCTAGGGCAGTCATTCTGTCAGTGCAAACATTTCAGCTTGCCAGGTGAAATGATCCCCTCCTGCTGTTTTGGGGTTCTCCTGATCCCCACAAGCCAATTCCGGAGGGGGGGAGCCCCACCGCACTAGCAACTGCTTCTGCAACTGTGACTTTTAAAAACATAATTTGAGAGCTGAGAGGACCCCTAAAAGGTAAAGGGATCCCTGACCGTTAGGTCCAGTCATGGACGACTCTGGGGTTGCGGCACTCATCTCGCTTTACTGGCCGAAGGAGCCGGCGTACAGCTTCCGGCTCATGTGGCCAGCATGAATAAGCTGCTTCTGGCGAACTAGAGCAGCGCATGGAAACGCCGTTTACCTTCCCGCTATAGCGGTTCCTATTTATCTACTTGCACTTTGACATGCTTTTGAACTGCTAGGTTGGCAGGAGCTGGGACCGAGCAACGGGAGCTCACCCCGTCGCAGGGATTCGAACCGCCGACCTTCTGATCGGCAAGCCCTAGGCTCAGTGGTTTAACCCACAGCGCCACCCGCATCCCGGGGCAGGACATGGCTATCTGGTTACAGGTAGGTAGCCGTGTTGGTCTGTCGTAGTCAAAACAAAATAAAAAAAATTCCTTCCAGTAGCACCTTAGAGACCAACTAAGTTTGTCATAGGTATGAGCTTTAGACCACAGCGCCACCCGCGTCCCTGTGACTTTTAAAAACATAATTTGAGAGCTGGGAGGACCCCTAAGGCTCATCTATTCCAACCCCCCTGCTCAATGAAGGACTTTACGGGGGGTGGGATGAGAAGGAATTTGCAGTGTAAGGAAAAACAGGGGTGTTTTCATTTGCAAAACACGACGCACTGGCAATGTCATGGGAGTTGCTTCTCTGTACAGCAATCCCCATGCTGCCAGGGTAGCACATGTGAATCCGGCAAACACATGGCCAAGGGGGGAAAGAAGAGGGGTGGCCCCACACACTTTCAGCTCTGACCCTGCCTGCTGCTACTATGCAATCTCCAGTGCATCCCACCCACCCACCCCAAACGCCACTGTGGGAATGCAGCGCTCAACAGAGAAAAGATTGCCCACGCCTATGTAAAACTAGCCAACCTGCACGCACAAAATATAACTGCTGCCCAGATTAGGAGTGAGACATTTCCAGCCTCTGGGCCGCTTTAGGCTCTCCAGGCCTCCTCCACATTTGGCTAACAACAACAACAACAACAAATTTTTATTTATACCCCGCCCTCCCCAGTCAAAACCGGGCTCAGGGCGGCTCACACCAATAAAATTACAATAAAACATAAAAAGCAATTGATTAAAATACAGTATTAAAATTTAAAATGCAGCCTGGTTTTAAGTAGTCCATAAATCCAAGCCATGAGGGAGGAAAACACAGGGGTCAAGACTGAATCCAACCCAAAGGCCAGGCGGAACAGCTCTGTCTTGCAGGCCCTGCGGAAAGATGACAAATCCCGCAGGGCCCTGGTCTCCTGTGAAAGAGCGTTCCACCAAGTTGGGGCCAATACTGAAAAGGCCCTGGCCCTAGTTGAGGCCAATCTAGCCACCTTATGGCTCGGGATCTCCAGAACATTGTTGTTTGTGGACCTTAAGGTCCTCCGCGGGGCATACCAGGAGAGGCGGCCCCGTAGGTACAAGGACATTAACCCCAAGCCCACCTGTCCTAGAGCTGATGTCCTTTATGATGAGAGGCAGCTGGCTGGGCTATTGGGGTCAGGTTGCTGATTGTCTGGGCTTGCAAAGCCTCACATATCAGCTGATGCTCAAGGCCTGCTTAAGCTTTGCTTCTGGCCCTTTGCAAGCCACACTGATCAGCTGATTGGCAGCGCAGGCATAAACAAGTCACCCGACAGAGTTGTGACGATTGACATGGGGAGATAACAGGCCAACCCACTAGCCACATCCGGTCCCTCACACCTGGCTTTGATGGACCAGATCAAATTCCATCTGGTCCAATATTATGCTCCAACAGCAACCAACCAGAGATGCCTCTTTTGGGATATACAGATTCCGCATGAAGTTCAAGTTTTGCTAGTATGGTAGACTGGTAGACCTTAGCTAAAGAATGCATCTAAGCCAGAGGCCATCACACCTTGCAATATAAAATACCACTGATTTAATTATGCATTGTGCAAGGGACACACATTTCAAGCAGTGCCCTTCAAGTAGAGCGAGGCAGCTCGTTCCTTTCTACCCTACCACATTTTAAAGGGAGAACCATGTTTTGAAAACATGTGTCCTCAATTCAGCCACAGTCACCACTGATATATACATTGGGAAGTTTCTGACAGCAAGAGCTGTTCGACCGTGGAACGGACTCCCTTTGGAGGTTGTGGAATCTCCTTTGTTGTGGGTTTAAAAGCAGAGGCTGGGTGATCATCTGTCACGGACGCTTGAGCAGAAATTCAACATATAAGGTATTATTGGAAGAGGAAAATAACAAACTTAAATTGAAAGAATATAAGGAAGTTAAAAAACATTTCAACGATTGATTCCCTGCAATATTTTCAAACTAATCATAAACAAAAAGGATTTGAGAAAGAAATTTCAAGACTGGATGAGTACTTAATCCACTCTAAAAGTAAATATATTTCAAAATTATATGATTTGCTCCTAGAATGGGAGGTAAAGGAGGAGCAAGGAAAGACAGTGATGGTAAAGTGGGCTGTGGGAAAGAGATATCAAATTTACGGCATGCTATAATTTAAGAGAGAATGTAATGAAAATGCAATACAGATGGTACCTGACCCCGGTCAGACTGGCAAAAATGTATAAAAACTGTAGTGATGTCTGTTGGAGATGCAACAACGGGGCAGGAACCTTTCTACACATGTGGTGGGAGTGCAAAGAGATAGTGGGATTCTGGCAAAATATCTAGAACGAATTGAAAAAGATGTTTAGATTTTCATTTGAAAAAAACCCAGAATCCTTTCTCCTAGGTATCATGTCAGCGGAAATAAACATAACGGTCAGACCAATATTTATGTTATTGATTGCCAAAAATTGGGAAAGCAGCAGCGTCCCAACTAAAACAGACTGGCTATCTAAAATGATGGAATACTTCCATATTGCCAAAGCAACAGGGAGGATAAGAGGAGATGTGGTACAAAAAGTGAATAAGGAGTGGGCTATCTTTAAGGAATACATCAAAATTTATGTGGAAAAAAATAGAATTTCTGACAGATATTGAGTGAATCCAGAAAATGATTAGAGTGAAAGGAGAGCAAAGTCAAGATAGAAGAAGAGATTAAAGAAATAAAGAAATGTGTTTAAGCTAGTTGGAAAAATAAAGTAGCGTTAACAAGAATGGCTGGAAGTCAAGTCACTTGGTGGGTGTCTGTGTGGGGTAGGTGTGTAGGTATGTTGATAAGTATAGTATAGGTAGGTATTATATAGAGTAATGTAGGTATGTTTTATGCTATGAATATAAGGTGGTGTGTTGTGTATGTGTATTGTGCAAATGTAAATGTAAATTTTAATAAAATAAAATATAAATATAAAAGATGCTTGAGCAGAGATTGCTGCATTGCAGGGGGTTGGACTAGATGACCCTCGGGGTCCCTTGCAACTCTGCAGTGCTGTGATTCTCTAATATCCCCAGGCAAGTCAATTACCTTTCAGCACCAGTTTCTCCACCTACAGAATTCAAACAATAAGCCTGACCTACCTTCGCAGGCTATTATAATGGAGAAATGGTGTTTACTTGCTCTAAGCCTTCAGGTTTGGGCAAGGTTAAAATAAATTAAATTCTACACTGGCCTACTTTAGATCAAACATTTGAACATATGCTCCTTTTTTGCCTGTCTACTCCCTTCTTGACAAAAGTACACAGTCCCTCCTGTCCCTAAACCATGTGATGTTTGTCATAGGAGAAATGACCTTTTAATTCCTCTCAGGGAAATGTCAGGGCCTGTCAGTGCTCTACTGTGGGGACCTTCCCCTTGAACAAGTAAAATGCTTATGAACATTCCATATCAGCGGTCCCCAAACTATGGCCCGGGGGCCGCATACGGCCCACGAGGCTCTTTTATGCGGCCCCCGGCAACTCCCGCCGCAGCTGCCCACTCCGACCCGGAAAAGCGACGGAAAACGCTTGCACGTGTGCACAAGCGTGTCATTTCCGGTGTACTTCCAGGTCAGAGGAGGCTCCTGCACATGCGCAGAAGCTATTTCCAGCGCTTTCCTGGTCGGGAGTGTGCCAGAAATAGCGTATGCGCATGGGCGCTCCCCCGCCCTCCGGCCCGAAGCCGGGCAAGTTTGGGGACCCCTGTTCCATGTCATCACAGAGCCCGAGTCCAATGCTGAGAATGAGTTTATATCCTCACATATATTTTTTTGCAATTTCTGTGCTGCACTTATATAAATAAAGCAGCCATTACCAACAAGGGCTCCACAAATCCACTTGCCAGCTCTCTGCTAAGGCATACTTTTAGGAAACAAATTCTAGGAAGATCCCATGCCCGGAGAACTGGGTGGGGTGTCGCCTGATCCTGCCCTGCGCCTTGGAGAGGCTCAGGAAGCTTAGGCGAGCTCTCTGAAACATAGCAGGAATTCTGAAAGTTGCCTTATAGAGAGCCAGCCTCTTGCTCCATCCAGTTCAGCATTGCTTACATCAGCCTTTGCCAGCTTTGTTGTTGTTGTTTAGTCGTTTAGTCGTGTCCGACTCTTTGTGACCCCATGGACCAGAGCACGGCAGGCACTCCTGTCTTCCACTGCCTCCCGCAGTTTGGTCAAACTCATGTTCGTAGCTTCGAGAACACTGTCCAACCATCTTGTCCTCTGTCGTCCCCTTCTCCTAGTGCCCTCCATCTTTCCCAGCATCAGGGTCTTTTCCAGGGAGTCTTCTCTTCTCATGAGGTGGCCAAAGTATTGGAGCCTCAGCTTCACGATCTGTCCTTCCAGTGAGCACTCAGGGCTGATTTCCTTCAAAATGGATAGGTTTGATCTTCTTGCAGTCCATGGGACTCTCAAGAGTCTCCTCCAGCACCATAATCCAAAAGCATCCATTCTTCGGCGATCAACCTTCTTCATGGCACCAAATGCTTTGGACTACAATTCCCATCAGCCTCAGCTACAGTGACTCGCAGCAGGCAACCAGGGTTACATACAGGAATCTTTCCCCAGTATTAACCTGGGGATAGAACCTAGGACCTTCTGAATGCAAAGCAGATTGCTCAACCACCAGTGTGTCAGCCTGGACCTTTTTACCATGGTCTTCTTGAAGAGGGCAAGGTTTAACTGGCCTCCCAAATTTGTGGTTCTCTGGTTACTG
Organism: Zootoca vivipara; assembly: GCF_963506605.1. Lineage (NCBI taxonomy): Eukaryota > Metazoa > Chordata > Lepidosauria > Squamata > Lacertidae > Zootoca > Zootoca vivipara. The sequence goes on from NC_083277.1 coordinate 14,376,461, forward strand.
ATCTCCCCTTCTTTTTCTTTCTCATCTTCCAGGAAATTTCTGGACTGCTTGTTTGAATATTCCTCAGAATATGACAATGCCTTATTACAACACAACACTATTTGCCTGCTCAGCATCCCATGCTAAGTGTGAAGGGGAGGGAGGGAAGCAACTTCCCCTTTCATATTAAAATGACAAACGTTCCTGTTTTGTTTATTATCTGCTACCCGCCTGCCCAGGTTTTTGAAAAACAAATACACACCTATATAGGTTCTCTGCAAGTGTTAGAAACTCAAGGTATATATGCTAGGCGCCAAATTGCTCCTTAAACCAGGGTTACAGTCACCAAAGCAGAATGCCTAGTTGCCATTTTGGAGCCGGGTGGCTCAAAGGTTTTATTTTTCAAGGAGACTTTTGGTTCCTGAAATTTGTTCTGATTGTGCGGTGGAATCTTTGTTCTGATTGTTTAGGTGGAATCTTCTTTCCTATAATCTTCTACGTTTATAAAAATTCTGTAGCGACCCAGGAGACAAACCAAGCTATTTTGTCAGGCCTGGGATTAGTCTTCTAGGTTAAGGGAGCATGGCAGAGATGTGTAAGATTTTGAGCAGTGTAGAAAAAGTGGGAAAGGATTTCTCCCTCTTTCATAATGCCAGACCTGGGGGCACCCAAGGAAGCTGAACGTTGGAAAATTCAGGACAGACAAAAGAAAGCCGTTATTCACACAGCGCATCATTAAACTAAGGAATCAGTTTCCCAAAAGAGGGAGTGACGGGTACCAACTGGGTGGTTTTGAAAAGAATATTAGACAAAAATCATGGAGGATCAGATTATCACCGGATGCGACACCAGCATTTGGCTGGTCAGTATGGGAACAAGAGGCTGGGCTAGGTCTTTGGCCTGGTTCAGCAGGCCTCATCTTATGAGGGAAACCTGGAAACAAAACCAGGGGAAGCTGAAAGAGGCAGTAAGGCATAAGGAACATGCAAAGCTCCTTACTCCTTCTCCTGGACGGGAAGTCGGGTCTATAGAAAAAGACCATTTTTATTTCAACGTTTTGTGATTACTCTTTGGTATATTATTTTTCTTTTTGTTTTGTGTTGATGTATATGGATCATTAGGGACGCGGGTGGCGCTGTGGGTTAAGCCACTGAGCCTGGGGCTTGCTGATCAGAAGGTTGGCGGTCCGAATCCCCACGACGGGGTGAGCTCCCGTTGCTCGGTCCCTGCTCCTGCCAACCTAGCAGTTTGAAAGCATGTCAAAGTGCAAGTAGATAAATAGGTTTAGGAAGAACTTCCTGACAGTAAGAGCTGTTCGACAGTGGAATTTGCTGCCAAGGAGTGTGGTGGAGTTTCCTTTTTTGGAGGTCTTTAAGCGGAGGCTTGACAGCCACCTGTCAGGAATGCTTTGATGGTGTTTCCTGCTTGGCAGGGGGTTGGACTGGATGGCCCTTGTGGTCTCTTCCAACTCTATGATTCTAGGTACCGCTCCAGCGGGAAGGTAAACGGCGTTTCTCTGCGCTGCTCTGGTTCGCCAGAAGCGGCTTTGTCATGCTGGCCACATGACCTGGAAGCTGTACGCCGGCTCCCTCGGCCAATAAAGCGAGATGAGCGCCGCCGCAACCCCAGAGTCAGTCACGACTGGACCTAATGGTCAGGGGTCTCTTTACCCTTTATACGGATCATTGTCTTTCTTGGTGTGTTAAAGTGAAAATAAAAGAAAAAGAACATGTATATATCCTGACACAAAGTGCATGCAGCCAAACACCCTGTTCCCAACAATCGTCAGCCAGATTATTCTGCGATGCTTACAAAGCAGTTAACACCCCTCACCCTTTTCCTCAGTATCGTGTTCATCCCTGCACCGTTCTGAAAGGTAAGGAGGAAAAGGCCACAGAACCTCAGTCTCCCAATTTCAGGCACGTAGGCCAGTTGTTTTAATACCTGAATGGCCTGGGAATATGACCTGGGTCCATCTGGAATTTAAAAACCACTGCTGGCTGCCCTCTGGACCTTTAGCAGAGGTTACATCCTATTGGAAACCCACGCATCAAAAGAAACCCGCTGGCTTGCAGAACAACCCAAAAAGCGACAGAGCTTGAAAGCTTAACGAGCTCCGGAAACAAAAAACTTTAATGAGCTCCGGAAATCAAAAGCTGCAAAGGCGGTGCTTTGTCTTAACTCCGCCTGCCTGAGAAAAGTGCCAGCAGACATGAGCTAGGAATGAGTAAAGGGTCTTAATATGAAGGTAGGCAAGAGGGTGGGTGGGTTGCCAGGACAGGAAAGACTGCATGTTGCCAAATGCTTCAGGGAAGCAACACAACCAGACAACACCTGCTTTGCATGCAGAAACACCTGCCTCCAGTTTTAGGTAGCATGGTTAGGAAAGACCACCCACCCCTAGACCTTGGAGAACCATTGCTTGCTGGCCGGCATAGTGGTTAAAACAAACTTGGCCAAACTTGGCACCTCCAGCTGTTTTGGGACTACAACTCCCATCATCCCTAGCTAACAGGACCAGTGGTCAGGGATGATGGGAATTGTAGTCCCAAAATAGCTGGACAGGCCAAGTTTGGCCATGCCTGGGTTAGCGTGTCAGTCTAGGGCAGACGTCCCCAAACTTCGGCCCTCCAGATGTTTTGGACTACAATTCCCATCTTCCCCGACCACTGGCCCTGTTAGCTAGGGATCATGGGAGTTGTAGGCCAAAACACCTGGAGGGCCGCAGTTTGGGGGGCTTGGTCTAGGGCCTGGGAGAGCAGGGCTCAAATCCCTGCTCCACCATGAAGCCCACCAGGTGACCCTGATCTAATCACTGCCTCTCAGTCTAACCCAGCGTTTCCCAACCTTGGGCCGCCAGCTGTTTTTGGACTACAACTCCCATCATCCCTAGCTAGCAAGACCAGTGGTCAGGAATGATGGGAATTGTAGTCCGAAAACAGCTGGAAGCCCAAGGTTGGGAAACACTGGTCTAACTGAACTTGCAAGGTTGCTGTCAGGATAACATGAGGAGTAGGACTAGGTATAACGCCCCAAGCATTTGGGAAGAAAGGAGGGCCAAATATGCAGCGATATAGTATATAAAATAAAAAAACAAGCACCAGGCTAGATAGACTTGTATTCTGACTCAATACATAAGGCAGCTTCATATGTTTTCCATGTTACAGAGGCAGAGAGATCGTCAACTGTGGCACAGTGAGGATTCTGCAAGGGAGATGCAACATGAAAACAGCGGCTCGTTCAGATTCCAAAAACGGCGCACTGCACTGAAAATAAAACTGCAACAAAACAGTTTTGGTTTTTTTTGCAGCATTTGACGCAATTGCACGAAGCGATTTCTGCTTTTGTCATGCATACCTGGACCATGGGCCCATTTAATTGTTTAACAAAAATATAGCAACCCACTGGACAGGGGAGGCAAGGCATCGATGGCGTTGCGGAAGAAACACCTGGAGGGTGATATGCTCAGTGGTGCCCTTGTAAGATGAGGGTGTCGCTTTGGGGGGGGGGGGATGCTAAGAGAAGCAGCAGTTGGTGGGAAATACTGAAATGTGAGCTGAAATGGCACAGTTGAGCCTTACCATGAATGCCAGGAGCCTTGTGGGCAATGGGTAGGAGAAAAGTGAGGGCGAGGGGGGAGAAGAACGTATTTCACAGGCACCCATTCTTCTCTCTTTTAGTGTTAAGGCAGGGGTGGGGGGACTTTTTCCAGGCTGAAGGCCGCATTCCCTTCTGGGGGCCGCACACCAGCGGTGGTTGTGGCCAGAGGCAAAAGAAGGTCCATAGATTCATAGAATTGTAGAGAATCTGAGGATAACCTAGCCCAGGGGGCAACAAACTTTTTCAGCGGGGGGCCAGTCCACTGTTCCTCAGACCTTGTGGGGGGCCGGACTATATTTTGGAGAGAAAAAATTATGCAAGAGCACCACGAGCCCCGGTGGATGCTTACCTGTGTCTTGTGAGCAGCAGGGGCTGGCGGCGGCAGGATAGACTATGAGTGGCATAAAAGGGCTCCAGAGAGGGGCTGCTTTAAATGGCCAGCCCCCTTCCTCCTCTAGGCAGGGCAGGGAGGAGCCAGGAGGAGGGAGGGAGGGAGGAGGCGCTGCTGCTGCTGAGGGAAGCAGAGGGAAAGAACGTGCGTGCTGGCGATCCACGTGGCAATTCCCAGACCGCCCGCGAGCCAGATCCAGACTTGGGCCTGATCCGGCCCCCGGGCCTTAGTTTGCCGACCCATGATGTAGCCCAACACCCTGCAATGCAGGAATACGCGATGCAATGAATGCCAAATTTGCCTTTGTGTGGTAGGCTAGTTTCCACCCAAGCTGCTCACACGGCCAGCCCTCTCTATCCCCCATCCATGGAAGCATGACCAGTGTCCAAGGGCACATTGACTCCCAGGGTGAAGGCCCCACATTCCTGATTGAAACAAACGCTGCCAAATATACGTATGCAACTCAAAAGCACTCGTGGCTAGCAGGCTGCGGAGCCACAAATCAAAAGAGGACCGAGGTTGCCTGACACCACACTCCCACTACGCAGGGTTGCGACAGGCCCTACACCGCTCCCGTTGCAAGTCTGGACACTGAGCCAGCTGGTGCAAATATGGGAAGCAACTAACCATTCCGTTTACCAAAGGGTCCCCAAAGGCCTGAATGGAAGGAAGCAATGGAGGCAGGAGGAAGGTACCGATTTAAGAAGGCGGGACAGAGACACCACCACGCAGTGCGTGCCAATGTCCAGTCCCCAAAAGCTTCAGCTAAACGTAGCCTCGGGTTAAGAGGTGAGGGTGAAGACCTGAGATCTTGGGCAGCCTCAAACAGTCACAGCAGGGTGAATATAGGACTAGAAGCCTGACTCAATCCCAATCCTAGGCCCAAATCCAATGTACAAGATCATACTGATTCCTTGGGGAAGAGCCATAACTCAGCAGCTCAAGAATGCAGAAGGTCCTGGTTGCAATCCCCGGCATCTCTAGGTAGGACTGGAAGATATTTTTGCCTGGAGCCTTGCAGAACTGCTGCCAGTCCGTGCGGACAATGCCAAACTAGACAGGTGGTTAGCCTGACATGGTATGAAGCAGCACTACTTTCAGAGCGCTGAAGAAGCAGGCAGGGTATACCTGAACCGCCATACCACATCCTGGCCCCCAAGAGCCCTCCTGCTCCTGTCTAGAGATGCCACACCCCTTCCTGCAGAAGCGGGTTGGCCATCTATGGACCAGAAGCACAGAAGGCATGGGACCATTGCAACTTCATCAAAAAGGGGGTAGGTTTGCCTCGCCTTTGAGAACACACTTTCCACGCAGCTCCCGGGCAATGGATGTGTGCCAAAAATGCCAAAGGCCCTCGTCATCCAGTGCAGCTAAGAGTGTCAGACCAGGACCGGGAAGACCAGAGTTTGACTCAGCCACTCAAGTGGACTGAGTGACCTCATGGCAATTATTACTGCCTCTCGGCCAAACCTACTGCACAAGGCTGTGGCAAGAGGAGGGAAAGATGTGGGGCTGGGACCATTTTTACATCACTTTGTGGTCCTTGGAGGAAAAATGGGGGGGGGAGATGTAACCTTTCCCACCTCTTTTCTAACTTGCTACTGCCACTTCCAAAATAAGATTGATATCAAATAAAGGTTTAAAAAAACAAACAAACAAACCACACACACACAAAAATCAGGAAAGCAATTTCTGACCAGCAACACCATCTAGGATTTGGGGACAGAAACTCAAGCAAAACGGGCACCTCCCTCGCCCACCCAAATGTGGCAATGCCCATCATCACGTGCAGGAGGGGCAACGCACTTAAAAACAACCAGGTCCAGAGATTAACATTAAAGACATCCAGCCACACTTTTGGGCAGCCTTTCCCCCCTTCTTTATTTTTAGAGTTGCCGCATGTTTCTTTGTTTCTCTCCGGCTGCAACAGAAAGGCGACTCCCCCCCCCCCCGCCCCGTCCCCGAACCTCAAGCCAAGCGCCTTAAACAAAAGTTTTGTTTTTGTTTTTTTAAACTCTCGGCCATTCTCACGCTACAAGGCGCCGAGATAGCCAGACAGATAACCGTCAGGGGAAGTATTTTTAAGAAAAGAAAGGAAGGAAACAGAAGTGTGTGCCCAAGAAGGGTGGGGCGGCGGGGGCTTCTTCTCGGCTCCCTTTGGGCTTCCACTTACCCAGCCGGGGAGGAAGTGAGGAGAGGGGGGGCAAGGATCGGGTGCGTCTTTTCCCCAGAGAGGGAGCTCTTTTTAATATATATATTTAATATTTAATATTCAATATAGCCTATGTATTTAAAAATGATTTTTTTAAGCTTCCACGCTCTCCGATTCCCTGCAAGGAAAGGAGGCGCAGGGAAGGCGCGCGCAGGGCGCAGCGACGTTCCTCTTACCTTGACGAAGAGCTCGACTTGAGGCTGCTCCTCGGCCATGTCGAGGGAGGCTGGGCGCGCTGGGGTTGGGGGGGCCGGAGGGAAGCTGCTTTGGGGGGTCAAGGAGAAGTTTCGGTGGATTTAAGGGAGAGGACGACGGACCGCGCCGATCGGCTCAAAAAGAGAAAGAAAAGCAAGCCTCTCGCAACTTCAAGCAACTTCCCTCCGCGGCTCCGGGCCACGCCCAGGAACTGAGCCCGGGCGAGCCGTGAGTCACCGAGGATGGGCGGATGGGAGCACAGCGCGGGTGGAGGGAGAGAGGGCGGGAGGGAGAGAGAGAGGGGACCAGCCCCGGCTAGGGGGGCCGTGGAGCAGACGCGGGGTGGGATTCTCTCTTGCGCCAGCCTGCTTCGCTTCGCCCTCTCCTCCGATTTCGCTCCCCTTTTCTACTTTCTCAGCCTCTTCCTTAAACCCTAAAGCAGGGGCGAAACTAGGCTTCATTTCACCTGGGTCAAGCATAGCTGCCAAGTTATCCCTTTTTTACAGGGATTTTCCCTTATGCTGAATAGGCTTCCTCGCGAGAAAAGGGAAAACTTGGCAGCTATGGGGTCAAAGTTGTTGTGGTCTCTGATAGTAAGGTTAAAGCTTACTCGGAAATGGTGTATAATGAAATGAAAAGGATGTTTAAAATAACGTGGTTTTTTTTAAAAAAAAATAACAACAACCCAGCAGCCTTTCTTTTGGGAATTATAGGGACAGAACTACTTAAACCAGGCATTGCCAAACTCGGCCTTCCAAATGTTTTGGGACTACAACTCCCATCATCCCTAGCTAACAGGACCAGTGGTCAGGGATGGTGGGAATTGAACTGTAGTCCCAAAACGTGTGGGACGCGGGTGGCGCTGTGGGTTAAACCACAGAGCCTAGGGCAGGCATCCCCAAACTGCGGCCCTACAGATGTTTTGGCCTACAACTCCCATGATCCCTAGCTAACAGGACCTGTGGTCAGGGATGATGGGAACTGTAGTCGAAAACATCTGGAGGGCCGAAGTTTGGGGGATGCCTGGCCTAGGGCTTGCCGATCAGAAGGTCGGTGGTTCGAATCCCTCGGCCAATAACACGAGATGAGTGCCGCCGCAACCCCAGAGTCAGTCACGACTGGATCTAATGGTCAGGGGTCCCTTTACCTTTTACCCAAAACATCTGGAGGGCCGAGTTTGGCCATGCCTGACTTAAAACTGTATAGAAACATATTCATGCATGCGACTACAGCAGCAAGAATGTGACTTGCCCCAAAATGGAAAGAAAATGGATGCAAAAAGTTCCGGAATATGCAGAAATGGCGAAACTTACCAGAAGAATAAGAAATCAAGATAACAAACTTTTTATAACAGGATGGAAATGGTTTATTGAATATTGACAGATAAATTGTAAACAGATCAGAACATTGGCAGGATTCTTGTAATAACCTGGAGTTTCATAAGAGTATATATTTAAAGAAGGTGAATGAATGAGCAAATATTTGGATATGCAGGAGATATTAAAAATTAATTTAAGGAACCACAGAAAGAGGGGGAAGGAAGTCAAGCTTTGAAATATCAAAATGATTGTAAAATCAGTGAAATGTATAAACCTGAGGAGTATATATATATATATATATATATATATATATATATAATAAGTTTGGGAGTGGTTGAGTCAACTGAACATATTCTTTTGACCTGCCCTTTTTATGCAGACCTTAGACAAAAACTTATAGACCCACTCCTATGCTAACTTAGCCCTGTAGCCAGAGAAAGAAAGGTTTTGTTTTAATTGAATAATGTTACTGGAACAACAACCTCCTTGGTGGCCAAATCTCTTTTTTTTGGTCCTTAAGCGTCAAAAGGTTAAAATTGACAGCGCCGACATGGGTCTAAATGTATAGCCTAATTTATTGTCGGTTTCAGTTTTAATTTTTTTTAGATGTTTAGATGTTAAATGTCTAGATGTTTTAAATTTTGTATGGATAAATGTTTATTTCTGACTGGCGGTCGAATAAAAATTGAATTGAATAATAATAAGTTTGGCACGCACCACCCACCCGGTTGGGAGGCCCCTCTGGAAGCTGTTTCACCCAGCGCAAAAAAACCCCCAGCTAGCCCCCCCAACCCCTTGTAGCTACGGAGGACACTCAATTGATAGCTTGTTCCCCCCCCAAAAAAATGCAGGGATGTGGGGGGACCTGTGACTCTCCAGGTGTTCACAGCGCAGCATCCCGAGGGCCACAGGCCTCTGCCCCCCCCATGCCATCCCTGTTTTAAAGCATAAAAGTGGCCCGCCTCTTTCCATGGGCCACGGCGACATAAGCGCCTCTGTTTGCCCTGTTGCGGCTGATCCAACAGGTTTCTCAGGCTCTGGGTATGTTACAAAAGCCTGCCAGTCCTGTTGAGCTGAGGGCAGAGTTTCCCAGAGGCGCGGGACTCCGTCTCCCAAGCTTATGCTGGCCAATGTAAAGCACTTTTTAGGTGGGGGGGAGATAGTCTTGCTGAAATCAAAGCGACTGCGGGGAGGGGCAGTGTCTGCTCCACAAGCAGAAGGTCCCAGGTTCAATCCCCACCCCCGAGCATCTCCATCAGGGACTGGACGAGTCTCAAACTCTTGGGAGCCTACACCGTCACTCAGTGTTGACAATATTGAACCCTCCACTTCAATATGAAGGCGCTTCCCCTTTTCCTCTTTGTTTCTACAGTAAAAACCTGGGTTTGTCACTCAGCTGAGAGCTGTAGCCAATGCGCAGCCCTCTCTGGCAAAGCGTATTTGCACATTTCATGCCTTGCAATGGCCCACATTTGTTGCAATATATATATATATATATATATATATATATATATATATATATACGGTAAGCTCGCCTAAATGTACACCTTAAAAAAGGGAGAGTAATTTATGGCCTTCTAATCCAGTGTTTCTCAACCTTTTTTGGGCCACGGCACACTTGTTCCGTGAAAAAAATCACGAGGCACACCACCATTAAAAAAGTTAAAAAAATTAACTCTGTGCCGCCCTATATTATAATTATGACTGTAAGAAACACTTGCCAAATATTGCTTTCCGGCGGGTCAGTGTTGTGTATTGGCGGCCGCCAGGCTCGTTTGCACTGAGCTTTGGGAAAGAGGAGGAGAAATATTGCTTTCCGGCGGGTCAGTGTTGTTTATTGGCGGCCGCCAGGCACGTGACAATGCAAATCGCCCTTCTCGTCGCCGCACGTCGCGGCACACCAGCCAGTGTCTCACGGCACACTAGTGTGCCGCGGAACAGTGGTTGAGAAACGCTGTTCTAATCAATAGGCTTCCTTTACATAATTAAAAGAAGGGTGCTGGAGGTTTATAGAACTGGTGTGGAGACAATGGTTAAGACAAGCACGGAAATTTGGAGCCAGGCCTTGAATTTGACTTCTTGGTGGATTTGGGACCTGGCAGAGAAAGGGTTACTTCTCCGCGCAGCATCTAACAAGCTTGTGGGATTCGTTGCCACAACATGCTGCCTTAAAAAAAATAAAGGCAAGACAAGACAAATTTATTGAGGACACCTAAGTGGAAGCCGTACATTTAGAAACAGAACACCCTCTTGTTGGGGGTTAAACAACAATCTTGCCCTGCTTGTAAATGTCTCACAATATCCAGCTAGCATCCAGCTAGCAACAGGGCTGGCTAGGCCTTTTGAGCTATTTTCCCTTCGGAGAAAGGAACACAAAAATCCTCTTGCTCCCATTCTCTCCAATCTTCTCTTTCATCCCCTTGTTCTTACTAATCCCTCGTTATTACAAAATAATTACTACTACAGTTATGATTACTACCCCACATTGTTACTAAAATGCCTGTCACGATGGCGTTTATGTGTCTATGTCAGAAGGGAAGGGCCTGCGAACAATCAAAGATAAGTGCCTTGAGTGCAGAACTGGGGCACAAAGAACCTTTGGTTCTCCAGATGCGACTGGACTACAACTCCCATCACCCCCTGACCGTTGGCTGCGCTGGCTGGGGCTGATGGGAGTTGGAGTCCAACCGCATCTGGAGCGCCGCAGCTTCTTCCCATCCTTCGTATGGAACGTCTAGCCCGGTGTTTCCCAAACTTGGGTCTCCAGCTGGTTTTGGACTACAACTCCCATCATCCCTAGCTAGCAAGACCAGTGCTCAGGGATGATGGAATTTGTAGTCTGAAAACAGCTGGAGACCCAAGTTTGGGAAACACTGGCCTAGCCTCTGCTATTGCTCATTCTGACAGGATTCAGCAGGAGCCCCTCAGAAAGAAAGCTAACCCTAGCATACCCAGTGGCACCATCCGGACTGAGCATTTAAAGCAGTTTCACGCCGCATCGAACAGACATGGCTTCCCCCAAAGAATCTCAAGAACTGCAGGATCTGTCCTTCCAGTGAGCACTCAGGGTTGATTTCCTTCAGAATGGATAGCTTTGATCTTCTTGCAGGCCATGGGACTCTCAAGAGTCTCCTCCAGCACCATAATTCAAAAGTATCAATTCTTTGGCGAACCAGAATTGTTAGGAGGCCCCTATTCCTCTCGCAGACCGACACTTCCGAGAGTGGAGCTTCAAGGGTCTTGAAGGGCTAAGGGTTCCCCATTTGTGGAATGCTCTCCCCAAGAAGACTTGCCTGGCACCGTCATTCTATATCTTTAGGTGCCAGGCAAAAACCTTCCTCTGTAACCAGACCTTTGGCCTTTATCTCAAAGTGGGTGGGATGTTTTTAATGTATTTTTATTTTTATTTTTCCCCCGGGTTTGATGTATCCATGGCAGGGTTGGTTGTACAGTGGTACCTTGGTTCTCAAACACCTTGGTTCTCAAACGCCTTGGTTCTCAAACGCCGAAAACCTGGAAGTAAGTGTTCCAGTTTTCGAACGTTTTTCGGAAGCCGAACATCCGATGTGGCTGCCAGCTATTGTTTCCAGGGCACCTGCACCAATCAGAAGCTGCGCCTTGGTTTTTCAACATTTTGGAAGTCAAACGGACTTCCGGAACGGATTAAGTTTGGCGCTTTTTTGCCATTTATTTTGCGATTTTGTTTTTGAGGCTTTTTTGGTTAATTTGTTTTTGTGACTGTGTGGAACCCAGTTCAGCTACTGATTGATTGATTGATTGATTGATTGTGTGACTGCGGAAATGGATAAAAGCCCCCCCTCCAAACACTGACTACCATCAGTGCAGGTAAGAATTTATTTATTTATTTTAATTTTTATCATCTACAATACTGTCTAATTTATTTTATAGTACAGTACTGTACATTGAGTATTGCTTTCATTTTATGGATCAATGGTTCGTTAGATAGTAAAAAATCATGTTAAATTGCTGTTTTAGGGGTTGTTTTTAAAAGTCTGGAACGGATTAATCCATTTTGCATTACTTTCTATGGGAAAGCGCGCGCCTTGGTTTTGGAACACTTTGGTTCTGGAACGGACTTCCGGAACGGATTAAGTTTGAGAACCAAGGTACCACTGTAAGTCGCTTTGGGTTTCCTTGGGCAAGTTAAGGCGACTAACAAATTTAATAAATGATAATCATAATATGATTTGAATTATGATGAATTCTGGTGCTGGAGGAGACTCTTGAGAGTCCCATGGACTGCAAGACGATCAAACCTATCCATTCTGAAGGAAATCAGCCCTGAGTGCTCACTGGAAGGACAGATCCTGAAGCTGAGGCTCCAGTGCTTTGCTTTGGCCACCTCATGAGAAGAGAAGACTCCCTAGAAAAGACCCTGATGATGGGAAAGATTGAGGGCACAAGGAGAAGGGGACGACAGAGGACGAGATGGTTGGACAGTGTTCTCGAAGCTACGAACATGAGTTTGACCAAACTGCAGGAGGCGGTGGAAGACAGGAGTGCCTGACGTGCTATGGTCCATGGGGTCACGAAGAGTCGGACACGACTAAACGACTAAACAACAATCATAATACACGCCGAGAACCAGCAAAGCCTAAACACGTTTGCCTGGGAAGAAGCCCCATTGGATGCAATGTGTGTCTGGGTTCAGCCTTGTCCATACCTCAGAGATCCTGTTGAGCAAGGCAAGCTGAGTTCTCCAGCTGATCTCCACACAGTGAGGAGCTATCAGATCCAGACATACCTGCCCCTAGGGCAGGAGGTTTTCTGACTAGCTTTCTTACACACACACACACACACACACACACACACACACCTTCTCCCCCAGACCCACAGGAACAAAGGAGATGGCAAGCCATAAGTCAACTTCAGTCCCTGCCAAAGCTCCTCCCCTGGGAGGCTCCTCAGGAGCTGGGAGGAGAAGTACTTGTACATGGAAATTGCACTCGCGCCAGATATTTCTTGAATGAGAGCCAGGGAAGAGGTAGCATGCCAGCTCCTGTATCGGTTCCCTGTACAAGCTGCTTCCTTGCTGGCCTTCCTGGCCTGGGGGAAATAAAAGTGGGGCTTATTTCTGAATAGACATACCGAGGGTGGAGCCAAGTTAAAAGTCTTGCACCCAGATCAGGGAGACCTGGATTCCTTCCACGTCCAGCCATGTCGCTCCTTCCTGTTTTGTAAATATAGGCGTTTGCTGTGATTTCCCCCCCCAACGCTTAGCAACATCTATAGCTATAAAATGGAGGGGGTGTAGCTGTGTCCGTTTTACAAACTCGTCGCAATGCAAGGAGGCAAAGGTTAAGGAGGCAAAGGTACATTGATGGGAATGTGCTGAGAGCTGCCTTTAAGAGGAAGGGCGAGATGTAAACATGATAAATACATACATGTATTAACTTAAGCCCTTGCTTCTGCTCACATGTAGGTCCTGAGCTAGCTGCCGTTTCCCAGCCTGGCCTGTCTCACAGGATTGTTGCGAGGCTCCTTAGAGAAAGGCTGAGATTCAATTTAAAGAAATGATTCTGCTTCTTTAGGGAGGCCGGCCTTGCATTTTGGTAGTCTCAGGGCATCTCACTGCTGCTTTCTTAAAGGTAAAGGGACCCCTGACCATTAGGTCCAGTCGTGACCGACTCTGGGGTTGCGCGCTCATCTCGCATTATTGGCCGAGGGAGCCGGCGTATAGCTTCCAGGTCATGTGGCCAGCATGACAAAGCCGCTTCTGGCAAACCAGAGCAGCACATGGAAACACCGTTTACCATCCCACTGCAGCGGTTCCTATTTATCTACTTGCATTTTGACGTGTTTTCTGCTAGGTTGGCAGGAGCTGGGACCAAGCAACGGGAGCTCACCCCGTCCCAGGAATTCGAACCGCCGACCTTCTGATCAGCAAGCCCTAGGCTCAGTGGTTTAACCACAGCGCCACCTGGGTCCCTTTCTTAGACAGGCGTAAATGCCGTCTCCTCAGTCTGGGGAGCCCTGGGAATCTCTGCAGGTAGATGTGGCTGTTATAACATAATTCCCAGAATTCTCTGCAGCTAGATGCGGCTGTTACAGCATAACTAGTAAAGATACCCGCTTAGTGCCGTGCGGTATGTAAGGAAACCCAATTTGGTAGTTAAAAAGTGGGGAGATAACAGTTCCCCTTTGGATAAAGTAACGTGCAACAAACCTCTGAACGACAGGTGTCTTGCTATGGGATACAGCAGTTGTATAAACAAGCTTTTACACTTCACACACAGATGAATAGGAGCATAGGAAGCGGTTTTGCAACGAGTCAGAACATTGGTACACCTAGCTCAGTATTGTCATCACAAACTGGCAGCATTCTTCAGGGGATCAGGCAGAAAGTTTTTCCCTGTTCTTCCCGGAGTTGCCAGGGATTGAAGCTAGGACCACCGAGCTACACCCCTTTCAAAATGTATAAAATATGTGGATTGAACTACCTTCTGTTGCATAAAAAGCAAGCAAAGTTTTTAGTGACATAAAACTTTTCTTCATGGTAAGAACATTGGTGTTACTCAAATTTTTAACAGACAACAAAAATAAGTGCAAGAAAGGTTATCCCTCTTATTCTGTGGGCTCCTGTGCAAGACCAAATTGTAAATAATTGCCTTTCCCAGTTAAGAACAATCTGTTTCCTCCTCATATTCATTTCTGCTGAGACATACCCCAGCCCTGGGGCTTGTGTAGTGATGTGTAGTGATGTGCTGAGGGTGCCTCCGAACATGTGCAAAGTGTATTTTCCTTCCTTCTTCGCAGAGTTACATCACAGCCTGCCTGGATGAAAGGAATTTGACTTCCACGCAGACTTGAATCCTTATACTAGTCAGACAACTGATCGATGTTCAGTCCAACTGATCGATGTTCTTTCACCTTCCAGGACTCCTGGGTTCTCAAGTGGGTAAGTTTTATATTTTTAATGGATTTATTTCCTACACATATAGACATGTCATCAAGGGATCGCACAGCAATCAGTAAAACAATCCATTAATCAAAATCCAAATAAGTGTGTGTGTGTGTCAGTGTTTGTGTTTGTGTTTTAACAGAAAGAGGTAAAAAGTTAAATTCAACAAATACAGGTGAAACTCGGAAAATTAGAATATCGTCGAAAAGTGCATTTATTTCAGTAACGCAACTTAAAAGGTGAAACCAATATATGAGATAGATGCATGACATGCAAAGCAAGATATTTCAAGCCTTTATTTGTTGTAATTGTAATTATTTGTCGTTAGGCGGGTCAATTATAAATGGAATGTAATTAATGAAATGTAATAGCGCTGTTTATTTTTGTATTATTGTAACTATTTGTTTTATTACTGTGGGATTTCCAAAAGAAAGCATTTGTAAATATAAAAATAATAAGTTGCATTACTGAAATAAATGCGCTTTTTGACGATATTCTAATTTTCCGAGTTTCACCTGTAGATGTAACACAACAATAACATATTCACATATATAATGGACAGATAATCTTGTGTAGCTAAGACTGACGAATCCTGGGAGGGAAAGAGGCTCAGAATCGCATTGGGTTCAGCTCCTCAGCCATGACTCTTAACTCCCCTGACTTATACAGACAGGAAACTGCCAAGAGAGGGATGCAGGTGGGTGTGGACTTGAAACAGCACAATAAACCTCTGTGCACTCCAATGAATGGGAGACTGGCTGGCCACAAGCCACATCCTTTAAAACAGCCCATCATTCACTTCTAGGTTCTGTTATGGGGGGGGGGGGAGAAAAACATGGGGTGGAAGGGAAGAAATAACAAATATATATATTCCTCTCTCCCCCCCTCCCCCTTGAAAGCAGAGTGGCATTCCTGGGGAGGGGAGGGGGGCTTCACTACTGGCACCAGTATGGCACTAGGGGGCGCTATTGTGCAGGAGGCACAATTTGGAAGAAGCTGATCCAGGCCAGATTTTCCAAAGAGCTACTGGTTGCAGATTTCCTCTTCCTCCGCCCTCTAGTTTTAGGGAAGGTTTGCCAAAACCTCTGGTTCTGGCTTAGAAGAAAGGGGAAAAGTTGGAGAGGTAGGAGAGGATTAGATCAGGGCTCAAAGCACCATCAGGGGATGGCCCCTCATCTTGTCCTTCTCTCTTTCTTTTCCCTCTTCTCTCTCTCTCTCTGTAATGTTGGGTTAACAGGGTGCCACCCTTCCCTTTCTCAGGCAAACGTTTCAGGGAGTGTGAATTGGGAACTTTCGCCTTTGTAAACCACTTAGAGTTCTGTTTAAATATAAGCAGTATATAATTCATCCAAATAAATAAATAAATAAATAGATGTCAACTGAATCAGATTTCTCCTCCAACCCTAATGTAATGCAACTTATTGTTTTTTTTTTTAATTTTTACAAATGCTTTCTTCTGGAACTTCCGCAGTAAAAAAACAAATAGTTACAATAATACAAAAACAAACAAAAATAAACATCACTATTACATTTCATACTGAAATTATTACATTTTGTTACTGAAATAAATTTTTCGACGATATTCTAATTTTCCGAGTTTCACCTGTAGTTCCTCTCCTGCCCATTCTATTCTCACAACCACCCTGTGAGGTTGGCTAGGTCTGCCCCAAGGTCACTGAGTGGGGATTTGAACCCTGGTCGCCTGGGCCAACACTCTATAAGCACTGCACAATACTAACACACACTTTTGCAAAGGCACATCACTATAAATGTTGTGTCTTAATGTTATTTCATTAATATATACATTTTAATGCACCCTTTGCCCTTGCATCTGAATTTTTTGTACACGTTCCTTGGCTGGCGAACTGTGTTGCAAAATCCAGAGGAATGCAAAATTCAAAGAATGGCTGTGTTTCGGTTCGCCTAACGTTTCAGGAAGTGTGAATTGGGAACTTTCGCCTTTGTAAACCACTTAGAGTTTTGTTTAAATATAAGCAGTATATAATTCGTCCAAATAAATAAATAAATAGATGTCAACTGAATCAGATTTCTCCTCCAACCCTAATGTACAGGTGAAACTCGGAAAATTAGAATATCATCGAAAAGTGCATTTATTTCAGTAACGCAACTTAAAAGATGAAACCAATATATGAGATAGATGTATGACATGCATGGCAAGATATGCCAGGCCTTTATTTGTTGTAATTGTAATTATTTGTCGTTAGGCAGGTCAATTATAAATGAAATGTAATTAATGAAAAGTAATAGCAATGTTTATTTTTGTTTATTTTTGTATTATTGTAACTATTTGTTTTATTACTGTGGAATTTCCAAAAGTAAGGATTTGTAAAAATTAAAAGAAAAATAAAAAATAAAAAGTTGCATTACTGAAATAAATGCACTTTCCGATGATATTCTAATTTTCCAAGTTTCACCTGTAGACCTCCACCCCATTGCTGGAGGAGAGCAGAATACAAGAGTGAAATGCTGGGACTCCTCCACACATCCTGTTTATTTTGCATTCATCCTGGTTTGCCTGCACAAAGCTAATGCCGAGGTTAGACTATGTCTGGCCTTTATGAAGCATCCATTCCCATTTCTTTGCATTGAGGTTATGCAACAATATGCATTCATCCTGATTTGCTATTGCAGTGCTTGTACACCTTCCTTACCACCCCAACCTGCCCATGTATTTTAATGTTGCAACCCAACCTGGGACCTTAGGGTGAAGGGCGAGTAATTCATAATAATGACCAGAAAAAGTGAAAAATTGCAAACTAAAGTTACATGCCTGGGTGGGCCTGCTGGCAGGAAAACATTTTTAGCAGGAACCGAACACAGAACAGTGAATGGGCAGGGAGTTCTGGGGTGTAGGTGCTGCCACACGAAAGGATCGATTTCTTACAAGTGCATAATGAACCCTGCAAAAGGGCCAGTTCTGCAGATCAAAGCACAAACTTCCTCTCTACTTTTCTGAGTCCCCAACTGCTTTTCAAAGAGCCTCTTTTAGAAAAACAAAACAAAAAAAACCCAGATATCCCATTAAACAGATATTCATCCCTTTTGCACAGCTCATATTCTAAGGCCCTTGGGAAGAGCCGGCATCCTTGGGAAGAGCCATATTCTAAGGCCCTTGGGAAGAGCCGGCACCCCTCCCCAAATGATGCTTTTCAAGCCTGGCTTCCAGGATCACTGTTCTCTGTGTCCATAAGGAACACATCAGCAGGAAACAAAGGCTGCAGTAGAAATTCCAAAGAATTGCAGGTAGCACCTGTTCTCTTGACCACTACCGTGTTTCCCCTTTTTTAATACGTAGTCAGAAAGTAAGCCATGGCAGGGTTTTTAACCATTTGAGAGCTATAAGACATACCCCGAAAATAAGCCATACTTCCGCACCAGCTAGCAGGACCCAGCATGCCGGCCGCGACAGGAGGAGGAAGCCTGCCGGGTCGGGTCAGTGCCCGGAAGCGGCGGTGGCTGCTTTAGTGCCAATAAAGCGTGCAGCAGTGCCGCACGGAGCACCAGCCAGCAGGACCCAGCTCCTGCAATGCCGGCCGCGGCAGGAGGAGGAAGCCTGTGGGGTCGGGTGGGTGCCCAGAAGCGGTGGCGGCTGCAGCGCTGACAAAGCGTGAAGCAGCGCCGCACGAAGCACCAAGGGCACGAGCGGCAGGAGGAAAGAGAGAGAGGCTCGTTACTTGCGGCACTTTAAGAGAAGCAGCCAGAACCGATCTCCATATTCCGAGCCTCCCTTTTGCGCGTGCGGGCATGTTAAAGCCCCGATCACTTCACTCCCCACTTCTTCCTCGCCATCCCTCCCTTTCACGCATTGCCTTGACCCCGCAGCCCCCCTCCCTGGCCATCTTCCCCTAAGTGCAGCGCTGCTTCGTGAGCGCTGCAGCCGCACGCTCTCTGTGTGTGCTGCAGCCGCACGCTCTCTGTGTGTGCGCGTGTCTCTTTCTTTCTCTCCCTGTGCGTCCGTCTCTGTGTGTGTGTGTGTGTGTGTGTGCGCGCGCGCGTCTCTCTCTCTCCCCCCCCGTGCGTCTCTGTGTGTGTGTGTTTGTGCGCGTCTCTTTCTTTCTCTCCCCGTGCATCCGTCTCTCTCTGTGTGTGTGTTTGTGCGCGTCTCTTTCTTTCTCTCCCCCGTGCGTCCGTCTCTCTCTGTGTGTGTGTTTGTGCGCGTCTCTTTCTTTCTCTCCCCGTGCATCCGTCTCTCTCTGTGTGTGTGTTTGTGCGCGTCTCTTTCTTTCTCTCCCCGTGCATCCGTCTCTCTCTGTGTGTGTGTTTGTGCGCGTCTCTTTCTTTCTCTCCCCCGTGCGTCCGTCTCTCTCTGTGTGTGTGTGCGCGCGTCTCTTTCTCTCTCTCCCCCGTGCGTCTCTGTGTGTGTGTGTGTGTGTGCGCGCGTCTCTTTCTTTCTCTCCCTGTGCGTGTCTCTCTCTCAGTGTGTGTGTGTGTGTGTGTGTGTGTGTGTGTTTGCGCGCGCGCGCGCGTCTCCCCCCCCCACAGAGAAAAGGTTCCGCTTCGGCTCGTCATTCAGCCGCGCGCGCGCGCCAGGGGCATGGGCCCAAGCCTCGTCCCCCTCGCGCTTCCCTCACAAGCATCTCAGAGCGGGACGGGTCACGGCCTCCCTCCTCATTCCTCGGCCGGCGTGAGAGAGCCCGGGGAGCAGAAGGATCCCAGGTTTAACCCCCAGGTACCCCCAAGTTTGAAATTCTGGAGAGCTGCTGCCAGCCTGGTTGACAGCAAAACCTGGATAGCACAGTAGGCTAGAGTGTGGTGTTTATAATGTGCGCGGAAGAGAGCACCGAGTGTCCTGAGCCAGTGGGACCCAGTTGTACCAGCACTTAAAAAAAAAGACACCCCCTGAAAATAAGCCACCGTGTGTTTTTTTGAGGAAAAAAAGTTATAAGACGGTGTCTTAAAAAAGGGGAAACACGGTATATCCCTCCCCTTCCTCTCCACTGCCTCATTGCCACTCTGGCTCAGGTTAGCAAAGGGATTTCCAGGGCTCCATGTTCTATTCTGCGGCTGTTGTCATCTCGACCCGTGACCCCCCAAAAAAACTAACTAAGAAGGCATAGGAGAGTGTAGAATCGGGGGGGGGAGAACATGGGTGGTAGAACAGAGATAGGGTGAGGGCTGATTGGAATGGGCACAACTGAGCACAACTCAGAAACAGGGCCGGTGAGGATCCTATGGAAGTCTCCGAATATTTGTTATAGGAAGTTGCAGGTTGTTATGCATTTATTCATCTTTTTTTTTAAAAAAAAGCGTAAGCTTTCTCCTTTCTGAGAAATTGCATCATCTAAAGTATTTATACCACTCTTTTATACTTTTAGGTTTATAACAATTCAATCAATAGTGGTAGTAGCAGCACTATTCACACTGTATCTTCCTATATAAATAGAAATGTAAGGTATCGTCATGCTCTGCAGTTTGCTTTGCCACCAGTAGGTGGCCATGCCAACTGCAGCATGGGAAGTAGCAGGCAAGCCCAAGTGAGTTGTTTAACAGAGGAAATGAGGCCCTTCACACAGCGGTTTAGCAAGCGGTTTCCCTCTGTTAAATGCATCAGTACTAAGAGGAGGGGCTTGAGGAAGTTGTGGGGGGATGTGGTGGACTGTGGGGGGGGGAGGCAAGGAGGTGGATGAGCTATAAAGGAAAGGGGCTGGTCAGGTGTGAGAGAAAGACAAAGGTGTTGACGGGGTTGGCAAGTGGAATGAGCAGGGGCAGCAGTCGTGTGTGTGTGTGTGTGTGTGTGTGTGTGTGTGTGTGTGTGTGTGTGATGAATATAGATATATCTAATCTTAAAATAAGACTGCAGAGAGAAAGCGAAGCAGCTATCCATTCAAAGAGTCAGGGGAAACCAAACAGTATTAACATGCTATCTAATAATGCAACAAAGTTGTTATCCCAGCAAAGGGGATTCCATAGCTGGCAATTTAGCATCCTTAGAAAAAGTCCTTTTCCTTTGGCCACCCGCTTAACCTCTGAATGTGATCTTGAAGAATAGTTGTATGCCAGAGAATACAATACCGCCCTTAATCCTAGAGGTGTGCAATGATATTCTATCTGTATCTATAGGGTTTGGAAGCAGCCATGCCTGTTTTGGATACACTCTTTGCCAGAGGTGGCCAAACTTGGCCCTCCAGCTGTTTTTGGATTACAAATCCCATCATCCCTAGCAATAATAATAATAATAATAATAATAATAATAATAATAATAATTTATTATTATTTCCCGCCCATTTGGCTGGGTTTCCCTGGCCACTCTGGGCAGCTTCCAACAAAATATTAAAATACAATGGTCTGCTAAACATTAAAAGCTTCCCTAAACAGGACCTAGCTAACAGGACCAGTGGTCAGGGATGATGGGAATTGTAGTCCCAAAACAGCTGGAGGGCCAAGTTTGGCCACCACTGTTCTATGTAGCTATTCCGCTCTGAGGAGTTAGTTGGGTCTGAATCTGATCTATAAATTCCAAAGCTCAGTTTCCTCTCCACCCCCCTTCCCCATTGGCTATGGGGGGGGATCTAAAAATGGCTGTACTGTTTTATTTCTTCTTCACATAAGTGGATGGAACTTTCAGGTAAAATGACAAATAAGCAGTATATACGGTAAATCTTGTTAAAATAAATAAATAGTTAAACAATGGAATCTGCTCCCACAAGAGGCAGTGATGACCACTAACTTGGATGGCTTTGAAAGAGGATTAAACAGATTCATGGGGGCTATCGGGTGGCTGTTAACCCTGAGGGCTATTTTCCATCTTTACTGCTGGAGGCAGTTTGATTTTTGAATGCCAGTTGCTGGGAACCTCAGAAGGAGAGAGTGCTGTTGAAGCTTTTAATTGCTTATTTAGATATACCGCTTAGTGCCAGACAAGGCTTCTAAGCCCTTTACAATTTATTTATTTTTAATTGCACAGCCATTAAAACATAAACAACCTTTCTTAACATAAGACAATAAAGGCATCCCATTAAAAGATGAGCCAGGAAAACCTACCACGTTGTTGTTGTTGTTGTTGTTGTTGTTGTTGTTGTTGTTTAGTTGTTTAGTCGTGTCCGACTCTTCGTGACCCCATGGACCAGAGCCAGCCAGGCACTCCTGTCTTCCACTGCCTCCCACAGTTTGGTCAAACTCATGTTCGTAGCTTCGAGAACACTGTCCAACCATCTTGTACTCTGTCGTCCCCTTCTCCTAGTGCCCTCCATCTTTCCCAACATCAGGGTCTTTTCCAGGGAGTCTTCTCTTCTCATGAGGTGGAGTATTGGAGCCTCAGCTTCACGATCTGTCCTTCCAGTGAGCACTCAGGGCTGATTTCCTTCAAAATGGATAGGTTTGATCTTCTTGCAGTCCATGGGACTCTCAAGAGTCTCCTCCAGCACCATAATTCAAAAGCATCAATTCTTCAGTGATCAGCCTTCTTTATGGTCCAGCTCTCACTTCCATTCATCACTACTGGGAAAACCATAGTTTAACTATACGGACCTTTGTTTTTAAGATGCTGTCTAGGTTTGTCATTGCTTTTCTCCCAAGAAGCAGGCATCTTTTAATTTCATGACTGCTGTCACCATCTGCAGTGATCATGGAACCCAAGAAAGTAAAATCTCTCACTGCCTCCATTTCTTCCCCTTCTATTTGCCAGGAGGTGATGGGACCAGTGGCCATGATCTTGGTTTTTTTGATGTTGAGCTTCAGACCATATTTTGCGCTCTCCTCTTTCACCCTCATTAAAAGGTTCTTTAATTCCTCCTAACTTTCTGCCATCAAGGTTGTGTCATCAGCATATCTGAGGCTGTTGATATTTCTTCCGGCAATCTTGATTCCAGTTTGGGATTCATCCAGTCCAGCCTTTCACGTGATGAATTCTGCATATAAGTTAAATAAGCAGGGAGACAATATACAGTCTTGTCGTACTCCTTTCCCAATTTTGAACCAATCAGTTATTCCGTATCCAGTTCTAACTGTAGCTTCTTGTCCCACATAGAGATTTCTCAGGAGACAGATGAGGTGATCAGGCACTCCCATTTCTTTAAGAGCTTGCCATAGTTTGCTGTGGTCGACACAGTCAAATGCTTTTGCATAGTCAATGAAGCAGAAGTAGATGTTTTTCTGGAACTCTATAGCTTTCTCCATAATCCAGCGCATGTTTGCAATTTGGTCTCTAGTTCCTCTGCCCCTTTGAAATCCAGCTTGCACTTCTGGGAGTTCTCGGTCCACATACTGCTTAAGCCTGCCTTGTAGAATTTTAAGCATAACCTTGCTAGCATGTGAAATGAGCGCAATTGTGCAGTAGTTGGAGCATTCTTTGGCACTGCCCTTCTTTGGGTTAGCTTTTCTTTAATCCCTCAAGTTTAACTTTCCTTCTTCTCCAACCCCCAACTCCCTTTCCTTTTACTCATTAAAATGGGGACATTTCAGCCAATGACCACAAGGTGGAACATTTTGCATATGGCACAAAGCATCCGCTTCTCTTGAAATTTAAGACAGGGTGGGTGCTATCCAGGCCCAAAGTACCATGAGAGCAAACTTGCAAAGTTCGATTTTGGACAAGATGCAGACGGGGAAGGGAAGCAAAGGACACTTCTGCTTCCTGCACCCACTGTGTCAGCGTCAGATCTGAAGCCTCCTTAACTTTGGCTGAAGGGTAAGTCACAAGGATCGCCATCACCAGCTATTTTTTTCTTAAAACAGTTATATGTTGCTTTTCCAACACATGCTCAAAGCCTCTTAGAACAGTGGAGAGAGGGAAACTACAAGAATAAAATAAAAAAGCAAGAAAAGCACACAAACGGAGCAACTACAATATATACCAGCCAATCTCAGGTCTTCTTCAGATCACCTGTTTATTGAGAATTCACTCTGAGGTTAGACAATGTCTTCTGATTTGTTTGCGTGGACAGGCGGAGTCCCCCAAACCCCAGGCGACCCCCTGAGCAGAATAAAGACGCAAGACAACGTGCTATGGGATTCAAATTGGCCACAACTTTATTAGGATTCAGCTGCAGGGAGACCTTGGCTCAGGCAATGGGCGTTACCCTCCCCAGTCCCCAGCCGGGGTTCTGGGAGGCTTCGGGGTTATCCAAATGTATGGGGGTTGGGGCTGGCTCTGGAGAACGTATGTTCAAGCAGAGAGAGCCTGCCCTCCGTTCGCCGCTGCTGGAAGGGAGAAGCGATGACACCGATTGGTATGGCCACCGCTTCCCCCAATACCCCGATCTTGTCGCCGCAAGGGGGTGAGGTCTCCGCCTCACGCCCCTCCCTCTAGGAAAATCGCCAAATAATTCCGCCCAAGGCCTGAAACCGCCAAAGTTGTGACGTATTGCTACGGGAAAGGCAAAACCTGCCAATGCAGGAAAATTCCTTTCTGGCCCTTCCACAGTGACCTTGACGTAGCAGCGCCTGTGTACCTGTGGAAAAAAGGTTAACCTGCAAAAGAAACTTGAATGAGGGTGTGGAGGGTGGGAGAAGCTCTGGAGCCAACTGGTGCTTGGAGGTAAGATTCAAATTCTATTGTGTGAGCTGGAAAGTCTCTCCCCTTACCTGGCCATCCACTGGCAACACCTCCCCAGGCAGGAATAGACGCTAGGCCCGGGGGCCGGATGCGGCCCAATCACCTTCTAAATCTGGCCCACGGACAGTCCAGGAATCAGCATGTTCTTACATGAGTAGAAT
The DNA here is from genome assembly GCF_963506605.1 of Zootoca vivipara. Lineage (NCBI taxonomy): Eukaryota > Metazoa > Chordata > Lepidosauria > Squamata > Lacertidae > Zootoca > Zootoca vivipara. Next base: position 14,400,754 of record NC_083277.1, read on the forward strand.
GTGTCCTTTTATTTAAAATGCATCTCTAAGTTATTAGTGGGGCATAGGAATTTGTTCATTTTTTTTTCAAAATATAGACCGGCCCCCCACAAGGTCTGAGGGACAGTGGACCGGCCCCCTGCTGAAAAAGTTTGCTGACCCCTGCCCTAAGCCATTCCTCATAAGGCATTGTTTCCAGGCCTTTGACCATTTTGGTTGCCCTCCTCTGGACACGTTCCAGCTTGTCAGTATCCTTAGCAGCGCAACAGTAAAACAGAAGGAGGAAGGCTTCGATTACAATTGGGGGGGGGATGCAAATTAGAAGTGCAACAGTAAAATCAGAAGCTCATGAGCATGTTTGGCTTCCAAAGCAAAGTTCGCAAACCGGAACACTGACTTCCAGGTTTGCAGCGTTCGAGTTCCAAGTTGCTCGGGAACTAAGCTGTTCGAAAACCAAGGTACCACTGTAAATAGATGATAGTCAAAAATAAAACAAAGAGAAACCAGCCCTCATAACATCCACAGGAAGCCCTGGCAGCGCATGAATAACAAACAATATCATCACACCATCTTAGTCTATCAGAAGCCTGGTGGGAAATGATAAGTCTTGCATTCCTCATCAATGTCCCAGTCACACTCTGACCTAACCACAAAAGCCCTGAGCAGATTTGTTGCACTAGGGCTACAGCGTGCTTTAATCCACTTTAATTGTGCAAACCTAAACTTCCGGTATGCGCCCTTGCAAAATGCTGACAGACGGGAGGTGACAAGGGACATCCCTGTTCATGAAATCCCATCAGCCTGACCAGAAGGAAGAATCATAGAATCATAGAGTTGGAAGAGACCACAAGGGCCATCCAGTCCAACCCCCTGCCAAGCAGGAAACACCATCAAAGAAGGTTGTGCAGCACTTTGGAAAGGCTAGAAAGAATCAGTGCAGTCGGGGGCAGGGGTTAGCATGTCAGACCAGGAGCTGGGAGACCAGGGTTCAAATTCCCACTTGGCCATAAAGTTCGCTGAGTGACCTTGCGCCACTCAGCCTGACCTGCCTCGCAGGGCTGTTGTGGCGATTAGCAGATGAGGAGGGGGAACTCTGTGCACCCCCTCGAGCTTTTTGGAGAAAAGGTGGGGTTGAAAAGACAGGTGAATGGTTCCCAAGAGAGCTCAGTCCTCAGATTCAGGGTGAGTCCTGCTTCTTGTGGCGGACTTTATATTAACTTGGAGAAGAAGAAGAAGAAGAAGAAGAAGAAGAAGAAGAAGAAGAAGAAGAAGAAGAAGAAGAAGAAGAAGAAGAAGAAGAAGAAGAAGAAGAAGTGGAGGAGGAGGAGGAGGAGGAGGAGGAGGAGGAGGAGGAGGAGGAGGAGGAGGAGGAGGAGGAGGAGGAGGAGGAGGAGGAGGAGGAGGAGGAGGAGGAGGGAGAAGAGTTTGGATTTGATATCCCACTTTATCACTACCCGAAGGAGTCTCAAAATGGCTAACATTCTCCTTTCCCTTCCTCTCCCACACCAAACACTCTGTGAGGTGAGTGAGGCTGAGAGACTTCAGAGAAGTGTGACTAGCCCAAGGTCACCCAGCAGCTGCATGTGGAGGAGCGGAGACACGAACCCAGTTCCCCAGATTACGAGTCTACCGCTCTTAACCACTACACCACACTGGCTCTCAGAGATGTGATTGAAGCAAGTCTGGAGTCAAGGCCTGCCAGAGGGTTGATAGAGGAAGAGACAGGGAACCCTAGCTATTCATTTGGTATCATATGTGGCTGCCAAGCGTGTGAGGGATTCGGGGGTTCGCACCCACTCTCCGTGACTCCTCCACACTGATGTGCATGCCAGCCAAACCCTCTGCAGCCAGGCGTTCAGCACCCACAGCCTTCTCAGATACAGAGGTGCACACACAGGACTACGGTAGCTCCAGACGGGCAAGAACTCTGGCCAATCAGGGGTCGTGTTCGCAGGGAGGAGTTCCTTCCTCCTGCATATATTACCAAACAGGCAGCTGAGGGGTATGTCCACTGCAGGTGTAGGAACGCAGGGGGACTGTGTTTAAGGAAGCTTTTAATGTTTAATAGATTATTGTATTTTAATATTCTGTTGGAAGCTGCACAGAGTGGCTGGGGAAACCCAGCTAGATGGGCGGAATATAAATAATAAATTGTTGTTGTTGTTGTTGTTAATTGGCACGACCTCACTTTTGCCTTCACACCTTCCACATGAATATAGGGCTAAAGTCTTGCAGGTATGGGGATCCCAGGGCATGCTGGGTTTCATAAGCCCAAACCAGCAAACTGATTTACCTGGAAATGCATTAGCAGCCAATATCTCTGACAAAGCAAGGATTGTTAAGGTTGCCAAAAGTTGTTGAGTTTTGGGTTGTTGTTGTTTTTTTTAAGGCCATTTTTCTATTTACTTGCCTTAGATCCAAAGTGCTGCCTTTTGGAAATTCCCTCCGGACGTCAATTCCGCCTTTGAAATCCCGGTAATGTCTGGGGAAATCAGGGTGTATGGCAGCCCTACATTTGTATTACAATTAATATCAAAATCAAAATGATAATGATTCAGACTGGTCTCCTCTCTTTCTCTCTCCTTCTCTCCCCATCACTTCCTCTATGTTCTGGTTCTCATCCCCCATTTCTTTTCCTTACCCCTCCCCCACCCTTGGATGCTGTTATTCGCCTGGCAAATCCCTTTCTACCGAAGGATGCTTAGCTTCTGCTTAGAGTGGCAGATGTTTTCTTCTTGTCTCATTCCCCTAGAGAGAGCAGAGGCAAGTTTTCAGGTGACGGGGGAGTGTTTACTGCGGGCAGATCCATAGCGCAGATTTAAAACACTTGTTTAAAAGCACGTTACTTCCCCGTAGAATCACGGGAACCGTTTGTCAAAGGTGATGGGAATCTCTGTCTAGGGGAAACTACAGTTCCCAGGATTCTATAGGGGAAGCTGTGTGCTTTAAATGTGCATTGGATGTGCTTCAAATAAATGGTGTGGATATGCCCTTAGCTCAAGGCCATAAGGAGCAAGGAAGCCGGCCACAGCCTCATTCATACGCAACAAACCCCATCTTATAAACCATGGCTTGCCTGATTGGGAATAAAGTCATGGGCCCATGTTTTCCTTGCTTCATATTCTGCTTCAGCAAAGATTTCCTGGTTTCTCAAACCAGTTTCTGAACTGGGAAACTCTGAGCTCCTCAAGCAGAGGTGAACTAGAACACAGACAGGCTGGGAATGAAATGCCCGAGTTTATTTCATGGCAGGGGAGATGCCATGCCTAGAGTATCTCATATTTGCCAGTGCCTTGCATGTTAAATAAATAAACTCTCCTCAGAGAGAAACCCAAATGATCTTAAACAAAAGGTTATGTTAGAATGCAGGGCTAAACGTATTTGAAATTGGTTGTCTGTTCAGAACTCAATTATTTAAATCAGAGCAGTATGTGTGCTTGGAAGGACCTACCATCTTACATTAACGGTACCCATAAAAAGAGGGGAAGGAAGGAAGGAAGGAAGGAAGGAAGGAAGGAAGGAAGGAAGGAAGGAAGGAAGGAAGGAAGGAAGGAAGGAAGGAGAGATGACCCCACTGACCCCAGCTTCAGAGTTCAGCTACCCACCAGGAGGCCAAACCCTCTCTCTCTCTCTCTCTCTCTCTCTCTCTCTCTCTCTCTCTCTCTCTCTCTCTCTGCCCCAGAGGAGATGCCACCTCGTTAGACAGAGCCGCTAATCATCTGGCGTCCAGGGCGATTATCTGGGATGGGTCACATGATTCCAATCCCAGCTGACCCCCCCACCCCACCCCCTTCGTGGACCAGCTTGGCCAATCTGACTCAATCAGATATTCCGACTCTGACAAACTAGAGAGCTCAGCAAAGCCCCAGAGCAACCCTGGCCATACAGACGGCGGCAGCAGCCGTAGCCGCAGGAGCCCTGGTTTCCTCAGCCAGACCTTCTGCTGCTCTCTAGCCCACTAGCCTAGTCCCCTCCCAGAAAGCCCAGATGTCCTGAGGACTCCCCCGCCTGCCCTCCCTCCCCCTCCAGAATTACTCTCCCCTCCTGGCAGCCAGCCCCACCGTTTCATTTCACTGGAATTAAGGCTTTCTCCTGCACTCTCTCCCCAGTTGCTCCCTCTTTCCAGAGAAGCTCTTCCTGGCTCCCCCTGCTGAGAATTGCCTGGGCTCCTGAGGACCCCTAAGCTCTACTCCCAATGAGCTCTGGGCTGGGGGCCCCATCCCTCCCTCCCACCCCAGAGGACCCCCCTCCTCCGGCCCGCGGCACCCGCCTCCCGCGCCCCTTCCTCCGCAGCCTCCGGACGCTCTTCGAGATCCTGGATGACCAGCGGAGCGGGACCGTCCACGTCTCGGAAATCGAGAGCCGCTGGGGCCGTGGGGGCTGTGGGGTGAGCCCCCTGGGGGACAACGAGAGGTGCCAGCTCCCTCGCGGTGTGCTCCAGGCCTTGCAGCAAGTGGCAGAGCCTTGCGGAGGGTATTTAAGTTTCCCCCGCCTGGTGGCCGGGCTGAGAATTGCCCTCCTCCGGGCCGAAGAAGAAGAGCAGAAGGAGGCCATGAAAGCTGGAGAGTCGGGCGCTGGAGTCGGCGGGCAGGCTGGGGATGGGCAGAACTCAACTTCGCAGTCGATGAAGAACTTGAGTCGGATACGTAAGTAAGAGAGGAGGAGGCCAGGAGGCCTGGGTTTGGGGTCAAGGGTGTTGCTGTGGGGCTGGAGCACAAAACCAGGATTCCTGGATAGTGACAACTGGGGTGCTTTTATTCTTGGGAAAGAGCTTGCGGCAGGAGAGAGAAATATCAGGACAAGAGTAGTAAGCCAACATGGTGCCTGTCAGGTGTTTTGGACTACAACTCCCATCGGTCCCAGGGAGCACGGCGGTGATGGGAGTTGTAGTCCAAAACATCCAGCGAGCACCACATTGTCTGCCTTAGGGCTCCTGGGTCCTCTGGGAATGTGTGTGTCGGTAGCTTTGAGGAGGTGGAGGAGGGGAACCACAGGCCTTCTGATATCAGTCTCACTGGGGCTCAGGTTAATGAATTGATTGTTGTTGTTTGGACGTTTAGTCGTGTCCAACTCTTCGTGACCCCATGGACCAGAGCACGCCAGGCACTCCTGTCTTCCACTGCCTCCCGCAATTTGGTCAAACTCTTGTTTGTAGCTTCAAGAACACTGTCCAGCCATCTCGTCCTCTGTCGTCCCCTTCTCCTTGCGCCTTCCATCTTTCCCAACATCAGGGTCTTTTCCAGGGAGTCTTCTCTTCTCATGAGGTGGCCAAAGTATTGGAGCCTCAGCTTCAGGATCTGTCCTTCCAGTGAGCACTTGGGGCTGATTTCCTTCAGAATGGCTAAGTTTGATCTTCTTGCAATCCATGGGACTCTCAAGAGTCTCCTCCAGCACCATAATTCAACGTGTCTTTGTCCATGGAGTTTTCTTGGCAGGGATACTGGAGTGGCTTGCCGGTTCCTTCTCCAGGTGGATCACGTTTGGTCAAAACATAACTTCTCTAAGTTATTTAAGCCCCTTTGCCACGACAAGGCAGTGATCCATGAAGGGGTAATGAATTGATTACCAGGGGGCAATTAATTAAATTGGACTTGGTCTTGGACTAAATTGGACTATGCTCCTGCTTCTGTTCTTGGGGGAACGGCCAGAGCACATGGTTTTGCAGGTTTAATACCCAGCCTCTCCAGGTAGGGTTGCTGGGGAAAGTTCCCCAAATGCTTCTGGCATTTGTTCTGTGTGGAGAGTGTGCACAACGATGAGCTCGGTGGTCTGACTATGCCCCTATAATCAACGTGGGATGTAGGGGACCCGGGTGGGTTGCAGAAGAGAGTTGAGTTTCCATTTGGCTCCTTCCAAGTTGCTGGGTCTACAGGGCTTAAGCAACAAGCTGAAAAGCTGGTTCCTGGGACAGGACAGGATGGGAGGGAGGTCAAGCAATAAGGAAAATTGTTAAGAGAATCCAGAGTTTGATCCAGGGGTCTGTTCACATTACCCCCTTAGAGCACAGTGAAGTTGCTGGAGGTTTTTTGGGGCTGCATTTCACAGCTCTTCTCGCCTGCTCACATCAGCATAATGTGTTTTCCGTATGCAGAAGTGGGCTAGGGAGGAATCAGCACAGGACACATTTTGGATAACGTCCTGTGTTGGGGGATTGAAAGCCCAGCATTGGAAACGCAGTGAGTACACAGTGATCACACACACCAGCAAGGCAGGAGACCTCCCCTGTTTGCTGAGTTTGTTCTCGCGTTGTCAGTTGACCAGATCAGCTTGATGTGCAGAAGTCAAGAGGTGGTGCTTTTCTGTGGCATGGAGATCAGTCATACCGCTCTCTAATGTTTCCCTAAGGAGTATCTCTGTTAGCCTTTCGCAGCAAAAACAACAAAGAGCCTTGCGTTTACCCTTTTAAATTCTAACAAGTTTATTGCGGCATGAGTTTCTGCAGACTATCATCCACTTCGTCAGACGTACGGGAGTGTCCATTAAACAGCACAGGAGCTTTAAAAGCCCTAGCTAGTGTGACTCGGGTTGAGAGAGGCAGAGCAGTGTGGTGGTTAGCACAATGAAATCCCATGACACTCCCTCTGTGCCGCTGGAGAAGCCTCCTACCTCCCCGCCTGATCTACCTCGCAGGGTTGTTGTAAGGATAAGAGTGGGAGAATTATGTGTGCTGCCATGAGATTCTTGGAAGAAAGCCGTTCTTTTCGCACACATTCTGATCAATTGCGTTGGGAGTGGGGATTCAAGTCAGACTCAGACTTTACCCTCTCCTCTGCTCCTGTTGTTGTTGTTGTTGTTGTTGTTGTTGTTGTTGTTCTTCTTCTTCTTCTTCTTCTTCTTCTTCTTCTTCTTCTTCTTCTTCTTCTTCTTCCTCTTCCTCTTCCTCTTCCTCTTCCTCTTCCTCTTCCTCTTCCTCTTCTATAGGTGCCTTTCACCCTAAGGTCCCAAGGCAGCGTACAGCATCAAAACACAATATTAAAATTATTTATTTATTTATTTATTTATTTATACCCTGCCCATCTGGCTGGGTTTCCCCAGCCACTCTGGGCGGCTTCCAACAGAAATATAAAATAAAATAATCTATTAAACATTTCAAAGCCTCCCTAAACAGGATTGCCTTCAGATGTCTTCTAAAAATCTGGTAGTTGTTTTTCTCTCTGACATCTGATGGGAGGGTGTTCCACAGGGCGGGCGCCACCACCGAGAAGGCCCTCTGCCTGGTCCCTTGCAACTTGGCTTCTCGCAATGAGGGAACCAACAGAAGGACCTTGGTACTGGTTTTACAGTTTAAAACAACTCACTATCATAAAAAGACCTGCGGGGCATAGGGCTGCATCCAAATTTAATTAAGTAATTAATTAATTAATAAGAAGGGTCCCAAAAAACACACCAAACACCCCATACACCTCATGTGTCAAAAGCCAAGGGAAAAGAGGTGTGTCTTTATTTTGCTTATTTGAGGCACACGAGAGTCAGAAAGGAGCAAATAGTATAGCTTTCTTGAAAAAGTACCATTTTGGACCGTGTGGGTGGCTGGGGATATAGTCCTCTTCAAATGCCCCACATCCAAAGCTCTCCCCAACAGAGAGAGCAAGCATGAAAACGCTACCCCAAAACTATTCCCCTGGACCTGCCGTTAGCTTTTTTTACAAGCATAAAGTGTTTGTAGAGCCAGTGAGGTGTAGTGGTAATCTGGTGAACCGGGTTCGATTCCCTGCTCCTCCACATGCAGCTGCTGGGTGACCTTGGGCAAGTCACACTTCTCTGAAGTCTCTCAGCCCCACTGACCTCACAGAGTGTTTGTTGTGGGGGAGGAAGGAAAAGGAGAATGTTAGCCACTTTGAGACTCCTTCGGGTAGTGATAAAGCGGGATATCAAATCCAAACTCTTCTTCTTCTCTTCTTTGTTATGAAGTCCAGGTAACAAGCTAACCTCCTCCCGCCTATCACCACGTAAGATGCAAGTTCTATTGTACCTCTCAATTTGGGGGTACAGACCATGTGGCCCTCCGTCCCTTGCCGCACTACATCTCCCATCAACCCCAGCCATGGTGGTTAGGCGGTGATGAAGAGCCATCGTTTAGCAACATCTGCCCCCCCCCCCCCAGATTCACTCCAGACTTGCAACCCTTCTTTTTAGGAGACATCGGTGGGGCAGGGCAGGCCCAGGCCTCTCTTCTTTGCTTGCATGGCACGCTGCTTTGGACGATGGCCGGCAGGGCGGATTTGATTTCTAGAGGGGTGCTGGGCATACTGCAGGTTGTGGAGATTTGGGGCAGCTGCTGTTTTTGCGGCATGGCAACAGAAGGGTGTGTTTGTGTGTGTGTGTTTGGAGCTGTGTGATCAGAAGGAAAAGGGGGGAGAGAGAAATAAACACAGCAAGGGGGAGAAGGGAAATGGGTGGGAGGGTGGGCACCTCTGCTTTTCCACCTCTGCAAACACGCTCTTTCTCTCTCTCCTGCCTCTGCGCCCCTGGCAAGCCTGCGGCAACTCAGCCACATCACCATACGGCCAAGGGTTTAGCGCTCCTGATCCTGTCTCCCCAGCCATAGAGACGACCAATCCTCTTACCCGGCTGCTCTGATCCACCCCCTCCCACTTCCACCCCCACCCCCAGCTCCCCAGTAAGGCGCTTTTGTTAATGGGCCACGCATCGGACAGCCCCAGAGGCTGGAGTTGAGGAGTGGGAGTGGGATTAGACGGCATAAATAACCTGCCTGCCCACCCCCACATCTCTCCTCCAGCCTGTCCCTCTCCAGCAACATGTGCAGTTGCCCAACATCCATCGGTTTCTCTATTAGGAAGGCCAGGATTTCAAACACACACACTTGAAACCTGGCAGAGCTGCTGCCAGTCAGTGTGGGAAATACTGAGTTAGATGGAATAGTTGTCTGATTCCGCTTCAGGTATTATTTCTGGCCTCTGTCTGTCTCCAAAGACAGGGGAAGAGTGTGCTCTCTGCCGTGCACATTTGGGCAGGTTCATTTCCTCAGCTCCCGCGTTTATGTCTCACCTGCAGCTCTCTTTGCAAAGCAAGCTGGGTGCGTTTGGGTCGATTTGCCTGTGGTTAGTTCTCCCTCTGCACTCACAGCCCCAGAGTTGTGATCAGGGCCGGATTTAGGTTTGATGAGGCTCTAAGCCAGGCATCCCCAAACTTCGGCCCTCCAGATGTTCTGGACTACAATTCCCATCACCCCTGACCACTGGTCCTCTTAGCTAGGGATCATGGGAGTTGTAGGCCAAAACCTCTGGAGGGCCGCAGTTTGGGGATGCCTGCTCTAAGCTACTGAAGGTAATGGGGCCCTTTAAATGTCCAGCTGTCCTTTGTCAACAACAAATTGTCGCTTTTGTGTGTGTGCTGAATATATGCTACATCCAAAGTGTGCATGCACACGAAAGCTCATACCTATGACAAAGTTAGTTGGTCTCTAAGGTGCTACTGGAAGGATTTTGTTTGTTTGTTTGTTTTGTTTTGACTATGTCAGACCAACACGGCTACCTACCTGTAACATATGCTATTTATGGACCCAATAGGTATCTAAAGCCATTTGCACATATTGCCATGCAACCAGTCTATGCAGAATCATAGAATCATAGAATCATAGAATCATAGAGTTGGAAGAGACCACAAGGGCCATCCAGTCCAACCCCCTGCCAAGCAGGAAACACCATCAAAGCATTCCTGACAGATGGCTGTCAAGCCTCTGCTTAAAGACCTCCAAAGAAGGAGACTCCACCACACTCCTTGGCAGCAAATTCCACTGCCGAACAGCTCTTACTGTCAGGAAGTTCTTCCTAATGTTTAGGTGGAATTTTCTTTCTTGTAGTTTGAATCCGTTGCTCCGTGTCCGCTTCTCTGGAGCAGCAGAAAACAATCTTTCTCCCTCCTCTATATGACATCCTTTTATATATTTGAACATGGCTATCATATCACCCCTTAACCTTCTCTTCTCCAGGCTAAACATACCCAGCTCCCTAAGCCGTAAGGTAAAGGTAAAGGTAAAGGGACCATTAGGTCCAGTCATGACCGACTCTGGGGTTGCGGCGCTCATCTCGCATTATTGGCCGAGGGAGCCGGCATACAGCTTCCGGGTCATGTGGCCAGCATGACGAAGCCGCTTCTGGTGAACCAGAGCAGCACACGGAAACGCCGTTTACCTTCCCGCCGGAGCAGTACCTATTTATCTACTTGCACTTTGATGTGCTTTTGAACTGCTAGGTTTGCAGGAGCAGGGACTGAGCAACGGCAGCTCACCCCATCACGGGGATTCGAACTGCCAACCTTCTGATCGGCAAGCCCTAGGCTCTGTGGTTTAGCCTGCAGAATGTAGGCACCCTATATATAGAAATGAGCAAACCAGTGATATTTTAGGGAGCAGGCTAGCAAGTGGGGCCCGTGATTTACATCATAGGAGCCTACACAACACAAAATACTGTTGTTGTATGTAGACTTTATTTTATTTGTTTTTTATCTTATATTTTGGAAATGTACATCCAGGGTTTTTTTTCTTTAGTTTTTTTTTGGGGGGGGGCCAAGAGAGTGGGGCCCTAAGCTATACCTTGTTTAGCTTATATGTAAATCCGGCACTGGTTGTGGTCCCTCGCTTCTCATACGCCTGAAACTCTCCCCACCCCTCCCCAACAGCTGATGCAGCGAACTTTTCTCCTCCCGTGTCCGCTGGATTCTGACCACACGTTCATCAGGGTGGATTTGATTTAAATCAAATCGATTTAAATCACGATTTAAATCACTAGACAGTAAGACTTGATTTAAATCTTTTTTTTAACAGAAAAACTTATTCTTGCTAGTATAATCTTAATATTTACAACCAGATGAAGGTTTCCTTTTTTTGAATAATAAATTTTCAGAGTAGCTTTTTTACAGTTATATCAAAAATCACTGGTTTGGTTATACTACATTATTAGAAATGAGCTGATGCCCAAAGAATGGATCTTTCCCCCTTTGCAAAAAAGCTGCACAACTGTGCATAGCTGCCAAGTCTCCCGTATTCCCCGGGAAACCCCCGTTTTCCCAGCTGTTCCCACCTCACAGTTGTGCCATTTTTTTGCAAAGGGGGAAAGCTCCATTGGGGGGGGGGTCAGCTCAAAGTTGTGCAGCTTTTTTGCAAAGGGGGAAAGCCCCATTTTTTAAAGCATCAGCTCAAAGTTGTGCAGCTTACCTTGCAAAGGGGGGGGAATCCTGTTTTTATGGAGTTCAACTCACAGTTCTGCAGCTTCTTTAGGAAAGGAAAGGAAAGGGAGCCATTTCTACAGTTTCCAGACAGATAATATAAGCAGCCAGTCACATGTCGCTGGGCAAACACAACAATGGAAGCCTGGGCAAGGGGGTGGGGCCGGGAAGGGAGCTAGCTTCTCTTATCTCCCCCCCAATCTCTTGCAATCAGCTGCTGAGCGGGTTCTCTTTCCCTCTTGTTAGCCTTTAGCTCTTTCTATTTTAAAAAAAAGCAGCAGGATCTGCTTTTCACCCCTGGGCAATCCAGCTCCAGGGACCATGCAACCGCTCCATAAGACGCACAGACATTTCCTCTTAATTTTTAGGAGGGAAAAAGTGCGCCTTATGGAGCGAAAAATGTGGTAGTTTATTAAATGAATGTTCTGGGCCAGGCGTAGGCAAACTCTGGCCCTCCAGATGTTTTGAGACTACAGTTCCCATCATCCCTGGCCATTGGTCCTGTTAGCTAGGGGTGGTGGGAATTGTAGTTCCGAAACATCTGGAGGGCCGGAGTTTGCCTATGCCTGTTCTGGGCTGTTGTACGATAGGGCCGGGCCGGCACACAGACACGTTTGTGTTTTATCCCCCTGTATTAAAGGGCAACTCACTTTTGCTTTGGCAAATGTCAGTTTATCTTGGCAAGAGTTTGGAGGGGGCGGCGGGGAGGGCAGGCCTTTCCCTTGCATTAACTTGATCCTGGCGGGAGATTCCCAAATGCATGCCAGGTTGAATGAAATCAGAGCAGGGAAAGAAGAAGAGACAATGGGGGTCTTCAGAGCCAAGTAGGTGGGAGTGGGACATTAGGATAAGTAACAGGATTCTATAGGTTGGGAACGAAAGGCTCCTGGACCCATTGCCGATTGACAGTTGATATCCCAGCTGCTGTCCACAGTGGCGTAGGGGAGAGTTTGGCAGCTCTCAGTGCCTGGCACTGGGCCACAGGCATCCCTCCATCTGCTGAGTTGGCCAGGAACTGCCTTATTGTCTTGGCGGCTGCCACTCAATCTGTAGCTGCCGACTGGCACCATACATCCCGTGAACTGTGGATCTTGTGCACAGGGCCGTCTTAAGTGTATTGGGCGCCGTGGCGCGATGATCCCTCCGGCGCCCTTCGCGCTCCGCCGGGCAGGGCCAGCCAGGGCGGGCAGCCGGAGGGCGTGGCACGGCAGGCAGGGACGCTGCCAGCTGTGCTCCGCCTCAGCCTGCTCGGCTGAAGCGGCAGAGCGGCACTGCAGTCCAGGGAGCCCTAACTGCCACCCCGACAGGTTTGCCTACAGAGCATTGTGGGGCAGAGCCTGCCCACACTCCTTCAAGTCACAGCGAGCGCAGACAGCGCTGCCCCACAATGCTCCACGGCACCTCATGTGCCACGGAGCATTGTGGGGCAGCGCTGTCTGTGCTCGCTGTGACTTGAAGGAGTGTGGGCAAAAGGTAGCCCTGTTCCTCTTCCCTGCCGCCCCTCGACGGAGGACCTGGTACCCTGGAGAGCTGGTGCCACTCAGTGTTGACAGTACTGAGCTCCATGAACCAATGGTCTGACTCAGGGCAGTCTCGAGCAGGTTGCGCGCCCTAGTGCTGAGGGGCGGAGATCGCTCCGGCGCCCTCGCAGGGCGCAGCATGGCTTCCGCGTGGCTTTGCCGCACAGCGCCCTGCCTACTGGCCTGGCGCCCTGGCGCCCCACACCACCGGGACTCTACCTAGAGCCGGCCCTGGTCTGACTCAGTTAGAAGACTGCTTCCTGTGTCCCTAATGGCTGCTTTTTCCACCCTGGCATGGCAACATGTTCCTGCCACAACTTCCCTCTGCCACATCGACGGAAGAAGCCAGGCCTGCTATGCACCTGGTCACCCTCGACGCAGCAGGAACAGCAAGCGCTGGAATACAGGATATAGGGACACAGGCAGAAAGCAGGGGGAGGGGCCCCTTGGGGCCTTCGTTTGCTTTTTTTTTTTAACGAGCGCTTTGTTCCTCATTAATTCTGTCCCTGAGAAGTCAGCCAGGGCAATCAATCCCGCTGGACCTCCGCCAGCCTGGGCTCAGTTAATCAATGAGCCCCTGTAATTAGTGGCTCTAATTAAAGCAACTGGGATGTGGCAGAGAGAGAGAGAGAAAAGTCCATTTCAGAAGGGGGGTGAACCACAACGAAAGGCAAAAAGGGGCCTCTCCCCCCCCCTTTTAAATGGTCGCAACCCTGTGCCTTTAAGAGCATCCTGACATTAAGGCTGTCAGGCAGGTGGAGGTCCACCTGTGGCTCCTTTCCGGGAAAAGGCTCATGTGCTAAAATGTGTGTGAAGGAAGCCACTGGAAGAACAGGGAGTAAGGGACAGGGAACACGATGGCAACTGTATTGTCAAGGCCTTAAGGACCACAGAACTGCCCTGAATCCATGTGGAGACATTTTCCCCATCCCCATTCCTCCCCTGTTCTCTTTATTGTTTTCTGGGCAACAACTTAAGGTGTTAGTTTTTCCACGTAAGGGTGCTTCCAGACAACCTGCCTACTGAGCATTTATTTAACAACACAATTTATAAATTGCTTTACTGTAAAAGAACGTAAGATGAACGTAAGATCTAGGAGTCTTGGTAGACCACAAACTTGACATGAGTCAGCAGTGTGATGCAGCAGCTAAAAAAGCCAATGCAATTCTGGGCTGCATCAATAGGAGTATAGCATCTAGATCAAGGGAAGTAATAGTACCACTGTATTCTGCTCTGGTCAGACCTCACCTGGAGTACTGTGTCCAGTTCTGGGCACCACAGTTCAAGAAGGATACTGATAAGCTGGAACGTGTCCAGAAGAGGGCAACCAAAATGGTCAAAGGCCTGGAAACGATGCCTTATGAGGAACGGCTTAGGGAGCTGGGTATGTTTAGCCTGGAGAAGAGAAGGTTAAGGGGTGATATGATAACCATGTTCAAATATATAAAAGGATGTCATATAGAGGAGGGAGAAAGGTTGTTTTCTGCTGCTCCAGAGAAGCGGACACGGAGCAACGGATTCAAACTACAAGAAAGAAAATTCCACCTAAACATTAGGAAGAACTTCCTGACAGTAAGAGCTGTTCGGCAGTGGAATTTGCTGCCAAGGAGTGTGGTGGAGTCTCCTTCTTTGGAGGTCTTTAAGCAGAGGCTTGACAGCCATCTGTCAGGAATGCTTTGATGGTGTTTCCTGCTTGGCAGGGGGTTGGACTGGATGGCCCTTGTGGTCTCTTCCAACTCTATGATTCTATGATTCTATGATTCTATGATTCTATGAACCCTTCCCGGCTGCATCGGGGCTGTGGCCCACCTAAGTCCTACATCCTGTTCTCACAGGGGGGAAAAACATGAAATGGGATGCATGGGGCGCTAAACCACTGAGCCTCTTGAATTTGTCCTAATCTTCTTTCAGAGCTTTCCAGATTTTTGGTCATCACTTCCTCCAGTGGGAGTGAGTTCCATAGCTGAATGATGCTCTCCATCGCCAGTGTGGTGTAGTGGTTAAGAGCGGTGGACTCGTAATCTGGTGAACCGGGTTCGCGTCCTCCACATGCAGCTGCTGGGTGACCTTGGGCCTAGTCACACTTCTCTGAAGTCTCTCAGCCTCACTCACCTCAGAGTGTTTGTTGTGGGAGAGGAAGGGAAAGGAGAATGTTAGCCGCCTTGAGACTCCTTCGGGTAGTGATAAAGCGGGATATCAAATCCAAACTCTTCTTCTTCTTCCTTTTATATGCCCTGAACCTTCCAATGTTCAGTTTAATTGGATGTTCACGAGTTCTTGTGTTGAGAGCGAAGGTGGGGAGGACCTGTCAGTGCTGCAATTCCCAGAATTCCCTGGGTGGAGGGATTGATTGTTAAAGCACTCTGGAAACTGTAGCTCTGGGAGAGGAATAGTGCGGTCTCCTAACAATGGCAAGCACCCTTAATGAACTACAGCTCCCAGAGTTTTTTGTGGGAAGCCGCGGTGGTTTAAAGCTTTAAATGTATGGTGTGACTGTCACCGATATGGCGTGGTATTCCGACGAAGATTATATTGTGGCGGGAAAAACCTACACGAGGGAGCAGTATGAGGTCCGCTATAAACAGCAGGATGCTCAAACATTTGTCACACCAAACGACAACAAATAAACCTGTAAGTTCCTTCCCCAACCCTTTCTTTTGAAAATATGTTTATGGCATAATTAATCTCTTTCTCCAGGAGAATCCGATGGGAAAGGAGTCACACGGTCTCGTAGCATCAACAGTTCCCTCTGTCAAGCTGGGAGACGCCGGAGTATCCGACTTCCGAAGGAACCGCGGAGACACACCATTTCCAATGCCTTGGAATATGATATGGTGAGGAAGCCCAGTGTGTGTCTCTCAAGGGCTCTTCCAGACCACCTGGTCACCGAGCCTCCTTTCTGATTTGTTCGCGGGGAGTTGAGACGACATCAGAACGAGTGTTAAGCCACACGTTCCAAGTGCATCTTCCCATCCCTTTCTTTATTGGGAAAAGTCCGATCTTGGGGCATTCCAATCCACTATTAGTTGTGCAACTTAAAGGTAAAAGTAAAGGGACCCCTGACCATTAGGTCCAGTCGTGACCGACTCTGGGGTTGCGGCGCTCATCTCGCGTTATTGGCCGAAGGGAGCCGGCGTACAGCTTCCAGGTCATGACAAAGCCACTTCTGGCAAACCAGAGCAGCACACGGAAACGGCATTTCCCTTCCCGCCAGAGTGGTACCTATTTATCTACTTGCACTTTGCTGTGCTTTCGAACTGCTAGGTTGGCAGGTGCAGGGACCAAGCAACGAGAGCTCACCCCGTCACGGGGATTCGAACCACTGACCTTCTGATCTGCAAGCCCTAGGCTCTGTGGTTTAACCCACAGCGCCACCCGCATCCTTTTTTATTCCTGTCATTTTTAGTAAGGCATGCCACACGCCACACCTTTATGTGCAAACGGAAAACAGTGTCTTTTCCCCCTCTTCTTTTTTCCCACCGACAGGAGGATTATTCAAGCCCCAAGAAATACAAATCAGCATCGTTAATTAATTTTAAAAACCTGCCTTCAGGCTGTAATTGTCCTTTGCGGTCGCTCGGTCCAAGGTTGTGTTTTCATCGCAAACCTCTTCCATGTGGTCCTGATGTGCATGACCTCAAAAATTGTAGTTCTGCGGGGCAGCCAGATAGCCTTGAAGCACTCCCAAACTATTATTGCCTGTGTTCTCCACAGGAGATCATGGAGGATGAAACCGAGCTGAGATTTAAGGGCGTGAAAAGAGCAGTGGTGGCTTAATCAATACAAATGTCATTGTATGGTCTCAGACCTGACGAAAGCAAACTGAAATTGCAAAATCCTACAATTTCTGGCATGCACTGGCTTAAAACCCATGGTACTTATATGAACCAAGGACAAGAACAATCCAAGCTGCCACGAAACTAACTAAAACTCTTAAGGAGTCTTTGCAGTAGAAAAGAGAAATCCATCAACGGTTTCTGTGATTTGTTTTGTGTCAACAAAGTAATTGTGTCAACCCCAA
Organism: Zootoca vivipara; assembly: GCF_963506605.1. Classification (NCBI taxonomy): domain Eukaryota; kingdom Metazoa; phylum Chordata; class Lepidosauria; order Squamata; family Lacertidae; genus Zootoca; species Zootoca vivipara. The sequence continues at coordinate 14,417,461 of NC_083277.1, forward strand.
AAGTAGGCCAAATCCCCCCCCTGCCAGCCATTTTGTCCCCGCCCCTTCCATTGCTGCTCCCCTCACCCCACGGAGGTCCAGGCTCATGCTGAAAGGAGGTAAGACGGACAAGGCCAGATTGGAAAAGAGTGCAGTTCATATTTGATTTTAAGTGTGTGTGTGTTTGTATTAATGCACATATTGTCCAGCTTCCACACGGCTTATGTTGTTAGTTGTTTCCAGGGTGCCGGTTGGACCTGAAAGGTATGATTACTTTGTGTTTGCTTCCGGATGACCTGTTTAAAAAGCGTTCAGTCTGATGTATTTGCCTTCTCTGATCTGCTCTGTCTGCCTTCTGCGGGGAAGGGCTGCCCTCCCTCTGTAATGAGCTTTGAAAAGCACCGTCTGCAGTTGCCTGCTACATATTTCAATGCATGCCCGCTTTGGCTCTGAAGCGGCTTCCGGGCACCCAGTTTTTATCAAGCATTTGTCCTGATTTGCTCGCACAGAGTTTGGAGGGAGGACAGACGACACCAGCTGTTTACGGGGTGTTCGTTGTAGTTCGTTTGTGGGCAGCTTAGGCCACGTTGCCTCAAGCGTCACCCCACGCTTTCCAGTTTGCATTATCAGGGCCGTCTCTAGGCCTGGGCTGGGTGGCGCAATGGGCCAGGGCGCCTGGCCACCAGGGGGTGCTGCTGCCAGGGTTGGGATGGAGGAGGAGGAGGAGGAGGAGGTGGCAGCCGCCGATGCTGCTGGTTCCGCCTCCGGAGGACGGGGAGCGGGAGGCAAGCCCGGGGGCTGCTGCGGGTGCAAAGGAGTCCCCGGCTGCCGCTCCGCCCCCGCAGGTACCACGCGCGGCATCGGAGGAGGAGGAGTGATGGTGGGGGAAGGAGCCCATGCCTGCTGCCTTCGGACCCTGAACCTCTTCAGCCGAGGGGCACGCACCTCTTGAGGGGGTGCAGAGTGCAGGCGCCCACCGTGTGGGCAGTGAGAAATTGCTGCAATAATAGTAGTGGGTGGGAGGAAAGGGGCCAGAGGAGCCCCTCCGCTGCGAGGAAAGGTTGGGGGCTCTTTTGGTTTGGGGGAAAGGCGCGGGGAAAGTGACACGATCATGGCAATGATGGAGAAAGTGGGTAGAGGAAAGTCTTTTCCTCCCTCTCTCACCTAACACTCGAACTCGCGGACATCCCACGAAGCTGAATATTGGGAGATTCAAGACAGAGATAAGTGGAAAAGGCCCTTCTTCACGCAGCACAAAGGTCAGCAACTCTGGGAAACCGGGGGGGGGCGCCAGAGGGATCTTTGAACCATGGCGCTGGATAGGCTTAAGGCGGCCCTGACTTTTTGGGGTCGCCGGGGGGTGGGGTGGGCTTGTTGCTGTAGTTGAGAGTCCTGGACTAGACGACCCTTGGGGTCCCTTCTAATTCTACGGTTCTATGATACTGTAATCTTGCAAACCGAATTTGCTGGCTTGTGATTGAAATCCACCTTCGGAAATCACTATGGCCTTTGAAGCACCCAAAATTTTTAAAAAGTCAATCTAATACACCTTCGGCCAGGGCCAGCTGGCACCCCAAAAAAAGTTGAGGATATGGTTTTGAACAAGGCCCTTTTCCGCACGTTGCAATAGTTAATTGGCAAAGCTGTGCGTTCTGCTCACCTCTCTTTGCTCCCCAAGCGCATTCAGCCAGCTGGAAAGGCTGGGATTATGGCCACCATTGTCCAGGGCAACTGAGGCTTTAAAGCATATCCCACAATGCACTTGGGGGAAAGTGCTGATTTCAGCCAAATGGGGAGGGGGGGTAGATTCCGGACACTGTTCCTTTGCCCCTGGGGCAGAGGAGGGGTCTGTGGGGAAGAGGGGAAAGCAGAGGAGAAGGCCGAGGCGAGAGACGGCGAGAGGTTAGCAGCAGAGGAGAGCAGGCAACGCAAATCCACTTGAAGAAAAGGACGCGAATGTGGAAGACCAGGCGGGCGGGTGGCAGAAAAGGGCGAGGAAGGGTGGAAACGCTTTGGAAGGAAGGAAGGAAGGAAGGAAGGAAGGAAGGAAGGAAGGAAGGAAGGAAGGAAGGAAGGAAGGAAGGAGGGGTGTGAATGAGTGAATGAGGAGAGGGTTGCTGGAGGGGTGTGTGGGAGGAAAGAGGGCATCTGAAAGGGGCAAGAGCTGAGGGTGGGAGAGGGAAGCCGCTGTGGAGGAAGGTAGTGGCAGGATTTTGGGGGTTTTGGCGAAAAGTGCCTTGGAGGAAAGAGGGCCGTCGGAAAGGAGAGTCCAACGTGTGAGGAGGAATGAGGAAAAGCTCAGAGAAACATTTTTGAAGCAATTGGGGGGGGCTGGTGTGCTGTTTTAGTATTTGGCTGCGGGCGGCGGAGCTCTCCGAGACGACACTAGCCTGGAAGCAGGTGGAACGTGACTTGTGGGGAGAGAAGAAGGGGCCACCTGGGGAAGCATCCGTCAGTGTGTGACTTTTCCCCTCCTCAAGCAAGGGCGTCACTGAGGGGACCTGCCCTGCTGGGATGCCAGGGTGGCCCCCTTCCCTCCTGCTCTGGGCGTTGCTGCCTCCCGGCCCCCACTGTGCCATGATGGCTGTCCAGAGAGGCTACACCATCCTCATCGTCCCGCTGGGCACGGCCCTCAGCAGCCTGGAGGCCCTGCGCTTCTTCTTTTGGGTGAGTCTCTCTGCGGCTCAGGTAGCTGGGACCACGACAACACACACAAATCTCCACACACCTTTGTTCTGGCCTCCCTTAGACCTTACTGTACCTCCTCCCCAGACATCCAGTGTTTTCAAGTTCTAAAAAGGAATTTCTGGAACCCTAGAAATGGCTTGTTCCTCACCCCTCGAGAGAGAGCCTTGAACTTGTTCTGTGGGCAGTTGCTTCCCATAGCAGGGTCTTCTCCATGGTGGCACCTTGCCTTTGGGATTCCTTCCACTAGAAACTCCGTCGACATGCATCTCCTGGGAACGGGTTAAGCCTTTTTATTTCTCATGTTCATTCTTTGGTGTTGCACTGGACGTGCAGTTTAGCAGCCTGTTTTGTCGAAGGGGCTGCTCTGCCCTGTATTCTTGTTGCAAACCGATGTTTCGATACGGCGTGCAGTTTTCATTGTGGTTTGGAGCTTTGGGCCGTTTCATCTCATAGAATCATAGAGTTGGAAGGGGTCCTGAGGATCATCCGGTCCAACCCCTTGCAATGCAGGAATATGCAGCTGTTCCTTACGGGGATTGAACCTGCAACCTTGGCATTATCGGCCCCACGCTCTAACCAACTGAGCGGTCTCACTTTCTGAGCCGCATCGAGAACTGGCTTTGAAGTGTGGTTTCATGTTACATAGAATTGTTATGTCAAAATGCCACTTCTGCATATCAGAGTGATTGAGCGGGCATTTATGGGGTAAGGCAATCTGGTCGATAAACTTCTCCCAAGTTCTTAAGGGCAAACTAATAGGAACACCATGGAATTGGCCTGGTAGCAAACCAGCAACCAGTGCAGATTTCCTAGCACAGGTGTTATATGCTGCTTTTCTGGATGCACAGAAGCAGGATGTGTGCCCTGGGGGCACCGGTTGGCAATGGGCTCCTGCCCTCCTCCTGCTGCTTTGTCAAGTGCCCTTTCTCGGGAAGGCAGAAGGGTGTCGCTTTGCCCCTTCCTGCCTCCTCTGCCGCATTGCATCATCTGAGGCCCTTCTTCGTGTGCCTCCTCCACGTGAGGTCCAGAGGGTGGCAACACACGAACGGGGCCTTTTCTGTGGTGGCTCCTCATTTGTGGAACGCTCTCCTCAGGGAGATTCATCTGCCTCCTTCATTATAAATATTTTCAAGCGCCCTGCAAAAGCGTACCTTTTCAATCAGGTCTTGGGCTGATTAGCATTTTACAGCCTTTTAAATGTGTTTGTGGGAGTGCAGGATTATTTGTGCTTTTATCTTGTGTTTTTTTTTATTTACTGCCCTGAGATTGTTTGATGAAGGGCGATATATAAATCTAATCATCATCATCATCTTTGGTGCCTAAGACTGAAGATGAGGCCTTCTGCGCTCAAAGCATGGGTTCTATACCCACGGCTCTTTGCTACTTTGTGCTGAAATGTTGACCTCCCTCTTTGCAAGCTGGCTTCTCCCTTAGATGGAGGTCTCCTGAGCACTGCAAAGTCATTCTGTGCTGCTGAATCAAAGAAAACCCCACCCCACCCCACCCCACCCAACTCACAAGCTGGAATCCTGACTTTGCCCTCTGTCTTGCAGCTGAAGCGAATGCAAGAGCTGGAACGGGAACGGGACGCCTTGCTGCAAGGGCTGGAGATGGTTGAGCGGGTGCACGACTGGTTTCAGCGCCACCTCCTGGAGGGCCAGAGGCGTCAGAAGCACATGGGAACGGAGGCAGTAAGTACCAGGCAGGGCCCGAGGGAGAGCAGATACCACCCCTACGTGGTATCTAAAGGTGCCAAGGGTGGTCTGGCTATATTGGCACCTGGGGCAGAAAATCTCACAAGCGCATCTCGCTTCCCAGGGCAGTAAAAAGCTGCAATAAAAATAAAATAGCTAACAATTGGCAGCCCTTTCATGAGACCCAAAATCAGGTGCCTGAGGCATCTGCCTCACTCTGCTCAAGGTAAGGGCCGGCCTTGTGTGATGATGGAGAATTTGTGGCGCGACATTCAGTAGGCTGAGATACACATGAGGTTCTGTGGATTTTACATGTCCCCTTTTCAAAGCACATAGGTTTAATTTGACAACTGTCACACACATTTAGTGAACTCCCCAGCTTGGAATAAAAGGTAGCAGGGATTAGGAGACTAAGAAGATCCAGAAGGTCACTTCCAGTGTGAAATCTTTGAACTGGTTCACACAACACACTGAGCCAAATCTTGGCTTAGCAAGACCCTCGTTGACGCTGCCACACTAAGCCAAGCCAAGGTGATTATTTCAGATACACATAGGCATTTTCACACGAGCTAAAATGTCGTATATTAATTGCAAACATCCTCATACCTTTTTTCTATTTACCTTTGGGGGGGGGCGACAACTCTTCGAGATACAATTTCTGAGGGAGAGCGGGTTCCTGGTAACAACAACCAATCTGTGTCAAAGAATAAAGAGGTGGCCTGGATTTGAACCTCCTTAGTGAGAGAAGGGAGGCGAGATCCAGGCAAAGGACTTGTTAAATGGGGGGATAAGAAAAAGAAAAAATTAGAGGGGGGTTGGCAGAGGGGGTGCTGGATGGAAGAAGTTGGGCTGGAGTGGGTGAGAGATGGAGTGGGTTGAGATATAGTGCAAATAAGGGATGGATAAAACGGTTTGGAATTGGACTGCATACAGGAGTTGGTTTGGGATTTCCAGGGGCTGGTCACCGGGCGGAGGAGGGGGGATTTTAGAATAGTGGATAAGTGAGATGCTAGAATGTTAATTGTATAAGTTAGAATAATTTTAGTGAACAATTAAGAGGCTAAAGGGAATAATTAGAGTAATAAGAAATTTGTTATGTGGTATAAGTAATTTTTATATAAGGTATTATTTTAAGAATTAAATGGAGATGTTTGGTTAATTATGAAAAATTGCTAAACAGAGGTTATAATTAGACTCGGGAAGGGAGGAGCGAGGAAGTCAAAGTTATGATAGATTTATGAACATTAGATTGGTTCTTTTTATGTCTTTCTTCTTTGTTTTTTCTGTTTTGTTTTTTGCCTTTTTGCAAAAAAAATTCTTTTTTCTTTTTTGATGTTCGTTTATGATATGATGTAAGACGGTGATGTGAATGGAAACTTTAAGTTGAAAATGTCAATAAATATAATTTTTTTTAAAAAAAAACTCTTCGAGATACAATTTCTATACAGTACTGAGTTTTGTTTTGCTTTTCCCTGCTCACTGCTGTTCTTGCACAACCGCAGAGCTATTTCCCAGACCCTTACGCCAACCAGAGCTGCCTGCTGCTGGCCAAGATCCAGGAAGTGAACCTGTGCTTGAAAAACCTGCTGGCCTCTCCTGGAAAGGTCAGTTGGGACGGAGGGCCTGGGGTTGGGGCAACTCTGCCCTGGGGGGGATGCTGAAGAAGTGACTGCCTTGGGAGGGAGGAACGTCCAACCTTTCAAGTACAAGCGGATGGAAGGCGTAACAGACAGATCTCACCAGTCAGGTGCAAGTTCACAAGAAGAAGCTCTACAGAAGTGAGCAGGAACAGGATGAATACAGGTCCTCCTCATTTCCATGGGCTTTGCATAAGGCAGCTTCCCAGCAGGCTGTATCCAAATGTTAAGCACTGGGAGGAGGGGTTGCCTCCCTCGGACAACAAAATGTGAGCTAAAATAAGAACGTGGTCCATGTTGGAATAAGACTGTTTTGGATGGCTGGCACATCTGGAGACACCTCTGGCTCCTTTTTTGCCTTGCTTGCTCAAGGCACATGCCCCTAAACACATCTGCACAGTGTCTGCCTGTGATCAGAGAACAAGCACCCCCTATTATTATTATTATTAATCATTTATACCCCGCCCATCTGGCTGGGTTTCCCCAGCCACTCTGGGCGGCTCCCAGCAGAATATTAAAAACACAAGAAATGTGTGTTAGATGTCTTCTAAAAGTCAGATAGTTGTTTATTTCCTTGACATCTGATGGGAGGGCATTCCACAGGGCGGGTGCCACTACTGAAAAGGCCCTCTGCCTGTAACTTTGCTTCTCGCGGTGAGGGAACTGCCAGAAGGCCCTCAGTGCTGGACCTCAGTGTCCGGGCAGAATGATGGGGGTGGAGATGTTCCATACTGGACCGAGGCTGTTTAGGGCTTTAAAGGTCAGCACCAACACTTTGAATTGTGCCCGAAAATGTGCTGGGAGCCAATATAGGTCTTTCAGGACCGGCGTTATGTGGACGTGGCGGACACTCCCAGTCACTAGTCTAGCTACCGCATTCTGGATTAATTGCAGTTTCCGGGTCACCTTCAAAGGTAGCCCCATGTAGAGCGCATTGCAGTAGTCCAAGCAGGAGATAACCAGAGCATGCACCACTCTGGCGAGACAGTCTGCAGGCAGGTAGGATCTCAGCCTGCGTACCAGATTGAGCTGATAGACAGCTGCCCTGGACACAGAAGTGACCTGTGCCTCCATGGACAGCTGTGAGTCCAGAATGACTCCCAGGCTGCGCACCTGGTCCCTCAGGTCCTTTCTGTTTGAGTCAGTCTCTTATAGGAGCAGGCTCTGCCAGAGCTGACACCAGGGTTTCCTCCAAGGAGAGAGCGTCAGGCTTCCTTGCTTGGGAGAACTGAACTCAAATGGTGTCCCCAAATGGGTAGAGAACTGCATCTGGCCGTCGGGCTGAATCCTTACCTATTCCACCCCGCAGGTGGGCGGGGTCATTTGCCATCATGCTGATGACACCTGGTGACCTGTTTTAGTTCTGACAGTCAACTGATCCTCAGGGCTTCTGTGCACAGCACTGCACAAGCCTCGACAATCAGCTGGTTGTTGGCACTCGCATCTAGTTTCGAGATGAAACAATTGCACAGTTTCAGCTCTGTGCAAGTAAGGATCTTGTATGCATGCACCATTTATTAATTTAAGGCGTTTCTATAACACTTTTCAGGCTGCTGTTCCTCTGTCCCTTTGCCCTTACTTCATCTTCTCCATACATGAGCAGGCAGGGCTGCCTTAAGCGGGTCGGGTGCCCTGGCGCCCTGGTGCGCTGATCGCTCCGGCGCCCCCGCCCCGCCCCATTTCTTCCCGCGGCTGGTGGGCGGGCGCAGCACGCAGTGTGGTTTCCACGCGGCTTAGCCGTGCAGCGCCCCCCTGGCGCCCCGCGCCACCCAGCCTACCCCTAGAGCTGGCCCTGTGAGTAGGCCCCAACTCCCCGCCTCTTGCCAAGTCTATCTTGCCTGTTTCTTGGGTACCGGGAGGCCCCTTTGCAACACAGGAGTGCTGGATTAAAAAATTGGGTGGTATGTTATGGACAGTGTTCTCGAAGCCACCAACATGAGTCTGACTAAACTATGGGAGGCAGTAGAAGACAGGAGTGCCTGGCGTGCTCTGGTCCATGGGGTCACAAAGAGTCGGACCCAACTAAACAACAACAACATGGTATGGAAGGAAGTTGCGCTCAGATAGTTATGCGGGTTTTCCTTCTCCTCTAGCCTGAAGTACCACCTCCTGGTTTTGGAGCCCCCCTTTATCCACCAGGAAAGAAGGAGTTTCAGCAACAAGCCGTCACAGTCCTCAAGGAACAGAACCACCTGCTGATCAAGGTAAGGAAAAACCCCACAGGCTGGTCCCTTTAAACAAAAAGCCAAGATGCACAAGGGCAGAGTGGTGGAACAGAGTAGGACGACACCCACAGGGGGTCCAATGGTCAAGAAGGCAGTTTCTGCATATGTTGTAGAGGGAAGTGAGGGGCAGGTGGGGATCATCAACTTGGGAAGTGAGCCTTCAGAGCCTATCTGGGAGAAGGAAAACTCTGCCTTGCAGCTATACTCATTTGTGAGAAAGGCTTCGGGAGTAAACTCCGAGGAACAACCTGTACCCGCTACTTTGTGGGACATCTTTGGGACAAGAAAGGGCTAAGGAGTAAACCCAACACAAATCCGGAGTGGAATCCCTAAGGCGGTTAAGCAGAGCCTTGGACGCCTCCTTCCGGCAACTCCTGCAGCCAAGCTGGTGCCAAATGTATTGCTCTGCTTTCGTTTGGACCACATCAGCGAGGCTGAGATGGGGGTCTTGTCATCTGGGCAGCCCAGGACCTCCATGCACATGGCCCAGGCTTGCACCCTGGAGAGGTTACTTTGGGGCTGCTAATGCAGCCGTTTGACTTCACCCCCCGGAGGCGCACTCCATTGTCTCTCGAGACAGACGGATGCCGACAAGTCAAGCAATAGTGAAAGCCAGTGGCTGCCTCAGGACTCACCCTTTGAGGAGGCAGTCTGAGGCGACCTCCTGAGACACAGATTTTGGACACATTAAAAAGTGTCCACCTTGACCCCCCCTAGAACTGAGTCCCTTTATTCCCCTCTCATTCTTGAAGTCCAGTCAATCAATCAATCGATCAAAACCTTTATTGGCATCATTTACAAACATTTAAAATAAACAGTCCAGTGCGATCACGTCACCAACCCAGCAACAACATGGCCTCCTCGGAGAAAAGAGGCCCTGGCGGTAATAGCGGTTCTGTTCTTGATAACGCTGCTTGTCTGCCTAACAAACAGGAAGTGTCTGAGAAGAGCGACCGCATTGCCCAGCTGGAGCAAGAGAAAGCGGCTCTTTGCAAGCAGCTGAAAGAGACCCGCGGCTACAGACTACCCAGCCACAAGGAGTCCACCTTTATCTGACAGCCAAGGCCACACTCTGTCGACGTTCAGCAGCACAGCCATGTCCCTTTGTCTCCTCTGTGCCCATGACATCACTTCCTTTGCCTGGCCATCTTTCAGACGGACCTTTCTTGTGAAGGGGGCGGCGCAAACGTTTTCTCCTGCAAGAGGCACTAGAGGAACGCTAGACCTCTAGTCACCCAGCCCAATCCTGAGGGGCCTGCAGCTCACAGAGCATCTGCTTGGCATGCAGAAGGTCCCAAGTTCAATCCCCGGCATCGCCAAGTAGGGCTGTGAATGTTGCCCCCTCCCTGCCTGTCGGAAACCCTGGAGAGCCACTAGCAGGCAGCGTAGACAATACTGAGTTAGATGGGCCAATTGCCCGACTCTGCATATGTCAACCTCTTTATGTTGCTGTTCAGTGGAGAGCTAGTGGATATAGGATGGTAGCCTTAATATATGCATATCCCCTTGGTTTGCATCATTGGCTTGGGGGGATATTCCGAGACAGAGGATTGCTGTTACTATGAAAAGCTGGAAACAAAGGGCTATTGACATTCATGGAAAGGGGGAGGTGGGGAGGCAATTGGCCTGTCAGAGGGAAGGAGCCATAGATGTGGAACATTGAGGGCGAGGCTGGAAAGAACTCTGTGCCATTTCCTGGCCAAGGGCTGCCATTCAGAAATGGGCAGGGCCCCCCTCTTCCCGGTGCCATGAGGCCTCTTGACTTGCTACACTGAGGAGGTGGACTAGGTGATGGAGGCCCCCACCCCACCCCCTCAAAGGTCCCCCACAGCCTAGAACTAACCCAGCCCCGTTTTTTGCTCCATCAGCACATTTCGCTCCAGCTCGAAGCCTAGAACCTCGTTTTCTTAGCGTGAGTTTACAACTTTGTGTTAAGATGCAACATTTCACAATCTGCGGCACAACGGCAGTGATGCAGAAAACATGGCTGTGCTCGGGTCTGCTGGTTCCAATACATTTTTTCCTGACTGAGGTGAAGGATAAGATGGTGCCTCTCCTGTTCTGTGTTGGCTACACTGGCAGCTGAATCTTCTTTCAGCGCTGGTGACCAGAGGACCCTCTGTTGCACCTGAAGGTGGCAGGCTAGAATCGGGAGGCACAGAGCATGCCCTGCTCTCATCGTGCTCCCTCAGCAACTGCCTCCCTCTATCAGAGGTAAGGCTGGCTCTGCCCGGGAGACCCTCCTCACCCAAATGAATGAGACGCCCCTTTCCTTGGGGGCACTTTTGCTATGTGCCATATCCTAGAGCAGTGTTTCCCAACCTTGTGCCTCCAGATGTTTTGGGACTACAACTCCCATCATTCCTGACCACTGGTCTTGCTAGCTAGGCATGATGGGAGTTGTAGTCCCAAAACATCTGGAGGCACAAGGTTGGGAAACACTGTCCTAGAGTTGCTGAACATTGTCCCTCTTATGTTCCCACCCAAATCTTCCTTCGAAAGATGGGACGGCAACGCTCTCCTTGGCTGCCAAATTACATAGACCTTGCCTTTTGGTAATTGTGTACAGTGGTACCTTGGTTCTCAAACTTAATCCATTCCGGAAGTCCATTCCAAAACCAAGGCACGCTTTCCCATAGAAAGTAATGCAAAATTGATTAATCCATTCCAGACTTTTAGAAGAAAAAAACCTAAAACAGCTATTTAACATGAATTTTACTATCTAACAAGGCCACTGATCCATAAAATGAAAGCAATGAACATAGGTGCCAACTCCCAGATTGAAAAATCTGGGATCGGCAGCGGCGTGGCACCGGAAGTCGCGCTGCGGCCATTTTGGAACTGGGCAGAGCAGCACCGGATGTTGCTTCTACGCATGCTCTGCCCATTTCCAAAATGGCTGCAGTGCCAGAAATTGCTTCTGTGCATGTCGAGAGACTCCAGACATGCGCAGGAGGAGCCTCTCCGGGCCGGTAAGAATCTGGGGGATTTACGGTGTTTTTTAAAATCCGGGCTGCCAGTGGGAAACGGCTGGAAAAACAGGGGTTTCCCGGGGAATACGGGAGACTTGGCAGCTATGGCAATAAACAATGCGCTGCAATGACACAATCGATCAATCAGTAGCTGGACTGGGTTCCACACAGCCACAAAAACAATACAAAAAGAGCCGCACAAACAAAAACGCAAAATAAATAGCAAAGACAGACCTCATCGTAACACTCAAATCGGAAGTGTAGCACTCAAAACGGAGTATGCTCGGCTTCCAAAAAAAGTTCTCAAATCGGAACACTTATTTCTGGCTTTGCAGTGTTTGGGTTCCCAGTTGTTTGAGTACCAAGGTACCACTGTATAGCACTCTTAGTCTGGTTATATTTCCCTTCTTCGGTGAGGTAGGCCATTGTGGAGAGAACCAAAACGAAGAGGGCGTCTGTGGCCGTTTAAGGTCCTCTTTCCATGGTCCAAAGATTAAGTCAACATCACACACAAACATCATTATTCCTCCTCCTCTAAATCGACACCATTCCATTAACTCTTCCCGTTTTGTTTTTGAAGAAGTCGCTTTCTTACGAAGCTTATTTTCTGGTGGCCTTTGTTGACAGAACATCCATAGCCATGAAGCCGGGGGGGGGGGGCCACAGAGTGACACACAGCCTTTACTTCTGCTTCCAGTTTGAAAGATGGGAAAGTGGAAGAGCATAGCAAGGCCATAACATACTAATGGCTCCCATTAAAAAGATGTTAGGCTAGCAGGTAATGGGAGCAGCTAGGGAGCCAGTGTGGTGTAGTGGTTAAGAGCGGTAGACTCGTAATCTGGGGAACCGGGTTCGCATCTCCGCTCCTCCACATGCGGCTGCTGGGTGACCTTGGGCTAGTCACACTTCTCTGAAGTCTCTTAGCCTCACTCACCTCACAGAGTGTTTGTTGTGGGAGAGGAAGGGAAAGGAGAATGTTAGCGGCTGTGAGACTCCTTCGGGTAGTGATAAAGCAGGACAGGGGCGTAGCCAAGATCAAAATTAGGGGGGGCAAGGGGCGGGGGAGGGGCCACAGTGGGGCAAGGAAAGCCATGGTCGTTCAGGGGCGAGGGGGCGCCAGGATCAGCCCGAAATCGGGCTGCTCCGACCCCTCCTCCCTCTCTGCGATCGGCAGGGGCGAGGGGGCGCCAGGATCAGCCCAAAATTGGGCTGCTCCGACCCCCTCCTCCCCCTCCGAACCCCCCAAAAGGGGGTAGATCACTGCCAGTTTTTAACTCTGAGTAGATCGCAGTCTCTTGGAAGTTGGCCACCCCTGTGATGATAAGTCTGACTTGCTGTAGGCAGTCTTCTACATTCCTGTATTGCGGGGAGGAAAATATGAAGCAACCAGCTACATAGGATTTGCCTATAGATATTTGCCAGGGAGCCTTCCCATAGGTATACTGTATGCATAATCTACTTATTTGTAGGGTGCAAAGAACCAGTTAGTTCTCTAGAATCAAAAAATTGGGACTATGAGGATAATCTAGTCTGACCCCCTGTAATGCAGGAATCTTTCGAACCCACAGCCCTGAGATTAAGGATCTCGTGCTCTACCAACCGAGCTATCCCTACTAAGCTCTGTGTGTGCCCATTTAATCTCTGGCCTCATGTTCAGTACTGGGTCCTTTTGTTAATCCAGGGAAAGCAAAAAATTGGGCGCAGCCAGTTTCACATGGTAGTTTTCTACCCTCAACTTCCACAAAACTGAAACATACGGGGGAATTTTTTTCCACCCAAGCCTATTCAAATGTGTCTCAAGGTGATAAAATGTCTCGGAACAAAGCCATGTGTGTCGTGTGTCAGGAGAAAGGAACCTGTTTGCTTGCCTGGTTTGGGATTTCCTTGAAAAAAATACGACGGACACTGTTTGTTAAAGCCCAACAGCAAAAATCAATAGGTGTCCTAAGTGTTTTTCATTTCATAGAATCATAGAGTTGGAAGAGACCACAAGGGCCATCCAGTCCAACCCCCTGCCAAGCAGGAAACACCATCAAAGCATTCCTGACATATGCCTGTCAAGCCTCTGCTGAAAGACGTCCAAAGAAGGAGACTCCACCACACTCCTTGGTAGCAAATTCCACTGCCGAACAGCTCTTACTGTCAGGAAGTTCTTCCTGATGTTCTGTTCCTGATTTACAGAACAGAAATGGTAAATGATAACTAAAATTTGGGGACAGGGCTTATTTCTGGCACAGGTGACAACAATTTAGTGGGTCAGCTTCTATGTAATTTCTAACCAGGGCATAAGCCTGGGGTGGATTTCAACCCCATTTTCAAACCTGGCATTTAGAGCTGGGTATTTAGGATTTTCCTATTGATCTGAACCACTGGCCTCCAGTGCCTGACTCTACATAAGCTGCCAGGCCCTGCCCACTATAAGCAGGTATTTTTTAAAAGCCAGCATTGATTATTAATCACTTTCTCATACGGATGCTAGCAGCGACCCAAACTTCATAAATCACTGGCTCCCCCTGCTGGCTTGAACAATATAACACTACTGTTACTAAAACTACCTAGTACTAGTACTACTGTAATGGTAAAGGGACCCCTGACCATTAGGTCCAGTCGTGACCGACTCTGGGGTTGCGCGCTCATCTCGCATTATTGGCCGAGGGAGCCAGCGTACAGCTTCCAGGTCATGTGGCCAGCATGACAAAGCTGCTGCTGGCAAACCAGAGCAGCACATGGAAACGCCGTTTACCTTCCCGCTGCATCGGTTCCTATTTATTTACTTGCATTTTGACATGCTTTCGAACTGCTAGGTTGGCAGGAGCAGGGACCGAGCAACGGGAGCTCACCCCGTCACAGGGATTTGAACCGCCGACCTTCTGATCAGCAAGCCCTAGGCTCAGTGGTTTAACCACAGCGCCACCTGGGTCCCTAGTACTACTGTACTAAAATGTTAATAATTTATATTCCCTATTCCCCTTTCACATTCCCCAATTCTCACCCCTTTTTTAAAGAAAAAACAACAACCAACCAAACTTTATTTATTCATATGTTTGTATAGAAAAGGACTGAAATGTATGTATGCGTGATTAAAACATTTGAATGCACTGAATTATTTTAATTCGGCATCCTAAACTCTCTCCCACACACACCCAGGAAGGGGGGGGGGGTTCTCAATGCCTGTTGCACATTTCATTATTGAAATCGTTCAGGAGAAAGAAAGAAAAAAGCAAGACACCACCATTTTACATTTCAGTTGACACAAAAGTCTATAATTTCCAAATCCTTCTTTTTATCCATTAAACAAATATCTATCTATATACAAAACAGCAGCAACATGAATCTCACACGGCAAAAACTAAAATATCCAGAACTTTAAAAAATAATTTGCATAAAAATATAGAGAGGACGATTTAGACCCAGTAGGCAAAAATATACAGTTCAAGTTTAACTGAAATGAAGTCTAGAGAAGATGGACGCTTCATGCAGAGAAGAATCGCAGGTCTTAAGGCACGTTTAAAGCCAAATTGGTGGAAGACCTGTGGTGGATTCTCCTAGCAACTTTTTCTTTACTTCACAGTGGCTGCAGAAGAGCTGGTGCTTTCAGCAGGAATGCCACTATTTATTTATTTTCTCAGCTGAAATATATTCCCTCTCCCCGCGCCCCCACAAATGCCTCTTCCTGTATGGAAAGCGAGGTGGGTATATTGAGTTTGACCAGGAAAACAACACAGGGAAACGTTTGACCACCTCCTCTCCCAACTCAGTCATATTAAGACTGAATGGCCCATCCAGTTCTCACTGCAACTAACCAGCAGCAGCCTGAGGGAACAGGGGTTACGGGGAGAGAGAGGGAGGGAGGGCACAGCAGGGCCTAAGATGGGAGGAGGAGGCAAGGCAGGCCCACCTGAGCAGGGGAAGGGACCAATTCTATTCCAGCCAGAATCCCCTGCACAGGTTAATCTAGGAATAGGCACCTGGAAATGGATTAGCAAGGCTTGCCAACTGTTTCACAAGGGGAACCATAAAAGGGTTCTCCAGAAAGCCGGTTGGGCCACTCACACAAAAGGAGACTGTGTGGAGGTCTCAGTTCAACAGCTACTAGATCACGGCTGGACTTCTTAAAAGGTGTCAGAAGCTTACCTTCCAAGTCCTGGACTGCAGAATCCGGGACCGGCAGCCGTGTGACACCAGAAGTTGCGTCGACGTAACTTCCGGTGTCGCTTTGCCCTTCTATGGGCACCAAAAATGGCCGCCGCCGGCTTCAAAAGTCGCTTGTACGCATGTCAGGAAGTGTGTCAACGCAACTTCCGGTGTCGGTCCGCCCATCTATGGGCACCAAAAATGGTCGCCGCTGACACCGGAAGTCGCGTCTATGCACTTCCGGACATGCATAGATGCGACTTTTGAAGCCGGCGGCGGCCATTTTTGGTGCCCATAGAAGGGCAAATCGGAAAGAAAAAAATGGCCGCCAGCAGGAGAAAATAACGGAGAAAAACGGGAGACGAAGTGATACAGGGGACCACCGGGAAAAGGTAAGTAAAAACGGGGGTTTCCCGGGGAAAACGGGGTCTTGGCAGCTATGGTCAGAAGACACTCCACTGTGTTTTTTTCTGCTACAGACTAACCCAGTGATGAAGTGGCAGAGGGGCAGGAAAATAGGAGGAGGAGGAAAGGCACACGTAAGAACAGGAGGAAGGAGGAGCGAAGGAAGATTCCCCAGGCCAGCCCAGGGCATTTGCTGCCTGAAGCAAAGAATGTTTCCACTCCGCTGCCAACCCCTGATTTCATGCACAGAATCTGGCCAGACTGGCTGTCGAACCTCGTTTCAACTCTGGCAATGGGACAGCACACCTGAGGGGAGCAGGGTTCTTTTAGGGGGTGCAGGGCAGTCTGTGTGGGGCGTGCACCTTCTCGGCATCTGCCTCCTCCTGCCTAACGGTAGGGCCAACCCTGAGAATTCTCTTGAGTACCCAAAAAGAGAATGGAAATCGATCACTGATCAGAAGGTAACACAGCGTACAGAGAGTGTCCAGGCAACCAGCATTGCCTGTGAAAAGTTTTATACCGCCGTAGTAAGAAAGTAATTTAGAAAGGGTGTGTGAAAAGAATGGAGATGGCTTTTGGGGCAAAGGAATGAAGAGGACGGCAACTGTAGGAAGCACAGAGGATAAATTGATTGGGGGCCATTTCAGGGGTAACGGGAGACTCGAGGACCACTGAATATGTTTCCAGCAGTCAAAAATGAAGCAGTTAAGCCTTGCACACTTCTGGCGGCCAGGTCAAAATATATGGGGAGACGTACACAGAAGCGGAAAGGGTTAAGAACTGCAACACGCCAGTTGAGGCTGCAGACAGACAAATGATTGAAAGGGTATGAGGGCACAGATAGTAAAAAAAAAAAAGTATGTGAGATGGGGGAAAGATTGCTTATTCAGTCTGGCTAGTAACGCCCTTCTGCGCATGGAACTCATAGCAGTGGGGATGTGGGTTTGGGCCCCACACATCTCCCTCCGGGGAGCAGCCATGCCCCTCTGGTCGAGCACGGGGTTCTGCATGCGCAAGTCCCGGTTTCAACCCTGCCACTACTGCCCATTAAAAGGATCTCAAGTGGTTAAGGCTGAAAAGGCAGCAGGTACCCCTACCAGACAGCTCAAATTGGGCTACATGACCCCAAAGATTTGGCTCAGTTATACGACAGCTTCTTCTATCGTTCTCTTCATATGAAAAGCAGAGAGACGACGATGCAGTTAAGCTCAAGAGCAGCTCAGACCAGGTAATGAGGGTGGGATCTGAGGCTCAGAGCATTTTACCACCTATCAATCACAGTGCAATACACTTGTCAGTAGTCAGGTGCAGGATCTGCCTTTTGCTTTGCGGGGTCCGGAATTCAGGATCTGCCCATCTGCTCAGCATCTTCCAGGCTCATTCATTCTCTTCCACGGGAAGCTAAAACGCCACAATATTCCTACAGAGGGCAGTCTCTACAGTCAAGAGAGGTCCTTCCTACAGCCGGGAATTTCCCCTACATGACACACATCATCCCTCCGGTTGCCATGAACACCATTAATACCCACCCCCAGGACGCAGCAGCCCCTGCAGCCGCCACAGGCTTCCTAAGGACCCCAGGAGGGGGCGCTCTTGGCTTCACAGTAAGAGCAGGGGGCGCCGATGCCACTTGGCACAGATACTTCTCCCCAAGCAGGTTGGTGACCACCAGCCTGGCTTGCTGCGAGCAACAGTCTGAGGTGTAAGTGACGGACTCCGCCAGGCCATCGGAGTGGTGGGCGACCATGGCGCCCCCTTCCACCTGCACCGAGCGGACGCCAGCTTCGTCCCAGATCCGCAAGGTGGCCGTCCAACGCTGGTCGTGGCAAGGGGTCCGTGGTGGGCCACAGGACCCGCCAACAGAAGTGACGTTGCAGACTGGGGAGGAGACTGGGTTCTGCACCTGCGGGCGAAGAGGAGCTTCTTGTTACAGCATATCCAGAAATGAGGTATTTGGATACAGGGTCTGGTAACCAAGCCTGATGAGGAACAGTTGAGGGAGCTGGGTATGGTTAGAGGAGATAGGATAGTCATCTTCAAATATCTTAAAGGCTGCCACATGCAAGATGGAGCCAGCTTCTCCCCCCCCCCTTTTTAAAAATTATTATTATTTTAAAAGAATATATTTTTGACAAAGTAATAATCATAAATAAATAAGAATAAACATGTGCTCCCCAGCACTGAGACCATTCCATTGTAACTATCCAACCTCCCAAAATTTCAACACCTCTTTCGATGGTTTGACCCCTTTCCGTTTTAACAGTACAGATTCTACAAACACCCTCCAGATCTCCTTAAAAATCATTTCTCCTGCATATTCCCTGTCTTACCTTAATGGCACATGCTAATTTATCATCAATAACTATATCCCACAGCTCTTTATGCCATGCTTCCATTTTATATTCTGCTTTCCCCTTTCACTTCCTAAAGCTATTTGTGCAGCTGTCAATAAATTTCTGAGCAAGTCTTTCATAGCACCAGCTTGTTTTCTCCCACTCCAGAGGGTAGGACCCAAACCATTGGATTCAAGTTACAAGAATGGAGATTCCAACGAAACATCAGGAAGAGCTTTCTGATTATAAGAGCTGTTGGACAATGGAACGGACATTGATAAAGATGTTGAATAAGATTGGGCCCAAGATAGAACCCTGTGGCACCCCACTAGTCACTTCTCTCCAGGATGAGAAGGGAGCCATTGATGAGCACCCTTTGGCTTTGACTCCCTCGGGAGGTGGTGGACTCTCCTTCCTTGGAGGTTTTTAAGCAGAGGTTGGATGGCCATCTTGCCATGGGTGCTTCAATTGAGATCCCTGCATTGCAGGGGGTTGGACTAGATGACCCTCAGGGTCCCTTCCAACTCTATGACTCTAAGATGCTTTTAGGGGACACAGAATCATAAGCACAAAAGATCTGAACTATCGTGCATACCTCAATCTCTGAGTGGTGAGAGATTTCAGGGATTCCTGCACTTTAACCAGGGTTTTGTTTCCTTGGAGCGAAGGCCAATGGAGACTCTGGTGTCTTAAGGATATGTGTTTTTATTTACACGCATTGGCTAACTCATTCGGTTCTCGGGGAGATCTCAAAGCCATAGCTTTGGGTCCAAGCACACAGCAAGAGCAGCTTCTGTGTCTCCAGTTTCCAGCATGAGCCTATTTTCCTTCATCCTAGGATGGTGTGGCACCCAGCCAGGGGAAGTGGGGAAAGGCCTGCCCACTTGTCTCTATGGCAACATGTACAAATGGCAGTATATAACTGGCCAGCTCTTTCCATTATTTGACAAAGAAAGCGGTCTGATTGGTTTCCTCTTAAAGATTCTATCACATACACAGGATCACAGGTTTGGAAGTGACTGTCCTCCCCAAACTTGTAACGCTATGACCCGTGACGACTTCCTTGCTTCTTTTGACAAACATGATTCCTTCTGACGGTTTTGAAGCAAACCGCGTGCATGGAACCTGTGCAGATATCTGTTGGACTACAATTCCCATCATCCACTGGCCATGGGATTTGGAGTCCACCATCGGGGGGGCACCATAGCTGCCAAGTACCCCATTTTCCCTGGGGAAACCCCCGTATTTTCTTACCGTTTCCCGCAGGTGTCCCGAATGGCAAAATACCCCGTATTCCCCCGGATTACGGAGCTCCTGCCATGCTCCTGCCGGCACCGGAAGTCACTTCTACACACTTCCGGACATGCGTAGAAGCGACTTCCAATGCCACTGTGCCCATTTCCAAAATGTCCGCAGCGCCAGAAGTCGCTTCTACGCATGTCCGGAAGCGCGTAGAAGCGACTTCTTGCGCTGCAGACATTTTGGAAATGGGCACAGCGGCATCAGAAGTCGCTTCTACACATGTCCGGAAGTGCGTAAAAGCGACTTCTTGCGCTGCGGACATTTTGGAAATGGGCACAGCGGCATCAGAAGTCGCTTCTACGCATGTCCGGAAGTGCATAGAAGCGACTTCCGGTGCTGCGGCGCTGCTGATCCCAGATTTTTTTAGTCCGGAACTTGGCACCTATGGGGGGCACACAAGACACACATACCATGGGTTCTCCATCCCAATATATAAACAAAGAGTAACTCCAGGCATTCTCCCATGGGCACCCTGCTCCCCAGTTCTCTCCCCCAACAAAACTCACCAGAGGTAGAGGCATCACAAGCAGCTGTAGGTGGGCAAAGCTAGGATCCCCAGATGGGTGAAGGAGGCTAGCCTGCAGCGTCAGGGTGATCACAGAGCCAGGATCAGCGACATCAGGTACATTCAAGGTCATGAGTCCAGTTGCTGTTTGGTTAAAGTCCAATTGTAGCCTGCAGAAAAGGGGAGCGGAAGCTAATATTTAAGAGATGGGTGGGTGGGGCCTGAGCATTATCAAGAAGCTACAGTATTTTATCTAGCTGTTTAAAACATGTCTAGACTGTATTTCATATAAAACGAGGAAGTTTGTAAGGTTAGATCAGGGGTAGGCAAACTAAGGCCTGGGGACCGGATCCGGCCCAATCGCCTTCTAAATCCAGCCCACGGACGGTCCGGGAATCAGCGTGTTTTTACATGAGTAGAAGGTGTCCTTTTATTTAAAATGCATCTCTGGGTTATTTGTGGGGCATGGAAATTCGTTCTCCCCCCCAAAAAAAAACAAATATAGCCCAGCCCCCCACAAGGTCTGAGGGACAGCGGACTGGCCCCCTGCTGAAAAAGTTTGCTGACCCCTGCGTAAGATCAATACAATATGGTATGACCAGCAACAAAACTGCCCCCCACCACTGATCAGAGAGGCAACACCCCTAATTCCCCCCCCCCTCTAAACATGAGGAGGCAGGGCACCTGCACAGAGGCCTAAACCCTCACCACCCAGCTTTTAAAAACATTCTCGTGTGCACAGGCTCCTGAGATCTCCAAGAACGTTCACAGCCTTAGGATCTCCAAACTTTTTTTATATTTTGGAACGGAAATTGAGTTTTCAGGAAGTTGCATTCTGCGCAGTGCAGCAGTAGTGGAATCCGCACAAGCCCTGCCTTTGGAATGCGGGGCAAGGCAGGGCATAAAAGACTAGAACAGGCCGAGTTAAAATGCTAGGAACTGGTGTCTTCCGTGGTTGCTCATTCATCTGAATTACCTGGAGCTGGAGATGTTGACCGGGAACCCAGGAACGCTGCTTACCCTCAGATCATACAGTTTGGGTGAGCCAGGATTCGTCACCTTCCAGGCAATGGTAGCAGGTCTCCCTGGCAATACCGGAGCGTCTGTGCTGAGCTGGAACAAAGCAGGATGCAGGTTAGAGCACAGCACCCAAGCTACCATGCCACTCCATGTCACCATAGCTGCCAAGTTCCGGCCTGAGAAATAAGGGACTGGACCGGAAGTAGCAGACCGGAAGTAGCACTGTCGCCATTTTGGAACTGGGCGGAGCATGCTCAGAAGCTACTTTTGATGCTGCTCTGCCCTGTTCCAAAATGGCCACCGCACCAGAAGTCACGCTGCAGCCATTTTGGAACTGGGCAAAGCAGCATCAAAAGTCGCTTCTGAGCATGCTCCGCCCAGTTCCAAAATGGCCGCTGCGCCAGAATAAACCGGGAACAAAAAAAATCTGTTTTTTCGGCTGGGGACAGCCGGAAAAACGGGGGTTTCCCGGGGAATACGGGAGACTTGGCAGCTATGTATGTCACTCCCTGGAGAGATGCGTGGCTCGGGCACCTGCAGTCCCCATGGTAAGTGTCGGATGTGTTTTGTTATGTTTCTTGACTGAACCAAAAAGTTTCATGAGCCCATTAAAAAGAACCCTCATATTTTTGTCACCCCTCTCAGTTATGACACCCAGGAAGGCCCGTACTCACCGCACCCCCTTCCTCCACCACTGCAGCTTCCCCAAGCGGAGACACATGGCTCTCTTCTTCATTTCCCTGCCTTACCTCCAGCAGAGATGCCTCAACAGTGGTCGCTTGAGGGGCAGCTCTCTCCACCTTCCGGCCGTCTCCATCCATAGCACGCAGCACTACAGAGAAGCTGCTGTCGGTCATCAGGGTGGGAGGCAGCTTGGCCACAAGCAGGTCTGTCCGGTTGGCTCCTCCTTCCAGTTTCAGCTCCTCGAGGCTGCCTCCCCTCCCCTCCAAGTTCACAGCTTTCAGCTGAACAGAGCCAGCCTCAGGGGATCGCTTCAAACCAGTCGCCATAACGACCAGGTAAGTGGGCAGGCCTGTTGGAATGAAAGGCAACAGCTCATTGGACCACGCCAGTTGCTGGGAGAGTACAGGACGGAAGAGTAGGGACGCGGGTGGCGCTGTGGTCTAAAACCACTGAGCCTCTTGGACATGCCAATCAGAAGGTTGGCGGTTCAAATCCCCGCAACAGAGTGAGCTCCCGTTGCTCTGTCCCAGCTCTTGCCAACCTAGCAGTTCGAAAGCACGCCAGTACAAGTAGATAAATAGGTACCACTGCAGCGGGAAGGTAAACGGTGTTTCCGTGCGCTCTGGTTTCCGTCATGGTGTCCTATTATGCCAGAAGCAGTTTAGTCATGCTAGCCATATGACCCAGAAATCTGTCTGTGGACAAACGACGGCTCCCTTGCCCTGAAAGCAAGATGAGCGGTCCAGCCCCATAGTCTCCTTTGACTGGACTTCCCCTTGGGAGCATCTTGACTGGACAATGTGAGAACAGGATGCCTGCCTTGATGGGCCGCTGGTCAAATCCAGCAGAGCTATTCTTGTTTTTTTGTTTGTGTTCATCCAATCCCAAAGATGCTAAGTGTGCCTGCTTATAGGCGGGGCCTCTGGAAGTACCCAAGCCTACGATTAGGCTGGAAATTGGCAGCTAGCAATAATGTCTGAGGAAACAGGTGATGCCAAGCTGTGGGATGGAACCAACGGAGGGATTGTTTCATATCTGACTGCCAAATAATATCGGACAGTTAACGGGGACAAAGGCTTGGGGTGGGGGGAAGAATTTTCCAAAAACCAACATTAGGAAAAAGCAGAACATATTAAAATGAAATTCTACGGACAGCACAGATGAAAAACTAAAAAAAAAAAAATTATGAAAAGACAAATGTTTTGGTTTTTGCCAATATATTTTTTTAAAGACAGGTGAAATCCTTTAAATATCTAGGTTTGAGCTATAAAAACTCCGTCTTCTAACAATGTACATCCCACAATTGGTTTCCATATTATATCTTGGTGTTCTCCCATGAATAAATTTAGTAATGCTAATTCCAGCATGAATTTCGTTTTGTTTTTAACTTCCTTTCTAATTATAGGAGTATCATGAAAAATCTGATTGCTTAAATTGGGTCACTTTTCCCACATACGTTTAAAATGATCTCTTAATGGTTCATTCTTTCCAAACACATTGGTGAACTTGTTTTTCTTTCTGAATGTTTGACACTCTTAGTGGCACAAAGCATACTTCTGGTGCAGATTTTATTGAATTTTGAATTTTCTCTAAGCTGGGTGGAAGTAGACCCATAGCGAAATTTTGCCCCATGAAGAAGACCCCTTGTTGCTCCTCAGTGTCTAATTCCCAATCCACTTCCTATGGTCTTTTAAGACTGGATAATGACAAGGACTTTTTATTTATTTTTTTAAAAAAATCACTGTCCCTCTCCAGGGCCCCTGCCGCCACCGCACAGCTGTGGAAAAACAAACACCGAAGAGTCACTGCATGGGAAAGATCCCAAACATACCTTTTACAGGGGAACCATCCAACATAAAAAGCCCAGGGTGGCGTCCATCCTTTGGAACCGCAAAGTAATACAGGAAGTCAAAGGTGCTCTGACCTGTCAACAAATGTTTCAGGGAAATTCTCAGGTGTAAAAAAAGAAAGAAAAAGGTTATTTATGTATGCCACTACTGTGGCCCGTGTTTTGTTAGCCCCCAAATGGAAAACGAGCAAGGTCCCAACTAAAGAAGAATGGCAACTTAAACTGATGGAATATGTGCGGCTTGTGGACCGATCCTATAGAATAAGAGAACAAGAAGAACATAGGTTTAAAGAAGATTTGGAAACGTTTATTGAATATATTGGGGGGGGGGAATTGTGTACACTTGAAAACGTGGGCAGCATTAAGATAAATTCAACAGCGTAAAAAAGTTTTGATGGGTGTAATAGAATACTGAATGCTTTAGTTTAGTAAAATATGCAGGGATTTATGATATGCAAAATGAACCATGGAAAGAGAAGAAAGGAAGCCATTGATATTTTAAGGTTGTTTAAATGAATGCTCTAAATTGTAAAAAAGAAAATTTAATAAAAATATATATTTATATTTAAAAATGAATTTCAGTAAGAACAAGAATAAAATAAAGTACAGTGGTACCTCGGTTTAAGTACACAATTGGTTCTGGAAGTCTGTACTTAACCTGAAGCGAACTTTCCTATTGAAAGTAATGGAAAGTGGATTAATCCATTCCAGACGGTCTGCGGAGTACTTAACCTGAAGCGTACTTAACCTGAAGTGAATTTTCCCATTGAAAGTAATGGAAAGTGGATTAATCCGTTCCAGACGGTCCGCAGAGTACTTAAACTGAAGCGTACTTAACCCGAAGCGAATTTTCCCATTGAAAGTAATGGAAAGTGGATTAATCCATTCCAGATGGGTCCGCGGAGTACTTAAACTGAAGCGTACTTAACCCGAAGTGAATTTTCCCATTGAAAGTAATGGAAAGTGGATTAATCCGTTCCAGATGGGTCCGCGGAGTACTTAAACTGAAAGCACTCAAACCGAGGCGCACTTAAACCGAGGTATGACTGTACACATTTTTAAAAAAACAAACAAACAAACAAGTACAAGCATTTCAACATTTTGGGTGCCTCCGGACTGTCAGTCTTTTGTGGAGGAGATTCGAACACACACCAGGAAATGTAGGTTTAAGAGTGCAAGAAAAGCCTGGTGAATCAGGCCAGTGGCTCATCTAGTCCAGCATCCCGTTCTCACAGTAGCCAACCACATGCCTGACAGAAACCCACAAGCAGGACTTCCAGCACCTGGTATTCAAAGCATTGCTGCCTTCAGCCGTGGAGGCGGCACATAGCCATCAAAGCTAGAAGCTATTGATTATTAAAACCAATTAAAGTGATTTAAAGCACTAAAGACTAAATAGAACCTAACCTATGCGTAACCACATAAACCTTGTGCAAGAAATCAAGATGAATGCACAATAAATAACTTGGAGGGGCCCCTTTGTCAATGATCCATTCTCCCATTGCCAGCAAAGCAGCCTGGGGTCCAGTAAGACCAGGCATCCCCAAACTGCGGCCCTCCAGATGTTTTGGCCTACAACTCCCATGATCCCTAGCTAACAGGACCAATGGTCAGGGATGATGGGAATTGTAGTCCAAAACATCTGGAGGGCCGAAGTTTGGGGATGCCTGAGTAAGACACTTCATCCCTTTCATTCACACAAGCAGCTTTTTACACCCAGAAATGCCACCCTATTTTTCCAAACAATATTCATCACCAGCACCTCCGAATTCAGTGCTCTCCAAGCTGTCGTCCTGCCCTTCTTTCAGACTTGTAGCCATTTTAGAAATGTTAAATGCAGTTGCAGCTGTGTAGCCTGTACAGTGCGGACTGGCAAAGTGCTATTTCGGTTTTACTGTCCCCCCAAAATGAGAATCTCTCTCCTTGCTGCTGCTGCCACCCCTACAATTGCTTCCTGTTCAGTGGCGACTCCGCATTACTGAGTTGCCCCATAAATCGGTCAGTTCCTGTTGGGGAGAGGGCTCACAAGTTGCAAGGATAAAATTCATTTTTATTCATTTATTCCACAAACGGCTCATTAATTTTTGTATGAATGCAGTTCGCAATAGCAATTTTAAAAATAAAAACAAGCAGTTGCTTAAAGTCATTGCTCCCAAAGGAAACAGGAACAAAGTTAGGGACTGTTAAGGAACTATCTGCTCACAGAAAAGGACACAGAAGTTATGAGGATGAAACGCTGAATTAAAGAAATGGTTGCAAGAGACCTAGATGGAACTGGACTTATAAATAAACCAGGCATAGGCAAACTCTGGACCTCCAGATGTTTGGGACTACAATTCCCATCATCCCTGACCACTGGTCCTGTTAGCTAGGGATGATGGGAATTGTAGTCCCAAACATCTGGAGGGCCGGAGTTCACCTATGCCTGAAATAAACATTATAGTAGAATCCTGGTCATTGGGACAGTGGAATTTGTGTTTGAATTCCATTTTCATGCTACAATGGAAAAAGCAATGCAGCACTAGATCCCTGACATGGAAGCAACTCACTATTATTATTATTATTTTATTTTATTTATTTATTTATTCAATTTATATACCGCCCTATATCTGGAGGCGGTTCACAGAAAAGAGCACAATATATAAAATTAAAACAATAACCCAATAACACTCCCCCCCCAAAAAAAGAGAGCCACATTTGAAAAGGTTAATCAGGTCAACCAAAGGCCTGGTTAAAAAGGAACGTTTTTTGCCTGGTGCCTAAAGGTGTATAATGAAGTCGCCAGGGGAACTTCCCTGGGGAGAGCATTCCACAGACAGGAAGCCACTGCAGAGAAGGCCCCTTTCTCATGTTGCCACCCTCCGGACCTCACTAGAAATCATTTACTCTAGAGAATAGAGTTTCACCGTGTCGGAGCAATCGTTTGCTCAAAGATCTGAAAAAGACGGCCACTGTTTGAGGCCAAGAATAGATCCGATGCAACTGGCACTCCCTAGCGCATCCCAGATGTGTGCAAAATCACCCAGAGGAAAAATGGAGCTCAGCATTCTGGCCTCACATATTCCAGCACCTCAGTTTGGCTTTCCTCACCTTGGACGTGCACAGAGTAGTGGCCTTGCGACTGAAGTGTCAGCATCCATTTACCAGCATGGACAGGGGGAGAAAGGACTGCTCTGTAGATGCTGCCAATGGGCCGGATCTTGGCCAACGGGCCGTGGGCTGATGAAGAAGCCTGTGTTACACCTGCAGGGAAGGTTACAAGGGGAACATAAACTGGGTTAAACATTATTCCCTTTAAAATTGGTTGGACTGGATAAACGCTTCCAGGTGGGAGCTTAGAACTGCAAACGCGTCCATTCATCATCATCATCATCATCATCATCATTTATACCCCACCCATCTGGCTGGGTTTCCCCAGTCACTCTGGGTGGCTCCCAACGCAATAAAAACACGATAAAAACTTCCCTAAACATGGCTGCCTTCAAATGTCTTCTAAGAGTCAGATAGTTGTTTATTTCCTTGGCATCTGAAGGGGCCAGGGCGCTACCACCGAGAAGCCCTCTGCCTGGTTCCCTGTAACGTCGCTTCTCGCAGTGAGGGAACCGCCAGAAGGCCCTCGGCGCTGGACCTCGGTGTCCGGGCTGAACGATTCACTAACTGCAAACGGCCCATTCACAACAGGTTATTTCTAACTTATCAGATTTTCTGCCAGAAGAATTACGAGCTGGGCATGTTTAGACTGGATAAGAGAAGGTTAAGGGGTGATATGATAGCCATGTTCAAATATACCGTATTAAAGGATGCCATATAGAGGAGGGAGAAAGGTTGTTTTCTGCTGCTCCAGAGAAGCGGACATGGAGTAATGGATTCAAGCTACAAGAAAGAAGATTCCACCTAAACATTAGGAAGAACTTCCTGACTGTAAGAGCTGTTTGACAGTGGAATTTGCTACCAAGGAGTGTGGTGGAGTCTCCTTCTTTGGAGGTCTTTAAGCAGAGGCTTGACAGCCATCTGTCAGGAATGCTTTGATGGTGTTTCCTGCTTGGCACGGGGTTGGACTGGATGGCCCTTGTGGTCTCTTCCAACTCTATGATTCTATGAAGTCAAGATTAAATGGAAGGGAGATGATTCAGGCTGGCGTTCTGAACGCCACTGAAGTTGTGCAGGCACTGTGATAAACTTGCACTCCAAGAGAAGGCCTGATCCCACCAGAAATACCTGCCTGGAATTCCCCTGTGACTAAAAGCCCATCCACATGTCCCTGCCAGTTCAAGCCATGGGTCCAAGAGGGTTGTTTGTTTGTTTGTTTTTGTCTCACTGCTGCTTTCCCCCGTTTACAGCTGAATCAGGGCAAACATCAATCCACAAAAATCATGATTGACGTTTGTTCCGATTCAGCAGTAAACTTGGGGGTTTTCCTGGGGAAAGTGGCAGGACAAAAGAAAGAAGTATAGCATCTAGATCAGGGGTCAGCAAACTTTTTCAGCAGGGGTCCAGTCCACTGTCCCTCAGACCTTGTGGGGGGCAGGACTATATTTTGAAAAAAACTATGAACGAATTCCTGGGCCCCACAAATAACCCAGAGATGCATTTTAAATAAAAGGACACATTCTACTCATGTAAAAAGACCAGGCAGGCCCCACAAATAACCCAGAGATGCATTTTAAATAAAAGGACACATTCTACTCATGTAAAAACATGCTGATTCCTGGGCCGTCTGCGGGTTGGATTTAGACGGCGATTGGGCCACATCCGGCCCCCAGGCCTTAGTTTGGGGATCCCTGATCTAGATCAAGGGAAATATTAGTACCACTGTATTCCGCTCTGGTCAGACCTCACCTGGAGTACTGTGCCCAGCTGTGTGACACCTGGCTTGAGAGCAGTACATGTGAAAAGGATCTAGGAGTCTTGGTAGACCACAAACTTGACATGAGTCAACAGTGTGACGCAGCAGCTAAATAAGCCAATGCATTTCTGGGCTGCATCAATAGGAGTATAGCATCTAGATCAAGGGAAGTAATAGTACCACTGTATTCTGCTCTGGTCAGACCTCACCTGGAATACTGTGTCCAGTTCTGGGCACCACAGTTCAAGAAGGATACTGACAAGCTGGAACGTGTCCAGAGGAGGGCAACCAAAATAGTCAAAGGCCTGGAAACAATGCCTTATGAGTAACGACTTAGGGAGCTGGGTATGTTTAGCCTGGAGAAGAGAAGGTTAAGGGGTGATATGATAGCCATGTTCAAATATATAAAAGGATGTCATATAGAGGAGGAAGAAAGGTTGTTTTCTGCTGTGCCAGAGAAACAGACACGGAGCAATGGATTCCAACTACAAGAATGAAGATTCTACCTAAACATTAGGAAGAACTTCCTGACAGTAAGAGCTGTTTGACAGTGGAATTTGCTGCCAAGGAGTGTGGTGGAGTCTCCTTCTTTGGAGGTCTTTAAGCAGAGGCTTGACAGCCATCTGTCAGGAATGCTTTGATGGTGTTTCCTGCTTGGCATGGGGTTGGACTGGATGGCCCTTGTGGTCTCTTCCAACTCTATGATTCTAAGGAAAGTCTTGGAGCCATGACTTGAAATCACAGGATGAACGGCAGTGTGGCTTGGCACAAATGTACCCTGAATTCTTACCCTCTGCACAGCACCTAAAACATAAAGCAAGTAGAACCCAAAGCACAAAGGCAACCAGGGTGGATAAAAATCAAAGATTTTTAAAATAATAATTTAAAAATCAGATTTCTTTTTAATTTAAATCGGGTTTTTTTTATTTAAATTGGATTTTTAAAATAAAATGCTTTTGGAGGAAAAATCTTTCTAAAGATAGTTTTCTATTTAAGTTACATTATAGTCCATCTGCCTATAAGGTTAAGGTAATTCATAAGAAAACAATGATTTGTTTTATTTTTTCATGTGTGCTAAAACTCAGTCTAAGTAGTTATTGTTTTAAAAAAATTGTTTAACCACATCAGTTAACAAACATGGATACATATGCTACAATGTCATTGTTTTAGTTAAATAAATTGTTTAAATTGTTATTAAGAAAATGATTATTTTTCTCCTTCCAATAAAGTGCAGCAGGAAAGTTGCCCTGCAGTTAACAGTAAACAGTTA
This sequence comes from Zootoca vivipara, assembly GCF_963506605.1. NCBI lineage: Eukaryota > Metazoa > Chordata > Lepidosauria > Squamata > Lacertidae > Zootoca > Zootoca vivipara. The sequence goes on from NC_083277.1 coordinate 14,447,004, forward strand.
ACTTATTAAACCTCACCACAATTTCATAATTATCTGTCTATGTATTTCTAATAGTATAACCAAACCAGTAATTTTTGATATAACTGTAAAAACTACTCTGGAAATTTATTATTCCAAAAACTGAAACCTTCATCTGGTTGTAAATACTAAGATTATACCACAGCAAGAATGAGACTTTCTGTAAATAATAATAATAATAATAATAATAATAATAATAATAATAATGATTTAAATCAAGTCTTACTGATTAGTGATTTAAATTGTGATTTAAATCGATTTGATTTAAATCAAATCCACCCTGGAGGCAACCCACTTGAGAGAGCAGACAGGTGCCATTGAAAAGCCACAGGTCACGCTACCTGCAGGGTTCCGCATCTCAAAGGCCCGAACGCCACCTTGGATGGTCAAGACCACTTTGTCCACCAAGCTGTCAATCCAGAAGGTGTGATCCTCCAGCTGCACCGCTTCCTTTCTCCTCCTTCTCCGCTGCGACCCCTTGGGGCTGAAGATATTCCCTTTCTGGTGGCGGAAGAGGGTCACCTGGAAAGAGTTAAGCGATGGGGGGAACGTATGAAGAAACGTGTGGTTTGAAGCAGAATGTGTTTTTCTTAATGCACAGAAACTTGAAGGCAGAGTCTTTCCATGCTTAAAAAAAAGTAATTATGAAAATGTCAACTAAGTCTTTAAGGTGCTACTGAAGGAATTTTTTTATTTTGCTTCGACTCAGACCAACACGGCTACCTACCTGTAACTTTGAAAATGTCGTTTAAGCCATCACATGTTAGGACAGGCATAGGCAAACGCGGCCCTCCAGATGTTTTAAGACTACAACTCCCATCATCCCTAGCTAACAGGACCAGCGGTCAGGGATGATGGAAGTTGTAGTCCCAAAACATCTGGAGGGCCGAGTTTGCCTGTGCCTGTCGTTGGTCATCTCTCTCAAACGACAAACAAAATCAGGGGCAGGATTCAGCTAACAAGCCCCACCAGCAGAAGCCTGCACAAGCACTTCCGCTAGCACAGTGGGGCTTCCCCTGCTCTTCCCACCCCCCATAGAAGCCCACCCCCTATCGCCTTCTAAATCCGGCCCGCGGACGGTCTGTGAATCAGCATGTTTTTACATGAGTACAGTGGTGCCTTGCTTAACGAATGCCCTGCTTAACGAAATTTCCACTTAACGAAAGGATTTTTCGAGCGGAGGTTGCCTCGCTAGACGAATTCGTTTTACGAAAAATTCATCTAGCGAATCACGGTTTCCCATAGGAATGCATTGAAATTCAATTAATGCGTTCCTATGGGCAAAAAAATTTCAAAAAAAATTTAAATGCATTCCTATGGGATTCGCTAGACGAATTTTTCGTTATAAGAAAAGACCCGTGGAATGAATTAAATTCGTCTAGCGAGGCACCACTGTTTAATGTGTTCTTTTATTTAAAATGCATCTCTGGGTTATTTGTGGGGCCTGCCTAGTGTTTTTACATGAGTAGAATGTGTCCTTTTATTTAAAATGCATCTCTGATTCCCAGAACGTCTGCGGGCTGGATTGAGAGGCAATTGGGCCGCATTCGGCCCCTGGGCCTTAGGTTGCCTACCCCTGCTTTAAGCAAACCAATTAAAAACATTTTTATAAACTAAAAAATGCATCCTAATGAATAGGCCAGTGGGTTTTATTTTACAATGTTTAAACGAGTACAGTGGTACCTCGGTTTATGACGCCGAGCCGGTCGCTCCCCGAGTTTGTCGCTCGCCGAAGGCACGCTTCTGCGCATCTGCACGTGCGGAACCCGGATGTAAATACTTCCGGGTCTGTGGTGGTCGCTCTCTGAGTTTGACGTAAACGGAGGCAGTCGCAAACCGAGGTTCCACTGTACTTAAAAATAAGCATTCCCTCCTATTCCCCCCTCTCCGTCCCCATTACCGAAGATGTGCTGGATTCACCGATGATTTCCGACACCCGCTGGATGTTCTCGTTGTCTGTAAATATGATTTGGCCACCGGAGCTGTGAGCTAGGCTTATGTAGAGGTTGAATCGGTCTGGGGAAAGCGTTTCCCTTTTCACCCGGGTTCTGGAGGGATCTTCTGTTATTAGGAAGGTCACCTGATGTCAAGTGGGGGGGGGAGAGGAAGCAGCTTTATATTGGGGGCAGGGTGGACAGATGGTTTCATTGCGTTATTATACAGCCCATTTTGCCCTGGATTTTTACAGGACCGTAACAAAAATTCAGATCTCTTATTAGTGTTTTCCAAAATCGAGCATCATGAAAAGCAAACAGGCCAGCCAACCTTGCATTTCTGTTCCTGGATGAGGGCTTCCACGCTGTTCTTCAGGTGTGCATCTTTAGCGGATGCATCAGTAAATACGAAGATCTCGGAGTACGACGGCGAGTTCTGGAGGGCAAGCTGGAGAAGCAGACAAGGACAGGTGAGGTTCCTATCTGTTGAACCAAGGACAGCATTCACCTCCTTGGTGATAAATAACAGCCAAAGAAAAACCCTGGAAGAGCTTACGGCTGGTTGCTTTGGCTCCAACAGGCTCTCCGTTTTGTAGGTTCCAGGCTGTCAAGTACGGGAGTTCCCCTCTCCCTTCTGGTAGCTCACCGATAAGAATTAACGAGCATATGGTAGATTGGTAGTCCTTTTATTACAGCATTATGTTGCAAGCACAAACAGGCAACCCTCCGCAAGGATATCAGTTGCCTACTCAGACTCCTCCCCACTTCCGCAGCAAGAAGCGTGCCAATGGAAAGTTCTTAACCCCCCCCCGCGTCTCCTTTGTTTTCTGAACTCAGACCTCTGAGTTCAGGGGGAGGGAGGGGTTCCCCCCCACACACACACTCTCGAATGATGTATCGCCCAGCTGCTCCCTCCCTCCTGGTTGCTTAGCTACTATCTCATAGCTGGGGAGCTCCTCTCTCAACTGTGCAGCTTCTGTGTCTGCCTGTCTCTGCTTCTGGAAACACTGGACGGGGGGGGGGATATTCCCCCTCCTCTTCTGTTAGGAGCTGATCTCCCTGCCATTGCATCTTCCGATACAGACCAGTCCCTGACAAAGACAAGCACTTGCACATTACAAATTAATTATGTGCAAGTGCCACTTTTAATCCTCTTCTTTGGAAAATGCCCTAAACTTCTATCTCCTCGCAGTTATGACATTCACGTGAAGCAGATCAGCCACAGAAGGTTGACTTCGCCAGATTAAAACTATAGATATATAAAATGCCGTGTCCTTCTCTTTATATGACACCCTAAATCCTCCTCATCTTCTCTCATGGTGTGGCTCGGCTCTGCTCCTAAGAATCACGTCTCTGACTATTCGCCACTGCCAGTCACATTAGCTCTGCACATGCAGTAAGGCTTTGACAGAAAGATATAAGAACATCAGAAGAGCCTGCTGGATCAGGCCAATGGCCCATCGAGTCCAGCATCCTGTTCTCACAACGGCTAACCAGATGCCCACAGGAAAACTGCCTGCAGGATTCGGGCACAAGAGGGCGCTTTCCAGAAACAGGCAGGTGGCCCGTCCAGATGTACAATTCTCCTTAGCATTATCGAGGTGGCACAATAACTTTCCCGGGTATTTGAGGTTGCAAGTTCACAAAGAGGATTGCGGAATGAACATTTATCTCTTTAGCATTTATCTTACAGTGCCAAGATCTAGAAAATGTAAGGCAGGGGTCCCCAAACTAAGGCCCGGGGGCCGGATGCGGCCCAATCACCTTCTAAATCCGGCCCGTGGACAGTCCGGGAATCAGCATGTTTTTACATGAGTGGAATGTGTCCTTTTATTTATAATGCATCTCTGGGTTATTTGTGGGGCATAGGAATTTGTTCATATTTTTTTCCAAAAGATAGTCCGGCCCCCCCACAAGGTCTGAGGGACAGTGGACCGGCCCCCTGCTGAAAAAGTTTGCTGACCCCTGCCTTAAGGATATCGCATGGATACTAACCTGTAGTGCAGAAAGGCACATTTCTGGCTCGTCCCCGCCTTTCAGAGGGCTAATGGTGTTGAGGATTTTCCAGAACTCATCTGGGTCACTGGTCTTATGGACAGGGCCAAACTCTGGAGGGATGAGAGAGAGAGAGAGAGAGAGAGAGAGAGAGAGAGAGAGAGAGAGAGAGAGAGAGAGAGAGGGAGAGAAGAGACAGCATGAATGCCGATTCATGCAGACACATTTTCTACAGTAGCTGTGCCTTTTCTCATGACAACTTCCTTTGACAGTTTAAGCCTTGTCTTCCTGAGGACTTAGTCCTTCCTGGTCTGACATTTACCTGGGCCTATAAACAGATCTTGGATGGCATTTTCTATGCAGCATTCCCACCTGCCAACTCACATTTAAGCACCATGGAACAGAACATTCTTCAATCTGAACCCGCTTAACAGCTGCCTCTTAGCCTGGTGCGAAGAACCTCTGGCCCTTCCAGATGTTGCTGAACTACAGCTCCCATAATCCCTTGCCAATGGCTGTGCTTGCTGGGGCTGATGGGAGCTGTAGTTCAGCAACATCTGGAAGAGCCAGAGGTTTCTGCCAACTAAAACTCATACAAGTCAGGAAGCTACGTAGAAAGACCATGTTCCCCAAAACTGCCTGCCCAGGCCTTAAAGATCTTCGAGTGAAGCCCTTCTTTCTAGCTGCCAACATCTGAAGCGGGTTTGGCAGGAGACAAAGAGGGGGCTTTCTGGTCACCTCATCCCAGGCTCTAGAGGTCCTTTGTCGAGAGAAGCCAGTCTCCAAGAACCTCCCTCCCTCCAGCAACAAAAATATTTTTATGCAGGCAGACCTTTCGCCAATAAACTGACTGTTTTATTGAAGTCAGTTATTGAAGTTTCAAGAAGTGCCTTAGTTTTATGTTTTGAAGACTTTGTACTTTACTTTGCATTATACTGCTTTTAATTGCCTTTAAGCGCCATTCACTGAAAAGGCAGGTACGCAGTCAGCTGGCTGCTCCCAGATCCATCTTTGTCACTACAGTGGTACCTCGATGGTTTTCCCAGTAGTGATGTATGGAAGTGAGAGCTGGAGCATGAAGAAGGCTGATCGCCGAAGAATGGATGCTTTTGAATTGTGGTGCTGGAGGAGACTCTTGAGAGTCCCATGGACTGCAAGAAGATCAAACCTATCCATTCTGAAGGAAATCAGCCCTGAGTGCTCACTGGAAGGACAGATCGTGAAGCTGAGGCTCCAATACTTTGGCCACCTCATGAGAAGAGAAGATTCCCTGGAAAAGACCCTGATATTGGGAAAGATGGAGGGCACTAGGAGAAGGGGGCGACAGAGGACGAGATGGTTGGACAGTGTTCTCGAAGCCACCAACATGAGTTTGACCAAACTGCGGGAGGCAGTGCAAGACAGGAGTGCCTGGCGTGCTATGGTCCATGGGGTCACAAAGAGTCGAACACGACTAAACGACTAAACAACAACAACAACCTCTACTTACGAATGTAATGTGTTCCGAACGCATATTCGTAAGTCGAAAAAAATTGTAAGTCGAATCCCATAGGAATGCATTGGGAGAAAAAATTCGTAAGTCGAAGCAACCCTATCTAAAATTTCGTAAGTAGAAAAAATCCTATCTAAACCACATCCAAGATGGCGGACGGAGCTCCATTCGTAAGTAGAAACATTCGTAAGTAGAGGTACCACTGTAGAGACCCAGGCGACACCTCAGTGGCTAGGAATGCCTTCTGCCAGCTTCAGCTGGTAAGGCAGGTGTAGCCATTTCTGGACCGGGATAGCTGGATCACTGTTGTCTACAAGCAGGTACGCTTCCAGGCTTGATTACTGCCCTGCAGTCTACATGGGGCTGCCCTTGAGGTTGGTCCGGAAGCTGCGGCTGGCTGATGCAAAACACAGAAGCTCAACGGCTCACTAGGGCAGGACATAAAAGGTAAAGGGACCCCTGACCATTAGGTCCAGTCATGACCGACTCTCGCATTATTGGCCGAGGGAGCCGGTGTACAGCTTCCAGGTCATGTGGCCAGCATGACTAAGCCGCTTCTGACGAACCAGAACAGCGCACGGAAACACCGTTTACCTTCCCGCCGGAGCGCTACCTATTTATCTACTAGGTTGGCAGGAGCTGGGACCGAGCAATGGGAGATCACCCTATTGCGTGGATTCGAACCGCCGACCTTCTAATTGGCAAACCCTAGGCTCAGTGGTTTAACCCAGCGCGCCACCCGCATCCCAGGACAGGACATGGCCAACCTATTAATCTGGTTACAGGTAGGTAGCCGTGTTGGTCTGCCGTAGTCGAAACTGTTGGGGTTAAAAGCAAAATCAGCAGAAACTGGTTGAGGAACTTACACATAGAGACCAAGACTTAAACAAATGCTTGGTTTAATGGAGAAAGTAAATTTAACAAAAATTAAATCAGGCTTATACAAAATACCCACACAACCAAACCACCCACCAAGAGCACACTGGGAAAACGCCCAGCACAGAGGCAACACACAACACCCCTGATATACCCTGCATCATCAGCTTCACAGCAACACCTGTAGAGCTGCTCCACAGCTGCAGAGCCCCAGTCATTAAATCTTTCCTGACTCTTAAAGGTACAGTGAAACAATAATGACACTTTTACACAATCATTCAACATATCCCCTGCAGTTCATTATTGTGAAACAGAGACAAACTTTGTACATGTCTTTCATGCGCAACTTTTGGAAGTGCTTTAGTAAAGATGTCTGAAACTTGTTTGTCACCTGGAACATATTCAAAAACAATTGTTTTGTCAGCAATCAAATTCTTTACAAATTGAAAACGTAATCTCAACACTCTAGTGCGCTGTGTGTTGGTTTCTGAGCACAGGATAGCAAGTCCACTCTGGGAATCGAGATAAACTTTTACTGGGAGTGATGCTGGCATCTTTAAGTCTTCAAATATTTGTAAATACCACTCTATATCACGAATGGCCTGAGTACAGGCATATAACTCACTTTCAGTTGAAGAAAGACAATTAATCATTTGATTCTGTGCTTTCCATTCAAAAGGACACCCATTATAAAAATAAACCATACCAGATGTACCTTTGTAATTATTTTGCTCTACAGCATGAGATGCATCACAATATATTTCAAAACCTTTGTCAATAGATGGTGTAAATTCCAATCTGTAATGTTTTGTGTGTTTGAGGTACATCACCACTCTCTTAAGAGCTTTGAAGCATTGGGTAGTGGGTTTTTCTACAAATTTTGCCAGAAAATGAAAAGCATAAGTTACATCTGGCCTTGAAACTCTTTGAATAAAATTGAGCTTGCCTATGGCAGAGCGATACAAAGTTTTGTCAGAGAACGTGTTATTGCCATCTGTAAAAGTAAAACCACATACCATAGGCGTTTCTTTCCCATTTGCATTCTTTAAACATAACATTTCAACAAGATCATCTATTTTTGCATTTTGATGAATCAGATAAGAACCATTTTTGCCTTCTTCAATTTGCATGGATATATAGTTTTTAGCTTTGCCTAATTCTACCACATCAAATTTTTCTTGTAACAGTGACACTATCTGTGTATATTCATGTTTAGTTCTTGTAGAAATTAATATATCATCTACAAACACACATAATTTGGTCACAGAATTTCCATTTTCTTTTGTAAATACACAGTTATCTGCCTTGCCTTGTGTAAAACCAAAATTCAGCAATTCCTTCACTAAAGTCTGATGCCAGTTTTTACCACTCTGATGCAAACCATAAAGAGATTTATTTAGTTTGCACACTACTCCTTTAGTGGCGATTACGCCATCAGGGACACGCATAAAAATTTGTTCTTCTAAATCTGCAAACAAATAGGCAGTTTTTATATCTACATGATAGACAGAATGTCCACGCTGGGATGCATCTTTTAACAAAAGCTTAACAGATTCATATTTTACGCTCGGTGAGTAACACAAATCATAGTCTTCACCTGGGATTTGCTGGAAACCTCTGGCTACTAACCTAGCCTTGTACCTTACAACTTCATTTTTATCATTCATTTTCACTTTATAAACCCATTTTGAATCAATAACTCTCATGTCTGGGGTTTGTGGTACAAGAGACCAAGTGTTATGCTCTTTTAAAGAAGCTATTTCAGCATCCATAGCTTTGTACCAATTTGCAGCTTCATGCAAAGGTAATTTTTGAACATCGTTGTAGCATTTTGGCTCAAAAACTACTTTATTGGCATACACAGTGTATAACTGCTCTTTTGAAAACCGTCTTGGTTCCTGTCTCTTTCTGTCTGAACGTCTTAGTCCTGAAGAAGAGCTAGGCCCTTCAGAATCAGTAGAACTATTTGGACTTCTAGCTTCAGACTGTAAATTGCTATCATCAGACTGATGAGACTCTTGTGGGCTTTTCTTACTTTCAGAAAACTCAGAAGAACTTAACCTTTCTTTAGGTGTCTGTGTCTTTAAATTTTCAAACAAATCACCAGACACAACAGGCTTTTCGTCTTCAGATTCACTAGTATCCCCTGCTCCAGCTTCTCCCTCTTCTACTTCCTCCTCATCAGCATTATCTAAATCATCACTATCTTGAAAAATAGCAACTCTATTCCAATTTACAGTTTCAATCATGCTTCTGGTAATATGAAATTTGCCAGTTGCTGGTACATAAACTCTGTACGCCCCCTGCTGGTAGCCCATAAACTTTCCTTGAACACTACGTTCATCCAACTTGTGTCTAGCAGGGTAGTGAATAATAACGTCTGACCCCCAAATTCGTAGGTATTTCAAATTAGGGCGTTTTTTAAACAACATTTCATAGGGTGTAACATTTAAACTAGAATGATAGGATCTGTTTTTAACAAAAAGATAGGCATGAAGAGATTCCGCCCAATATTCTTTCCCCAAATTAGCATCATGCAAGTAAGTTTTAACACCTGCCTGCAAATCACGTTGCACTACTTCTACAATCCCATTCTGCCAAGGATTTCTAGGGCAGGACAACTCGTGAACAGTCCCCTGCGCTTCCAGGAAATGTGAAAATTCCTCAGAAACAAATTCTACCCCCTGTCAGAAAACAAATGCTTTATAGGTTTGTTAAAGTGGGTTTTTACCCAGTTGCAAAAAATCTTGTACTTCTCAAGTGCTTGTGACTTTTCAGCAATGGTGTAAACAAAACAATATCTGCTGTACTGATCAATAAGAGTAAGCCAATATTTTGAATTTCCTAAAGAAGGAGGGAGTGGCCCTACTAAATCACAGTGCACACGTTCAAATGGCTCTGTTACTTTCCTGCCTGAGCATTTACCCTTTCTTGCAACCTTTATCTTATTCTTACAACAAGATACACATTGCATATAGTATTTACATGGCTTTAAGTTTAGTCCATCAACAATCTTCTTTGTCTTTATCACATCTGTGAAATTTAAATGTCCCAAAAGTCTATGCGCCTCATGAATACATCCGGAGTGAGGCTTTACATTTCTCAGCCCCTGACTTGGCTGGGTTACTCTACAGTTCACAGGTGGCTGTGAATGCTTTTTAAAATATAGTCTATATAAACCTTCAGACTCTCTGGCATACAATACACGTTTTCCCCCTTTGTAGAACTCACATAGTGATTTTGTGAAGCATACAGTTACTCCTTGGCGTGCAAAGCAACTTACTGATAATAAATTGTCCACTGATGGGCAGTAAGTGCAATTTGCTATTGTGATGTTCAAGGAATCAAGTTTCACAGTACCTCTGCCAAGCGACTGTAGAACGTCGGAGTTGGCCAGATGAATGGTGCCAATTTCCTCTTCGAAAGAAACAAACAGACTTCGGTCGTTACAAAGATGAATTGACGCCCCGGAATCTACTACAAACGATTTCCACGTGTCATCTTTAATTACTTTACGACCTAATTCACGAACATGGAATGCTCGCGGCTCACGTCCATCTTTACAATGTGCTGCCGACTGCTGGGTTGCTGTCTGTGATTTACGAACTGGAACGGACCCTGAAGCATTTTGCTTTTTAAATCTGCAGTCCCTCGCAAGGTGCCCCTGCTTTTTACAAAACCAGCAATGCTTGGAAGTTTTGAAAGCAGATGAATCACCACAGACTTGCATACGGCGTTCCTCATTTTTTTTTAGAAATAGGAGTGCTAATCCCACAAGCCTCCCTTCTGTCCAGCTCGCCCATCAATCTTGCTGTTACCCCTTCCACAGTTAATTGTGCTGGAGGTACAGCAGATATCTGGCTAGCTATGGCAGACGCTGACTCCTTTCTAACGTGCACTGCCGCAAGACTGTCCCACATTTCTTTGGCAGTCTTCTTATTTCTTATATACACAACTTGCTGATCACTAACAGACAAGTTAATTAATGCCCTTGCTTTAGCATCACCTTTCGACCAGGCATCGGTCACAGGAGCAGGAGGGTCCTCGGTCACGTACTTCCACATATCACGGGAATTCAGAAGTGCTTCCATGCGAAAGGACCATAAGCTGTAGTTCTCGGCCGTTAGTTGCGGGGATGTTAAAGCCTTCTCAGCCTCAGCAACACGGTCTGCCATGCTGGAACTTTTCAACCACCAGCCCACAAAACCGTTGCAGCAAAAAGAAGGAAAAAACCTTTCTAAACCTTTCTCCAAAAACAAACATGTGCAGTTCCACGCTCAACCACTGGGCCCATAACCAAGATGTTGGGGTTAAAAGCAAAATCAGCAGAAACTGGTTGAGGAACTTACACATAGAGACCAAGACTTAAACAAATGCTTGGTTTAATGGAGAAAGTAAATTTAACAAAAATTAAATCAGGCTTATACAAAATACCCACACAACCAAACCACCCACCAAGAGCACACTGGGAAAACGCCCAGCACAGAGGCAACACACAACACCCCTGATATACCCTGCATCATCAGCTTCACAGCAACACCTGTAGAGCTGCTCCACAGCTGCAGAGCCCCAGTCATTAAATCTTTCCTGACTCTTAAAGGTACAGTGAAACAATAATGACACTTTTACACAATCATTCAACAGAAACAAACAAAAAATCGTCCAGTAGCACTTTAAAAGGTAAATGGGACCCCTGACCATTAGGTCCAGTCGTGCCCAACTCTGGGGTTGCGGCGCTCATCTCGTTAGAAACCAGCAAAGTTTGTTATTGGTATGAGCTTTCGTGTGCATGCACACTTCTTCAGATACACTGAAACAGAAGTCACCAGACCCTTATATATAATGAGAGGGTGGGGAGGGGTATTACTCAGAAAGGTGGTGGGAGTGGCCGATAGGTGTGGTAAACCTGTTGACGACTGTTAACGACTGAATTGGTCTTACAGGAAAAAAGCAAGGGGTGAGATGGCTAGAAATAGCTTTATCGTGTAAAACAGGGGTCCCCAAACTACGGCCCCCGGGCCGGATGCGACCCAATTGGCCTCCCAATCCGGCCCGCGACGACCCCCGCCGCCCACTGCCGCCGCCCGTTCTTACGGCGCACGGCGCGGCGGCGATCTTCAAAATCGGCAAAAAATCGCCGAAAATCCTTTGTGCGCATGCGTATGGGCCTCTCCCGACCCAGAAGAGGTCATTTCCGATGCACTTCCGGGTCGGGGGAGGCCCATACGCATGCGCACAAGCGATTTTCGGCGATTTTTTCCCCGACCGTGTGCGTGTGCGCATGCGCACGGGCGCGCACTCCCCCGCCCTCCGGCCCGCTGCACGCACACTCCCCTGCCCTCCGGCCCGAAGCCCGGTAAGTCTGGGGATCCCTGGTGTAGAATGAGATAAGAATCCAATGTCTCTATTCAGACCAGGTCTCTTTCCTCCCCGCTGAAAATGGGCCCTCATAAAACATCTCACCAGGGTCATTGAAAGGGACTAAGAGATAGAAATCTGGTTCCTGGAGGGTGCCTCGGCGCGCCGTGATGATCTCCCAAGCTTGGCGCTTGGCTGCGCTGATCTCCTCGCCCATGCTTCCAGTGGTGTCCACAACAAAGCTCAAGCCCGTAGCTGGACTGATATCCAGTAGCCTGGAAACAAAACAGCAGGAACTGTGGCTTAGTCGTTGGCCCTAGAATTGTCAACGTGGCACCCGGGGGCTCAGCTGCATCAGTGATAACTCTGTTTCCCCCCCCCTCCCCCTGGAGCCAGAGCCACTAAGGTGCTGGAAGAAGGCTTCAGTCTCTTCAGGGGGCACGGGTTCAAATCCCACTGCTGCCAGCAAAATTTGTTTTGTTTGGAATAACTCAGTCGGTAGAGCGCGAGACTCTTAATCTCAGGGTTGTGGGTTCAAGCCCCGCCTCAGGCAAAAGAAGTTGTGAGCCTGTAGACTGGGGGGGGGGGGGCTCAATAGTGCCAAAAAGAAAAACAGTCCCAAAAAGAAAAAGGTGCCATCAACATCAGTTTGCTCAGACATCTTTGGCTGCACAGTTCTGCATTTTTACTCCTTGGCAACAAAGACAGGGAACCCTACTACCTCAAATGCAAATGTATGAGGTACAGCTGTCAATGTTAATTATTCGCTTGGAGTTGACAAAGGTTTGAGAGCATTTTAATGGACTGAGGAGAAAGAGAGGGGGCGGGAATGCAGGAATGTTTGACTTACTGTACTGTATATTTATCCCTCGCCTTTTTCTCCCAAAGTAGCCCAGTTTTATTGATGATTTGTTCGTTGTGTTTATAACTCGTGCTTTAAGCATGATGTTCTACAACAGGCACCCCCAAACTTCGGCCCTCCAGATGTTTTGGACTACAATTCCCATCTCCCCCAACCACTGGTCCTGTTAGCTAGGGATCATGGGAGTTGTAGGCCAAAACATCTGGAGGGCCACAGTTTGGGGGTGCCTGTTCTACAAGTTGTTGTCGTCTATTGTTTGGGATTCATTCGAATGGGAAGCGGCAAAGAAATCAATCCATCCGCAGATAGACAGCAATGCGCAGACAAGAAGCATTATGTATACACAGGGTTGCGGAACGGGCAGCGTTACCTCATGAATGGCTTGCTCTTTATTTCCCGCCAAAGCTTCTCCAGGAAGTGTACTGAGGCCTCCTGGGCCATGGCAGCGGCTTCCCTGTGCAGATAATTGTGAGGCGAGAACAAGAACGAAGAGCTGTCCTTATTGATACCACCCCGAGGCTCCCTGTGGCGGCTGTCGTCAAATCTCCCGCCGTGGCTGCACTTTCCTAGGAGACGAGGAAATAAGCAAACAGAAGAGAGAGAATATAAGACCACCAACCCAACTGAAATTTGTGGAGCAAGAGAGAATTGCTTAAAAGGACCATGGTCTACTTCACGGCACACCAAAGGGCTCCATTTCCCACCGGGTCACTTATTATAATAAAAAACAGAATTGCCAGCCAGCATACCAACAAGAACTTTCACAGGCCCAGACAGAATTCCATCTTTTTAACCAACTGTGGCAGTAAAAAGGAGAAATGTATGAACCCTCCTAGTGGCCGGCCTAAGTCCAGCATCCTGCTCTCACAATGACCAACCTAAACTCAGGGACTTTATACCTTTGATACCTTAACATTGATACATTGGAAGAACAAAAAAATATATAGCTTCCTTGATCCATAGAGACAACTCTTGCAACCTATGAACGGATTGCTTTTCAATGAAGGTCACGTATGGGCAGATTTAATGATATTTGGAAAGTATTTATCAAAACCATAGTTCAACTCCTGAACTGACATATACACAAGGGATATAATAAGCCAATACAGTCATACCTCGGTTTAAGTACGCTTCGGTTTGGGTACTTTCAGTTTAAGTACTCCGCGGACCCGTCTGGAACAGATTAATCCACTTTCCATTACTTTCAATGGGAAAGTTCACTTCAGGTTAAGTACACTTCAGGTTAAGTACAGGCTTCTGGGACCAATTGTGTACTTAAACCGAGGTACCAATGTAATAATAATAATAATTTATTATTTATACCCCACCTATCTGGCTGAGTTTCCCCAGCCACTCTGGGCAGCTCCCAACATAATATTAAAAAACTATCAAACATAAACAAACTTCCCTAAACAGGGAAGCACATTGCAGTAGTCCAAGCGAGAGATAACTAGAGCATGCACCACTCTTGCAAGACAGTCTGCGGGCAGGTAGCTAATGGGGCCTCCCGCTGCTGCCGCCGCTGCACAATTTCTGTTCTCATCCTGAAGCAAAGTTCTTAACCTGAGGTACTATTTCTGGGTTGGCAGAGTCTGTAACCTGAAGCATCTGTAACCCGAGGTACCACTGTATTCTTATTCGCATTATTCAGACAGTGATACCCTTCAGGGGCACAGAAGAATCCTGTCCCTCTTTGCAAAGGTTCCTTTGAAAAGCTGGTCCCTGTCTTGAGGGCAGGGGGTGGGGTGGGAACAGACATTCTCCACATGCCCAGAAGCAACAAAGAGGAAAAGGAAAACAAAAAGCTCCTAGTTCCCACCACGAAGGCAATATACCTTTGTACACGCTCCGGACACCGAGCTTAACTTGTCAGAACGTTTAAATGCAAAAGTTGGCAGCCTAATGCATTAAAAAAACAAATCAAGAGCGGGGCAGGAAAGAAAAACCAGTCCCATGAGAATAACCCTGGGAGAAAAAGCGCTTCTCTAAAACAAATTTTCATTAAATTCTAAAGGCTTTCAGTGTGAACTGCTGGAAGATGCACAAGGAATACAAATGAAGGAGGGACAAAGCCCTTTGAGTCTTTAATACTAAACACACACACACACACACAAAAACCCCATGCCTCAAACAGAGCCCCCCGCTGTATTCTGGCAACAAAAGCATACCAATTGGCTTTTCAGGTTGGGCGCCATAGAAACCGGTGGTCAGAAGCCCCTTCTCAAGGAGACTGTCCAAGAGGTTTCCCTGACACGTCCAGTCAGAGCAGTCCGTGCAGGTCGGTACGCCGGCTGGAGGGGAGTAGGAGAGAAAGACTACTTATTTTATTCGTTCAGCCGGGTTTGCACACAGCTCAATCCAAAGCAAAGCTCCGAACAGTTTATGGAAAAGGTCGTCAAGTAGAAACAGTAGGCATTAAATGATTAAGAACAAAACAACGCGTCTGGATAAGCCTGCCTCAACAAAGCCTAACAGGGGGTCTGCTGCCAAGGGCTGGAGCAGGCATAGGCAAACTCGGCCCTCCAGATGTTTTGAGACTACAATTCCCATCATCCCTGACCACTGGACCTGTTAGCTAGGGATGATGGGAGTTGTAGGGCAAAACATCTGGAGGGCCGCAGTTTGGGAATGCCTTTCTACAAGTTGTTGTCTATTGTTTGGGATTCATTCGAATGGGCAGCGGCAAAGAAATCCATCCATCGCAGACAGACCGCAATGAGCAGAGCAAGAAGCATTATGTATACACAGGCTTGCAGAACAACAAAATGGTGCTTATTCCTAAATGTGTCTAGCATCAGAAGTAAATTTCATTTAATCCTGCAGTCCCGATGGTGGTATGATTTAAGTGTGGAACATGGGTGGCGCTGTGGTCTAAACCACTCTCCCTCTTGGGCTTTGCCGATCAGAAGGTCGGCGGTTCGAATCCCCGCGACGGGGTGAGCTCCCGTTGCTCCGTCCCAGCTCCTGCCAACCTAGCAGTTTGAAAGCACATCAAAGTGCAAGTAAGATAAATAGGTACCGCTCCGGCGGGAAGGTAAATGTTTCTGTGTGCTCTGGTTTCCATCATGGTGAGAACTCTGGCACACCACTTTTAACTCCTTGTAGGAAAGGTGGGTTATAAATGCAATACTGTTAATAGGTAAAGGTAAACGGCGTTTCCGTGCTCTCTGGCTTCCATCACGGTGTTCTCTTGCGCCAGAAGCAGTTTAGTCATGCTGGCCACATGACCCGGAAAGCTGTCTGTGGACGAACGCCGGCTCCCTTGGCCTGAAAGTGAGATGAGCACCACAACCCCAGTCGCCTTTTACTGGAATTAACCGTCCAGGGGTCCTTTGCCTTTACCCTTTTACCTTTGCGATTTGAGTTTAAAAAAGACAAAGCTGCATATGCTCAGAGTATGTCTTTTTTTCCAGGATTGTCAAACTACCCCCCCCCTTTTCTTCAACGTGTCAAGAATGTAGAAGCAATTGCAAAGCACTGACAGGCAGCAGGAAGAAGAGGGACGGTGTGCTTTACAAGCACGTACAGTCAACTTGCAAGTTACGTATTACAACTTGTGAATTCAGCTTTACGTGTTTCGCTGGAAAAAATGTTAAAAAGTAAAATAGGAGGTAGGCATCTGGGACAGGGGGACGTCAGCAATCCCGCCCGCTGTTGCACTCACACTGGAAGAGTGTTTGGAGGTACAGGGAAAATGTGTTTTTATTATATGTCATTTTGGCTTTGTGCACTATCCCTGGAATGTAACCGCTGTGTAAGCTGATAATACACATGGCTGTCTAAAGACTGTGTGTCTGTGAGTGTTAGTGTACACAGACAGACAGACAGACAGACAGACAGACAGACACACACACACACACACACACACACACGTGTCATTTTAGTTCGGTCACAGCCTCTCCACTGCCTAAGACAGCAAGCAAGCCAGGGACACAGGAGTCCTGGATTCACCCTGCAAATTAAACAAGGCACACAACATAGCACAGGGCTCTGTTTCTCTTCCCTCATTTAAATTAGGAGCTCTTGCACCAAGTCTCTAACCTCACCCAGCCCAGTAACCAACAGAATGAATACTCTCCAGGTTGAGGAGGAACATAATAAAATAAAATATGATGATGATGATGATGATGATGATGATGATGATGATGTTCTAAAACCACACCTTCTGCGATGGACTTGATTTCATGGCCTGGTTGTAGGAGGTGGGGGTGTATCTTCCGATGGCCAAGTTCAATCCAGTTGCTGTGACTGTAGAAATCCTAAACAGAACGGAAGCTTATTAGTGGAGACTGTTTATGCTACGATGGTCGCCTGTACTGTTAGCCCAAAGACGGAAAGAGGAAGCGGTCCCAGCCAAAGAAGACTGGCAAACCAAGTTAATGGACTATGCTGAAATGGTGAAATTAACTGGAAAACTCAGAAATCAAGACAAGAAATTTAAAAAATAATGGGAAATGTTTATTGTGTGCTTGCAAAAGTATTGTAAACAGGTTAATACATTGGCAGGATCTGCTAAGGCACAACAGATTTGGATGGGTAGAGAAGAAAACAAAAGTTTAGACAGTGGGGGAAACAAGCTGGGAAAGCAAGCTGGTTTGTTGGAGCAATAATAAAAGTAAGAGTGATGTGAGCAAATAGAGTAGAAATGGTGGAAAGAAGAGGACTTAAGCAGAGGATTCTACCCCTCCACCTTGATTACGTGACTAAAAGCGCTAGCTCCTCTGAGCTTGTAGAGAGTTCTTTCCCCTCACTGCTAAGGGGCCACAGCTAGCACAATACTTAGCTGATCTTGAGACCCAGAAGATACTAATGGGAGTGTTTCCTTCGTGTAAACAGCAGGTGCAGGGAGCCTAGTCTGATCAGGACCACAGTATGGGGGACAAAGAATGAAAAAAACCACCACTCACAGCACCTTTAGTCACATAACATAATACAATAAAATATAAAACATAATGCAAAACAAAGCCATGTGTGCTGTGTGTAAGAACAACACTTATCTGCTTCTCTCAGTTGCTGCTGTTGTTTGGCCTGAAAAACCACATGGGACATTTTTTAACCCAAAAGGTTAACACTGGCTGGGACAATATAATGGAATATTTTTGCCCCGAGTTTTTTAATTTATTTTTAATATTCTCATAATATTGCCCATAAAAATAAAACAAAATAGGGGAGAAATGGTGAATCACATTTTGATAAGAAAGTAGATATAAATGATATAAATAACAGTGTTTCTTGTACTTTGCAGAAGGAATGCAAGCGCAGGAAATGAGTTAAAAGGAAGGGAAACGGGTATGCAGAAAACCGTAATATAACTCTACAGAAATCATACTACAGTGGTACCTCGGTTTAAGTGCACAATTGGTTCCGGAAGTCTGTACTTCTGAAGCGAACTTTCCCATTTAAAGTAATGGAAAATGGATTAATCCGTTCCAGACGGGTCCGCGGAGTACTTAAACTGAAAGTACTCAAACCGAAGCGTACTTAACCCGAGGTATGACTGTATTTTCACATATTCCATATAGCTGCCAAGGCTGCTGTCAAGGAATGTGGCAGCTGTACCCTGTTAGTTCTGGTCTCTCATTTACAAACCAAAGATTATGGCTAAAACCCATTTGTAACTTTGGCACAGGTGACGAATTATGAGAACTCTGTGCCATAGATCTAGTAAAGATAAAGGTAAAAGGGGCCCCTGACCATCAGGTCCAGTCGTGTCCGACTCTGGGGTTGCGGCGCTCATCTCGCTCTATAGGCTGAGGGAGCCGCCGTTTGTCCGCAGACAGCTTCCGGGTCATGTGGCCAGCATGACAAAGCTGCTTCTGGCGAACCAGAGCAGCGCACAGAAACACCGTTTACCTTCCCGCCGGAGCGGTCCCTATTTATCTACTTGCACTTTGATGTGCTTTCGAACTGCTAGGTTGGCAGGACCTGGGACCGAGCAACGGGAGCTCACCCCGTTGCAGGGATTCGAACCGCTGACCTTCTGATCAGCAAGCCCTAGGCTCAGTGGTTTAACCTACAGCGCCACCTGGGTCCCGTGCCCTAGATCTACTACGGTGCAAATTCTGCAAGGAACAGAGACCCCGCCTAGAATGGATTTCAACCCTGCTTTTGACAAAAAAGGCTAGATCAAATCAGTGCTAGGGCCAAACATGTTAAGTCCTCTACCTCAAAGCCAAATGCCACCTTCCCCTCCTCCTACATTTCGGTAAGCACCTGTAAGGTATGGAGCAACTGCCCCAGCTTGCCCCGGGCGATGACATACTGCTCTGAACGCACAGCTTGGAGGATCTCGTTGCGGGTTTGCAACAGCCAACTGTTGGTGGAGCGGATGAGCTCAGAATCAAAGTGGAGCAGAGGGTCGTCCCGCGTGGTGTTTGTGAAGTCCATGGCGGCATTGGCGTTGGCTACCTGGGCAATAGCCCCACGGAAGCGCTTAGCCGACACCTCAGGACCATAGAAAGCAGCAAAGATGTCGTCAGCCAGGAGGGTCCTGCCCTAGGTGAGAGACAGGGAGGGAAATCAGATGGGGAGCACCCTTTGGGGCAAAAGATATTGGTCATAATATAGACATGGAAGCATGGGAACGACTGTTTAAGCAGCATGCTATGGTTTAAGAGAAAATTATATGAAAGTGATATAGTGGTACCTCTACTTACGAATAACTCTACTTACGAATGGAGCTCCGTCCGCCATCTTGGATAAGGTTTAGATAGGATTTTTTCTACTTACGAATTTTTAGATACGGTTGCTTCTACTTACGAATTTTTTCTCCCAATGCATTTCTATGGGATTCAACTTACAAATTTTTTCGACTTACAAATGTGTGTTCGGAACGTATTAAATTCGTAAGTAGAGGTACCACTGTATATTGATGGTATCTAACTCCGAGTAAACTGGCAAAAATGTATAATAAAACTAAATCAAGTAAGTGTTGGTAATGTAAAGAGAAAGAAAGCTCTTTTTATCATATGTGGTGGTCTTGTAGTAAGGTTAAGGCTTACTGGGAAATTGTATACAATTTTGCACACAAAAGCTCATACCAATGTCAAACTTAGTTGGTCTTTAAGGTGCTAATGGAAGGAATTTTTTAATTTTGTTTAAAATAACGTTTGTAAAAAAAAAAACCACAGAAGCCTTTCTCTTGGGAATTATAGGGATAGAACTACCTAAATTGTATAGAAATTTATTCATGTATGCAACTACAGCGGCAAGAATGTTACTTGCCCAAAAATGGAAATAAGAAGTCCCAACAAAGGAAGAATGGATAAAAGAAAACAACTAATGGAATATGCAAAAATGGCAAAACTTACCAGAAGAATAAGAAAACAAGATAAAAAACCTTTTATTAAAAAATGGAAATGGTTTATTTACAGATAAATTGTAAACAGATAAAAACAGTGGCAGAATTATTGTAAGAGTATACATAAAATAAATAAAAAATAGTAAGTTAAGAAAAATTAATTAGTAAGTTAAGTTGGATATGCAGAAGTTATTAAAAATAAATTTAGGGAACCGCAGAAATGGGGGAAAGGAAGTCAAGATTTAAAATGTCAAAATGATTTTAAAATCAGTGAAATGTATATATCTGAAAAGTATAAATAATTTTTTTTTAAGGAGCACCCTTTCATTTGCCCCTTGAAAAGGAAAAGACCCTCTCATGAAAGGTTCCATCCCTGGCATCTCCAGGTAAAACCATAAACGGCCTTATGGGAAACTCTGAAGAGTCAGTTCCAATCAGTGCTGAGGCAGATGGGCCAATGGCCTCATTCAGCACAAAACAGCTCCCTGCACCCATAAATCGCAGGCGCCTGTTTTAGTGGCAGAGGAATTCCATGTTCCAGCTGCACCTTGGAGATTGGAACACCAGCTGCTGCTGCTCCTGCTACACAGAGGCTCGGAAGGGGTGGTTTGTGTGGGACAGAATCAGACGTGGAAGGGACCCCCAAGGATCCCCTAGTCCAACCCTCTGCACTGCAGGAATGTCAGCTGAAGCATCCATGAGAGATGGCCCTAGAACCTCTGCATAAAATCCTCCAAGAAAGGAGGGGAGCCGCGTGCGGGTACGGGGGTGGCTGCGACTTAGCAGCAGAGCACACGTCATGCGTGCAAAATGTCTCGGGTTCAATCCCTAGCATCTCCAAGAACAGCTGGGGGAGGGGATCCTGCAGGGCAGCTGCCAGTCAGCAATGGGAGCCTGTGGCCCTCCAACTGGTCAGACTGCAACCTCCATTAGCCCCAGTGTAGCCAGTAGTTACACTTGCCGACAAAGGTCCGTACAGTTAAAGCTCTGGTTTTCCCAGTACAGTAGTGATGTATGGAAGTGAGAGCTGGACCATAAAGAAGGCTGATCGCCGAAGAATTGATGCTTTTAAGGAGCACCCTTTCATTTGCCCCTTTTGCTCTGGTTCATGGGGTCACGAAGAGTCAGACACGACTAAACAACAACAACAACAAGCCAGTAGTTGAAGACAAAATCATAGAAGTGAACGGTTGGAAGGGTCCAAGAGTCTTCTAGTCCTACCCCCAGCAATGCAGGTATCTCAACTAGCTCCTACATTATAGGTGGCCATCCAACCTCTGCTTAAAAACCTCCAAGGAAGGAGAGCGACTTCTGGAGGGCCACAAGTCCCCCATCTGACCTAGATGGGCCAGTGACTACTTAGTTTAAAGTTGGTTGCTTCCCATGTTCTCCAGTGTCACTAACCCGCCCAACCCTAGACCACCCCTAGACTAGCATTATTTTATTTTATTTATTTATTAAATTGATATACCGCCCTATACCCGGGGGTCTCAGGGCGGTTCACAGAATAAAATCAAGATATAAAAGCACAAAATACATCACCATCAACAACAACAAGCCAACAATTCCCCCCCCCCAAAAAAAACACATTTTTAAAGGGCATAGGATGTAAATCAGATCACCCAAAGGCCTGGTTAAAAAGGAACGTTTTCCCCTGGCACCTAAGGGTGTATAATGAAGGAGCCTGGCGAACTTCCCTGGGGAGAGCATTCCAGAGACAGGGAGCCACTGCAGAGAAGGCCCTGTTCTCCTGTTGCCACCCTCTGGACCTCTCGAGGAGGAGGCAGCACACAAAGGGCGGGCCTCAGAAGATGATCCCAGGGTCCAGGAAGGTTCATGTGGAAAGACCTCTGTTTGCCACTAGGGCAGCCCTGCTGGTGTCCAGACCCGCCGTTCCTCTCACCTTGAAGTCCTCCTCCCGGATACGCTTCCCCTTGGTGGGATGTTGCATCTCCACAAAGATGCGCAAGGTGACATTGAGGATGGCCTCCTCGGTCATGTCCTGGTGGGTGACGGAGTCCCAGGTGAAAGCCATGGTGCGAGACCAGAAGTTGGGGAAGAAGGCGTGGGCTCCTCGCGGAGGCAAATGCAGCGGAAGCAGCAGCAGCCACAGGAGGTGCCAGAACCAGGCCAGGGGATGGTCCATATTGGATGCATTTATCTGAATAGAGAGGAGAAAAACGGGTAGCTCCAAATACCAGCTGCTGGCCGCCGGCTTCAAAAGTCACATCTACGCATGACCGGAAGTGCGTTGACGCAACTTCCGGTGTCGCCCCGCCCATCTATGGGCACAAAAATGGCCGCCGACACCGGAAGTCGCGTCTACGCACTTCCGGTCATGCGTAGATGTGACTTTTGAAGCCGGCGGCGGCCATTTTTTGTGCCCATAGAAGGGCAAATCAGGAAAAAAATAGGCCGCCGGCAGGAGAAAATAACGGAGAAAAACGGGAGACGAAGTGATACGGGGGACCACCGGGAAAAGGTAAGTAAAAACGGGGGTTTCCCGTGGAAAACTGGGTACTTGGCAGCTATGATAGGATGGCGCCTTAGAAAGGTCACTGGAACAATCCAGCAGACTCTTCCCATGTTCTTATCAAACTATCAGTCCCACCACTGGAATTAATGGACCTTCTGATGGTTCCCTCACTGCGAGAAGTGAGGTCACAGGGAACCAAGCAGAGGACCTTCTTGGTGGTGGCGCCCGCCTTGTGGAACACCCTCCCACGAGATGTCAAGGAAATAAACAACTACTTGACTTTTAGAAGACATCTGAAGGCAGCCCTGTTCAGGGAAGTTTTTAATGTTTGATGTTTTATCGTGTTTTTAATATTCTGTTGGGAGCCATCCAGAGTGGCTGGGGAAACCCAGCCAGATGGGCGGGGTATAAATAAAATATAATAAATAAATAATAATAATAATAATAATAATAATAATAATAATAATTGCACATGCGCAAAAGTGCGCTTCTGCCAAATGCGCCTGCGCACAACGGCGCTTCTGCCAGCGACCCGGATCGACTTATGGACGGACCTCTGGAACTGATTACGTCCGTAAGTAGAGGTTCCACTTGAAGAAGAAGAGGAGGAGGAAGAGGAAGAGGAAGAGGTTTCTATACAGTATACCGCCCTTTATCCAAACATCCCAGGGCAGTGTGCAACATTGAGAACATAACTTAATAATAAAGCATAATAATAAAAACAATGCAGACAATAATAATAGACAGCCTATTAAAATAATCTTGACAACAGCCCCCCCACACACACACATTTAACAAAGCATAGATTATTTAATGGTCAAAGGCCTGCGTAAAGAGGAATGTTTTCACCAGGTGCCTAAAGACATGTTACGATGGCACCAGGTGAGCCTCTCCGGGGAGAGCTTTTCACGGACGAGGGAGCCACCACGGAAAAGTCCCTTTCTCATGTTCCTCCAGGCCTCTTGGGAGACATAAAAAAGGGCTTCAGAGGACAAGCCCAAGGTCTGGGTTGGTTTGTATTGGGAGAGGTGGTCCTTGAGGTATTGGGGTCCTAAGTTGTGTAATTTAGAGACGTTCATTAATTTCAGTCAGTCAGATAAGCTTTGTCGGATACAACCCACGATCAGCCAAAAAAATTTATATTAGGGGGAAGTATTATATTAGGGGGAACTGGCTTGCAAAAGTGTATGTGTGCGTACTAGGCAAAAATTCCATTAAAATGTGTATACTGTATTGGGAGAAATGCATACTAAAATGTTGACAAGCTGTCGTGAGGTGCGGGGAATTGTAAACTGAGGAGGAAAAGTTTGTTGAAAGAGGAAAGTCTTCCCACAGGTGCAGAGAAGACAGCAGAAGCGGCAGGGAGTTTTTCAAAGGACAGGTGCTGCCCTGCTAAAGCATTAAATCTGGTAACTCCCAGCAGCAACCTTGTTAAAAAAAAACCATCCACAGAAGCGTCCCAAGATACCCAAATAAGGATGATTTTACTAGGAACAGGTATCAAAACATAGGGACTCTTCGGGGGGGGGGGGGGGAACAGCTAGCTCAAAGAACCACTTAATGGTTTCAACAATAAAGCGGTATACAATTTTCATTTATTTAATAAATAAATAAATAAAACAAGAATCCAAGGAAACAGTAAACCCAAAAACAATTCAGAAAGCAATTCAGAAACAAATTTCCAAACAATTCAGAAAGCACATTTCAAACCCACTACATCACAAAAGGAATTGCTTCCCTGAGTAAATAAGCTGCTCAGGGCTGCTTTTACAGCAGGAGTGGACTGACTTTAGTCTCGTTTGGGTGTACTACTTTATTTTTCCACCAGAATCCCATGATGCACTTTAAATTTATGCTGCAACCATGCCCACTCGGGATCTTCTCGTCCCAAGCTGTAACTAACCTGTATTTGGTGATCCTGAGTAGGCAACTCTTGCTAAAGAACAGTAAGGAGTGCTTTGCTGGCTCCAGACCCAAAGTCAACTGTTTTTGACTCCGCAGCATTCTCTGTTCGGAAAAGTGGCTGGTGGTTTCTCCTCCTCCTAACCGCTGCTTTGCACGAGTGGCTTCTGCTAGGATAGAGCATGAGACTTCTTACAGGAATTGTCACCTGTATGCAGCTAAACAATCACAGGATCTTACCCGGAAGGCACAACAGCCCACTTCACTTATCTTTTCAGGTGTGAATGCGGCCTTGCAAATAATAACAGTGTAACTGCAAACGCATGCATTATATAGGTGTGCTCATGAGAGGGTAAGACTAGGCCTCTGCACAATGAGAAGAGCCATCACTCAGTGGTGGAGCATCTACTTTGCAGGCAGAATATCCTGGGTTCAAATTCTGGCATCTCCAGGTAGGAGGAGTCTTACAGGAGCCTAGTAAGCACTTGCCCAGCTTCCGCCAGCTTTGAGAAGGCGGCACAAGGTGTGCAAGAGGTGTCATGAAACAAAGGTTCTTGAGAGCAGAAGCAGGCAAGGCCTAGGGCAGTGCAGCCTACAAGGCCTACACAAATCTTTCAAGCCTAAAGCAGTAAAATGCTGTGTCAATGTGACTCGTGACTCATCTTGGGTTCCCTAAAAATGTAACCAGCCATCTCTCTGCGCCTCAGTCTGTCAGTGTGTAGAACAGGCATCCCCAAACTGCGCCCCTCCAGATGTTTTTGCATACAACTCCCATGATCCCTAGCTAGGAGGGCCAGTGGTCAGGGGTGATGGGAATTGTAGTCCAAAACATCTGGAGGGCCGAAGTTTGGGGGTGCCTGGTGTAGAATGTGTGTGTCTCAGCCAGAGTGTTATACAGTATTGTTGCAGACAGAGCGGCTCCAGGACTCCAGTTAATCAGTAACAAAGATCTGTGCCTCTATGAAGAGTCAGCTAGCTATTATGAGCACTCTGTGTATGCTCTTTGACTATGCTGTTTATGAACAAGTTTATTTTCTTCAATACACTTTTATTTTGTTTATAAAGAAGACTCTGCGTTGATTAATTTACCGCTGTGCGACAAGAGGATCAGATTTTGACCTTGCACTGTAAGGCAGGCTTAGGCAGTATGTGGACTGAGAACTCCCAGAAGTGCAAGCTAGATTTCGAAGGGGCAGAGGAACCAGAGACCAAATAGAAAACATGCACTGGATTATGGAGAAAGCTAGAGAGTTCCAGAAAAATGTCTACTTCTGCTTCATTGACTATGCAAAAGCCTTTGACTGTGTCGACCACAGCAAACTATGGCAAGTTCTTAAAGAAATGGGAGTGCCTGATCACCTCATCTGTCTCCTGAGAAATCTCTATGTGGGACAAGAAGCTACAGTTAGAACTGGATATGGAACAACTGATTGGTTCAAAATTGGGAAAGGAGTACGACAAGGTTGTATATTGTCTCCCTGCTTATTTAACTTATATGCAGAATTCATCATGCGAAAGGCTGGACTAGATGAATCCCAAACCGGAATTAAGATTGCCGGAAGAAATATCAACAACCTCAGATATGCAGATGACACAACCTTGATGGCAGAAAGTGAGGAGGAATTAAAGAACCTTTTAATGAGGGTGAAAGAGGAGAGCGCAAAATATGGTCTGAAGCTCAATATCAAAAAAACCAAGATCATGGCCACTGGTCCCATCACCTCCTGGCAAATAGAAGGGGAAGAAATGGAGGCAGTGAGAGATTTTACTTTCTTGGGCTCCTTGATCACTGCAGATGGTGACAGCAGTTACGAAATTAAAAGACGCCCGATTCTTGGGAGAAAAGCAATGACAAACCTAGACAGCATCTTAAAAAGCAGAGACATCACCTTGCCGACAAAGGTCCGTATAGTTAAAGCTCTGGTTTTCCCAGTAGTGATGTATGGAAGTGAGAGCTGGACCATAAAGAAGGCTGATCGCCGAAGAATTGATGCTTTTGAATTATGGTGCTGGAAGAGACTCTTGAGAGTCCACGGACTGCAAGAAGATCAAACCTATCCATTCTGAAGGAAATCAGCCCTGAGTGCTCACTGGAAGGACAGATCGTGAAGCTGAGGCTCCAATACTTTGGCCACCTCATGAGAAGAGAAGACTCTCTGGAAAAGACCCTGTTGTTGGGAAAGATTGAGGGCACTAGGAGAAGGGGACGACAGAGGACAAGATGGTTGGACAGTGTTCTTGAAGCTACGAACATGAGTTTGACCAAACTGCGGGAGGCAGTGGAAGACAGGAGTGTCTGGTGTGCTATGGTCCATGGGGTCACAAAGAGTCAGACACGACTAAACGACTAAACAACAACAACAACAACCCTGCAGGACTGATGGGAGCTGGCATAATGTAACAACAACAACAACAACAACAACAACAACAACAACAACAACAACAACAACAACAACAACAACTCATTTCCTGTATCAGGTAGGTAGCCGTGTTGGTCTGAGTCGAAGCAAAATAAAAAAATTCCTTCAGTAGCACCTTAAAGACCAACTAAGTTTTTATTTTGGTATGAGCTTTCGTGTGCATGCACACTTCGTCAGATATCAGATATCTGACGAAGTGTGCATGCACACGAAAGCTCATACCAAAATAAAAACTTAGTTGGTCTTTAAGGTGCTACTGAAGGAATTTTTTTATTTCATTTCCTGTACACAGCCACTCTGGGGAGCTTCCAACGAAATACAGCAGCATCCAAAGGGCACCACGTTGGCGATCCTGACTCTAAACGATCCAAGCAAGTGGGTTCACACATGTCAAATAGAAACTGTACATGCAGAGACTAAACACTTCCATACATAGATTCATCACAGTATCCACGTGATTACAAGATACTATACCAGCCATTAACAAAACGTTCTCTGGGCAATTCACTGGTCCTACAGACCATTGATATTTTCATGCTAGATAAACCTGAACAGAACTCCTCACCTATCAAGAGCTTCAGCCCAAGGTTGCATAAAACACACACACAGGCAGTGGAATCCGTGGTATCTGTCTCTTTTTGGTGGTTTCTTGTGTCCTCCCCCCCCCCTCCATGCAAACTCTGCATGTTGTTGACCGTTGAGATCTGTGCCATTTCTTAGAACTTGGCTGGCAAGGAAAGCAGCTTGGGTTGAGAAGATAACAGCTCTGGCTACACTCCTGGATAACACACACACACCCCAAACCCGGGGGACGGGGGACGGGGAACAGCACAGTTAAACAGCCAGGATGGTGCATGCTGCTGAGAGCGCATGAATCCAAGTTCACAATGTTCCCAAGCATGGCTGCTCCCTCCCACCCCCCACCCCCGGGCACCGACTGGGGGCGGGCCACAGAAAGATCTGGTGACACTGAAGAACTAACAGCACATACCCAAGCACTCGGCGAAGTGGAAGCCAGCCAAAGCAGCCTGGGCATTCCTGTACCTAGCTGGCACCTTTTGAGCGATATCTTGTCTGCTTGTGAATGAGCAGAGCCAGCCCTGCTAACTTAAATGTACAGTCCTGAACTCAGGAGACCAGAAGAGCAGAACAGCAACCTGGTTCTGTTTTCAACAGCAGCCAGCAGCCAGGGAGAGCTTATTTGTCCTGAATGTAGAGAGAGATCTTCATCCACTGAACAGAGGAAGCTACCTTATGCCAGGCAGACCACCTGGCCATGGAGCTAAACCAATGTCAACCAGGATTTCAAGCAGGGGACATTACCCGCCCCACCTGGATACAAGACCCCATGAAAGAAGGCACCTTCAATCTCTCATATGTGGTGGACGTGTAAGGCATTCTGGGAAATGATATATAACGAATTGGGAAAAAAATGTTTAAAACAACTTTTGTAAAAAAAAAAAAAAGCACAAACAAAAAAACAGAAGCTTTTTTTCTTAGGAATTCTAGGTACCGACATTCCAAAGGAACAGAATATATTTATCAAGCATATGACAACAGCCGCACGGATATTACTAGCCCAGAAATAGAAAGAAGTCAGACTCCCTACCAGAGAGGAATGGCAAATTAAACTGTTGGACTATGCTAAAATGGCAAAACTGACTGGAAAGCTCAGGAACCAAGCAGACCAAAACTTCAACAAAGAATGGGAAAAAATTATAATTTATCTAGGAGATCACTGTAAGCAGATGAAAACAATGGCAGGATTTTAATAACCCTTGTAACGTAGTGAAATTTGTGGGCAATATGGAGAGATACAAAATATGGGTTATGATTAACAAGCCATACCCCGAAAATAAGTCATAGTGATAGGCAGTTTAGCCTTGTAGGTTAAACTTTACCATACTTAATTTAAAAAGAAGAAGACATCCCCTGAAAATAAGCCACCATGTTTTTTTGAGGAAAAATAAATATAAGACGGTGTCTTATTTTTGGAGAAACACTAATATGCAGTTGAGAGGGTGCACAATAGAACCCATGGAAGGGAAGGTGGGAAGCCCAGAGATTTGGAGAAATCTCTAAATATGGACAGGTAATTTGGATTTGTAAAACCAATAAAAATTATTATTAAAAAAAGATACAAGACACAATGGATTGAACCCTGGACCTTTCGTGTTCAAAGCTGGGCCTCTCCCAGTGAGCTACAGCCCTTCCCAACGATTCCATTTGGTCAAAAGATTGTTGTAGATACAGTGGGGGGGGGGAGTATTTGATCCCCTGCTAAATTTGCCCATTTGCCCCTTGACGAGGAAAAGACCAGTCCATAATTTTAATGGTAGGTTTATTGTAGCTGTGAGAGACAGGAAAACAACAGGGGGGAAAAACCCCACCCAGAAACCCAGGAGACAAAAGTCAGAGATTGATGTGCATTATAATGAGTGAAATAAGTATTTGATCCCCTATCAACCAGCCAGATGTCAGGCTACCTGGTATCTTCACTGTATGTAACGAGCTGAGATTAGAAGCATTATTCTAAACGGGCACATTTAGCAGGGGATCAAATACTTTCCCCCCCCTCCACTGTATATCAGCTTGCGCCTCTCGACCTTTTAAAGCCCTCTAAGCCAGAGGGGACTGGGGCACCACCACATACTGTAGCAGAGAGTCCCGTAAGTTACATGTTGTTATGAAGTTACTCTGTCTGTCTGTCTCTCTTCTTTGGTCTATCCTGATTCTACTGCTGGCCAATTTTGTTAGGCATCCCCAAGTTCCAGAGCTATGAGTAAGGACCCCAAAAAACTTGTCCTATCTACATTCTCCACACCATTAGCAATTGTTAAAACATCAGTCTTTCCTCTTAAGCAGGGCAGGCGTAAGGGACATGCAAGCCGGCCTGCATTACCGGACTCCAGCTCCCGCCAGCTCCTGCCCATTGAGGCTGATCGGAGTCTAACAATTATCCAGAGGCTCAGTTAATCTAGCAATTATCTGGAGGACCCCATCCCTGATCTTAGGAAAAAAGGGCTCTAAGCTGGGCTGGGGGGTGGGCAGGGGGATAGAAATTGCAGTCCAAAACATCTGAAGGGGACCAGGTTAGCAAAGACTGCCCTATACTGACTGTGAATCTGGAACATGGGGGCCAGTTAGTTTGTTTTTCAGACCGACTCAATTTTTTATTAAAAGGCAATAGTCCAACACAGCTTATGCTATGATACAATTTGCTTAAAGGAGCCACAAGCCTCCTCGTTTTGTTTGTCTGCCTATACCTCTGGAAATATCCGTTTACATTTGCCACGGCAAAACCACGTCAATCTTATCTTGTAGAAACCAACTTACGCCACTGCCATAAGGATAACGTTCTTAATAACGGCACATTCTCTTTAAGTGCTTTTGTTTCATTGACCCCTGTATTCACCACTGAGTCATTTGCGAAGAACAGGCAATGCCGAATAACTGCGTTTGACAATGTTTGCTATGAGAATAAGTTGCCAACCTGAGATTTGTAGGCTATTAAGAAGTAGAAGAACAGTCTGCAGAACACCGCCGTGTGCTACACAAGCCGCACCCCCCCCCTTTGCAGCTTTCAACACACAACACAGGAATAGCAACACACACTTCACTGTTATATGGTTACGCGTGGACAAGCAAAATGGGAACAAACACACTAGTCAATAGGCAGCGCTGTAGCTAGGGGGAGGCTAGCCAGAGGTTTTGCCCCATGTGAAGCCTCCAGAGGGACACCATTGAGGCCCCCAGCCGTGTGTGTGTGTGTGTGTGTGTGTGTGTGTGTGTGTGTGTGTGTGTGTATATACGCAAATGCACATGGGGTGGGGTGCCAAACCAGGTGAAGTAAAGCCTAGTTTTGCCCCTGCAATAGGAGCTGTTCAGGCACCGGGTTGCCCTGCAACTTGAGCCTCCTGCTCAAGGAAAACTACCTGTTTTCCTTTACATTTTTAGCAATGATACAAAAAGAGACAATTACATATAGCAAAAAAAAAAAAAATTCCACACCCTCCAACATTTATCTGATGGAAATTGGGATGTCCTGTTCCATCAATTATTAATTATTATTATTATTATTATTAGTCCCTGCCCATCTGACTGGGTTGTCACTCTGGGCAGCTTCCAACATATATAAAAAAACATAATAAAACATTAAACTTTACAAAAAACTTTCCTATACAGGGCTGCCTTCAGAGGTCTTCTAAAGATTGTATATTTGCTTATCTCCTTGGCTTGGGGGGGTCGCATACCTCCATAATACCCTCCCACATGTCTCCGATGAAAATAGGGTCGTCCTCTAATGAAATGCGGCACATTCCAGGAGGATCAAATCAAAAACGGCTCCTGTGAATCCGGGGCTTTTCCCTGGAAAAGAGGGACACTTGGAGGGTCTGAAAAGTATAAATTGGTTGATGGGTTTCCTATGGCAACTGAGGACCAAAACAGAGCTCAAATCTGAAAAAGCTGTAGGCTTATTCACACTAAGGGATCAAAACAAACACAAGCACGATCCCCTGGGAAGGCACTCCGCCCTTTTATCAGATCTTCCCACAGCCCCAAACCCCTCGCCTCGCTCCAAGATGCCCTAAAAAGACGCCAGACCTACCGGGCAGGTTTCAGCCGCAGGAATTGACTCAGAAGCAGCTCACCTGTCGCGGAGGAGAAGCCCCGGGAATGAGCGGGGAGCGCGCGCGGGGGGGGGAAGCCCCCACGCAGCACCTCCTTTAGAATCTATCCTCCCACGTAATGCCGGGGGGGGGTGTTGGTGGTGTTTTCTCCTCGGGCGCCGCCCCTCTGCCGGGACGCCGGATCTCCCGCCCCTATTAATAGAGGGCAAGAAGTAGGTACGATGCCAGCCGGTGCCACCGCCGCCGCCGCTGCAGTCACGGGCTATAATTATAGTGCACGTGAACGGAGGAGGAAGGGAGAGTGGGAGGGAAAGGGCGGGGCGTACAGATAAAGCCCCCGGGTCCTGCCTGGGGGACCCAGGCGTCCGGGCTTGCCTCCCCCACCACCTCTCAGAACCCACCCGCCTCCCCGGGCGCGGCTCTCCACCTGTTTTTATTTTTCTGGATGCGCCCTTAAAGGCAGCGCGGAGAGACCCTGCAGGTGCAGTGCGCGTCCCCACATCACCGCATCATTTCTTCTCCCAAGGACTAGCCGGCCGGGGTTTCTGTTTAAAGCGCAGGAGCAAGGCCCGCGTAATAAAAGGAAAATCTGGCCCCCTGGTGACCCTGGCTGTGAAACTCTCCAGCACCCCAGCTGACCTATTAAATGCTCGGCCCCGTCCAGCGTACACTGTCTTACAAAGAGGTTTTTGTGTTTTGTTTTGTTTTTGTACGGGGGCGCTTATTCCCAGTAATCCCAAGAACTGAACGTCTCGTTCTCCCTCCCCTCCAAATAAATAACATAATCCAGTAATTCGAGGGAAGGGCAAGGGGGTGACACAGTCCTCCATATGCAACAGTGGACTGGCCTTGCAGTTGAAATTTAGGTCCCATTTACCTTCATTCCTTTAATACATGGGCATAGCGGGTGGGGGGCAGGGAAGGGCACCTTCCCTCCCACTTAATAAAATTCAATAAAAAGACATAGCAATCTGAGGTTCTGACCCCACTCCCTAACAAAAGTCCTGCCCCCCCCCCCCGCCATAAAAATCCTGGCTACACCCATGATTTAATATACCAACCTTTGCCTTCTGAGGATCTCAAGGTTGTGTACACGGTTCTCCTCACAACAAGCCTGTGAGGTAGGTTAGGCTAAGACAGGGGTAGGCAACTAAGGCCCAGGGGCCAGATGCGGCCCAATCGCCTTCTCAATCCGGCCCGCGGACGTTGACTGTGTCCTTTTATTTAAAATGAATCTCTGGGTTATTTGCGGCGCATAGGAATTCATTCATTTTCCCCCGCCCATGGCTGAAAATTGTTGCTGACCCCTGGGCTAAGAGATGGCGACCAGCCCCAAGTCCGAGCAGGGATTTGAACCCTGGTCTCCCAGGTCCTAGTCCAACACTCTAACCATTACACTACATTGGCATAATGGTAGCAGCGTACCCCTTCTGCTCCCCCCCACACACACAAAAAAACTTTGGGAGCTGTAGTTACAGGTATGTAGCCGTGTTGGTCTGAGTCGAAGCAAAATAAAAAAAATTCCTTCAGTATCACCTTAAAGACCAACTAAGTTTTTATTTTGGTATGAGCTTTCGTGTGCATGCACACTTCATCAGATACACTGAAACAGAATCAACCAGACCCTTATTTATATTCAGAGGGTGGGTGGTTTGTGGGAATGGGTGATGGGCTGATAGGAGTGGTGAACCTGTTGATGGCTGTTAACGACTGCTGATGACTGCAATTGGTCCTGCAAGGGGGGGGGGGGAAGCAAGGCACAAAAGAAAGCTAGATCATGCATAATGAGATAGGAATCCGATATCTCTGTTCATCCCAGGTGGCTCCGTGGTTTTAAGCTTGGTAATGAGTCCCAATTCAGCAATTTCTCTTTCTTGTCTGTTTCTGAAATTTTTCTGTAATAAAACCGCTGCTTTGAGATCTTGAATAGAATGTCCTGGGAGACTGAAGTGTTCTCCTACTGGTTTCGCTGTCTTGTGATTCCTGATGTCAGATTTATGTCCATTTATCCTTTGGCGAAGGGTTTGGCCTGTTTGTCCAATATAGAGAGCTGAAGGGCACTGTTGGCATTTGATGGCATACACAATGTTAGACGATGAGCAATTAAATAGTCCTGAGATGGTATGTTGGATGTTGTTGGGGCCAGTACATCCAACATACCATCTCAGGACTAGTTGGTCTTTAAGGTGCTACTGAAGGAATTTTTTTATTTTGGGAGATGTAGTTTGTTAATTATGCTGAGCGCTGTTACGAGGCCCCTCAGCTGACAAGATGTGCAGGGGTGCAGATCTGGCCTCCAAGGAATTGCCACCTGCTGCTGCTGCTGCCATTACTGAGGTTTTAGCGACGCCTTTGGTGCACTCCTTGGAGACTGGATCTGTGCCCCCAGGGGCCCAGTGCCACCTCCGCCTCAGGAGCTTTTTTCTTCCCACCTCCAGGGAGGAAATGTCAGGGCTGCCCTCCGGGGTGTTCTGGGCTCTGCGCCCACCTAGTGGGATTCAGAGCAATTCACTAACCCCCACCCCCACCCCACCCCACAATAGCCTTTGATTCCCACTTCAACCACTGTATAGGTCAGGATATGGGTGGTTTGAGTTCCTCCATCCTTTTTTAATTTTTAATTTATACTTTTCAGATATATACATTTCACTGATTTTACAACCATTTTGACATTTTCAAACTCCAATTCCTTCCCACTCTTTCTGCGGCCCCTTAAATTTATTTTTAATATCTTCTGCATATCCAAATTCACTTCTCTTATTTATTTATCTTATTTAAATATATACTCTTATGTAACTGCAGATTATTATTATTTTGTCCGTTTACAATTTATTTGTACCGTAAATATTCAATAAACCATTTCCACTCTTTTATAAAAAGTTTGTCATCTTGATTTCTTATTCTTCTGGCAAGTTTCACCATTTCTGCATATTCCATAAGTTTTTGTATCTATTCTTCCTTTGCAGGGACTTCTTCTTCTTTCCATTTTTGGGCAAGTAACATTTTTGCCGTTGTAGTCACATACATGAATAAGTTTCTATACAATTTAGGTAGTTCTGTCCCTATAATTCCCAAGAGGGTTTTTTATTTATTTTTACAAACGCTATTTTGAACTTCTTTTTCATTTCATTGTATATCATTTCCCAGTAAGCCTTGTGAGTTCCACCACCCTTGTTCCTGATGTGTGTCTTTATTTCCAGCTCGTCCCCCCCCCATATTCCCTGGCCATTTTGTGGTCTGCCTCAGGTGTTAAAATGTCGAGCCAGCCCTGATTCCCCTACCATTTCTGGGGGGGGGGGGTAACAGGTCAACATATCTTCTCAAGGAACAGCATCCTGACATGGAAATTAGAGCAGGTGGATCTTATTTGGCAGGGGGTTGGACTGGATGGCCCTTGTGGTTTCTTCCAACTCAATGATTATGTGATTCTATTTCCCCCAGAATATAGTGCTTCCCAGGTGTGTTTGTTAGAAAAGAGCCATCTTCCACAGTGACAGACCAGGCCCCAGAGTCAACCCCTGGCACCTTCAAGTAGAACTGGAAATGCCCATCTGAAACTCTGGCTAGCTGCTGCCAACCCGTGTATGCAATACTGAGGTAGGTGGACCAGTAGTCTATGGAAGCAGCTGGTCAAATGTCAGCCTCCTGGGCTCCCTAGGGGGCGAACAGGCCCCTTTGTGTGCTGACGAGGGCATTTTTTTTTTTTTAAGTACACCCAAGGATTCTCCATCACAGACTCTCCTCTGCGCTACGGCTAACCCACAAGAGAGCCATTTTCGCCCATCAGAGACAAGGTTCCTATGCATAAACCTAAGTGGATTCTTGGCTCAGAAGATGGAACTGAGTCATCGTGGCAATAAATTGCTGAATGCTTTAATGGGGTGTGGTGGGGGCGAGTTGTGAGAGTAGCAAAGGAGACAGGACTAGCAGACAAGAAGGCATGAGAGCCCAACTTTCCTGGGGTACTCGGGCGATAAGGTTTAGGTTTGGCTGTCAAGTTAGGTACAGATGTGCGTGAGAGAACTTTGGTTACCAAGCAGTCCCTGAGCTGTGCTTTTTCACAGCACCTAGACCTGCAGTTGCGTATGTTTATAGCCCTGCTGTGCAAAGCTTCGCCAACTATCTAATTCCTACAAACGAAGTTTAAGGGCACAGCTACAGAAGCAGGATAATTATGGAGCAGTTCAAGAAACCCCGTTTCACCTTGCTGAAATACATATATGTGTGTATCTTGCTATTAGAAATGCTTTGGGCAATTCAAAAGCTCTTTAGCTGGCATGTGAATGTACTTGGGAGAGAGAAAGAGAGACGTGATTAAACATTTGAAAGTTTTGAGGACCGGGACATTCCTGAGTGGATAAACTTACGTCACAGGTTCACGGGCAGAGAGGATGGGACGGGCAGAGAGCGTTTTAGCTAAAATTGGGGGTGAGGGGAAAGCATAACTTCTTCAAATAAGGGCTGTCACATGGAAGACGGATCAAGCTGGTTTTCCTCTCCTCTGGGGAGTCGGAACCGAAATAACGGCTTCAAGTTACAGTACAGGGAAGGAGATTCCGGCGAAACATCAGGAAGAACTTTCTGAGAGTTAAGAGCTCTTTGACAGTAAGAGCTGTTCGACAGTGGAACAGACTCCCTTGGTAGGTGGTGGACTCTCCTTCCTTGGAAGTTTTTAAGCAGAGGTTGGATGCCCATCTGTCAGGGATGCTTTAGTTGAGATGCCTGCATCGCAGGGGGTTGGACTAGATGACCCTCGGGGATCCCTCCCAACTCTATGATTCCATATGTCTATGGAAAGCACATCATGCTGAAGTGGGAGACCCACCATTTCACTATGCCTTTTGCAGCACATTCTTAAAGGGACCATATTTTTTTGATGTTTTGGTGCAGGAGGGTCTGCTTCACCACCAGAATAATGTTTCTGTACTGTTATGCAGCACCAGAAGAGGTTTTTAAACGTGTTATAAGTTTTTTGAAGAACTCTGGGTAACAAGCAAATAACAAGCCTAATCATAATAGCAGCAGCAATAAGATTACATAGAATTGCATACAAGTTCAACCAAGGTCGCAGGAGGGGGATGGGGGACGGGACACACTAAGAACGCCATGCGTGAATTTGCCATTAGGACTGTGTGTGCATCACAGGGAGTAGACATAAAAGAAAAAGAAAATTGTCCCCAATATCTCGTGCTGTTCAACAACAAAAAACTAAGCGTCTTGTCTTTCAAGACTGCAAAATATATGCCTGAAGTATATAGGGAACGGACTCCGCCTTCTGAAAGAGGTGGATAAGTTAAGATGATCAGGGTTTCATCCTGCTATATGATCAGTAAAAATTACACATGCACTAATGTGGGGAACCTATGCAAATTTGTATGGTTTGTGGTGAATTTGACAAACTTGACATGAGTCAACAGTGTGATGCAGCAGCTAAAAAAGCCAATGCAATTCTGGGCTGCATCAATAGGAGTATAGCGTCTAGGTCAAGGGAAGTAATAGTACCACTGTATTCTGCTCTGGTCAGACCTCACCTGGAGTACTGTGTCCAGTTCTGGGCACCACAGTTCAAGAAGGATACTGACAAGCTGGAACGTGTCCAGAAGAGGGCAACCAAAATGGTCAAAGGCCTGGAAACGATGCCTTATGAGGAATGGCTTAGGGAGCTGGGTATGTTTAGCCTGGAGAAGAGAAGGTTAAGGGGTGATATGATAGCCATGTTCAAATATATAAAAGGATGTCATATAGAGGAGGGAGAAAGGTTGTTTTCTGCTGCTCCAGAGAAGCGGACACGGAGCAATGGATTCAAACTACAAGAAAGAAGATTCCACCTCAACATTAGGAAGAACTTCCTGACAGTAAGAGCTGTTCGGCAGTGGAATTTGCTACCAAGGAGTGTGGTGGAATCTCCTTCTTTGGAGGTCTTTAAGCAGAGGCTTGACAGGCATATGTCAAGAATGCTTTGATGGTGTTTCCTGCTTGGCAGGGGGTTGGACTGGGTGGCCCTTGTGGTCTCTTCCAACTCTGATTCTATGAATTGCACTGTTCTCGGTAATTAAGTGCAGAAATAAATTAAGCACCGGGAAACATGGTCTTGACTTAACTCCAAACAGATCCACAGCATTGACTGCAATCCTATGCAGAGCAGACCTGCTGAAATGAATGAGCCTAAGTTAGCCATGTCCATTAGCTTCAATGGGTTTACTCTGAGTCGGACGAGTCCTGGCTACAGCCTTGTCTGCCTTTAATTGAGCTCTCCTCATTTTATTACTCTTTGATTGCAGGTGGATGCAGGAACCAACTCCATTAAACCTTTGCGTTTGAGTGCCCTGAGACATCGATGGCCCATTCGCACATACGGAGTCATCACTTGACGGCCGCAGCAAACAACTGACCAGTGTCAACATGTGAACCTGTCTGCAGACCCAAAGGGCTCTTTGGCCATGCCTTGCATTCCCTTGCTTCTTTACACACCAATGACACCGCAACCTTCTAGCTCAGCAAAATATTTTAATGTCTCTGCAGAAAATAGAATAAACCAAGGAGAGCCGAACCGAAGAAGAGTCTTCTTTTCTCAAGGTAAAGGGGCTCAACGTTCTCCTCTCCCTCCCACTCACTCCTTAGGATGAACGTATTCAGAGCATCTTCTTGAAGTTCTCAATGGCTTCTTCTGACTTCCGCAATTCAGTCTCGCTTTGTTTCAGCTGGGGAAAGGGGGGGAAAACCAAACAATTTTTCCCCTATCATTCCTCCCCATTCCTAGAATGGGCTAAACAAGCCACGTGGGGTCCCTGATGACACAGCGTCAACATGAGCAAAGGAGATGTGTGTGGGAAGCGTAAGCAATACACTTTTATTTAATTAAAACAGCTGAGACGAATGGCCTGGCAAGGCCATTGCCTGTTAGGTACCAGATCCTAAAACCCAAAAGAGAAATCCTAGGGGGTAGGAAGCCTGTTGAAAGCTAGTGTTCAGTGCGGGAAAGCTTGAGGAGCCATAGTAAACAGGTTTGCAATTTGGGAGTTCTCCTAGATCAGGCATCCCCAAACTGCGGCCCTCCAGATGTTTTGGCCTACAACTCCCATGATCCCTAGCTAACAGGACCAGTGGTCGGGGAGGATGGGTATTGTAGTCCAAAACATCTGGAGGGCCGAAGTTTGGAGATGCCTGACCTAGACGCAGTTTAGCATCGGGTTAGGGTGGCAGCAGTGGCTGGGGGGCATTTGCCCAGCTGAGACGGGTGAGCTGCCTGCACCTCTTTTTGAGGAAGTCAGATGCGGCTGCACACCTTCGTCCTAAGGTTGGAAACCTCAGGTCTGCTAGTCAAATGCAGCCCCTGACCCCAGCCCTTGGGATTCTCCCTAGGCCCCACCCCTAGCCGACTCTGCTCTGTGCCCTCATAGATTCATAGAACAAGGGTTGTCCGGTCCAAAGCCCTTTATTGCACAGAGCCTAGGGCTTGCCGATCAGAAGGTCGGCAGTTTGAATCCCCATGACGGGGAGAGCTCCCGTTGCTCGGTCCCTGCTCCTGCCAACCTAGCAGTACATAAATAGGAACCGCTACAGCAGGAAGGTAAACGGTGTTTCCGTGTGCTGCTCTGGTTCGCCAGAATCGGCTTTGTCATGCTGGCCACATGACCCGGAAGTTGTATGCCAGCTCCCTCGGCCAATAACGCGAGATGAGTGCTGCAACCCCAGAGTCGGTCATGACTGGACCCAATGGTCAGGGGTCCCTTTACCTTTACCTGCCCGATGTGGGGCTCGAACCCACAACCCTGAGATTGCAAGTCTCATGCTCTACCAACAGAGCTATCCCAAATGCTTTGGGCTCGGCTGGGATGTGCTGTTGAACTGGTGCAATCCCCAGATGAAAAAGTGTGCAAGGGGGCATTCGGGCCCCACAAGACTGACCACAGGGGAACGTGGCTCTCAGGCTGATTCCCCATCTCTCTCTCTACCTTACTTACATCCAGGTTGGATTGCTGCAATGCATTCTACAAGGGGATCCCCTCTGGAGGGCCTGGTAAGCTTCACTTGGTGCAGAACATGCATGGGGAACCTTTGGCTGCCCGGGTGCCACTGAATCACAACTCCCATCGGCCCTAGCGAGCATGGCCAGGCACCCTGGACAATGGAAGGCCAAAGGTTGCTGGTCCAGAATGAAGAGGCAAGGATGTTCATGGGCCTAACCTGCAACGCCTGCACTGGCAGCCAACTTTCTTGAGGTCACAATTCAAGGCCTTTAAAAAGCCCTCAATGGCTTTGGCTCAGGCGACGGCAGCAGGAATGTTGCTCGTCACTAGAGCCCCGGAGGCGTTGCGTATGCAACTTGCAGAGTTTTCGGGACAGGACCCCAAGTGTGTGTGTGTGTGTGTTTCCTTACCTTGGCTGCATCCGCCTCCTGGACCTTGGCAGGCACTTTGGCAGCGTAGTCCGGGCTGTCCATGCGCTCCCGCAGCCGGAGGATTTGCTTCTGCAGCTCTGCTTTTTTGCTCGCCAGTTTGGAAATCTCCTTCTCAGCATCAATCAAGCCCTGGCACAGGAGGGTGGAAAAGTACAGGGGAGGGGGGGGGGGGAACCCGAAGAGTGCATCTTAATTAATGGACAGCAAGGAGAGTCTCTCTCTCTCTCTCTCTCTCTCTCTCTCTCTCTCTCTCTCTCTCTCTTCCTCCAGCGACCGGCATGGCACAAATGCCCCTGCCTCCAAAAATAAGATACAGGTCCCCACAAGTGGATACTGTACTGAAGAGTGTCCATGCACAGGTTAATCAATAGAGCATGCACTGAAATCTATTAGTTTCCAGAAAAGAATCCTAATCCTCATGGATTATTTTTTTTTAAGAAAAGCTCAGAAAGCACGGCTGCCATCTGTTTCAGAAATGTATTATTTGTAATTAACAGCCATCAAAACAGCGCTGAACAGCTTATTTTTCCTAACATCTATGGCTAGAGCAGTGTTTTCCAAACTTGGGTCTCCAGCTGTTTTTGGACTACAACTCCCATCGTCCCTAGCTAGCAGGACCAGTGGCCTGGGACGATGGGAACTGTAGTCCAAAAACAGCTGTTTGGGAAACATTGGGCATGGCCAAACTTGGCCCTCCAGCTGTTTTGGGAATACAACTCCCATCACCCCTAGCTAACAGGGGATGATGGGAACTGTAGTCCCCAGACAGCTGGAGGGCCAAGTAGACAGAGCCATGCAACAGAGTGAGGTGACAGGGAATAGTGGTGGTTGCTGGTGGGAGAGACCGGAGAGCTGGGCTGTAGCTGACGCCAGAGCCCCAAACTCGCTGACCGGTCGTGCAGGTGACATTGCGTACCTTGAGCAGAAGATGGACGGTGCATTTGTCGGAAGCGATGGCCACGGCACAACCAGGAGGGGGCGCTTGCCCAGGCTCCAGAACCACCACTTGGT
Organism: Zootoca vivipara; assembly: GCF_963506605.1. Taxonomy (NCBI): domain Eukaryota; kingdom Metazoa; phylum Chordata; class Lepidosauria; order Squamata; family Lacertidae; genus Zootoca; species Zootoca vivipara. The sequence goes on from NC_083277.1 coordinate 14,487,680, forward strand.
TGGAGGAGCTGAGAGTCCGGATGTAGCTGGAGCAGCAAGATACGGATCGTGCTGTTCCGGGATCCAGGCACTGCAGGTAACCTGGAAGCGGAGGGAGAGGAGGTCAGAGCGGAGGAAAGGAGATGCTGGCCTGTCTGGACCTCCCTTCACTTTTGCGGCTGACGTTCCTTGCAGGGCTGGCTCTACCCTTCGATTCCTCCTCCCTCAGGACCTCTTAAATCCCCTTTTCCATCCCTGTCAAATAAGGAAGCCCGTCCTACCTGGAGACGCCGGGGATTGAACCTGGGACCTTCTGCATGCAAAGCCACTGCTCTGCCACTGAGCCACAGGTAGTCTTTTGAGTTCAAATCCCTGCTCAGCTATGAGTTAGCTCATTAGCAGTTGCTTTACTTCATAGCCTTGCTCTCTTTCTGCTCTAGCTCATTGGCAGAGCATCTGCTTTGCAGGAAGAAGGAGCCAGGTTTAATCCCCGGCACCTCCAGGTAGAGCTAGAGGCAGCTAGGTGGACCAATGGCAGCTTCCTTTGTTCCAAATGAAGACCCTTTCCATCCTCTCCACTCACAGTCAGCTTTGGTCTTGGTGAGGTTGTAGTCCGCCCGGAGCGATCGAACAGCCCTAATGATGCTCAGTGCGAAGTCCACAGTGTGGTCCAAGCCCTCGTCCCTCCAGCGGTACTGGGGTAAGGAAGGAAAAGGGTTAACAATGCCTCGGTTTAGAGAGATGTTTTGGGTCTCGCAAGTCAACAAATCAGAAGGGGATAAAGCAATGAACTTGATAAAAAAAAAGACACTTCCTTTCCTGGTTTTGTAGGGAGAGGGACAGAAGGTTGAGCTTTCGTATATTCAGCCTTCGCCAACCTGGGGCTCTGGGCTACTTCTCCCATCAGCCCCCTGTGCTAGCTGTGACTTATGGGAACTGTAGTCCAGAACACCAGGGCTACTGAAGCTTTAGGAAGGCTTTCCCCTGTCATCTACAGAGGATTGGTTTATATCTGATGGGACGGTTTTATTGTTTCAGAGTTTGCCAAGTTGGTTTTACAGGCGTACCTCGGAAGTCGAACGGAATCCATTCTGGAAGTCTTTTCGACTTCCAAAACCAAGGCACAGCTTCCGATTGGCTGCAGGAAGCTCCTGCGGCCAATCAGAAGCCATGGAAGCCACACCGGACGTTCGGGTTCCAAAGAACATTAGGAAACCAGAACACTCACTTTGGGGTTTGCGGCGTTTGGGAGCCAAAACATATACGAGTGCCAAGGCGTTCGGTTTCCGAGGTATGACTGTACTGTTAGTTGCACTTCTGTATTTTATTCTGTATTTTACACCGCTCTTACGGACTTATGCTGTGAAGCAGGCCTATAAATTCATTCAATGACAGGATAGAAATTAAAAGAAGTGTCATCTTGGCGAAGTGGTGTTATATATGATTGAAGAACTTTAATAAAAACAAAACTCGTAAATAACAACCATTTGTACGTTTTCTCTCCTTCTGTCATTATTTTCTAGTAATTCATGCGCTTCTAAACTTTCATTTCGAAATAAAGCTACACGATGAAGACGAGCACATTGTTTGTAGGTTCAAGGTTCCGTTTCACGTTCCATTATGAACGGAAAGGTCCCTGGGCCGCTACGTCCCTGACTCTGTGAGCTTGAGGATTTACCTGCTCTGTGCAGGGGTAAGGAGTGACGCAGATGCTGGGGGGGTCAGAGGGGGACCGCCGGGGCAGCCGCTGGAACAGCTCCTCGGTGACGAAGGGCATGAAAGGGCTGAGAAGACGGAGTCCGGCATCCAAGCAGGTGTAGAGGACGTTCCGGGCCGTTTGGATCGCGGCCTCATCTGGGCTGGCAAACACCGGCTTCAGGCACTCCTGGGGGGTTGGAATTCAAAAGGGCGAAAGTCAGGAACACCTCAAGGGCCACGTTCCCTCGCAGGCCAGCTTCCGAGGGCCACATGCCGGTGGTGGGCGGGGCTAGAGGCCAAAGTGGGCGAGAAGAGAACCTGCCTTGCCATGGAAACACAAGCTGACAGGGCAGTTAAAAAATAATGTTGGGCTTCTACCAAGAGGGCTAGCAGACAAAGGGCAAATGAGCCGCCCCTCCTCTGCCAGCCGGCCCACTAGCCTGCACAGAACTCCATGTATTCGCCTACATGCAATTCCTTGTGGCCTGTGGCAACCATGCAACTTCTGAAATACAAGAACAGTCTTCACAGTATACCTGGGACAGTTAAAAATGTGCATTATGCGTCGGTATTACATCTGCACCTGTCTCTTCCTCCGAGGAGCTCAGGTCCTCAAAACAGCTCTGTCAAGTAGATCAGGGTACAGTACTATGGTATTATGGATAGGGTTGTGGTCTGTTCAGACTACTTTAAGTCTGCATGGTGAGCTTTGTGGCTGAGCGCTGCTTTCCTGAACTGAGATTGCCGCGTCCAAAAGTAAGACTCCAGGCAATGAATGGGGAAGCTTTGGCCATTCAGATGTTGTTGGACCATACCTGCCAAGTCTCCCGCTGAAAAATGTGGGATCAGCGGCGGCGCGGCCCCGGAAGTTGCGTGGAAGCAACTTCCGGGGCCGCTCTATGTGTGGGCACCAGAAATAGGGCAGAGCGGCGCCGAAAGTCGCTTCTACGCATGCCCGGCGGCCATCTTGGTGGTGGCCGCATGGCAGCAGCCATCTTGGTGATGGCCGTCGCCATGCGGCTACCACCAAGATGGCCGCCGGGCATGCGTAGAAGCGACTTCCAGTGCCGCTCTGCTCTATTTCCGACGCCCACACATGGGCAAAGCAGCACCCAAAATGGAGGCTCCCTGGCAGGTAGGAAATCCGGGGGATTTCCGGGATTTTTCTCCATTCGGGAGAAGAGCGGGAAACGGATTAAAATCTGGGGGTTTCCCGCGAAAAATGGGGTACTTGGCAGCTAAGTGCTGGACTCTGACTCCCATCAGCCCCGGCGGCAGGGCATGATGGGAGTTGTAGTCCCAACATTTCATCTTGGAGTGCAAAAGGCCTAATCTTACACATCCCCGACTTACATTTTAGCTTATTCTTGGTAGCAAAATGACGAAACAAAAATGAGCTATCCACCAGCAGCGGGTGTCACACCTCCCCAGAAGGGAAAAGGGGCAACAAACAAACAAAACCAAAACCCTTCAGAAACCCCACTCACCAGGTAGACATCGCAGAGCTCATAGAGCCAGAAGTTGTAGACTGCTGTGGTGATGCCAGGGAAGTCGTAGGCCTGGAATCCTGCACCGCACAGCTCCACAGCGTGGCTCAAGCGACTCAGGATCCAGCGGTCGATGAGGCTCTCTGATCCGCTGGGCTGAAACAGGCATTTCCTGTTAATAAGGAATCCACTTTCCTCCTCTAGGCAGGGCAGGGAGAAGCCAGGAGGAGGGAGGGAGGAGGTGCCACCGCGGTGTGTGTGGGGAATGGCACAGCCGGAACGATCAGAATCCCCACACCGATCCATGCGGCGATTCCCACTATCCGTGGGCGGATTCAGAAGGCAATTGGGCCGCATCCAGCCCCCGGGCCTTAGTTTGCCGACCCTTGCCCTACGAGCTTCACAGCTGAGAGGGGATTTGGAGCTGAGTCTTCCCTGACAGCGCTCTCACCCCCTGTGCCATGCTGGATCTCCAAACCCCGCAGCCTGTGCTGAGCTCACGGAGGCACTAACCACCACCACCCCACTGCAGTGCAAAAAAAGCTGGGGGCAGGGGTGGGGTGGAGAGAATGGAGTAGGGAATCATTCGAAAAGAGGCTCACCTCTGGGCTGGGCTGCGGCTTGAACCCGTCCCCGAGACCGCGGATGGCGAACTTGGTCGCGTTCCACAGCTTGTTGCAGAAATGCCGGTAGCCTAGGATGCGGTTCACGTCCAAGTTTATATCCCGGCCTGGAAGGAGCAGGGGAGGAAGAGAGCATTACGAAACACATGCAGGAGAGGCACAAGAGGCACAGCTTAGGGAGCTGGGCATGTTTAGCCTGGAGAAGAGAAGGTTAAGGGGTGATATGATAGCCATGTTCAAATATATAAAAGGATGTCATATAGAGGAGGGAGAAAGGTTGTTTTCTGCTGCTCCAGAGAAGCGGACACGGAGCAATGGATTCAAACTACAAGAAAGAAGATTCCACCTAAACATTAGGAAGAACTTCCTGACAGTAAGAGCTGTTTGGCAGTGGAATTTGCTACCAAGGAGTGTGGTGGAGTCTCCTTCTTTGGAGGTCTTTAAGCAGAGGCTTGACAGGCATATGTCAGGAATGCTTTGATGGTGTTTCCTGCTTGGCAGGGGGTTGGACTGGATGGCCCTTGTGGTCTCTTCCAACTCTATGATTCTAAAAGACCCGAACACAAGACCTCTCCGGTGGTTTCCAGCAACTGGTATTCAGAAGCACCAGAGATTAATAATAATAATAATAATAATAATAATAATAATAATAATAATAATTTATTTATACCCCACCCATCTGGCCGGGTTCCCCCAACCACTCTGGGCGGCTTCCAACAAAACACCAAAATACAGAAATCCATCAAACATTAAAAGCTTCCCTAAACAGGGCTGCCTTAAGATGCCTTCTAAAGGTCTGGTAATTGTTGTTTGACCTCTGGTGGGAGGGCATTCCACAGGGTGGGTGCCACTACCGAGAAGGCCCTCTGCCTGCTTCCCTGTAACTTGGCTTCTCGTAGCGAGGGAACCGCCAGAAGGCCCTCGGCACTGGACGTCAGTGTCCGGGCAGAACAATGGGGGAGGAGACGCTCCTTCAGGTATACTGGACCGAGGCTGTTTAGGGCTTTAAAGGTCAGCACCAACACTTTGAATTGTGCTCGGAAACGTACTGGGAGCCAATGTAGGTCTTTCAGGACCGGTGTTATGTGGTCTCGCCGGCCACTCCCAGTCACCAATCTAGCTGCCGCATTCTGGGTTAACTGTAGTTTCCGGTTCACCTTCAAAGGTAGCCCCACATAGAGCGCATTGCAGTAGTCCAAGCGAGAGATAACCACTCTGGCGAGACAGTCCGCAGGCAGGTAGGGTCTCAGCTTGCGTACCAGATGGAGCTGATAAACAGCTGCCCTGGACACAGAATTGACCTGCACCTCCATGGACAGCTGTGAGTCCAAAATGACTCCCAGGCTGCGCACCTGGTCCTTCAGGGGCACAGTTACCCCATTCAGAACCAGAGAGTCCTCCACACCTGCCTGCCTCCTGTCTCCCACAAACAGTACTTCTCTCTTGTCGGGATTCAATCTCAATCTGTTAGCCACCATCCATCCTCCAACCGCCTCCAAGCACTCACACAGGACCTTCACCGCCTTCACTGGTTCTGATTTGAAAGAGGTAGAGCTGAAGGCAGAGCATAGCTATTATGGCTCCATAGACACCGATAGCCTTGCTTTCCCTGTGAATTGGTCCAGTCCTCTTTCAAAGCCAGCACCACTTCCTGTTGTACCACAACAACAAGGCCTAGAGGTGGGGGTGTTGCCACCTGGGCGGCCCAGGACCTCCATGCACACTGCCCAGGCTTGCACCCCAGGAAGGTCACTTCAGTGCTGCTAACGCAGCTGTTTGACTTCACCCCTCGGAGGCGCACTCCATTGCCTCTCGAGACAAGACAGATTTGTGTCTCCTCTTGCCTCCTTTTAAAAAACTAAAAAGTCTCAAACGTTGCAACTTTTCCACATGGGGAGTGGCTCCAGCTCCTTGGATCTTGCCGGTTACCCTTTTGTGAACTTCTTCCTGCTCGGCATTAACCCTTTTTTTTGGAGCAGGGATAGGACAACAACAGTAGGGCCTCTTTCACTCATAGAGAGCGAAAGAATGAAGTCAGGCAGAGGGATAAATTACCTTGGGATGTGTAGGCGCAGAGAGCAAAACGGAGAGCATCGGTCCCACACTCTGGGATCCCGTTGGGATAATCCGACTTCTGTGAAGGAATCACAAGTGAAGCATTTAATCCTCACCATTAAGTTTTCAGAACTGAAAGTGCTTATTTAGACCAGCTTCCAGTTGAGAATGTGTGTATAATATGTAGACTTAAGCCAGGCTTCCTCAAACTCGGCGCTCCAGATGTTTTTGGCCTACAACTCCCATGATCCCTAGCTAGCAGGACCAGTGGTCAGGGATGATGGGAATTGTAGTCTCAAAACGTCTGGAGGGCCGAGTTTGAGGAAGCCTGACTTAAAGCTATCATATAATTCTGGGAGGGAGAGAGACTGCGTATGTGGGTACAGTCGTACCTTGGAAGCCGAACGGAATCTGTTCCAGAAGCCCATTCGACTTCCAAAACGTTCGGAAGCCAAGGCGTGGCTTCCGATTGGCTGCAGGATTTGGGTTCCAAAGAACATTCGCAAACCGGAACACGCACTTCCGCGTTTGGGGCATTCAGGAGCCAAAACGTCCGAGTGCCAAGGTGTTTGGCTTCCAAGGTACAACTGTATTTCGTTTATGAATCACTTCCCACAAAGCCTCTGGAAGTACAGTCATACCTCGGTTTAAGTACACTTTGGTTTGAGTACTTTCAGTTTAAGTACTCCGCGGATCCATCTGGTACGGATTAATCCACTTTCCATTACTTTCAATGGGAAACAAAATAAAAAAAATCCTTCAGTAGCACCTTAAAGACCAACTAAGTTTTTATTTTGGTATGAGCTTTCGTGTGCATGCACACTTCATCAGATACACTGAAACAGAAGTCACCAGACCCTTATGTATATTCAGAGGGTGGGGGTGATGGGAATGGGTGATGGGCTGATAGGAGTGGTAAACCTGTTGATGACTGTTAACGACTGTTAATGATGCAATTGGTCTTGCGGGGGGGGGGGGAGCAAGGGCTGAGGTGCTAAGGAAAGCTTGATCATGTATAATGAGATAAGAATCCTATGTCTCTGTTCATTCCAGGTGGCTCCATGGTTTTAAGCTTGCTAATGGGAAAGTTCGCTTTAGGTTAAGTACGCTTTAAGTTAAGTACGGACTTCCGGAACCTATACAGTCATACCATGGGTTAAGTACGCTTCAGGTTGAGTACTCCGTGGACCTGTCTGGAACCACTTTCCATTACTTTCAATGGGAAAGTTCGCTTCAGGTTAAGTACGCTTCAAGTTAAGTACTCCATGGACCCGTCTGGAACGAATTAATCCACTTTCTATTACTTTCAATGGAAAAGTTCGCTTCAGTCCAAGTATGGACTTCCGGAACCAATTTAGTACTTAACCCCGGGTGGGTACCACTGTAATTTTACGATTTAATAACATATACAAAAGCAGCTACAAACAACTTTAAATGACAATAAATATAAAAACAGTTTAAAGCAACGAGAACACGTACATATTGTCAGTTCAGATCCAGGACAGACCAACTGGGATGAAGATGTTAGAAGCCTTGTTGAAAGATAAAATGCCTTCAGCAGGGGGCCAAAAAGGCAACAGAGAAGGTGCCTGTCTAGCGTGCAGTGACAGGGAGTTCCACAGGACAGGAACTGCCACCGCAGTAAAGCCCTAATTCTGACCTTGTGTGGAAGGGACCTGGGCAGGATGGCGCTTGCAGGATTCCCTCTCCTACATAACGCAGTGCTTGGTTGGGGAAGTAGGGGATGCTGTGATTTTTTGTGTGTTCTCGTCTCAAGCTGTGTAGGGTTTTGTACACCAATACCACCAGGACCTAGGACCTAGCATCCTAACTAATTGACATATATACAGACACACACACACACACACACGGCCATGTCATGTTGGTGTTCTTTGCAGCATCCATTACAACATCAGCATTAAGGGGGGGGGGGTCTGGCAGCAACAGGGGGGGGGGGAACACATTACCTGTCCTTGTTTTGCTCGCTCTGTCTCAGATGGGTCCAAATTGCTCTCTAGCAGCTGTGCATGGAGGCCCTGCAGAGGCAGAAAAGAGAAAAAAGGGTTGCATTTGGAGATGCAAAGAGGTTGAGGGAATGTTCTTCCACATGTGGTGGACTTGCAAAAGGGTAAAAGAGTTTGGGAAATGAATGAAATGGGGGGGGATGTTTTCCAAACAAAAATAAGAGTCCTTTTTGCCGGGGATAATTCAGACCGAAATTCCCAGGTGTTATATGTATGCTACCACTGCGGCTCGTGTTTTATTAGCCCCCAAATGGAAAACAAGCGAGGTCCCAACTAAAGAAGAATGGCAACTTGAGCTGACGGAATATGCGCAGCTTGCAGACTTAACATAGGGAATAAGAGAACAAGAAGAACATTCGTTTAGAGAAGACTGGAAAACGTTTATTGAATGTATGGTAAGAAAAATGTGTACACCTGAAAACGTTGGCAGCATTAAGATAAATTCAACAGTGTAAATAAGTTTTGATGGATGCAATAATGGAATACTGAATGGTTTAGTTTTTGTAAAATATGCAGGGATTTATAATATGCAAAATGAACCATGGAAAGAGAAGAAGGGATGTCACTGATATTTAAGAATCATAGAATTGGAAGAGACCACAAGGGCCATCCAGTCCAACCCCCTGCCAAGCAGGAAACACCATCAAAGCATTCCTGACAGATGGCTGTCAAGCCTCCGCTTAAAGACCTCCAAAGGAGACTCCACCACACTCCTTGGCAGCAAATTCCACTGCCGAACAGCTCTAACTGTCATTTTAAGGATGTTTAAATGAGCATTTCAAATTGTAAAACAGAAAATTTAATAAAAAATTATATAAAGTGGGGGGAAAGAAAAAGGGGTTTTCTTTTCATTGGATGAAAAAGCAATAGGGAGACTCTTTGTGGAGGGGAAAAATCCCTGATAAGAGTCCTCTTTTTCCCAGACCCACATTTGGTGTGTGTGGCCTCCCCCTCCCTGGCCTAAAACCACAGCTTACCTCCAGTGTAATGCCGGTAATAACATCCAGCGGATCAATTACGTTCCCCAGCGATTTGCTCATCTTCCTGCCGTGAGCATCCCGAACGACGGCATGGAGGTAAACCTGGCAGGAGTCGCAGAAAGAGGGTTAGTTGGAGGAACAGGGGTAAAATATACGCTTGGGTGGCAAGAGGGGAGAGGCTTGCAATTGTGAACTTGGCCCAACCTCTCTCATCCTCAGGGAATGTTTTGAAACACTATGCATTAGCTGACCTGCAGGGCAAAGCATGAAAACGTTTATGAGGAGCCGACTGCACACATCTCTTAAGACATCTAACACTGCAGGAATACCTCGCTTCTCCATGTGGGTACATCAAGTAAAATGGCTACGTGTGATTATTTGCAGGCCATTTTCTAACGTTTTGCTCTGCAGGGGAGTGTTTTGCTCATGGGAAAGGGATTAACGTTTCAAGTGGCACTCAGTTCTCCAGGATTCAGCAGATGCTGGTCCTCAAGGGCTTCCATTGGAGGAAAAACTAATCATGCTACATGCAAGAGTTATGGCCTCTAAAACAGAAAAATGAAACTACAGAAGAACTGCAACTTAAGGATCAAGTGGCTAGGCCTCAGTAAAAGTTCTGTGGCGGTTTCAAGCGAATCTGTGGTTGGGGGACAATATTTGGGTTTCCCAGCACTCCAAGTCTGACCCCAAGAACAAGAGGACTGGGTTCGAATTAAGTGTGTTTGGGGGCAAAGATCATTAACACTGAAGTGATCAATAAGCAGCTGCATGGATAAGCATACCTGAAATACTACTACTACTACTACTACTACTACTACTACTACTACTACTACTACTAATAATAATAATAATAATAATAATTTATTGCTTAGACCCTGCCCACCTGGGTTTCCCCAGCCACTCTGGGCAGCTCCCAACAGAATATTAAAAGCACAATAAAACATCAAACATTAAAACCTTCCTTAACAGGGCTGGCTTCAGATGTCTTCTAAAAGTCAGATAGTTGTTTATCTCCTTGACATCTGATGGGAGGGCGCTCCACAAGGCGGGCGCCACTACCGAGAAGGCCCTCTGCCTGGTTCCCTGTAACCTCACTTCTCGCAGTGAGGGAACCGCCAGAAGGCCCTCGGAGCTGGACCTCAGTGTCCGGGCTGGACGATGGGGGTGGAGACAGTCCTTCAGGTATACTGGGACGAGGCTGTTTAAGGCGTTAAAGATCAGCACCAACACTTTGAATGGTGCTCGTAAATGTAGTGGGAGCCAGTGTACTGGGAACCTCAGGGCTGAACAATGGGGGGGTGGAGCGTCAGTGTTATCAGGTTTTTGTGTTGCCTCCATGAGGACTAGTAACTTGGCTACTCTTTCTTTTTTTTAAAAAAAGTAAGCTCTTCAAAAACCCTGGCTAGCAAATGGCAGATTGCATGCTTGTGCAGGGAACCTACGGATACATGCATGAAACATAAGCCACTCTGAACATGCACAGTCATGAAGAATGGGGTTGAAGGAGGGGCGGCCAAAAACCACACCTCTCTGAACGGCAACTTCCCTGTAAGCTTCAGGCCCAGCATGACCATGCGGGCTACCCAGAAGAACAGAATATCGTGCCCGGTCTCCAGAAGTGTCCCAGGGTAAAAAATTTGGAGATCTTCACTCTAGAAGAGAAATAAAAAGGGAGAGGGTGAATGAATTAAGAACAGCCATTCTTCCAAGCAACTAGCATTCCTAAGCACACTGCCTCCGACAGGGGATGTACAACACAGCCATTATGGCTAGTAGCCAAGGACAGGCTAGGACTCGAGGCTCATCATTCAGAAAAGGAGAACCCTTGTGATCAAGGGGATGTTAGAAACATTAAGAAAGGCTTCAGAATTTGGGACTTTTCAGTTCAGAAAAAAGGCAGTTAAGAAGAGACATGACAGAGGTTTGCAACATTGTGGATCGGGAAAGGCTTCTCTCCTTCTGTCGCAACACCGGAACTTGTTACGAATTGTTGGAATACTGTTACGAATGTTGGAAGATTCGGGGGCAGAAAAAAGAAAGTACTTCTTTGCACAGCGCGCACAGTTGAACTGCGGACCTCACTCCCGCAGGTCCAGCAACTAGGACAGCTTTAAAAAGAAGGTTAGAAAAATTAACAGGTGGTAAAGTTATCAATGGCTACCAGCTATGATGGCTCTGCTTAGTCAGGGCAGCTTCCTTCTAAATACCAAAACAAAAAACCGTGACAATAAACAACGAAAATACTGTATATTTATATGCTAAACAACTGTGAAAATAAATACTACAAAATACAAAATGTAAATGCAATGGCCTGACATATATGTTCAATGGTGCATAAATGCTACTAACAAATACTAGCCCATAGTGCAATTAAGCACATAAAATTCATCAAGTGTTCCAGGTGGATGTAAAATTGGTGCACTATAATATTTTGCTTCAAGTAAAATTCCTCGTTCTTCCTGACGGGTTGCCAGCTGAAAATCCTCCCGTTTCACTGGTAAATGTCCAGTTTCCTCAAAGGAAAAAGCTCTATCTTCAGCAATAGAATAAAATACAAGCAGTTACTAAATATAACAATTTCCTTATACTTGATGAATTTTATGTGCTTAACTGCACTATGGACTAGTATTTGTTAGTAGCATTTATGCACTATTGAGCATATATGTCAGGCCATTGTAGTTACATTTTGTATTTTGTAGTATTTATTTTCACAGTTGTTTAGCATATCAATATATTTTCATTGTTTATTGTCACGGTTTTTGGTTTTGGCTTTGCTTATGTTCCCGTGATTGTCTGTTTGTTATTTATCCTTCTAAATACCAGCAGCTGGAAACTGCAGGAGGGGAGAGTTGGCTCTCGCATTCAAATCCTGCTTTGCAGATTTCCTACATGCATCTTGCGGAGCATTCCATATCTGAACTGTGCAAAGTATTCCCCTGAATCTCCTAAGAGAGATTCTGGAGTAATACAAAAGGCCAATACGTCACTAGGCATCCCCACAGTCCTACTAGAGAGCCAGTGTGGTGTAGTGGTTAAGAGCGGCAGACTCGTAATCTGGGGAACCGGGTTCGCGTCTCCGCTCCTCCACATGCAGCTGCTGGGTGACCTTGGGCTAGTCACACTTCTCTGAAGTCTCTCAGTCCCAGACACCTCACAGTGTGTTTGTTGTGGGGGAGGAAGGGAATGTTAGCCACTTTGAGACTCTTTAGGGTAGCGATAAAGTGGGATATCAAATCCAAACTCTTCTCTTCTTCTTCTACTTCACAGTGGGACTTACGGGGTTTGGCCAGCCGAAGATGGAGAATGGAAACAGACCGGACGAGAACCAGGTGTCCAGGACATCTTCATCTGCAAATGAGACAAGAGAAATATATAGTGTCATCTATTAAGAGAGAGAGATCAAGATCAGGACCTTTGTTCTTCATATTCAAGCAGGTTTAGCTTTCATTCAATCCAAGAACAAGTAACTTTTTACCCTGTTCAAATAAACATCAAAAATTGTGCTTCGAGTATGGCACCCACACACGATACATTTAAAGCACGCTGTTACCGCTTTAACAGCTGTCGCTCACCCCAAAGAATCCTCTCTGGTCCTGGCTGGCCCTTTCCTAGTGGCGGCGGCAGCCCCCAATGGCTGCTCAAGCTGAGTCAGAGGCGACTCGCGTTGCATAGTGCGGACAGATCCCTTGAGGGAGTCCAGTCCCCCTGGCAGCCACAAGAGGACTTTCCTTTGGCAGCAGGTGGCAACGATATTGAGGAGCGAGGTCGAGTTACGCTTCTCGCCTGGGGGCTGCCATTTCCTGCCTCAACTTGCGCCCTTCTGCCTCAGGCCTCCGTCTTGCCTGCTTCCCTGGGGGCCTCCTCTGGCGATGGCTCCGCAGTGGCGGCAGGGCCTGCAGCCAGGCCAGGGCCTGGAGACCACTGAGGGGAAGAGGAAGAGGAAGGAGGCCCGACGTAGATTTTAACTCAGCGAGGGGGGGAATTGGAGCCTGCTCAGCCGGCCAAACAGCTCGCCTGCTCCCTCAGGGCGAAGAAAAACCCAGACATTTTTTCAAAGTTTATAAAATCCGCCCAGGCGGTGATTTCACCCTTGAAATGCAGGGCATGTCCAGGAAAATCGGGACGTATGGCAACACTACTACCAATCTTTCATGGGGGGGGGTGTAATGTGCGAGGTGCAAGCCCCTCTTTGGGATGAAGACGGCAGCCAGGATAAGATGACGGCTCCCACTGGTTCACAACCTCCTTGCAAATCTCCCACCCACCCACCTTATCCCCCCCCCCCCCGCTGTACCTTGCCGGAGGGAGATTTTTTCCGGAGGCACCTTGAAGACTTTGGCTGCTTTCTCTTTGACCTCCTGCTCGGTTCTGCCGCTTATCCAGTATCTACCATCTGTATCCTGGGCAGAAGATGGCAAGATTATTTAAAACACTACAGCTCCCCCAACCTGGTTAAAAACAAGGAACAATAAATCCAAGCTATAAAGCAGGGTTCGGGGGGGGGGGAAATCTTCCAGCTCAGGGGCCACTTTCCTTTCCCAGCAACCTTCTGAGGGTCACATACGCCCCTCGCACACTCCTCTCTATCTTCCACCCATGCTCATTCCCAGAAGGGAGGGAGGGATCATGCGTGTGCAATAAAATGGGATCATTTTATTCCAGGGTTGTTGTTGTTTAGTCGTCTAGTTGTGTACGACTCTTCGTGACCCCTTGGACCAGAGGACGCCAGGCACTCCTGTCTTCCACTGCCTCCCGCAGTTTGGTCAGACTCATTCCAGGGTAAGCTACCATATTAATTTTGCAAGATTTCCCCAGGCATTTCGGTGCATGCTTCCTGACTTGGCCCATAAGCTTATTCCTTGTTTTGAAGGAAACAAGGTTGTTATGTGCATTGTGTAACTAAGAACTAGCACCCAATATTGCTCCTTTTCTTCCTCTCTCCCACTCCCTTTTGTGTTGTTTCTTTCGCACTATAAACCAGAAGGGCAAGGGCTCTGTTATTACTGATCTACTGCAAATCATTCTGGAAGCCTTTATTCGGCTAAAGAGTGTTTGCTTTGGGGAGGGGGTTGCTTCAAAGAGTGTTAGCCCCTTAGCTTTCAGCTTGTTTTTGGAAATCTGAATTTAATAACAGGGAAATAGCTCTTTTCCAGCCATTCTTCCAAGCCCTCTAATCCCACCCTGGGCTACCTGCTCAGAGAGGACCATGGAGATGGCCATTTATACATCCCAAACATTTTTCGTGTTTCGTTTCCTCGGCGGCCTGGCCCACCATCTGCTCTCAGTGTTCCAGCCTTACCTCTCCTGGTGGCACGGAGGGGTCATTGACGGTCACAAAATATGCCGGGATACGGTGGCCCCACCACAGCTGCCGAGAAATGCACCAGTCCCTAGAGGTGGAGAGAGAGGGAAGAGTCATAAAGGCCCCAGCACAGAACACTAAAACTTCTGGCGAATCTGGATGCATGCACACAGCACACAAAAACCAAAGGACCAGCAAGCACACAGAAATCTCGCCAGAACAAAAGGAAGTGGCTCTTTCTGTCCCCTTTGCCTGCCTTTTATGCCCACCCACCCACCCACTTCATTCGGCCCCCTCCCCCTGTAGCAGCAGAGGAACTGGCCAATCCCACAAGAACCCTCACCTGATATTGTCCATCCAGTTGAACCAGGTCTTGAGGTGGAAGTCCGGCACGATGCGCAGGTCGCCCCGGCGCACTGCCTCGGCCGCTCCGCGGGCCATGGTGTCGCAGCGCACGTACCACTGCGGTTTCAGGAGCGGCTCCACCACGTCTTTGGAACGGCTGCAGGCATCCAGAGGGGGGGGAGTGGGAAACAGGATTAGGTCCGGCACCAATGAATGGCAGAAGGATCCTCTCCCCACGATAATAAAGGCTCCTCCTAGAACTCTTCATTGCTCTTCCTACTTTGGGGATAGCTCCGTCGGTAAAGCACGAGACTTTTAATCTCAGGGCCGTGGGTTCGATCCCCACATCGGGCAAAAGATTCCTGCATTGCAGGGGGTTAGACAAGATGAAGCCTTGCGGTCCTTCCCAACTCTACGATTTGATGATTCCCCACCCCAGGCATTTTCCACCTCTTCTGCATACAGAATGCCCTTCCATCTACCCAGTTTCAAACCCCCCTGCCCCTCAGAATCCTTTCCCTCCATGGTATCGCACCCTCTGAAGCTTCCCCCAACTAATTGTGAGCAGACATGGTTAGGATCTCACCGCAAACTTAGCCATGGGCCAGTAACCATCTCTCCCATTTCATACGTAACCATGGTTTGCCCACCAGGATCACTGCTTTGGGCCTGCACACTCCCCTGACCTCCTTGGGTCATGGGCCCATCGCCTCGCTCACAACCTGGTTCGAGCAAACCATAGTTTGCCGGTGCATCTGAAACCAGATAGACCAGGGGTCCCAAAACTAAGGCCCAGGGGCTGGATGTGGCCCAATCGCCTTCTACATCGGCCCACGGACAGTCCAGGAATCAGCATGTTTTTACATGAGTAGAATGTGTCCTTTTATTTAAAATGCATCTCTGGGTTATTTGTGGGGCATAGGAATTCGTTCATTTTTTTTCTTTCAAAATATAGTCCGGCCCCCCACAAGGTCTGAGGGACAGTGGACCGGCCCCCTGCTGAAAAAGTTTGCTGACCCCTGAGATAGACTATGGTTCAACTCTACATTTGGGGGGCTTTCCTTTCCTGGGGGCAGTTCACCAGAGGCTGAACATACAGCCGCCAGGGGTGTTGCAGTCACATCCGGCACTGTAAATCCCGCACTGAGCAAGGGGTCAGGGCCGGAGGGTCTCCAAAGTCCCTTCCAACTCTCTTCTTTTGTATTTTGTGCACCTCAGAACACACGTCTCCCATAACATCAACACCCTTTCCTGACCGACGGTACCCATTGTGTTAGGTGCAACCTAGGCATCCACGAAGAGGTTGCTTCAGAGAACGGGGCTGCCTGCCAAAAACCAGAAGGTCCCACCACCCAGATCAAAATTATTTCTCTCCCCCATCATCCTCTTCTCACCTGCAGATCGGTACCACCATGGGATTGTCCTTCACATCCCTCACGAGCCCTGCGTCCTTCAAAAGTTGGAACACAGTACGGCGAGCATCAAACCGCTTCATACCCTGGAAACGGGTTAAGGAGAAGGTAATTGGGTGGCAGGATCTACAACAAAATGTTGCAGCGTGGAACACTGTTTCTCGGGAATTCCAGAAACATGGCTCGTCTTTCCACACATGCCCCTCCAGTTTTCCTCCCTTTCCTCTCCTCACAACAGTCAGTCACCACGCTAGAGCTACTGAGCAAGCTCAGTCCTCTCTTGGCTGTTGTTGGGTTTTGTGGGAGGCAGGGGGGTCCCCTACCTTAGGGCTGCTGCTGTTTTGCCTAAACATATTTTGGTACTTCTGAAAACCTTGAGGTTCCCCGAAGCATGCTGCTTACCTTTAGTTATAGTGTTGGGGGTTAAGCAACAAGCACTGAACATCATCATCATCATCATCATCATAATTATTATTTATTTATACCCCCCCCCCCGGCCAGGGCCAGGGCCAGGCTCAGGGCAGCTAACACCAAATATAAATTACAATAAAACGTAATAGAAAACAACAACAACAAACAACAAACAGTTAATTAAAATACGACTTAAAATACAGGTGAAACTCGGAAAATTAGAATATTGTTGAAAAGTGCATTTATTTCAGTAATGCAACTTAAAAGGTGAAACCAATATATGAGATAGATGCATGACATGCAAAGCAAGATATGTCAAGCCTTTATTTGTTGCAATTGTAATTATTTGTCGTTAGGCGGGTCGATTATAAATGGATTGTAATTAATGAAATGTAATAGCGATGTTTATTTTTGTATTATTGTAACTATTTGTTATAACACTGTGGAATTTCCAAAAGAAAGCATTTGTAAAAATTAAAAGAAAACTAAAAAATAACAAGTTGCATTACTGAAATAAATGCACTTTTTCGAGGATATTCTAATTTTCCGAGTTTCACCTGTACAGCTTAAAATGTAGCCTCATTTTAGTAAGGTAAAGGGACCCCTGACCATTAGGTCCAGTCGCGGACGACTCTGGGGTTGTGGGGCTCATCTTGCTTTACTGGCCGAGGGAGCCGGCGTACAGCTTCCGCCCATGGCCTCAGCCGCCCTACAGCTGAGGGTGAGGCTGCACCTGCAGAGAGGCTCCACGCAGTGCACCCTGCCTTGACTCGCCCCGCCATGGGCAGCTTGCTCTGTCCCCGGCTGCAGGACACGCGTGCTGCACTGGGCACCCAAGCAGCTAAGCTACGCCGCTGCCCGGACCCACTCGTGGTTCCCAGAAACTGACACTCAAGAGGCCTCCAACAGAGGCTCCTCCCATCCATACCTTGAAGGTGGGGGGCACGTTGACCAGGCAGCCGGTGTCGTCCATGATGGTGATGAAGTCGAGCCCGTGGCGCAAGCCCACCTCGTAGTCATTCGGGTCGTGGGCCGGGGTGATTTTCACAGCACCTGAGAGACGCAGGAGGAGGAGGAAGAGGAGATATTAGAAGAGGACAGCAACCCTCCTGCCTTTGGATAGGACTGATGGCTGTTCAGGTTGCTTCCCAACTTTCTCTTAAGTGCAGCTGAAGGCATGCAGTCGGGCAGCTGCTTTCCCCAGCTTCCAACCAGGAGGCTTTTCTAGTTACACCCAGCGGTGTAACCAGAAAATCCCAGCCAGATGGGCGCACGGGGCTTGGGGGATTTTACGTTGCCCAGGTGTGCCATCCATCTTAGCAAACTTGCCTATATCCTTCGGACATTCGCAAGTGATGTTGTGTCAAAATTTCACCTCAATCGGTCAAGCTATTTTGTTGAACATTGGAGAGGAAGGAACATACCCAGTTTACATTTATATATATATAAGAATGCAGTGATTTAACTTATGGAAAATGAACCATGGAAAGAGAAGAAGGGATGTCGCTGATATTTCAAGGTTGTTTAAATGAATATATATATATATATATATATATATATATATATATATATATATATGACATACCAGTTCCAAACTCCATGTCTACAAAGTCATCGCAAACTATAGGCAAGCACTTAGCAGTGAAGGGATGAAGGACTCTCCGGCCGTGCAGGTGCTGGGAGACAATTGGAGAGAGAGGAGAGAAAAGTTTAGCTGAAGTATTCCCAGATCACCCAAATAAAAAGGTAATCTGAAGTAGAATCTACTGCCCGCATCCAGTCCTTCAGAGAAGATCCACTCCACGCATTTGCAGCCCAACCAACTCAGCTCTCCATTCCTGTAACACTCTTCCTATGGCAAAATATCCTATATTTTCAAGTGTGGGGGAGCCTGTGGCCCTCCAGATCTTCCTGAACTACAACTCCCATCATCCCTGGCCATTAGTGTCACGTTTGACAGGGCTGATGGGAGCTGGAATTCAGCAACACCTGGAGGGTCAAAGGTTGCCCACACCGGCTGTGTTCGAACTGCCCTCTCATCCTGTTACAACATTCGCCGCTAACCAAGGTGCCATATTCCATTGAGCGAAGCGGGATTACTTGCTCTTCATTTATTCCAAAAAGAAAAAGCGGAGGGAGCTTTTAAGCAGCTTGGGCAAATACAGAGAAGGCACCAGGCACAGTTGAGAAAAAGCACCTTAACTCTGGTACTAACCCTATGCTTCCAGTAACCCTTTCAAATAAATCTAACCTAGAACACTACAGGTGTTCATTTGTCCTTCACTAGGAACTGCCGCAGCAGGGATCATTCAGCCAGCAATCATCCATCCTATTATTGGGCTGGATGGCAGCAGGTGCCTAAGGAGTTAAATGACAGCAAGGAACACTTATTGAGATTTGACAATGGGTGGAGTTGGGAGGGAAAAGTTGTCCTGATGGCGTTTCTTCCCCAACAAGAAAGATAAGCCTCCCTGTTTATTTCTCCTCGTCCCCTTTGTAAAGTCTTATTTGTTCCTTTTGCTCTCCAGACTCTGTTTTAATTTCAGTCGCTCTCTGCCAACGGCCCTCATGGTTACTTACTTTGTACCGGGGGTCCTTGGGGTGGACAGCCACGGCTGTGTCCCCCAGCATGGTCTCAATACGGGTCGTGGCCACCACCACTTCTTCATCTAGGGAAGAGAGGAAGGAAGGAAGGAAGGAAGGAAGGAAGGAAGGAAGGAAGGAAGGAAGGAAGGAAGGAAGGAAGGAAGGAAGGAAGGAAGGAAGGAAGGAAAATGGCAGATCAGTGCTCCTCTCTGAGAAACGCTGGTCCCACAACAGAGCAACCAAGAGTCAGAGGAAAAAAAGAAAGGGCGTCAGGTCCTGAACCCAACCCAACTGCCCACCAGGTCTCCTGACTCACCGGAACCTTCGATCTTGTACGCAAAGAAGACCAGCACCCCGAACTCAACCTTGTTCTCGTAGCCGGGGACAGGTAAGAGCGTCCGGCCCGTAAGTTCCTTCTTGTCCACCTGGGAAGAGGAAGGTTCCCAAGGTGTGTCACCCTCTTCTCACTGGGCCTAGCACAGGGGCAATAGCTGGCCCTATCTCTCCCCCCCAGAGGGGGCTGGTGCCCATTGGGGGTGGTACGGTAGAAAGGGGGCAAACAGTAGGTAGAGTCAGAGCCATCTTGTCTTCCTCTTCCCTCCCTGGTGAGCTCAACAAAGGCCGCATTCACACTGTACGTTCAAAGCGCTGTGATACCGCTATAAAACAGCCACGGCTTCCCCCAAAGAATTCTGGGAGCGGTTTCCCCTCACACAGCTGCAATTCTTCCCAGAATTCCCTGTGAGGAAGGATCGATTGTTAGGCCACTCTAGGAACTGAAGCCCTTGTGAGGGGAAACGAGGGTCTTCTAACAACACTCAGCAATTGTAACGAACTGCAGCTCCCACCCAGAATCCTTTGCGGGAAAGCCAGGGCTATCTAAAGTGGTATCATAGTCTTCAAATGTATGGTGTCACTCTGGCCACAAAGGCAACGCTAAGGCTGAGGAAGAGGGAGCTGACATTCAGGGCCACACCTGGGCAGCTTGAAAGTAGGAGCTGACCAAGGAGCTAAACTAAGGCAAAGTGAAGTTGGGGCGGCAGCATCCCATTTGCCCAGCCTCTCCCGACCCCGTCACCTCTATGTCGGAGATGGCCGAGTTGAGGGCGCACGACCAGTTCACGAGGCGCGTGCTCCGGTAGATGACGCCTTCCTCGTGCAGCCGGATAAAAGCCTCCTGGACGCTGTTGGAGAGTTTCTGTGGGCAAAGCAAGGGAGAAGTTCGGTTCAGCCCCTTCCACCTCTTGTGGGACGCCAACAAAATCGCAGTCCGTTCGACTCCGAAATATAACCGCAAAATCCAGTTGGTGGATCTTGGGGTTTAGTTAAAAAACAACATTGTGGGGGGGGGAACACAACCCTAAGTGGCTCCCCTAAGTCTAAAGCAGGCATCCACAAACTGTGGCCCTCCAGATGTTTTGGCTTACAACTCCCATGATCCCTAGCTAAGTGGACCAGTGGTCAGGGATGATGGGAATTGTAGCCCAAAACATCTGGAGGGCTGAAGTTTGGGGGTGCCTGGTCTAAAGTCTTTCACTGCTGTCCTAGAAGACTATTGGCATGACCAGTCATTTCCTGAACTAATCTAATAGAGGCAATCCCATCAGGTTGCTCTTATCCTTTAAGCCCAGTATACCTGAAGAAGCGTCTCCACCCCCATCATTCAGCCCAGACACTGAGGTCCAGCTCCAAGGGCCTTCTGGCAGTTCCCTCACTGTGAGAAGTGAGGTTACAGAGAACCAGGCAGAGGGCCTTCTCGGTAGTGGCGCCCTCCCATCAGATGTCAAGGAAATAAACAACTATCTGACTTGTAGAAGACATCCGAAGGCAGCCCTGTTTAGGGACGTTTTTAATGTTTGATGTTTCATTGTGCTTTTGATATTCTGTTGGGAGCCGCCCAGAGTGGCTGGGGAAACCCAGCCAGATGGGTGGGGTATGAATAATAAATTATTATTACCGGGTCCATCGTAAAGCAGGCCCTGTCCCAGTCCATTGAGGCGCCCAGTTTCTTCAGCTGGTGATAGATCCGATCGCCTTTTCTGCAAGAAAAGAGCCAGAGGGAAAAAGCAGCCTGAGCACGTCGTCGTGTCTCTAGAAGACGTGACGCGGCACAGGGACTGGGTTCAAGGCGCTCAGAAAAACGTGGCCAGCCTGCGACAACTCACTCGGTCTTCCATTTCCAGACGGCCTCGACGAACAACTCGCGCCCAAGGTCATGCCGCGTCTTCCGTTGCTCCTTCCACAGCTTCTTCTCCACCACCACTTGCGTGGCGATGCCGGCGTGGTCGCAGCCGGGGTTCCACAGGGTGGTCTCCCCCTTCATCCGGTGCCTGGAAGACAAGGGGGTCGTGAGCAGCTGTTCGTCAGGCGACGTAGTTCAGGAACAGCCAATGGGGTGTTCTCTAGCTGCTGCCAGGCTACAAATCCCATCACCCCTGACAACTAGGGCTGATGGGAGTTGGAGTCCAGCAACACCTGGACACATTTTGTTGGCTATCCTCCTATGACAGGCATGGTCCTACAGATGTTTTGGAACTACAACTCCCATCATCCCTAGCTAACAGGACCAGTGGTCAGGGATGATGTGAACTGTAGTCCCAAACCAGCTGGAGGGCTGAGTTTGGCCATGCCTGTCCTATGACATACGATGTCGACCTTGAAGGCCGTGCTCCTGTTTGGGGTTCCCCCCCCCCAGCGTTCAAAGGGTGGCGTACTCATGCTCAGAAAGTGTGGTTCTTTCTCCAGAATACCACAGAGGCGAGTGGACGGGCGGGACGAGGGAATTCCTTTCAGTTTGCATATCTTAGCACAGAAAGTATTGATCTGATGTGTAGAGCTCTTTCCTATTCTAATTAATTCAAGGGGTTCTGGAAGCTTCCCTGTGTGAAAGAAACAAGCAGAAGGTTCATGTTTGGGCTATTCCTTCAGAGAAGCTGACTACAGCTGGCCTAAACTGGTTCTCTTATCTCTTTCAATCAAGGTCATGCTGACTATAAATATAGGCCCAGAAGGAGCCTGGGTTTCACTTTCTATCTCTCTTCCTTCTGGTGTGGTGTTCTGTACATAGCATGCTTAGTGTTAATGTTTAGACCAGGCATCCCCAAACTGCGGCCCTCCAAATGTTTTGGCCTACAACTCCCATGATCCCTAGCTAACAGGACCAGTGGTCAGGGGTGATGGGAATTGTAGTCCAAAACATCTGGAGGGCCGAAGTTTGGGGATGCCTGGTTTAGACCTATTATACGTTGCAGTGGTTTACGAACACAATTGGTTCCAGAAGTCTGTTCATAAACCGAAGTGTTCATAAACCGAAGCGAACTTTCCCATTGAAAGTAATGGAAAGTTGATTAATCCGTTCTAGACGAGGAAAAACACCCCCTAAAGCAGCAGGACCTTCGCTCTGATGCCTTCGCGGAGGCCGGGGAGCGACTGGGCTGCAGCATCGGAGCAAAGCGGATTAATCCGTTCTAGACGAGGAAAAACACCCCCTAAAGCAGCAGGGCCTTCGCTCTGATGCCTTCGCGGAGGCCGGGGAGCGCTCCCTGGCCTCCGCGAAGGCATCGGAGCGAAGGCCCTGCTGCTTTAGGGGGTGTTTTTCCTCATCTAGAACGGATTAATCCGCTTTGCTCCGATGCTGCAGCCCAGTCGCGGAAGCGTCCCCCAGCCTCTGGGAAGCATCGGAACAAAGGCCCAGCCTCCCCGAAGGTATCGGACGCTCCAGTGTCTTCGGGGAGGTTTGGCCTTCGCTCCGATGCCTTTGGGGAGGCCGGGGCTTCACTCCGGGCCTCCAGCAGGCATTGGAGCGAAGGCCCAGCCTCCCCAAAGGCATCGGACGCTCAGTAGGTCTCGGGCACCTCAGTTTACTAACCTCCGGGTTAGGATAGTTCGTAAACCAAAAATTCGTAAACCAAGGTGTTCGTAAACCGAGGTTCCACTGTATTGTAAGTTTAAGTTAAGTCTCCTGCAACTGGATTTCTTATGGACAGTGCCAATCCTGAATATATTAGATTTGTGACCATTATGCTCATTTGCCTTCAGTAGCAGTAAAGCTTTGCTGGATGAAATATAATTGCCTCTGGTCTGTTTTGGGGGAATCCTGCAATGTGCTTCAGCTTTTACTCTGTTAACTATACATTGAGGCTCTACTCTGGATCAATTGAGTAGAATTCCAGGACAATTCCCCCTCCTAGGACTCCTCTAGTCGAAAGAGTAGCTTCCTGAGGCTAAAATGCAAGCCTCTATACCAGGAACAGCCTAATTCTTCAACCTGTACAAATTATGCGAGTGTATTTAGCATCTTCACTACTTTGCATACCTTTGCATAACCTCTGTTTGGGTTACCCATGGGGAGAGAAAGGTACGACAGAGCTCTGAACACCCTTTCAAGCAAGTTTCTATTATTAGTGACACACACACACACACACACACACACACACACACACACATACACACATACCCACTCTATTCTTCTGACTGAAAAGTGTTTGAAATGACATTTTATATTTGAGACCATGAGGGTTAGGAACTTGAGCTTGCTTTGTTCCAAACGAAAGCGCAGCGATCCTTGGGAATCTGAATTCTGTGCGCTGTATATCCCATTCTCAGACGTATGAGTTAACAACCTATACGAAGCCCCATGCCACTTGGGAGTCGGGGTTACCTGAATCAGCTCTCAGGCAGGGCAAAATTGGGGCAAGGCCAAAGAATGCCAGTTAAGGGGTGGAGGGGGTGGGGAACAGAGGGTGCAAGTTGACAGAGACGTCTAGCGTAGGACATAAGACTGTAGTCAAGGCAACTGAAGGAAACCTCACCATCGGGTCAGAGAGTCCTGGATGGCATTGGTAAGGGCGTGGCCAAGATGGAGGGATCCGGTGACATTGGGCGGAGGGATACACATCATGAAGAGGCCTTTGGGGTTTGGCTCGGAGATGCTGCGACGCTGGAAAGGAGAGCAATTGTCGTGAGGCAGGAAGCCCTCTGGGAATCAGCCACAGAGCCGGCCCAACCATGAGGCGAGGCGAAACGACCGCCTCAGGCAGCAAGGCCCCCAGGGGCAGCAGATCCCAACGTAGATCTTTATCCACCCCTGCTCACCCGTGGTGTAATCTTCACTCGCCCCTTCTTCCCTGGCTGAGGGGTGTGCGCGTCGACCATTTGGTTCTTGGCTTCAGGCACCAAAAAGTCTTGGGCTGGCCATGTAACCTTCCCGATGGGGGGGGAGGTGTTGAGAGAATCCCGCCCCACAGTCACCCCAGGCTCAAACTCACCCCATACTCTGGCTTGAAAAAGCCCTGGCTCTCCCACCACTGGTACCAGGCGGCTTCTACGTACTGGGGGCTGTAGGAGTCAGGCATCGGACTCTTCACATCTGGGAGAAGAGAGACATTGAGGCTTCCTAATAGCTTCCTGCTGTGTTTGGGCGCTGCTTCTTGGGCTACATTATTGTATTTTAATGTTCCGTTGGAAGCCGCCCAGAGCGGGCGGGAAATAAATAAATATTAACCAATAAGCTGAAACTGACACGGGGACAAATAGAAGACGACGACGTCACCCCGGTATGGCTCCCCTTTATCACACACACGGCCCAACAAGACAATGACAAAAATCCACCGACAGCATACAAATCAATATGGCTAACCTGATCCAAAACACCCACTCAGCCACCCCACTCACACACGGAAAAAAAAGAACACCACAACCAACCACAAATGAACAACCACACCCTAGGCCGACCCCAACCTCTCTCGCCACCAAAGGAACACAAGGGAACAACAGAGAACCTGCACAAGTGACGGTGACGCAAAACCCCACATATATTAAGTAAAATAGAAACATCGTCACCTGACACCCCCCCATCTCACCCCATCTACTGCTATCCCCCTCTTTCTTCCCAATGTCTCAACAAATGGAACCAATTTGTAAAAACGTTATGAGAGACATTGCATATATTTCTGTAAATCAAGAAAATCTTAAATCAATAAAAAAAATCAATAAAAATATTATTATTATTACATTTCGACCCCCACTTGGGTAACGGACTTCACAGTTGGCATGTCGGATGCCTGAACACAGTGTGGGGCAGAGACCTCCAGCCCTGCCCAGCTCCCTCCCACCCCCACCCCACTTACATTACCTTTTTTCTCTCCTGGGGGAGTTGGGATGTTGTAGGTTATGACCCCTAGATCCTTCTTCTCTTTCTTCTCCACTTTTGGCTTCTTCTGCAAAGAATCGGGATGGGGGCAGGAAGGTGGAAACAGGGCCCAAACACTATTATCGCCCCCCTGCCCCGAGCTCTTCACTATTTTCCTGAATTCAGGCAAGTTCAGCGTGCAATTTTTTCAAACCTTACCTTTTCCCGATGATAAAATTTTAAAAATTATTATTGGGAAAAGGCAAGGTTTAAAATAAATTTTATTCATTTATTATTAGCGAGACACACATGTATATATACACATACACATAGACCTGAGGTGTATTTTTTAAGAACCCACTCTACTCTTCTGACTGAAAATTGTTTGAAATGACATTTTATATTGATTCCACCTGCCCTGGGACCTAACAGTGACAGGGCAGGTAAGAAAACCCAGTCAATAATCAAATAATTAAGCAAACATTGGGTGGCATGTAACCAAAACATTGCATGTGCAAGTGTCGGGGAACTTCCCTTCCCCCTCCTTCCCCCAAGCACCTCCCAAATCTGCTCAAATCTTGGCAAGACCAGAATCCCTCAGTCCCCAACACGCTAGCATTCCACATGCAGGGAGCTTTTTTTGTTTTGGAATAGATAGCACTGGAAAATATCTCTGTCTCACACGCAGATCCTATTTCCTTCTTTTCTGGGATATTTAAATCTTTCCTCACTCTTACCTCCCCCTGTTGTTGTTGTTGTTGTTGCTGCTGCTGCTGGCTTTTTTCCTTCTTCTGCTGAAACTTCTCCAGTTTTTCTTTCTTTTTGGCTTCTTTCTTTAGCTGGGATGCGCTTTTGGGCGGCTCTGTGAGCTCCTTGGGCTCCGAAAGCTCTGCCTTAAATTCTTAAGGGGGGAAGGACACAAACCAACATGCAGCAGACTTGTTAATAAAGGTAAAGGTACCCCTGACCGTTAGGTCCAGTCGCGGACAACTCTGGGGTTATGGCGCTCATCTCGCTCTATAGCCCGAGGGAGCCGGCATTTGTCCACAAACAGCTTCCGGGTCATGTGGCCAGCATGACTAAGCCGCTTCTGGGGAACCAGAGCAGCGCACGGAAACACCGTTTACCTTCCCACTCGGAGCGGTACCTATTTATCTACTTGCACTTTGACGTGCTTTCGAACTGCTAGGTTGGCAGGAGCTGGGACAGAGGAACGGGAGCTCACCCCGTCACGGGGATTCGAACCACCGACCTTCTGATCGGCAAGCCCTAGGCTCTGTGGTTTAATCCACAGCGCCACATTGTTAATATATCTTGCTTAATTGCCACCTGCCCTCCAGAATGGGATGGGGAACTTGCAGCGCTCCACAGCCAACGGTCAAGGATGGTGGGAATTGTGGCCCAGATCAATAGTTGGGAGGGCTGCTGGTTCGCCACTCCTGCACTAGACCCACATCTCCCCACCGCTGCCAAAAAGTCTGTGCCTCTATGAACAACACATGTTTCCGAGCACAATTCAAAGTGTTGGTGCTAACCATTAAACTCCTATACTGTATACCTGAAGGAGCCTCTCCACCCCCATCGTCCAGCCCAGACACTGAGGTCCTCCTCCGAGGGCCTTCTGGTGGTTCCCTCACTGTGAAAAGTGAAGTTAGAGGGAACCAGGCAGAGGGCCTTCCCGGTAGTGGCACTCTCCCTGTGGAACGCCCTCCGATCAGATGTTAAAACAACTATATACAGGTGAAACTCGGAAAATTAGAATATAGTCAAAAAGTGCATCTATTTCAGTAATGCAACTTAAAAGGTGAAACCAATATATGAGATAGATGCATGACATGCAAAGCAAGATATGCCAAGCCTTTATTTGTTGTAATTGTAATTATCTGTCATTAGGCGGGTCAATTATAAATGGAATGTAATTAATGAAAAGTTATAGCGATGCTTATTTTTGTTTATTTTTGTATTGTGGTAACTATTTGTTTTATTACTGCGGAATTTCCAAAAGAAAGCATTTGTAAAAATTAAAAGAAAAAGAAAAAATAGTAAGTTGCACTACTGAAATAAATGCACTTTTCGACGGTATTCTAATTTTCCGAGTTTCACCTGTAATTTGTTATGCATCTGAAGGCAGCCCTGTTTGAGGAAGCTTTTAATGTTGGAAGCCGCATAGAGTGGCTGGAGAAATCCAGTCAAATGGGCAGGGTATAAGAAATATAATATTATTATTTCATCATCACCATCACCATCAGTGCTTTTTTCTGGGGATACTAAAGGGTACAAAGTGTTAGGATCGTCTACTCGTGTGTAGGACCCTGGCAGAGACACATGCCCGACTGGCATGTTCTCTCTCTCCTGGTCGGCCGTTCGGGAGCTTCAAAAGCTTTCTCCAGCCCGAACACCACAGTGACTGATACCAAGGAGCATCAGCACACTTAGGAACCTGCAGAGTGTTAGCAGTTTGCTTAACAGAACACAGTAGCACAGCATTTTGGCTAATCTGCTTTTATTTACATATCATACACTCGGAGCATTCTGACTTAGCTCCTTCCTCTTTCTCATCAGACAGCAAAGAGAGAGAGAAACTAAGGACAATAGTCCTACATCACGGAACACAGTGATACCAAACATCCTGTCTCCATCACTCCCCACTATGTGGAACCAAAACATACACCGTCATGTGACAAAACAATCCCATGACTGCAAACACGGAGCAAGAATCCTAACACAAAGTACCGGCACCTTTCCCCCTCCAATGTTAAAAGTGTGGCACTTACTGTAACAACTTCATAGTAAGTACCAACACCTTATTTTTCTTTTTTCTTTTTTAAGCACTGATGATTACTAAATCAGCAGAGGATCCTTGACTGAGCGGCCCACCTATTCAGATTGAGGGCGACACGAACAGAAAAGCCTTGCTAGGTCAGACCAGAAGCCTACCCAATTCGACATTAAATTGTCACCACAATAATAACATTCTGTTCTCCCAAGCAATACAGACTGTAGCTCTGTTCTTCCTTGAGGTTTCTTTGCCCTCAGCAAATTCACAAGGATCTGGGAACAAGGACAACGGTAGCAGCACCTTACCTCTGAGATCTGATTTCAGGGTCCCCACTATAGGTGTTTGGTCACACAGCTTCATTGGACCCAAGATAAACTGGAATTCTGGCTGATTGATGCAGGTCAGGAACCACCGGGTGACGTTGGCGTATGAAGTGCGGAGAGCTTGGTCGAGGACCTAGAGGAAACGTCAGGATGGGAAGAGGGGGGAAAGAATCATTTGGAGATGAGGAGGAGAGGAACACGAGAGCGAAATATACCATTATGAATACAGGTGAGAAGAAGGTTACGGACTCAACAACAGTGTTAAGGCAGAACATCTGCAGAGATACTGATTCCCTGCCCCCCAAAAAGCAGAGTAGAAACTGCTGCAAAATAATCCTACTGATGCCCCATTGGAGCAGAGGGTAGAAGGACTCACATATTTATACGGCAGCAACAGAGAAGACGCAACTGTCACGTCGGCCAATGTCACAGCTTCGCCCACCAGGTATGTCCGCAGCTTCAAGTGGCCGTCCAACACAGCAAGGAGACTCTGGAGCTCTGCCACAGCGCGGTCGGTCACCTGGGCAGGAGAAGAGTGTGTGATTCACACCCACAAACCACCGCCTCTGGTGGTACAATGCTCAGAAGATACCTGCCGCCTGGACTCCTTGCAGGGCCTTTCTGCATAAGCGGCCCCTGAATCAGAAGTGACCCTCCCACAGTATTACCTGGCACTGTGCCTCTTCCACCTTGTATGTGGTCTATTTCACTAAATGTCCTTGCTCATGATTCTTTGGGGGGGGAGTTTAAATCAAACAAAAACTATGAATTAAAAAGTGTTTGGGGTCTTGTTAAACACGCTGGTGGCCATGACCTTTGGATCCTGCAAAAGTAGGGAAAGAAAACAGCACAGGGCAAACGCCTATTAGTACCTGGGGCTCAGCTGCATAGTGTGCTTGCTTATTTATTTGACAAAATGTGTGTGTGTGTGTGTGTGTGTGTGTGTGTGTGTGTATCACAATTTATTTATTTTTATTAAAAAAATACTTTAGAGCGGTTTGCAAAAAGAATAGAGCAATAAAATGGTCAGTCAAAGCCAGGGGTCAGCAAACTTTTTCAGCAGGTCCACTGTCCCTCAGACCTTGTGGGGGGCCGGACTATATTTTGGAGGGGGAAAAAGAATGAATTTCTATGCCCCACAAATAACCCAGAGATGCATTTTAAATAAAAGGACACATTCTACTCATGAAAAACATCAGGCAGGCCCCACAAATAACCCAGAGGTGCATTTTAAATAAAAGGACACATTCTACTCATGTAAAAACATGCTGATTCCCGGACCGTCCGTGGGCCAGATTTAGAAGGCGGTTGGGCCACATCCGACCCCCTGAGCCTTAGTTTGGGGACCCCTGGTCAAAGCGGTTAAATGCAACTATTTTAAACTTTCAACTCTAAGCTTTCGAAAAGCGAGAAACCAGATTAAAACAAAAGGCAGCATTATGCCTGTCTCGCTAGGCTTGCCTAAACAACGTTTTGGGCAGGCACCGAAAAGTGTAATGTAGGTTTATGCTTTTCGTTTTGTTCATTGTCTCAAATAAACAAGTTATTTTTCAGAGCCTTTTTTTTGCACTTTCTCCCCCGCCCTGCCCACTCCAGTGCCCTTTCTTCCTGGCTCACAGCTCACACCATTAACCACTACACTATGAACAGGTAAGGTAGCTGTGCATGCACACGAAAGCTCATACCAATGACAAACTTATCGTAGTTGGTCTCCAAGGTGCTACTGGAAGGAATTTTTTGTTTGTTTGTTTCCACTACACTATGAGTTAGACACAGTACCCCCACCCCATCACAGCAGAGTTAAGCCTGCCTCTCACCTGTTTGCTTTGCTTGGAGACCCCCAGCACAGAGAACGCAGCCGCCGAGGCCGCAGGAGTGATCTCCAAGTCTGCGAAACTGACCCACTGCTGTACCAGGGAGCTGGCTTCTGGGCTCTGCCCTCTCATGGCATCCGGGCACAGCAGGTAAGAAACAGCCGCTGCGCCAGAGACACGGATGCCCGCCTGGGTCTCCAGAGCTGGGAGTTTGGGCACAAGGAAGGAAGGATTCCCCAGCTCCTTGTCAGGAGGCAGAGCAACCACCCTGGGCTCATGTCGGCCATAGCGGGCCGCAACGAGCACCCGCAGATTCTGGAAGTTATCCGGATGAGGGGAAAGGTACAGAGTTGTCATGGCGACCTGGAAAGAAAGGGCAACGAAAGAGTTAAGAGGGAGGACGTTAAGAGCCCTCTTGAAAATACAACAGGGCTGTCGTGAAGAAGAGGTTAGAATAAATTCTCTGCTCCTGCAGAGGGCAAGGCTAGATCTAAGGAACTTACGCTACAGGAAGGTAGGTCAGAGATGGGCAGAGGGTAGTTTGGGGTCTCCTGCTAGATCTCTGGGTGATCTGAAGTAGACTGGTGAAGGTTTCCAACTCCTAACTGTTTAACAACAATTTAAGGACAAGATCACTGGAAGGACAGATCACTGGAAGGACAGATCGTAAAGCTGAGGCTCCAATACTTTGGCCACCTCATGAGAAGAGAAGAATCCTTGGAAAAGACCCTGATGTTGGGAAAGATTGAATGCACAAGGAGAAGGGGACGACAGAGGACGAGATGGTTGGACAGTGTTCTCGAAGCTACGTACATGAGTTTGACCAAACTGCGGGAGGCAGTGCAAGACAGGAGTGCCTGGCGTGCTATGGTCCATGGGGTCACGAAGAGTCGGACACGACTAAACGACTAAACAACAACAAGGACAAGATACTGTTGAGATTGGGGGAGAGCTGAGGGAGGGGATAACTGGGAGAGGGGGAATAACTCTGAGTTCAGCTCAGTGCTGTCACATCAAACCAAATCTCTGAAATCAAAATTATTTCGCTTGAGGCTCCAGTTGGAAGATTTCAAGGTTCTAGCAGAAAACAAGGCCAGTACTGTACTACAAACCTGATTTTTGCCAACCTGAGGCGATGCAATATGCAGATAAGGGTTCATCGGTCTTCTTACTTAGGGCAAATATTACAAATGCCACAGAACAAAAGGCAGCTCTTTCCTCGGGATTTCCAACCTCCAATATGTTTGTCCCCAGAGTTAAGTATAAAGACTTTATGGGTCTTTTTAAAAAAATTCCACCACCATATGGAGGAGTTTAAATCGGCAGGAACCCTGGTACCCAATTCGCCTTCAAACCCTTTCTAGGTTATGGGAATCCTGCCTTTCAGCAGCGTCATACCTGTTGCAAACTGTCATTATTACTATTGCTATTCCCCGGTCCCCACCTTGAGAACTCAGGAGTCCTGGCACCCAGATCTGCCTCTCAGAGCTCTCCCTCAGGGTGAGGGAACAGGTTCAAAGACAGTTGGGTGAAATAGCCATGTGCAATTTGTAGAATAGGCATGTATCCAGTTTTATTTTAAACTATTTCAACGTCACAGGCTCCGAGAAGTTGGAACCATGACATGTCAAAAATCCAAATGAATTAACTCGCAGTAAGTACAAAAGGACCTTTGTCTGCTGGCGTGAGGCAAAGGATGTTAAATCTGCATCCTGCCAGCTCAATAGGAACGATCAAACAACAGATCCTCTAAACGGAAATACAAGAAGTTATCTGCATGTGAACTGGGGTGGGGGGCAGATGAGAAAAAGAACTAATTGTTTAAATCTGGACTTGGGCTCAGGTTTTTGTTTAATAAGCACAGAGAGTTGGAGAGAAAAAGAGACAGGCTGATTGACGAAATTAAAACTAAAGTGAGGGGCAGGTAGTAACTGTACTGGAACCTGGGATGGGATAGGAACCTAGGAAGCTGCTTTATACTGTACTGAGCCAGGGTCCATATAGCTCTAGGCTGCCTTACACTGACTCTCTGGAAGAGGGCAGGGAATCAACTGGCGGCGGGGTCCTGGCAGAGGCCGGCAGATTTGGTTTCTCCGGAAGGATCGCGGGAGGAAATCCAAGAGTAATTTTCTGGGTTCTTTGGGAGGAAACCAGAACCGCAGTAAACTTGGGAACAGGGGTCGAAACTCCCGGGTTTTGCGGGAGACAAATGAGGTGCTAGAGAGGGAAAAAGAGGGTTGGACTGAGAATCTGCAATAAGTCTCTCTCCGTCAATGAATGAAATGTTTGGAGGGTCTTTTTCTTGGGGTGAGGGGTGGGGGTGGGGGAACCCCCTATGGCAGGAATCCTGGGTTCAGGGGAAGAAGGGAGGGGGCGGGGTCCTCCTCTTACCTGCAAGTCCAGCCGGTTGCAGCTTCTCCCCCCCCCCACGTGCTACTTTCCCATTGCGGAAGGACCCCGCCTGTAGCCGTCTGCTGCAACGCCTGCGTCACCGCCACGAATTTGCAGCGCATGACATTTGTAGAGTTGGAAGGGACCCAAGGGTCATCTAGTCCAGCCCCCTGCAATGCAGGAATATACCCGTTCTTTCAAATCCCAACTGGTGGCTTCTTTCCTTTCCTTTTTTTTTAAGGAAACGAGGAGTGTTACACACCTCTGCCCCCTTCCAGTTGTCAGGATCTGAGGGCCTGTACTCGGGTCTCCCTTAACTAGTTCAGCACCATAGCTGCCAAGTTATCCCTTTTTTAAAGGGAAATTCCCTTATGCTGAATAGGCTTCCTCGCGAGAAAAGGGAAAACTTGGCAGCTATGTTCAGCACCTCGACCCCTGCGTATTGCCCTGCAAAAAATATTCTGAAATCTCTATAAGAACGCTATTGATTGTTTCATAAAAAATCCCTGCACTTTATAACGCATGCAAAAGGAAATACTAAAACACCTTAAAGTTACCTGAACCATTAAGCATCTGTGTAGTGTCCTAAACAGGAATATTCTCAGCAGGTACAGAAAGGAGTGTGGCGAAGTCTCAAGGTGCAGGGAGTTCCACAGGTGCTGCCGCAGGAAGCTACTCCTATGAATGATTAACATTCAATGTCCTTTTAAATGTCTGTGGGGTGTGAGGGTGGGGGAGGATTATGGGCTGGGTTTGTTCTTGTTTATATTATGTCCTTTGTGGTCGTATTCTGTATTTTTATGCTGTTAAACCCCCACCCCACCCCACCGACATATTCGGATGGAGGGTGGTATACTAAGTAAATAAGTAAAGGAATGAATGAATGAATGAATGTGGAATGAGCATTACGCAGTAGCTGTAGTAGTGCCACTACCTTTATTAAAGGTAAGGGGACCCCTGACCATTAGGTCCAGTCGTGACCGACTCTGGGGTTGCGGCGCTCATCTCGCTTTATTGGCTGAGGGAGCTGGTGTACAGCTTCTGGGTCATGTGGCCAGCATGACAAAGCTGCTTCTGGTGAACCAGAGCAGCGCACGGAAATGCCGTTCACCTTCCTGCTGGAGTGATACCTATTTATCTACTTGCACGTTGACGTGCTATCGAACTACTAGGTTGGTACTGCAGTTAACTTAATACATAACAGTTGGCAGGAACAAGGACCAAACAACGGGAGCTCACCCCATCGTGGGAATTCAAACCGCCGACCTTCTGATTGGCAAGCCCTAGGCTCTGTGTTTTAACCCACAGTGCCACCCGCGTCCCACAACCTTTATTAGGCCAGCATAAAAGTCACAGAATAGTGTGCAAGTTTTTTTAAGTTCTCCAGAACTCTTCGTCAAGCTAAATGATATGGTGGTGGGGGTGGAGGGGAACAGGGGGTGCAGGGAGTCGTGGAAGGGAAAATGTTGAGTGTTGAGTGTTGAGTCTTAAGTTGTGTGGTGTTTTTGAGGGGGCAGCAGAGGAGGGCTTGGTTAGGCTGGACAGAGTGATGATCCTGGGCATGGTCCACACAGAAGCTAAGTTGCAGGGAGTTAAGGGGAGATAATTCCTTTTTTACTTTGGCCACCTGATGAGAAGAAAAGACTCCCTGGAAAACACCCTGATGTTGGGAAAGATGGAGGGCATAGCTGCCAAGTTTTCCCTTTTCTCGCGAGGAAGCCTATTCAGCATAAGGGAAAATCCCTGTAAAAAAGGGATAACTTGGCAGCTATGATGGAGGGCACAAGGAGAAGGGACGACAGAGGATGAGATGGTTGGACAGTGTTCTCAAAGCTACCAACATGAGTCTGACCACTGCGGGAGGCAGTGCAAGACAGGAGTGCCTGGCGTGCTCTGGGTCCATGGGGTCATGAAGAGTCAGACACAACTAAACAACAACAACATTCCCTTTTTTTTTTTGCTTTATTCAACAAAAAAACATTTTTAGCACAATACATCTAAATATAATAATTTCCTAATACATATATATTCCTGATCAAAGCGGTTACAAGGCTTCTTCTGCTTCAAAGCATTGCTCCCTAGATGCAGCTGTGTGCTGGTGATGGGGTGGAGGACACAGGATATATGGGACTATTTCCCCCTATAGGTCATTCTGACCTGTTTTTAGCATTTAGATTTTTGTATGTTTTTAATGCAAGGTTGCAAGTTTATTGCTCTTTTTTGTAAACCGCGCTGAGGGTTGCTGCTTTGTTTATTTGTTTGTTTGCTTGGTTGGTTAATTGGTGCATAAATGTTATGAAGCAAATAAATAAATAAAATAGACATGTATTGCAACCGGCTTGCATCATACCTGCTTTTACACAGGCAGTTCCGTCGCCAGCCCTCGGTGGAAAAGGACCCTAAAATCAGACTTCCGCCTCCCGATTCTTATAGAGCAACACGTTCACAACAGCCCGGTGGAAGGCGCAAGGTAGAGTGACACACAGCGCGCACTTCCGGTACAGCCACTCTCCCCTGTTAACGAGGATAGCGGGAAACAGGACCGGAAGTACCCATTAAGGATAGCTGGAGACGCTTCGGCTGAGAATGGGCGCCGTGAACGTAGAACTAGAAATGCAGAGCAGTACACGCGGGCAGGCAGTTAGGCTGCATCTAGCCCAGCGTCGCCTTAGGTTAGGCGGCAGTTTTTCCAAGTCGAGCGGTGGAGCGCTCTCTCCTGGCGGGAGGGCC
The DNA here is from genome assembly GCF_963506605.1 of Zootoca vivipara. Classification (NCBI taxonomy): domain Eukaryota; kingdom Metazoa; phylum Chordata; class Lepidosauria; order Squamata; family Lacertidae; genus Zootoca; species Zootoca vivipara. The sequence goes on from NC_083277.1 coordinate 14,522,749, forward strand.
GCTAGTGCCGCTCGGATGTCCCGGGAACGCGGGCTGCAAGGCAGCCGTCGGCTGAGAAGTACGTCGCTTGGCGTCTAGCAAACACCTGGAGGGAGACCACGAACCCGCCATCCTCCCCGCCTTGCCAGGTGGTCCTTCCTGAAGGGTCGGGAGGACAAAAGCCCTCGTCCCCAAGCAGCCCCAGTTGCGCAGCAGCAGCAGCAGGAGGCTTCTGAAAAGTCACTTGCTGGCCCGCCCGTCGGCCGTGGGAAAAATTTCCGTCGCTGTGGGAAAATGGGCTTTGAATTTCCCACGCGCACTGGATGATGGATCTTCACAGCTTGGGGTTTTTTTTGGGGGGGGGGGTCTGGCGGGTTAAATCGAGACGGGCAGAAAATCGGGTCTGGGGTAGCGCAAGATGAGCAGAAAGCGGAGAAGCCTTTGGCCTTTCAGGTGTTGTTGGGAGCTCATATGTCCTTGGTGAAACTCCTGGTTCCAGATTAGAGCAAGGCTTTGGGACAGGAGGCAGGGGCGGCCTGTGAAAGGTCCCTCCTCCCCCGTTGGGTAAGACATGCAGTCTTGCTCTACGCAATGAATCACCTTATCACTTCTGGTGTGACCATCTCCACTCCCGAGTTTCTCAAACTTGGGCCTCCCAAGTTTTTGGACTACAACTCCCATTATCTCTGACCCCAACCACTGGTCCTGCTAGCTAGGGAATGTTGTAGCCCAACAACAGCTGGGGACCCAAGTTTTGGAAACTATGTCCAAAGCCTTGGCCCTGGGACTGGGGATCATCCCTGCAACTCCAATGCTTGGTGTGACATAAGCGATGAAACCTGTGTCTTCCCTGAAATGAAAGGCAAAAATACAGGATGGGAAACACCTGGCTTGAGAGCAGTACATACGAAAAGGATCTAGGAGTCTTGGTAGACCACAAACTTGACATGAGTCAACAGTGTGATGCAGCAGCTAAAAAAGCCAATGCAATTCTGGGCTGCATCAATAGGAGTATAGTGTCTAGATAAAGGGAAGTAATAGTACCACTGTATTCTGCTCTGGTCAGACCTCACCTGGAATACTGTGTCCAGTTCTGGGCACCACAGTTCAAGAAGGATACTGACAAGCTGGAACGTGTCCAGAGGAGGGCAACCAAAATAGTCAAAGGCCTGGAAACAATGCCTTATGAGGAACGGCTTAGGGCAGGCATCACCAAACTTCGGCCCTCCAGATGTTTTGGACTACAATTCCCATCATCCCTGACCACTGGTCCTGTTAGCTAGGGATCATGGGAGTTGCAGGCCAAAACATCTGGAGGGCCGCAGTTTGGGGATGCCTGGCTTAGGGAGCTGGGTATGTTTAGCCTGGAGAAGAGAAGGTTAAGGGGTGATATGATAGCCATGTTCAAATATATACTGTAAAAGGATGTCATATAGACGAGGGAGAAAGGTTGTTTTCTGCTGCTCCAGAGAAGCGGACATGGAGCAATGGATTCAAACTACAAGAAAGAAGATTCCACCTAAACATTAGGAAGAACTTCCTGACAGTAAGAGCAGGGGAATTTGCTACCAAGGAGTGTGGTGGAGTCTCCTTCTTTGGAGGTCTTTAAGCAGAGGCTTGACAGGCATATGTCAAGAATGCTTTGATGGTGTTTCCTGCTCGGCAGGGGGTTGGACTGGATGGCCCTTGTGGTCTCTTCCAACTCTACGATTCTATGTATTCTATAAACCAAACAAAGCAACACGCAGGATAGCATGCTGACAAACAGGCATTTGGTCTTCCTTCTCACACAGTTGCTTTAAGTCAGGCATCCCCAAACTTGGGCCTTCCAGATATTTTGGACTACAATTCCCATCTTCCCCAACCACTGGTCCTGTTAGCTAGGGATCATGGGAGTTGTAGGCCAAAACATCTGGAGGGCCGCAGTTTGGGGATGCCTGCTTTAAGTCAAGGGACAGGAGGGTTGTGCAGTGGCAGTCAGGTTACATAAACCAAGGAAACACATTAGGATATAAATGTGCGTTATTTGCCTGGATTTCATTGGTAGAAAGAACTTGTATACTTGCAAAACACATGATGAATTTATTGGTGCGATTATGAGAAAGCAAGGCTCTAGCCATCTTTGCATGAAAATTGATTTGAAAAAAGTAAAGGGCAGAGCAGTCCTAAAAGCCAACAATCCAAAGAAGGGCTGCAGGGCATGGAAAATTAAGTGCATGGCCTTATTGTGTGTCATTCATACAGAACCATGGGTGTGTGTATGGTTTTTTTCCAAGTCCTAGACAGAGCCCATAACAATCACAATCTTTCAAACGCAACCTTTTATTCTTCCGCAACTTTACATACAATTTATCTTTCAATTTGCCCTCTTAAAATAAAAAAAAACACACAAAGGGCATGAGGAAAACAAAATACAATCATGGGCAGGTCCCGTGTTTGCGGGCCAAGCACAAAGCTGCTTTAGAGCAGGGTTTCCCAGCAGTTTTTGGACTACAGTTCACATCACCCCTGGTTCTGCTAGCTAGGGATGATGGGAGTTGTAGTCCAAAAACTGCTGGAGACCCAAGTTTGCTTTAAAGGGAAAGTTGGCTGGCCCTGTGACACCCTCTGCTGGCCACAGGCAGAGCAGAGGAAATACTAGAAGTGTTTGCAGGGGCAAGGGGAGCTGCTGGGAAATTGAACTACTGGCTCAAAATAATTACTTTTTTAAAAAAAGTCGCTGCCATTACCACGGGAGGGGGTTCCGCGTCCCCAGCAGGAACAAAACAGGAGTGTACAGACAACCTCCTTGAACTTAAAGCAAAAGAGAAACCAGATTTGTTGCTTCTTGCAGGGTTGGACCCAGGTTTAAATGCGCATGGATCAGACCCACCAAAGTTGACGGGATTTCAGGTAGCCACAACTAAATTCCTATTGATTCCTGTGGGCCTCCTGCAAGGCTGACTCACAAGTCTGGATCCAACCCATAGGAGGCAGGCACCAACTCTAGCCTGGGCACGCATTCTGCCTCCCAAAGGGTGCAGGACTGGTGTGTGTGGTGCGTGCACACAGAATATTGGTGGCAGCTTCCATTGCACCGGGGGGGGGGGGCAGGTATGAAAGCTGCGTCTAGCTTTCCCACATCTTCATTCAACTCTATCCGAGGAAAACCACGCAGTGCAGAAAGGGGGAGGGGAGGGAATGAAAGCAGGAGGCGCCCTCACTGCTTCTGCTGCAGAGCTTCCTTGCGGGCGGCATCCTGCAACAGCTGCGTGTCGACCTCGTCGGCTGGAAGCTGGACGTAGCGGACGACCGAGCCGCGGATGAAGCAGTTCTTGACGGACAACTGGAGGGGGAAGAATAGCATTACAGGGTGCAGAGATCAGAAGCATCCAGACAGGACTTATGGAGATGCAACAGTTCAAATCCTCTGCTCAGCTGTAAAGCACACTGGGTGACATTGTGGCCAAACAGCACCCACAGATCTACCACGCAAGGTTGTTTTTGAGGTGGGGGGAAATGACAGGGCACAAGATGGGGGGTGGGAAACTAATTCCCCCCCCCATTCATTTTCAAAAACCCCATTAACTACTGTTTCTAGGAAGCTAAAATGATACTTGTGTGGAGCATCTTCTATTAACAGCTTCAGGTGTCTTACGAAGGGATATATTTTTGCGAGCCTAAGACTGGGCCTCGCTATTTCTGAATCCCTGATTTTATCTGTTTTAATAATGCTGTTTTAATATTTTTTTCATTTGCTTTAAATTTCTGGATACCACCTTGAGATTTTTTTTAAAATGCCAAGTGGTTTTGAATGGCTCTAAAATAGGAGTCAGCAAACTTTTTCAGCAGGGGGCCGGTTCACTGTCCCTCAGACCTTGTGGGATATTTTTTTATAATATTTTTTGGGGGGGGGGAGGGGAATGAACGAATTCCTATGCCCCACAAATAACCCAGAGGTGCATTTTAAATAAAAGGACATACTCTACTCATGTAAAAACACACTGATTCCCGGACCATCCGCAGGCCGGATTTAGAAGACGATTGGGCCACATCCGGCCCCCGGGCCTTAGGTTGCCTATCCCTGCTCTAAAACAAGCAAATAATCAGGGTAAGCCTGGGGAAAGTCGGAGTAGGACTTGCGAGTTTTTAATAAAGGTCCCTCAGATCTCCCCCAGCCACCACCAAGAAAAATCCCTGCACTGGCTCTGGGGCTTTGCAGGTTAAAAGCCAGCAAGAGAGATACCAATTTCTACCTTGGCATTTATCTGCACTTCTCACGCCGGCAGTCCTAAATCCCCCTTTTGCCCTACGTCCATCACTCACCATGTGAGGGTATTTCTCTGGGTCGGTCACACTGATGTCTGTGAGCTTGATATTCAGATACTGCAAAGCCAAAGAAGAGAGAGGATGGGGGGAAACTAAGCAAGTAAGGTTCAAAAGTAATACAACATTCTGCCTAGCGGCCTGTTCATACCCTCTTTGCTGTTTATCCACCTTAATCAACACCTCTGGTCAGCTTCCAATGAACACAGGGCCCTGTTGGGAGCATCTATTTCAGCATCCTGTCGTCACGGTGACCGACCAGACGCCAGCCAACGCCTCAAGCAGGATCTGAGCCAAACAGCTCTCTCCCCACATGCTTTTCCACACAACTGCTATTCAAAGGGGCGCTATCTCCCACTGTGGACGCAGAACATGGCCAGGAGAAGTGGCAGCCATTAACAATTATATTTCCCCATGCATTTTCCTAATCCTCTTCTAAAGCCATTTGAGTTGGTGGCCATCGCTGCTCTTCGTGGAGCGAATTCAAGCATATGCTCTGTGACGTTTTTTCCTTCGCCCGTCCTGAGTCTTCCAACATGTTCTGCCTCTCTAAAAAGGTAAAGGGACCCCTGACCATTAGGTCCAGTCGTGACCGACTCTGGGGTTGCGCGCTCATCTCACATTATTGGCCGAGGGAGCCGGCGTACAGCTTCCTGGTCATGTGGCCAGCGTGACAAAGCCGCTTCTGGTAAACCAGAGCAGCACATGGAAACGCCGTTTACCTTCCCGCTGTAGCGGTTCCTATTCATCTACTTGCATTTTGACGTGCTTTCGAACTGCTAGGTTGGCAGGAGCTGGGACCAAGCAACGGGAGCTCACCCCGTCACAGGGATTCGAACCGCCGACCTTCTGATCAGCAAGCTCTAGGCTCAGTGGTTTAACTACAGCGCCACCTGGGTCCCTTGTTCTGCTTCTCTAGGTGGCCCCATTTTCTAGTATTACGAGGGAGGAGGGAGGAAAACTTCTCCCTGTCCAAGTTGTTCGTGGCGGGCATCATTTTACACATCTCTTGTCACGCCCCACAATTAAAATAAACAAAACCTTATGACCGCACTACTAAAGAGACGTTTTGCTTTCTGTAAGTCTGCTTGCACAGATCCCCTTTCCTCGTACGGTCAAACGGGAAGCCCTTTTGAGAACCAAAACGCACATATTTTTCATAAAACCTAGAATGTAACATAAGCAAAACCTGCTGGATCAGAACAGTGGCCCACTGGTTTGTGGGAATCTGCCAAACCCCCTTTAAAAACCATCCAAGTTGTTAGACATTACTGCGTCCTGTGGGAGCAAGTTTCATAGTTTAACTATAAGCTGCGCCTAAGTGATCCACTAAGAATTAGGGTAGGATATAATCTGTAAGGAAGAATAGGATTGTGGTGTGATTCATACCTGATCCACGGAGTGCAAGGTCCCACATATACTGTAAAAAAACAGGAAAGGCACAGTTAAAAGCCAGCCAGGACACATGAGATCTTTTAGGGAGGGAGAAAGGAGTGCAAAGGCTGAGAAATAAATTTTATTTTTACATCTGAAGGCAGCCCTATTTAGGGAAATTTTTTTAATGTTTGAAGTTATTTTGTTTTTAATATTCTGTTGAAAGCCGCCCAGAGCGGCGGGGTAGAATTAATCAAGTTTATATTTTATTTATTTGTTTAGAAAAGGGTTAGGATCTGGGACCAAGGTTCCTGGATTTTCCCCAAGGAGAGCAAGATGTGTTTGTACCAAGTTGTACCTCAAATCATTCTTCAGTTCAACCACCACGTCCTTCCCTACCAGGGACTTGAAGAATGAGTAGAAAAGCTGCGTTGAAGGAAGAATAAATGTTAAGAGATCATCCAGAGACTCCCTTGCACTTAAGAAACACAATATGGCCTCATGCAACTTTTATTCCACTGCTCAGCAGGAAGCAGTGTGCGCCAAACACATCACATATAATAATAATAATAATAATAATAATAATAATAATAATAATAAATTTTATTTATACCCCCGTCCTCCCCAGTCAAAACCGGGCTCAGGGCGGTTAACACCAATAAAATTACAATAAGACATAAAAGAAAAGTAAACAATTAAAATACAGATTAAAATACAATATTAAAATTTAAAATGCAGCCTCATTTTAAGTAGTCCATAAATCAAAACCATGAGGGAGGAAAACACAGGGGTCAGACTGAATCCAACCCAAAGGCCAGGCGGAACAGCTCTGTCTTGCAGGCCCTGCGGAAAAATGACAAATCCCGCAGGGCCCTGGTCTCCTATGAAAGAGCGTTCCACCAAGTTGGGGCCAATACTGAAAAGGCCCTGGCCCTAGCTGAGGCCAATCTAGCCACCTTATGGCTCGGGATCTCCAGAATATTGTTGTTTGTGGACCTTAAGGTCCTCCGCGGGGCATACCAGGAGAGGCGGTCCCGTAGGTACACATCAGCTTCCAACAAACTGTGGGAGCGCCCAATGTTTTGGACTACAACTCCCATCTTGCCCCTGTCAGCCTAGAGGCCCAGAAAGGAATAGGACCCACAGTCTGAAAAGAGGTTTCTAGCCCCTGTGGCAACAATTGCTCATCTACAGGTAAATGAAATACCCATCATCCTTTTTCCTCTGCCCATTCAAGACTCCGTTTCCTCTTTGCTCCAGTTTCCTTGCCTCTAAAAAAGCCCTTCGGGGTAGGAAACAGTGCTCTTTGCCAAGTCATCATACACTAATACGGTGTCACACAGAACAACAATAATGGTACCATTATTAAATTTATTACCGCCCTACACCAGCATGGCCCAGGGTGGGTTACCAACAATTAAATTAGCAACAATTAAAACAATTAGCAACAATTAAAACGGATTACAGTCATAGGTTGGACCCTGGCAACACATATCTCAGATGTCTAAGGTCAGTGTAAAGAGGTGCTTATTCGGCTGAAGTTGTGCAGTAGGCTCTTAACTCCTAAGGGTTGTGGGTTCAAGACCCACGTTGGGCTAAAGATTTCTGCTTTGCAGGGGGTTGGACCCTCGTGGTCGCTTCCAACTCTTCTATGAAAAAGAGAACGCAAAAAGCATTGATCCTAATGACGATGGCGACGCTGTTAGTACTTAAGGTGCATTTTTTAGCTACCCTGCTGCCTGCATTCATCGCCAAAACACAGGCTGCTCTGCTCTGAGTCCAGAAATTAAAAGCAGGAAAAGTTCGCCCTCTCCCCACCGACCCCGACTTGCAAGCGGCTTCTCTGACTGCAGAATAAAAACAATAACCCCACACACCATTGCTTCCTGCACCCTGCTTTAAGGAGGGGAAAGAAAAAGCAATCGCAGCTGCGTCACAGAGCCAGCCCATGACGTCACAAACTCACCATCGCCGCCGCTCGCCAGACGCAGCAGCAAAGAACCCGCGTGGACCAAACCTCAGAACCCAGAAAGAACTTCCCGGGCTGCGCATGCGTCATGCGGACGCTCAAGAAACGGGGAAGGGGGCGGGACAACCAGACGCGCTCGGAAAGCGCGGAGGAAGGAAGTTTTTTTTGTTTTTTTTAAGGGGCCGCTGCCTAATTATGCCTCGCTCCGCGCCTTAAAGGAGAAGGATGCTTGCGGGTTCTATGAACGGATAGAAAACTCGTTTTAAACTCTCATATTTTCCCACTAAAAGTGGCCTTAAACACCTGGCCATCCTGGCCACAGAAGGGAATGCAGTTCTAGCCATTAAAGCAGAAACTCTTTGCAACGTGTCACGTGTGCACCGGCGGACGCGGGTGTCCGCAGACTATGGGCAATCTTTTGATTCTCCAGTGCAGTGGCTAGACTAGGACCTGGGTTCGAGTTCCCACTGGGATATGAAGCTTACACTGGGTGCTGTTCGGCCGGTCATTGCCTTTAACCTACCTCACAAGGTTGTTGTGGGTTTGGGTTAGGGCCCTGGTCTCCTGTGAAAGAGCGTTCCACCAAGTTGGGGCCAATACTGAAAAGGCCCTGGCCCTAGTAGAGGCCAATCTAGCCACCTTATGGCTCGGGATCTCCAGAATATTGTTGTTAATGGTAGGGCCGGTCCTGGGCCCAAGGTATTTTGCTGCCTGCGGCAGACAAGACAATGCCCTCTATCCCCCATACAGAAGCCCGTCAGGTTGGCATTTGAATCTTACAGCAACACAGGTGACAGGATAGCATCGACCACATCACCTGAGGGCAGCAGGCTAACTGAGGGAGCACAGGGCTGGCAATATTATAGCACACACCCCTTCTACCCCTTGCTGCAACTTCATGCCTTTCCGCAACAGCCTCGCTTGGCCTGATTTTAGAAGCAGCACTGGTCATCAATGCTGTGGCAGAGCTCCCTGGATCAGGTCCAGAAAAAGGGCCTTAAATTGCTCCTTTTTCGTTCCGCAATTAAAGCAAATGTGTACAAACTCATTGCTTCCACCCAGGGGCAGCAGAGATTCAGGCCCTTGCATTGCTTTCCCCAAGTACAGTAAAATATATTGGGGGAATCCTGACAAAGTCAGTTCCACAAGTTGACAATTGCATCTTTATCCTCTTGCAATTCCTTTGTCAGTTCAATCAGATGAGAGGCTACATGTGACAAGCTGCAAGCTAGAGCACACATGACATATGTTCTGGTTGCTATGGAGACGCTGCCTAAAATGGCTTCCCCGTGGCGAGATCCTCCTTCTCCCAGCAGAAAACAAAACATAGCACCCAACAAAGCACTCATATTTGTGAGGCCCACATTCCTGGCAACCGCTGGGGAGGGGGCAGAGAGAGACCGACTGTCGTGATGGCCCCGATCCACGTGGGGAGTACTTCTAAACTACAGCCAAGGCGTGAAGTGGCTCATCGCTACCACAGAGAGGTCATAAGAACATAACAGCCCTGCTGGTCAGACCAAAGGCCTATCTTGTCCGGAGCATAGCTGCCAGGTCTCCTGTTTTTCGCGGGAAACCCCCGTATTTTGTTACCGTTTCCTGCTGTTATCCCGAATTGATTATATCCCGTAAATATCCCGTAAAGCTCCCGGTTCCTGGAAGTCGCTTCTACGCATGTCTGGACATGCGTAGAAACGACTTCTGGTGCCACGCCGCCGCTGATCCCGGATTTTTCAATCTGGGAGTTGGAGGGTATGGTCTGCAGGGTCCATGGCACATACTTGTCAACTGTCTGGGACATCCCATTTGAGAGGACGGCACCCAAAAACGTGCAAGATTACAGCCAAATACACGTTTTGAGTGAGATTGTGGCCCCCCAAAACATGTTTTAGGGTGCCACACTCTTGCACAAGTCACATGACTTGCACAGGAGAATGCCCTGGAAGACGCATCCTGGTATCGCTCTGGCGCAAGTTGGAGGCTATGGTTACATCATTCCCATAACTAAAATTACCACAAATATATCAAAATTTTCAAAAGTAGGAAAATTGGCCTTTGAAAAAACAAGGGGTCCACTAACTAACTGGGGTCCACTAGCTAACTGGGGACCACTAGCATAAACCACCTGAATACGACCTGCTCAACTGTTAGGAAGTTCAAAGCACCGACAGTGACAAAAGCATGAAAACGATTAACTATGGAAAAACAGTGGAGAATTTTGGAAGGGGGAAAAAAAGATGGCCACTCTGCCGAAAGTCCCCTCCAGTAGTCCTTTTTATTGTGCATTCATGATGACTTGCGCACATGATGTTTCCAGGGCAGTCACACATGAGCCCACGTTTATAATACTGTTTGCACCTGCAAAAGATTTTGGGACATTTGTACTGCTTCATTTCCAACCTGTGCATATCCCGTGACCGCCTACTGAAATAGCTTTTAACACCGTAAACGTTCTAATATATTTTCTTCCTGCTTTTGCTGTGCCGTAGCCCACCCTGTTCCCTGTCCCAGATAGCAATTACATGGTTGCACCGAGGCGGCACAAATTAAAAACGAAATAAATCTTCTGTTAATGCACTTATTATTGTGTAAAGCACAGGTTGTGGAACACACCTATGTGAAAGCAGCTGTCTGGAGGGGTCCAAGGAGAGACAGATAAAGGAAAAATCTCAGAAATTTCCTCCAAAGCTTTTCTGCGGAAAAAAATCTCTGCTCTGCTCTGGTGCAGAGCAATGAGAGAAGGGAATATTACATCCCGGCGTCGACGTGAGCATGAGCAATCATAAGATGTAATGAAATGTTGACGTGGACAGAGAGGAGGCGGATGATTGCATGGTTCACAAATGAGACAGATGCGTCATTATATCTGCATTGGTGGCCATAATTTATATAGCTACCTGGAGCTGCAAACCTATAAAAGAGATTTTGATTTGGGGCACCAACACATGCACACTCATCCTTTGATGACTGTTATTTTTATGGCGAAAACAAATTACTGCTTTCTTTAATCAATCTGAGGCCCGCCTCTTCTTTTCTCACCTCTTGTTGTTTCATTTGTGTGTGTAAGGTCCCTGCGTTCTCTGTTCTTTACAAAAACTCTTTGGGTTTGTTTTCTGCATCTTTATACGTCTAGATAGGACATCCCATATCGGGAGATAATCAGGATCTTTTCCTCAAAGATCCACAAAAGAGGGCTAGGGTATTCACCTGTGCGTCAGCAAAAAAGAGGCCGCAGATTTGCCTAGCAATCGCTTACATTTACTTATGTACAGTAGGTCCAGTCGGAAGTCAGGCAGAAGCCCCTGCTGAAGATTGTGCCTATGAGAATGTCAAGAGTACATTTCCTCTGCTGCTGCATTCTGAGCCCCTTCTCTATGTCTAGCTTTTTGCCTAGGACCAGCGTTTCCAAACCTTCTGTCTTTATGTTTTTGCAAATCCAGGTTTTCCACCAGCTGTATATTTACCGGGTAACTTCATTCATAGCAAGGAATTGGAAAAATGAAGATATACCCACGGTGGACGACTGGCAGATGAAGCTGATAGAATTCATGGAACTGTCCGAGCTGACTGGGAGACTCCGGGACCAGGGGGAAGAATCAGTGGAAGAAGACTGAAGAAATTTAAAGTTTATTTAGAAAAGAATTGTAAGATTAGTAGTTTTTAGCAAAGGATTTGGAAGTAGAAGGAGGTTGTAGAAGAGTTTAAGTTAAGTTTATTAGATATTAAGATTTAGTTAAGTGTTACTATTGTATTGAATGTTAAGATATAATTAGAATAGAATTGTATTTTGAGATAGGTATAAGAGATTTATAGTATTGATAAGTCATTAAGTGTATAAATAGGTTTAGATCAGGCATCCCCAAATTTCGGCCCTCCAGATGTTTTGGACTACAATTCCCATCTTCCCCGACCACTGGTCCTGTTAGCTAGGGATCATGGGAGTTGTAGGCCAAAACATCTGGAGGGCCGCAGTTTGGGGGTGCCTGGTCTAGATAATTGTTAAAAAGAATGGAATTAAGATTTGGAAAGTACTAAGGAAGTAAGATAAGGAAACGTAGTTGGGAGGGAATGGAGGAAGTCGACAAAGATTTGTGATACTGTATAAGATTGATTTGATATTTCTTCTTTTTTATTGTAATATTTCGTTTTGTTGTGTATTTTTTGTGCTTCTCTTTCTGTTTTCTTCTGTTGTGTTTCTATAAAATCAATAAATATATATTTTAAAAAAGAGAGAGAGAACTTCATTCAATCTAAAATCCCTAACAAATGTTCCTGTGTGATATGCATCTTTGCAACTGCAGGTTTGTCTTAATCATGCTCTGTATTTTAGATGTGCACTTAAAACCCTTTCTGTGCACGCCTAAAAATACAGTGAAGTCGAAGCTCAGGTTTCCTATACTGTACTTTAATTTCAGCCATGCCTGTGGAGCTGTGGGGAAAACACAAGCAACTGTATCTTTCTTCCAGCTAGATTCCCCTCCTTGTGTCTCCTACATGACCAATGTCTCATCTTGCAGTGTCTGGTATGAACCGGGAGTACCATGTTGCAAAACTTTGGGCTAGTGGCAAATTATTGTTTTTGTTGCTCTTACCACCACCTTCCTCGTTGTAATTACTGTACCATCATCGTAAGTCAACCTGCTTCACCCATCTGATGAAATTGCCCATGGCCTACAAAGGTTCGTTCCACAGCAAATTATTTATGGAGTTCTGGACACATAAAATCTCTCTAGGACCTTCTTTTAATAGGGTTTGGTAGAAGAAGAAGCTGCCAACATTGTCCCTTCCGACAAGAAGCCTACACATTGGCCTTCCGACAACTTGAAGAGTACCTAAGTCTCAAATGCTGAAACCAATTAGACTGGGTCAATGATTTAGTGCAGGCATCCCCAAACTGCGACCCTCCAGATGTTTTGGCCTACAACTCCCATGATCCCTAGCTAACAGGACCAGTGGTCGGGGAAGATGGGAATTGTAGTCCAAAACATCTGGAGGGCTGAAGTTTGGGGGTGCCTGATTTAGTTCAACCTGGTTCCCACCAGATGTTTTAGACAGCAATTTTCATCAGACCTAGCAGTTAAAGCTCTGGTTTTCCGAGTAGTGATGTATGGAAGTGAGAGCTGGACCATAAAGAAGGCTGATCGCCGAAGAATTGATGCTTTTGAATTCTGGTACTGGAGGAGACTCTTGAGAGTGCCATGGACTGCAAGAAGATCAAACCTATCCATTCTGAAGGAAATCAGCCCTGAGTGCTCCCTGGAAGGACAGATCCTGAAGCTGAGGCTCCAATACTTTGGCCACCTCATGAGAAGACTCCCTGGGAAAGACCGTGATGTTGGGAAAGATTGAGGGCACAAGGAGAAGGGGACGACAGAGGACAAGATGGTTGGACAGTGTTCTTGAAACTACCAACATGAGTTTGACCAAACTGCGGGAGGCAGAGGAAGACAGGAGTGCCTGGTGTGCTCTGGTCCATGGGGTCACGAAGAGTTGGACACAACTAAACAACAACAAAGCACCATACAACCACACTGGCTGATGGTGGGACCCTCGCGGTAGTTCCACCACTCTCAGAAGTTCAGGGTATGGTGGCCCAGGAGATGGCCTTCTGTCTCAGCCCCTAAATTAACAGATAAGATATTTTGTTTTATGGTATTCAACCAAAGTGGTGGATCCCAGAAAACCTCAACCGGTGAGGTAAAAACAAAGAACTCTTAGAGAAAACCATTAGACCCAGCAGTGATGTAGCTATTTAAAAAACAATAATCAGAAAACCAACTTAACAGTTTGATTCAATACATCTCATTTAAAAGCAACATGAAGCAATCGTGGTTTTCAAGCCCCTTTGAAAAACCAGAAGCAATCGGGTCAACTACCGGTATATATCCATGAGGAAGGACTTCCACAGATGAGGGGGTCACTGTCTTTATAAGGTCCTGTCTTTAGTGCCCACTAATCACAGACCCTCCAAGTGTCCCTATTTTCACGGGACAGTCCCAGATTTACAGAAGCCGTTCCAGTTTCTGATTTGACCCCGGAATGTCCTGTTTTTTTCCATAAGATGTCCCTGTTTTCATTGGAGAAATGTTGGAGGGTATGGAATTATCCGATCCCAGAGCCATCTGAAGACAGCCCTGTAGAGGGAAGCTTTTTTTAATGATTAATTTTTTTAATAAAATAAGTATTTTTAAATGTGTTGGACGCTGCCCAGAGTGGCTAGGGAAACCCAGTCAGATGGACAGGGTATAAATAGTAATATTACAGTGGAACCTCGGTTTATGAACACCTCGGTTTATGAATTTTCGGTTTATGAACGCCGCGGATCCATCTGGAACGGATTAATTCGTTTTCCATTACTTTCAATGGGAAAGTTTGCTTCAGTTTATGAACGCTTCAGTTTATGAACAGACTTCCGGAACCAATTATACCCATGCTTCAGTTTATGAACGCTTCAGTTTAAGTACTCCGTGGACCCATCTGGAACGGATTAATCCACTTTCCATTACTTTCAATGGGAAAGTTTGCTTCAGTTTATGAACGCTTACTCCGCGGACCGTCTGGAACAGATTAATTCACTTTCCATTACTTTCAATGGGAACGTTCGCTTCAGTTTATGAACGCTTCAGTTTATGAACAGACTTCCGGAACCAATTGTGTTCATAAACCGAGGTACCACTGTATTATTATGGTAGTATCAGGCCTGGCTCTAGGTGTAGTCCCGGTGGTGCAGGGCGCCGGGCCAGCAGGGAGAGTACTGCGCGGCAAAGCCGCGCGGGAACCATGCTGTGCTTGAGGCGTCCCTGATTAGTATCATTATTAATATGGAATAGGAGATCCCAATTTTCATCAGAGAAATGTTGGAGGGTATGTAATTGTGCAGGTAACCCCAAGAGCCAACATTAAAGTCTGATCAGGTTCATATGAGTGCAGGGTGTGTGGGTGGGTGTCATCAAATATGAATATGAAAAGAGATGGGAACAAACACCAGTTTCTCTTGTAAGTTGTTGCTATTTAGTACCACCAGCAGGAATGTGCACTATACATTTAAAAGAGTACGCTACCACTTTAAACTGTCCTGGCTTCCCCCAAAAAATCCTGGGAGTTGTAGCTTGTTAAGCGCACTGAGAGTTGTTGGGAGACCCCCTATTCCACTCCCAAAGTTACAATTCCCAGAGTGAAGGACTGAATTAACAACCGGTCCTTCACAGCTCCCTGAGACGGGCAGCCAGACATTTGGGCATTATCAGCTTTGTCCCAGTAAGGTCCTGACTGGTATCATTTTGAAATGGGGGCATGCCAGGGATACCATGTGCCAGGAATACAAAATAAGCAAGGATAAGCACCTGTCCATTATTCAACCTTATCAACAGCAGCATTCGTTGTTGCAACATACCCACTATCTGTGCCTCTCTGCCTTTCAAAACCTGCTGGGCTACCAACCCACACAATAGCCTCTGTAAAAAGCCACATTTATTTATATTTGTAGACGAAGATGGATATCATTTTGCCACATTCATTAAATGCCAGTACCAGATGCAGCCAAAGAAGCTTGGCGC
Source organism: Zootoca vivipara (assembly GCF_963506605.1). Lineage (NCBI taxonomy): Eukaryota > Metazoa > Chordata > Lepidosauria > Squamata > Lacertidae > Zootoca > Zootoca vivipara. Next base: position 14,537,932 of record NC_083277.1, read on the forward strand.
ACAAGTAAAGGCCATTGGCTTTTTGCAAAACAGGGTCCCTATAAATGATGCAGTTAAGTGCCTGTGATATTCTTTTAAAAATACACACACGTAACAGCTAAGTCTCTGCTTTCAGAAATGAAACTTTTAGACAATGCTGTGTCATAGTGAACATGGAAACCATGCTAGCCATGTGAAGCGCACATGGCAACGGCGCTTTCCCGCTTGTAATGAACCGCCTTTCCAGAGAGATGAGCTATTTCAGCACCAAGAGATGCATGATTTGAATGTGGTGCCTGCTCAGACCTCTGCAGCTTGGGAACCATATTTTGCATTCCTCACATCCTCTTTCCGATAACTGCCAACAAACAAGGAAACTTTATTCTCAGGAATTCTTTGCTGCCTGCCTGGAATATTTGCTCGTGTGTGTCTTTGCACAAAGCCTACAGCAACGATGGGCAGATTATAAATTAACAGGATCTGCGTGTTTTTTCTTAACTAAAAGTTCCAAGATCCACAAACCAAAACAAAATAACAAATACAAAATGATTGCTGTACTTGAAAGCCATTACTTATATGTTTACACTGTACAGCACACAACACAAATTGCAATATTCTGAGGAAGAGGAAATAAATTTTACTGAAGTAAAACGCACCCAGTGTGTTATACAGTGGTACTTCGGTTATGAACTTAATCCGTTCCGGAAGTCCGTTCTTAAACCGAAACCGTTCTTAAACCGAGGCACGCTTTCCCTAATGAGGCCTCCCGCCGCCGGTGCCCTTCCACTGTTCGGCTTCCGTTCTTAGACTAAGGCAAAGTTCGTAAACCAAATAGTTTGTAACCAGGGCTGTTCTTAAACTGAGGTACCACTGTAATGGTTGGGGCACTAGACTTGGATGTAGGGATGCTCTGATCCACCAGTCCAAAGGAGGGCTCGTGCGAGTGGCTGGGTACAGGGATACCAAAGAAGGACCTTCTTTATTAAAGAAAGGTGTAGTAGACTTACAGCAAAGCAGCCTGCCAGTTCTCCTAGCCTTTGCAGACACAGGACAGACACCACAGAGAGGAAATATCTTGTCTGCCCCCAAGCATACACAAAGCAGCATGTGTCACTTTGGCCAGACTTCCCATCACTTCACCTGCCCAGGTGAGGGCCTAGGTGGCAATTACGGTACCTAAATCTTACTGCTAGCTCTCTTTTCTGGGCTCAGAGCCCAGCACCCCAATCCCACAGATAAGGATGACATCAAAGCAAGCCAATTAACGTATATCAAAGCAAGTGAATTTAAGCAATGAGTTATCTCCTCATTGCTGCAACAACTACCAATTAATTGTGGGATTATCACAAAGCTTCCAGAACAGTTCACCTTTGGTTCAACACGGGCGGGGTGGGGGGGTGGGGAGAGAGTCTGACCTGACCTTGTGCCTTTCAGAGCAGTTTGATCTGCAAAAACTGGCAAGCAAAGCTTTTCAAGGTTATCAGCTGCTAAGATCTGCTCTGGAAGGCAAGGGGGCAAGGGCCAGTGAAAAGGCTGAGTCAAGGAGATCTGGGATGTGTGAGAGAGAAGATGCATTTAAAAAAAACAACAACCCTTCACTCCTGCCTTGTCTCAAATGATACAGACCAGAGGAGGAGTGGAACCCTAAACGATGGCATCTCTCAACTGCCACACTGAACAGCATTTTAATAAAACATCCCCAAATGCCAAAAAAGGGGCAAAAGACAGAGAGTGGGGCAAAAGACAGGAAGAAGGGGGAGTAGAGGGTCTCCTGACCTATTATTATTATTATTATTAGAATTTATATACCGCCCTATACCCGGGGGTCTCAGGGCAGTTCACAGAATAAAATAAAGATATAAAACCACAAAATACATAATATAAATATAAATGACCCCCCCCCCACACACAACTAAAACATTTTAAAAGGGCATAGGATGGCAATCAAATCGCCCAAAGGCCTGCCTGGTTAGAAAGGAACATTTTTGCCTGGCGCATAAAGGTGTATAATGAAGGCACCAGCCAAACTTCCCTGGGGAGAACATCCACAGACCAGGAGCCACTGCAGAAAAGGCCTCGTTCTTGTGTTGCCACCCTCCGGACCTCTTGAGGAAGAGGCACACGAAGGAGGGCCTCAGAAGATGATCTCAGGGTCCGGGTAGGTTCATATGGAAAGAGGCGGTCCTTGAGGTATTGCGGTCCTGAACCGTTCAAGGCTTTATAGGTCAAAACCAGCACTTTGAATTGGGCCCGGAAACTAATTGGTAGCCAGTGCAGTTGGACCAGGGATCGGTGTAATATGCTCAAACCGTCTTGCTCCGGTGAGCAACCTGGTCGCTGAATTCCATGCACTTTCATGATTATTTGCGCTCATAATACAGTGTTACCTCAGGTTAAGACCTTAATTCGTTCCAGAGGTCTGTTCTTAATCTGAAACCGTTCTTAACCTGAGGTACCACTTTAGCTAATGGGGCCTTGTGCTGCCGCCGCGTGATTTCTCTTCTCATCCTGAGGCAAAGTTCTTAACCCAGGTACTACTTCCGAGTCTGTAACCCGAAGTGTTTGTAACTCGAGGTGTAGTATCATGGCGGTTATCCATGATCTCACTTTCAATAGTGTTTGCACCTGCAAAAGGTCTGGGGCAGGCATTCTGCTTCGTTTCCGATCAGACATCCTGCTGAAATCCTGTAACTTTTAATACTGCAAATATTCCAGTTTATTTTAATTTTTGTCCCACTTTCACTGCTCTAAAGTGTCCCCTCCAGATGGCAATAACATAGTAGCATTGGGGAAGCATGGCAGAACAGCTAATAAAAAAAGAATGCCGTGTGGACAGTCCAGTATAAATCTGCCTGCAATGCACTACGGTTGCATTAGTGACAGGTTGCAGAATATACAGTGCCTGCGAATAGACACCAGCCTGGAGGGGCCCAAGGACTGTATAAATAGGGATATTTGAAGTTTGCATTGCCACACAGTGGATCGAATATATTGGATGCACTGTTACACCCCAGATCCCAGTGGCTGTTGCTATTTTTGTGACAAAGTAGCACCTCACAACAGCTTGGCTAATTAGTAGCCATCATGAGGAGTTCCTTTCCTTGTGAGTACAGTCATACCTCGGTTTAAGTACGCTTCGGTTTGAGTTCTTTCAGTTTAAGTACTCCGCGGACCCGTCTGGAACGGATTAATCCACTTTCCATTACTTTCAATGGGAAAGTTCGCTTCAGGTTAAGTACAGACTTCCAGAACCAATTATACTCGTACCTCGGGTTAAGTACGCTTCACGTTGAGTACTCCACGGACCTGTCTGGAACGGATTGATCCACTTTCCATTCCTTTCAATGGGAAAGTTCGCTTCAGGTTAAGTACGTTTCAGGTTAAGTACAGACTTCCGGAACCAATTGTGTACTTAAACCGAGGTACCACTGTAATGGATCTGTAAATGGCGAAGGGGTCATATATATCGATAGATTTAATCCACAGGTCATTAAATGCTGAAAGAAATAATCTATAGTGGATTTAATTTAGGCACCCAACTGTTAAATGCCTAAACTAAATGCTTGGTTTGAAAGTTCTCAGCAATAGAAGAGGAGGTAATATGGCCTAAGCACTTGAGAAAAAAGGCAGGAGCGAAAGTTTAAGATGTGCATCCCATTCTATCCATATTACATTGACGTAGCTGGAACTGCATGACATCCCAAAGTGTGACTGCCCCGCTGATTTGACATCCCAAAGTGTGACTGCAAACTTTTCTTAGACAATCTCTGCAGCTTTCTCTGTAATAGATTCCTCGTCTGCAACAGTCTGGCTTACTCTTTGAGAAGAATCAGATGGGCTGAGCGCATGAGTTATACTCAGTGACTCAGCGATATTTTTGGGCAGCATAATTTGCCCATGCAAACTGGTAAGCAACAATCACACTGATTCCCATCTTTAAAAGCTGCTGCCATGCAGAAGTAGATTAAACTTGTGCAAAGGTTTTAAGCACATATATGGAGAGCCCTGGCTGGGTCAGACCAAAGACTGCCTAGTCCAAACAGTGTCCAACCAAAAGCAGGATATGAAGCCCTCTCCTGCTCATGAGGTGCAGCAATTGCCCCAGGCTCCACCCACCACAACAACCACGTGGCCCCCAGAATCATAGAATCATAGAGTTGGAAGAGACCACAAGGGCCATCCAGTCCAACCCCCTGCCAAGCAGGAAACACCAGAAATAAACGATAATAATAAACCAGCAAAGCATTCCTGACAGATGGCTGTCAAGTCCCCACTTAAAGACCTCCAAAGAAGGAGACTCCACCACACTCCTTGGCAGCAAATTCCACTGTCGAACAGCTCTTACTGTCAGGAAGTTCTACCTAATGTTTAGGTGGAATATTCTTTCTTGTAGCTTGAATCCATTGCTCCGTGTCTGCTTCTCTGGAGCAGCAGAAAACAACCTTTCACCCTCTTCTATATGACATCCTTTTATATACTGTATTTGAACATGGCTATCATATCACCCCTTAACCTTCTCTTCTCCAGGCTAAACATACCCAGCTCCCTAAGCCGTTCCTCATAAGGCATCGTTTCCAGGCCTTTGACCATTTTGGTTGCCCTCTTCTGGACACGTTCCAGCTTGTCAGTATCCTTCTTGAACTGTGGTGCCCAGAACTGGACACAGTATTCCAGGTGAGGTCTGACCAGAGCGGACTACAGTGGTAGTATTACTTCCCTTGATCTAGATGCTTCCCTTGATCAGGCACCCCCAAACTTCGGCCCTCCAGATGTTCTGGACTACAATTCCCATCATCCCTGACCACTGGCCCTGTTAGCTAGGGATCATGGGAGTTGTAGGCCAAAACATCTGGAGGGCTGTAGTTTGGGGGTGCCTGATCTAGAAGCTTGCCCATGAAAGAACTGGAAAACCTCAGGCTAGAAAATGCTTCTGCACCACTTCCCGAAGGCCTTATGGGGTTCACACAGAAGTGGGAGGGGTATTACTCCTGGATCTGTTGCTGTCACTTGAGGCTCAAGTGGCCTCAGTGGCCTCCCATCAGCTTCGGCTGGTGGCTCAGCTATGCCCCTATCTCAACAGGGATAGCCTATGTTACGTAGTCTACGCTCTAGTAACGTCTAGGTTAGATTACTACAACACATTGTCCATAGAGCTGCCTCTAAAGGCAGTATGGAAACTTCACCAGGTGCCGAATTCGGCGGCCAGGTTGCTCACCGGAGCCAGAAGGTCTGAGGATATTACACCGATCCTGGTCCGACTCCACTGGCTGCCAATTAGTTTCCAGGCGCAATTCAAAGAGCTGTTTTTGACCTCTAAAGGGCCACCTCTCTACATATGAACCAATTGGTCTCTGCAGCCATCATCTGACGCCCTTCTTTGTGTGGCTTCTCCACAAGAGGCCCAAAGGGTGGCAACACAATGATACCCCCCAGAAAGTTAGGGGGAAGGCATAGCAACAGATTTGTGTTAAATCTAGGGGCTGGGGTGTTGTTTGGGGGGGGGTTGGCTGGGGATGGTCTTCCTGTTATTCCTGTTGTTGGTTTTTGTACGCTATGTTTATTTCCGATCTTATGATTTCTGTGGAAAGTGTTCAGTCTGGTTGTGTATTTTTTTAATAGTTCATTTATCATGACTACTTTTGTTTTGTTATAGTTACATATTTTTTTCAGGTAAAGGGATGCGGGTGGCGCTGTGGTCTAAACCACTGAGCCTCTTGGGCTTGCTGGTCGGAAGATCAGCAGTTCGAATCCCCACGACGGGGTGAGCTCCCGTTGCTCTGTCCCAGCTCCTGCCAGCCTAGCAGTTCGAAAGCACACCAGTGCAAGTAAATAAATAGGTACTGCTGTGGCGGGAAGGTAAACGACATTTCCATGCACTCTGGTTTCCGTCACAGTGTCTCGTTACGCCAGAAGTGGTTTAGTCATGCTGGCCGCATGACCCGGAAAACTGCCTGTGGACAAACGCCGGATCTCTCGGCCTGAAAGCAAGATGAACGCCACAACCCCATAGTTACCTTTGATTGGACTTAACTGTCCAGGGGTCCTTTAGTGAGAGATTTTACTTTCTTGGGCTCCTTGATCACTGCAGATGGTGACAGCAGTTACAAAATTAAAAGACGCCTGCTTCTTGGGAGAAAAGCAATGACAAACCTAGACAGCATCTTAAAAAGCAGAGACATCACCTTGCCGACAAAGGTCCGTATAGTTAAAGCTATGGTTTTCCCAGTAGTGATGTATGGAAGTGAGAGCTGGACTATAAAGAAGGGTGATCGCCGAAGAATGGATGCTTTTGAATTATGGTGCTGGAGGAGACTCTTGAGAGTCCCATGGACTGCAAGAAGATCAAACCTATCCATTCTGAAGGAAATCAGCCCTGAGTGCTCACTGGAAGGACAGGTCGTGAAGCTGAGGCTCCAATACTTTGGCCACCTCATGAGAAGAGAAGACTCCCTGGAAAAGACCCTGATGTTGGGAAAGATTGAGGGCACTAGGAGAAGGGGACAACAGAGGACGAGATGGTTGGACAGTGTTCTCAAAGCTATGAACATGAGTTTGACCAAACTGCAGGAGGCAGTGGAAGACAGGAGTGCCTGGCGTGCTCTGGTCCATGGGGTCATGAAGAGTCGGACACGACTAAACGACTAAACAACGAACAACAACAACATATTATGTACATTAAAGGGGTGGATGCTAAACATAATTTGTATGATGCCATTGCCCCCTGACTAATAGAGCAGGTGAGATGAACCACAGACAAAACAAGTGGGGTTTCTACAGGGTCTTTTGGTAATCCTAGGTGAGATGATTGTTGAAAAGGCGACAAGCCCAACCTGTAACAGAGAGTGAAGTAAGGAGCATTGTCGCTGAGATATGATGTCACAGCTGCTGAGGTAAAAAAAATACAGTGGTGTGACAGATTGCAAAGTAAAGCTACACATTTATAGCCGTCGCTGTGGTGTAAAATAACTAACCCCTGCACTTAAATGGTTCTGTTAAGCTCCCTCAGTGGGCCTGTAATGATTAGAATCGGAACAAGTGTGGTTTTACGGATGATAAAAAGTCATTAGTTCTCTTGCAGCAACAATTACGAATACGGATGGAGGCATGTAGTATTTCAGTTCCCATTAAGAATGTCTGTTTGCAAATTAAAGGTTGATGCAGTAGGTGGTTTTGGCTGGCGAGGTTTAGTAGTTTAAGGAGCCAAAAATGTAAGGAAGCTGAGGTTACGTAAGGGCTTCTGTGGCTGAGATGCAACCCTCTAGCTCTCAAAGTTTCCTTTGTGGGGGTACATTTCTGCAGGCCAAATGCCACATTTCTGCCTTGGCCACCTTGCAAGAGCCATGCGGCAGTGGTGGCTAGGGCCAGAGGCAAAGGTGGGCAGGGCAACTAATCCGAATTTTACCTTTGCACAGAAAGCTAGTTACCCACACTCACACACCTCTGCATTTCCTATCCAGACAAGCAAAAGGCACTTTCAGAGTTCAAGGACACATTCCAGGCAGGTACAAACACCCAAAGAAGGTGCAAAGCAGGACAAGGGAGGGGTGTGACTTGAGAGGAGATGCAGCCTGGGGAGACTCCCCAAGACCAAACAGAGAGTCCTGGGGCTCATCCGCACTGGAGTTTACTGTGTGTTTCCAGCTGTTTGTGTTCCCATTTAATTTGCATTGTCCACATTTTGCAGTGTCTGTCAACACTCATTTCAACGCTTTCCCCCTATAAATCCAGCAAGCTGCGGGAAACCAGGCTCCAAACCTCTCCATTTGGGCATCACACAATTTGTTTCAGTGTTTTGGGGTAAATGGATCAATTGTCACTTTCTGCTACACAGCCCCCCTTCCTCAGTGTTTTCATTTCTTTTCTCCATGTTCTACATGGGGCTACCTTGGAAGGTGACCCGGAAACTATAGCTAATCCAGAATGTGGCAGCTAGACTGGTGACTGGGAGTGGCCGCTGAGACCATATAAAACCAGTCCTGAAAGACCTACATTGGCTCCCAGTACATTTCCGAACACAAATCAAAGTGTTGGCGCTGACCTTTAAAGACCCAAATGACCTCGGGCCAGTATACCTGAAGGAGCGTCTCCACCCAGCCCAGACACTGAGGTCCAGCTCCGAGGGCCTTCTGACAGTTCCCTCCCTGCAAGGTTACAGGGAACCAGGCAGAGGGCCTTCTCGGTGGTGGCACCCACCCTGTGGAACGCCCTCCCATCAGAAGTCAAACAGATACAACAGAAACTGTACAACTTTTAGAAGATGTCTGTATAGAAGATTCCCTGTATAGGGAAGTTTTTAATGTTTCATGTAGCAATATATGTGTGTGTATAGGTTTGTGTGTGTCCGTGTGTGCTCCTTTTGATCTCTCAGATTTGCACAAAACCAGAAAAGGTATAAGCAAACCACATTTTTTAAAAAAAATCTGCACCAGATAAATTGAGCAGCAATCTGAAAATTGTGTGCCGAGAATTTGCAGTTGCTTTCATTTCATTTCCAGACTTCCTGTTTCTGGAGCACTCCTAAAAGGACCTTACCCCCTTATATTGATCCCTCAGATTTGCACAAAACCAGAAAACTGCACAAGCAAATTTGCAATTGCCCAGCTGTGTGGTTTTGTGCATTTCCTGTGGGGTGGGGGTGGGGAGAGGGGAGAAGGAAGAGGAAGAGGAAGAGGAAGAGGAAGAGGAAGAGGAAGAGGAAGAAGAAGAAGAAGAAGAAGAAGAAGAAGAAGAAGAAGAAGAAGAAGAAGAAGCTTGCACAGCTATCTGTGTATCTGTTGGTACTGTAATTAATTGGCATTATAGTATCAACAATTTAGAAGGAGAGGGCAAACACAGCTTATCTCCTGGAAACACCAAAGTTGCTCCTTTGTAGTTCAGTCAGTAGATCATAGGCCTCTTAATCTCAGGGTTGTGGGTTTGAGCCCCTGTTTGGGCAAAAGCTTCCTGCATTGCTCTTATGGCCCCTTCCAACTCTACAGTGATTCTTTGATTCTGTGATTCTACAAAATTCAAATACATGCAGGGCATAGCTGCCAAGTTATCCCTTTTTTTAAGGGATTTTCCCTTATGCTGAATAGGCTTCCTCGCGAGAAAAGGGAAAACTTGGCAGCTATGATGCAGGGGTGGACTACTCTGGTCCAATTCAGGGGGGGGATTAACAGCTATACTGTACAGTGGTACCTTGGTTCTCAAACGCCCACCCAAAACCCGGAAGTAAGAGTTCTGGTTTTCAAACATTTCTCAAAAGCCGAACGTCTGATGCGGCTGTCAGCTACGGTTTCCGGGGCGCCTGCACCAATCAGAAGCTGTGCCTTGGTTTTCGAACATTTCAGAAGACAAATGGACTTCCGGAACAGATTAAGTTTGAGAACCAAGGTATCGCTGTATAATCCTAAAGAGTGGGCATGTCCCTGGAGGGTCACATTTGCCCACTTTAAACCGGGTCCAAGGCAGATCAGCCTCTCTGCTTGCCTAGTCATGATCTCTTTTCCCCCTTTCCTTATTTTGAAGGCAACTGCCTCCAGGGACCAAAGGCAGCAATTACTTTGCAATATCTTAAGGGCATTGCAGTTGTGACACAGGCTATTTGCCGCACAGCCGTGCATTTTATTTATGGGGCCAACGTGAGCTTGTGCTTAATATCCATCGTGTGTCTTATCTCCCCAAATCTGGCTAATGGGTGACATGTTCAGGACAGGGAAGCCCTTTTACTGAACTAGACTGTTTCCTGCATTTGTCTCTCAGCTACTCTCAATTAAACACTTAAAGGTTTATAGAGCACCATACAGGGCAGGGAAAACTTCCGAGGCTATGTGAAGAACTCGTGACTAACCTCGCTGGTGGGCACGTGACCGGCCGATTCAGGACTTGAGGACCTGAGACCTTGGGTATATAAAGCCACCTGAATTTCCCAGAGGAACAGAACATCTCCAGGAGAAGACATCCAGGACAGGAGAAGCATCACTGCCTTGTAAGTTGGAACCTCTTTACTCACTAGTAGAACGACACTTAATAATCTCAGGGTTGTGGGTTCGAGTCCCACGTTGGGCAAAAAGATTCCTGCACTGCAGGGGGTTAGACTAGATGACCCTCGTGGTCCCTTCCAACTCTGCAGCTCTGTGCCAGTTGTGATAGCTGAGCATGCATTGTGCAAATTGCACACATATCTTGGAACAGGTAGGTAGCCGTGTTGGTCTGACGCAGTCAAAATAAAAATGAAAAATCCTTCCAGTAGCGCCTTAGAGACCAACTAAGTTTGTCATAGGTTTGAGCTTTCGTGTGCATAGCTCATACCTATGACAAACTTAGCTGGTCTCTAAGGTGCTACGGGAAGGATTTTTTATTTTTATTTTGACATATCTTGGAGTTATTGTTGTTAAAGAACACCCTATAATTCTATTACTAGTTGGTTGTCCCCCATGTTTCAGAAGCCAGGCATTTAGTTTCTCCCCACTCACGTGCTGTGGAAATCCTCTTCTGGGTGAGATTTGGCAGGCCAGGAGTCCTTGCTGCTAACTTCCATACATCTCTTGACAGGCCTATTCAGTTGTTTAAATTTCCCCCTAAAGAACCAATCATTTCTTACGATTATTTTTTTTTAAAAAAACGGTATCTTATGTTTTATTGCACCTGTCTACGTTGTTGTATTCTGTCTTGACATTTTATGCGAGTGGGCGGTTTATAAATAGCTGAATGAATTTTTTTTAAAAGAAAAGAAAAGAAAACAACAACCCAGAATAATCGGAAATAATACATTTGGTTTCTGGACTGAACCTTAAGGTCTTCTGGTCTCCGGTGCTTCCCTCCTGTGGGCTAAATCACAAAGCCCCTGCGATAGCCATAATATATATCTCTTTCCGGCTGTTTCATTTTATCACTTTATTTTAAACTATACCACAGATTGTGTATTATAATAACATTACCGTACTAATGTTATTATAATACACTCTCTGCGGTACAGTCCCCATGTTTTTATTCTTGGGTTTTCCCTTTTTTAAAAAACATGGCATCGTGACAGCCACACACAGACAGGTTCTCTCTCTCTCTCTTCCCCCACCCCACCCCTGCTCCCTGCTCTGTCTGAGACATCTGAAGGCAGCCCTGTTTAGGGAAGCTTTTAATGATTAATAGATTATTGTATTTTAATATCTGCTGGAAGCTGCCCAGATTGGCTGGGGAAACCCAGCCAGATGGGCGGGGTATAAATAATAAATTATTATTATTATTATTATTATTATTATTATTATTATTATTATTATATGCTGAAATTCATCAAAGTCTTGAATTTGATAGCTTTTTGTAGATACAAGGGTTTCCTGCATATCTGAATTCACGGATGATGCATTGCTGTGGGAGCTTTAAGTTTGCATCCCTCGGCCACAGCAACTTGAAGCATAGCTGCCAAGTTATCCCTTTTTTACAGGGATTTTCCCTTATGCTGAATAGGCTTCCTCGCGAGAAAAGGGAAAACTTGGCAGCTATGAACTTGTGTGCTCATGCTGTAACAACAGAGAAGCAGGGGAAGTGATGAAGATTGATTGATTTCTCATGCTGTCTGTGTGCAGAGAAGAAAAATGTGTACCTTTATATCCACTGGTTTTTTTCTCTGCGAATTCAGGACTGTGGGATTGGTTTATTATTTATTTAGCAAAGAACAGGTCGCCATTTTCCATTGAACCACTCAAATCAACATTTAACATTGTGCTTAGGTTGATTTAGGCCAGGGGCTGGATACGGCCCAATCGCCTTCCGCAGACGGTCCGGGAATCAGCGTGTTTTTACATGAGTAGAATGTGTGCTTTTATTTAAAATGCATCTCTGGGTTATTTGTGGGGCATAGGAATTCGTTCATTTCCCCCCCAAATAGAGTCTGGCCCACCACATGGTCTGAGGGATGATGGACTGGCCCACAGCTGAAAAAGGTTGCTGACCCCTGATATAGGGTGCAATTGGCTCACTCGGGAGTAAGCCCTACTGAACCCTGCCGGGCTTAATTCTGAGCTAAGACACAAAGGATGAGCTGTTCGCCTTAAATCAGGCATAGGCAACCTTGGCTCTCCAGATGTTTTGGAACTACAACTCCCATGATCCCTGATCACTGGCCTTGTTAGCTAGGGATCATGGGAGCTGTAGTTCCAAAACATCTGGAGAGCCAAGGTTGCCTATGCCTGCTGTAAATGGTCCCCGTGTAAACGATGTACTTGGATTGAAGATCACTTTTAAAAGGCATTTCCCTATCACAAAAGTTAGAGGGCAAAAACCTCTGAAGCGGAGCAAAGTTTAGCAGGGCCAGCTTTTCTCCCTTGCTCTCTATCAAATCAATAAACCAGCGCATGGGTGTTTATGGAAGAGCTAAGGTGAAAAATAGCACAGTCAACTTTTTAACAGCTCAGCCCCTGTACATCAAACAGCAGCCCATAGGCAGAAAGAAACCAAGTGAAGCTTTTCCCAGCACACAGGTGAACTGTTGGCTTCATTTCTGCATGCCGGCCTTCTGTTAAACACAAAGATACAAGGCTAGTTACCATAGCAGGGGATTTTAGGGCGGAGGGAGAATGCCACATGCCTTTTTGCACCTTGGATGTCCTGATACACTTCACCCCCATTTCTCCAAAGCAGGTGAACCCAAGAAGCCGCCAAGATGTGTAATTCCTGCTGTGGTTCCTGCTGTAATTCGTGTTCGGGCAACTGTTCCCTCTGGGACTGTTTTGTGAATACAGTGAAGGGTTTCCTAAGGCCCCTCAAGCAGTTTCTTTACGGGTTCAAAGGTAAGACCGGTGGTTTGATGAAAACAGCATCACCGTACACCAGCTTTCCCCAGCCTGGTTTCTTCCAGATGTTGTCTTGGACTACAAATCCCATCATCCACTGGGGATGATGGATGTTGTAGTCCAAAACTTATTGTGGGGGGGGGGCAGCAGATCAGAGAAAGCTGCTGTACAGACACGGAATGTACTTCTAACAAATACATACAGAACATCTCTGGTTGCTTTTAAATGAGCTCCAAAGGCTTCTTTGTCTTGCTTAGCCTTCTCTCTTCATTGATGTCCTATGCTGGCCTCGTAGGGTTGAGTGTTTAGCATTTCGTTCCCGCTTTTATTGTATTATTCTCCACTATTCCTGGAATCTGCCTTGTGAGGATGTAGTGCTGCAAAACATGAGAAGTTGTAGATGAAAGAATGATCTCTAGAACAGTGTTTCCCAAACTTGGGTCTCCAGCTGTTTTTGGACTACAATTTCCATCATCCCTGACCACTAGTTCTGCTAGCTAGGGATGATGGGAGTTGTAGTCCAAAAACAGGTGGAGACCCAAGTTTGGGACGGGGGTAGATAGAACTTCTCTAGATAGAGAAGTTGTAAATGAAAGAATGATCTCTAGAAGACGGGGCGAACAGTATGCTGTACGATAAACAAAGGAAAGTTTTCTCAATTGAGACTTGGAAAGAGCTGAAAAACACCTCACTGCCTACAACACACACCACCAGGTGCCAGGAATCTTCTGGTCCATTGCTGGCACCTGTCCCTTTGAGTAGGTCCTGATCTGTGCCACCAGAAACCAACCAAGCTTTAACTCCTGGGGAGGCTGCAGCTGAACACCCCTTGGAGGCTCCACCAGTGGGAGAAGGGGCAAGGCAAGGCATTCACCTGCCTGAGAGGAAGGAAGGAGGGAGCTGAGTTGTTATCCCTCAGGGTGGAGAGGCAGGGAGTATACAGGGAGCCTCACAGGGAGGGAGGGAGGGAGGGAGATGCCCAGTCAAGACCTGGGGGATGTGATGGGCAGGGCAAGCAAGTCATCTAAATAAGCTCCTCTGCAGAGATGGAGGAGGTTTTGAGTCCATGCTTCCCTGGCAGAGGTGGTTCCCCTCAAGCTCTGCTGGATAATGCCATGGAGGGAGCACCCGCAAGCTAAGTTTACATAGCCCCCTGGTGCTATGGTGGGAAGGCACAGGAATCCCGGACTTGAGACTACATTAGGAAGAACTTCCTGACAGTAAGAGCTGTTCGGCAGTGGAATTTGCTACCAAGGAGTGTGGTGGAGTCTCCTTCTTTGGAGGTCTTTAAGCAGAGGCTTGGCAGGGATATGCCAAGAATGCTTTGATGGTGTTTCCTGCTTGGCAGGGGGTTGGACTGGATGGCCCTTGTTGTCTCTTCCAACTCTATGATTCTATGATTCTATGAATCTCCTAGGACAAGGACATTGAGGCAGAATGCCCTGGTTCTCCTGGGTGAGAGTCTCCCCTGGGATCCTGGGGAAGCTGGCAGCTGAACCAGCATTGACAATAGGACAGCATCCTTCACTGCACCTGAGGGGAGCAGGCTAGCTAGAAGCAGGCAGGGAGGACAGGCAAGATAGACTATATACTCCCATGACTTCTCCAAGAAGCTGGCAGAGGCCGATGGAAGCTCTGGTCCAGGCATCCCCAAACATTGGCCCTCCAGATGTTTTAAACTACAATTCCCATCATCCCTGACCACTGGTCCTGTTAGCTAGGGATCATGGGAGTTGTAGGCCAAAACATCTAGAGGGCCGCAGTTTGGGGGTGCCTGCTGTAGTCCAAAACATTGGCAGTGCACCAGGTTGGTAAATGCTGCTCTGACACCTTGCCGCCCAAGGAACCTGTTTCCTTTCTTGGCCTCTGGCCTTTTGTGCTTCTCTCCGGTTCACATGTGTGTGGTTTTTTCCCCCAGAAATGCCTGAGCGTCCTCTTGAGGCTCCCAAGGTTCCCAAGGTTGCTGAGAAGACAAAGTGAGGCGGGGCAGAGCAACTGCTCATTCCCTTCCATGATGGACTCGGCCGCCTCTTCTCCTCCAACGCTGGCAGAGCATGGATGGGTCTCCCCCCCCGACTGTCAAGGGGCTCCGTGATATTATGTTAGCCCTGAATTCCAAAGCAGAATAAAGCTTGTTTGGATCTGAACCTTTGTGTCTGGCGGTTTCTTTTCCGAGAGAATCACAAGGGTGCTTTCCGAAAGAAGGGCCCACTCGAGCGAATTTTCTTGGGAAGCCGCGGGTGGGTTTTAAGAGACACAACAACATGATTTGGGTACAGGGTTGTGCTCACTGCCCCTGCCCTTTCTTTAAAAGCAGACGGCCCCAAGTCAGGAAGCACAAGCTGTATCAAACGTGGTTATTTTTATTATTTGTTATTTATTCAATTTCTACACTGCCCTTCATCGGAGGATCACACTATGGTTTGCAATAGAAAAACACAAAGCTACATAACATAATAGCAAACAAAATGATACCCCCTCCACAGTTTTAAAGGCCGTAAGATTGTTTAATTAGCCAAAGGCCTGGGAGAAGAGGAATGCTTTTGCCTGGTGCCTAAAGATATACCAGTATCTCCAAGGCGCCAGGCGAGCCTCCCTGGGGTTAGCCCTCCTCAGAATAGGCTCACTGAACTTTAGACATGACTCACTTATGTTCATTAATGTTAATGGGCCTCCTCTGAGTTTAACTTAGTTGGATACAACCTCTAGGACTATTTTATATTTTAAAAAAATCTAAATAATTACACATCCTCCCAATTATTATTATTAAAATTTGCATACCACCCTTCATCCAAAGATCAGAGGACAGTTCACAACATAAAAATAAAAAATGAGAACACAAAATACATAATAAAAACAAGAGAACATGAAAACATTTCATATTTCAGGCACATGATGTTCCTATAAACACATTTGCTTCCAGGCCCTAGGCATATCACCGTATAAGGCAAACACATACAGTGGTACCTCGGTTTAAGTACACAATTGGTTCCGGAAGTCTGTACTTAACCTGAAGCGTACTTAACCTGAAGCGAACTTTCGCATTGAAAGTAATGGAAAGTGGATTAATCCGTTCCAGGCGGGTCCGCGGAGTACTCAACCTGAAGCGTACTTATCCCGAGGTATGAGTGTAATTGGTTCTGGAAGTCCGTACTTAACCTGAAGCAAACTTTCCCATTGAAAGTAATGGAAAGTGGATTAGAAGTAGTTTTCGCTCCATATCAAAAGTTCTGACTTCATGGCTTTCCTCCACCGTTTTGGGGCAGCAATGCTTCTGAATACCAGTTATTGGAACCCACAGAAAGAGAGATTGCTCTTGTGCTCAAAGACCACTTGTAGGCAGGGCCTTCTTAAGCATATCCGGCGCTGTGGTGCAAAGCTCCCTCAAGCACACCTCCCCCATTTCCCAGAGTTGTCCACCTTTTTTTAGGGAGGATGGCGCTGCCGGCGGGGCTGTAGGAGGCGGGCAGTGGCTAGAGGGCGGCTCCTCCAGCGAGGAAGAGGAGGAGGAGGCTGGACGTGACGCCTCCCGGCTCAGATGACCGCTTCATGCAGTGGTTGCCACGGCAGACGGAGGCTCCAGGCGCGGTGCTGCTTCGGCGTATGGCGGAGGTGGGCAAGGTGTCACATCTGTGTAATCTAAGTTTATGGAAACACTTGCATATTGGACTGGAATGTTGTGTCCAAATTTCAACTCAATTGGTCAAGCGGTTTTGGAGAAAGGTCATGAAACACAAACATGGACCTTTTACATTTTTATATATATAGATAAAACTGCAGATTATTACAACAATCCTGCCAATGTTCTGATCTGTTTACAATTTATCTGTAAATATTCAATAAACCATTTCCATTCTTTTATTCAAAGTTTGTTATCTTGATTTCTTATTCTGCCGGTAAGTCTCGTCATTTCTGTATATTCCATAAGTTTTCGTATCCATTCTTCCTTTGCTGGGACTTCTGCTTCTTTCCATTTTGGGGCAAGTAACATTCTTGCACCTTTAGTTGCATACATAAATAAGTTTCTATACAGTTTAGGTAGTTCTGTCCCTATAATTCCCAAATGAAAATGAAAAAAATTAGGTTGTCCTTTTTCTCAGTTTGTTCAAAGCTGGTTTGAGGGGAAACACACACAGCCATTTCATAATAAATGGCAGTATAGATACAGGATAGTTAGAGGAGAGATACAGAATAGATCTGTGCTTTCCAAGTCAGCGGTGGAAGTGTACTGGATGCAGAGGAAACAAGAATGTGTGTACACAGCCCGGCCAAGATCCAATGTTGTGTTGCTGCCTGAGCTCCAAACAGGATGATTGTTACATTGCTAGACTGAGAGCGCTGAGCCTCCTAAATACTACGTGTGGGACATTAGTAGGGGAAGAACATAATCAGAGAATGAATAGCAGGCTCTGGCGCTAATGAGTGTCACCGGAGCATCACAATGCAGATAATAAGACTGTAAACAAGCGGGCGGAATGCCCACGGAATACCTGGAAGATGCTCGAAAGCTGAATCTGAGTCATGGCTGAGAACTGGCAGTTTTGAAATGCATATATGTGGCATGGTTTTCAAGGAGGGTAGAAATTAAAAGATGCCTGCTTTTTGGGAGAAAAGCAATGACAAACCTAGACAGCATCTTAAAAAGCAGAGACATCACCTTGTGATGTATGGAAGTGAGAGTTGGACCATAAAGAAGGCTGATCGCCGAAGAATTGATGCTTTTGAATTATGGTCCTGGAGGAGACTCTTGAGAGTCCCATGGACTGCTAGAAGATCAAACCTATCCATTCTGAAGGAAATCAGCCCCGAGTGCTCACTGGAAGGACAGATCCTGAAGCTGAGGCTCCAATACTTTGGCCACCTCACGAGAAGAGAAGAATCCTTGGAAAAGACCCTGATGTTGGGAAAGATTGAGGACACAAGGAGAAGGGGACGACAGAGGACGAGATGGTTGGACAGTGTTCTCGAAGCTACGAACATGAGTTTGACCAAACTGCGGGAGGCAGTGGAAGACAGGAGTGCCTGGCGTGCTCTGGTCCATGGGGTCACGAAGAGTTAGACACAACTAAACAACTAAACAACAACAAAGAAAGAGAGGGGGAGAGGGGGGAGGGAGGGGAGAAGAAGAGAGAGGTGGGGAGAGGGGGAAGAGAGGAGAGGGGAGAGGGGAGAGGGGGGGCATGATTCTACAAAGGACTGTTTAGGTATCCCAGACAAGACCTGGCTATATAACTGCCCCCCAATGTTCTCTAGGACTCTGTGGGGCAGCCAGTGGGCTTGTGACCCTGCCAGGGTTGTTTGATAGACTGGCTGTAGGAACTGCTGTCTTCCCCTTTGGAGCTATGTACACACAATTGCCGCGATTTGCCCAACTGGAACAGCCAACACAAATTGCAGCTTCCTTTTGTGTCACCCAGCCTGGAGAGTCTAATCCATGCAAATCCTGGCAGCCGCCCCATGTACCTCTTGGTGTGGGTGGCGGGCGGGCACTGGCTGCATCAACCTGCTCATGATAAGAGTGCCACAGCCCGTCAATCCGCATTTGAACTTTTTGGAAGAAGGGTTTATAATCACAGAATCGTAGAATTGGAAGGGAACCCGAGGGTCATCTAGTCAAACCCCCTGCAATGCAGGAATCTTAGCTGAAGCGTCCATGACAGAAGACCATCTAACCTCTGCTTAAATACCCTCCAAGGAAGGAGAGCCCACAATCTCCTGAGG
Organism: Zootoca vivipara; assembly: GCF_963506605.1. Lineage (NCBI taxonomy): Eukaryota > Metazoa > Chordata > Lepidosauria > Squamata > Lacertidae > Zootoca > Zootoca vivipara. The sequence goes on from NC_083277.1 coordinate 14,556,402, forward strand.
GAGACAGCTTCACTGTACAACACCTCTTACTGTCAGAAGGTTATTCCTGATGTTTAGTCAGAATCTCCTTTCTTGTAGCTTGAAGCCATGGGTTCGAATCCTACCCTCCAGAGCAGGAGAAAACAAGCTTGCTCCCTCTTCCATGTGACACAGCCAGATATCTGACGGTGGCTACTCCCTTGGCCAATAACACGAGATGAGCGCCGCAACCCCAGAGTTGGTCATAACTGGACCTAATGGTCAGGGGTCCCTTTACCTTTACCTGTACCCTATCTCCTCACAGCCTCCTCTTTAGCAGGCTAACCACACCCAATTCCTTCAACCGCTCCTCATAAGGCTTGACTCCAAGGCACTTTCGCATCTTGGCCGCCCACCTCTGAGCACGTTCCAGCTTGTCGGAGAACGGAGCTAGATACTGTATGATATTGAAAAGCTAAGCTGCTTAAAGCAAGCAGTGAAAGGATTAAGGGCACCCGAAGGAGAGGCTCAGATTGAGCCTTGAGATCTCAATGAGTCAGTGTGGGAGGAGATATTCTGCTGCCTGAGGTAATGGGCAAAATGGCGGCCCTTCCCATTCCATTGGCAACAGCCGCCCGGACGTTGAATCTCAATCTAACACGGGCGATATGACAGAGCCTTACACTGGCACACGGGAGCCTAGGAAGCTGCCTTAAGACCTTGGGCACTGCCTCTCAGCCCGGCCTACTCCACAGGGCTGTTGTGGGGATTAAATAATGAGAGGGAGAACACCACTGTGTGTGAGCTGCTTGAGGGAAAAGGTGGGATTTAAAAGCAGTAGAAAGATGGGCTGCCTCGGAACTGCAACAGGTCGAGCAGCTGCAGGGAAGGCTTTAAGACACAAGCAGGTCTCTCCCCTAGCAGTGCCTTTCCCAACCTGGTGCCCTCCAGTTGTCTTGGACGATGACTCCCATCAGTCCAAGACGACGCAAGGCGTGGGAAGTTGTCGGTCGAGGCATCTTGGGGGCACCAGGTTGGCAAAGGCTTGTCAATAATTTGGCCGTCCCAGGGGCCAGTTGTCAGACTGGTCCCACAGGCCAGATATGCGATTGCTCTCACAAACGTGATGAACAACACACAAGTCAGTAAATAAGGCTAAACTGCTTTATTTACATATAAACAAACTGGGAGCTTTACATCATGGCTCCCTCTCTCTGGCATCACAGCCAGTAAAGAGAAAGAACAAAGGAACAACAGTCCCACGTAAACATCCTGTCTACGTCACTTCCACTCTGTGGGAATGAAAGCACATACGGTCATATGATACACAATAACCCTATGACTGCAGACGGGGAATGAATCCTAACAAACTCCCCCAATTTATACCCTGTGCTGCAGTTCACCTTTGGAACTACCTGCAACTGGATTTGGCATTGGCCATACCATCTTGCACTTCTGATAAGTCATGGCGTCATAGCACATTGACTATCAGGAAAATTGCACAGTTGGCTTTGTTGGTACACACGCCCATTTGGACGTGGTCCAGCTTCCTTCTCCAAGGAAAAAATGGTCTTTACCCATACAGCCTTTGGGCATGGTTCACTGCCTCTTGAGAACAAACTCTGTACTCTTCTCTGGACTCCGGGTTTTGAGACCTGTGGTCCCTAGCACCTTGCCACCCCCTCCCGCCCGCAATGCGTTTATTTCCTTTCCAGGTCTGTGGTCTTTAAGGCTTTTGCCTACTCCTCCTGTGTGTGTGTGTGTGTGTGCGTGTTTTGTTTCAGAACTGGCTGAGCAGCCTTCCGAGGCACCCAAACCGGCAAATGAGACGGAAGACTGAAGCAGCAGGAAGGACCACTAGGTGCTCTCCCCACCCCCACCCCGTGATGGTCTCCACTTTCCCTTCTGCTCCAGCACTTACACGGCTTACATTAACACAAAACTCCAAAGGAAATAAAGATCTTTTGGAGCCGAACCTTTGCGTTGGGTGGCTTTTCTTTCCCACGTGAATCACATCCTCCCATTTCACATTCTATACAGATCTTTGTATAAACTCACCGTAGCCTGATCATAGTTTAATGAACACATAGTTTAAAAGGCATCGGGAGTGCATATTCCATTTGCATTTTTATTTGTCTGCCTTTGCATATTTATTTGCTTGAAAACAAGTCACATGCTTCCTATTAAAATCCTCAAAAGCGGAACTATGAGACGCAGAAAATCCGCAATCCCATAGTCCGGTGCCTATAACAATAATAACAATAACAATAACAATAACAATAACAATAATAATTTATTATTTATACCCCGCCCATCTGGCTGCCCCCCCCCCCCGCCACTCTGGGCAGCTTCCAACAAACATTAAAATACATCAAATATCACAGATTAAAAACTTCCCTAAACAAGGCTGCCTTTAGGTATTTTCTAAATGTCAGGTAGTTGTTTATCTCTTTAACATCTGGTGGGAGGGCGTTCCACAGGGCGGGTGCCACTACCGAGAAGGCCCTCTGCCTGGTTCCCTGTAGCTTTGCTTCTCGCAGTGAGGGAACCGCCAAAAGGCCCTCAGCGCTGGACCTCAGTGTCCGGGGAGAACGATGGAGGTGGAGACGCTCCTTCAGGTATACTGGACCGAGGCCGTTTAGGGCTTTAAAGGTCAGCACCAACACTTTGAATTGTGCTCGGAAATGTATGTTTTAAAGCAAAGTTTCACAGACTTGGGTCTCCAGCTGTTTTCGAACTACAGTTCCCATCTTCCCTGACTGGTCTTGCTAGCTAGGGATGGTGGGAGTTGTAGTCCAAAAACAGCTAGAGAAACGTGCTTTGAATGCGCTTTGAAGGAAGCGTGTGTTTGTATCTCTGAGGCACCATGATCACCTACCAGGTTGAGGGTTGAGGGGTGATATGATAGCCATGTTCAAATATATAAAAGGATGTCATATAGAGGAGGGAGAAAGGTTGTTTTCTGCTGCTCCAGAGAAGCGGACACGGAGCAATGGATTCAAACTACAAGAAAGAAGATTCCACCTAAACATTAGGAAGAACTTCCTGACAGTAAGAGCTGTTCGGCAGTGGAATTTGCTGCCAAGGAGTGTGGTGGAGTCTCCTTCTTTGGAGGTCTTTAAGCAGAGGCTTGACAGGCATATGTCAAGAATGCTTTGATGGTGTTTCTTGCTTGGCAGGGGGTTGGACTGGATGGCCCTTGTGGTCTATGATTCTATTCTACCACAACCAAGCAGCACACACCACAAATCGTTTTATTGACTACAATGCAAGAGGAAGGGGAGGAGACCCTGGGAGCACAAAAAGAGGACTTTGTCTCTGTGGGCAGAAGTGCATCATGGCCGCAATGTTAGAAACTCCTCTGTCACATTAGCCCTGGTGCCCTGCTTCTAGCATTGCTGTTGTTGTTGTTTAGTCATGTTTGACTCTCCATGACCCCATGAACCAGAGCATGCCTTGGGAACTCTCACTTTCTTCTCAAAGCTTCTCCTTTTTTATGTCCATGGAGTTTTCTTGGCAAGTTCCTTTGCCAGTTCCTTCTCCAGGTGGATCACATTTAGTCTAAACTCTCGGCTATGACCTGTCTGTCTTGGGTGGCCCTGCATGGCATAGCTCATAGCTTCTTGGAGTTATTCAGGCCCCTTCGCCACGACAAGACAGTGATCCATGAAGGGGTATAGAAGCATTGAATCACAGAGTGGGAAGGGACCCTAAGGGTCCTCTAGTCCAACCCCCTGCAATGCAGGGATCTCAGCTAATGCATCCATGACAGATGGCCATCCAACCTCTGCTTAAAATCCTCCAGGGAAGAAGAGTCCACAACCTCCCGAGGGAGTCCGTTCCACTATCAAACGGCCTTTACTGTCAGAAAGCTTTTCCGTATCTCCAGTCGGAATCTCCTTTCCTGCAACTTGAAGCCATTGGTTCGAGTCCTACCCTCCAGAGCAGGCGAAAACGAGCTTGCTCCATCCTCCATGTTCACAGCCCTTCAAATATCTGAAGATGGCTATCCTATCTCCTCTCAGTCTCCTCCTTTCCAGGCTAAACATACCCAGCTCCTTCAACCATTCCTCATAAGGCTTAGCTTCTAGACCAGGCTTCCTGAAACTTGGCCCTCCAGATGTTTTGAGACTACAATTCCCATCATCCCTGACCACTGGTCCTGCTAGCTAGGGATCATGGGAGTTGTAGGCCAAAAACATCTAGAGTGCTGAGTTTGAGGAAGCCTGTTCCAGACCCTTAATCATCCTACCTGCTCTCCTCTGCACACCTTCCAGCTTGTCAACATCCTGTTCAAATTGTGGTGCCAATAACTGGACACAGTATTCCAGGTGTGGTCTGTCCAAGGCTTAGCTTTTGGTACCTTTTGGGTTTTCTTTAGGTAACTATCTCCAGAGACTTGGGCAGAAACTGCTTTGTGTTCTCTTGAAGCATCGCAATTGTGACATGATCTGTTTGCTGCCCAGGAATGTATTTGATTTATTGGACCAACCCGAGTGTGAATTTCATATTAATGTGCAGCTAATCTCTTCAAATCTGGCCAATTAGTGACTCACCCAGGAGAGAGAAGCCTTTTTGAGAACGGCTGTGTACTGATCTTCAGCATTTCCTGCTTTAATCTCTGAACAATTAGATTCATGGAGCACCAAGGGCCGGGGAATACATTCTGAGGTGTGTTAAGTGCTGGTGGTTGAGTTGAAATTAGACAGCCCACACAAGTCAGTAGCAGGTGACAGTAGATGGAGACCAGTTGAACCAGCACAAACCTCCCTGTGGATCATTGCAAAAGATCAATCAATCACTCCACCCCAAACTGAATTAGCAGCCACCTACCAGTTCTGGGAAGGAAAGGAGAGGCTGCCTACATAAAGGCACCTGAGATTCTTAGGCCACTGGAACATCACCAGGAGAAGGCATCCAAGACAGAACAAACAACTTGTAAGTTAGAACTTCTTTGTTTGCCAGTTGGAAAGAGGGGAAGAAGACTTCAGAGGTGAATGTGATTTCCTCCAGAAGCAGGGCCGGCCCTAGGGCAAGGCTGGGTGGCGCAGGGTGCCTGGGCGCCGGGCCACCACGGTGGTGCCGCGCTGCGGCGCCCGCAAAAGCCATGCTACGCGAAGCACCCACCAGCCAGCCATGCTGGGAAACGGGGGGGGGGCGCCGGAGGGATCGTCACACCACGGCACTAGGGCGCCCGATATGCTCAAGACGGCCCTGTCTGGAAGCATTAGGAATCCTGCAGGTCCAGCAATAGGATGGTGATTGCCTGGAGAAAGAAAGGGAAATGGGGAAAAATTATTACAGGACTGCACAGATTGGTGGTGCAAGGTGATGGAAGCCTACCCTGTTCCTCGAGCAATAGGAAAATGGACTGCTAGACAGATGGGGGTTTTTTATGTCTAATTATGGATGCTCATAGTTTAATCTTTGTGTAACTGTCTTTTATACTTTCCAAGCCGCTTAGAAGCCTATTTAGGAATTAAGCAGTAAATAAATAACTAAGCAAGCAAGCAAGCAAGCAACATAAAACTGGGTTTTAATTAATTAAAGATGATAGGGAGATAAACGAGAAACAGTGTGGAGGAAGATGTTCTTCCCAAATCAGCTGGTCTAGGAACACGGGTGATTTTGCCTTCCCCTCAGGGGGGTTGGAATGGCTCGCTTGCCAGAGTTATCCATTTCTGGCCTCTAGCACTTCCCTTCTGGTGGCTGAAATGCAAACTACCTTTGCTGTAATGCAATTAATAAAACCACTATAACTGGTGAACAGTAGTTTTATTAATCCCATGTGAGCAATTCTGATTTGTTTTTACAACGAAATAAATATGAAAGTCATCTTTAAATGTATGGTATTACATTTGTTCAGTTATCACAGGCAGACTTTTAATTATTATTATTATTGCACTAGAATTATCACTAGTGCAATGAGATTTTGACCCTCTCCTATCCCAAATCTTCCCCAGAGGAGGGCAATCAAAATGGTCAAAGGCCTGGAAATGACGCCTTATGAGGAACGGCTTAGGGAGCTGGGTATGTTTAGCCTGGAGAAGAGAAGGTTAAGGGGTGATATGTTGAAATTTATAAAATGATGTCATATAGAGGAGGGAGAAAGGTTGTTTTCTGCTGCTCCAGAGAAGCGGACACGGAGCAATGGATTCAAGCTACAAGAAAAAAGATTTCACCTAAACATTAGGAAGAACTTCCTGACAGCAAGAGCTGTTCGGCAGTGGAATTTGCTGCCAAGGAGTGTGGTGGATGATTCTGTGATTCTGTGAAAGAAAGAAATCTCAAAGCCACACTTTCGCATCCAGCACACATTTTATACAATTTGCAGAGGGTTGTGGAGGCATTTCTGCCAGTCTTCTGACATTTGAATATTAGGATTATTGAGTATTAAAAGGACTGCTGGCTTTTTACCACACTTTTTTATCTCACTATTTTTTTGAGGACTATTTAGTAGCCACTATATCAGATATTGGAGGAAATCCTTGAGAGCCCAACACCATGAGGATGTTCAGAGCTGTTTCCTTGAAAGCCACAGCTCTTCATAATTTTTTGTTTGTACTGGTAACCAGAGAAGCAGGGGGGGGGGGTGTTTCCTACTTTGAGTTTCCTACTTTGAGGAATATCGTATTGACCTGAATATAAGCCTCACCTTCCCCCCCCCCCCGCCTCAATTCCAACCGTGGCTTAAATTTGCGACCTTACAAAAACTGGATTTTACGATATTGCTGCTGGGACAGACATACAGTAAAACGGAACGGGTGTGAGTGCCTGCGGAATTTTAAGGGAGCGGCTTATATTCTGGTATTGTCTTTTTTTCCCTTCAATTTTAAAGGTGTGGCTTACATTTGGGTGCGGCTTATATTTGGGCCAATACGGTATTTGTTTGTGGTCTTGTGTGTGCGTGTGTGCATGCGCATGAGAGAGAGAGAGAGCGCAAGCATGGACACAGTGTGTGTGTGTGTCCTTCTGTAATAAATATCTATAGATTTTTCTGAATAATTTTGCATTTATTTTTGTGAATTAAATTGGGAGGAGATACGGTGGATGGCTTGTAAAGCAACAAACTCTGTACTCAGGTGTCTCTGCATTCACCCATTAAAAGATGCATCAGCGGTTGGGTGGAGCAGGGCAAGGCAGGGCAGCTTGCTCTGAGTGACATGCATGCAATTCCAGAGTATTTCCCAAATAGGTGTGTGAATTTGCTTTCAACAAGCCCCTTCCTTAGCTCTGCACAATCCTGCCACGGTTGTGAGCACACCAGGAGCCCCATGTGATTGCCTGTCCTTTGTCAAGTGTTCCTGTATGGTCCCTGTGTGCAAAATGTTCTTGTGTTGTATTTTTAGGGGATATTTTACTATCACTGAAGTTAGGGGAGAAAAACCTCAGAAGCAAAGTTACATTGATCAGGTAGACATCTGTGCCGGAAGGCAAGTCAATACAACATGCAAAGGGGGTGGTGACTGTAAGGTGAACAAGAATGACAGTCCACTGAACTCAGCAACATTGGTGAAAAAACAGCGCTTTGAATGCGTTATAAACATGCAACACCAGGTGGTGCTGGAGAGCAAAAATTTTTTTTGTGATTTTGCATAGCGCTTTCCCCCCTTTTGTCATAATGATTTATTTTTTTACTTATTTATAGCAGGTTTTCCCCCTGTGTGTAGATCCACCCTAAAGGTATTTATATCCAGCCCTTTCTCCCAATGGAGGCCAATGGGCATGGCAAACAACGAGTGATAAAAGAGTAGATACATCTTAGAAACAAAATTTTTAAAACCCCAAAGGAAAAAGCAATTCTGTTTCAGATGCAGACTATGGAAGATAACAAGTGAAGCCTTTTTCTGGCATGGAGGCGAAGCGATGGGGGAACCGTTCGTCGGTTTAATTTCTGCATGTTGGCCTACTGTTATAAATGAAAAAGAGCAAGGACAGTAAAAAAACTGTGGGAAATCCTACGCAGAAATGAGGGTGCTTACCCTGGCTATGTCTTAGAGCCGGTCTCTGACTTATTTCTTCCCAATGTCTACCTGCAGGTAAAGGTGAACCCAGCAAGCTTGCCAAGATGTGCAACATGAAATTTGTTTGGGGCATACTGACTTTTTTTTGGAACATACTGAAATGTCTGTTAAAGATGGTAAAGTGCATTTGGAACAAGGCCAAAGGTAAGAGGAGTGGGCTGGTGCAGGGGGGGGGGGTCTTTATCATTCACCCACCTTCCCCAAGGTGGTATCCTTTTCTGCACTACAAAACCCATCAGCTGCAGCCAGCATGGCCGTGAGAGCTGGGCCTGGTGGAAGTTGTAGTATGTTAACAGCTGAAGGGCACCAGGTTGGGTAAGGTTCCAGCACATTCAGAGTCTGATTCTGATACACTCCTGTTAAAAACATATACAATACCCTCTCTGAATGCTTATTTGCCATGCTTAAGACTGCCCTGATTCTGTCGTTTAACCTTCTCTCAAAAACCTCATATTTTACTTGGTGCTTAGTTTTAAATTACAAAAAAAGTATTATTTTTACCTATTTCTGGAAACTGCCTCGCGAGGACCGGGTCCTAGGAGACAGGATCGAAACATTTTGGATAAATAAATAAAAATATACATAAGTCAGGGAGAATGGGGGGGGTAACTTAGAAATAAATAAAGGGAGGGCTTGTATCACTGGGCATTTTACCTATAAGCACACTGGGCTCTGATAAGTTATTTCCAACCACTTTTTATTGAAGGGGTGGGGCAGATATCTGCCAATTGAATATAATGGAGACAAGCATGATACTCTGAGCTAAGATAGGGGCACCCAAAGCAGAGACTCAGATAAAGATCTTGGTGACTGGGTGGCCCTGGCACAGGAGAAGGGAGCTCAGTATTGCCAACATGGACTGGCAGTAGCTGCCCAGGGTATCAGGCAGGGACCATTCCCAGCTCTACCTGCAAATGCTGGGGACTGTGACCTTCTACATGCAAAGCAGATATTCTTGCCCTGAGCTATGGTCTCTCCACATTTTGCTGCCCGAGGACAAGAGGACAAGATGCCTCGTGCTCCCATCTTTCACTGCCCTTGAGGGCAAACAGGCTACAGTGGTATCTTGGTTCTCAAACTTAATCGGTTCCGGAAATCCGTTCCAAAACCAAAGCATTCCAAAACCAAGGCGCGCTTTCCCATAGAAAGTAGTGCAAAATGGATTAATCCGTTCTAGACATTTAAAAACAATCCCCCCAAAAAACAGCAATTTAACATTAATTTTACTATCTAACGAGACCATTGATCCATAAAATGCAAGCAATAATCAATGTACCGTACTATGAAATAAATAAGACAGTATTGTTGATTGATAAAAATTAAAATTAATCTTTTTTCTTACCTGCACTGATGATAGTCATTGTTTGGATGGGGGGGGGAGCTTCTCTCCATTTCCACAGTCACACAATCAATCAATCAATCAGTAGCTGAACTGGGTTCCACACAGTTAGTAGTAGTAGTTTAGTCGTTTAGTCGTGTCCGACTCTTCGTGACCCCATGGACCATAGCACGCCAGGCACTCCTGTCTTCCACTGCCTCCCGCAGTTTGGTCAAACTCATGTTCGTAGCTTCGAGAACACTGTCCAACCATCTCGTCCTCTGTCGTCCCCTTCTCCTAGTGCCCTCCATCTTTCCCAACATCAAGGTCTTTTCCAAAGATTCTTCTCTTCTCATGAGGTGGCCAAAGTATTGGAGCCTCAGCTTCACGATCTGTCCTTCCAGGGAGCACTCAGGGCTGATTTCATTAAGAATGGATAGGTTTGATCTTCTTGCAGTCCATGGGACTCTCAAGAGTCTCCTCCAGCACCATAATTCAAAAGCATCAATTCTTCGGCGATCAGCCTTCTTTATGGTCCAGCTCTCACTTCCATACATCACTACCGGGAAAACCATAGCTTTAACTATACGGACCTTTGTAGGCAAGGTGATGTCTCTGCTTTTTAAGATGCTGTCTAGGTTTGTCATTGCTTTTCTCCCAAGAAGCAGGCGTCTTTTAATTTCGTGACTGCTGTCACCATCTGCAGTGATCAAGGAGCCCAAGAAAGTAAAATCTCTCACTGCCTCCATTTCTTCCCCTTCTATTTGCCAGGAGGTGATGGGACCAGTGGCCATGATCTTGGTTTTTTTGATGTTGAGCTTCAGACCATATTTTGCGCTCTCCTCTTTCACCCTCATTAAAAGGTTCTTTAATTCCTCCTCACTTTCTGCCATCAAGGTTGTGTCATCTGCATATCTGAGGTTGTTGATATTTCTTCCGGCAATCTTAATTCCGGCTAGGGATTCATCTAGTCCAGCCTTTCGCATGATGAATTCTGCATATAAGTTAAATAAGCAGGGAGACAATATACAACCTTGTCGTACTCCTTTCCCAATTTTGAACCAATCAGTTGTTCCATATCCAGTTCTAATTGTAGCTTCTTGTCCCACATAGAGATTTCTCAGGAGACAGATGAGGTGATCAGGCACTCCCATTTCTTTAAGAACTTGCCATAGTTTGCTGTGGTCGACACAGTCAAAGGCTTTTGCATAGTCAATGAAGCAGAAGTAGACGTTTTTCTGGAACTCTCTAGCTTTCTCCATAATCCAGCGCATGTTTGCTATTTGGTCTCTGGTTCCTCTGCCCTTTCGAAATCCAGCTTGCACTTCTGGGAGTTCTCGGTCCACATACTGCCTAAGCCTGCCTTGTAGAATTTTAAGCATAACCTTGCTAGCGTGTGAAATGAGCGCAATTGTGCGGTAGTTGGAGCATTCTTTGGCACTGCCCTTCTTTGGAATTGGGATGTAGACTGATCTTCTCCAATCCTCTGGCCATTGCTGAGTTTTCCAAACTTGCTGGCATATTGGGTGTAGCACCTTAACAGCATCATCTTTTAAAATTTTAAATAGTTCAGCTGGAATATCATCACTTCCACTGGCCTTGTTATCAGCAATGCTTTCTAAGGCCCATTTGACTTCACTCTCCAAGATGTCTGGCTCAAGGTCAGCAACCACACTACCTGGGGTGTACGAGACCTCCATATCTTTCTGGTATAATTCCTCTGTGTATTCTTGCCACCTCTTCTTGATGTCTTCTGCTTCTGTTAGGTCCTTACCACTTTTGTCCTTGATTATGGTAATCTTTGTACGAAATGTTCCTTTCATATCTCCAATTTTCTTGAACAGATCTCTGGTTTTCCCCATTCTATTGTTTTCCTCTATTTCTTTGCATTGCTCATTTAAGAAGACCCTCTTGTCTCTCCTTGCTGTTTTTTGGAAATCTGCATTCAGTTTCCTGTATCTTTCCCTATCTCCCTTGCATTTTGCTTGCCTCCTCTCCTCCACTATTTGTAAGGCCTCGTTGGACAGCCATTTTGCTTTCTTGCATTTCCTTTTCCTTGGGATGGTTTTCGTTGCTGCCTCCTGTATAATGTTACGAGCCTCCATCCATAGTTCTTCAGGCATTCTGTCCACCAAATCTAAATCCTTAAACCTGTTCCTCACTTCCACTGTGTATTCATAAGGGATTTGATTTAGATTGTATCTTACTGGCCCAGTGGTTTTTCCTACTTTCTTCAGTTTAAGCTGGAATTTTGCTATAAGAAGCTGATGATCTGAGTTACAGTCAGCTCCAGGTCTTGTTTTTGCTGACTGTATAGAGCTTCTCCATCTTTGGCTGCAGAGAATATAATCAATCTGATTTCGATGCTGCCCATTTGGTGATATCCATGTGTAGAGTCGTCTCTTGTGTTGTTGGAAAAGAGTGTTTGTGATGACCAGCTTGTTCTCTTGACAGAACTCTATTAGCCTTTGCCCTGCTTCATTTTGAACTCCAAGGCCAAACTTGCCAGTTGTTCCTTTTATCTCTTGATTCCCTACTTTAGCATTCCAATCCCCTGTAATGAGAAGAACATCCTTCTTTGGTGTCATTTCTAGAAGGTGTTGTAAGTCTTCATAGAACTGGTCAATTTCACTTTCTTCAGCACCGGTAGTTGGTGCATAAACTTGGATTACTGTGATGTTAAAAGGTCTGCCTTGGATTCGTATCGAGATCATTCTGTCATTTTTGAGATTGCATCCCATTACAGCTTTTGCCACTCTTTTGTTGACTATGAGGGCCACTCCATTTCTTCTACGGGATTCTTGCCCACAGTAGTAGATATGATAGTCACCTGAACTGAATTCACCCATTCCCTTCCATTTTAGTTCACTGATGCCCAGGATGTCAATATTTATTCTTGCCATCTCATTTTTCACCACATCCAGCTTACCATTATCCATGGTTCTTACATTCCAGGTTCCTATGCAATATTTTTCTTTACAGCATCGGACTTTCCTTTCGCTTCCAGGCATATCCGCAACTGAGCGACCTTTCGGCTTTGGCCCAGCCGCTTCATCAGCTCTGAATCTACTTGTACTTGTCCTCCGCTCTTCCTCAGTAGCATGTTGGACGCCTTCCGACCTGAGGGGCTCATCTTCCAGCGTCATAACTTTTATATGCCTGTTGTCTTTGTCCATAGAGTTTTCTTGGCAGGGATACTGGAGTGGCTTGCCAATTCCTTCTCCAGGTGGATCACGTTTGGTCAAAACATAACTTCTCTAAGTTATTTAAGCCCCTTCGCCACGACAAGGCAGTTTGTAACACAGTTACAAAAACAAATTAACCGAAAAAGCCTCAAATACAAAAACGCAAAATAAAAAGCAAATAAAAAGCGCCAAACTTAATCTGTTCCGGAAGTCCGTTTGACTTCTGAAATGTTTGAAAACGCAAGGCACAGCTTCTGATTGGTGCAGGCGCCCTGGAAACAATAGCAGACAGTTGCATCGGACGTTCGGCTTCTGAAAAACGTTTGAGAACCGGAACACTTACTTCCAGGTTTTCAGCGTTTGGGAACCAAGGCGTTTGAGAACCAAGGTCCCATTTTAGATGCACGGATCAAGGTTTCTCCAATGAGATCTTCTGGAAATGAGCAGTGCAAGCCTGAACATGTTTACTCAGAAGTAAGTCCCTCTGAATTCAGTGGGACTTCCTGCCCAAGAACTTGGTTAAGGATTTGCCCCAGAAGGCCAGGTTCACTTCCTGTCTTCTAGACTTTTATGCTTTTCCCATACTGTAGCCTTCACGTGTGTTTCTTTTTCAGAACGGATGAGGCCACAGAAGCCAGCGACTGACAAACCACCCAAGCCAGCGACTGACAAACCACCCAAGCCAGCAAGTGGGAAACCACCCAAGCCAGCGACTGACAAACCACCAAAGCCAGAGACTGACAAACCACCCAAGCCAGCAAGTGGGAAACCACCCAAGCCAGCAACTGAAAAGGAAGACTGAAGAGGGAATGACAGATCTTCTGCAACACTGGCAGTAACATCCCTCTGACTGTCAAGGCACGCCATGTTATTCTGTTAATGCAATAAAGCTTGTTTGGAGCCGAACATCTGAGTTTAAGGATTTTATTTTCAAGCGAATGATGTCTAAGAGGCATTGGAAAAAATGCATTTTTATTTATTTCCATTCACATATTGCTAGGAAGGTCTCTCTGCGCCACTCTGCTCCCCAGCAAAAGCTAGTGGGCTTTTGATGTACTGATTTTTGATTCTCTTCTTTAAACAACACAGCCAAACTAGACATGGCGGCCTTTGACGCAACTGGCATAATCCAAAGGGGAAGTGCACCTTGTGTTGTAACTGTGACAATAGAAAAGAGGGAGTCCGCCCTTTCCATGCCCTAATTTTCTAGACTGGATTCCAGCCCCATCACTCCCCACAGAGCTATTTGCCCTGTGGGTTAAGACCAAAAGGTGCTCTGCTATGGGGCAAACAGGTCCAAAGGAACAGTTTTCAGGCTGGGGGTAAAGATCAGCAGAAAGAGTTAAACCTTACCTCTCCAGCACCACAATCCGAATTCAAATACAGCCCCACTCAGTTGCATTCCTCCTTAAGGAGGGAGAAAAGGAACTTGAGTCACAGATCTCCTTCTAGGACAAAGTACATGTGACTCACCATGCCCATTGCAGAACTTAATGGAGTACGTACCGGTATATAGGTCTGGGATATATTAGAACTGCCCCCTGTAACAATGCACAAAACATCAACGGGGTTAGATTATCTTTTACTCAGAAGAACAGCTTTATTTACTTACTAGCTGGCCCTGCACGCGTTGCTGTGCGTTAGTCTGTGAAATGGAGGGTAATAGCCCCCCTTCAGATCCCCCTGAGCCTCAGAGTCCCCAAGTCGAGGCAAGATACTGTGGAGAGGCAGGTTTCATCCCTGTGTCCCCCCCCCCGTTTTGACCCATTACGTATCCCTGCCCTCTATTGCCCCCCCTACCTCCACTTGGCCTAGTCTGGAAAGCGGCCTAGTCTGCAAAGCCAAGGTGAGATATTGTGGAGAGGGCAGGTTTCATCCCTGTGTCCCCCCCCCCCCGTTCTGACCCATTACTTATCCCTGCCGTCTATTTGCCCCCCCCCTACCTCCACTTGGCCTAGTCTGGAAAGCGGCCTAGTCTGTCTGATAATGGCCACCTTGGTGGTTTCAGTTGCTTGGTTGATGATGTCACTTGGTTTGTGGGTGTGGCTTAGATTTCACAGGAAAGGAGGGGTGGAGGAGGGTACTACGCCACTTTAGGGCGCTGTTTGTCTTGGTGGAAAACCAGGTCTACACCTGCCCAGGTGTGTGATTTGATGGATTTTTGCCCCCAACAACGCTCGGGGAGTGGCCTGGATCGTTGTGTCAAAATTTCAGGACGATCGGTCAAGCGGTTACGGAAAAAAGTGTAGAACGCAGTTTCACGATTTTTACATTTTTATATATATAGATGCCATTAAAACTTTGTCCCAGATGGAGGACCTTCACCCATATAGCTCTACAGGTGAAACTCGGAAAATTAGAATATCGACGAAAAGTGCAATTATTTCAGTAATGCAACTTAAAAGGTGAAACCAATATATGAGATAGATGCGTGACATGCAAAGCAAGATATGCCAAGCCTTTATTTGTTGTAATTGTAATTATTTGTCGTTAGGCGGGTCAATTATAAATGGAATGTAATTAATGAAACGTAATAGCAATGTTTATTTTTGTTTATTTTTTATTATTGTAATAACTATTTGTTTTATTACTGTGGAATTTCCAAAAGAAAGCATTTGTAAAAATTAAAAGAAAAGAAAAAAATAAGTTGCATTACTGAAATAAATGCACTTTTCAACGATATTCTAATTTTCCGAGTTTCACCTGTAAGTGAAAGGCTTTGTAAAGAATTTCTCAGAGGCCACGTGTAAAGGAATTCTTTCAAAGCCATATCAGCTATTGTAGTTCAAAAATATATCTGTACACAGAGGTTGGAACTCATTGTTTTTTTAAAACTTTTTAATTTTATGCATCCAGCTTAAAGCGTTCTATTCGGAATCTCAGCATTTACATTTGCTTAAATGTAGAATAGAAGAGATTTCAGCAACTTGGGTGTATAAAATTGTTTTATTCAAGTTCAATATTTTGCATGATTACACTCAAAAATGCCAGGAAAATTGCACTGCAGAACTCCCGCCATTTTCCAGGTTAACAGGGTTGAAAATGGATTTTGTTCCGGAAACAATGAGCAGGGGGGGAAAGCACTAAACTTCCACTAGATTCTTCTGGTTTCTCTGAAGTGGCTTTTACGTTGTGTGAAATAAAGCTTGAAAACAAACAGGTAAGGAAGGAATTATTGGGAAAATGGAATAAAGTGTGGGAACCCTAAATACAGCACTGGCTACTGGTTTACAAAGCCTCATACAGTTTGGAGCCAGGATACCTGAAAGATTGTCTTATCCTTTATGCACTCAAAGGATCACTGCGCTCAGGTGATCCGTTCAATCTCCTGTACCGGGTAGGAATGAGCCTTTAAATGAAGCTGCATCTACCTATGAACATCACCTCCAGTTAGATATCTGGCAAGCACTGTTTTGACTGGTGTGCTGTTGTTTTTTAAGTTTCAGCAATATTCCTTTTCCAAGAAGCCTGATAAGTGGCGATTTTTATTCTGGTCTGTATCTGTATCGGATTTGAAAATATTTTCAATGTATGCTTTTATTGAGTTTTCATTTACTTATTGTTAAGTTGCTTTGGAACGTTTCCTGGGAAGAGATTAATAAATGAAACAAACAAACGAGCAAAAAAAAAAATGCCGCAATTTGCTCTCCTCCCTTTCCTGCTAATATTCCCTACTGGAACTTTTGTTATTCATGGTATTTCATCCCCATTAATCCATCAATAGGTTGCATCATCCTTTAGGAGGAAGCCCGGTTCTCTCCCCCCCCCCCAATTGCCATGACAACTGCAAGAGTCCAAGCTGGAGGAATTTACAGTATGGCAACCAGGAGAGGCAGTTACTATGGCAACCATTGGCGTGGAAGTAGAGAGGAGATGGCTGCGCTAGGCCTCGCTAACCAAGGAAAGGGCTTGGGGAGTTGCTAGCTGTTTACCTCCTTCCTTCCTGCAGGGTTACAATTCAGAAATTCAACAGGTGAAGCTTTCCTCCCATCTCTGTGCTGGGATAAGATGCACCTGTTTGATTTCCACCTGTCACACTGTTGTGGAAAACATAGGCGATCTGCCGGAAAAGAGGTGGCCAGACTAAATGGGGACTCTTGAGTTCTTCCAGAGGCATTTTCTATACGTATCCAAGAAAAGAGCCAGGATTCCTGGGTACTTTGTGGTAAATGAGGTCATCTCTAGAAAATGTATTTACCTGCATCTGCTCGCTGTGGGTAGATGTGTCTCCATGGAGACTCCAATTATCCTTGTTGACCTGGCTTGGATTTTACCCTTGAGCGGACAGTGAAACAGCCAATGCTCTTACATCTTAGGCGCCATAACCTGTTACTACTCCCCACAGTTGATTTATTATTATTATTATTTGTATTATTTATTGTATTATTATTGTATTGTATTATTATTATTATTGTATTATTTCTAAGTGACTTACATTAAAAAAGCCATAATAAACAACATCAACATATTAAAATCCTTGTTGATAGGTGGGAAGTGGTTAGCTCACTTGAGGCAATGTGGTGTAGTGGTTAGGGTGTCAAGACTAGGGTTTGAATCCCCACTTGGGCATGAAGCTCACTGGGTGTCAATGTGCCAATCACTGCCTCTCAGCCCTACCTGCCTCATAGATTTTCCTGGACATTATGGGGGGGGGGGTTCCAAAAGGCCATGCCTTCTTGTAATGATGGTGGTGGTGGGGTGTGTGTGTTGAAAATAAAAAGCTCAACAATTTGGGGGTCTTCCTTAGAAAAGCTCAACAACTTTCGTTTTTGGGGTGTCGTGGAGTGTTAGCTCCAGGTTCTGCCTTCTTATACTTTATAAATAACTTTGTGTATGTAAAGTGTTTTTGTTTCTTTTTAGAGATTTACTGATAATGAAGAGATGGAGGGTGGTTTTGGAAATCTGAACACCATGAAATTGCTCCTTCATAAATCTGGGATTATTGCTGCAGGCATGAATGGATGTTGGGTGATTCATCGCAGAATGAGAAGCAATAATGGCAATGCAATGCTTTAGCTACAGTCCTAGACACACATCATGTTGTTGTTGTTGTTGTTTAGTCGTTTAGTCGTGTCCGACTCTTCGTGACCCCATGGACCATAGCACGCCAGGCACTCCTGTCTTCCACTGCCTCCCGCAGTTTGGTCAAACTCATGTTCGTAGCTTCGAGAATACTGTCCAACCATCTCGTTCTCTGTCGTCCCCTTCTCCTTGTGCCCTCCATCTTTCCCAACATCAGGGTCTTTTCCAGGGAATCTTCTCTTCTCATGAGGTGGCCAAAGTATTGGAGCCTCAGCTTCACGATCTGTCCTTCCAGTGAGCACTCGGGGCTGATTTCCTTCAGAATGGATAGGTTTGATCTTCTTGCAGTCCATGGGACTCTCAAGAGTCTCCTCCAGGACCATAATTCAAAAGCATCAATTCTTTGGCGATCAGCCTTCTTTATGGTCCAGCTCTCACTTCCATTCATCACTACTGGGGAAATATTTCTGAATAGGCATGTATAAAATTCCACTACTAAGCTGGAACCATATACAGTACACACTTTTCTTGGGAGGAGCAAGCTCATGGAACATAAACACGTCATTGTTTGGGCATTTGTTCCAGAAATGCAAATATGTTTTGTATCAAACTGCATTAAGAAATCCCTAGATGAATCACACAGGGATGCCTGCTTGTGTGTGCATCTGCCATCGCTTTTAAGTTCATGTTTTGTGTTTAAAGCAATATTCTTATCCAAAGGCTTTGCAAATATTACCTGAAGCTTTTAGGGGGGAAAGGAAATTAATCCTTATGTTTCTTAAAGAACAAACACAAAAAAGTGTACAGTCCTATCCCTAAAATTTTAGATTAAGAAATCCATTTTGTTGGAGCCAGTGTGGTGTAGGGATTAGGTCCTGGGAGACGTGGGTTCAAATCCCTGTTCTGCCATGAAGCTCACTGGGTGACCTTGGGCCAGCCACAGCCTCTCAGCCTGACCTACCTCACAGGGTTGTTGTGGGGGGTTAAATGAGGAGGAGGAAGAGCCGTGTATCCCACCTTGAGCTCCTTGGAGTAAAGGTGGGGTGCAATTGCAAGAAATTAAACAAGTAAACATTACCACTCTTCCAAAATATTAGACTAAAAAGCTGGGAGGGCGGCCTCGGGATTCTTGAAAGCATTTACAGTATACATTTTTTTTTCATGGTATGTGCGCCAAAATGTACAAGGGGAGCAAAACATCTCCCAGCTGTGGGCCTGGCACTTACCTGATCTCTAAACCCCCATCTGTACTTTCATTGACTCATATCCATTATATCTGCTATACAAGCCTCCATCCCTGTCTCCAATCGACCTGTCAATCCATCCAGCTATTCATCAATAAGTCTGTCCCCCATTCCGCCCCCACCTTGACAAGCACTCAGCATTTTCCTTCCACCTATCTAATTCTCTATTCCTGCCTTTCTCTCTCCCGCCGCCCCACGCACCCCACTCCTTACACCCTCCCATCCTTAGTTCATTCATAAAGATCCGCAGTCCCTCTCCCGGCCAGCGCCAGGTCTTCTCACGGACCCGACTACATGCCAGCAGCTGCAAAGGGGGGACAACCCCCTGCGATAACTGGTTTGGGGTGGGGGGAAGGCTTTGCTCACCCCACCCACCCTGATTCATCTTGAAAGGAGATGCAGGGCAAAGCGATACGATGGCTGGGGTTCCTCGCCGCCCTGATAGCTACGGGGGCCAGCTGGGAAGCAGGTGAGGGGGGCACCTGGCTGGGTGGTGTGGGGGGGGCGAAGGATGCAGAATGGTGGGGATAGCGCGGGAGGAGGGCATGGGAGCAGAAATGGATGTGAGTGACAGGTGAAAACAGGAGAAGAAAGGGGAAGATGTGGGGAAGGAGGAAGGGGGGGAAGGGGGATAAATATCCAACCCATTAGAGCGGAGGAAAATATGGGGGCGAGGGGGGGCGAGCAGGAGAACAATAAAGGAGATAAAGGGGACCGGAGGTTGAATGTCAAAGCATAATACGCGAGGTCCCCTAGAGCGCAGACCCGGCTCTGGTGCTAGGGAACCCGGGAGTCTTGGCACCAGCCCTTTCTGAACCTTTTGCTCTACGAACTTATTAGTGGTGCCTGTTTATAATCCATCCCATCGGACCCGAAGCCCCTTTCAGCTAAATGCCAAATTGGTCTCGGGGCTGGGTGAGATGAGAGTGGGGGCACTCTGTACATGCTCTTGCCCTGATTATTATACTGTGGTGCGTTCCAAAAATGAATCCTGGCATCAAAGCCCAGGCTCAGATTAATTCCTGACTGCTTTTCGCCCAGAATTCTGTCCTCTGGTCTAAAGCACTAGACCCGTTCCCCTTTTTGGGTAACTTTGGACATCTTGCTTTTCACCTTCATTGGCGCGACCCTGTTGTTAAAGGACAAAGACGTCCTGGTTGCCGGCTGTATACAATTTCCCCAAACTCCTAGCCCTCCCTGCTTCGTGTACCCACCCCTTTGGAGAAAAAGAAGAAGACGACGCTGACTCTTCCCTCGCTTTGTTTCCTTCAGAGATTAACAGCTCTGTGACAGGCAACCGTTCAACAGGTGCAGTTCCTCCCCATACAGAGATACTGAGGTGGTAAATGCTCTCTACCTGTTTGATTCCTGCTTTTGTGAAGCCCGTAGGTGCCCTGGGTGAGGAAAAAGAAGGTGGCAGTCCTGTGTTCTGACTATGCTTACACTTTTGCACATTGAAACGAAAAAATAACAAGAGAGGATCTTTGTTCAATAGGAAATGCTGAAGACAGAGATGTGATAAAACTTCTACGCATTAACAATACCGGTTGGTGCATCTGGGTTGCCCCTGTTGCAACTTTTTTTAAAAGAAAACCATGCTTTTTTTTTCTCCCAGACCCCCTCTGCCCACCCAAGTACAAAGTCAACTGTCTGCTCCGTCAACGTCTGGGCTGCGGGCCGGAAGGGGCACCTACCTGTGGCCCTTGCTTCCCCAATTATGAGGAGAACTCTAGTGGAGACTGCGTGCAGAAGAAGGTCCCTAAGCATGGTGAGGTCTGTGGGGAGGTGGGAGGGACCTGGGGAAGAGTCCGCCAAGGGCTTTAGAGGGACAGCTGAATGGCTGAGAAGACTGGGAGCAGAGAGGGGCTCTGTAAAAAAAAGGACGCTGGACAGTTAAGTCCAGTCAAAGGTGACTATGGGGTGCAGCGCTCATCTTGCTTTAAGGCCGAGGGAGCCGACATTTGTCCACAGACAGCTTTTCCAAGTCATGTGGCCAGCATGACTAACAAGCTTCTGGCACAACAACACCGTGACAGAAACCAGAGCACACAGAAACACAGTTTACCTTCCCGCCACAGCGGTCGGTACCTATTTATCTACTTGCACTGGCGTGCTTTCGAACTGCTAGGTTGGCAGGAGCTGGGACGGAGCAACGGGAGCTCACCCCGCCGTGCAGCTTGTGACTAAAGGCCTGGTTTTCTCTCTCAATACCTTCTCTCTTTTTTTAGAAAGCAAAACAAAAGGCCAGAAGAAGCCTAAAGACCTGCTCGCTCTCATCCTTTCCCTCCTGGCCAAGCATGAGAAAGGGCTGAAGCCATCAGACATGGAGACCACTTGGCCTGGTAGGCGAAGCCAACAAACACACCCCTTTTCCCAGCATGCCAAACATAGGGAGCTGCCTTATACCAAGTTAGAGGATTGGTCCATCAAGCTCACTCCCAGCATTCCAGACCCACCGGCTGTGCTGATGGGAGCTGGAGTCCATGAACATCTGGGAAGGCCACCGTTTAGCTTACCCCTAGTGTTGTCCTGAGGGCTAGAAACTATGACCGCCATATGAACTATTTAAACTTAAGGGGCTGGGGAGAATACGAAGGAAAAACAGCCCAGGTGGTCATCCCACTGTTAAGTACGACACGTTTTCCCATCAGTCCCTTTTTGATAGCTCCCTGGACCACATCTCTTTACCTTCGATGAAGGGGTTCTCCTGGAGATTCAGATTGGTTGTTCTGAATGGTTTCCCTGAAGAAGAGCCTCATTTGAAACATATTGGTTCTAGTAACTGGTTCCTTGTTGATTTATTCAAAGCATATTGACCATGCTCTTCAGTCTAAGTCAGGCATAGGCAACCTTGTCTCGCCAGATGTTTTGGAACTAGAATCATAGAATCATAGAGTTGGAAGAGACCACAAGGGCCATCCAGTCCAAGCCCCTGCCAAGCAGGAAACACCATCAAAGCATTCTTGACATATGCCTGTCAAGCATCTGCTTAAAGACCTCCAAAGAAGGAGACTCCACCACACTCCTTGGTAGCAAATTCCACTGCCGAACAGCTCTTGCTGTCAGGAAGTTCTTCCTAATGATCAGGTGGAATCTTCTTTTTTGTAGTTTGAATCCATTGCTCCGTGTCCGCTTCTCTGGAGCAGCAGAAAACAACCTTTCTCCCTCCTCTATATGACATCCTTTTATATATTTGAACATGGCTATCATATCACCCCTTAACCTTCTCTTCTCCAGGGTAAACATACCCAGCTCCCTAAGCCATTCCTCATAAGGCATCATTTCCAGGCCTTAGACCATTTTGTTTGCCCTCTTCTGGACAAGTTCCAGCTTGTCAGTATCCTTCTTGAACTGTGGTGCCCAGAACGGGACACAGTACTCCAGGTGAGGTCTGACCAGAGCAGAATACAGTGGTACTATTACTTCCCTTGATCTAGATGCTATACTCCTATTGATGCAGCCCAGAATTGCATTGGCTTTTTTAGCTGCTGCATCACACTGTTGACTCTACAACTCATGTGTAGTTCACAGTTGCACTACAACTCCCATGATCCATGACTACTGGCCCTGTTAGCTAGGGATCATGGGAGTTGTAGTTCCAAAACATCTAGAGAGCCAAGGTTGCCTATGCCTGGTCTAAGTGTCTCAGGGAGCCTTTTCAGCTGTTCCACTAGGGGGTGATATAAGGCAGGTAGTAAGGGAAAAGAATTTCCAACTTATTTAAGGTGCCTCCAGAGTCTCCAGACTGTCACTATTTGCAAGGTGCAAGTATGTACAGTACTAGAAGTCTAAGTTTATGCAGTTGAAGAGCTTCTGTCGTCCTAGTGTAACCTATCCACTTAAAACCACAACATCAGACTTCGAGTGGTTTGGAAAGGGACAGTGCACTGAAAAATCTGGGATGAGCAAATATATTGAAACCAATATATGAGATAGATGCATGACATGCAAAGCAAGATATGTCAAGCCTTTATTTGTTGCAATTGTAATTATTTGTCGTTAGGAGGGGCAATTATAAATGGAATGGAATTAATGAAAAGTAATAGCAATGTTTATTTTTGTGTTATTGTAACTATTTGTTTTATTACTGTGGAATTTCCAAAAGAAAGCATTTGTAAAAATTAAAAGAAAAATAATAAGTTACATTACTGAAATAAATGCACTTTTCGACGATATTCTAATTTTCCGAGTTTCACCTGTAAGCTTTGTACAAGCAAATCAGGACGAGAGCTCCATAAATAAGAAGACTTTATTTATATTGACACCTTGCTTTTCAGGCAGCATGGAGGGGTTTGAACCACCCAGCTCCCCCACTTCCTTCCCCACCTCTTTCCCCCCAAATGCCTCCTACTCCGTGAGCGGCACTCCAGATTCTTCCAAGTCATATGAAGACACCCCAGTCTCAGCCACTATGCCCCCGACAAGAGTGAAAGTGGATTTCAAGCAAAGGTCTCGACCTCCGGCTACAAGTCTGAACAAAGCGGTGTCACTTAGTGAGTAGAAGTGATTCTGTCAAGATGGGGGGGGGAGGCAGATAATGGAACTGGGCTGCTTGGAGAGCAGAATGTGGGATGTAGCAAATGGATGGCTTTAAAAGAGGGTTAGATGGTATGTTGGAGTGCAAGGGGTGTTAGAGGAGGGGTTGTACCTCTGGTGGGAAGGAGGGTACATCATGCTTCTTCTAGGGTGGTTTGTCCACCTTTGGTCCCCCCACCCTGCACTCAGCTCTCACCTGTGGCTCCTATAAGCTGCCAGGATGTGACAGCAGCCACACCTGGGAACAGCCTTGAGTGGCTGGCTAAACATATCTGAAGAAGTGTGCATGCACACAAAAGCTTATACACAACATACTTAGTTGGTCTCTAAGGGATGCGGGTGGCGCTGTGGGTTAAACCACAGAGCCTAGGGCTTGCCGATCAGAAGGTCGGCGGTTCGAATCCCCGCGGTCCCTGCTCCTGCCAACCTAGCAGTTCAAAAGCACGTCAAAGTGCAAATAGATAAATAGGTACCGCTCCGGTGGGAAGGTAAATGGCGTTTCCGTGCGCTGCTCTGGTTCGCCAGAAGCGGCTTACTCATTCTGGCCACATGACCCAGAAGCTGGACGCCGGCTCCCTCAGCCAGTAAAGCGAGATGAGCGCCGCAACCCCAGAGTTGTCCGCAACTGGACCTAACGGTCAGGGGGGTCCCTTTACCTTTAAGGTGCTACTGGACAATTTTTAAATTTATTTCGACTGCATCAGACCAACATGGCTACCTACCTGAATCTGGCTAAATCAGGTGAGGGGAGCCGACGGGTCTCAAACCCTCGGTGAGTTAGGGTCCTCCCCAGGCTTCAGTGGACTGAGCGGATGAGACCAATTGTGGGTCAACCAGTCAAGAAGACGGTTTTTGCACATGCTGTAGAGGGGGCAGGTGGGGCTCACCCACCTGGGAAAGGAGCCCATCTAGGAGACGGAAAGCTGTGATCCTAAACCTCTGTTGCTTTGCGGGAGAAGAAAAGTCTAAGGCGTAAACCCTACGCAAATCCAGAGTGGGGTCCCTAAGAGAGTTGGACGGCACCTTGTTCGCTGCCTCCTGGCAACTCCTGCAACCAAGCTGATGGAATCATCTTGCTCTGCTTTCCTTTGGACCACATCAGTGAGGCCGAGAGGGTGGTCTTGTCATCTGGGCAGCCCAGGACCTCCATACTCTTGGGGAGGTTGCTTTTGTGTTGCTAATGCAGTGGTTTGACTTCACCCCATAAGGCACACTCCATGGGCATAGCAGCTGCCCCCCTAGATCAAGCAAAGCAATAGAAATACTTAACTAACTGACCAATCATGTCGGTTCTGCCCTCCACCCCCCCGAACAAAAATCCTGGCTACGTCCATTATAGACCACCTCCACTGTTGGGAGGTTGGATGCTTCTGAATACCAGTACAGTGGTACCTTGGTTCTCAATCTTAATCCATTCCGGATGTCCGTTCGACTCCCGAAACCGTTCAAAAACCAAGGCGCGGCTTCCAGTTGGCTGCAAGAGCTTCCTGCATTTGAGTGGAAGCTGCGTCGAACGTTCGGCTTCCAAAAAATGTTTGGCTTCCAAAAAGCGTTCGCAAACCGGAACACTTACTTCCGGGTTTGCGCCGTTCGGTACGACAACTAAGCCGTTCGAGAACCAAGGTACCACTGTAGCTGGAAATCGCAGGAAGGGAGAGTTCTGTTGTGCTTAGGTCTCCTGTTTGCAGCTGGCCACTGTGAGAACAGGACTCTGGATCAGATGGGCCACTGGTCTGATCCTGCAGGCGGCTCTTCTGTCCTTATGCGTTTGTTTCTAGACATTCTCCTTTATATCTGACACTCAAAGGGTTAATTGTGGTCCTTACAGCTCTCGTGGTGATGTGCACAGTGACAGGGGTTTCCGGACTGGTAGTTGCTGCTATGTGCTGGTACAGGTAGGAAATGTCCTTCCCCCATATTTGCTATTATTATTATTATTATTATTATTATTATTATTATTATTATTTTAGCACAACAATGTCGTTGGTAGGCCTACTTTACAAAGTTCTGCGAGCCAAAAGGAATAAGGTTGGCTTGCACAATGGGACATTCCCTCCTCTCTTCCCCCTGTACCTCCTAAACCCGTTCTGGGATCTCTCCCAACCCTCCAGAGCAGAACTGGGGGGCATGGTGGGTGTGGGAGTCCTGTTACACAAGCCAAACTGGTTCCATGCACACAGCGACTTACTCGAATCCTGCCCCACACATTTGAAGCACATGATCCCCCCCCCCGAAGAATTTTGGGAACCACAGTTTATCAACGGTGCGGAAAATTTTTAGCGCTGCCAGCGGTGAACTGAATTTCCCAGGATTCTCTCTGGGGAGAAGCAATGCACTTTAAATTTATTGTTTTTATGCAACCCAACATCCAGTATTTTGTGAATACGGAGCATGTTCAGTATACATTAGAGTTGCCAGGTTCCCATCATCACAATTACATCCCCCCCCCTTTAAATGTATTTTGAACTCTTCCAAACCTTGGGACTCCCCCAATTCTGCTGATACATTGCTATTGTGCATAACACAAGTCCTTGATTTCTTATCACACATCCACAATGCCCAAGTATGATTCTGTAGAAAATCTATAATTTGTTGCCTTCAGACCATAATTTCATTTACCTATTAATGTGAGATCTCTGCAGGCTGTGTTTTTTTTTCCAATTTGAGTTAGTATACACAAGTTTATATGCAGTTTGTACATAGTTAATTGCATTTGTTTTTAAATGTTGAGCATTCATGTGAGGGATTGCTTTTGTTTTTATAGCTCCTTTAAATGATAATTGACCCAAACAAGCTAGACAGTTTTGAAAACCAAATTCTCGAGTTTGTTAGGGTTTTTTTGCAGCATCTTGATATACAGTTGCTTTAGGGTGTGTTTTTTTGTTTTTGCTAGATAGCCATAGGCACTTCCAACATTGAGCGTTTGAAATAAAGGGAATGAGATTAGATAGGCGGAAACACAGTTACTTAGGGTTGGCTTCCATACGGGATGATGAAACAGTTCTGAGACAAAAAGGTTTTGTGAAAGAGATGAAGCGACGGATAAAATGGGTACTGCAACAGAAGGCCAAAAGAGAGAAGAAGGAATGTGGTCTTGCCCTTTGATCCAACATTCCCAGAGCTTGCTTCTTCTAATGTTTTTATTTATTATATCTTTTAATTGTCCTTCCTGTCAGGGTTGCGTACATTGTCTCCCCCACCCTACCCCCAGATTACCCTAGTAAAGAACCTTTGAGGTAGATGAGAAACTTCATGGCGAGGGCCATGGGCCGGATTCCTGCATTGCAGGGGGTTGGGCTAAAGGACCTCTGGGGTCCCTTCCAACTCTACAATTCTAGGATTCTACGACTGAATGGGGGTTTGAACTTTCTAGCCAAAGAGCAACATTCTAGCATCACTCCACCTTGGGGCAGGGCTCACACCATATCTAGAAGTCTTTTTTTTCTTTTTGCGAAAGTTATCGGCCATTTCTTTCACTCTGCACATGCCCCAGGGCACTCTTTTTTTGTCAATCTGGTCTCAAAAGGCCCATATGCTGCAAGCAAAGTACCAGTATCTCCCTCCCTTCTTCTTTGGCAATCACTCGTAGCCGAGTAAGATTGTCTTCCATGAACACGGTTTTAACAATGAGTCCGTAAGTGACCGTGGAGGCCAATTCTGGATCCACACGTCCTTCCACAGTAAGGACATTGGTTCCCGGGGGGGGGGGGAGTTGATCACGGTGTGGATTTGCCAAACGTGCCTTCCTCTTAGCACATTTCTCCCTTGCGTTCTGAGTTCAGGTGTCCATGACACCTTTGGTAAAGGCTGTTCTCCAACTGGAGCGTGTTTCCCAGTTGTCGGAGTTTATACTACATTTTTTAAGATTTGCCTTGAGACAGTCTTTAAACCTCTTTTGTTGACCACCAGCATTGGGCTTTCCATTTTTAAGTTTGGGATAGAGTAGTAGTTGCTTTGGAATATGATAATCAGGCATCGGCACAACATGACCAGTCCAACAAAGTTGATGTTGAAGAATCATTGCATCGAGACTGGTGATCTTTGCTTCTTCCAGTACACTGATATTAGTTTGCCTATCTTCCCAACTGATGTGTAAAAATTTTCGGAGATGCCATTGATGGAATCTTTCAAGGAGTTAGAGATGACGTTTGTACAGGTGAAACTCGGAAAATTAGAATATCATTGAAAAGTGCATTTTTTCAGTAATGCAACTTAAAAACCAATGTATGAGATAGATGCATGACATGCAAAGCAAGATATGTCAAGCCTTTATTTGTTGTAATTGTAATTATCTGTCATTAGGCAGGTCAATTATAAATGGAATGGAATTAATGAAATGTAATAGCGATGTTTATTTTTGTTTATTTTTTATTATTGTAACTATTTGTTTTGTTACTGTGAAATTTCCAAAAGAACACATTTGTAAAAATTAAAAGAAAAAGAAAAAATAATAAGTTGTATTATTGAAATACATGCACTTTTTGACGATATTCTAATTTTCCGAGTTTCACCCGTAAGTGGTCCATGTTTCACAAGCATACAGTAAGGTTGGTAGTACAATAGCTTTGTAAACAAGCATTTTGGTTTCCTTGCAAATGTCCTGGTCTTGAAACACTGCACTTCGATCGGGAGAAAGCCGCACTCGCAGAGCTCAGGCGATGCTGGACTTTGGCATCAATGTTGACCCTTGTGGAAAGATAACTGACCTCCCTCCACACAGAAGGAAATGTGGCCTCCCCAAGTTTAAAAAGCAGGACTATGAAAACTACGCAGGGAGGGTGTTCTCACAAGAGCTTTTGTGGTGATGCTGTAAACGTGTGCCAAAATTCAAATTGCAGACTGTGGGGTTGCTTGTTTGCCATCTGTAAAAAAAAACATCATACAATTCATTTCCAGGCTACAGAAGGAAGTACACTTGGCTCAGAAGATGACATATGCAGGCAGCCGGGGGAACCAATACCGATACCATCAGCCCAGTGCAGTATGTGACTTTGCCATTGGTTGAATGCTCACTTGGGGTGGGGGTGCTGGGAGCCCCCTGTGCCCCTGACAGCCCTCAGATCATCACTTTAGAGCCCAAGGGGGACATCCAGTGAACCTGAATGGGGAGCAGGATTCAGGGGCAGGCGAAAGTCTGCAATTCTTTAAACGCAGTTAAACTTTGGAACTCGCTGCCACAAGATGCAGCGGCCACCAACTAACTCACCACCCTGAGAGCTATATATTACCCCTCGTATCGGGAGCAGTATATGCCGGCCGGCTTTCCAGCATCAGCTCGGCTACTGTGGGAAATGGGGAGCTGTGCTAAGTAAGCCTTTGTTTTGGTCCAGGCCAGGCTATTCTTACGTTCTCTCTTATCCCCTCTAGTACATGGACTCCCGACTAGCTCAGTCGTGCCAAGTTCACCACTATCAACATCAGAAGAAGCTTCTCACCACAACCAGTGAGGAGTAAGTGTGCTCTTTTCCACATCTCTCCATGGGAGTGGGAAGTTGGGTGCGAAGCAATCACTAAGAACAGAAAGGGGCCTAACTCAGTGGAGTTGGTCAAAGGCTCTCTGGCGAAACCTTCAGGCCCTTGAGGTCAGTTGCCTCTCAGGGTGGACCAGCATCCCCAGCCTGGGGCCATTCCAGATGTTTTGCTGGGCGGGGCGGGTGAAAGTTGCCATTCAAAGCATCTGGCTGGATAAATTTCACACTGAATGTCTTTTCAGGCATAGTCCTGATTATTCTCCAAAGTCTTTTTAATCACCTTTTTAAAACCCTGTTTTAACTTAGTTGGGTTTTCCCCACTTTAATCTCTGTTTCCTTCGATTTGTTCCCAATCTTTTTTTAAATTATTTTTTATTAAATTGATTTATTTGGTTTTTCAAATTATAATTGTACAGAAATATATCAAACAAGATTCCAAGGAATCTCCTGGACTTCCATCCTCCCCTTTGTGGTTCCTGTTATTTATTATTTCCTTCTGCATCTTTTATGACAGTCCAAATCTTTTAAATCTCCATTGTATCCAGAATTCACCCTTAAACTACAAGTGATATTCCAATCCTACTAACAATTTAAACTGTTTTACAATGGTCTTTAAGATAAGTTATAAAAAATTTCCCTAATTTGTTCCCAATCTTAACTGATGTCATTTTTACTTTTTATCACACCGGATATTTGTATATTTTATGTTGAGAGCTGCTCGGAGAACTTCTTTGTAGTCGGTAGAGCACAAGACTCCTAATCTCAAGGTTGTGGGTTTGAGCCCCATGTTAGGCGAAATATTTCTGCATTGCAGTGGGTTGAACCAGTTGACCTACCATTCTATGATCTCATCAACACAAAGAAGTATTTCTTTTTTCTGATCCTGATCCTGTACTAGACTATGCTAGGCCAAAATGTTTAAATGTTTCTTTGATTGTCCTTGAATCTTCCCACCCCACTTGTCAACCTTTCCTGCCACACCACAGGAGTAAATCCAGGAGCTGGGGGTGGGAAGGAAATGTTTTTGGAAAGCGGCTGGAACCTCTAGGGCAGGGGTCAGCAAACGTTTTCCCTCAGACCTTGTGGGGGGCCAGACTAGATTTTGAAGGGGGGGAGAACAAATTCCTATGCCCCACAAATAACCCAGAGATGCATCCATGGGCCGGATTTAGAAGGTGATTGGGCCACATCCGGCCCCCAGGCCTTAGTTTGCCTACCCATGCTCTAGGGCAGACATGTCAAACCTGCGGCCCTCCAGATGTTTTAGACTACAGTTCCCATCTTCCCCAACCACTAGTCCTGCTAGCTAGGGATCATGGGAGTTGTAGGCCAAAACATCTGGAGGGCCGCAGGTTTGACATGCCTGCTCTAGGGGTTTCCATTTCCTAAGGTCCCTCATCTCACACTGTTGCCTCCTTCCTTCAGCAGAGAATCCCCCAAACCAGTAGAGCAGCTCTCCACAGAGTCAGAGACTGAGAACGGAGATTACACCGTGTACGAGTGTCCAGGACTGGCGCCGGTATGTATGGCAAGGTCCTAGGTTCGGTTTCTTGGCATCTCCAGGTAAAGCCAGTGTTGGCCTAGAGACGAACCAATGATCTGACTCCATATAAGGCAGCTTCCTATGTCATTCGGAATGCTTCTGTGTGTGGTGTGTGAAGGGCCGGCCCAGGGAATTTTGCCGCCCTGGCGCCACTCTTGCCCTCCTGCTTCTTGCTGCCACCTGGCACCTGCCACTCACATCTGCAGGGCACTCACCTCTGCCAGGTGCTTGCTGCCGCCTGCTCCTGGACTCTGGTGGCAATGGGGCAGTCTGTTAAAACGTAAAAAAGTAAAGGTAAAGGACCCCTGGACAGTTAAGTCCAGTCAAAGGTGACTATGGGGTTGGGGCGCTCATCTCGCTTTTAGGCCGAGGGAGCTGGCGTTTGTCCACAGACAGCTTTGCATGTCATGACTAAACCGCTTCTGGCACAAGAGCGCACAGAAATGCTGTGTACCTTCCTGCAGCAGCAGTACCTATTTATCTACTTCCACTGGTGTGCTTTCGAATAGCTAGGTTGGCAGGAGCTGGGACAGAACAATGGGGGCTCACTCCATCGCGCAGATTCGAACTGCCGACCTTCTGATCGGCAAGCCCAAGAAGCTCAGTGTCTTAGACCACAGCACCACACACACGTACCCCTGGGTTGCCCAGAAGAAGGCAAGCAGGAGAAAGATGGCTGCCCAGGGGCAAGATGAGGAGAATGCTGTTGCAGCTGCCGGGGTTGAGGGCCAGGAGGCAGCAAGTACCTGGCAGAGGTGAATGCTGGGCACTGGGCACCAGTCATCGCAGCAGTGAGGAGAGGAAGTGGCAGTGGGGGTACCAGCTCTGGTTGAGGGGTACAGGGTGTGGTGTTGCTGCTGCTGTTGGCAAGGCGGCAGAAGGTCCAGCTCCTGTCCCCCACCCACAAACCAAGCTCTTCCTTGTCTCTCCTCTTTGGGCAATGGCTTCTCCTCTTCCTCTCAGGGTGACACGCTGAAGGAGCTGGCTTTAGACTGCGTCACAGATGGGCTGGCCATGGGTGGGTGCTTTGCATTGGCGCACGAACCTGTCTTCAGAATACCCACAATCCAGCAAAGAAGAAAAAGAAATAATCTAGAATAGGGTGGGTGTGAAATGGTTCACCTTGGCTGCAGCGGTCGAAATTCTGGCAGTGGAGTTCTGCACCGACTGAAGCTTCCATGTCGCCCCATGTATAACGCATTACAGTAATCTAGCTGTAAACATTGATCACGTTAACAAGGCATGATTCCTTTTGCTGAAGCTGGTGAAAGGCACTTCAGCAATGCTGGTTCAATACCTGCTCTTTCAGGGCGTGCATAGTCTTATCTACAACTAGTCAAATGTCAATTTCCCAGACATGAGAACTACTTATCCCCAGTGTCTCCATTTTGTCAGAATTCAGATTTCGTTGATTGGCCCTCCCATTGCCGAATCCAGGCCTAAATTTAACACCTGGCTCAGGTGACAAAGAGAAACAGAGCCAGTGGCATATTGATGGCACCCCGCAGCAGTGGGGAGATGGTGGCTCTCCAGATATCCTCATCCCTGACCACTGGCTGTGCTAAGTGGGGCTGAGGGGGGCAGGAGTCCAAGAACATCTACAGAGCCACAGTTTCCCCATGCAGTTAAAGAGTGTGGAGGGCAAGATGACACTTTGCAGAGCTCTATAGCATAGGCTGGGATGTGGGTGGCGCTGTGGGTTAAACCACAGAGCCTAGGGCTTGCCGATTGGAAGGTCGGTGGTTCGAATCCCCACGATGGGGTGAGCTCCTGCCAACCTAGCAGTTCGAAAGGACAACAAAGTGCAAGTAGATAAATAGGTACCGCTCCGGTGGGAAGGTAAACAGCGTTTCTGTGCACTGCTCTGGTTCGCCAGAAGTGGCTTAGTCATGCTGGCTACATGACCCGGAAGCTGTACGCCAGCTCCTTCGGCCAATAAAGCGAGATGAGCGCCACAACCCCAAAGTCGTCCGTGACTGGACCTAATGGTCAGGGGTCCCTTTACCTTTATAGCATTGGCTAAGGAAGGTTGCAGATGGTGACAGCAGCCACGAAATTAAAAGATGCCTGCTTCTTGGGAGAAAAGCAATGACAAACCTAGACAGCATCTTAAAAAGCAGAGACATCACCTTGCCGACAAAGGTCCGTATAGTTAAAGCTATGGTTTTCCCAGTACTGTAGTGATGTATGGAAGTGAGAGCTGGACCATAAAGAAGGCTGATCGCCGAAGAATTGATACTTTTGGATTATGGTGCTGGAGGAGACTCTTGAGAGTCCCATGGACTGCAAGAAGATCAAACCTCTCCATTCTTAAGGAAATCAGCCCTGAGTACTCACTGGAAGGACAGATCCTGAAGCTGAGGCTCCAATACTTTGGCCACCTCATGAGAAGAGAAGACTCCCTGGAAAAGACCCTGATGTTGGGAAAGATGGAGGGCACTAGGAGAAGGGGACGACAGAGGATGAGATGGTTGAACAGTGTTCTCGAAGCTACGAACATGAGTCTGACCAAACTGTGGGAGGCAGTGGAAGACAGGAGTGCCTGGCGTGCTATGGTCCATGGGGTCACAAAGAGTCGGACATGACTAAATGACTAAACAACAACAAGTAAAGTTGAGCAGCAAAGTCCCTATGTTACTTTATGAAACCAATCCTGTAGATGGGAGTGGGGCCTCTATATCACTGTGACCCTGCTCCAACCCTTACAGCAGATCCAGTAGGAGATCATGGTTGGTCCTCTCAAAAGCCTCTGAGAGGAGATCAAAGATAAAGCAATCACGCTTGCACTGCCTGTCTCTCTTGTGCAAGAGGTCACGCACGGGGCAGTGAGAGCTGTTCTGGTGCTACACCTTGGTCTGAACCTGGATTGAAATGTCTAGAGATAATCTATCTTCCAACTGTGCCTGGAGCCAGAGGCCTACAATCTTCTTGAACACCTCACCTGCAAAAAACAAAACAAAAACCGGCTATTTGGAAAAGGATTGATACAACTTCTGAATTCAGGGTGGGTTTCTTAAGAAGTGGCCACACACTGCCTCTTTCAAGTAGGCCAGGACCTCACCCTCTTGAGATGTGGCATTGATTATCTCGGGGAACCTACTCAGGCAATCACTTTTGGCTAGCTGCAATTAGTCAAGGTGGGCAAGGGGCAAGGGTCGGCCAAACGCACCATGTCCGCACCGACTGAAACCGATGCCGTAAAGAGCTGGATGAATGTTCTTCAGTAGGTCTAGTTACAGGTAGGTAGCCGTGTTGGTCTGATGCAGTCAAAACAAAATTTAAAAAATCCTTCCAGTAGCAGCTTTCATGAAAGCTCATACCAATGACAAACTTACTTGGTCTCTAAGGTGCTACTGGAAGGATTTTTAAAATTTTGCCACAAGCTCCATCAGTTCAAAAGGCCAGTCAGACATAACAGTTTACACAAAATAAGGAAGTATTGACAGGCACAGGTCTTCCTTCATTTGCCCACCTGCGTTTACCTCATTATGGTGGTGGCTATATAAGAAGACCTACTGAAGAACATTCACCCAGCTCTCTCTTTCATCCACCTGCGTTAACTTCACCAGGGTGGTGGCAACCTAAGACCCAACTGAAGTATTTTCTATCCAGTTCAGTTTTTACAAACTATATTGAACATTCTTTATTTTTCTATTGGCATCAGGTTGCTGTTCAATACATGGACATTACCCACTTGTTGAATGGTTCATTTATTCAGACTTTAAAACGTTCACTGAGCATATAATTCATTCCATGTTTTTGGCAGAACTAGTATTGATCTGCACGTGGCATTGTAACATGTTTTTGTTTGTTTGAATGGTCATTAGTCTATCTTC
The DNA here is from genome assembly GCF_963506605.1 of Zootoca vivipara. Taxonomy (NCBI): domain Eukaryota; kingdom Metazoa; phylum Chordata; class Lepidosauria; order Squamata; family Lacertidae; genus Zootoca; species Zootoca vivipara. Next base: position 14,590,539 of record NC_083277.1, read on the forward strand.
AGTCCAGTTACAGGTAGGTAGCCGTGTTGGTCTGAGTTGAAGCAAAATAAAAAAATTCCTTCAGTAGCACCTTAAAGACCAACTAAGTTTTTATTTTGCTATGAGCTTTTGTGTGCATCATCTGAAGAAGTGTGCATGCACACGAAAGCTCATACCAAAATAAAAACTTAGTTGGTCTTTAAGGTGCTACTGAAGGAATTTTTTTTATTTTGCTTCAGTCCAGTTGTTATCCTAGTAAATTCCCTTTTATATTTATTAGCCAGTTTGTGGTGGTTTGTTTTGGTTTATTGCTATATTATTATCACCACTTTGATACTTTGTTTACATTGTAAACTCAGACTACATATTGTATATCTGCACACACAGGAATTATACCAGGACAGGCACGGAGGTCAGAGGGGATATTGCCAATGCAATTCTGGGCTGCATCAATAGGAGTATAGCATCTAGATCAAGGGAAGTAATAGTACCACTGGATTCTGCTCTGGTCAGACCTCACCTGGAGTACTGCATCCAGTTCTGGGCACCACAGTTCAAGAAGGATACTGACAAGCTGGAACGTGTCCCGAGGAGGGCAACCAAAATGGTCAAAGGCCTGGAAACGATGCCTTATGAGGAACGGCTTAGGGAGCTGGGTCTGTTTAGCCTGGAGAAGAGAAGGTTAAGGGGTGATATGATAGCTATGTTCAAATATATAAAAGGATGTCATATTGAGGAGGGAGAAAGGTTGTTTTCTGCTGCTCCAGAGAAGCGGACACGGAGCAATGGATTCAAACTACAAGAAAGAAGATTCCACCTAAACATTAGGAAGAACTTCCTGACAGTAAGAGCTGTTCGGCAGTGGAATTTGCTACCAAGGAGAGTGATGGAGTCTCGTTCTTTGGAGGTCTTTAAGCAGGGGCTTGACAGGCATATGTCAAGAATGCTTTGCTGGCGTTTCCTGCTTGGCAGGGGGTTGGACTGGATGGCCCTTGTGGTCTCTTCCAACTCTATGATTCTATGAGATTCTGCTGCACGAGTGGGTTGGCCACTGGGAATTTGGTTCCTTTCCTTTTCCAAGAATGCTTTGATTAACAACAACTCCTCTTCTCTTTCTGCAGAGTGGAGAGATGGAGATCCACAACCCACTCTTCGATACCTCCACACTAAACCAATGCCCTCCCTAAGTGCATACCCCCCCCCTCTCTCTTTCTCTCTCCCCTTTCTTTTCTCATCCACATCTCCAACTCCTGGATTAATAGAGGGATGATGCAGCTTCAGATTCATAAAAAACACAAAAACAACCTACTTCCATTAGATGCCGACTGTCCACCTTTCCTCTTTAAATAAAGGCCGCTTTGGTATGACTCAACCATCAGTCACACACACACATCCCACCTTCATCTTCTGGGAATGGATCAAATGGGGGGAAACCGGCCATTAGGATCTATATTTTTTAGAAAATAGAGATCATCTTCAAAAATCCACATCTAGAGTCTCTGGTATTTCTGTCTTTGCTAGAAAACCTTTTTATCAAGCTCTCCTGATTCTATCTACCTGGAAGCATTTAGCTTATAAAGCTGTGCAAGCCAGGGGCGGAATGAGGCTTTGTTTCACCCGGGTCAAAGACCCAGTTTGGCACACCCACACATTTGCACACACAGAGCCTGAGAGCCTGAAAAGCTCCCCTCTGGAGGCTTCACCCTGGGCAAAAAACCTGGCTAGCCCTCCTGTAGCTCTGTGTAATGCATACACTCATTTGAATTGAGGCCATGGACTTCGCTTCATTTCTTTATAGAGCGTACCAATTGCTTTTTTCCCTTTTACCCAACCCCAAGTGATGTACAGTGTTAACAGGCTGCACTCAGCAAAACCTGAAGCAACAGCATCAGAATCGTTATCGTAATGGTGGCAAGCATTGCAGGAAAAGTAAGAGGAAAAGAGCATTGGCGGGAGAAGGTGTACAGAGAAGACACCCGGTGGGTCTTCGTGGAGAGACTGTTCCGTAGTTACGGTGCCACTGCTGAAAAGGCCCTGCTCCATATCCTTAGGTCTCATCTCTGCGTGGACTATAGAATCCTGGGTTCAAGGTCCTTCTACCCAGATGTGCATGCGTGTCACCATGTTTATATGACTACCTAATTCCGTGTCTATCAACGATGTGGAATTGCAGACGTAAGAAGCTTGCACGACCTTCCCTGCCCGACTTGGAATTGCCTCTTGCTAATGCCTTTCCGCCTTCTGGTCTCGTGGCTGCCTGTGCTCCAGAAGCCAAACACGGGTTGGGATCCGTGCGCTGTATGTAATAGCACTGTACCTGTGTCTCAGTCAAATGTGTTGTTCTATTACTTCCTCCGCAGCAAGTGACCTGGCTCACTTGCTCGAGTCGCTCGTAGCCGCAACGATGCTCGTTTGCAACTGCTCTCTGCTTGTGAGTTGTGTGGGTTGGTGGGGAAGGGACAAGCAGGGTATTGTGTTGACAAATAATCACGGCACATAGCATCTTTGTACAGCGCTTTCCCCAATGTGCTGAAAAGACTTCAGCTTTATAAATCCTGTTGGTAGCCTTAACTACAACCCTCCTGTGGAGTCTAGCATTACTATCCCCATTTTACAGATCTGGGCTCTCAAAGGTAGAGAGAGAGGGAGATGAAAACACTCAGTGATTTCATGGCAGCACTGAGATCTGAGCTCACCTTCCAGCTCACCTGTGCTCTGTATGGTTGCCATACATCTGGAATTTTGTGGACATATTTGGAATGCTGCAGTTAGCAGGAGTGTCCAGGTGGAAATCGGCAAATGTCTGGGGAAATCTGGACTTATGGCAACCCGTGTCTGCAGTGTCGTTTTTGCCAATTTCCCGTTAAAATAGCTCAAATATCCTCAACAACTTTGGCCAAAAAAAAAGCTCAGCAACCTTTCTGTCTGGATTTTCATCAGCAACCCTATCCTAAACCAGCCTACCTGGTGATTTCCAGCTGTTTTGGATTACAACTCCCATCTGTGCTGGCTGGGTCTGGCGGAAGTTGTAGTCCAAAACATCTGGAGGGCACCAGGTTGGAAAAGGCTAGTCTAGAGCCATGCAGGTATGTGGCTTTGCACAGTGGCTTCTAACCCGCTGGCAGCCACAGTACAAGCCCCCAAATGGATGGGGACCTCCTGGAATTCAACCAGCGCATTCTGCCAGATATTAAATCCTGCTGCATGACAATAATGGAGTCCTCCAAAATACAGTGGTACCTCTAGTTACGAACTTAATTCATTCCGGAGGTCCGTTCTTAACCCGAAACCGTTCTTAACCTGAGATGCGCTTTCGCTAATGGGGCCTCTTGCTGCCGCTGCACCACCGGCACATGGTTTCCGTTCTCATCCTGGGGCAAAGTTCTCAACTCGAGGTAACTCTTCCAGGTTAGCGGAGTTTGCAACCTGAAGCGTTTGTAACCTGAGGCGTTTTTAACTGGAGGTACCACTGTGCTAACAAACAGAATGGAAAGTGAGAATTGAGTTAGGCCTTGGCTGAGCCCAAACTATGGCCTACTATTCATGAGCAAGCGTGCTGGTGTACGGCAGGCAGGAGGGGGGGAATCGCAGCTGCTTTGCTCCTGCTGCTCCTGAGCTACCAGGAGATAAACTATGGTTTAGTGTTGCATTTGAATCCAACCATGTCCCTATTTTTCAGGGACAGTCCTGGATTCATGGGCGTACCCAGCGAGGTAAACCCCGTATTTTACAGACCATAACCCACATTTTCCCCCTCCAAAAACTGAAGGGGAAAAGTCGCTGCGGGTTATGGAAATTGGGCTGTTTCCACCCCCTCCGCAGCTGCAGCCAGCAACAGGAACATGGGGGGGGGAGAGAAGCAGCCCAAAATCGTGCTGTTTCCACCACCTCTGTGGCTCCCTTGGCCCCCCCCTAGTTTTGATCCTGGGTACGCCCCTGCCTGGATTTACAGAAGCTGTCCTGGTTTCTGATTCGATCCCGGAATGTCCCGTTTTCCCTTAGGATGTCGCTAGTTTCATCAGAGAAATGTTGGAGGGTATGGAGTTATGCGATCCACAAGCCAAGAAGATATAAGTTTTAAAGTGCTTAATTTTTTTTGTTTTTGTTTATTATTATTATTATTATTATTATTTATATATGTTGGAAGCTGGCCTGAGTGGCTGGGGCAACCCAGTCAAATGGGTGGAGTTTAAATAATAAAATTATTATTATTATTATGGAATGGGGTGTCCCTATTTTCATCAGAGAAATGTTGGGAGGGTATGGTTCCCCCTTCCCCCCCAATGGTAGGTCAAAAAATAAACCTTGGTTATATCTTGTGGATTGTTTAGGGTGAGAAAACCGAAAAGCCTGGTACAGCAGAACCTCGGTTTTCAAACTTAATCCGTTCCGGAAGGACGTTCGGCTTCTGAAAAGTTTGAAAACCGAGAATCGATGGGCTGGCTGCAAAAAACGTGGCTCGGAAGCCATTTGGCTTCCAAAAATCGTTCAAAAACTGGAGCAGTTATTTCCAGGTTTTCATCGTTCAGGAGCTGAAACGTTCCAAAACGGAGGCGTTCGGGAACCGAGGTTTGACTGTAACACTAAGCCAAACTATGGTTAACTCTCGATAGTATGGCAGCAGCGGGGGGGGGGGGGGGAGGAATGAAGCAGCCGTGGTCTTCCCCTCCTATGTAGTTTACCAGCAAGTTTGCTCCTTCACAGTAAGCCATAATTTGGCTTCCCATGATCTGTCAATCAGGCCTTAAGCAACCCTAAGACACCACGTCAAAATGACTAATCTGTAGTACAGAAGCCTCTCCAAATTCTCAAACACCCACAGAATGTCTGTCTGTTTGCCTCTTCAGCCAGATAAAAAATAAAAAAGGTCCCAGAGGAGTTTGCAAAACAACACCCATATGTCTCACAGTACAACAATACCCATCTCTATAAAGGAGAAAGCTCAGCCTCAGGGTACAAACTTCTCATATCCTCACCTGCTCTTATTTTCTAGTACCTCATGAAGTGGACTCCCTAGTCCATAAAGGCTTTTACCGTAATAAATTTGTTAGTCTTCAATGTGCCACAGGACTCTTAGTTATTTCTGGTACAAATGCTAGCACTTCACCACCCTGGCTAAAGGTGAAGGTAAAGGGACCCCTGACCATTAGGTCCAGTCATGACCGACTCTGGGGTTGTGGCACTCATCTCGCTTTATTGGCCGAGGGAGCCGGCGTACAGCTTCTGGGTCATGTGGCCAGCATGACTAAGCCGCTTCTGACGAACCAGAACAGCACACAGAAACGCCGTTTACCTTCCCGCCGGAGTGGTACCTAATTATCTACTTGCACTTGCACTTCTTTTTCTACTTGCACTTCTTTTTCTCTCTCTCTCTCTCTTTTTTACTTTGACGTGCTTTCGAACTGCTAGGTTGGCAGGAGCTGGGACCGAGCAACGGGAGCTCACCCCATCACAGGGATTCAAACCGCTGACCCTAGGCTCAGTGGTTTAACCCACAGCGCCACCCGCGTCCTGGCTAGTAGAGGCTGAAATGTTGTTACGGTCGACATTGTTCAGATTTGAGTTGTTCCCCCTCAGTAACATGAGGGTAAACATCTTGGCACCGTGCCATGAACAGACTGCCATTGCACGTACTGCATCTGATAATAATAATAATAATAATAATAATAATAATAATAATAATGGACTTGGTTTGCCCATAACGTTATGCTAAAGCAACGCTTAGCACAAAGAGGCGGATTTCTAGAGCAGAGATAGGACTGCAGTCGCCACAACTGTCTCTCTGAGAACCTGCATGTTTGCAGGAAAAGGTGGGATAAAAATGCAATCATAAAATAGTAGGAAGATTACAGGTAGGTAGCCGTGTTGGTCTGAGTCGAAGCAAAATAAAAAAATTCCTTCAGTAGCACCTTAAAGACCAGCTAAGTTTTTATTTTGGTATGAGCTTTCGTGTATCTGAAGAAGTGTGCATGCACACGAAAACTCATACCAAAATAAAAACTTAGTTGGTCTTTAAGGTGCTACTGAAGGAATTTTTTTAGTAGGAAGATTTATTATTATTATTATTATTATTATTATTATTATTATTATTATTATTATCCCCCATGTTGAAGTTAGGATGAGCCTTTGTGGCAGAAGCGAGGTTTGAATTCGGATCCTGACATAAAGAAGAGAGAGTGAACAGACCACTGAATAGACAACAAGGTACACTAGGCTGTGGTTAGCAGGTGGGTGGGTGATCTGGTTCTTTTTTGGGGGGGTTTCAGCTGACCTTGATTTCCACCAGGCTGCTGAGCTTGTTTACAACAGGAGCAGGGTAAATTTGGGGAGGGGGAGCTGTCAAAGAGTAGGGAGGTGTGAATGCCCCATTGTTGGAGGAAAGCTGATGGGTCCTTTTTGGAGGTGGGCAGTGCAACCCCCCCCCCCAATAGGCCAGAGAGAGGATAAGGAGTCCAGGAAACCAACCCAACAGGAGAGCTATCAAGAGCCATTGATAAGGTGACAGCTCACTCTGCAAGATAATGGGGACCCAAGGCCCTTTGATACATTGTCCTGGTCCCAGAACATTGACACCTATAGGGCCAAGGGGAGGGAGGTGCTGAGAGGGGAGGGAGAGAACTTGACTCCCGTGGTTTTATCTCTTGCCCATCAGTTGGGTTTTGTTCCTTTTATAGGCCTTGATGAGTACTAAATGTCAATCTAGGGTAGCACTGGAAGTCTGGGGAGGGAGCCAGGGAAGGATTCCCTAGCCCTCTGGGGAAGGAATTAGCCATTTCCAGGGGTATCGGTGGAAGAAAGGGAATAAGGACTTTTGGAATCCCGGCTCCCATCATCTCCAGCCAGCAGGTTCAATGGTGAGCGATGATGAAGTCCCATTAGCTCCAACAGCTTTTGGTGGCTTACAGCTTCCCGAACCTCAGAGCCCTGAAGTAAGAAATCCGATATATCTGTATTCCGAGCAGATTCTTAGCCAACTGAAGAAAAAAATAAAATTTAAAACTGAATATTGAATTATTATTCTTATTATTAAATATTAGTAACTTATTACCCATAGGTCTCCAAGCAGCTTGCAACACATTTAAAAACATGAACACATTATACCATTGAAAGAAGTCATTCTAAATACATTGCCTTAAGAAAAACACCCATAGCAGCCACAGGAGAGCTGAACCTTGATATTATAGAAGATTTGTACAACACAACCCAAGGCATGTCTACTCAGAAGTAAGTCCCCCTGGGATCAACACGGCTTACTCCTGTGTAAGCGCAGCTGCAATCATTTCAAGTGTATTGTTTTGGGAAACATTAACAGACCCAAGGAGACTTCTCCTGAAGAGGATCAACTTGTTTACTTGAAACCATTGAATTAAATGGGATTGCTTTCTGAGTAGACATGCTTTAGGTTGCATTGCTCTGAGCATCTTAAATATAGCCAAAGCAGGGTTGTTGCGGTTGTTAACTGCTTTGTAGGGGCGGTGTAGAAATATTTTAAATAAAATAAAATAAAATATATAATAACACAGGCAGATGAGCGGAGCTGTGAATCTTGCTCCACCCACGAACAGTGATTCTTTCTTCTTCTTGTTATAATAAAAATTAATTTTTACAATATCCTGAAACATTGAACAGGGTCTTTGCCAATATTATACATTTTCTTCTCCTTCCTTGGTGATCACTTGTAGCCGAGTAAGATTGTCTTCCATGAACCCACGGTCTTAACAATGACTGTGGAGGCCAATTCTGGATCCACACGTCCTTCCACAGTGGGGACCTAGGTTTCGGAGTGGGAGTTGATCATGGTGAGGGTTTGCCGAATGTGCCTTCCTCATAGTGCGTTTCTCCCTTTTGTCCTGAGTTTGAGTGTCTTCGAAGCCCGTGACACCTTTGGTAGAGGCTGTTCTCCCATTGGAGCGCTCGCAGGCCAGTGTTTCCCAATTATCCTGCTTCTACAGTACTGCATTTTTAAAGATTTGCCTTGAGAGTATCTCTAAACCTCTTTTGTTGTCCACTGGCATTTCACTTTCCATTCTTAAATTGGGAACAGAGTAGTAGTAGTAGTAGCAGTAGCAGCAGCAGCAGCAGCAGCAACAACAACAACAACAACAACAACAACAACAACAACAACAACAACAATAATAATAATAATAATAATTAGTAGTATTCATTTATTTATTTCTACCCAGCCCATCTGGCTGGGTTTCCCCAGCTATCTGGACGGCTTTCAACAGAACATTAAAAACAGATAACATTAAAAACATTAAAAGGTAAAGGTAAAGGGACCCCTGACCATTAGGTCCAGTCGTGACCGATTATGGGGTTGCACGCTCATCTCGCATTATTGGTCAAGGGAGCCGGCATACAGCTTCCAGGTTATCATAGCTGACAAGTTTTCCCTTTTCTCGCGAGGAAGCCTATTCAGCATAAGGGGAAATCCCTTAAAAAAAGGGATAACTTGGCAGCTATGCAGGTTATGTGGCCAGCATGACAAAGCCGCTTCTGGCGAACCAGAGCAGCACACGGAAACGCCATTTACCTTCCCACTAGAGTGGTACCTATTTATCTACTTGCACTTTGACGTGCTTTCGAACTGCTAGGTTGGCAGGAGCTGGGACCGAGCAACGGGAGCTCACCCCGTCGCAGGGATTCGAACCGCCGACCTTCCGATCAGCAAGCCCTAGGCTCTGTGGTTTAACCCACAGCGCCACCTTTGTCAACTTCCCTAAACAGGGCTGTCTTCAGATGTCTTCAAAAAGTCGGAAAGATCTTTATATCCTTGACATCTGATGGGAGGGCATTCCACAGGGCAGGCACCACTACCGAGAAGGCCCTGTGCCTGGTTCTTTGGAAGACAATAATCAGACATCCGCACAACATGACCAGTCCAATGAAGTTGATGTTGAAGAATCATTGCTTTGACACTGGTGATCTTTGCTTCTTCCAGTACACTGGCATTAGTTCACCTGTCTTCCCAGATTTTCGGAGATGCTGTTGATGGAATCTTTCAAGGAGTTGGGGAGGGGCTTTTTCCAACTAGAGGGCCACATTAACTTCTGGAGGCCACGTGCCAGCAGAATGTAGGACAAGAGGCAGAAGCAGGCAAGTAATGATTGTGAATTTCAGATTTGTGCAGTTCATTGATTTCTACGCATACCATTCTATCCTCCATTCAGATTTCGAAGAAGCATTATCACAGAGAAAATCCCATCAAGGCCATGCATTTCAGAAGAGTACAAAAGCAGGGCTGGTGAGGAATGTGGTTCAAGAAGGGTCGCTACAAAGACCTGAAGGGCTTTGTAGCGTTCTACAAGATAATGGAGATGGACAACAATGCATTGTGTAATAGTTCGTGCCAGGAAGCCGGAAAAGAGAGGGAGATTCTTGGTTTTTGCCAGAATCAGGGGCGAGTGAATATGTCCCAAATCCAGTGATAAGTCGGTAGCGAGTTCATTGCACCATGACAAAATGCCACCAATTTAGACCAACCATACAGCTTGTGGCTGCCGGTGCAAAAAGTTACCTTGTCATGCAATTATAACCAACAGGTCTGTCTAAACAAGGGTGTAATCCGGGATAGGGTAGTGTAGTTGTGCTTACAGTATTGACAAACACACACATTCCTGCAAATCTGAAACAAGGATTACCTCCATAAATATCGCTCTGAGCTCCACAGGGAGACAGGGTGGGACTTAAAAGTGAGAAATCAATAGTCACACTGCAGCACAGGAAGATATACAGTAATGTGCCTAATACTCATTTCTAACGTTTCATTTATTTTATGCCTGCCCTTCTGTAAAAGTTCCAGGCCCAGGCATTCTGTCTCAGCCTAGCCTATCACGCAAGGTATAAAAATGGTGGGCGGGGAGCCCATTTTATTGGAGTTGCCTGGGTTTAGGCAGCTTAGAGGTCACATCCTGTAACTTAAAGGCAAAGGGACCCCTGACCATTAGGTGCAGTCGCGGACGACTCTAGGGTTGCGGTGCTCATCTCGCTTTGCTGGCCGAGGGAGCCGGCGTACAGCTTCCAGTTCATGTGGCCAGTATGACTAAGCCGCTTTTGGTAAACCAGAGCAGCACACGGAAACGCCAGTTTACCTTCCTGCTGAAGTGGTACCTATTTATCTACTTGCACTTTGACGTGCTTTCAAACTGCTAAGTTGGCAGGAGCAGGGGCTGAGCAGCAGGAGCTCACCCCCGTTGATATCACGTAATCACTGACATGTGGGGAAAGGTGCTGTTCCTCAACTAGAAGCGTTAAGACACACTGTGCAAAGCCTGAATTTCAAAGGCTGATTCTATGTGCAGGCCTCCTCTCAGTTTTCAATTTAATTCTTTCTTTTGTTTAACATTTTATTTATCATTTTCCATTTTACAACAAACAAACATAACATTTTCCGGTTGCTTATATTTTTAGATTCAGGTAGGTAGCCGTGTTGGTCTGACGCAGTCAATATAAAAATAAAATAAAAAATAAAAAATTGCCCAGTAGCACCTTATAGACCATGGGTAGGCAAACTAAGGCCCGGGGATCCGACCCAATCACCTTCTAAATCCGGCCTGCAGACGGTCCGGGAATGAGTGTGTTTTTACATGAGTAGTATGTGTCCTTTCATTTAAAATGCATCTCTGGGTTATTTGTGGGGCATATGAATTTGTTCATCCCCCCCCCCCCCGCAAAAAAATAGTCCGGCCCCCCACAAGGTCTGAGGGACAGTGGACCGGCCCCCTGCTGAAAAGGTTTACTGACCCCTGTATAGACCAACCGAGTTGTACCTGAAGAAGTGCGAATGCACACGAAAGCTTATACCAGAACAAACTTAGTTGGTCTATAAGGTGCCACTGGACAATTTATTTATTTATTTTTGAATGCTTATATTTATAATACTTTTACTGCATTTCGAAGTTAAACCTAATTATTATTTATTTTATTTCACTCAATAATTGTTGAGTCACTGCATGTCTTTACACCAGTCCTGTTAATGATATAATCTGTTTACAATGATTCTGAAAATATACCCTAAATGATTTCCACTATGCATTAAATAGTTTGTTGTCATGGTTTCTTATTCTTCCGGCAAGTTTCGCCATTTCTGCATATTCCAAGAGTTTTTGTTGCCGTTCTTCTTTGGTCGGGACCTTTGTCTTATTTCCATCTTTGGGCAAATATCCTATGAGCTGCCGTGGTCGCATACATAAACTTTTATATTGTTTAGTTATCTCTAATCCCATTATCCCCCCAAAGGAAAGCTTATGGTTTAAGAAAAGTTATCTTAAACTCCCCCCCCCGCCAACTCATTATAGATAGTTTAAAATTTAATCCTTAAGGTACCAGTAACTTAATTTAACTCAAGGTACAGCTGCAGCTAGGTTCAGTTCTGTGAATCATCTCTAAGGCCATGATCCCATGCATACTTACTTAGGAGTAAACCCCACCAAATGCAGTAGGGCACACTAAAGAGGAGTAGGGTTGTGCTACAGATTACTTGAACTTTTAAAGAAGTTCTTTTTTTGGGTGGGGGTGAAATGGGGAGAAACTGCCCACAGCTCAGTTGGTAGAGCACAATAATCTTAATCTAAGGGTCATGGGTTCAAGTTCCACTCGGGCAAAAGATTCCTGCATTGCAGGAGGTTGGCCTAGATCAGACACTCCCAAACCTGGCCCTCCAGGTGTTTTGGGACTACAATTCCCATCATCCCTGATCGCTGGTCCTGTTAGCTAGGGATGATGGGAGTTGTAGTCCCAAAACATCTGGAGGGCCGCAGTTTGGGGATGCCTGGCCTTGATGATCCTTGTGGGTCCCTTCCAACTTTATGAGTGTAGTCTATGATAAACCTGAGAGGAAAGAGACGAACTTGGGAAGGGAACAGCTCCAAAACACTGCCCAGTTTGGATTTCGTGGCACATCTTAGATATGCATTGTGTTGTGGTCACGGGAACTAGGAATAATAGACTCAACACTAATGTCGCATATTGAATGTAACTGATTCACAGAAAAGACTTTGCTACCTGAAAAAAGAGGCATGTTCTTTTGTAAACCAAGAAAATCTTTAATAATAATTTAAAAAAAGACAGTGAAATTTATACCTATTACTTAGGACAGTGATGGGCAACCTTTTGAGCTTGGTGTGTCAAAATTCACACAAAAACTCGGGTGCTGTGTCACTTCAAGAAAAAAACCATAATTTCGCGATATTTATAGTTTAAATAACAAAAATGTATAATTGTAATATATAACTGTATTTAATAAACCAAAAGCTAATTATTTAACCAAACCAAATCAAAACCCCCTTATTTATCACAAAGTGCCCAGAGTTGTTGAGCTTTTTGGGGGGAGCTACTGACCAAAGTTTTGGAGGTTTTTTGGTGTGTGTGTAAAAGTTGCTTTACTTTTTTGGGGGGGGTGCCCCAAAGCTGCTGCGCTTTTGGGGGGGGAAGAGAACAGAAATAAATTACGAATAATACCTTCGCTGGACCTAACACGCAGCACCGACATAGTCTGCCAAAGCGCCAAAAAACCCCAGCACAGAACGGGTTAAAAAATGAACGCTGTTACACCCAATCATTGTCTGCCAAAGCGCCAGAAAAAACAGCACAGAAAGGGTTAAAAAAACCAATCTCTGGCTACCAGCAACAACATCAACAAAAAAGGATCTGGGTTTTAACAGCGGAGACAAGCTGTAGTGTGAGGAGGAGCGGGAGAACAAATGGGGGGGGACATCAGCGCAAATGGGCCGATGGGGCATGTGCCAGCAGTGAGGGCTCTGTGTGTCACATCTGACATGCGTGTCATAGGTTCGCCATCACTGACTTAGGAGTAAACCCAAGAAATAGAAGTAACAGATATGCCTAGGATTGCATTGTAAGTATTTATTTCTATTGTTTGGAAACAAGACCCTAAGCTCCAATATTATGGGAGACAGAAAATTATTTCTGTCCAAATTCTCCACACTCATACATAATTTGATATAACTCTATCATGGCTGCACCTACCCCTGGGTCATCTTTTTATTAAATTCCCCTTCTGTTCACTGACTGGAACTCAGGCTGCAAACCTAACCATGACTACTCAAAGGTAAGCCCCACTGAATTCAATGGGACTTACTCCCAGGTAAGAGGGACTAAGAACTGCAGCCTCAGTAAGTTTTACTTCTGAGTAAACACTCACAGAACTGGGCTTTACACCTGCAGCTGAAATGTTTATACTGTGGAAATGTACTGGTTTGATGTTTATGAATTATATACTCATCTTTTTAAATTGTTGAATGGAATCCCCCCCCACACACACCAATTAGGTAGCAAATTGAAATTGTATTGAGTTTCGTTTTTGTTATGTTCCCCTCACCATAGCTGCCAAGTTCTCCCCTTTTTTAAGGGAAATTCCCTTATGCTGAATAGGCTTCCTCGTGAGAAAAGGGGAAACTTGGCAGCTATGCCCCTCACTTCTTGCTTAACTTGTTTTTGCAATGTCGGATAGATATCCTGAAGAGCGAGGCTCCAAATCTATCCACCTCTTTTAGCTCAATTGGAAATTCTGAGAACACATGTATAGGATTGTGCTGTGTTAGGCTGTAGTTGCTGCCATTATAGTCCTTAGCAAAGGCATGGAGAACAGCAAATTCGCCTACACAAACCATGAAATAAATTGCTCTTGAGTAAGCTTACCCAGCTACAGTATTGAGATTCATGGGAAGGAAGCTGCAGTTCAGAAGAGACCAATTGTTTTCATTTATCCAAATTGGGATCAATATAGACCTAAAGCATTAGCAAAAAAATAAACAGCCTGGCAATAATTTAGATATGGATTTTGTTTACATCCTAGCTGCAGAATTTTATCTGTTTTCTCGGACAACCTGGCACATTATTATTTTTTATTAAAATGGCAATTATTTTTATCCTATTATTTATTGCATGGTTGCAGAGGATGGGAAATGACTTTTCTTCTAATTAAAAATTAAAATTAAAAGCTCTTAAATTTTATATACAATTCCAGCCAGCTCCCATCTGTGCAGTGGTTAAGAGCATTGGCCTAGGACTTGAGGAGTCCTGGGTTCCAATCCCCACTTACACATGAAACTTGATGGCTGACCCAGATCCAATCACTTTCCCCAACCCACAAGGTTGCTACAAGAATAACACAGGGAGACCCATGCAAAATGCCTTGAACTCCTTAAGAGAAAAAGTGAGATATGAATGCAATAAAGGTAAAGGTAAAGGAGCCCCTGACCATCAGGTCCAGTCGTGTCCGATTCTGGGGTTGCGGCGCTCATCTCGCTCTATAGGCCGAGGGAGCCAGCGTTTGTCCACAGACAGCTTTACAATAAATGCATGCTTTACTAAACAAGCTTGCTTTGCTCAGACACTCCCACCTTCAGCCACTAGGCAACACATCCATTCCCTCAGACTGGAGGGGCAGCCAAATCAGGGATAGGCAACCTGTGGCCCTCTGGGTGGTGTCTGACTCCCGACTACTGCTATCCCTGGCCAGCAGGCCCAATGGTCACAGATGAATGGGGATTGTAGACCAAAATCTTCTGGAGGGCCATAGGTCCCCCTACTCCTGAGATGGAAATCTTTACCTGTTAAACCTCTGCCTGCCAGCCTGCCACTGACAGAGCTCTGCCAGAAACAAAAAAAATGCCAACCATTGTTCCCCCTATAAACCAATAAATGATGGTATTTCTGCTGGCCATTGTTCATAGCCAATGCTTTTTTTCTGGGGGGACGTAGGGGATGCATACCCCTAAACATTTTGTGAATCTAGGTTTGTCCCAGGGCCGGATTTAAGTTTGATGAGGCCCTAAGCTACTGAAGGTAATGGGCCCTTTATATGTCCAGCTGTCCTTTGTCAGCAACAAATTGTCACTGTTTTTTGCGTTGAATATATGCTATATGGTGATTTATGGACCTAATAGGTAGCTAAAGCCATTTGCACATAACAAAATATGTATTTTTTGGAAATGTACATCCAGGTTTTTTTCCTTTAAATACTTTTGGGGGCCCCAAGAGAGTGGACCCCTAAGCTATAGCTTGTTTAGCTTATATGTAAATCAGGCACTGATTTGGCCTGAGTGTGGAGAATTTGGACAGAAATAATTATCTGTCTCCCATAATTTGTACGTAAATCAGGCACTGATTTGGGGTAGTAATTCAATATGAGTAGGAAAATGATTGTGTTGTTGTTGTTGTTGTTTAGTCGTGTCCGACTCTTCGTGACCCCATGGACCATAGCACGCCAGGCACTCCTGTCTTCCACTGCCTCCCGCAGTTTGGTCAAACTCATGTTCGTAGCTTCGAGAACACTGTCCAACCACCTCGTCTTCTGTTGTCCCCTTCTCCTTGTGCTCTCCATCTTTCCCAACATCAAGGTCTTTTCCAGGGAGTCTTCTCTCCTCATGAGGTGGCCAAAGTATTGGAGCCTCAGCTTCAGGATCTGTCCTTCCAGTGAGCACTCAGGGCTTATTTCATTAAGAATGGATAGGTTTGATCTTCTTGCAGTCCATAGTACCCCTAAATATTTTTATATAAAAAAAAAACTGTTCATAACCCAGTCATTAATATTAACCCCTTCCCTCCTGAACCAGCCCTCCATGGCCCATGTTCCCCTCCAACCCTCCCAGGAACCCCAAAAGGGCCCACACGCCTCCTCCCTATCCAACAGGGTGCCCTCTTTTGAGCCTTCTCATCTCCCCCTCCCTCTGGCTTTGAAGCCCCCAGATCCTTTGCCCCTCTCACAGGGCCATCTCTCCAGCCCTTTACACACACAAGCACACACACACACACCCTCCAGGGGTAGAGATCCGAGCTCTATTGTCTAGGTCTGAATGGGCCATATGGGGCTGCAGAATGGCCGGGCCCTGCTGAGCTTTGTTGGGTCCATGGCATTGGCGGTGGTTGGGGGCTCCTGGCCCTTTGAAGCTATGGAGGGGGGAGGAGGAGGAGGGGGCGAGGAGGAGGAGGAGGGCGGGGGTCTTCACTCCCGATCTACTCCCCTTTGACCAATACCTGGCAGCAAGAGGGGTGGGCACGCAGGGGCTCTTTAAGCCGGAGGGGCGGGGCAGCTTTCAGGATGGCCCCAAAGGCTTTGAAATCCGCCCCACCGGTGGAGGTCGGAGAGGAGAAGCGCTGCAGCTTCTGCCTGGGCTGGGGCGTCTGGATTCACTTCTCACCACTTCGGGATTCTTTGGGCTCTGCATCTTTGACCTCTGGCTGGTCCCTTTTTTCAGCCAGCTGCACACCTTGACTTCAACTTATAGACAGAGCGGATATATTCTGCATCCTTTCCTCACATCTCAGTTTGCACCTGGATTCTTGGACTCTGACTTGGATGCACCACGTCTAACTTTCGAAAAAGAATTAGCTGCTGGCCAGCTGGTTCATCAGATCATCTCAGCTTTTTTTTCCTCCTCCAGCTTTCTCTATTTCCCCCCCTTCTTCACCCCTGGGCCTGACTGACCGGACTGTGAGTGTTACTAAAGTTGGCTTCCATTTAGGGGTCTCTCTGTGGTGGCAACATCCTTTGAGTGGCTGCAAGAGCTGAAGGGAAGAGAGAATTCTGATTTGGGGAAGAAGACCTAGGAAGGTTTTAGGGGCTGGGTTTCTTTTGACTGTCTGAACTTCTGCTAGCGTCAGTTTATCTACACCTGGGTTCCTACCTTTGTAACTTGTCTTCGGATTAAAAGCAATAACTCTACTTCCTGGACATTTTTGGGTTTAAGCACCAGCCTTTTGGAAACAATTTTTTTTAAAAAAAGCAAGTTCACCATGGCTGGGCACTTGGGCAGAGAGTTAGATCGCCCATATCCTTTCCCTGTCCAAGGGCTTCACCTTGGCAACATCCCTGCTGTTGTTCACCATGAAGCTAGTGGAGGCTTCTTGCCTGAAGCCTTCAGTGGGGCAGCCCCTGGGCAGGGATTTGGGTTCAGGCCCGACTATGGGCCTCCAGGAGGGATGCTCGAGTCCCACCCTGGCGGAGGAGAAGCTCCCCGGACTTGGTACCCCTTCTCTGCTGGAGGAGAAGCCTGGAGTCACCATCCCGGGGTGATGATGGGGGCTTATGGGGTCACTCAGCCCGGGGAAGCCGCTTTCCAAGGCCCAAAGCCTGACATCAAAGTGGAGCCTGACTTTGACCAGCCGGGGCCCTCCTATGTGCACACCTGGACAGGTGGCTGCCTTGTGCCGGCCCCCTCGGCCTGCATTGCGCCGGGAGATAGCAGTGGAGCTCCTTCACCCGGTGAAGAACCCCAGCGCTCCAGCAGCCCCGCTAGCCAGGATGACGACCTGGGCAGCCTGACTGGCAGCGAGGAGACCAGTCCCCAGAGTAACGGTAGCAGCCCAGGTGGGCAGGCAGCCTCTGGAGAAGCCAAGGAGGACGGCAGCGGAGGCAGCGGAGATGAGGTAAGGATGCTGTTGTGAGTCTGGGAACCCCAGGGGGGTGAGTTAGGGACATAAGAAACTGCCTTCTGCAGAGTCCAGCCCATTGGCCCATCTAGTTCAGTATTACCTACACAGGCTGGCAGCCGCTTTCCACAGGATTTTGGATTCCCAGCCCTACAGACGGATGGTGAGAGAGTGTAAGAATTAGTGAAAGGGAAAATATATGGAGAGTAAAATAGAAAAAAAAATCCTTCAGTAGCACCTTAAAGACCAACTAAGTTTTTATTTTGGTATGAGCTTTCGTGTGCATGCACACTTCTTCAGATACACGAAAGCTCATACCAAAATAAAAGCTTAGTTGGTCTTTAAGGTGCTACTGAAGGATTTTTTTTTTTCTATTTTGCTTCGACTCAGACCAACACGGCTACCTACCTGTAACTAGTATATGGAGAGTGTTAGAGAAACAAGTAAATGGTGCAATGGACATTTCTATTAGTTTCCACAGTGCTAGCTAGGATTGTCCTGTCTTGTCAACTTAATTGGGTGCCCCATAATTATTGCATGAAATAGGAAGTGAATATCTATGTGTGTTTTCAGCATGCCGCAGGTCTTAAAGCAAAGGGTGGTCTGTCTGCGGGAGAGGAAAACCGGGACATGGTTAAAACCAGAGAGTCTGCATTCGTATCAGTCTTAAAACGCAACGTGATTGGTGGCAACTACCAGGAATAAACTTGGAAATGAGATTTCAGTGACCCAGGGTTGTGGAGGGATCTGAACTGTTATGATTCAAGTCTAAAAAAAACCTTCAGCCTCTGGTTGACCATTTTCTACTTCAAGCTATGTTGTGGTTGGGCTATACTTAATTGCATACATGAGACACGACGGTGACATGTTCTGTATGTAACTCCCACAGGGTTGCAAGGTTAGATGATGATGTTTCTGGGCAGGTTTGAACCCCAGTACTTTCTCTTCAGAATGCAAGCTCTGTATGGGGAGGTTCTGCCTAGCTCTCATGGCTAATAGCTGCATCTGTTTATATTCCCACCTTCATCTCCAAGACGCTCCCCCTTCTCATTTAATCTTCACAACAACCCGGCGAGGTAGGTTAGGCTGAGAGGCAGTGATTTGAACTCTCCTTTTCCCCAGGTCGCGGGCCAACACACTAACAACCAAGCCAAACCGCTAGGAGAGATTAGAAGCATCTTGATAACAATGCAGCAATTAGTGTGGCATGATTTATTCTCGACAAACCCATGCTGGCTCCTGCTAGGTTTATCACTTTTTTGATTGAGTTACGGTATTAGCTTAGCAGATTGTGAGGAATGCTGCGTGATGCAATTTATCTTGATTTCAGCGAAGCAGTTGACAAAAAGGTTTTGTTAGCAAACTGTTAAGCATGATCTAGACTAGAGGACATTAACTGTTTAGTGGATTCACAAATGATTGGGAAACTGTCCTCATATAAACTTGGAAGAGCAAAATGTGTGTGGGGGGGGAGGTT
Organism: Zootoca vivipara; assembly: GCF_963506605.1. Classification (NCBI taxonomy): domain Eukaryota; kingdom Metazoa; phylum Chordata; class Lepidosauria; order Squamata; family Lacertidae; genus Zootoca; species Zootoca vivipara. The sequence goes on from NC_083277.1 coordinate 14,609,389, forward strand.
TCATTTGGGGCAATGAGTCCTGGACCTGATATACTGTACTTTTATGTTCTTATCAGTGGCTACAGTACTTGGAAGAAGGGATAGAGGGAATCTTTATCACAGTTTGCAGATGGCACAAAGCTGAGGAGGATAACCAAAACCTCAGAAGACACAGGCATACAGTTTACACAATGGAAAACGGGTTGGAAAGAAAATTCTTCAGCGGCAAATGCAGAGTTCCAAACTTTTTTTGGGGGGGGGGAGACAAACAGGATTGAGCTGAGGACAGGGTGTGTACCTGGTTTGACAGTAGTAACAAAACTATCTCTGGGTGTGTATCTGAAGAAGTGTTCATGCACACGAAAGCTCATACCAAAATATAAACTTAGTTGGTCTTTAAGGTGCTACTGAAGGAATTTTTTTATTTTGCTTCGACTCAGACCAACACGGCTACCTACCTGTATCTCTGGGTGGGGCATGCTTCAGATAGCCTGAAGAGCAAAAACTTGTTCTCGGCTGCCCCAGAGGGAGACAACAAGGACCTATCTATAGGCTTTATAGAAGGGATATTTTCCTTGAGTGTTAATGGATTGTTAGTTCAGCAGTTACCTAGAGGAGTAATGAGCTCTCCCGCACTGGTGGCCTCCAAGCAGAGACAGCCCTTATATTGTGATGTTATATTCTGCTTCTCAATTTCCAGTACCTTAAAGGTAAAGGTAAAGGGACCCCTGACCATTAGGTCCAGTCGTGACCGACTCTGGGGTTGCGCGCTCATCTCGCATTATTGGCCGAGGGAGCCGGCGTATAGCTTCCAGGTCATGTGGCCAGCATGACAAAGCCGCTTCTGGCGAACCAGAGCAGCACACGGAAACGCCGTTTACCTTCCCGCTGTAGCGGTCCCTATTTATCTACTTGCATTTTGACGTGCTTTCGAACTGCTAGGTTGGCAGGAGCTGGGACCAAGCAACGGGAGCTCACCCCGTCACAGGGATTCGAACCGCCGACCTTCTGATCAGCAAGCCCTAGGCTCTGTGGTTTAAACAAGATGAGTTATGTCATGAGGCCCCCTTCAGTTTTCGGAACCTGCCCTCATTCCATGGCTTATAGGGATACTTACTGCTGGCCTCGGAGTTGCCTGGAGGAATTCCTTAGGATATTTATTTATTTCAAGGACACGGTCTGAAAACTTAGCGCCAGAGTCCACTGAAGACTTTGCATATCGAGATAGTTAATTCTATCGCATCATCTCTGCAAGCTTCTCTCCTTAATATTGGCTTGTGCAAAAGCAATCAATGTTGCTGGCGGTATTTCCGCCTGTGTTGAAAATGGAAAGTTGGTGCGACCCAGGGGCATTGATTATTGATCAAGCTCTCCAAGCTCAAGATCTTGCCTATTGAAAACCTTACAGCCCACAGCCAGATGGCACATACCTTTTATTTTTGGGGGGCAGGTGACTGCATGGCCATTCCTATATATTCTCTGTATAAATGAGAAACTGTAGGTGGGAGGAACTGTGTTTGTTTTAGTGCAAGAGGTTGTTTTTCTCCTCATCTTGTCTGCCCCATAGCTCATATTTGTGGTGTTGGGGTGGCTTTCCTAAGTCTCCAAGCTAGGGACTACCGGTAAGCAGAAGTGGATTCTGCTTAGTCCCTAGTCAAGTCACCCAGCACAACTGATTGGCAGTGGGGTTAAAACCTATAGAGAGCAATGCTGGATACTTGTCGTCCAAATGTTTTCCACTTTAAATGTCCCATCAGATGGGATCTGGGCTCTCCCAACATGTCCCCCTAACTTACTCTCTGCGTGTGTGTGCAGTGCCATTTCTGACACTTTCTGAAGTTGCTTTTGAATCGAATCAAGGTCAAAGAATCATTTAGGGTCTAGTACAAATGGTTTCTCTCTCTCTCTCTCTCTCTCTCTCTCTCTCTCTCTCTCTCTCTCTCTCCTCTGTCTCTCTTCCTCTCACATGACACCACAATCCCATATCATACATAAAATCTCATGATTCGCAGAGTTAAATTTCTGCTGTGAGCTCTGAAATTGCGTTTTCTTCATAAATCGCACCATGGCTTACAACAGGCATCCCCAAACTTCGGCCCTCCAGATGTTTTAGACTACAATTCCCATCTTCCCTGACCACTGGTCCTGTTAGCTAGGGATCATGGGAGTTGTAGGCCAAAACATCTGGAGGGCCGCAATTTGGGGATGCCTGGCTTACAATGAGCCTTTTCAGTCATTCCCCTAAGTCTTCCCCCCTTTTTATCAGTTTTGTTTAATATAACATTCAGTCCAAAGAAGAGTCCTGCAAAATTGGATCTCTAGTTTGATCATTAACTTTTGGTTGATCCCAATAAAGGCATTTGTCCTGTTTTTTGAGAGAGTGGGGTTGTCGTTTTTTAATTAATTACATGATCAGGAAACAATAGAGTCACCCTGACTGTACTCATTCAAGCCTGATTGGACAAGTCTATAAATTATAATGCAAGAACAAGTACATATGTTAAAGAACCATCTGTGATCAAAGTTCTCTGGCTGAAGGATTTTTGAAGTTGTTGTAATATAATGCATGCAAAAACAGAATGTTTAAAAACCAATCTCATCAGAGGGTCATTTCCATTTGTAAGGTGAAACAAGGCATTAGAAGCCATTAGTTAGAAGTGGCCTCCTTAAGGTAGGCTATTAAATCCATCCTCTTCCCCCTTCTTCTTTAATGCCAGCAAAAGTCATGTTAGTTCCTGGAATATACTTCCTGGGGTTTTCCAAGTAAACCAGCAGTGTGTTTTCTCCCCAGGTTATACCTTTGCTTTTGTTGGGCTTTGACCGGCCTTTCGGCCAAAAACACCATGCAGATTAGGGCCAGTTTTGTGCATGCCTCCCTTTCCAACTGTGTGGCACTGTGAACCCTTCTGAACACCGATTTTATTGCCCTTCTCAACTTGTCCCATGGTCACGGCATGCAAAGTAGAGGAAGGGATGCAAAGCCGTTCTGTGTGCCCTGTGCTGTCGGCGTTCTTCCCATCAGACTGAGCCGTATTTGTCTGTTTAGATTCCTTAAAATTCTAACTGAGCAATATAGCTGCAAACCCCTTTTTATTAGCATTATAAGGAGACTAATTCACTTTAAATCTCCCCCAACACCGGCCTTTTTTTTCTTTTCTTTTTTAACGAGCTAGCTTTCCAAACTCAATTCCTCTGGCAAGTTTGCACCTGATGACTGACTGACAAAAAACCCGTATGGCTTAACAATTCTTGCCCCATAGCAGAAAGCCTGCAGTTATTGATGAATGTTCCCTTGCCAAAACCTCTTTCAGCTTCTGCTGCAGTCACTAGAGACGTGCAAAAATCTGTACTGTACTGCTCTACACACTTCACTGACAACTAACTGCAGAGTTTTTGTGTGTGTGTGCAAATCTCATTATTAAATAAATGGAATAGTTCATTGTTTTTCTAAAGTGGACTTGGCTCTCTCTCCCCCCCCCCGATGCAACATTTCAGAAGGCTGTCTGATTTTGTATTGATAGCCAGACATGGTAGGTTGGAGTGTGAAAGAACCAGACATTTCTCTCCTACATTAGGATGCAGTGGTTAAACTGGGACACGAGAGGCTAGGGTTCAAATTCCCACTTGGATATTAAGCTCACTGAGTAATCTTTGGCCAGTTGCTGTCACTTAGCCTATCCTACCTCGCAGGGTTGTTGTAAGGATGAAACAAGGAGGGTGGGGGAGAACCATGTATACCACAACAATCTCTTTGGATGAAAGGTAAAGGTAAAAGGACCCCTGACCATTAGGTCCGGTTGCGGATGACTCTGGGGTTGCAGCGCTCATCTCGCTTTACTGGCTGAGGGAGCCGGTGTCCAGCTTCCAGGTCATGTGGCCAGCATGACAAAGCCGCTTCTGGCGAACCAGAGCAGCGCAGAGAAATGCCGTTTACCTTCCCGCCGGAGCGGTCCCTATTTATCTACCTGCACTTTGACGTGCTTTCGAACTGCTGGGTTGGCAGGAGCAGGGACCATGCAACGGGAGCTCACCCCATCGCAGGGATTCGAACTGCCAACCTTTTGATCGGCAAGCCCTAGGCTCTGTGGTTTAACCCACAGCGCCACCCATTACAGGTAGATAGCCGTGTTGGTCTGAGTCGAAACAAAATAAAAAATTTCTTCAGTAGCACCTTAAAGACCAACTAAGTTTTTATTTTGGTATGAGCTTTCGTGTGCATGCACACTTCATCAGATACCCGTGTCCCGCTTTGGAGGAAAGGTGGGATATAAATGTGAAAAAAGATAATACCAGTGGCACTGGCTCCCATTGCCCCCCAAATCAATATCATTGTTTTATCATGGTGGGTTTGACCCCCCCCCCCAACACAAGCATTCCCCACTCCCGGTCATTATATGCACAGGGCACTGTACAGGGCCGGATTTAGGCTTGATGAGGCCCTAAGCTACTGAAGGTAGTGGGGCCCTTTATATGTCCAGCTGTCTTTTGTCAACAACAAATTGTCACTGTTTTTTGTGTTGAATATAGGCTATATGGCCAATTATCGACCTAATAGGTATCTAAAGCCATTTACACATAACAAAATATGTATTTTATCAAAGCAATTGTTGAAAAGTCCATGCAGAATGTAGGCACCCTACATATAGAAATGAGCAAACCAGTGATATTTTAGGGAGCCGGCTAGCAGGTGGGGCCCATCACTTAAATCATAGGAGCCTATACAACACAAACCACTGTTGCTGTATGCTTTTATTTGTTTTTTATCCTTATATTTTGCAAATGTGCATCCAGTTGTTGTTTTCTTTAAAAAATTTGGGGCCCCCAAGAGAGTGGGGGGGCCTAATCTATAGCTTGTTTAGCTTATACATAAATCTGGCACTAGCATCTATTATAGGAAAGCACAAAGCTCTCCCAAGTTCTAGTCTAATTGCACAGAGGCCCATAATTCTGTTCTGGACAATAGGGACACAAGGATTCAAGTTTCCATAAAAGCCCTCAAGGGTTATCTACTATTCCTGTCCTCTATTCTCCCCCATCATGGTAATGGTGTAACAACCTGAGTTGCCAGAATGCAGTACTTGGACGCTGTCTTTTGATTTCCAGTTTCGGCCGAAAGACAAACCAATCACGGGATTTTATTACTGATATTCCAAGCACATTCCAGGGGGAAATAATGTCAAAAAGAAAGGGGCCACCTGCCCAACTAGAAGAGGCTTGGTTAGAATCTCTTTTCAAATGCGAAGGGCTGTATGAGATAGCTACCTTGCCCAGGAAGCAGGTGAGGGGATCAAATTGTAGGCAAACAGGCTTTTGCCTATCAAGGATAAAAGATGTCTTGACTAGTTCTTTTTAATGCAACTGCAGCCCTTGCCACTTTGGGAAATCCCCCTCCCCATCTTTCCCCTGAGGCACTGCAGTAGTGTCCGGAATCTATCCACTTCTGCATTTTGGAGAGCACGCCCCGCCCCTCCTTGCAGTTCCCTCCTTGCTGTTCGTGTATGGAGGTAGATAAGGAACTGGAAAGGATGAAGATGGAATCAAATCATATTCTTAAGGGCTGCTTTGGCTAAAGGCAATGATGCAGCTAGGTGACTTTTAATCCTTGACAATGATCTTGAGAGAGACTTTATTTAGATGACCGTATGCCAGGCATCCCCAAACTGCGGCCCTTCAGTTGTTTTGGCCTACAACTCCCATGATCCCTAGCTAACAGGACCAGTGGTTGGGGAAGATGGGAATTGTAGTCCAAAACATCTGGAGGGCCAAAGTTGGGGGTGCCTGCCGTATGCATTAACTGCCAACCTAGCAGTTCTAAAGCACGTCAAAGTGCAAGTAGATAAATAAGTATTCCTCCGGCGGGAAGGTAAACGGCATTTCCATGCGCTGCTCTGGCTTCTCCAGAATCAGCTTAGTCATGCTGGCCACATGACTTGGAAAAACTGTCTGCGGACAAACGCTGGCTCCCTCGGCCTGTAAAGCGAGATGAGCGCCGCAACCCCAGAGTCGTTTGCGACTGGTCTTAACTGTCAGTGGTCCCTTTACCTTTAGGCATTAATTACTTCAGTTGGGGGGGGGCACACAATTTCTCTTCCTCTCCATTCTGTGCTTTGCACCTGCTTCTACGTTCCAGAAACATTAAGAGCAAAAACCAAGCAGAAAAAGTTTTTCAGTCCTGATTATTATTATTTTTAAGGGCTCTAGGCACTTTCCATTTTGCATTTGAAATTCTCTTCATTCAATGGTGCTTTGAATTTAAAGCCAGCTTTCTCCTACCCTAATGCTTGGGGAATAAACATCGTTCTATCCCGTAGAAAATGCCGTTTTTAAAGTAAAAATAATAAAAATGACATCTGTAATCATGTGCATGCCTCCCGACTATAGGAAAGGATGTTATTGCTGTGTGAGGCTACAGCAGGCATCCCCAAACTTCGGCCCTCCAGATGTTTTGAACTACAATTCCCATCATCCCTAACCACTGGTCCTGTTAGCTAGGGATCATGGGAGTTGTAGGCCAAAACATCTGGAGGGCCGAAGTTTGGGATGCCTGGGCTACAGGCTTCCTGGGAGCCCAGATGTGTGTGGGAACTGGCAGCGGTTGCCTAATAGTGAGAAAATGCACTCTGTATGTGCTCAGAGGTGTTTTACTGGCGTTACTGGGTAGGCCTATACCTAAATTCTCCTAACTTGGGAGAGGTCATGGTCAGCCGTGCAGGATATTTGGGTTTAAATCCTGAAACAAGTATGGAAAAAAGGGGAAATTGGCCTTGAGTGTGGACCTTCCTGGTAGTGGCACCCCGCTTGTGGAACCCCCCCCCAAAAGAGGCCTGCCTGGCACCTTCTTTGAATTGTAACCCACTGTTCACATGTTAAGTCATGCTGTGAAACTGGGCTTATCTCCCTGCTGACCGTTTTTATTGCATTTCCATGAATGGATTATATATCCACATAGAGAACAAGGTTGTTTGGCAGCTGTATCAATGGCATCAATAGCCATTTCTCGCCGAACTTTTTCACACTCCTGAAATTCAGAGACGCTTTGAACGCCAACCGGCTTTCAAAAAGAGGAATAGTCTTCAGGCCAGAAATAGCGGTGGCAACCTTATGTTGGGGGCAGTTCAAATAACTGTATTGGAGGCACAGTTGACTTGTTATGCTAAAATCCTCTCCTGTGATCTCCAGGAGATCTGAGGGCCTTTGCAGCTTTGGGGCTGTTGTTTGGCCAGCCTGCTCCAGAGATGATTTCATACCTGCACCGAATAAATATAGAGAAAAATGCGAAAGGGGCAATTCAGGTTTCTAGAAGTGTTGCGTAACAGGCATTCTTTATTGGGTGCAAAAGATCTTATCTGCAAGATGAGCCAAACCCTACCCAGAGGTATCTGCACTTGGGTCCAGTCAATATCTGTTCGCTTGCCCAAAGATCAATTGGAGTGGGATGGGCGGGGAACACAAAAGACCCTTTTTATCTACTGTTGCTCTTTCTGAAGGGAGGAAGGCAACAGCACCTTTTCTAGCAGAAGGCAAAGCTGTCAGAAGGCAAAAGCGTTCACTGAAAATGCTGCCAGAGTGGGGAGCGGTAATGGGGGGAGGGAGGACCCCCAGCTCATCTTTCAGGCTGTTTACCCTGCTGTGCTGATCAAGCTAGAGCTTTTAAGCTGGTTTTTCACTCTTTCCCCCCTACCCTAGGTTTTTTTTGGGGGGGGGTTGGAGCGGGGAGAGCGGCAGATGGCTCTACTGCTACCTCTCAGGTTCCAAAAACCTGTCTTGTATTTAAAAAACGAGAAAGTTGGGTGGGAAGGAAATGGTGTTCCGTGCCTCCAACCACAATTGCTATTACTAGAGGGACGCAGGTGGCGCTGTGGGTTAAACCACAGAGCCTAGGGCTTGCTGATCAGAAGGTCGGCGGTTTGAATCCCTGCGACGGGGTGAGCTCCCGTTGCTCGGTCCCAGCTCCTGCCAGCCTAGCAGTTCGAAAGCATGTTAAAGTGCAAGTAGATAAATAGGTACAGCAGGAAGGTAAATGGCATTTCCGTGTGCTGCTCTGGTTTGCCAGAAGCGGCTTTGTCATGCTGGCCACATGACCTGGAAGCTATACACCGGCTCCCTCGGCCAATAATGCGAGATGAGTGCCGCAACCCCAGAGTTGGTCACGACTGGACCTAATGGTCAGGGGTCCCTTTACCTTTTACTTGTTCTTAATACACATTCATTCCATAGTTACAATACTGTACATCTTTGTCCACTGCCATAATATCACAGAGCGATCGCGCCAATCCTCATCACTGTCCTGTTGGCTCGACAAATACCCTCAAAAGGAACAGGAACGATCTGATTTACTGTCCTTGCGCTGGACTTTTGCTGTATCTCCCCAGTCTTTCTTGATCCATCTTTGTGTTAAAAACAAACAAACTGGCTTTGGCCACATTCGCCCCACACATTTAAAGCTCTACGACAGCGCTTTAATAAAGACTAATGGCTTCCCCCAAAGGATCCTGGGAGCTGTTGTTTGTTATGGGTGCTGAGAGTTGTGTCAGAAGACCCCCACCCCCATTCCCCCTCACAGAACTACATTTCCCAGCTTTCCCTGGAAAGAGGGATTGATTGTTAAACCACTCTGGGAATTGTAGCTTTGTGAGGGGAATTGGGGGGGGGGTGTATGTCGTCTAACAACTCTCAGCATCCTTAACAACATCCTTACAGCTGCCATAATTCTTGGAGGGAAGCCATAGCTGTTTAAGTGGTATCATAGCACTTCTGAGTGTAGTGGTCTTAGACCAGGCATAGGCAAACTCGGCCCGTCAGCTGTTTTGAAGCTACAATTCCCATCACCCCTGACCACTGGTCCTGTTAGCTAGGGATGATGGGAGCTGTAGTCCCAAAACATCTGGAGGGCCGAGTTTGCCTATGCCTGTCTTAGACACTCCAGGTCTTTTGACAATGGAAGAACTCCCAGCCCTTAATTGTGTGGTTGATTGGCACCAAGGAAGAGGGTTCCTTCAACCAATCTGGGGTAGCCAATATGGGACCCTCCAGATGGACTACAGCTCCCATCATCCCTGGTCATGATCTGGCTGGGTTGATAGGAGCTGAGTCCACAACACATGGGAGTATACCAGGGGTGGCAGGATGGGGGGAGTTCACTGTTGAATAGCGGAAGGCTGAAACAGCACCCAGAGCAACCAATTTGCTAAAACGTGAGTCAAAGAATGGTGCGTAGCCTGCTACATGTCTTTGAGGTCTTGCTAATCTCCTTTGCTTCTTGTAATCTCTCTGTGGGCTGTTGAGGGGTGAAAGAGAGCAGAGCAGGAACATTGTGAATTGTGCAGAAAAAGTGAAGTGATGCTCTTTCTACTTTGTGCAGGGCTTTGTGAACCTCAGTCCTTATTTTGGGGTACTTCAAGTTCAGGCTAAAAAGAGGTACCGGTACCAGCAATGAGAATTCGGGCAGTGCTTGCTTTGAGACACACACACACAGAGAGAGAGAGAGACAGAGAGAGAGAGAGCTCTCCAATTAAAAAATTAGATGTTCTGCCTGCCCTAGAATCCTTTCTCTTTAATGCTAAAGTGTGTGGGTACAAACCCAAGTAGCTGATGATGAATAAAAGGCTCTTGGCACATATTTAGGCACTATTCTCAATTATTTCTGCACAGATTCCAGTGTGTCTTCTGCTTGCGGTGAACCCAGCTCAGTACAGTGGTACCTCGGTTTACAAACACAATTGGTTCCGGAGGTCTGTACTTAATCTGAAGCGTACTTAACCTGAAGCGCGAACTTTCCCATGGAAAGTGGATTAATCCGTTCCAGACAGGTCCGTGGAGTACTCAAACTGAAAATACTTAAACCGAGGCGTACTTAAACCGAGGTATGACTGTAGCTGCGTGTTTTTTCAGCAGTTGTTGGGTAATGGTGGTCCCTGAACCATGAGGTCATAAGACCTCTGGGTATAGGGCAGTATAGAAATAATAATAATAAATATAAATATAAATATAATTAACAATTCTGTCAAGCAACTAGGGGGCATATTCAGAGTCTCTTCAGATTCATCGTTTTCAGTCAAATTTCTTTTAAAGTGAAAACTACAGCAACTAGAATAAGCATTTTCTACTTAAAACTGAGTTAACTGCTGGTGGCATACTGTACTGAAAGTTTAGGAGAAATCCTAGACGTGCTCCTTGCTTTTCTGTAGCACTTCCTAAACCTCCGGGGGGGGGGGGGTAAACTCAAACCATGTATGGAGGTCCTGGGCTGCCCTGACAACAAGACCCCCCTATTGCTGATGTGGTCCAAAGGAAAGGAAATCAATATATTTGGCACCAGCTTGGCTTCAGGAGGTGCCAGGCATGCCCAGGCATGATAGGGCAAAGGGTAGGCAATAAATAAATGAAAAACAACATGGCAGTGCATTGCTTTTTCTTTTCCTATTTTCCTATTTTCTAGAGGGGCTTTTCTCCCCCCCCCCTTTTATGCTTTATTGGTTGAAAACTTTATAGCAGAAATATGCAATAGATGTTATAGGCAAAATAAGAAATACAAAACAAGCAATTATTCATTCTTTAACTAATACAGTGGTACCTCCGGTTACGAACGGAATCTGTTCTGGAGGCCTGGCTGTATCCTGAAAATATTGTAACTGGAGGACCGCTTCTGCGCATGTGTGTGGCGCTGCAGAACGCTTCTGCGCATCCGCAAAGCGGCAAACCCACTTCCAGGTTTGCCGCGGCCGTAACCCAAAGATTCCATAACCTAGAGGTTACGCAACACGAGGTACCATTGTACTTGCTTGGTACGTCCATTTGTGATTAAATTGGACAAGACCTCCGATCTTCCCCTTGCGTTCTCGAATTAAGTTCCTTAAAATACGCACTTAAAGCTTTACTTTCTCTGTGCTATTCGACTTACTATAAATTTAATTTTATAAAATCATCCTACATACACACCGAAGCTCAATCAAGTCTTGCCAATGGACAGTGTTCTTTTACATATACTCTGTATATATCCCACTCTCTGATAAATTTTTCATCTGTAGTGTCTCTTAACCTTGCTGATAATCTCATCAGCTCAGCGTACTCTCTTATTTCTTATATCTAATTTAGATGGAATATCCTCTCCCTTCCAGCCTTTTGCTATTAGAATTCTGGCAGCAACTGTTACAAACATTGGCAGTGCACTGCAGTTGATAACAACAAGCAGAAAATCTCCACCAAGACCCTCAGCAGTTTTCAAGTGGTCTATGAGGAAGAAAGTTTGGGAGACCCTATCTTACCAGATGTTGGGTTCCCCTGAATTTTCCAGTTCTTAGTTAAGCTTGAAGCATCTCAGGTGGTTCTGTGGCTCCTAGGGCTGCTTCAAGGCATTGGTTGCCTGAGGTCTTACAGCAAATTTTCACCTTGATGTGTGGGGTAAAGGTAAAGGTAAAGGGCCCCCTGACCATCAGGTCCAGTCGTGTCCGACTCTGGGGTTGCAGCGCTTATCTTGCTCTATAGGCCGAGGGAGCCAGCGTTTGTCCGCAGACAGCTTCCGGGTCATGTGGCCAGCATGACAAAGCCACTTCTGGCGAACCAGAGCAGCGCACGGAAACGCCGTTTACCTTCCCGCCGGAGTGGTACCTATTTATCTACTTGCCCTTTGACATGCTTTCGAACTGCTAGGTGGGCAGGAGCTGGGACCGAGCAACGGGAGCTCACCCCATTGCAGGGATTCGAACTGCCGACCTTCTGATCAGCAAGCCCTAGACTCTGTGGTTTAACCCACAGCGCCACCTGGGTTAAACCTGGATCCCATAAACCTGGGTTAAAACCAGGGAGAAGCAGCCTAATATCCAAAGCTGGCCAAGTGATTTGAGCACCCAACTGGGAAAATCTCTCATGCTATCTGATAGTTTTACATTTTCTTATTCTCCATCTTGGAATGGAACCTAGAAGTTTAACTTACTACAGTCTAATTTTTGCACTTCATCTCACACACACACACCCCAAGCTTGCCCCTATTTTGTCCCTATTTTGTTCCATTTTTAGTTGATCAAAGTAACAGAATTACTCAAAAAAGGCACTTTAGAAAACATTTTTTTTTAAAAAAAGAATGGGTTCCTCATTCTCTCCGACTTTTTTTTTTTTTTTTTTTGCTTGGAAGGGATTCTGCTAAAGTTGCGATCAGCTCTGATGGGCCATCAGACAGGGACACATTCAGACAACCATTTGATTCTGGCCCAAGGCTAAGGTGATCAGCCCCTTTAGTTCAAAAACAAAACAACAATGTGTTTGGATTCCCCTGGTATTTGTGAAGGATATGAGCTTGTTTGCTTGTCCTTATCAGAGTCAATGCATCAAACTGTGGAGAAGCTATTTGCTTGACTAGACTGGGAGAAAGATCTAATTGGTGTCTGAACAAAGAGAAAATATGCTAAAAACTAGTACTGCAAGTTTTAAGTAATTAGTCATCCTCTGTGGCAGCAGTATACAAAAAAAATTCTTCCCTGGGGGAACTTTCCCCCACATTGTCACAGCTCCAGCTTATTGCAGACCAGTCCTCAGACACACATTTAGTTCAGTTACTTAATCTGCTGTCCCTGTGGAAAAACTGGTCTGACTGCCAAGAAACGCCGCCATGTGGATTCTGGTATCATCATTGAGAAGTGTCTTAGAAATAAGGTTTATTCATTCAGGTAACCTTGCCCCAAGGCTTTTCAGGCTAGCAGGGCCTGGTAGCTGGTCAGTGTCATTCCCTCTGCACATGTGTGATATGTTTGTATCCAGATGCTCTAAAAACAACAAGGCAGCAATATTCCGCCATTAAGAGCTAAATTAGCTTTGGGGCTGAGAGCCTGGGCTGTTTTGGTAACCAACTTCTGATATGCAATGTACACTTCTAATTCACAGAAAGTCTCTCTCTCTCTCTCTCTCTCTCTCTCTCTCTCTCTCTCTCTCTCTCTCTCTCTGTCACACAGTTGCAATCAAAATTATTCAACCCCCATTGCAAATCAGGTTTGCAATTTGCCGACTTTCAGCTGTTTGCAAGGGGCGAATCAAACAAAAGCAATCAAAATAGCTACCACTACACAATAGCTACTACTACAGTGGTACCTCTGGTTAAGAACTTAATTCGTTCTGGAGGTCCGTTCTTAACCTGAAACTGTTCTTAACCTGAGGTACCACTTTAGCTAATGGGGGCTCCCGCTGCGCGATTTCTGTTCTCATCCTGAAGCAAAATTCTTAACACGAGGTACTATTTCTGGGTTGGCAGAGTCTGTAACCTGAAGCGTCTGTAACCCGAGGTACCACTGTAGTGGTTTCCCCCAAATTATGACTTATGATGCTGGCTTCTCCACTATATATGCAACTATATATGGTCTGTCTGTTGAACAGAGTTGGTGAGAAACTTCTCATGACCTGATGGCGTAGCCCAGTGCTACTGGTGATGCTCGGTGGGCCTCATGAGAATTGTAGGTCAATAGCACGACCACAGGTTCTCCAGCCCTGGCTTAACAGGTCAGAATCTAAGTCTTACTGGTTTCCAGGGGGAATATTGGTGGTTAACTGGTGACCAATGGTTTAGGCTTTGAGGCCCGGGGACCTGAGTGGGAAAGACAGCTACAACCTCTGGCTGTGGAGGTGAGGTGGTGGTGGTGATTTGATGTGTTTTCCCATAAACAAGCCATCCTTGTTCTTGTTCTGTTTACCCAAGCCCATCTTTTCTCCCTTCTTTTCTCCCTAGGTTCCTATTATTACCTCAGAGGAACTGGAAGAGTTTGCCAAGTTGCTCAAGCACAAAAGAATCTCACTGGGCTTTACTCAGGCAGATGTGGGACTGGCCTTGGGTCTGCTGTATGGTGAGTATTTTTCAGTTGTTAATAATAATAATAATAAAATTTATTATTTGTACCCCGACCATCTGGCTGGGTTTCCCCAGCCACTCTGGGCGGCTTCCAACAAAAATACATTAATAATAATAATAATAATATTACAATCTACCCGAGTTTAATACTCTCAAACCTGATAAAGTTCGGGAATGGATCTTTGAAAAAGACGCCTTTTTAGACACCACGAAGATAAAAAATTCTGGGTTTTCCTACTGGTTCCCCCGAGTAAAGGCAGTCAAAATCTGTGCCAACTACCTGGTGGATATCACTGATCCCACCCTTCGGAGAGCTTTCACCATGGCCCAGTTTCAGACATTGCCAACTGCATACCTGACCGGTAGATTTACAAAAATCCCAGCAGAACACCGTTTATGCCCTTGCTCCATGAAAATTAAAGAGGATCTTATACATTACCTCCTCCATTGCCCCATTTACTCAGGCTTTAGAGACGCAATGCTGCAAACTATACCCAACTCTATAATGAATCCTGAAGATAGAGTAAAATTTTTGTTAGTTGATGCTAACCCACGAATTACCCATGTGGTAGCGGTCTTTGTGATGAAGGCCATGAAAGCCAGGGAAAGATTTATGGATGATAAAGCAAAGACCCCTTCATCGTCTGTTTAACTCGTTGCTTGTTTTCCTTCTCTTTCTGTTTTGTGGGATGAAGGTTTTGTTGGGATAGTATGTAATGAATTTTAACATTTTTAATTATTGTTTTTAATTATTGTTGTGTTGATATTTGTGTACAGGCATGGTCCTCACAATAAACGGTTTTGTTGTTGTAATAATAGTACCACAAAGGAGACCTTTAAGGTGTTCAGTGTGGGAATCCAGAAACAACTTGAACCCAATGAACTTATTCCCCTCCTCCAGAAATGGGGGTAGGCAGGTGGAAATGCTTATTGGGCTGGACCAGGCAAACTCAGCTCTTCAGATGTTTTGGGACTACAATTCCCATCATCCCTGACCACTGGTCCTGTTAGCTAGGGATGATGGGCGTTGTAGTCCCAAAACTTCTGGAGGGCTGAGTTTGCCTATGCCTGGGCTGGGTCAATACATATTACTGGCTGAGGCAGAGCAGCAAATTGCATATTTCCTCTGCTTGAAGCCAAGGTGCACATATACTAGTGGCGGGTGGGCTGTTAAAGGAGGGGTTGTGCCTCTGGTGGGCGAAACACCGTGCTCCTTCTGAGATAGTTTTTCCGCCATTTGTCTCTTCCCCACCCCTTGCACTCACCTCTCACCTGCGGCTCTCAGACGCTGTCAGCATGCAACAGCTCAGGCATAGGCAAACTCAGCCCTCCTGATGTTTTGGGACTACAATTCCCATGATACCTGGCTAACAGGACCAGTGGTGAGGGATTGATAGGAGTTATAGTCCCAAAACATCTGGAGGGCTGAGCTTGCCTATGCCTGCAAGAGATGGTTGGATGGCTCCTTCCAGCAACTCCTGCAGCCAAGCTGGTGCCAAACATATTGTTCTGCTCACCTTTGGACCACATCAGTGAGACCAAGAGGGGTGTTTTGTCATCTGGGCAGCCCAGGACCACTAGACACACTTCCCAGGCTTCCCCCTACCCCTGGGTGAAAAAAATAAGGCCTGGGGCTAGTGGTGAAAACTCATAAGAGCAATCATGGTTCCCTCCTTTGGAGGCAACTGAATGGCTGCCTCCAAACTTGGGCTGCCTCCGATCTGAGTCTAGGCTGTGCTTTTCATTCTCATGCAGAGTTATAGTTACTGTTGCGTTGCCCACCTACCTCTGCTTCTAGCGCACTCACTGCATTCCCGTCCCCAAATCTGGTTTCCGCCTGTCTTCTTTTCTCCCTCCTGCAGGGAAGATGTTCAGCCAGACCACGATCTGCCGCTTCGAAGCCTTGCAGCTGAGCTTCAAGAACATGTGCAAACTGAAGCCCCTCCTCCAGCGCTGGCTGGAAGAGGCCGATTCCAACGAGAACTTGCAGGAGGTGAGCTTCCTGGAAAGGGAGTTGAGTGGCATGTCCCTGGGGCCAGGGAGAAGTCTTTTGTCCGGGATGCTAAATTATTATCAATAAACCATTGCTTGCCACACTACCTGGGGCTGCGCAGAGTTGCTTTGGCAACATGGATGGACCTCTGCCCCAAAGAGTTTAGGCTTGTATCCAGCTAAATCGGGGGTCGGCAAGGTTTACCTTGCCTGGGCCTGTTCACTCCAGTGGAGATAAATAATAATAATAACAACAACAATAATAATAATATAATTTATTATTTATACCCCACCCATCTGGCTGGGTTTCCCCAGCCACTCTGGGCGGCTTCCAACAGAAAAATAAAACACAGTAATCTATTAAACATTAAAAGCCTCCCTGAACAGGGCTGCCTTCAGATGTCTTCTAAAAGTCTGGTAGTTGTTTTCCTCTTTGACATCTGTTGGGAGGGCGTTCCACAGGGCGGGCGCCCCCACCAAGAAGGCCCTCTGCCTAGTTCCCTGCAACTTGGCTTCTCACAATGAGGGAACCGCCAGAAGGCCCTCGGTGCTGGACCTCAGTGTCCGGGCAGAATGATGGGGGTGGAGACGCTCCTTCAGGTATACTGGACCGAGGCCATTTAGGGATTTAAAGGTCAGCACCAACACTTTGAATTCTGCTCGGAAACGTACTGGGAGCCAATGTAGATCTTTCAAGACCGGTGTTATGTGGTCTTGGCGGCTGCTCCCAGTCACCAGTCTAGCTGCTGCATTCTGGATTAGTTGTAGTTTCCAAGTCACCTTCAAAGGTACCCCCACATAGAGTGCATTGCAGTAGTCCCTCCGTGGGCCAGATTGCGTGCTTGCGCAAGGGCAGGCCCCTGTGATTTCCTGCATTTGCGTCTGCGCAGTCGTGATTTTTTTAAAGAGAAATTCCCTTATGCTGAATAGGCTTCCTCGCGAGAAAAGGGAAAGCTTGACAGCTATGTCTAAGGGGTGCAGCAGTGGCAGGAGGAAGGAAAAGGAGTGATACTTGCTATGCACTCACAGAAGTTCTTTTCCACATGCAATGATTTGGTCCAGTGCAACTCATTCATTCTAAAATATTATCTTGCCCCAAAGAGATTACAATCCAAAACAGTGATAAGAATGCATTAAATTTTTAAGCCACTCTTCAGTAATAGAAGTGCGAGAAGTGAGGTTACAGGGAACAGGGCAGAGGGCCTTCTCGGTAGTGATGCCCGCCCTGTGGAACGCCCTCCCACCAGATGTCAAGGAAATAAACAACTATCCGACTTTTAGAAGACATCTGGAGGCAGCCCTGTTTAGGGAAGTTTTTAAATATTTGATGTTTTATTGTTCTTTTAATTCTGTTGGGAGCCGTCCAGAGAAGCTGGGGAAACTCAGCCAGATAGGCAGGGGTAATAATAAATTATTATTATGGGAATATCAAGGCGGTATGCAGCATAAAAAACAAATGCCGCAGAACCAATTGCAGATGCTGCTACAGCAACAAAAATACGGGACCAGTAACTTCTAAGGGGAGGGAAAGATGAGTTTATCTAGGGGGCAGGGTGGACAAATGCAGTCTTAAGGCTTCATCATCACGTTTGGTAGTGAAGCTGAAGAGAAAATGTATTCGTTGTATACATATGATTGCATTTCATCTGACCCATCTACTGCAATTATTAAGTTTGCTGATGACACAACCATAATGGGTTTAATTACAGGCGGAGACGAATCTGCGTACAGGGGGGAGGTTCAAAAGGTATCCACATGCTGCTCAGAGAACAATGTGCATCTAAACATTAGCAAGACAAAGGAGAAGTAGGAAGAGGGGAGCTAGCCCCATTGTATAGGGGGGGGCTGTGTGGAGAGAGTCTCTTTAAATACCTTGGAGTCCATCTTAGTGAAGACCTAACTTGGAAGGTCAACACAGCCCAGGTGGTTAGGAAGGCCCAACAGAGACTTCATTTCCTTAGGGTCTTGCAAAAGAACAAGGTTGGACAGAAACTGATGGTTTCCTTCTATCGGTCCACGATAGAAAGTGTGTCTCTCATACAGTGGTACCTCTACTTACAAATTTAATGCGTTCTGAACACACATTCACAAGTCGAAAAAAATTGTAAGTCTATCTAAACCGCATCCAAGATGGCAGACGGAGCTCCGTTCGTAAGTAGAAACATTCGTAAGTAAGAGTTATTCGTAAGCAGGGGTACCACTGTATTGCATTAAGGTGTGGGGTGCTGGTTTGACAGCCATGGACAGAGAGTCCCTACGGAGGGTGGCGAAGACAGCACACGATATCGTGGGCTGTCCCCTGAGTCCGGTAGATGTTATCGCGGGAGACCCTTGCGAGGAACATTCTCAGGGATGACTCGCACCCTGGCCAGCACCTTTTTAATCTCCTGCCCTCGGGCAAGAGATATAGAACCATGATAAGCCACACCAACAGGTTAAAGAACAGTTTCTACCCATGGGCCATGAGGCTGCTGAATGGCAAGGGTCGTATGACAGCACACAGAGTATAACAAGGACTGAGAGATTGGGGGGAGGGGGGGCTCGTTTAATCTCACTGCAAACAAGTGGTACAGCGACAAAGTATTTCTAAAATGGACGAAGGAAAAGTGGATTTGAAGGAGGTGGAGGGGATACCATTTGCACTTCTTGAGGGGGGCAGTTTAATGTTCAAGGCTAAGGAGACTGGGCGTAGTTGTTTACGGGACCTGGATACTTTGAGGGGGTGAAGGTCATGGGCAGAGATCAGGGCCAGATTTAGGTTTGATGAGGCCCTAAGCTACTGAAGGTAAAAGGTAAAGGGACCCCTGACCATTAGGTCCAGTCGTGACCGACTCTGGGGTTGCGTGCTCATCTCGCATTATTGGCCGAGAGAGCCGGCGTATAGCTTCCAGGTCATGTGGCCAGCATGACAAAGCCGCTTCTGGCGAACCAGAGCAGCGCACGGAAATGCCATTTACCTTCCCGCCGTAGCGGTTCCTATTTATCTACTTGCATTTTGATGTGCTTTCGAACTGCTAGGTGGGCAGGAGCTGGGACCGAACAACGGCAGCTCACCCCGTCACAGGGATTCAAACCGCCAACCTTCTGATCAGCAAGCCCTAGGCTCAGTGGTTTAACCACAGGGCCACCTGGGCGCTGGACTGAAGGTAGTGGGGCCCTTTATATGTGCAGCTGTCCTTTGTCAACAACAAATTGTTGCTGTTTTTTTGTGTTGAATATATGCTCTATGGTCATTTATGGACCTCATAGGTATCTAAAGCCATTTGCACATAACAAAATATGTATTTTATACAAATAATTGCTGAAGTGAAATACAGTTAAGAAGAAGTATATTAATAGTGAGATTGGGGGGGGGGCGCCTAAGCTGTAGCTTGTTTAGCTTATACGTAAATCCGGCACAGGCAGAGATACAAGAAGCAAGGATAGGCTTTGGAAAGGAAGGCAGAGAGTCCATGCTAAAGAAGGGAAGCCAGTAACAGACTAGAAAAAGACTATCTGCTTATTATTATTTATTTCATGAAATTTATACGCCGCTTGATTTGAGTGTGTGTGTGTGTGTGTGTGTGTGTGTGTGTGTGTATGTGTGTGTGTGTAATTTTATTATTACAAAATATTAAAAAGTCAAAACAAGAAGAACCCAGTGTTGTGGGCAGAGTGATAGGAGAGCTAAATTATGTTGGCCGAGGAGTTAGAGACCGAGCTGCGACTGTGGCAGGCCAGGGAGGAGGAGGATGAACAGACTATTAACCAGAGCTTTAGCTTATTAGAACAGAGGAAGGATGTGTGTGTGTGTGGAGTTCACAATACTGTGGGAGAAGAAAGGCTACAATTTGGCAAATGTGAGTTTTGTTCGTGGTGTATAAGGGGAGAGGAAATGAATCCAAGGCTGGTCTTGATGCCAAGAGGAGAAAGCTCAGAGGCGATGGCTTGGGAGAATATCGTTCGAACTAGGAAATCTTAACTTCAGATTGTGTATCGTATACCCAGTGCTGGTCCTTCTTAGCAGAAACGCCACCATCCATTCCCCAAGAGAGAAGTGCCATGGGCAATATTTGCAGAAGTACAATCCTTTTAAAGAAAGCAAAGAACACCCTAAGCCTGAGGAGGACGGCAACAACAACTAAAACAGCCCAGTGGGAGCTGAGAACATAAGTTGAGCCATGCGGTGTATATGAGAGGAAAAGAGGGGAAGCATTTCAGAATTTAAAGAGCGAGGAAAGCTTGGTGGGGGCATCTGGGGAAATGGTGGTATATGAAGGGCTTAGAACAGATTGAAGCACGGTGGCCAATTCTGATATTGGAGAGGGGGAGAATAGACCAGAGTAGAATATCAAAGGTAAAAGAGGCTCTGGGGGGGGGTAAAGGGGACCCCTGACCATTAAGTCCAGTCGCAGACGACTCTGGGGTTGCGACGCTCATCTCGCTTTACTGGCCGAGGGAGCTGCCGTACAGCTTCCGGGTCATGACTAAGCCACTTCCGGCGAACCAGACCAACGCCGTTTACCTTCCCGCTTGGAGCGGTACCTATTTCTCTACTTGCACTTTGACGTACTTTCGAACTGCTAGGTGGGCAGGAGCAGGGGCCGAACAACGGGAGCTCACCCCGTCACAGGGATTCAAACCGCTGACCTTCTGATCAGCAAGCCCTAGGCTCTGTGGTTTAACCCACAGCGCCACCCCACGTCCCAAAAGAGGCTCTAGGATTTGCCAAAATGGCTATCGATCAGGGTGGCGTAGCAATGTTGGTTGGTTGGCCAGCCCAGAGGGTGAATATACTTCAGAGTCATTTGACTGTGGCTTACATCGGGAGGGAGTTATCGAGGCTCCCAGCGCCTCCTTGTGGCTCTGTCAGTGAGCGCACACAGGAGGAGAATGGAAGAGTCCACCCAGTCGCTGGTGGGAAAGGTGGGTTGTTGTGGGTCTGGGTTGTGGGTTTGGCAGCGTCACCAAACATGGCTATCCCTTGTGCAGCAGCTGTGCTCCATGGAGTCTGCCATGATCCAGGCCCGGAAACGTAAACGCACCAGCATTGAGAACAGCGTGCGGGGGACCCTCGAGTCTTACTTCCTGCGCTGCCCCAAGCCCAACGTGGACGAGATCGAGCAGATTGCTGATAACCTCAGCCTGGAGAAGGATGTGAGTGACAGCCATCTTTCTTCACCTTCCCAAGCACCTGCTAATAATAATAATAATAATAATAATAATAATAATAATAATAATAATAAAACAGCCACTCCTCAGGCTTACAGTGTCTACAAAGACATAGCTCAAAAGAAAAAAGGACGAGACAAAAAAAACGAGCATAATTCACACCCAAATCGCTGCAGCATTTGGGGTTGTACTGCAAATGGTTTCTGCAAATCTTGGGGCTCTACCACCTGGGGCGAATCTGAACATGCAGAAGTAATTATTGTTTATTGTTTGTTAAAATAATGCCTTTTTTAAAAAAAAAAATATCGCTTCTGCCGTTTATTATTCAACAAGCAAAACGTGTAACACAAGTCCCAGCACTCCCGACTTTAGAATTGGGGACTGAGGCCAAGGAGTGTGGCTTCCCAAGGCCGCCCAGTGTGGGAGGGTATTCCAAGAGACTTGTGTTCCTGTTCTGCAATGGAGAGGTCTTGCAGAACCCTCTGGGGAGACGAGAAATGGCGGCAGGAAGGCAGTGTGGGTCATGACGGAGGAAGTTGCCTTGGCAGTACTTAACCTATATATGTCTTCTTTTCCCCCCTCCCCTTTGCCCACACCCTTCTAGGTTGTCCGCGTCTGGTTCTGCAATCGTCGCCAGAAGGGCAGGCGCAACTTAGGGGCTGGGTCGCGGGATGAATACGATGGGCCGGCCGTACCACCTCCCTACCCTCATGGCGCGCGCCAGGCTCCACCCCCTGGGCTCGGCCCCGCCCACCACCAGCTGGGCCCACCCCACCAGGGCTACAATGGCGCTGCCTTCGCTGCCCTGTACCTGCCCCCGTTCCACGAAGGGGACGCCTTCGTTCCTTCCCCCTCTGGCTCTGCCGTCATGGGCCACCCAATGCATTCGAGCTGAAGAGCACCCCGTTTTTAAATAAGCTTCGCCCTCCTAAGCCTTAGTCGGGAAGGTAGTCCCTCCGGCTTCTTCCCTGCTTTCTAACTAAGGAGCCTTTAAGAAAGGGGCTGTCTAATTTGTGTCTTTTTATTTTTATTTTTATAATTTTAAATCAGCGATGCAGGGCTTGCTTGCGGTATTGCAATTTTGAGGGGAAACGGCCGGGGCACCAATTTTTTTATTGTAACCATGGTTTTAAATTGCCGCTCATCACATTCCCAAGGCGAGAAAATAGTGCCCCCTAGAAGCATCAATGGGGACTTCTTTTTTTAAAAAAAGTTCTAGTTTTAATCTCCATTGTATCTCTACAATTGTAAGCTGGACATAAGCTCTATTCTCTCTCCGCCCCGCCCCCCCCAGACTGAAAGAATCGACAGCAGGCTTTGCCAACCTGCTGCCGTCCAGATGTTTGGACTACCATCAGTCCCAGTCGGCACAGTTGCTGTCTTGGTCTGATGGGACTCGTAGTCCAAAACATCTGGACAGCACCAGGTTGGGGAAGGCTGATCTACAGACTTTAGCAGCCTGAGAAGAATCGTGCTTTTAAGTTCAGCATTTTTAAGTAGCATTCTCCTGTTGAGATCGGTGAGGCTTAGAAGCGCTTTAACAATGGCCTGGCATACAAACAGCAGTTGAGATGCAAAACTTGACACTTTGATTCTGCAGTTGACAACTGGGTGGTTCAGTTTTCCTCCATGCAACGAAAATTCCTGGGGAGAAGGATAATACTTCCTTCTTCGGAAGAACTATACAGAAGTGTACAGTCCAGAGAGCTTTTAGAATGTGGTGTCCTCTTCTGTGTTAACTAGGGCCAGTGGTTAGGTTGTGGCAACCTTTCCAGAATATCTAGGCTAGCAGGTCCCCAGGAAGCTTCAGAATGAGCGGGGGGGGGGGGGGAATCCTTTTAATCTGGAATGTCTCCTGAAATGGGAGTCTCTTTTAGGCCTCCTGTCACACTGTCAAACCTTAAAGTAGATTTCGTTCTAGACGCTGACTTCCTCTCTTGAGCAAAGAATGCAAAGTTAGTTTTGAAACCAAAGTTAGTTTAGAAATTTGTGTGTGCAGGAGACTGATTGGCAAAGATTGGGATACATGAATGCATATCTTTTCCTGGAAATTTAGGATGGTCCTTTTGGTGCTCTAGCAGTTTCCCCCCAACCCTGGGGCACTCCCATCATCCCTGACTATTGGTCATGACGGGGGTTGCACTTCAACATCTTGTGCAGGCCCAAGGTTGGGGAAACCAATGTCTACATCTGCTCTAGAATAGTTGGTGCATAATAATTAAAATATCAGTGCCTTTCCCCAAGGGCATTTGTCCCTTTCTTAGAAATACCTTGCCTTGTTCACAAATTGCGGGAAACGTCTGAAACAAATTCCTTTAAAAGAAAAAAACGCAAGAGGCATAGATTTCCTCTTCACTCCCTTTCCCATTTATTTGCTACTCAGCAAATTTGCTATTGCCTCTAGTATGGGAGAAGCACAGTTGTTGTTGTAGTGGTGTTCTTAAAAATAAATGATCTGTAATAATTTGGCCTCTTTTAAGTTTCGTGATGTACTCTTTGGCACTCTGAACTGTATGCATGCTATTTCTCATAACAGACCCCTATTAAAAAAATTGCCAATCATGCTGTGTGTGTGCGCGTCATTTTCAAAACCAGGAGCACATGGACTCCTACCAAGTTGGTACACAAACAAGTTTAGTCATCCTTGTACCCCCCATTGCATTCTGACTTTGTCTTCCTACTCGAACTGCCATCTAATTTTCTCCTCTGAACAGGCAGAGGAAGAGGGTGGCCTTATAGAAA
This sequence comes from Zootoca vivipara, assembly GCF_963506605.1. Classification (NCBI taxonomy): domain Eukaryota; kingdom Metazoa; phylum Chordata; class Lepidosauria; order Squamata; family Lacertidae; genus Zootoca; species Zootoca vivipara. The sequence continues at coordinate 14,633,084 of NC_083277.1, forward strand.
TACATTTATTAGCTAGAAATCCCCCAGTGTAAACATCAACTGTTATGAAATTAGAGACACCAACTTTTGCAGTTTGGGTTTATTTCAATTACTGTGATCACGCCTGGTGCAAAAAGGAGGAGAGGTGCCCTAGCGGATGAAAAGGACAAATCCTTCCATCTACAGAGAATAAAGCAAACTGGCAGAACACGCTTGCAGGAATAAACCCCCTCCTCCCTAAACTACAGGAGTCTTTGGTTATGTTGCAGAAAGTTCACTGCGTTAGCTTATTTTCGATTCAGCGTTTCAAAAGGCAGATTCCTTGGCGAGTACATTGCTAGCCTTTGGTCCCACTAGTGGTGGCAGAAGCAAGTGTGCGGTCTCTGTGGCTGACTAGCAACATGAGGCACCGTCCCTGTTTTTACAGAGCCTTTGCAACTTCCCTGAATCCCATCGCTCTGCTTCTGGCACAGTGCTGTGTGCCCCATTCCATCCTTGGCTTGGTAAAGGGGGCCTGCTTATAGCTCAGAACTTGGGAGTAATGGCTCTCAAGAGATGGGAGCCCACACCTTCCCAAAGGGCACAGCTGGGCTGTGATTTCCTTGGGGGCTTTCACCATTTTCAGTGGTGCTTGGGGAAACCAAGGGCTTTGCTACAGCTCTGGCTTTTTGCTGCAGGCACATAACACTTCTTCCATGCATTATTTGTGTGTGCCTATGAAAGTGTGCAAATGCTTGTGCCCCTGTTGCTGGCACCGGATTCTGTCCCTACACTAGAAACGGGAATGACCGAATACTATTGAATTGTGTAAAAAATAAAACATCTGCTTAGTCTCGTCCCTTAGGAAAACCCACAACGCCTAACAAATTTGTTGAGGCATAAGCTGCTCCGGACTAGAGACGCTCTGTTAGAAAAATAATAGTTCAGGGACTGCAGTATGAGTCACACTGTTCTTGCTGTGACTATATGTGGGCTGCTTATCGGAATGACACAGAGACACCGCTCACTCTTTGTGCCTCAAAGCTTTTGGCCCTACTATTTGTCAAACATTATACATGCGCACCCATGTTTGTTTGTGTGTATGCATACAGTGGCCGGGTTCTCACGTAACACCAATCTGTTGTTTGTTTAACAAACCATTGCTTGTTTCTCCAGTTTGTTTTGTTTCCCCGCTACTACCTCATGCCTTTGTAATTTGGCAAGCATCTGCAGCGCTCATGAAAGGTCCTACACCGTAGTTGAAGCAAGCCATGGTTTGTATGCCAGCAACAAACTAGGACTTCGGACCAAACCATAAACTGCTGGTTCACGCATATACTGTAATACTAAACCATGGTTTAATAACTCTTGCTTGCTAAACCATGGTTTAGTGTTATGTGCACGCACCACTTCGTGCAGCTGATGAAATGGGACCTGGCCTGCTAAAGCTGCTGCCGCCACCATAAATCTTGTTATTAGTCTTTAAGGTGCCATAAGACTGTTGCTTTCACTGCGAAACTACTTGAGTGCCAAGTTCCTCAAGGGTAGCTACAGTGATTGTTTGTGCACCTGTCATGTTTATATCTAAAGGGGGAGAGGCTGGGGTTTGTTTGTGGTTCCCTTTACATGAAAAGAGCACCTTTGCAGTGCTGGTGCAAAGGAACGAAAAAGCAAAAGCAGATTTGAGGTAAAATGGTGGGAGGTACAGTACAAGTCCCTCTCAACTGCACACCCCTTTGGGTGCAAAACTTGACACACCTACTTCGTAGACTGCCACTCTATGACTGCTCCATCACCTCCAGTTAAGGCCTAACTATAGCTACTCCTGTGGAATTTAGCATTCTAAGATTCCCACCTAGTTCATCAAAACACTTAATGCCCTACTTGTCTCTTTGTAAAAAGCTTCGAGAGGGCGGGACTCTCTTCCCAGCTAAGTTAACAGCAGGCATTGCTCTTCGGCAGCTGTTCCAATGTCTCGCTACTCAATGCGGACCCAATAAACTGGCAGCTTCCCGGAGCACTGAGGTGAGGCAGCCGCTCTACTGCACCCTTGGAAACTCACTTCTTCTGGGTGGGGTCTCTGCATATTTCCCCAAGGAAAATATAAAAGCAGGAGGCTGGGCGGCTTCCCAGGCTGCAGGGCTATTGCTGCAAGAGTGGTCGTTCTGCACACGCCACTGTGCAACGGGGAAAGCTGCACGCTAGGTGTTCGTAAGCTGTTTCTTCCGAGTGCGGCAGCTTCTTCCCTGCAAGTTTTGAGGGTGAAGACCTCGGAAGGTAAACGGTGGCATTGTGCATCTGCCCCGATTGTCCCTGTCAAGCAATCGCTTGCCCCTTCCAGTTGAAGGCCATAAATCAGGAGAGGAGAACCTTTGACCCTCCTGGTGTTTCCAGCTCCCGTCAGCCCCCAGCCAGAATGGTCCGTGGCCAGGGAAGATGGAAGCCAAAGTACTGCAACATCCAGGGGTCGGTCCCCCGCTCCCCTGCAGCTTCTAGCACGGGAGTTAGCCGGAAACTTCCCCATGTAATAATATCCATGTCTTCACCAGTGCAATGTGGCCTCTTGGTTTTTGGAGATGGACTTGACCATGGGGCAGTGTTAACTCCTTGACGCAAGGAAGTTAGAGTCTTTTGTTTTCTCACAGCCTCCTCTGAGAGACTGCCAAGTTCTTTGCGCACAGTAAGGTTTGCTTGTTCCTGAAAGCACGCTCCTTGTGCAATTTTTTACTAGCCCACTTGACAGAAGGGGGAAAGTCCTGGCATGGCCTGCTGGAGCCCACTGATATTACCCATTTGGGGGCAGGGTTGAGGGTGCCTCTCTGGCAGCGGCCACCCGCGTTACGAGCGGCAGGCGGCACAGCAGAACTCTGCCTCCTTCACGGCGCTGTAGCTGCAGCCCACGCAAGCCACATGGAACCAGGCGTCGCAGCCGTCGCACTGAACCCACTCCACCATCTCGTCCTGAGGAAGGTGGCACCTCGGGGCGGCACACGGCTCTGACGTGGACAGAGTCTGGGAGAAGACTTGGCAAGTGCTCCCCAAGGGGTTCTTCCGTGGCCGGCCACGCCGTTTCCTGCAAAGGAACAGGGAGGGGTAAATCCGAAAACTGGCACCTGTATTCCCCATTCCCCATCCCACTGTGCACAGAAGTTACCAGCATCAATCCCTGGCCTCTCTGGGTATGGCTGCGAAAAGACTCCAGGCCAAAAATCTGGGATGCCTGTGCCAGTCAGTGTAGAACAGGCACCCCCCAAACTCGGCCCTCCAGATGTTTTGGGACTACAGTTCCCACCATCCCTGACCACTGGTCCTCTTAGCTAGGCATGATGGGAGTTGTAGTCCCAAAACATATGGAGGGCTGAGTTTGGGGTGCCTGGTGTAAAATAACGAGCTGGTTGGGCTAATAACAGTCTGACTTGGTCCAAGGGAGCTTCCTATGTTGTTTAAGAAAAGCCAAAGGCCAGTGCCTTTTCATTGGTGGCTTACAAGCAGATATTAAAATGAGAGTTTAGTCAGTGGATCAGAAACAAAGTTAAGAGAAAATGATGAGAAGAGAAAAAGTCAAACCCCAACAGAACAAGCTGCACATAGATAGAAAGGTTTATTAAAAATGACCTTTTTATTGCCATAGGTTTCGCAGGACACCATGCCCACTGCACAGATTCTGGATTAGTATTGGGCGACGGCGGGGGGGGGGGCAGAATCTTAGAATTGTAGAGTTTGAAGGGAGCACGAGGGTCATTTAGTCCAACCCCCTGCAATGCCGGAATCTTCCACTCAACGTAGGGCTTGAACCCACAACCCTGAGATTAAGAGTCACATGTTCCACCACCTGAGTTATCCAAGTGGTGCCTTCCTTGTAAACCACTTCCAGCGTGGGGCAGATGAAGGGACAGATAGAAAGGCATTAATATGCAAGTTTATAGTCATGTGGTTCATTTCTAAGCTGTCCTCTCCAGCAAACCCAGAGAAAGCTGCCATGCCCAGCCTCTTCCTGCCCATCCAAAGCCCAAGAGCTTCATAATCTGGCTGTTCCAGAAAGCCTCAGGGCCTCTGAAAAAGTGAGTTGCCACATATGTCTGCAAAAGGACTTGTTACACTGCCCTGGCCGGATATACAACTAGCAAGTTTTAACCTGTTACTTCGCCCCGCTTTACATGCCTGTCCACAGCCGCTAAAGCAGGGCTAAGGAACTCCAGAATTTGTTGGACTCAAACTCCCATCAGCCCCAGTCACGGATAATGCGAGTTTGGGTTTGCAACAACTGGAGGGTCACAGATTCCCCCATCCCTGTGTGTCAATAGTTGGGCTGCAGCAGGGGGGGGGGGGGTGTCAGAATTTACAAGGCGTGCAATTGGACTTCTACAGAATATGGCCTCCAGTTCACGATTCCAAACGCTGAGAATTTCAGCTATCCAGTATAGTATATTATAAGAGGCTGCTGAGTTAGAAACTGGCTACAGTGGCTACAGCAGCAGTGAGGGGTCTCTTGCCCACAGGTGTAACCAGGCACCATTTCAAACTGCATGGGCAAAGGAGAAAGCGTTGCCTGACGTCATTGTAACAGGTGACTGACAGACGGGTGGCTCTAACTAACTTTGAAACTTGGCGCATGCCACTGGGGAAGGGAGGAAGGATCCAATTCACCCCCTGGACTCGAGACAGAGAAGGTACCTTTCACTCTCATGACAGCTACACAGGAAGGAAGGAAGGAAGGAAGGAAGGAAGGAGAAGAGGAGTTTGGATTTGATACCCCGCTTTATCACTACCCGAAGGGGTCTCAAAGCGGCTAACATTCTCCTTTCCCTTCCTCCCCCACAACAAACACTCTGTGAGGTGAGTGGGGCTGAGAGACTTCAAAGAAGTGTGACTAGCCCACTAGCGGGGAAGCGAACCCGGTTCCCCAGATTACGAGTCTACTGCTCTTAACCACTACACCACACTGGCGTAGGAAGGAAGGAAAAAGAGAGTAAGAAAGAAGGGAAGTCCTTAGCTCGCTGTTTCTCAACCTTGGGTCCCCAAGCTGTTGTTGGCCTACAACTCCCATCATCCCTGATGATGATGGGAGTTGTAGGCCCACAACAGACGGGGACCATTTCCATCAACGCTATGGAAATCTTTCTGTTAAACCAGAAACATGGAGATCATGACAGTGCCCCCTGGCGTGAGCTGTATCAACCATAATGCGGACTCAAAAAGGGACTCACCCACTGGGTGTGACGTGGAGCTTCGGAGGACCCTCGTCTTCCTGCAAGTTCTGGCTCACCTCCGGCACTCTCTGCTGGAGCCGCAAGGCGCTGTGGCAATGAGCGTAACCGCCCAGCCGCTGCTCCTTGCCCTGGGCCGGCTGCTCCTCCTCGAGTCGCGTGATCTCGTCCTCCAGCTCGGGCAGCAGCGTGTGAGCCGACTTGCGCCGGTTCCGAGAGGTTTTCGGCTGAGCAGGGGGTTCCGCGCACCGACCGCGGCCCAGGGAGAAGGTGAACGGCTGCGGCTTGAGCTTGCTGAGGCTGCCGATGGAGCTGAGGATGAGGGTGGCTTTGGAACGGCAGGAGAGGGCAGTGGGCGAGTGGCGGGACAGAGGGCGGATGCGGTGGTTGCCGGAGGGCAGCACCGGCCGGAAGCCGCAGTAGGAGGAGGCCCAGGGGGCTTTGGGCTCCGTGATAGCAGCAAAGTCCTGCGGCCGGACGTGGACTTTCTGGAAGAGGAAGTAGAACTCAGAATTGCCATGCGGGGGTGGCAGGGCACAGCCCTCAGGGACTGGGCTGGGGTGGCCAAAGGTCAGAAGGTCTCCATCGTTCAGGTCCACTCGCTGGCCATGGGACACCCGGACGGCGTTGACGTAAGTACCTGAAGGGATAATGGGGCAAGAGAGGAAGCTCACTTTCTATATATCAACCAGTGCAATGCCTATAGGTGTGTTTGTGGAGGTTTTGAAGGCAGCCCAGGACTCCATGCTGAGCGCAGGACACATCATAGCCTTTTGTGGGGCTCCTGCCGGTGGGGCACCATCCCCAAATAGAGTACAGTCATTAACTTTTCCCCATAGGCATGGATGGCACCCTCTCACTTGTGTGGGACAAAACACATGTATAGCGGGGAGAAACTTTGGCGTAGAGGCTGACTTTGCTACCTTGACCCATGTGATCCCACCCATTAAGTCTGCAGGGTCCAATCTGTTTGTTGGCTGAACTGAACAAGCTCCAGGTGAAGGTAGCCTATGGGTCTCAAACCCTTGGTGAGTTAGGGACTTCCCCTGCACACAAAGACAGGTTCCAGCACATTGAGTGGACGAGACCAATAGAAGGATGTAGAGGGAAGTGAGGGGCAGATGGGGCTTGGCAAGCCAGAAAGGGAGTCCATCTAGGACTGGCATAGGCAAACTCGGCCCTCCAGATGTTTTGAGACTACAGTTCCCATCATCCCTGACCACTGGTCCTGTTAGCTAAGGATGATGGGAGTTGTAGTCCCAAAACATCTGGAGGGCCGAGTTTGGGGATGCGTTATCTAGAAGGAAAGCTCTGATCCTAAACCTGTGCTGCCTTTGGGAGTCCTTGGGAGAAGAAAAGGCCTTTAAGGAGTAAACCCTACACAAAACCAGAATGGAGGTCCTAAGGCAGTTGGATGGCGCCTTGTATGTACGCCTCCTTCCAGCAACTCCTGCAGCCATGCTGGGTCCAAAGGTATTGCTCTGCTTCCCTTTGGATCACTTCAGTGAGGTGAGAGAGGGGTCTCGGAGTTTGGGCAGCCCAAGACCTCCACACACGCTGCCCAGGCTTGTATCCCGGGGAAGTCACTTTGGTGCTGCTAATGCAGCAGTTTGACTTCACCCCTGGAGATGCGTGCCACTGTCTCTCAAGACAGGCAGGTGCCAACCACACACAGATGGGTGGAAACAGAAAAATGTGAACAGTGGGGGACAAAATGCCATTTATGGTTTTCCACAGGAATGACAGACTACATTTCATGGCCGTTTGTATCTGTATGTCTGTCTCTCTGTCTCACACACATACACACATCCCTCTTGTGGATAAATTTATGCAAATTGAAGCTTTGGTCAACATGGCTAGTTCCACCTGTCTTACCACACTGAGGATCAGGAGCCGAGCATAAAGCAACATCTTTGCAATGGTTAGATCTGAATGTAACCCCCCCACCCTTGGTTGCACAAACAGTTCTGAGGACTCACCGTGGGTGCTGTAGTCTACCAGGCCAACTCGCCACTCCCCAGCAGTGCTGTCCGCATCCCTCTCAGCATGGATCTCTGCATGGATCCGCGAGACCAGGGCTGGGTTCTCCTCCGACACCAGGACGACATCGCAGACCTCAGCTCGGCGGCCCAGCCGATAAGTGCAGCTAGGCCTGGCAGGCCGGAAGGTGTAGAGATCTCGGTTGGGTGAATCCGCAGGCGAAGCCGGGCCCATCCGGAGTAACTGGAAGCAGGGGAGGGCCTCGGAGAGCATGGCTTGCTCCCGGTGTCTCCCTCAAGCACAGAAGGGGTGGCGGACAGGGCTCTTGGCTTCACCCAGGAGGAAAAGATGGGGGCACCGCGCTTCCGATAGGTGGGAACGCGAATCAGGCAGCAGAGGTGGCAGCAGGGCTTAATGGTTGCGTCCACTCCACACAATCATCACACCTTCAGCTATGATGAGCAGGTAGCTTCTGAAAAGGCAGCAAGGTCTTCAGTGTTCAGACTGGAAACATAGCAGCATCGAATGCAAAGAAAAAGTCAGAAGTGCAAAACGGGGCAGCCAACGCGAAGGATTGACTGGGTACCACAGGACACAAGCTCTGCAGCTACACGTTAAACTGCAGAGCACGGATTTTGGGGTGTTTTGCCGGGAAAACACACGTCACCTGCTACCCTGATGGGCCTTATTGCACAGGAAAGCAAAGCCTTCTCTCCGCCCCGTGACCAAACCACTCCAAAGCCCGTTTCTTGGCCAGGAGCGCGACTTCAGACATTCTCCGAATGCAATTTGCTCAAGACAAAGGGGCCCAGAACCCTGAACGGACGCGGATCTATTCCCCCACCCTACAAGTTGCAAGTTGCCTTTGGGTGCCTGGAAACCCCTTTTTCCGCTGGCACTAGTGCAAGGGCGCTCCGGAAGGCCCCTGCAAGGAGACGACCACCTGGTCCCCCCGCGATCCTCTCGCAGCCGCTGCTGCGCCTGCAAGTGTGACTCTGGGACTCCGGAATGCCGGGGTCCTGACAGGGGGCGGGCTCTAGAACCCCCGTCTCCTTGACAACGCAAGCAGAGGCCTCGGTCCCCTTGGCAACGCACTTCCTCGGGGCCCTCTCGCCTCTCTTCCCGCAGGAGCCAGCGGCGGCTTTCCCGGCAGCGGCAGCCACAGCTGGAGCCGGGAGTTTCTGCGGCGGCCGCTACCGAGGAGCTCCGAGCGGCGCGCGCTGCCTCGCGATTGGTCCAGATTAGGGAGGAGAAAGGGGGATGGCGGCGCCGCCGGGCCCTATTGGCCAGCTGGAGGGAAAGCCTCCGTCCTCATTGGCCGAGAGCGGCGAGGGGGGCGGCGAGCGTGCATGAGCGCGCGAGGTAAGGAGTCCGGGCTCGGGCGGAGGAAGGTCCTGATTGGCCGGTGCCTCACAGAACCAGCGTCTGGGGTGGGCGATGCGCTCGTGGCGCGTTTCCAGCGGGGGAAGGAGATTGGCTGGGCCTGCGGGCGGCTGGACCGGCGTTGGAACCGCGCATGTGCGGGACGGCGAACGTCGGCAGGTGCGGCCCCAGCTGACTTGCTTGTCATTGCGCTGTCGCCCGCGCGGGAACGCAGGCGCCCAGGGGTCTCCGCCCCGCCCTGCCAGCCTGTCCTCGTGGAAGAAGCATCTCGCGTAAGGGAAAAGAGGGCGGAGGGGCACCTTCCGCCGCCCGCCGAGAATGCCAGCTGCTTCTGCGCTCCTCCTGGTAGACACGGAAGTAATTGCCCCATTCACACGTGCACAAAACAGGCCCACCCCAATCCCCCCAGTTATTCCTTCTAAGAGCGCAGGTGAGCACAAGCATCAGCCAGGGTGAAGGAGCAGCCTGTGGGCTGCACAGTACTGAGGATTGGAGTGCCTATGTCTGCTACTATAACCACCAAATGGCACCATTGGCTGGGCTCAATTGTGCTTCATGTCCCACCTCCAGGAGTGGTCCAGAGGGTGGCAACAGGCCTTATCTGTGGTACCGGTAGCTCCACGTTTGCGGAATGCTCTGGTGGGATGTTTTTAATGAATTTTTTTCCCCTCTTTGTTTAAAGGAATCTGTGGGGGTTTGTTGTCGACTTATTTGGATTTAACTTGCTTTGGGTTGCCCTGGGCAAGATAAAGCAACTAACAAATTTAATAAATAAAATAATAATTAAATGAATCCCAGTTTATATGTTCCCCACTTGTGGCCAGGCCTGCCTTTGCATTACATCTGCTAAGACTATGCCACAGGAGTCATCTCTCTGGGGCATGGCATCACTGTGGGCCCATAGAGCAGATCTGGCTCAGGGAGTGTTTTTCAACAACATCCATACACAGCTTGAAAGATAAGGTGGTTTTCTAACTCAGTTGCTGTTTTATAGCTAGACTTCACAAGAAGAATGAAGTCTCATTTTGCATTCACAAAATCAGAAAACAGCAGAGTTGAAAGGGACATCCAAAGGTTCATATTGAAAACAGACAAATGAAACTGTCAGTCAACAGAGAGATGTGTCTTAAGCTTTGTCTAAACTTAAGTGACTTTTGTACTGTACATGTCTCAAACTAGCCAAGCCCTGCCCCTCCATTTCACATCCTTTGTACATTATATATACTCTTGCTGAGTAATTGTGTTCATCCAGCTTAGCTACCCAACCACCCATACTGTATTAATCATGTAAGGCATTGTAAACTACCCTGAACAATTTTTAGGCTGAACACAAGAATATATGTATCTTGCACATCCAGTTAGTGGGTGGTTTGCATCAACAGTATATATAAGAAGCCCTCAACCAAGATTGGCAGTGAGGAAATGAGATGTGGGAGGGGAGGGAATGACGTGTTTTAGAGACTAGGTTTTTAAAAATGACACTTGCAATATAAATGCCTATGTGCCTATTAAAATAATTTTTATTTACAAACATCTTTCTATCCATTTCCACAGCCTGGTGTCTTCAAGCAGATTTTTCTTCCCCTGGTGGGATTATACTTAAGTGCCCTTGCTGGTGTCTCTCTCTTTGTCTGCTTCTTCTTCTTCTCCCAGTATAGCAGCACCCAGTACCTGTAGGTCATCCAGCACAGCAAACAGAGACTCTATAGGAAGAGGGAGAAAAGCCCATAAGATCATGGAGTGATGGAGATCAGTGGATAATGCCAGTGAGGTAGATGCTCTTAACCTGGTGACCACCTGGGATGAGTGTTGAGAAGAATAGGGAAGAGCAGAAACTACTGTAGAAGGCTTCTATATCTAGCAGTTGTAAGAATTGCAAGGAATTGTGGGAAGGGAAATGGCACACATGCCAACTGTAGGATTTAATAGACATACCAAGCTGCTCTATTATCAGGGCCAGCCCTATCATTAGTCAGAGTGAAGCAGTTGCCTCATAGCCGCTTCTGAAGCCTGCCTGCTGCTGTAAAGTGTGGTGGATTAGTATGTTGAATGTTCTGTCAGCACAAGCATTTCAGCTATTCTGGAGTCGATTTTGGTGGGAGTAAGGGGGAGGGGAGCCCTGCTGTGCAAGCCGAAGTCCTTGCCCAGCGTTCTGCTGATGCAACTCACTGAATATACCTTTAGATGGAGGCTTAGATCTGGTCTTCTTGGGTGATTCTGCTGGGCCCTGGACTTCTGCGAGCCGATTCTGTCGATGCTGGACCAACAGCCCTTCCTCCCTCAAGGTAGCCTGTGCATGGAAAGAGACAGACGTTGATCGATCAACAGGCACCAATATGGGGCAGCCATGTGCCTTCACTCCTTGAACGTACCATCAGCAGATTCTTGTCCCTCTCAAGCTCCCGCAGACGTCCTTCAAGTTGTGCCATTTCCTGCTGCGTAGCAGACTCCTGCAGCTTGGCAAGTTCTTCGCTGCGAGCTTTGTCTCTTGCTGCCTGTCGCTCAGCCTGGCGTAGGGCAACCACTGCAGACACACAAAGCAGGAGGGAGGATCAAAAGAGGGATGACAAGCAGAGAGGGGAGTAAAGAATGTTTGGCTCCGCCTGCAGTGCAGCAGACTCAAAGCTACTTTATGCAGAGTCAAACCACTGATCTAGCTAGACTCGTATCATCTACTGCAACTGCCCTAGGAACACAGAGAGCAGCTGTAGACTAAGGTAGTCCCCTTCGTTCATCTGCCTCAGTATTATCCACAAAGGCTGACAGTGGCTTTCCAGGGCTTCAGGGAGGGATCTTTCTCAGCCCTACCTAGAAATGTCGGGGATTCAACCTAAGACCAATTGCATGTAAAACAGATGCTCTACCACCGGGCTACGACAACAACTACCAGTATCAGCCTTCAGGCAGGGATTTTTCCCAGTCCTCCTGCTGCAAGTGACTTTTCCCCCAAATGGAAATAGAAGTGGCTGAACTTGAGACCTTCTGCATAAAAGTATATAATCTATCCCTGAGCTGTACTGACTCTACATTAGGCAGTGTGAATCAGATGCCAAATTTTTGTCAAAAAAAGTGCCTGCTATTTAATACATGTTTTCACAAGACTCCTCCTTTTGGATTTTCTGCTTCAGGCACCAAAACATCCCCTAGTAGCCTCTTTCCATTTACAGGCAATCCACAATTTGCACAGGTGCGAAGGCAGAGCACACATATGCCTGTTTCGCCCGGCCCCCCTTTCCCAGCCACTTCCAAGTCACTGCGCTGTGTGCATCAACTGGACACATGTATATTGGTCGTTGCCTGTACAGCTGTTGTGCTGCTCACCTGCCTTTGTGTGTTCCCTCCGTGCTTCATTGAGCCCTCTCTCCATTTCTGACAGATCCTTGCGCATCTGCATTTCAATTTCAGTTACCTTCTCCTGCAGGGCTATGTAGAAAGGGCATGAAAATGACAACAGGCAGGGTTTTTGTCCCCCATCCCACAATGCCTTGCTCATTACAGTACTACATCAAGACTTTCAGGTGGCAGTACCTTCTCTGACTCTTAACTGTATTTACATGCATTCTCATGTTTGCAGTAGCCCATGGCTTCTGCCCTTGGCAGACAGCCCTTACCTTTTGCACATTGGATCACTGACAGCTCTCTCTGCTTTTCTAAATGCAGGCCCAGCCTCTCCAAGCCAAAAACAGCCCCACAGCCACAAATGGTGGCTTACCAGGAGCTAGATGAGGTGGGGAACCCTTTTCAACTCAAGTGCCACATGGTGGTGGGCAGGGCCAGGTGGAAAAATTGGGTGTGGCCAGAGGCAAAAGTGGGTGAAAAAACATGCAACGGAAGTAAGAAATACCAGAGTCAGGGGTTTCTGTTCACACCCACCTCTCTCCATCCAGGCAAGTGAGAGGCATCATCATAGTTCAATAATACACTCCAGTGAAGCAAAAGTACTTGAAGGAGGCAAGTACATGGATACATAGAATACTTTGAGATATTTTGCATCAGGTGATGGCTGACTTATCTCAGGTCCTTTTGGCCCTGCAGTGCAACTTTTCCTCAACAATCTAAGAAAGGTTTTTGTAAGGTGCAGGCCTGCCACCTTGGTGTGCTGCAAGGAAAGAAGGGATTGGCCCAGTTGCCAAACCAGGGGCCTTTCACAGGAGCAGCAAAAAACATATACCTAAAACATACAAGCCTCTTTGACAGGTATTCAACCCGAGACCCTGTGTGCGTAAGGTGTTTCAGTGGTAGAGCTCTTGTCTCATTCCAACCCAGATGTTCATCCTATGTATACGTTTGTGTGCTGCAACTGTGCGCAGGCAGTGTACTTCACTTTGTGTTTGCTTGTTTTCTGGTAGCCATGTACAAGAGGGGGGGGGGCGTAAGCAAAAGCCAATTTAAAAGCTCATCATGCCTCACCTCTGAAGTTAAAATCATTCCTTCCCCAGAAAAAAATGTAGCATGTCCCTAAGATACCTCTTTCATAATCCGCTCTTAACTGTCCCAGCTCCTGCCTCAAACTCTCTGCAGCCTCTTCACTCCTCTGTAGGTTGCTACAGGTTGCCTCCAGCTGCTTCTCTGTGGCTTCCTGTTGCTGCCTCAGTGTCTGTTCCACCAATGCCTTTGCCTCCAGCGTCTCCTGCAGGCTCTGCAACGACTCCCTCGTTTTCCTGAGCTCAAACTCCGCTGTAGGACAGAGGGGAGACAGTCAGTTGAGGGCAGTGCCCAGCAATCCAATATACCCAAATCACCTCCCCACTGCTTTTCTACACCTAGCTTCCGGGTGCCGTCACTGACAGTAGGGCCTAGTTCTGTGCCCGAACCATCTTACTACAGGTGGTGACTGGCTGAAAATAATTCCTCGCACAAATTCCCTGCACAAACTAGCAGGTCTCGGAGAATAATAGGTTAAACCTGTACTACCTGACATTAGGTCTTCTGACTGCAGGGAATTTGTTCTGTATGGAGAACTCATTCAGGTGAACCCTCACCTGTGGTCTTAAATGGTACAGAGACAGCTTTGTCACCTTAGTGGGAAGAGGGCCCAGAGTTGGTCACCTTGCTCTTTTGCTTCAGCCACTTTCTTCTCTATGAGTTGAGCCCCACGTTTGAGCTCCAGTGAGAGTTGATCCCGTTCTCTGTGCAGCATCTGTAGTTCAGCTTGAAGGTCTTCATAAGATGGCTGAATCCTGGGGAGGAAGTAGCCAGAGAGATCAGAAGTCCAGTCGTAACCCTGGACACTCAAGTGTTTCAATCGCTCAGTGGTAAAATTTTGGCTGGCTGCACTGGTTAACCAAAAAGTTGTTGTTGCCAGAATCCCACTCCTCCACAAGGCTGGGCCAAGTCCCTGAGATCATTCAACTCTGCCTTTGCTTCAGTTAGATATTTGCTGTTGGACTAGACCTTGGCTTTCAGCTCTACCCTACAAAATCCAAATGCTATTCCTAGAAACTTGGGGACTTTAATCCCCAACTTTTTCTATCTCTGCTCTAACACAGAATATATTAGGTTACAGGTAGGTAGCCGTGTTGGTCTGGGTCGAAGTAAAATAAAAAAATTCCTTCAGTAGCACCTTAAAGACCAACTAAGTTTTTATTTTGGTATGAGCTTTCGTGTGCATGCACACTTCTTCAGATACAGTGAAATAGAAGTCCCCAGGCACTTATGTAGAGAAGGGGTGGGGAGGGGTGGGGATGGGGAGGGGAGGGGGGATCACTCAGAAGGGTGGTGGAAGTGGGTGATTGACTGACTGATAGCTGTTGATGACCGAAAAACGACTGCAAATGGTTTTGCATGAAAAAGCAAGGGTTGAGATGGCTGAAGATCGCTTATCATGTATAATGAGATAAGAATCCGATATCTCTGTTCAAACCAGGTCCCTCCATGGTTTTGAGCTTGGTGATAAGTTGTAATTCAGCAACTTCTCTTTCCAGTCTATTTCTGAAATTCTTTTGTAGTAAGACAGCTACTTTGAGATCTTGTATAGAATGTCCTGGGAGATTGAAGTGTTCTCCTACTAGTTTTTCTGTCTTCTGGGGACTTCTATTTCACTGTATCTGAAGAAGTGTGCATGCACACGAAAGCTCATACCAAAATAAAAACTTAGTTGGTCTTTAAGGTGCTACTGAAGGAATTTTTTTATTTTACAGAATATATTACATTCTCTTAATTGGAGACTGAGCTTTTCAAAGGGTAAATTCTTGAATGGACTGGAACTGCAATGGCATAGGCAATGTCCCTTATTTATGTCTTAGTTTCTGTATACGAAGCAGAAATCTTAAGCATCGCAACTCTGGGTGAAGACCGTTTCGCAAAGCATTTTGTCCTTTCAGGAAGAAGTATACGCAGTCACCAACACTTCATAGTCTGCCTTTCAGCCTGTGCTAAGATTAGAGTTTTGAACTTACTTCTCATGGTCTGATCTTGTGGTGCAAGATTTCTCCTCTTGCTGAAGTCTGGCTAGTGCTATCTTCTGGCACACCAACCCTAGAAGCCATAATTATTCAGTTATTCATTGACAGAAGTGTATCAGCTATTCAAAGAAACCTAGACAAGCAGCTCATTTTGGGACTTTGGCCGCTTATATACTACCAGTAGGAGTGGGGAACCTGTGGCCTTCCATATGTTGCAAAACTGAAGCTCTCATTATCCCTGACCATTGGTCATGCTGGCTGGGGCTCATGGGAATTGTAATCCATTAATGTCTAGAGGGTCACAGTTTAGCCGCTCCTATTCTAGATTTTAGTGTTAGAGAGAAGCAAATGTATTAGTTGTTATAATATAAAGGAAGAAAAACGCAACACAAAAACAGTCCAGGTGGTCATCCCACTAATAAGTAGAACTGAAGATCCTATGAAAACATGTTGCAAAAAGAAAATATGTATGCTGACCACAATTTCCACTTAGAATGCAGGGGCGGGGGAGAGAGGTGCATGTTGACTCCACAAATTGAGAATTCTTTTTTAATAGTGCAGACTATCATAGGCCCTTGAGGCTTTACCTGCCAAAACAAATATATGTTTGGCGCCTGCAACAGAAATCCCAAGTACAGTGCTGAAAACAAAGTATGCAGATTAAGGTATGGAAATCATTGTTAAGTTTGGGTTCTGGGTTGTTGTTGTTTTCTGCACATTCATTCAAAACATGCATGCTTCATGCTGAACCACCGTGTCTCTGAAGCCTTGAAAACTATGGCAATGAAGAGTTGTTGCAGAAATAACAGGAACAGGTCAAAGAGGTGAAAAGCTACTGGGCAGGGGTGGGGAACTTCAGGCACAAAAGGTGACCCTCTAAGCCTCTATCTGGTCCTTGAGACTCTCTTCACACCTCATCCCTCTCAGGCTCTGCTTCATAAAGTCCTAGAGAGCTTTTGCCTGGCTAGAATGCATCCTTGAGTTTTAATCATGCCCCTTGTTTGCTAAATGCAGGCTAGAGGACTGAGTGAAGAACTACTGTGCAAAGGCAAAATTTACACTCATGGCTCCGCTTATTTTCTCTTTGGTCACACCTGTCATAGGCATAGGGCCCCCAGGTGGAAATGTGACCCTTGGTCTGACAAAGGTTCCCCAGTCCTGCTGTAGGGATTTTAAACTGAGAGGGATTTGCAGCACACCGGAGACTTAACAGTTTTATGCTGCTTTAACTATCATGATTTCCCAAAAAATAATTGTGGGAACCGTAGCTTAGCGAAGATGCAGTGACCTCTATTAGAAACCTCTACAATTGCTAACAGAATGACAATTCCTTTGACAGCCTAAGTGTGTGCCTGTTCAGGGACAAATTCATTGAGGCTTGCACCAAAGAAGTGTGAACAGAGTTACAGTTTGGGGGGCTAAAGCTTCAGGCAGTCATGTCAGTCCCATTCAAAAAAAAGGGCACAGAGAGAGAGAGAGGGAGGGAGGGAGGAAGGGAGAGGGAGAGAACAGAATCCTAGTCACACTTACAGTATATGGAAATTATCTCAACTGAACTCAGTGTGACCTTTCTTCTACTTAAAAGTTAAAATATGCACAGCACAATACTGGCTTGTTAAGTCTGTGGATTAAGATAAGGCACCTGAGAGATTGGAGGGGAGGGGAAAGGTTGTCTGTGGAGTCTCTGAAAATAATCTGAAGTATGTCTGGTATGTTGGGAGGGAACATTATGTGAACAGAGCAACATCTAGAGATGACAAAAAGGAAAGCACTTTAACTGTTGTGAAATTCATTAACATATGGATCATAAAGAATAAATGGGTTGTCTGCAACCATCTAAATTAGTGTTTTGACTGTAGTTCTAAATGTCAATGAGCTTAAAATAATTTAGCCAGAAGAAAGGTATAGGAAATCCCTCAGACAGGGCTGACCCAATATATTTTTGTGCCTCAGGGAAAGAACAAGAGTGCACACCTCCTTTCTGTGTACAGAAGTCAATCAGACTGGCAGTCATATCTTAACACCACTTAACACCTCTGGTGCTAGGACAATGCCCTCTGCAGCACCTAAGGCAAGTCATACAAAGACTGACAGGGGAACTTGAGCCACTACCCCTCCCTCGCAATCCACTACCTGAGGTAGCTGCCTTTAAAAGTATTTGTTTAACAAGATTTATATATCACTTGGTAGTTCTAAAAATCTTTAAGCAGCTCACAATGCAAAGTAAAGCAATAAAATTATTCAAAATATTCAAACCATGATTAAAATCAACAGTAGCTGAGAAAAAAACTGAAACTTTTCCATGCCTAGATGGGCTTGTGTAGAAACAAACACATTTTAAGCAGGCACTGGAAAAATTACAACGAAGGCACCTGCCTGATGTCAATTGGCAGGAAGTTCCAAAATATAGGTGCCACCCCACTAAAAAAATGGTTTCTTACAAGTGTGGAAGTGTATTATGTAAATAAGGTAAAGGACGGCCAAGGGAGCTGGCGTTTGTCCACAGACAGCTTTCTGGGTCATGTGGCCAGCATGACTAAACCGCTTCTGGCACAACGCAACACTATGATGGAAGCCAGAGTGCACGGAAACGCCGTTTAACTTCCCGCCACAGTGGTATCTATTTACCTCCTTGCACTGGTGTGCTTCTGAACTGCTAGGTAGGCAGGAGTGGGGACAGAGCAATGGGAGCTCACTCCGTCACGGGGATTTGAACTGCCAACCTTCTGATCAGCAAGCCCAAGAGGCTCAGTGATTTAGACCACAGCACCATGTCCTTAAAGTATTATGTAGCCCCTGTAACAGTGCTAGTTCTGCAGATCGAAGGAGTTAATTGGGCAAATACAGGGTAAGACAATCCCACAAGTTAACTGGTTCCAAACTGTTAAAGGCAAATCAGCAACCAGCACAGATCTCTGAGCAGAGGTGTTATAATGCTGACACCTGTGCTGAAGTACTCTGCACCAACTGTGGTTTCTAGATCAAGTGCGAGGGAAACCCTACACAAGTGCATGGCAGTAATCCAACCTTGAGGCCACTACACCAGACTTACGTGGCACAGAATTTTCATGAATGAATAAGGAGGCCTTCAGCACACAATGACCTCGTTCACATACAACACTAAATCAAACCAGTTTAGCGCAAATAGGCAGGTTCCTGAACAATCCATTGTTTCAGCCCTGATTCTAATGCCACAAGAAGCCAAACCATGACTTGCCTCACAGCATCCAAAGGACCAAAGCAACCACAATCTCATTCTGACAGTCCATAGATCTATGCTAAGTCATGGTTTGACCTTATTGTAAGATGGAAACTGAGCAAGTGCCCCCATCTGCATATTTTCAAGTGTGTATCCACCACCATGAGGGTAGGATCCTAGCTCATAAATAAAAACAATGCAAACAAAGTAAAGAGATTATAATATTATGGTTAACGTAGCTTCACCAGTTATATGGAAGTAATTGAGTCTCATGTGGGTCAAGATATGCCCAGCAAGAATATCAAGATTTGGGTTTGGCGATGAAGGTTGTATAATGTCTAGATTGCAAAATGGCTTTCCACCATTACCTTGGACAGTGTCAACTCTCTTGGCTGCGAAAGCAACTCTGTTTCCCAATCCCATGAGGCGTGACAAGGCTGCTCTCCATGATTCTTCCTGTCCAGTCAGTTGCTGGCTTAGCCTGTGGAGCAGAAGAAGACACAGCATCTTAGCCTGGACTTTAAAAGGAGGAGTAAAAAACCATTAAATGAAAGTTAGCCAAGAGCAAGGAAGGAGGAGGAAGACTTCAGTAAATTGGAGGTGTCAAATAAATGGCCTTTGGGCTTTCTCAAGCTCTCTGCAGTCCTCAATACCTGGAAGACCAACGGTTCCACACAGAGCTGGGGAAATTCAACCATTACTGTATTGCTTTGTCCTTCCCAGTTACCTGCTGACAAAGTCTCCCAGGCCCCGAAGGGCATTTTCAGAGGTCTCTGCCCTCCGTTGAAGATCCTGTGCCAACTCATTCGAGCGCAATGCCTCTGCCTGCAGAGTCTGGAAGGAAGGAGAAAGCTCCAAGCAATACTGCCCCCCTGAAAGAGAGAGGCCCTAAACTCATTTGTCAAGGACTGCCCTCTCCCTCCACCCTTCAGCATCACCCTTCAGCTCTTAAGCCTGTTTTAATGGGGGAAAGGATGTACCCCTTTCTAATCTTGTCTTCTTGGGCAAGGGGCGTATGAGAACTTACTTTGTTTCTCACTCTTTCCATATCAGCTTCAGCAGATTTGTCTTCTAGGCTGTGGAGCAACAGTGCCACCTTCTGGTCCCTGGACCCTACTTCACCTTCTAGCTCTTTGACCTGTAGGCAGAAAATTAAGACCTGGCTTATTACCACGTAAGCTTTGCATTTAACAATTTGCCTGCTAACACATGCAAGCAAGCAAACTTGAAGGAGAGCGGCAGATTGCTTTCAAGAGACGCCCTGAGACCCCGAGGTATAGGGTGGTGTATCAATTCAAAAAAATAACAATCATTTCATCTCCAACCAAAGAAGAAAGATAGCAGATATCTTGAAGGACTTCTCCCTCTTCTGATAGTCTGGTTGGTAGGCAATTTTTATTGTATTTTTTTACTAGCCTGGTAACAGTTTCCAGGCTCCACAACGAGCATGAATTCAGATATCTCTGTAATCCTCACAGAAACCTCAAATTCCCCACCTGGAGAACCCAGGAGTCCTGGCTCACAATTCTCATGCTCTTCCACACTCCATTTTCAAAAAACCTACCTAGGAGCTTGGGCTTTCAGGTTCTCCCTGCTCCACTCCAACACAGCCCCCTCCCTCAAATCAAGCACATACCTTCCTTTCTAGCACTTTGGTGGTATCTCTGTGACTGAGCTCTTGAGATTTCAGCTGCACCAGGAGACAAAATACTTTCTCCCGCCACCGAGTCAGCAGGTACTGCCATTTCTGAGACGATTCAGGCCGAAGAGGATCCTCAAGCTGCACCTGAAAAGATCAAACATTAAAGAAAACAGCTTTTAAGAAGGGTGTGTTTGTACCCAATACCCAGTCAATAAAAAGAACTATTTTGAATAGTTTGCAGTTCTGTAATCTACTACAGTGGTACCTCGACTTACGAATAACTCTACTTACGAATGTTTCTACTTACGAACGGAGCTCCGTCCGCCATCTTGGATGCAGTTTAGATAGGATTTTTTTCTACTTACGAATTTTTAGATAGGGTTGCTTCGACTTACGAATTTTTTCTCCCAATGCATTCCTATGAGATTCGACTTACAATTTTTATCGACTTACGAATGTGCGTTCGGAACGGATTAAATTCGTAAGTAGAGGTACCACTGCATTTGGGACCCACAAGGCTACTATTCTTCGCTATCGTACCCACTGCCCTCAAATGTATCTACCTTCTTGCTGATCTCCATCTCCTGTAGCGTCAGAATATCGTTGAGGGAAGTTAGGCGAACCTGCAGCAGCTCAGCTGTAATTTTCAGGGCATCCTTCTCTTCTTCCAGTTGCTGAAATAGAAGCAAAGTAATGTTGCAATCATACTGCATACTCATAAATCCATGCAGAAGAAAAGGAGCTCTGCTATTTGAAGTGCCTTGTGTTACCTTTCCTATCCTGGGCTGCTTCCATACTGGGCATTTCATGTGGAACTTTGTTCTTTTACGTTTTATGGGGCATCTGCATGCTATCATGAACAAAGTATTCCATTTCTGTTTCCTGTGTTCAACATTCCTTCCTCCACCCCCCTGAACTCTGAAAATCTGACTTTTTAAAAAGCACAGTAGAACAGTTTGCACAATTTCTCCAGGTACTGGCGATTCATCAAGCAACTCTTCTGTAGATTGTATGTACTGCTCTAGTCATTTCTGAGGTTGGGGGTTAAACTTCAGGCATGCAGATGAAATTAGGCCTGGTAGGGTTCCTAACTTGGCCTGGGAAGTCCGTTTCCCCAAAACTGTGACCATCTGCCCCTCTTCTGATGTTATATGTCATGGGGTGGCCAACTCCAGAGAGACTGCGATCTACTTTCAAGTTTAAAATCTGCTAGTGATCTACCCCATTTTTTTATGAGTTCAGCTCAAACTTGTTGACCTTTTTTTAGGGAGGGAAAATGCCCCCCTTTATAGGGGTTCAGCTCAAATTTTGATTGGAGTTTGGCATAAGGTTGTAGAGCGCTTTTTTTGTGAACAGGGGAAATGCATTCACACCTCACCTCTAGGAAAGAGGGGGCGGGGCCGGGTGCTCCTAGGGAAAAGCAAAGGAAAAGGAGCTCAGGATCGACGTGCAGGGGGGCAGCTGCACCCCCCAAGAAGCAAAAAAAATAGTTATAAAGAGCCCTCTTGCTCTCCCGCCTCAGCAACGTGTCAGCAATTGACTGGTAGATCCTTGGGAGTCTGGGCCTCACCCCCTAGGCCAGGTGTAAAGGGCCTTGCAGAAAATATCGTCATTCAAGAAGAATCCTGCTCAGCGGAGATGGAGGAAAGCCATGCATCCCAAAGCTCACTTGAAGGACATCAAAGCCCACCTTCTTGGGCGTGGACCTGGATCTGATAGTACACAAAGGAAAGAAATCCAGAAGAGGAACAAGCTAATGGGAACAAGGACACAAATGTGAGAGAACACATAAAAGAGCCCTCCATGTGACTCCCTGCAACAGGGAATAGTAAAGTATCAGATCCAGGTCCACGCAGATCGCTCCATACAAACACACCCCTCGCACACCAGCATTTCCGCTTCCAGAAGCGTAATGCTTCTCTTACTTACATCTCTAATTATCTTTCAACCCAAATTGTGAAGACCAGGCTGTGGGGCATGAAGGCTGCTCCCTGCATGCAATTTAATTCACAAGAAAAGGCGGTGAGCTCATTCAAGGTATTTTGTTTTTATGTAACAGTTCAGATCTTGCAACACTTATTCTGATTGCTAATGTCAGTTTGTCCATTTAAGCAGAATTAAAGCACTCTGGTGCAACAAATCCACTTTTTTAAAGGACTTATTTGCGGTTAGGGCACTGACAAGGCAATGCACTAAAAAGTGTACGGTAAATTACTGATGGCAGAACCCAGAAGCAAATCAGGATGAATGCTAAATATTGGCATCATCTAACTTCCACGTAAATTTTGTGCAAGCAAATCACGTTGAATGCTTAATTTTATTCTTTTTTTTTTTAAGGATCTGCATGAGCAGAGAGCCTTTGCCTCTTTCTATGGCCGCGCTTCGCAAGACGAAGAAAATTATGTTGTCTTACGAATGCCTCGCGCAACGCAAAACTCTTTCATCTAGCGAGTTTTTCGTTGTGCGAGGCATTCATAAAGCGAGGCACCACTGTATGTTCTAAGATGTTTAAAATAGTCAAAAAGACAACAGCTTTTAATTCCTCTGAATTTTATATCTACTTTCCATTTTTCAAAGCTGGATCCCAAAGTTATTTCAGGCAGAATAGTTGGATTTTTAGGCCCATTGCTTTGCTGAAGTTAATCACACACACACACACACTGCAGTGGAAACTGCATGCAGCTGAGCAGCTCACATTCGGAGCATCAACACAGAAAGGAACAGAAAGAAAGTGACACAAATATTTTGATTGAAGTGTCTTAGAAAACGATTTTAAATCATGGACACCTTGGTTCTGAAAATGGTGTTGCCTGTATTGGTGTGAGTGATGGGGTCCCATGGCACAAAATTTCATGTGGTCCCAGTGCAAAGGAAAAGAGCAAAGATCTTCTCCCTTACTATAATGTCCAAACAAGATGTGATGGGGAAGAAGAATGATAGGTTTGTAAGGAGTCTTCAATAATTTTGCCAAGGAAATTCTTATTGTTCAAGGCCTAATTCTATTAGCCTCTCTTGTGATCCTTTATGAAATGCATTCAGGACCATCAAACAAATCTGTACTGAGATACACCTATCACCATTTTGACTATTGGAACTGCTCTGAATCTGACTTCAGGAAGAACGTGTTTTAACTGCAGAGTGTCCTGGAAAAGACACTCTGCATTAGGAAAGAAGGGAACTGAGTTCCCTCCCATTTTCCACTTTCCTGATGTTCCAAATGACCAGTACCCTGGAGTTATGATTTGTATTGTTGTCAGGATTCTAACTGGCCTAACTGACCTAAGAATTCTGCAGAGCAGTTGCTGCTGTGGCTGGCTGCTCAGGTGAAAGTCAGCTCAGTGGCCAGCAGCTTAGTCTACTTGAGGCTCAGGAGCACCTAGCAAATACTGGTCGATTCCTGGCACACTAGACTCTAGCTGAATAACGCATTTCAGGTAAGTTTATGGATTAAACGTTCCTCACTATGCCATCAGGTGTGTTTATGCTCTGTGGAAAAGGATAGCTGCAGTGGCAGATAGCAAAACAGCGAAATCATGAGCAGATTCCCATCCACAACAGGTTGCTGAGGTTATGACCATTTTCACAGGACCGATGCAACAGTATATTAAATCAGTAGCAGTGTGTTGGAAGGAAGTATGTGTGTCGGCTTCTCTGGATCAGATGTCTATACCTAACCAGGGGGTGGGAGGGAGCAGGGGAACTCTTTCTTTTGCTGCTTCTTTCTGACCATGGAAGGAAGAATGCAGGAGGGAGGATGTCCTTCAATGACTAGACATGCTTGTTATTCCCTCTCTCATTGCATGTTGTCTTCTCTTTTGTTTCCAGGATGCCTGCCAATGTCTCCCTGAGTCTTCTCTCCAAACCCCGCCTGCGGTTGAGAGAAGGCTCTCTGTTGGTGAGGTGGCTGAGCTTAGTTTCTCGCCTCCAGTTATGTGCGTTCTTGACGGAGATTTTGGGCTGGATGATGTGCATTGCAACAACAGCCAGTGTGAACTGGAGAGTGTGGCGTGTAGAAAACATCGATGGAAACGCCTCTGGAAACGTCTGGATTGGAATCTGGGCTGTCTGTTTTTGGAGAGACCCTTCTAACGATGGCAACTCTTTTTGGCATTGTGAAGTGCTCCATGAGAAATATCCACGCCTCCCAAGGGAAATTTTTATTGCTCAGAATTTAATGGCATTAGCTTCCATTATGAATTCAGCGGCCCTAGTGTTAATATCATTTGCCTTGTACAATGTTTTTGAGCCCAGAAAACATAAGGATTTTGTGTTAACCTTTTTTAGGATTGGAGCTTTCCTGAACTTATTTGCAGGGATACTTGTCCTGATTTCTGTGATATGGAACATGTCTGCTGTCTTGCAAAATGGGGAAATCAACTTCCCAGACAAATTTGAATTGCCTCCAATTCCCAGCGAGCAGCATATAGGACTATTACCTAGGCTATATCGCTGCGGGTTTCCAGCTGCTGAGTGCAGCATTTGTTGTGATTGAGATATTTTGCGTCAAGTCCCCCGCAATAGAGACACGTGAAATAGAAACTGTAATGGTGATTACCCCAGGAAGTGTGGTAAAAACCGAGAGTCTAACTACTTGTTCGAAGTGTGGTTCTCTGCTGGATCTGGTAATTCGAGAGGAAACATGCTCAGTGATGGAGGAAAGCGATGTAGAAAATATTGTAATTCAAGAGGAATCCTCCTCAGTGGATATAGAGGAAAGCCATGAATCCCAAAGGTCACCTGAAGGACATCTAAGCCCACCTGAAGTCCCAAAACATACCATTATACATGTGATTCCCTGCAACAGGGAATAATAAACATCTCTTTCATTTCCCTGGAGGAGTGTTTATTGGTAGTACCTTGAATAAATAGACAAATTTGGGATTTTTATTCCTTTTAATGCTATAGGATATAATCTTTTGATGTTATAGGACAGGGGTTGCCAACTTCCAAGAGACTGCGATCTACTCACAGAGTTAAAAACTGACAGTGATCTACCCCCTTTTGGGGGGTTCAGGTTGAGGTTGAGCTTTTTTTAGGAAGGAAAGCCCTGTTTGGGGGGATTCAGGGCAAACATGTAGAGCTTTTTTAGGGGAGCCAAAGTTGCTGAGCTTCTTTGGGGGGAGCCAGTGATCTACCACAGACGTCTACCAGTAGATCACGATCTACCTGTTGGACATGCCTGTTATATGTAATGCCAGGTATGGGACAGGTAAAGGCAGGGCTAGGAACAATCAGAAATCTTAAAGTGCTCTCTCCATTGTTCCACTATGGCTCAAGCACCACCCACCCCCATCTGAAGCTAGAGAAAGGGCAACAGGATGGTTATTTGGATTCTAGAAGGATGGAAGCAAAGTTGGTATTCCACTTGTAGCTTAAAGCACAACAGCAACACTTAAGAGTGGTTGGGACAACCCAGTCAGATAGGCGGGGTATAAATAATAAAATATCATCATCATCATCATCACCACCACCACTTAGATGCTGCTAACTGTCCATGTCTGAAAAGCCCCCAGGTCTCACCTGCACTCTGCTCATAAGTTGGTCCCGTTCAGCACTAGGCTGCTTTGACTCCTGTTCCCCAACATAGGTCTTCAGCTGCAGGAGCAAAGCATTCTGGGAAGCCAGCTCTGCCTCAGCTGCACTGAAGGAGAAAAATACAAAGGGTTGCCTTGGTACAGCCTGGAGACAAGCCAGTGAGCCCTAATAATAATAATAATAAATTTTTATTTATACCCCACCCTCCCCAGCCAGGGCCGGGCTCAGGGCAGCTAGCACCAAATATAAATTACAATAAAGTGTAATAGAAAAAAGACACAAACAGTTAATTAAAATACAGCTTAAATTGCAGCCTCATTTCAGTAGTAGCCCATAAATCAAGACCATAAGACCACATCAGACATTCACCCGAGCCAGCTATCCATGCTGGTCCTACATGGGCCAGCAAAAAAACCAAGGGAAGATTTATACTGTATACCAAATCCCATATAAGGGGTTGGAGTGAGTCTAAGCCGAAGGCCAGGCGGAACAGCTCCATCTTTCTGGCCCTGTGGAAAGATGTCAAATGCTGCAGGGCCCTGGTCTCTTGTGACAGAGCGTTCCACCAAGTCGGGGCCAGTGCTGAAAAGGCCCTGACCCTAGTTGAGGGCAATCTAACCTCCTTGAGGCTTGGGACCTCCAAAGTGTTGTTATTTATGAACCTTAAAGTCCTCTGCAGGGCATACCGGGAGAGACGGTCCCGTAGGTACGAGGGTCCTAGGCCGCATAGGGCTTTAAAGGTCAAAACCAGCACCTTAAACCTTAACCTGAAAGGTAAGGGACCAACTTAGAGGAAAAGAACCTGAAGGAGTGATCACACCTGAGTTGGTTCTGGAGAACATCCCTCTTCTCCCTTAACTGGACAGCCTCCTTCTGCTGAGCCCCCAAATCCTGTTGGAGTGCCCACAGCTGCTGATTCAGGGACGCAACTTCAGCCCCGTGGACTTCAGAAAGCTTGGACAACTGTGGGAAGAGGGGAAGAGGCTAACATCCTGGTAAGCAGCGACCACCTGCTATTCACACTACTCTTCCAGAAAACCTAGGAATGGAGTGTTCTGTTGGTGGAAGGAATGGAGAAGCTGCGGCCCACCAAAAGCTGATGCACTGTCATTCCCCATTACCCCTGACAACTGGCTATGCTGTCTAAAGCTGGTGGTAACTGGAGTACAATAGCATTTGAAGGACCACCACTTTCCACCCCTTGCAGAGCCTGCCTTATCTAGCAGAGATGCCAATCCAAGTTTTAATTCTGCACCCACTCAAAACAACTTTTTCTCCCAGAATGCTTTCTTTTGAGCGCTCACCTCTGCCTGGTGCTCCTTGAGCACGGTCTCTAGGCACTCTCGCACCCTTTCCTCTTGAATTCTCTGCTCAGCTTCTGCTTTTTCAAGGGCCCCCTGCAGCTCTCCTCGCGCCAGCCCAACTTCATGTCTGGATCTTTCCTTGGTCAACTCCAGCTCCTCTTTCAGGGAATCGGCCTCCAAGCGCCTCTGCCTCCTAAGCTCCTCCAGCTCTACCTTGAGAGCCTCAATTTCCAGTTTGCTGCTGCTCCTGACTTCCTCCAACTCTGCCTTCAAGCCAGCAGCCTCTGCCTTGCTCCGGCTTTTTAGTATTGCAAGCTCGCTCTGAAGGTCAGAGAGGGTGTTTTCTCGACTGGCCGCTGCTGCTTCTTGCTGGGCTGAGGCAACTCGGAAGGCAGCAAGCTCTGCCTCCAGTCGCTGGATCTCGTGGAGCTGGTGGGAGATGATCTCAGCCTGTTGGGACATGGCCAAGGTGTGACATATGCTTGAGGGCTCAGCTCCTCTATCCAAAGACCTGTAAGATAAAGAATTTGATAAAGGTCCTCCCACCTCCAGGGGGCACCATTTTATGTCCTGCTGGTTACGGTAGTTCAAAAGTTCAGGGTGTTTCCAGTCTAAGGGCTGCTGTTCAAGGAGTGAGCTGGTCACAAGCTGAACTCTAATGTATGCAATGCTTCCCAGGAAAAGGAGAGAAGAGCACCAGAGAGATACAGCAAATAGAGCAAAGCTGGGGTACAATGTGCCTAGCAGGAGATGCTCTCATTTCTCATTGTACTCAGTTCTTCAGTGGAGAACCACAAGTTAAGGGAAGTGTCTCATAAAATCTATTTTTATGGCTGCAAACCTACAAAAACATATACAGTGGTACCTTGGTTCTCAAACGCCTTGGTTCCCAAACGCCGAAAACCCAGTAGTGTTCTGGTTTTTGAACGTTTTTCGGAAGCTGAACATCTGATGCGGCTGTCGGCTATTGTTTTCAGGGAACCTATGCCAATCAGAAGCCGCGTCTTAGTTTTCGAATGTTTCGGAAGTCAAACGGACTTCCGGAATGGATTAAGTTTGGCGCTTTTGTTTTTGCTGTTTCTTTTGCGTTTTTGTTTTTGAGGCTTTTTTGGTTAATTTGTTTTTGACTGTGTGGAACTCAGTTCAGCTACTGATTGATTGTGTGACTGCGGAAATGGATTAAAAAAAAACCCCAATCCAAACAATGACTATCATCAGTGCAGGTAAGAAAAAAATAGTAATTTTAATTTCTATCATCTACAATACTGTCTTACTTATTTTATAGTACAGTACATTGATTATTGCTTTCATTTTATGGATCAATGGTCTTCTTAGATAGTAAAATTCATGTTAAATTGCTGTTTTAGGGTTGTTTTAGGTTGTTTTTTAAAGTCTGGAACGGATTAATAAATTTTGCATTACTTTCTATGGGAAAGTGCGCCTTGGTTTTGGAACGCTTTGGTTTTGGAACGGACTTCCAGAACAGATTAAGTTTGAGAACCAAGGTCCCACATACTTGTTTTTACATTCTTGTTTTAATTCACCTGTGTTTTGATTAATGTTTTTGCACTATTTTGTGTAAACTGCTTAAGAGATTGTTTTTTAATTACCTATAAATGCCGTTAAATAAGTAAAATGATGTTCATAATTGGATGGTATAAGGTGAAATGGATAAGAGGAAAGGGGGAAATTGTAGGGGTCATTTCACCTGGTTCTGGTTCCTGGTTCTTCTGTCTTATCTCCCTTTGTGGCCCATCTGTGGAGTTCATCCTTCAATCTCTGGTTTTCTTGCTTGAGTTCAACTACCTCATAGTTAGGAAGGCAAGGGGCATCCCAGGGTACTGTAGTGGACACAGGTAGAGGTGGTGCTGACCGGCTCTGGAAATGTGAAGGTGGGATCAACTCCTGTGGCCCTAAGAAAGAAATGACAGCAGATTGCTATGACATTAGATTGCCACCTAGCCCTGTTAGAAAGAGTTTAAGTGCAGGAAATAGGGTGATCTGGAAAACTAGTGAAAAAATCCTTCCTTATGCTGAAATGTGAATACTGTGCACCATCTACATTTAAGGCCCAGAGCCTAGGGCTTGCCGATCAGAAGTTCAGCGGTTCGAATCCCCACGACGAGGTGAGCTCCTGTTGCTCGGTCCCTGCTCCTGCCAGCCTAGCAGTTCAAGAGCATGTTTAAGTGCAAGTAGATAAATAGGTACCGCTCCAGCGGGAAGGTAAACAGCGTTTCCGTACACTGCTCTGATTCGCCAGAAGCGGCTTAGTCATGCTGGCCACATGACCCGGAAGCTGTCTGTGGACAAACACCGGCTCCCTCAGCCTATAGAGCGAGATGAGCACCACAACCCCAGAGTTGTCCGTGACTGGACCTAATGGTCAGGGGTACCTTTACCTTTACAACTTGCTAGTTTTTTTAAATCACACTTGCCAGACAACAGAGGTTTCTGGGAAGTTTCCAAAGGCAGCCCCATGTACTTTACAGATATTTAATCTAGAGTCCAGCAAGATATAGGTAACAGTGGCTGAACTCTCTTTGCATCATAAGCAGGCAGTAAACATTTTAAAAATTAGTGCGGGAATGAGATAATAAATTTGCTCTTGCTTTACCAGTGGGCTTTAAACCTCTGAATGCAGCAGGTGGGTTCAGCCGTCTGTCTGAATCATTTCTTCTGTCCATGGTCCCAAGTCACTGTCCTTCAAAAGATATAGAAATGTTTACCTAATCTAATTAGATATTTTCAGGCTTGAACCGCAAGCTCTAAAACAGGCCTAACTCATATGAAACACCACCACCACCATAATAGCGCTCAATGAGGCCATACTATATACTACTAACATCTTACGGAAGTAATATAAAAGAATGCAGTTTTTATCAATGTAATAATATATAATGATGCACTGTTCTTCAAGAAATCACAGAAGCCTATTTTGGCATCAAGTAGTATATAAATAAAAAGACAGATAAGATGACTTGCTCACTCTCTAGACTCATTTTGGTCCTATGGGCCATACATAAAACCCAGGAAGCTTTTTGACTTTTATGCAGGCAGTTTGTAAACCCTTGGGAAAAAATAATGGGATCCACACACTTCCTTTTCAAGATTTGGTCGAGTCTCCCATCGCTGACAAAGCTTTCTATTTCGAGTTGATCGTAAAAACCACTGCTTCACTTCATCTAGAGAACAGTTTCCCAAACTGGGGGTCTCCAGCTGCTTTTTTTGGACTACAATTCCCATCACCCCTAGCTAGCAGGACCAGGGATGATGGGAATTGTAGTCCTAAAACAGTCGGAGCCCCCCCCCCCAGTTTGAGAGACCCTGGTCTGGAACCCCATTTCTCCCCTTGTCAGCTGCTTCCCACATCCCCACTCATGGGCTACGCTGCTTCTGGGAGCCGCTGAGCCCTAACTCGCCACCACTGAGGGGCGGCGGCCCGTTTCCTCTCAAACCTCCGCCGACGCCGACTAACGCTCCACCAACCGACCCGGAGCCCGGACTGCTCATGCGCGCGCCGCGAGCCCGCTCCGAGGAAACGAACGCAAAGGCACGCCCTACCCTTCAGCGCAAAGCCAATCGGAACGGAGCGAGGCGTGATGGGCGGCCGGTCGGGCGCGTGAATGAAGTCAGTGCCAAATCGGCGGGGCGAGGGTCTGAAGGGAAAGCGAGCCGCCGCGGCCCGCCCCTTGTGAAATCAGCCAATCAGGGGACGGTGTAGCGTAAGTGACAAATCGCCTTGCTGAGCGTTCGAGATGCTGCTATCGGTGTCTCGGCAACCGCTGCTAATACCTTGGATAGGAAAGAACGGCCGGCCCAATAGCGAGGAAGGAGGGGTCGAAGAGTGTGCTCACGCCCCATTTCTGAACTACCCAATCAGGAAGCTCCTTGACTGGACGTCAATGGCTTTCTGCCTGTTCCAAAAGCTGTTTCTACAAAAATATGGGATTCTTTCTCTCTCGCCGCCCCCCGCCCTTTCATTGACCTTTGGCAGCAGGAATTGCTCATCTTGCCAATATGTCTAACCTGCTCCTTTTTTTGGTAAAGATTTTTATTATTATTTGGTTTAATAATGCATATAAAACAGGTTTTGTACACAGCACCTTGAATTTATTCTCAAGCAGATCGAAGATTCTCTTGAGCATCCACACCAAACACAATCCGGGATTTGTTGATTTGAGTCTTTATGCACACATTTTCTATCAACTTACAATTGCAGAGGTTCTCTGACCAGCTGCCTATTTCCTGCTCTTGTATGACCCCAGCACACCTTATGGATGGCAAGAACTTTGAACCATTAACAAAAAGTAAAATGTATTTCAGCAAAAGCACAATCATTTGAGGCATATCAAAATAAGGACAAAATGGCATTTCTAATCTAACCACTCCTCAGACTCCTAGAAATTGTATGTGTGAGTCGGATTTCTTATTTTAAAGATTACAGAATCGTAGTTATGTGAGGCTACAATATAAACATGCTTATATTAGGGAGTAAGCCCCAATAAATACAGTGGGACAAAGTGCACGGTTGTCACCGTTGTTGTTGTTTAGCCGTTTAGTTGTGTCCGACTCCTCGTGACCCCATGGACCACAGCACGCCAGGCACTCCTGTCTTGCATTGCCTCCCGCAGTTTGGTCAAACTCATGTTCGTAGCTTCGAGAACACTGTCCAACCATCTCGTCCTCTGTCGTCCCCTTCTCCTAGTGCCCTCAATCTTTCCCAACATCAGAGTCTTTTCCAAGGATTCTTCCCTTCTCA
Organism: Zootoca vivipara; assembly: GCF_963506605.1. Taxonomy (NCBI): domain Eukaryota; kingdom Metazoa; phylum Chordata; class Lepidosauria; order Squamata; family Lacertidae; genus Zootoca; species Zootoca vivipara. Next base: position 14,664,455 of record NC_083277.1, read on the forward strand.
TGAGGTGGCCAAAGTATTGGAGCCTCAGCTTCACGATCTGTCCTTCCAGTGAGCACTCAGGGCTGATTTCCTCAAGAATGGATAGATTTGATCTTCTTGCAGTCCATGGGACTCTCAAGAGTCTCCTCCAGCACCATAATTCAAAAGCATCAATTCTTTGGCGATCAGCCTTCTTTATGGTCCAGCTCTCACTTCCATACATCACTACTGGGAAAACCATAGCATTAACTATACGGACCTTTGTAGGCAAGGTGATGTCTCTGCTTTTTAAGATGTTGTCTAGGTTTGTCATTGCTTTTCTCCCAAGAAGCAGGCGTCTTTTAATTTCGTGACTGCTGTCACCATCTGCAGTGATCAAGGAGCCCAAGAAAGTAAAATCTCTCACTGCCTCAATTTCTTCCCCTTCTATTTGCCAGGAGGTGATGGGACCAGTGGCCATGATCTTGGTTTTTTTGATGTTGAGCTTCAGACCACATTTTGCGCTCTCCTCTTTCACCCTCATTAAAAGGTTCTTTAATTCCTCCTCACTTTCTGCCATCAAGGTTGTGTCATCTGCATATCTGAGGTTGTTGATATTTCTTCCGGCAATCTTAATTCCGGCTTGGGATTCATCTAGTCCAGCCTTTCGCATGTATACAGAGCTAAAGAAGGCCTCTCAAAGTGTATTGCATCCAATATTCTCTCCATAGCGAAGGGGGAGGAATGGCTTCACTTTTGTGGAGGAAACTTATTTTGAGAGGGGGTTGGATCCACACTAAATCAGGTCTCATTGAAAACTAGTGCAAAAAAGACAGTCACCTATGAATAACTCCCAATGATTCCAATAGATACTAAGGGCAGCAAACATAGCCTGGATTTAATACAACAGGTCTATTTCATAGGTCTTCATAGGCAGGACGGAAAGGCTGGGTCGTGTTTTTGGTGCTGGCTGACAAAAGCACTGCAAATAGCCACCCCAACCTTGCTCCCTACATCCAAGCCAGACAAAAAGGCTCTCAGTCATCACCCACACCAAAGGGCAATAAAATAATTGTCCTGAGAATAGCTGTGAGCAGAAATATATACAGAGCCGTCTTTCCTATTGGGCTTACTGGTGCATTGCGCCAGGGCGCTGGCCTCTCAGGGGCGCCCGAGCGAGTGGAGGAGCTGTGCGGCTTTGCTGGCGGCCTCCCTTTTCCCTGCATGCCCACCAGCTGTGCCCCATCAACCATATGGCTGGTGGGCGTGCAGCTTGCCTCCCAAGCCTCCATGGGAGGAGAGCAATCCCTGCAGAGGTTGACAAGTCGACAACTCTGGGAAACGGGGGGGGGGGCACCGGAGGGATACTTGCACCACGGCGCCGGATATACTTAAGACGGCCCTCAAACCCCTGTTGTTAATCTATACTGTATTCCTCTTCCTCCTCCCTGGAAGGGTCAGGCTTGGGAGGCAGTCTCCAGTGCCGTAGCAAAAACGTTAGATAGGAATAGGACTGATAGGACTGATAGGAATAGCCAAAGGGGCAAGGGCAACGTCTACTATACCATAGATAACTATCTAGATCAGCTCACTGAAATTGCTTGACTGTCCAGTGACTCCAAGTCCCAGGTGATTAAGATCCTTTCCTGAACATTGCAGGATGGAAAGAAAAGACCCGTTTAATGGAAGCGGCTGCCAAGACCATATAACACTGGACCTGAAAGACCTACATTGGCTCCCAGTACGTTTCCGAGCACAATTCAAAGTGTTGGTGCTGACCTTTAAAGCCCTAAGCAGCCTTGGCCTAGTACACCTGAAGGAGCATTTCCACCCCCATCATTCAGCCTGGACACTCAGGTCCAGCTTTGAGGTTACAGGGAACCAGGCAGAGGGCCTTCGTGGTAGTGGCACCTGCTCTGTGAGGAAATAAACAACTATCTGATGTTTAGGAGGCATCTGAAGGCAGCCCCGTTTTATCATGTTTTTAATATTCTGTTGGGAGCTGCCCATAATAATAATAATAATAATGTGTTATGTTTTTTGATATCATATTATTATAAGAAAGACGAGTTCATTATGAAATCTGTTTGGAGGGATAAAAATCATATTCCCTTTTAGCCCACAAATAGAACATCAAGGGCCCGTTAGAAAGTGGGATTAACCTTTATTTGTGCAAGGGAGACTAAATTTAAAGTGAGTCCCCTCCAGACATGGGATGACATTGCCCAGGCATTTCTATTGGGTTTTTAATATTTAGTCCTAATCATACTTAATGTATTTATTTCTCCTTGCCCTATTGGGCTACTCGAACCAACTCACTTTATTTCTTGATTAATTAGAACTGGAATTCCACACCATTGGCTTGTTAATGTCAGGTGATTTTAATGCAAGAGTGGGCAAGGGCAATCTTGAGTTTCTGAGGGACTAGATTGAGAGCAACCACCTTACTGTGAAGGTAACAAACTTGCACTAAATTTGGAGAAGTTAGAAATTATGATCTTATATGGAGAGCGAATAAGTGAGTGATAAGCATAGCTGCCAAGTTATCCCTTTTTTTAAGGGATTTTCCCTTATGCTGAATAGGCTTCCTCGCGAGAAAAGGGAAAACTTGGCAGCTATGGTGATAAGCGGAGACACCATTCTGTTGAATGATTGTGTAAAAGTGTCATTATTTTTTCACTGTACCTTTAAGAGTCAGGAAAGATCTAGTGATTGGAGTTTTGCAGCTGTGGAGCAGCTCGACAGGTGTTGCTGTGAAGCTGATGATGCAGGGTATATCAGGGGTGTTGTGTGTTGCCTCTGTGCTGGGCGATTTCCCAGTGTGCTCTTGGTGGGTGGTTTGGTTGTGTGGGTGTTTTGTGTAAGCCTAATTTAATTTTTGTTATTTTTACTTTCTCCATTAAACCAAGCATTTGTTTAAGTCTTGGTATGACTCCATGTGTAAGTCCCTCAGCCAGCTCCTGCTGATGCAACTCAATTGGTTCTAACCCTAACACATTCAGCTAGTTAAGTAGTTTAAATGCCTAGGCAATTATTTTGATTATAAGGCTGACTGGGCGACCCACAGAGACCCACCCTTAATGCTGCCCAAAGCAGTTTGTCAAGGATCACACATTGCAGGCATTCATGGTGAAAAATAGGACGAGTAGGCTCTGTAAAGACCTGATCTCTGAGCTTGCAACTTCCAATTTTGCACAGCTAATTCGCACCCTGTTGAGGTGTTATCCCTTGTAATAGATCTAGATCTAGATATATCCGCTTATTTCATGTGAGCTGCTTGGAGGACAGCTGGTTCAAAGGCAAGATTGAAATGCAATGATCTTTTTAATTTATAACAGGAAGGAATTTTTCATGCAGGACCTCATCCTGTCCATGGGCTGGCAATCCCCAATCAGCAACGTTATTTCTGACAGCTACCAGGTTTCCCAACCAATCAGAAGCATAGTATCAGAAGCAGTTACAAAACAGCGCACCCTAGCAATGGCCACAGCCTTCAATGCTTGCTACATTGTATCTAAGGTTGCTATTTTGTAAGTTGAGTTTTAAAGGTAAAGGTACCCCTGACCATTAGGTCCAGTCGTGACAGACTCTGGGGTTGCGGCGCTCATCTCCCGCATTATTAGATAAGGGAGCCAGTGTACAGCTTCCAGGTCATGTGGCCAGCATGACAAAGCAGCTTCTGGCGAACCAGAGCAGCGCACGGAATGCCCTTTACCTTCTCGCTTGGAGCGGTACCTATTTAATCACTTGCACTTTGACGTGCTTTCAAACCTCTAGGTTGGCAGGAGCTGGGACCAAGCAACGGTGGTTTAACCCACAGGGCCTTTTAGTCTCCTTTTATTCAGTAGAAAGGTTTAGAAATTCATATAAAATCACTACTGTGGTGGATTTACATAATTCCAACATTGCTTGGCTTAGAGAGAAAAGGCCACCAGAAGGGGGGCCTAGGCTAGCCATAATCCCAGAAGCTGTGGTCAGATACCTACCTTACTGCCCAACTGCATAGATGTTAATTCTCACCTTCCTGACTCAAAACCAATGTCCATGTGGCCTCGGTATATTTGGATACTGGGAGAGACTAAGGAGGGTAGTTAACTTGGCCTGGGGAGTGGGAGATTGTGAGTATGTCTTAAACCAGGCAGCAATTGGGAATGATGGGTTCAGCCTTTCCTGGAAGAAACCCTGAAAACTGGCCACACCAGGTCCTTCTCCTGGATCTGAAAGGGATCCACAAAAGTCACTCTTCCTCCCAGCAGCTAATGGGTGGGAGAGCCACGAGGTACCTCCCAGGACAGGACGACATGCTGGTTTTCTCCTCTTTCTCACAAGGTGGTCAAGGAGGAAGAAGCCATGGCACACACCCTTCACACTTCAGAAGTAACCCCACCCCTGACAGAGAAAGCAGTGCAGGCCATCCTCAGGCACAAGCAGGGAGCCGGTGCGTTACACCCAGTTGCCTGTGGAGCCAAGCCCTCCAGGTGGCTCTGGCAAGTGAGCCCAGCTGCATGTTACAAAGGGTGGGGACAGATTCCATCCGGGTCCCAGCAGTGTGGCTGGCCCTCAGCAAGACCTTGTCGATGTAAATCTCCACCCCCTACTTTAACTATAGGAGTCAGTGCCCCATGTCCTCTAGTTGGGGTGCTTGTGATCATATTCTGCTCTGTTCTGTTTTCCACAGTTCCAGCCCTGTTCTATTCACCTAGTCACTTGTTGAAATATTCCCCCATTCACAAGCAGATAACTGACGCTTCAGGTTACAGACGCTTCAGGTTACAGACTCCGCTAACCCAGAAATAGTACCTCGGGTTAAGATCTTTACTTCAGGATGAGAACAGAAATCACGCGGCGGCGGGGGGCCGCATTAGCTAAAGTGGTACCTCAGGTTAAGAACAGTTTCAGGTTAAGAACCGACTTCCAGAATGAATTAAGTTCTTAACCCGAGGTACCACTGTATTGTCAAGTCTGGTGTTTCCCATTAATGGATCAACAGGAGAGGCCTGTGTACATGCCGTCAGATCTAGGGATAGTTCAGTTGGTTAAAGAATTAATAATAATAATAATAATAATTTTTATTTATACCCCGCCCTTCCCAGTCAAGACCGGGCTCAGGGCGGCTAACAACAAATAATATCAACACAAATATAAAAGAAACAATTCAGTTAAAACACAGATTAATACAATGTTAAAATTCAATTTTAAAATTAAAAATCTATGAATAAGATAAAACCATTATGAAATAAAACCTTAGGGGAGGGTAACCGTGGGGTCAGACTGCGTCAGTCCGAAGGCCAAATGGAACAGCTCCTTCTTGCAGGCCCTACGAAAAGATGACAAATCCCGCAGAAAGCAGCCTTGGGGTTGCCACATGATGTTACGATAAGAATTACTGAGCCTTCAGTAGGTTTACATGTTTATTTACAATTAACACAGAGAAATCAGCACTCCACCAGCTCCTCTTGGCTACCAGTTGCTCAGTCTGAATCCACGAAGGGTGGCAATGACTGGTCTTCCCTCCCTTGCCCGTCCTTGCATTTTAACCCCCTCCTCAAACAAAGAGTCCTCTAAACACTGCCTTCCTCCTGATCACATAGCAACCCCCCTCAAGGTTGTCTCCCCCCTCATTCTCAGACTGCGAACTTCCTGGTTCTGCTGCTCTATCAGCGACTTGAAACTCTGAAGAAAAGGGGGCTAAACTCACCCATTCTTGCCCTGCCTGTGACTGCATTCTCTCATTTTCAGAGACACCCCCACTTTTGCAGTAGAGTTGCATGGATCTGGGCCCCTGTCGAGGGGTCCCAGGACAGGACTCTCTTCCCCTTTCCCTCCACCGCTTCTCCTCCTTCCCCCACTTGGCCTCTTTACCCTCTGCCTCCCTTGCTGATATCACTCCAATTTCTTTTGGGAACATCCCCCCCTATTTATTGGGGGAGTCGCTGGATAAGATTTGCGAATGACTTGCATTGCGGGATCCTGGTGCAAGTTCTGCCTTGGTCTGCACCCCATAGCGGAGAGTTCAAATGAGGGCAGTAGGGGAGTTAATCCAGGGGGGTGTCAAGCTGTGCTACTTTCATGCCCCAAGGAGGAGTCTTTTCAGAGATAGGGGGTCTTTTCCATGCCCCTGCTGGGGATGGAACCTGAGACCTTTTCAGGAAAGAAATGGAATTATAGAGCTAGTTTGGAGGGAAGGAAAATTATGTTTTCTGGGAAGGGGGGGGGTAGAGGAAGACTCCCTTTTTGCCACTCATTCCTCCCCCTTGGTCAATGAGCTCCGCTTCCTAGAAAAGAAAAGACAAGCTTAGAGGGGAAGGGTCTCCATCCTCATTTTTGGAAGAGAAAAGGCCTGAAGAGGAGGAGGAAGAGGGGCCACATATGGTAATTGGGAGATTTGTGGAGGGAGAGAAGAGTGTGCTTCTCCTCCCCTGGCATCGACAAACAGGGCTGAGGGGAGGGGGGCTGAAGAGCGATAGGAAGGTAGAGAAGGGGTGGGGTGGGGAGACTCCTCCCAATGATTGCATTGCAAGATCCTCTTTGAAGTGCAGCGTGGAGCCTGCCATGGGGGGGGGGGGAACCAAAGACATTTGCTGCCTGAGAGGAACCAGAGAGGAGTGCTCCCCCCCTGCAAAGAAGCCTTACTTGGACACTGAGCAGTCACCTGGGGACAACTATCTCCTCCCCACCAAAAAAGAAAGGTGTGGTCTTAGAAGCAGCCTCCCCAACACTGTTTTATGGATTGGGGCACATCCAGCAGCAGGCTGGACAAAAGCCACGAAAACGTTGCCTTTGTTAAGACAACACAGATCACACCGCCATTCAGATCAGAAGCAAACCAGGAGCATCTCCAGTTGCTCAGGGCCCAGAGGTAGATACTTCCTTGGGGCAGCTGGTGGATTTGGAGGAAGTTGACCCTTAGCACTCTTGGTTTGGGACCTGCCTGAACCTCCTTCCACATTATATTCATCCATATTGTTTCTCCCGTGTTATTTTGGGGATAGCATTCTACATACACTTGTGCCACCTTGCTGCCGCCGCCCCCCCCCCCAGCACATTGCTTTGAGATGCTCTGGTACGGCCCCTTCTTCCCTGTGCCCCCTTCCCTCCTCATGCAAGAAGTGGAGCTAGGAACAGAATCTTTCCTGGTTATGCCACTAAATATCCCTTTTATTTATCCTGCCACAAAACATATCTATGCACAAAATTATCTATAAATCAAAAGAATAGATCAGGGTTTCAAGATTACCTTGGGCATATAAATAGGTGCTTTCAATCTTTCTGTGTCTTCATGGTTCCATTATTGCAATTATAACAGTGGGAGTTATGCTGCTGTTCCTATAATATTAATCTAACTCTGCTTCCAAAGCAACACCACCAATCTTGACTTCCGGTTCCCTCGCGCTTCGAAGCGGATACGCTTTGTGGAGGCTCCGCGAACAGAGCGGGCAAACAAAGCAAAGCGGCTGCCGAAAAAGGGCAAAGAGGGAACGTGAAGGCTACACGACCCCCCCAAAAGGTCTAGGGGGTGACCTTAGACCGAAAAATCTCCTGCGGAGTCCAGAAAGTCCTCCGGAGCCCACGTCGTGACAGAGGTGGGAAGACGGAGAACGCCGGGCGCCAGGACGAGAGCAGCCCAGGCAGCAAGCCTTGAGACCCGGAGAAGCCGAGCAAGGGTAATTTCCATATCTTAATCCCAAAAAATCCCTAAGCTAACAGTCAATTTTTGATTATATAAGGACAAAGGAGACTTTAACCAGATTGCCTTGCTGATAGGACCGAACGCGAAAGCGGAGATCGAAGGAACAGCATGTTTAACCCCCAAATATAAGGACGCAGAGTATAGATAAAGGGACAATTTTATCGGAGAAAGCTATCTGGGAACCCCCGCCCGTTATATCGAATCCATCACAGGGCAGTAATTAACAAATATCGGCAACGAAAGGGGATAAAAGCAGGAGAACTGCAGCGGTTCAAAAGGAAAGATAAAGAAAAGAAAAACTATAATTAGAGAGCACCGCAGTGTCAACGTGAAAGCAAAGAGACTGGACTAAGCCAGAGGAAGGAGGAAAAGATAAACTGTTTAACTTGGAGGCTTTTTAAAAATAAGGATATGACTTACAGAGGGAGGAAAATGGCGTAGCGTGCGGGTATGATGGGCTGGTCTTTCTGATAATTGAAAAGGGGGAACAGCAGAACAAAGAGGACAGCAGAAGAGGCGGGAACAAAGAAAGACAGGACACCACAAGCGGGAAACAACGTTACTACTAGAGACAGTTACTACTAGGCTTGAGACTAGACTCAATTAAGCGATTCGGAGGATTGATGGGTTTAAAAATAAATTATCAAAAGATGAAAATGTTGACAAAAAAATTAAAGAGGAAAAGGAAGAACTTCAAGATAAAACAAAATTGGAAATAAAAAAAGAAAGTAAAATACCTAGGAATTTGGATTTCAAATAATAATTATAAGGAAGTCCTTGTATAACATCTGGATTAAATATAGAGGAATTTTGGAGCCAAAAATCCCATTATGGACTTGTCCGACTGAGGCCATTGTCGTGAAAAGAAGAAATATGGATTGGAGTTGGCCCTCATACCGTGTTTCCCCCTTTTTAAGCCGTAGTCATAATATAAGCCAGGGCAGGATTTTTAAACTTTGTAAAATTTAAGACATACCCCGAAAATAAGCCATAGGTCTACCTGCAGGGTCGGCGCCCAGCAGCGCCGCGCAGAGTGCTGGATCGAGGAGCCGGTCTGCAGGGTCAGCGTCCAGCAGCGCCATGCTGGATTGAGGAGGTGGTGTTCCGTGTGGCGCTGCTGGGCGCCGACCCTGCAGGCCACTTCCTCGATCCGGTGCTCAGCGCAGCGCTGATCGGCGCCGACCCGGCAGGCCGCCGGATCCACTCTGCTGTAAAAAGCACAATAGCAATGGCGGCGGCAGCAGCAGCAATTAAAGGAAAGCTGAAGAACCTGAGTGAAAACGAGGAAGAACTGGATGAAAAGAGAGCAAAAGCGGCGGCTGCCCACGCCATTTCCCCGCTTTGATTTTTTTCAAGGCGATCGAACGAAGCAATGTGGGAGCCTGATTGGCCTCGGATCGAGGCAGACCGCAGGGAAACCGCAGGGGGGGGAGCCGGGAAGCGGCACTCAGCGTCCGGCTGCAACTCTGCACCTACAGAAGCGAAGTTTCTGCAAGGCATCCAACATGGAAGGGCGAGTAGGGAGGCTGGAGGAGATGGGGGCGAGGATCGTGGCCCTGGTGCAGAGCGCACGTCGCCGGCACGCTGGGTCCTTTCCCTTTGGTGAGTGCCGGCCGGTGGCTCCCGGGCCCAAGGTTCTGCCTAGCACTGGGGCTCCTGAGAAGCCTTGCGAGGGAGGAAAGGAGGTGAAGCCGAAGCCACTTCCACCGCCTCCTCCTCCTCCTCCCCCGCCTCCTCCTCCTCCCCCTTTGCCATCGCTGCCTCTTCTCCTCGCTGCAGTGTCTCCCGCTCCCGGGTCCCGCACACTGAAGCGCGGGCGGATGGAGGTTCACTCTGCACAGGATTGGGCTGCCCTATTGCCTTTAACCCTCTTGCGGGGCTGGAGGGAGGAAGCAATGCACAAAAGGAGGCGCAGGCATTTGATCCGACTGTGCGCTTTGGTTTGGGGATCTGCCGTTTGAGTCAGTTAACTTTCGTCCCCTCGCTCGCGCACAGTGCCATCCTGCGCATTCAGTGGCGCGCTTTACCCCCAGGGGAAATGTGTGCGGCGGCGGCGGCAGCAGCAGCAGGATCGCAGCCAAAGCTGGTCCCTGGCTGTCAGAGCCCCGCTGAACTCCACGGGGCTTTCTTCTGAGTTAGGAGCCATAGGATCGCGCTGCAAGTGGCTGGGACTCCTCTGTTGTGCATTTAGAAGGAAACGACGCAGCAGTAGCGGCACGTCTTTATTTTTTGGGGCCATCTGATCCGGGCGTTTTTTAAAAAAATAAATCGAATAAATGTAGATTGCTGTACCATACTTAATAAAAAAATAAGACATCCCCTGAAAATAAGCCATAGTGTGTTTTTTTTAAGGAAAAATAAATATAAGACGGTGTCTTAAAAAGGGGGAAACACGGTATAGAGCAGTTACAAAAATTGAGAACGGAGACATAATATTTTAAAAATATGAGGATATAAAAGAAATGTTAACGGATTGGCTGCAATATTTTCAGCTACGTCAAAAACTAAGTCTAGATATCAAAAATGGTTTGGCCACAGAAACATCAAAGTTTGAAAAGGAATTAATAATAAAGAAAAAGAAAAACATTGCAGGAATATACGACCTCTTGCTAGAGTGGGAGACCAAGGGGGAATTGACCAAAACCGTAATGATCAAATGGGCACAGGATTGTGGGCACAATGTAACAATGGAGCAATGGGAACAGCTTTGGACAAAAGATCTAAAGTTCACGGCATGTTACACATTGAGAGAACATAGTATGAAAATGTTATACAGGTGGCATCTCTCTCCACAAAAACTTGCAAAAATGTATAAAGGAAGAAATCCGGAATGTTGGAGATGCAAAAAAGAGCCAGGATCGTATTTTCATATGTGGTGGACGTGTGACTTGATTAAGGTTTTTTGGGATAAAACATACAATGAGATTAAAAAACTATTCAGGATAACATTCAAGAAAAACCCCCGAAACATTCCTCTTGGGTATTATACCAGATCATTTCAAAAAGGAAACCAGATCACTCATGATGTATAGCTTGACCACTGCTAGGGTACTTGTCGCAAGGAAATGGAAAGATGAAACACTTCCAACTATTATAGAATGGCAAGCCCTAATGATTGAATACTTACAATTAGCGAAATTGATGGGCTGGGTGCGAGGTACAGGCGATCAGAAAATGTCGAAAGAATGGATCATCTTTAGGGAATATCTAAAAACATACAATACTAGTAACACACACTTGGCAGAATTAGAATGATATTTGTAAAGATTAAGGATTGAAAAGGTAAAAGGCGAGGAAATATAAAAATTTAAAATCAACGAAAACTAACCTGTGAGAAACAACAACAAAAAACCAGATATAACGGAAAGGGTTGGAAGTATTGTTTATTAGCAGAATATATTTTAAGACATTATTTGGATGTATATGATTTCAGTTTTGTTTAGAGACACAACTAAATTAGAAATGAATTACGAGAACATTAATTTGTATATAGTATTTTTGTTTCTGTTTTTGAAGACTCGGTGTATTTTTTAAAATTTTGAAATAAAGATTTATTTTTTTAAAAAAAGCAACACCACCAATCTCAGCTCTACTTTGTGCAACTCTCCATTCCCAGATACAAATATTTCCAACTCCCGCCACCAAACACCAAAACCAGCTCACTCTCAGTCCATCCTTATTCAGAAGCAACACTCCAGACTCACACACTCCCATGTCTAGACAATGTTACATACAAACAACAGAAACTCAAATACGCTGCATGCATTAAAGATTGATTTCCTGTTATTGATGTGAGAGAAAGTGTCAACTTGGAGAGAAACAGGTTCAGCACTCTAAAAAGTGTTCCATAATAACCAAACCAGAATCTACAATCCTTCTATTTAAACCATTTCTCTCCTTTGAGTTAATTGATGGCTTGTAGAGTTTCCACTCTTGAACTTCTGTCCACTTCCCTAGCACTTATACTGTTACTCCCATGTATGAGTTTCATGATGTCTTCTAAGGTCTCCACTCTGACTGAAGCTCTTTCCACACTCCATGCATTTATATGGTTTCTCCCCCGTGTGAGTCCGTTGATGAATTCTAAGGTGTCCACTCTGACTGAAGCTCTTTCCACACTCCATACATTTAAATGGTTTCTCCCCTGTGTGAGTCCGTTGATGTTTTCTAAGGTGTCCACTCTCACTGAAGCTCTTTCCACACTCCATGCATTTAAATGGTTTCTCCCCCGTGTGAATCCGTTGATGAATTCTAAAGTGTCCACTCTGACTGAAGCTCTTTCCACACTCCATGCATTTAAATGGTTTCTCCCCCGTGTGAGTCCGTTGATGTTTTCTAAGGTATCCACTCTCACTGAAGCTCTTTCCACATTCTATGCATTCAAATGGTTTCTCTCCTGTGTGACTCCGTTGATGAATTCTAAGTGTTCCACTATCAGTGAAGCTCTTTCCACATTCCAGGCATTTAAATGGTTTCTCCCCCGTGTGACTCCGTTCATGAATTCTAAGGTGTCCACTCTGACTGAAGCTCTTTCCACATTCCATGCATTGAAATGGTTTCTCCCCCGTGTGAGTCCGTTGATGAATTTTAAGATTTCCACTCTGACTCAAGCTTTTTCCACATTCCAGGCATTTAAATGGTTTCTCCTCCGTGTGAGTCCATTGATAAATTCTACGTTTTCCACTGTCTGTGAAGCAATTTCCACACTCCATACTTTCAAATTGTTTATCCTCTCTCTTTTCACACTCCATGTATTTAAATGGTTTCTTCGTTATTCTCATTGGACCTGGCCCACCAGAATTTTGATTGCCTTCTTCACTGTCTTTTTTTGACGGGGGTGGGGGTGGGCGAGAAAATCCTATTTGTTTTCTAGGAAGAGAACAAAAGAATATTACCACATCAATTAGCACCTGCTCTTATTTTAACATCATCTCGTACATCATCTCCTGTCCTCCATATGTTCCAAATTTTTAGGAAAGGCAAATGAAATAATGTTAAATAATGGTCATGAATCATCAGCTTTTCCTAACCCTTAATCAACGTTAATGAAGAAGCATTCTCTTAGAATACTGTACGGTTGAACTGTGGGGTTTACTTTTATAAAAAGTGGTTTCTCACAGGAAAGGGAGCTGCTCTATGTCCATGAACCTGCCCACTATTCATCAGGGTCCTAAGTTCATCATGAAATTCTTCATCCTCTGCACAATAATCCTCCACCCCTGCCAGTGTGGGCACATTGGATTTATAGTGTTAGGGATGGTCTAGATAAAAATAAAATAGAAAAATTCCTTCCAGTAGCTCCTTAAAAGGTAAAGGGGACCTCTGACCATTAGGTCCAGTCGTGCCTGACTCTGGGGTTGCGGCACTCATCTCCTTAGAGACGAGCTAAGTTTGTCATTGGTATGAGCTTCCGTGTGCATGCACATTTCTTCAGATACACTGAAACAGAAGTCACTAGACCCTTGTATATAATGGGAGGGTGGGGAGGGGTATTACTCAGAAGGGTGGTGGGAATGGGTGATTGGCTGATAGGTGTGGTAAACCTGTTGACGACCGCAGATTGGTCTAGATACCAATCATAATCCCAGGGAAATTTCTCAAGAACCCCTAAGGTCCAGTTCCACCAACTCCCAAATAACGCTGACCCCTAGAGCAGCCTTTCTCAACCTTGGGTCCCCAGATGTTGTGGGACTACAATTCCCATCATTCCTAGCCATCAGGGCCATTGGTCAGTGTTTATGGAAGTTGCAGTTCAAGAACATCTGGGGATCCAAGGTTGAGAAATGCTGCCCTGAGGGAACCTTCTATGCTTAGGTGAGGCATCTCTGACCCTCCAGATGTGGTTGGACACAAAGTACTACCGGTACCTGCCAAAGCAAGGATGGCCCATGGCCAAGGATGATGGGAGTCTTATCTAGTTGGACACACTTTCCCCTTCTTCCCCCTCATCTGAAAATGCTGAATATTTGTGTTTCGATTCCTCCTTCCTCCATGACCTCCAACATCTTCCTGATGCAGTCCTACCAACTGCACACATTCCCAGATCATCCTGAACTTCTGACTTCCCGAGGCTGCTGTATTCCCGAGGCTGCTGCTCAGTCCCCTCCTTGCCCTTCTCTGCATCTGCTGCCTGAGGGGGGTGCCTCAGTCTCCCTCACAGTGGAGCAGGCCCTGAGAACAACCTTCTTAATTCCTGGAGAACAGGCGAAGTTCCAGCAGACTGGAGGAGGGCAAATGTTGTCCCTATTTTCAAAAAGGGGAAAAGAGAGGACCCAAACAATTACCGCCCAGTCAGCCTGACATCAATACCAGGAAAGATTCTAGAGCAGATCATTAAGCAAACAGTCTGTGAGCACCTAGAAAGAAACTCTGTGATCACTAAAAGTCAGCATGGGTTCCTGAAAAATAAGTCATGTCAGACTAATCTGATCTCATTTTTTGACAGAATTACAAGCCTGGTAGATGAAGGGAATGCTGTGGATGTAGCCTATCTTGATTTCAGCAAGGCCTTTGACAAGGTGCCCCATGATATTCTTGTAAAGAAGCTGGTAAAATGTGGGCTAGACAATGCTACCATTCAGTGGATTTGTAAGTGGCTTACTGACCGAACCCAAAGGGTGCTCATCAATGGCTCCTCCTCATCCTGGAGAGTAGTGACTAGTGGGGTGCCACAGGGTTCTGTCTTGGGCCCAGTCTTGTTCAACATCTTTATCAATGACGTGGATGATGGGCTTGAGGGCATCCTGAGCAAGTTTGCAGATGACACCAAATTGGGAGGGGTGGCTAACACCCCAGAGGACAGGATCACACTTCAGAATGACCTTAACAGATTAGACAACTGGGCCAAAGCAAACAAGATGAATTTTAACAAGGAGAAATGTAAAGTACTACACTTGGGCAAAAAAAATGAAAGGCACAGATACAGGATGGGAGACACCTGGCTTGAGAGCAGTACATGTGAAAAGGATCTAGGAGTCTTGGTAGACCACAAACTTGACATGAGTCAGCAGTGTGATGCAGCAGCTAAAAAAGCCAATGCAATTCTGGGCAGCATCAATAGGAGTATAGCATCTAGATCAAGGGAAGTAATAGTACCACTGTATTCTGCTCTGGTCAGACCTCACCTGGAGTATTGTGTCCAGTTCTGGGCACCACAGTTCAAGAAGGATACTGATAAGCTGGAACGTGTCCAGAAGAGGGCAACCAAAATGGTCAAAGGCCTGGAAACGATGCCTTATGAGGAATGGCTTAGGGAGCTGGGTATGTTTAGCCTGGAGAAGAGAAGGTTAAGGGGTGATATGATAACCATGTTCAAATATATAAAAGGATGTCATATAAAGGACGGAGAAAGGTTGTTTTCTGCTGCTCCAGAGAAGCGGACACGGAGCAACGGATTCAAACTACAAGAAAGAAAATTCCACCTAAACATTAGGAAGAACTTCCTGACAGTAAGAGCTGTTCGGCAGTGGAATTTGCTGCCAAGGAGTGTGGTGGAGTCTCCTTCTTTGGAGGTCTTTAAGCAGAGGCTTGACAGCCATCTGTCAGGAATGCTTTGATGGTGTTTCCTGCTTGGCAGGGGGTTGGACTGGATGGCCCTTGTGGTCTCTTCCAACTCTATGATTCTATGTTTCTATGATTCTCTTTGCCGCCCCAAAATACAGGAAACATAACAAAGACGACAAGGTCACCGTGGAACATAACAACAGCAGCAGCAGCAGCAATTAGTTGTAAGTCACTTTGGGCTGCCCTGGGCAAGAGAATGCAACTAACAGATTCAGAAAACAAATAAAAATAACAATTGTAGTAATAATTACACAGGCTGGGGGGGAGGAACCCCACCCATTTCCATAACAATCTTCCCAATCCCTTAAATCCCACAGATTTAAGAGATCTGAAATAGTGGCAATAATGGAAACCTGGTGGAATAGAGAGAAGGAGTTGGGCACACTTATCTCTGGGTAGGGACCCTTTCAGTGTTTCTTCACAGAAACACAGGCATGTGGGAAAGATTTTAGTTGACAAGACAGAAGCCTCAAAGGGTGGAAATAATAAAGTGGGCTTCCTCCCTTTCCTATTCCCCCCAATGGTTGGACTCGCTATAACAGCCCCCAGCGCCCCATGAAGCTGCTGATCTGGGACTTATTGCAGGGCAAGGACTGAGCTTCAAGGGAGGAGAGGGTGGGTGGATCAGGCCTCCTGTTCCGGGATCTCTCCCTGGTCGGCTTGAAGTCATGGCAGATTCCTTGCCAGGAGGAGGAAGTCAAGGCAGGTAGACCCCAAGTCTCTCTCTCTTTCTCTAAGATGTCTTCAATTCCTCCCCCAGGGATGCTTCCTTCCCTCCCTCAGCCCCCTAAGTTCCTCTGCCCTCCTCCCCTTTGCTCAGAGGCCCCCTGGGCAGGTTCACCCTTCTTGCCAAATCTCTCCCAAGTGCTCCCACCTCTCCATCCGAAGAAGCCTCGACAGAAGAGCAGCGAGGGGGGAGAGGAGGGAGACCGGGGGGGGAGCTCCTTTAACCCTTCCATGTACTCCCTCTTTCTGATTCCCCACACAAAGGGGAGCCAGGATCGTGGAGTCAAAAGCGCCCCAGGGATTCTTGGCAGGGAGAACCCTGAACTCCCAGAGAGGCGCGGAACTGGGTCCTCGGTTCAAGTCTCAGCCCTTCCACAGAAGGAAGGGGGAGGGGGCACTCCCCTAATTTCCTTTCATCCCCCCCACCTGGCCCCAAATCCGGCCCTCCCTTCCCAGCTGCCCTGTTTGTAGATTAAGGGGGAGAAAAGCACATCCTTCTCTCACCCCCCCCCCCAAATACTGTATATAGATATATATTGCACCTTTTTTCCCTCCTCCTCGGCGGACCTGCTCCTCTTCCGGGAATGGGGATTGAGGCCCCTCCCTCTCCAACCTTTGCTCTCCCCTCCCCGCTCCAAACCTTCCTGCCTCTCTAGGAAGCGGAGCTCACTGACCCATGGGGAGGAATGAGCGACTCCTCCCTCCCAGAACACACAAATCTTCCTCCTTCCAAAGAAGCTCCTTTATCCTGTTTCTTTGCTGAGAAGGTTCCAGGTTTCTTCCCCGGAGACAGCAGGGAAAGAGACGCCCCTCCCCAACCTCCGACAAAGTCCTCCGGGGCACGAAGGTGGCACAGTTTACATTCCCTCTTTTCCTCTTTTAATCCCTTGCCGGGAGGGAGGGGAGTCCGTTCATTTTCACACCCATTACATAAGGTGGGGGAGGCAGGGCCGTGGGGGAGGGTTCCCCGTTACAACAGCCCTGCAAAGTAGACCGGATTTGTGGGGCTTAGAACAGTAATTTACGACAACCCTAAAAGGTAGCCCAGTGTCGTCATTACGGGTGCCTTTTAAAAATAGGGGCTGGTGTTTGAACTTGGGCTTTGCTCATGAGGGGGGAGGGGCACTGCTCAGTGGCAGATGTACCCCTCATTCGGCTCCCGCTATGAAGGTGAGACCCCCTCCTGACTCGCACCAAGATCCTGCAATGCAGGTCAGGTAGCGGCGCCAGTTCTAACAGCCCAGCCCAGGCGAACACAGGCAGGTCTGGCTCCCCTCGCGACGGATCCCTCTGCAGGAATCCGTGGGGCGCTCCGGGCTTCCGGCGAGTGCGCCTTTCGTATATTTCGGTGGGGGAGAGAAAGAGGGTTCGTGGAAGGGTTAAAGGATGCGAGCGAGAGAGGCCTGGATAGAGACCCCCCCCCCTCCCATCCCTGCTCCTCTTGCGCTCGGGGGCGGATGGAGGAGGAAGTTGGGGGACTGAGGGAGGAATGGAAGCAACGTGAGGGGAGGGAAGCCCAGCAGGACATTGACAGCGGGGAGACAGACAGACAGAGAGAGAGAGAGAGACATGGCCTTTTGGACAGTCCTCTCCATCCTGGGCGCTGGCTGGGGAATGTGCAGAGGGGCTGCCCTGGCTTCTCCCTCCTGGCGAAGAATCTGCTACTCCTCCAAGTTCTTCGACAGAGGGATCCCTGAAAAGGGGGGTCCACTTCCCCCACTCCCTACATGGTTCAGGTCAGCTGTTGCCTCAGAGACGCAGGGCGCTGCATCATACCAAATCAAACCATTGGACCACCTGGGAGAGGAGAGGCTCCCCTCTCTCAGGCTTCCGGTTTTAGCTCTTATTTCCACTGCATGGTTGATCGAAGGTGAGGATGATGTGGAATACATTCAGGGTTTATATATAGGTAAAAGGTAAAGGACCCTGGATGGTTAAGTCCAGCTGAGTTTGACTATGGCATGTGGTGCGCAACTCCACTTTCAGAGCCAGATAGCTTTCCAGCTCATGTGGACAACTTCTCATGAGCTGGTACCAATTCCAGAAGAACTACACAAAATCTACAAGGAGACTCACGGGAGTGTGGAACGAGCTTCAGTCAGAGTTCACACTTTAGTGTACATCAACAGACTAGTGTGAGACTGGTGGTGGTGCTTTGGAAGCAGTGTTGGTAACATTACGTCCGGATGTTGTCAGCGACACCCGGCTGTTGCCCAGGAAAGTATAAAGACAAGGGAAGATTTCCTACTGCGCTTTTTAAAAATTCAGTATTTACAGAGAGGGGCTATAGAACCCAGCCTCTTGGAGAATGGCGTTGTCTCCACCCCCATCTCTCTCACTTCCTCATTTGCTACTTCTACAGATGCTACTACGTGCCCTCTGTCTTTGAGCTCTCTGCTCTCCTACTTTCAAGGCTCGCCGGAAGATGGTGTATCAGGGACGCTTTCTAGGAACAATGTGTCAGCCAGGTGTTGCTCTGGCTCCCCCATGAGTTCCCATTTCCCCCCTCACCTGCCTCTGAGTTGAAACCTCCCTCAAACCCCTGTTGTATATCTATACTGCCTTCCCCTTCCCTGGAAGGGTCAGGCTGGGGAGGCAGTCTCCAGTGCTGTAGCAAAAAATTTTGATTCTTGACCGCTTCGAATAGCCAAAGGGCCAAGGGCAACATCTACTATACCATAGATAACTGTCTAATAGTAATAATAATAATAATACGGAGACAGCCTGGGTCACAGATCCACCCCACCCCTCCATCCAGACTGCCCAGGGAGACAGACCACATCCCAGACTTACATTCCACAGAAGTGTCCAGGTAATACCCCCCCCCCAAAAAACCTCTAACTCCCCACCACCTCCATATTACCCTGTCTCAACAATACCACCCACCCTCAATAACTTTCTCCCCACTGATAGCCCAGCCAACACACTCTAAAAAATCTAAACCAGACCAACACCACAGATCAACGCCTTCCTCACACCCCTACATCTCTTCCATTCCACAAAGGACTGTCCACCTATGATCCAACATACTTCCCACTATTCACAAACCAACCCACCCTCACCAACTTCTTACATCCCACCTTCACCACTACCCCCCAAATCCCCCACCAAATAACCACAAGACAAAAATAAATACCATCCTTCAAAACGTCATGAGATACGCCATTCATGGAGAGGGAGGGGACACAAACAGAATAGATCATGGATCGGGACACGGTGGGGGCAGTCACAGGGATTAGTCACAACAACGCGCCACACCCACAAACCCCGCCTCTGCCATGAGATCCTGTAAAACAGGGGGACTCTGAGGCTCAGGGGAAATTGAAGGGGGGCGATTACCCTCCATTTGACAGACTAACACACAGCAACGCGTGCAGGGCCAGCTAGTCTATATATATATATATATATATAAATGTAGAAAAGGTCAAATTGTGGGTTCCACTTTTTTCCGAAACCGCTTGATCGATTGTGCTGGAATTTGGACACAACGGTCCATGCCACTACCCGAGTGTTTGTATAACCTTGGATTGCTCACATCTCATACCTGCACAGGTCAAACCCTGTTTTTACACAAACTAAAACAGTGCCCTCCAGTAGCATTATTCCCACAGCTGCTGCTCCTCCTCCACCTCCTCCCTCCCCATGGAGACTAGCTCACACCCACAAACCCCGCCTCTGCCACGAGATACACCAATCACAGAGATCTATTTGAACCCTCTGGGTAGGCCAGGACCAGCCATCCCAGAGGTTTGGAAGACGTTATCGGACTTGCCTCCTCGCCAACAACACCGTCCACAATTGCCTCCTCGCGAGCAAGCCCTCTCCCTCAGACCCTACCACACCACCCCCATTCACATTCCCCTCCTCTCGAGTAAGCCCTCTCCCTCAAACCCTACCATGCTGCCCCACAACCCCGAATCCTGACGCCAGCCCCCAATCCCCACACCACCCACCACACCGAAATCAAACCCATCCCACGATCCAAGCAAACCCACCCCAAGAAAATCCACCCCGCGATCCAGCCAGCCCCGGAGATCCAACTCCCCCCCCTCCACCCACCTCACCGAAATCAAACCCACCCCCCAATACAACCAAAACCACCCCTATCAATCCCACCCCTCGATCCACCCTCCCGGAAATGTCGGATCCATACCTTTCCGGACACCACTCAACCAAAATCCAGGCCGCCTCGACCCAGGCCGCTCGCCCAGCAGCTGCCGCCCTCCACAGAGATCCACCCACCCCAGGAGGCATCCCGCCTGGGAGACCACGCAGTCACAAAAATAAGGGCTCCCAGGAGATCCAACCGCCCCGCCATCCACCGCAAACTCCATACACCATAACCCCCATCCTCACCAAACATAACTCCCACCTCGGGACCCCTAACCACCTACATATTACCCTCAGTCTACAACACCACCCACCAAACCCACACCACCCCCTCCATATTACCCTCACTACAACACCCCCCTCCTAACCCCTACCCCCCTACATAACTCCAACCTCGGGACCCCTGACCACCTCCATATTGCCCTCACTCTACAACACAACCCACCTTCAATAACTTCTTACCATGCCACCTTACCCCACTACCCCACCCGACACCCGCCCCACACATAACTTGTACCTCATAAAACCTGACCGCCTCCATCTTCCCCTCCATCTACAACACCGCCCACCCTCAAAAATTTATTAAAATTCCACCTTCCCCATTACCCCTCAAATCCACCACACACACGTAACTCACACCTCGGGACGCCTGACCATCTCAATATTACAATGCGTCTATAACAACACCCACCCTCAATAACTTCCTAACATTCCACCTTACCCCACTACCCCTGCCACAGAACTCCCACCTCATAAACCCAGATCGCCTCCATGTTACCCTCAATCTACAACACCACCCACCCTCTAGAACTTCCTACCATTCCACCTTCCCCAATCCACCCCCACACCCCAACACACACAGAAATCCCACCTCGACTCCCCATACCACCTCCATATTACCCTCACTTGACAACACCACCCACCAAACCCCCACCCCACCCCCTCCATATTACCCTCAATCGATGGGGAGCCCACATAGGGGTCAGGGATAGGTAAGGCCGTCCCTGGATGTAGTGGGGGGACCGAATACGAGACATGGATAGGTCAACCCTTCCCTGCCTGGGGTGGGGGTGGGACCAGAATAGGAGTCAGGGAATACCTAATGGGTCAATACAGAGTGGGGGGGAGACACAGGGATACCCCTATCTAAACATAACACAAAAAAACAGGGGGACTCTGACGGTCAGGGGAGTCTGAAGGGGGACTCTGACCCTCCATTTAACAAACTGAGGCACAGCAACGCGTGCCAGGGCCAGCTAGTAATACCGTAATAATAATAATAATAATAATAATAATAATAATAATAATAATAGGTGTTATCGAGTCTTTTGATATCATATTATTAGAAGAAAGGTGGGTTCATTATGAAATCTGTTTGGAGGGATAAAAATCATATTCCCTTTTAGCCCACAAATAGAACATCAAGGGCCCGTTAGAAAGTGGGATTAACCAGACTTCCGGGTTGATCGCGAGCGCCGGCGGCAGCGGGGGATTATTCTCCCGGTCCTTTGAAGGGTCCTGGGGGGGGGTCTTCAGAGCGCGCAGCCCCCCAAAACTTCAGGTAGAGCGACCTGAAGCCTTGAAGACTTGGCAATTGTCCTTAACAGACCTCCTTTCCCCCCAAAGAGCTCTAATAAGGGCGCAAGAGCGGGCAAGGTGGAGGCGCGGACATGGCAAGCAAACCGCTTCCCTTCAAAGGAGCAGCTCCGTGGACTGGCGGCAGAACAGCGATCAACTTTCTTCAAAAAACCACTGATAATTTGAAACCACCTTGGCTACTGTGAGTACTGAACCAAAGCTTTAAAATTAGAATTAATTTGGCCATCGGGAGAGCTCTCAAACATGGAGGTCGGGCTCCCCCCCCCCCCCGCGGCAGAATTGAAAGCAAAAATCAGCCTCCGCAGTGAACTGTTTATAGAGACTTTGTATCCTTCTTTTCTTGGACACTTTTTAACTAACCAGAGAGAGCAGGGCTCTGAAATAACCCTGCGGAATTGAACTTTTAAAACGTTTAGAAAAATCGCTTCCCCCAAGCCTGGGAGCGGGGCTCCGCTCATCTCAGCCAGACACTCATTGTGACGTCATAGAAGAAATTTGCCTATGAACTTCTGTTTACCCTTTGACAGGCTTTGATCTGCCTGCAGCCTTCCGCTAAAGGAATAAAAGCTGAATTAACTGGAACTTACAACTTTTTACCCTCAAAATACTTAAGAAGCTTAAGGGTACATTGATTTTTCTGTGGAAAAAAACTGCTCCAACTATGGAGCATAGACCAGCTTGTTGTGACTGTGTGCAGCTGGCTTATCCTGGGAGCCTGTAGATAACACTGACCTTGAAAGCCTGGCTTGACAATAGAAAGACTGTCTGAGTATTCCTTTCTGGTGCTGATAAAAAGACATCTGGCTTGCTGACTGAGAGACAGTCTTTTGCTTATTATTGAGTTGAAAATATGTCAGGAACAGAGACCTCTACTGGCAAGACAAAGAAAAAGTCTTCCCTTTCTTCTTCATTTGAGGAACAAGTGTTAAGTGCTTTAGGAACACTACCAGCATTGAAGGAGGGGTTAGAACGTAATATTCAAGAACAGCAGCGCACCACACAAGAATTAAAGCAATTGAGGGAAGAATTGGGAGCTATCTCTAAAGATATTTCTCAAGTTAAAATTCAAGTAACTGGAGTTGAACAAAGAGTTACACAACTGGAGGAAGGGAAGGTCCTGGACTTGGAGACAAGCCTATCAGACACAGGTTTCTCTTGCCTTTGTTCAGATGAAACAGAGAGAGGTGAATCTCGGGATCAGAGCATTTCCTCCTATAGAAAAGGGTGACCTGAAAGCCACGATAATTGAAGAATTTGCGAAAACTTGGGATCTATCGAAGGAAGAATTGGAACTACAGATTATTAAAGCATTCAGGTTTGGAGCAAGATCGAAAAAAGACAAAAATTTTGTGAGTGACTGTATGATATCTTTCCAAACCAAAGAACAAAGAGATAGAATCCTCGATTTACATTATCAAAAAACCCTGAAGGTTCAAGAAACACAGATCATCCTTTTTAAAGATTTACCAAAATTCTTTCTGGACCTGAGAACCCAATATTCTGATTTGGCAACCATTTTAAAAAGGAAAGGAATCAACTTCAAGTGGGATTTTCCGGAGGGCTTGAACTTCCAATTTCGACAGAAGAAGTTTAAGATTAAGATGGTGGACCAAAATAAAGAATTTCTTCAGAAATACGAGAGAGAACTACTAGGACCAGGACTTCTAACTTCAACTCCAGGATTACTGAACGACCCAATTGAGCTAGACTCCGATTCTGACTTGGGAGAAGGTGCAACTGCTGCAAGATAAGATGTCATTGAGGATTCTGTCGTGGAACTCGAATGGACTGAACTCAAAACGGAAAAGGAACCAGGTTTACCATATTTTAGCAAAACAAAGACTGGACATAATATGTCTACAAGAAACACATGTCACAAGAGCGCATCGAAAAATTCTACAAAACAAAAAATTGGGAGAAGAATTTATCTCTTCAGATGAAGTTAAGAAGCGAGGAGTGGTGATTTATGTAAAGGAGAAACTAAGCCCTAAATTAATATTTAAAGAAGAAGAGGGAAGATATGTTGCAGTTGAAATAACATCGCAAGGTGAAAAAAATCTTAATTCTGGGAATCTATGCACGAAATGAAGGAAAATCAGACTTATTTTAAAAGCTACACGAAAAACTCTTGGATTATTTGGATTGTAAACTATGTTTGTTGGGAGACTTGAATGGAGTGGTCTCAACATTAATGGACAGATCACAAAGACAGAAAGGTAGTAATGAAGGAAGATTGCCAAAGTCTTTCTTCGAATTGACTGAGAACTTTGATCTGATTGACACATGGAGATTGAAAAACCCACTGGAAAAAGACCAAACTTTTTTCTCAAATGCCAAACAATCGTGGAGTCGTCTTGACTATATTTGGATTACAAGAGAGTTGGGACCGAGGATAAACAATGTGGAAATGTGGAAATATGCCCAAGAACTTGCTCCGATCACAATGCGGTACTATTGGACTTAAAAATATCTCTACAGGGTACTTTCAGATGGAGAATGAACGATGCTCTTTTAAGAAATGAGAAAATAGTGGAAAATGCAAAAAAAAAAACCTAAAAGACTATTTTGACATAAATTCCAGGACAACAGTTGCTAAAAAAGTGGTTTGGGACGCCAGTAAAGCTGTGATGAGAGGATTTTTGATCCAACAGAATGCAATTAGGAAAAAAGAACAGAATGCAAGAAAAGAAGATATTTTAAATCAAATGAAAGAAAAGGAAAAGAAATTAAGATGTAATCCTAATAATTTACAGGTGCAGAAAGAGATTAAGGCATTGCAAATTCAATTTTCTCAACTGATGAACCAAGAAATTGAATCAAAAATTAAATGGATGAAATAAAAATCGTTTGAATCAGCAAACAAATGTGGAAAACTACTGGCATGGCAATTGAAAAAGAGGCAGAAGTTGAACACCATCACAAATCTTGTGCAAGGAGAAAAACATCTGGAGCACCCGACAGAGATTCGAAAATGTTTTCAAAAATATTTTAAACAACTGTACAAACAAGAAAGGCAAGATAAAGATGAAGTGGAGCAATTTCTGGACAAACATGGACTGCAGAAAATCCCGGAGGAAAAGAGATCCCTACTTTCACAACAAATCTCAGTACAAGAAGTTGAACAAGCAATACAACAAATGCAACTGGGTAAAACCCCAGGACCAGACGGACTTACTGCAACATACTATAGAACAATGAAGGACTGGCTAGTCCAACCATTGAAAGACTTATGCAATGAAATTCTGAAAGGAGGAGAGGCCCCCGAGTCTTGGAAAGAGGCGTATATCACACTGATACCTAAACCGGATACGGATAGAACGCAAGTTAAGAATTATCGCCCAATCTCCTTGTTGAATGTGGACTATAAAATATTTGCCAATATTTTAGCTTCTAGATTGAAAAAGGTTTTAAAAGATTTTATCCATCACGACCAAGCTGGCTTTTTGCCAGGAAGACATATGAAGGACAATGTGGTGGACATCTTAGAGATGCTGGAGCAGAAAATAAATAAAAAGGCCATTTTGATGTTTATCGACGCAGAGAAGGCTTTCGACAATATTTCTTGGCTGTTCTTGAAAAGGAATTTAGAAAAAATGGAGATGGGCCAAAGTTTTCTGAATGGAGTAAATGCGATCTATTCCGAGCAAAAAGCTAAGATAATTGTAAATAATATGGTTTCAGAAGAAATTAGAATTGAAAAAGGCACAAGACAAGGGTGTCCCCTCTCCCCTCTTACTTTTTATATCGGTCCTGGAGGTCTTACTCGATAGGATCAGGAAGGATGAGGAAATAAAAGGTGTGACTGTAGGGAAGAAACAATATAAGCTTAAAGCCTTTGCAGATGATCTTGTTTTGACTTTACAAGATCCAGAGTCCAGTGTCCAACGGGCTCTGGAAACAATTCAAGAATTCGGAAGGGTAGCAGGTTTAAATTGAATAAATAAAAAACCAAAGTATTAGATAAAAATTTGGATAGTAAGGAAAGAGAAAAATTACAAGAAGCAACTGGTTTATCTTTTGTTAAGAAAGTGAAATACCTTGGTGTTAATATGACGTCAAAGAATTTGAATCTGTTTAAGGACAATTATGTTAAACTGTGGAATGAAGTTAAGAATGACTTAGAAACCTAGACCAATTTGAAATTGTCTTTGTTGGGCCGTATAGCTACTGTTAAAATGAATGTTTTGCCAAAGATGTTGTTTTTGTTTCAATCTTTGCCAATAATTGATAAGTTGGATTGCTTTAAAGAATGGCAAAAGGTGTTATCGAAATTCATATGGCAAGGGAAAAAGCCAAGAATTAAATATAATATACTGACTGATGACAAATAAAGAGGAGGCTTTTCCCTGCCTGATCTTAAAATTTATTATGAAGCTGCTGCCTTTTGCTGGATGAAAGATTGGTTTTTGCTGGAAAATATAGATATTTTGGATTTAGAAGGCTATGACAATGTTTATGGTTGGCATGCATATTTATGGTATGACAAAGTAAAGACCCACAGAGGCTTCAAAAGTCATATAATTAGAAAATCATTGTATAATGTTTGGTCCAGGTATAAAGATTTGTTAGAAAGAAAAACACCTAAATGGATTTCACCATTGGAAGCCAAGGTCCGTAAAAGACTAAATATGGAAACCAGTTGGCCAAAATATAGAGATTTATTGATTGAAGAAGGAGACCAATTTAAGTTAAAGACATATGAGGAGCTGAAATGTAAACTAGATGATTGGCTCCAATACCATCAGATTAATGAAGTTTTCAAAATGGATAGATTACTTGGTTTTCAGACAGAAAAGTCAAAGTTGGAAACAGAATTGCTAGAACCTAAGACAAAAACACTTTCCAGGATGTATAAACTGTTGCTTGAGTGGCATACGAAAGATGAACAAACAAAAAATGTTATGATTTTGTGGGCAAAGGATGTTGGTCATAATATTATGATTGAGGATTGGGAAAAATTGTGGCATGAGAATATTAAGTTTACTGCATGTAGTTTACTAAAGGAAAATTTAATGAAGATGATGTATAGATGGTATCTTACACCAGTAAAATTAGCAAAGATTTACCATAACCATGATAATAAATGCTGGAGATGTAAAAAAGAAGAAGGTTCCTTTTTACCACATGTGGTGGACGTGTCCACTAGTGAGTGACCTCTGGAATAAGATTTATAATGAACTCAAGAAAGTGTTGAAAAACACATTTGTTAAGAAACCAGAAACATTTCTAGTGGGCATCGTCGGGAAGGAGATTCCAAAGAAGAATGTTTCTTTTTTTATGTATGCTACGACAGCGGCTAGACTTTTGATTGCCTAGAACTGGAAACTACAAACATTACCAACGATCGATGACTGGCAGATGAAGATGATGGAGTTTATGGAATTAGCTGAGATGACCGGAAGAATCCGCAACCAGGGAGAGGAAGCGATGGAAGAAGAATGGAAATATTTAAAACTGTATTTAAAGAAACATGCTAAAGTAACATTTTAGAACAGAAATGAAGATGTAAATAGACTGTGGAATTTAGGATTATGTTATATGAGAGGAAGAAAATAAGATTATATAAGGTGATTAAAATGAGTTAGAATTTGCTAAGTATAAATGTGTTAAAGAACCACAGGGAGGGGACCCCGAGGAGGTCCCATTATACCATGTGATGTGATATAAGAATTCCTGTTCTATTTTTACTTATTCTTTTTTCTTCTTTTTTTCTTATCTTTTTTTTTATTCTACATTGTTGTTAATTTTGTAAAAATTCTAATAAAAATATTATAAAAACAAAAAACAAATGTAGAAACAAAGGAGGCCTATAATTAAACTTCACTGAAGGTCAAAAAAGAAAAGAAAAAGAAAGTGTGATTAACCTTTATTTGTGCAAGGGAGACTAAATTTAAAGTGAGTCCCCTCCAGACATGGGATGACATTACCCAGGCATTTCTATTGGGTTTTTAAGATTTAGTCCTCATCGTACTTAATGTATTTATTCCTCCTTGCCCTATTGGGCTACTCGAACCAACTCACTTTATTTCTTGAGGAATTAGAACTGGAATTCCACGCCATTGGCTTGTTAATGGCAGGTGATTTTAATGCAAGAGTGGGCAAGGGCAATCTTGAGTTTGTGAGGGAGCTAGAATTTGACACTGAGACCCCTTGCCTAAACGTTTCTCTGACCCATTATATACTAAAGACCCCTATATAAATGACTCGGGAGTCGGTCTTGCCAAAGTGGGTGGTAAGTGGAGACACCATTCAGCTAGTTAAAAGGTAAAGGTAAAGGGACCCCTGACCATTAGGTCCAGTCGTGTCCGACTCTGGGGTTGCGCGCTCATCTCGCATTATTGGCCGAGGGAGCCGGCGTATAGCTTCCGGGTCATGTGGCCAGCATGACAAAGCCGCTTCTGGCAAACCAGAGCAGCACATGGAAACGCCGTCTACCTTCCCGCTGTAGCGGTTCCTATTTATCTACTTGCATTTTGACGTGCTTTCGAACTGCTAGGTTGGCAGGAGCTGGGACCGAGCAACGGGAGCTCACCCCGCCACAGGGATTCGAACCGCCGACCTTCTGATCAGCAAGCCCTAGGCTCAGTGGTTTAACCACAGCGCCACATAGTTTAAATGCCTAGGCATTTATTTTGATTATAAGGCTGACTGGGCGACCCACAGAGAACCACCATTAATGCTGCCCAAAGTAGTTTGTCAAGGATCACACGTTGTAGGATCCCCTTACGAAAGAGCAGCCATTCATGGTAAAAAATAGGACGAGCAGGCTCTGCAAAGACCTGATCTCAGAGCTTGCAACTTCCAACTTCCACTCTTGAGGTGTTATCCCTTGCCATTATAGATCTAGATCTAGATATATCCGCTTATTTCACATGGGAGCTGCTTGGAGGACAGCTGGTTCAATGGCAAGTTTGAAATGCAATGATCTTTTTTATTTATAACAGGAATGATTTTTTTCCTGCAGGACCTCATCCTCTCCATGGGCTGGCAATCTCCAATCAGCAAGCTGTCAGTTATTTCTGACAGCTACCTGGTTTCCCAACCAATCAGAAGCACGGTATCAGAAGCAGTTGCAAAACAGCGCCCCCTAGCAATGGCCACTGGGGTACTACAGCCGTCAATGCTTGCTGCATTGTATCTAAGGTTGCTATTTTGTAACCAGTTGAGTTTTAAAGGTAAAGGGACCCCTGACCATAAGCACAAAATAAGCACAAAACGGAAGTGTACAATCATGCGACACATGGCAACAGTTTACATGCCTGTTCCTCTTAAGGTGGAACGGAATCCTAACAAAAGGGACCCCTGCCATTAGGTCCAGTCATGACTGACTCTGGGGTTGCGGCGCTCATTTCGCGTTATTGGCTAAGGGAGCTGGTGTACAGTTTCCAGGTCATGTGGCCAGCATGACTATGCCGCTTCTGGCGAACCAGAGCAACACACGGAAACACCGTTTACCTTCCCGCCGTAGCGGTACCTATTTATCTACTTGCACTTTGAGGTGCTTTCAAACTGGTAGGTTGGCAGGAGCAGGGACCAAGCAACGGGAACCCATCCCGTCGTGAGTATTCGAACCACCGACCTTCTGATCAGCAAGCCCTAGGCTCTCTGGTTTAACCCACAGCGCCTTTTAGTCTCCTTTTATTCAGTAGAAAGGTTTAGAAATTCATATAAAATCACTACTGTGGTGGATTCACACATTCCAACATTGCTTTGCTTAGAGAGAAAAGGCCACCAGAAGAGGGGCCTAGGCCAGCCATAATCCGGGAAGCTGTGGTCAGATACCTACCTCACCGCTGCACTGCATAGGTGTTAATTCTCACCTTCCTGACTCTAGAGTGTGACTCAAAACCATTAAGAGAACAATGTCCACCCGGCCTTTGTGTATTTGGATACTGAGAGAAACTAAGGAGGGTAGTTAACTTGGCCTGGGGAGTGGGAGATTGTGGGTATGCCTTAAACCAGGCAGCAATTGTGAATGATGGGTTCAGCCTTTCCTGGAAAGAGCCCTGAAAACTGGCCACACCAGGTCCTTCTCCTGGATCTAAAAGGGACCCATAAAAGTCTCCTTCTTTGGAGGTCTTTAAGCAGAGGCTTGACAGGCATATGTCAAGAATGCTTTGATGGTGTTTCCTGCTTGGCAGGGGGTTGGACTGGATGGCCCTTGTGGTCTCTTCCAACTCTATGATTCTATGATTCTAACTCACTATTCTTCCCAGCAGCTAATGGGTGGGAGAGCCACGAGGTACCTCCCAGGACAGCACGACGTGTTGGTTTTCACCTCTTTCTCACGAGGTGGACAAGGAGGAAGAGGCCATGGCACACACCCTTTGCACTTCAGAAGTAACCCCACCCCTGGCAGAGGAAGCAGTGCAGGCCAAGCTCGGGCACAAGCAGGGAGCCGGTGGGTTACACTTAGTTGCCTGTGGAGCCAAGCCCTCCAGGTGGCTCTGGCAAGTGAGCTCAGCTGCATGTTACAAACGGTGGGGACCGATTCCATCCTGGTCCCAGAATCATAGAATCATAGAGTTGGAAGAGACCACAAGGGCCATCCAGTCCAACCCCCTGCCAAGCAGGAAACACTATCAAAGCATTCTTGACATATGGCTGTCAAGCCTCTGCTTAAAGACCTCCAAAGAAGGAGACTCCACCACACTTCTTGGCAGCAAATTCCACTGTGGAACAGCTCTTACTGTCAGGAAGTTCTTCCTAATGTTTAGGTGGAATCTTATTTCTTGTAGTTTGAATCCATTGCTCCGTGTCCGCTTCTCTGGAGCAGCAGAAAACAACCTTTCACCCTCCTCTATATGACATCCTTTTATATATTTGAACATGGCTATCATATCACCCCTTAACCTTCTCTTCTTCAGGCTAAACATGCCCAGCTCCCTAAGCCGTTCCTCATAAGGCATTGTTTCCAGGCCTTTGACCATTTTGGTTGCCCTCCTCTGGACACGTTCCAGCTTGTCAGTATCCTTCTTGAACTGTGGTGCCCAGAACTGGACGCAGTACTCCAGGTGAGGTCTGACCAGAGCAGAATACAGTGGTACTATTACTTCCCTTGATCTAGACGCTATACTCCTATTGATGCAGCCCAGAATTGCATTGGCTTTTTTAGCTGCTGCATCACACTGTTGACTCATGTCAAGTTTGTGGTCTACCAAGACTCCTAGATCCTTTTCACATGTACTGCTCTCAAGCCAGGTGTCTCCCATCCTGTATTTGTGTCTTTCTTTCTTTTTGCCCAAGTGTAGTACTTTACATTTCCCCTTGTTAAAATTCATCTTGTTTGCTTTGGCCCAATTGTCTAATCTGTTAAGGTCATTCTGAAGTGTCATTCTGTCCTCTGGGGTATTAGCCACCCCTCCCAATTTGGTGTCATCTGCAAACTTGCTCAGGATGCCCTCAAGCCCATCATCCAAGTCATTTATAAAGATGTTGAATAAGACTGGGCCCAAGACAGAACCCTGTGGCACCCCACTAGTCACTACTCTCTAGGATGAGAAGGAGTCATTGATGAGCACCCTTTGGGTTCGGTCAGTCAGCCAGTTACAAATCCACTGAATGGTAGCATTGTCTAGCCCGCATTTTACCAGCTTCTTTACAAGAATATCATGGGGCACCTTGTCAAAGGCCTTGCTGATATCAAGATAGGCTATATCCACAGCCTATGTATGGCTGGCCTTCAGCAAGACCTTGTCGATGGAAATCTCCACCCCCTACTTTAACTATAAGAGTCAGTGCCCCATGTCCTCTAGTTGGGGTGCTTGTGATCATATTCTGCTCTGTTCTGTTTCCCACAGTCCCAGCCCTGTTCTATTCACCTAGTCACTTGTTGAAATACTCCCCCATTCACAAGCAGATAACTTGAAGGGGGTGATGATGGCCATTTAAATTGAGCGCAGCTTATTATGCCTTGCATAGGTTGATATAGGAATCCCAAAGCAGGGCCTGGTTCACATTCCAAACTGTTTCTAGCACCCCTTGCACCCTGTGTCACCCTTTGCCCATTTGCTTATTGTCCCGGCTTATTATTCCCCGGCTATGCCAGAGGCCCCAAGATGTAAAAACCTTGAGAGGGAGGCATTGCATAGAACTGACAGGAAGACAGAGCAGCCTTGTCAAATGTAAACATCCCTGGCAATGTAGAAGGTAAACATCCCTGACAAGGATCCTCTTATCAGAGGGAATGATGCATTAGCTGCCAGAGACACGGAACTTACCCAGAGATACAAACTAACTCTTTGAAATGATACAGGAATCCTAGCCTGACACTCAAGGGCACCGGTGCCAGTCAGAGATATGAGTTTGACAGTAATTGACGACACGTATAGATGAAGTTTGGGTGAGGATGTGTAGATCACCAAGGTCCCCTATATTCCTGTTTATGTTACCCCTTGACCCTTCCCTTTGCACCTATGTTTTAGAAGAAATTCCAAGGGAGGGAGGGAAGAGAAAAGGTATAAGAACTGAGTTTGAAAACCATTTTCTTTGTACTTGCTTTGTGACTTCGCTCACCAAGTGCCTTTGCATGCAAAATAAAGCCTTTCTCCTTCAGAGAAGAACCTCAGAGTCTTTATTGACTGCTTCCTGTCATTTCTTACTGGGCGCAACGTAGAACCCGGCTAGAGCAGTAAGGCTGCACTTCAGGTTACAGACTCCGCTAACCCAGAAATACCACCTCGGGTTAAGATATTTACTTCAGGATGAGAACAGAAATCGTGCGGCGGTGGCGGTGGGAGGCCCCATTAGCTAAAGTGGTACCCCAGGTTAAGAACAGTTTCAGGTTAAAAACGGACTTCCAGAACGAATTAAGTTCTTAACCCGAGGTACCACTGTATTGTCAAGTCCGGTATTTCCCATTAATGGTTCAACAGGAGAGGCCCGTGTACGTGCTGTCAGATCTAGGGATAGTTCAGTTGGTTAGAGACAGCAGCCTCGGGGTTGCCACATGGTGTTACGATCTCAGGCAGGCAAGCAAGCTCTGATAAGAATTACTGAGCATTCAGTAGATTTACATGTTTATTTACAACTAGCTGGCCCAGCCATGCGTTGCTGTGGGTTTTTGTGTTAAATGGACCTTTTTCTGTTAAATGGACCTTCAGAGTCTCCCTTTAGAGTCCCCTCACCTGCCCTGTCCCAACCCCGACTCCCCTACTGTATGTTTCAAAAATAAGACTCCCCCACCCACGCATGTTCCTGTAAATGTCCCCACCCCCACTGCTTTGGCTGACTCAGGGTCCTACTGTACCTCCCCCCCATGGCTGTGTTCCCACCCTCCTTTTGTTGTGCCTCATCCGTGTGAACCCCCCCTCCCGTTGTTGTGCCTCATCCCTGTGATTCCCCCACCCTGTGAAAGGCCCATATTCTGTTTGTTTTGCCTGTGGCCTACTGGGCAATGTTGTGGCCTACTCCGTTTTCCCTGTCCCAACCCACCCCCACTGTTTTGACTGACTCAGGGTCCTCCTCCCCCCATGGCTATGTGTTTTCCCCCTCCCTTTGTTGTGCCTCATCCCTGTGTCCCCTGCCCAGTGTGAAAGGCCCTATTCTGATTGTTTTTGCCTGTGGCCTACTGAATGGTGTGGCCTACTCAGTTTTCCCTGCTTGGCAATGCTGCAGCCTATTGAAAAAGCTGGGCCTTGTTGCTGCAAAAGAACTGTTTTCAGTTGGTTGCTGTGGAATTTTGTGGTGTCATCTGGCGGCGCAGCTTTGGAAGCGGCAGTGTGCGATCTGCATTTCTATTGCATGCTGCTGGAGTCTTCAGAGCTTCTGGTGGTGACATCTAATCTGGGTGCCACTTTTTTGTGTTTAATCATTATTTTAGGTGTGAAAGGTGTGGGTTTTTTGGGGGGAAATTATGCCAGATCCCTCCCTGATGGGCAAGGTACGCTTTGCCCTAATTTGATGCAATTCGGTTCAGCGGTTACGGTGAAAAGTTGGGACATCCACGCACGCAGTGGGAACATATATATATAGATTAACACAGAGAGAACAGCACTCCACCAGCTACTCTTGGCTACGAGTTGCTCAGTCTGCCATCCACGAAGGGTGGCAATGTCTGGTTGTCCCTCCCTTGCCTTTCCGTTGCATTTTACCCCCCTCCTTAAAAGAAGAGTCCTCTAAACACTGCCTTCCTCCTGATTGCATAGCAACCCCTCTCAAGGTTGTCTCCCCCCCTCATTCTCAGACTGCGAACTTCCTGGTTCTGCTGCTCTATCGACTTGAAACTCTGAAGAAAAGGGGGCTAAACTCACCCATTCTGGCCCTGCTTGTGACTGCATTCTCTCATCTTCTCAGACACCCCCCCTTTTGCAGTAGAGTTGCATGGATCTGGGCCCCTGTTGAGGGGTCCCAGGAACAGGAGTCTCTGCCCCTTTCCCTCCACCCCTTCTCCTGCTTCCCCCGCTTGGCCTCTTTATCTCTGTGTCCTCTATTGCCCTCCGCCTCCCTTGCTGATATCACTCCAATTTCATTTTCAGCAATATAAAGGGGGAGGTTGTCCACTGTTGCCCCTCCTCCCCTTCCCAAAACTTCCTCTCTCTGGTCCCTCCGACCTGGAAACACTTCGCCTTAGAGCAGCCCCCACCTCACCCAGTCTTTTTGAAGTAGATGTGACGGAGCTGCCTTTTGGGGACACATCCCTATTTACTGGGGGGGTCACTGGAGAAGATATGCGCATGACTTGCATCGGGGGCTCCTGGTGCGAGTTCTGCGTTGGTCTGCACCCCAGAGTTGAAATGAGGGCAGTAGGGGGGTTACTCCAGAGGAGGGCGTGTCCAGCTGTGCGACTTTCATGCCCCAAGGAAGAGTATTTTCAGAGATGGGGAGTCTTTTCCATGCTGCTGCTGGGGATGGAACCTGTTAGGACGCTGACAAGTTGGCGCGCTGAAGAGCAGCAGTCAGGGCCAGATGAAGCCGAGGTATGCAGTCCAGGTCAAGCCATCAGTCAGGGTCAGATAAAGCCGAAGTACACAGTCCAGGTCAAAGCCAGCAGTCAGGGTCAGATAAAGCCGAAGTCCGTTCAGTCAGGGTTATCCAGGAGTCAGAATGGCCGAAATCAGGAAGCCGAGGTCAGGGTTAGCCAGGAGTCAGAATACAGGAATAAACACACGGTGAGCGTTTCAGCTATGCCTTCAGCACGGCAGTTGCAGATGCTAGATAATGGTTATCTGACCTCCCCTTAAGTATCTGATTCACTCCCACGCTTTCTACGAGCTGCAGCTGTTTCTAATTGCAATCTTCTTTTCTCCGCTCTGCGATGTCGAGCTGTGAATGGGGGGCGGGGCGAGGGGGCTGGCTGATCCCCTCCCTGACTGGGACCTGCTTGACCCAACTTCTCCCAGCTCTGATCTTTCTCCTGATCTTTCTCTGTCGGATTCCTCTTCTTCTGAGGAGTGCCTCCACCAGTCTTCCCCCGGCATGAATTCCTCACATTCCTCTGTTGCTGCCTCCTTCTCAGGGGGGCTGTGCCACCACTCCTCCTCTTCTGACAGAACCTGAGACCTTTTCAGCAAAGAAATGGAATTATAGAGCTTGTTTTGAGGGAAGGAAAATTATGTTTTCCGGGAAGGGGCCATTCAGATCAGAAGCAAACCAGAAGTCCTTCAATAATATGCATTGTGGTCTGCTGGCAGGAGGATTTCCTAGGAGCATCTCCAGTTGCAAAGCTGGAGGGAGGCTTTCCACCCTCAGGGCCCAGAGATAGCGCCTGTTGGCAAAACCGCAGAAGACCTGGGCCACCAAGCCCCCCAGTAAGCCTCTGCCGGTAGCGTCTTATCCCTCCGGTAGCCAGCTGTAACACGATCCAGGCTCCTTGGAGTCTGGACACGTTATCTGCAGAGCTCATCTCCAGCGTTAGCGTGGTTTGGCAGCAACAGCAGCAAGGAAGAAATACTCAGAGAGAAGTCCTTGCATATTTACAAGCGTTTTATTCTAAAGCATCTCGGAAGCAAGACAAACGTGTCTGTCTCCATCAGCAAAGTGAAAGCAAGACTACATTACAATAGTACAACCAACGGAAATATACATCATGTGATACATTCAACATCCTCTTCCAAGCCTGTTCCTGTTTAAGGTGGAACAGAATCTACTATGAAATCCTAACAGCTCCTGCCTTGGGGCAGCTGGTGGATTTGGAGGAAGTTGACCCTTAGCACTCTTGGTTTGGAACCTGCCTGAACCTCCTTCCGCTTTATATTCATCCATATTGTTTCTCCCCTGTGTCATTTTGGGGATAGCATTCTACACACACTTGTGTCACTGTGCGCCACCCCACCCACCCCCAGCACATTGCTTTGAGATGCTCTGGTACAGCCCCTTCTTCCCTGTGCCTCCTTCCCTCCTCATGCAAGACGTGCAGCTAGGAACAGAGCCTTTCCTGGTTATGCCACTAAATATCCCTTTTATTTCTCCTGCCACATAATGTATATATGCACAATATGATGGGATTTCACCATTGGGAGGTCCAGCCGGCAGCTCCCTCTTCGTCTCAGTCCCGGTGATTCCCATGGAACACAAACACGACTCAGGGTCTCAGCAACCTGAGCACGCAATCAGCAGAGATGCCCACGCAGTTTCAGCGGTTGCAGCGGAGATGATAAGGCAGCAGCAGAGAGGCATTTTAAAGTGGTTTATTTACAGCTATATTACAGCATGAAGAGAGAGCGAACGATGCTTTATCTCTTCCATCAGATCAAACAGTTCAGAACAGAACTCAGAACAGAACTGAAAGTAAGAGTCCATAAAAGGATATACCTAGACATGTGACATATATCAGCAGCAACATGCCTAAGTCTTAAGGTGGAACTGAATCTCCTGACATCACTCCCCCATTCTGTGAAACCTTAAGCTCAGCAGTTCCAAACTGTAGCTTTTGCATATAACTGTGCAACTGTTCTTTATTTACAACCTTGGACAACATATCAGCCGGAATTTCATTACCTGGCATGTATGATATTTGGACCAGTCCTTTCTTTATGCATTCCCTTGCACGATGTAATTTTATCTGCAAATATTTGGTCCTCTGCTTGCAACTCTCGGATGCTAGCAAAGCTAAACAGGACTGATTGTCTTGATATACCTGAATAGGACAAGACACATTAACTCCAATATCCTTGAACAGTTGCAACAACCATTCACAATCCATTAAGGAGAGTGAGAGAGCGTTGAGCTCTGCTTCACAGGAACTCTGACAAACGGTTGTCTGTTTCCTGCACATCCAATCAAAAAGACAATGGTTGTATACATAACAAACACCTGAAGTGCTTTTGCTATCTGTGACATCACTACCAAAACTTGCATCTGCAAAGATTTCCAGACCTCCAGTCTTTTGACTTGTGAAACGCAATCTGTAGTGCATGGTTCCTTTTAAGTACCTACAAATGCGTTTCAAAGCACGCCAATCCTGAACAGTAGGATTGTTGGCACGTCTGCTCAGCAAATTACAGCTAACAGCAATGTCAGGTCTTGAAACTCTTGCGATGAAGTTTAACTTACCTAACACACATCTATACAGTGTAGTGTCGGTAAATGGTTCTGCATCATCATCAACTTTATAACCTTGTACCATAGGTGTGTCAACAGGATTTGCATCAATTAAATTCAGTTGGTTCAGCACATCAGTAATCTTTTGAGTTTGGTGTACCAGAAAAGTACCTTCTTTGTTTCTCTCAACCTGTAGAGAAAGATAATTGGAAACCTCACCTAGGTCTTTCATATTGAAGTGTTCCTTCAACTGAGCAAGTGTACTCTGGTACAACTCTTTGTTCTTCCAGAAGAACAGCAAATCATCAACAAAACAAATACAATATAGTTTTTGCTCCCCCTCTTGTTTGACAAATACACACGGATCAGCGATACCTTGCTTAAATCCTAAGGAAAGCAATGTTTCTGTAAGTTTGGTGTTCCAACACCTGGCACTCTGTTTGAGCCCATACAGTGATTTCTTTAGTTTGCATACCATTCCCTTTGGTACATCCACACCAGCAGGGGGCAGTAAAAATATATCTTCCTGCAAAACCCCGTATAAAAAAGCTGTATCAATATCATGATGGGCGACCTGAAACTTTTGTTCAGACGCAAATTTAAGCATGAGTCTCACCGTCTCGTATTTCACGGTAGGAGCAAAGACTTGGTGAAAGTCCTCCCCCAGTACCTGCGAAAATCCTCTGGCGACCAACCTTGCTTTGTGTCTCATAATCTTTCCATTCTGGTTAGTCTTGGCTTTAAACACCCACTTGCTGTCAACAAGCCTCATTCCCGGGACAACTGGAACTAGCTCCCAGGTTTGATTTCTATCTAAGGAGTCAATTTCAGCCTTCATGGCTTCCAGCCATGGCTGAGCCTGCTTTGGGTTCAATTCCTGAACCTCTTGGAAACTAGCAGGTTCAAAGATTTTTTCAGAGGTACCAAGAACAGCAACAGCTGTCTTTGCATATTCGTCAGCATATCTCTTGGGCGGTTTCCCCTTTGTGGCCCTCTCGGACCTTCGAACAGTCAGTTCTTCATCTTTACTTAACTCCTCCTTTTTAGGAGAAAAGCGACCAATGGTGAACAGAGGTTCTTCTGGTTCAGTGTCAGACGCATCTGATGGTCTGATTGAGGCTTTTGCACTTAAATAATCTGCAGTGTCACTATCAGATGCTGATAGTGCACCTGCGCCTCTTACTGAATCAGAATCAGAACCAGAATCCTGCTCATCATCATCCTCAGCTTGTGCTTCTTCTTCTTCTTCTTCATCAACAGGATGAATCTGAAAAATCCCCACATTTTTCCCCCATTTGGGATTGCACTGGACACTCTTGGTGATTCTTACAGTTTGAGTGTTTTTCATTAACACTCTGTACGCTCCATTTTCGTATCCCAAGAATATACCAGGTTCACCTCGTGTCCCCAGCTTACCACTTTGTGGGGTGTTTACCCACATGTCAGATCCAAAGATCCTCATGTGTTTGATGTAAGGCTGTTTGCCAAACATCTTCTCATAAGGGGTACACTCAATCGCTGAATGCCACCTGCGATTAAGAGTGTATACAAAATTAGATAGTGCTTCGGCCCAATACTGTTGTGGCAAATTGGCATCATGCAGCAAGGTTTTAAGTCCCTGCTGTAAGGTTTGTCCTGCCCTTTCACACAGACCATTTTCCCAAGGACTTCTGGGGCATGCCAGATCGTGTTGAATTCCCTTCTCAGACAGAAAAGCTTTAAATTCATGAGAAGTGAACTCCCCTCCATTGTCACTGAATAGGCACTTTATCTTTTGGCCCCTGGCATTTTCAAGCCATGCACAGAAACCTTTGAACTTTAAAAAGGCTTCTGATTTCTGTTTTAGCACAAACACGTGAACATATCTGGTGTAGGAGTCTATTAGGATCATAAAATACCTAGATCCACTCACAGATGGTGATAGTGGACCTACCAGGTCTGCATGGACCACCTGATAAGGCTGGGTTGCCTTCCTCCCAGACACTTTCCCTTTGGGTGCAACTTTCACCTTATGTTGTGCACAGGAAACACACTTCATATGATACTTGCAGGGTTTAAGCTTCAAGCCCTGCACAACCTTGGGCATCTTGGACACTGCTTGCCAGCCTAAGTGTCCAAAAATGCGATGGTATTCGTGAATACAACCTGCATGAAGAGGCCTATTAGTTGTGTTAGCAACATAAGCAACATTTTCATCAGGTTCACCCTCAGACACTTTTACATCATCAAAAGTCATCAAAAACAGTTCATCAACCTTTTCAGCACGTACGTATTCTTCATTGTTCTTAGTGATAATGGCAATGCCATTCCTGAAAGAGATGTGAAAACCCTTTCTGTCCAGCTGTGGAACTGAAAGTAAATTATCCTTTGCTTTTGGCACATAAAGCACATCAGCAATCTCTAGGTTTAGAGATTCTAACACAATTGTCCCAGTTCCTTGAATGTCCAAAGATGATCCACCTGCCTGTAAAATCTTCCCCTTATAGGCTTGAAATGAAACAAAAAGATGTCGGTCTCGGCAGATGTGATGAGTCGCACCAGAATCAACAACAAATAAGTTATTAGCCTTTGAAGTTGCTGTTATCTTAGCCAGCATAGCTTTACGCTGTCCACTTGGCTGCTTTCCACCGCTGCCACCCCCCTTTCCTTGCTTGCCTTTGAAATTTGCAGCAGCTATTGGTCTTTGCTTATCTTGCTTCTTTCTGCAGTTTCGCTTTACGTGACCCTGACCTCCGCAACCATAGCATTTGATCGTGAAGGCTCTAGCGTTATCAGCTTGAGATTGGCACGTAGCAGCTGGCTCCTGTGATTTGCAACTGGCGCCCTCTGCTCTCCTCCGATCCCACTCATTTTGCAATACAGCAATTACTCTAGCTGCTGTTAAATCTCTTGTGGGGAGGGCTGCTAACTGGCTAGCAATGGCATCAAAGCTGTGGTCTAAAGAGTCCAGAATCAACACTGCAAACACAGCTTCTGGCAAAACAAATTCACGATTCACCAGTTCCTCCCTCAGCCGCTGCATTTCAAGAATGTGGGCACGTAAATCACCTCCCGGCTGGAGTTTCATGTTGTGCAGAGTCCGAAAAAACAATAGAACTGACCCTGCCTGTTTGCGTTCATGAGCTTCACGTAGTCCCTCCCACATTTGTCTCGCAGACGCTCTGTTAGCAAGGGTAATTAATTCTGTAGCTGAGACACATCCAATAATCAAACCGCGAGCTTGTGAGTCACATTGAGCCCAAGCATTCGTCACTGGCACGGGGGGGGGGGTTCTCATCAATCACATGCCAGAGCTTTGCAAGTCTTAACTTGCCTTCTACATATATTTTCCATGTATGATAATTAGTCCCATCCAGAAGAATTATCTGGTTAGAGCTTCCAAGCATATTCTCCATTTTTCCAGCCACCCGTTACAGGCAATCACTTTGGAAAAATGCCTCCGCTCCAGCTCTATCTCACAGTCAATTAATCACTGGGACAGGTTTACGACTGTTTCAAAGCTTTCTCCGGCAGCAGCCAGCAGCTTGCTGAATAAACATTTTGCTGCCTTCGCTCTCCACACATACCTCTCAAATGCTCCGATGTTTTCAGCACTGATCAAAGCCGCATTCGGAACACACTGCCTGCTCCTGGATCCATAACTGACTGGTCCAGAGACCACCAACCATCTCCTCTGGGCTTGACGACCCTTGTACTTCTGGGCCCGGAACCCTTTTGATGGGATTTCACCATTGGGAGGTCCAGCCGGCAGCTCCCTCTTCGTCTCAGTCCCGGTGATTCCCATGGAACACAAACACGACTCAGGGTCTCAGCAACCTGAGCACGCAATCAGCAGAGATGCCCACGCAGTTTCAGCGGTTGCAGCGGAGATGATAAGGCAGCAGCAGAGAGGCATTTTAAAGTGGTTTATTTACAGCTATATTACAGCATGAAGAGAGAGCGAACGATGCTTTCTCTCTTCCATCAGATCAAACAGTTCAGAACAGAACTCAGAACAGAACTGAAAGTAAGAGTCCATAAAAGGATATACCTAGACATGTGACATATATCAGCAGCAACATGCCTAAGTCTTAAGGTGGAACTGAATCTCCTGACACAATATATCTATATATCAAAACAACAGATGAGGGTTTCAAGGTTACCTTGGGCATATAAGTAGGTGCTTTCAATATTCTGTGTCTTCATGGTTCCATTATTGCAATTATAACAGTGGGAGTTATGCTAATCTAACTCTGCTTCCAAAGCAACACCACCAATCTCAGTTCCACTTTGTGCAACTCTCCATTCCCACATACAAACATTTCCAACTCCCTCCACCAAACACCAAAACCATCTCACTCTCAGTCAATCCTCATTCAGAAGCAACACTCCAGACGCACACACTCCCCTCCCTATCTAACACTACATTAAGTATTATATTATGCTTACTTTTCTGAAATGTTACCCTCATTACTTTAAAAACAAGTGTAGACAATGTTACATACAAACAACAGCTCACATACGATGCATGCATTTAAGATTGATTTCCTGTTATTGATGTGAAAGAAATTGTCAACTCGTAGAGAAACAGATTCTACACTCTAAAAAGTGTTCCATAATAACCAAAGCAGAATCTACAATCCTTCTATTTAAACCATTTCTCTTCTTTAATTGATGGCTTGTAGAGTTTCCACTCTTACAGCTCTTACCCCTCAGAGTCTTTTGATGGTTTGTAAGACTTCCACTTCAACTGAACCTCTGTCCGCTTCCTTGGAATTATATGGTTTCTCCCCCGTGTGAGTACGTTGATGAAATCGAAGTGTTCCACTCTGACTGAAGCTCTTTCCACACTCTGTGCATTTATATGGTTTCTCCCCCGTGTGAGTCCGTTGATGAATTCTAAGGTGTCCACTCTGACTGAAGCTCTTTCCACACTCGTTGCATTGAAATGGTTTCTCCCCCGTGTGAGTCTGGTGGTGTAAATTCAGGTGTCCACTCCTCCTGAAGCTCTTTCCACATTCCATGCACTTAAATGGTTTCTCCCCCGTGTGACTCCGTTGATGAATTCTAAGGTGTCCACTCCCACTGAAGCTCTTTCCACACTCGATGCATTGAAATGGTTTCTCTCCCGTGTGAGTCCGTTGATGTTTTCTAAGGTTTCCACTCCCACTGAAGCTCTTTCCACATTCCATGCACTTAAATGGTTTCTCCCCTGTGTGAGTCTGATGATGTAAATTCAGGCTTCCACTCTCACTGAAGCACTTTCCACATTCCATGCATTTAAATGGTTTCTCCCCTGTGTGAGTCCGTTGATGAATTTTAAGGTGTCCACTCTGACTGAAGCTCTTTCCACAGTCCATGCATTGAAATGGTTTCTCCCCCGTGTGACTCCGTTGATGAATTCTAAGTGTTCCACTATCAGTGAAGCTCTTTCCACATTCCATGCATTTAAATGGTTTCTCCCCCATGTGAGTCCGGTGATGTTTTCTAAGGTCTCCACTCTGACTGAAGCTCTTTCCACATTCCATGCACTTAAATGGTTTCTCCCCCGTGTGAGTCCGTTGATGAATTCTAAGGTGTGCACTCTGACTGAAGCTCTTTTCACACTCCATACATTGAAATGGTTTCTCCCCCGTGTGAGTCTGTTGATGAATTTTAAGTTTTCCACTGTCAGTGAAGCTCTTTCCACACTCCATGTATTTAAACGATTTCTTTGTTATTCCCATTGGACAAGGCCCACCATAATTTTGACTGCCTTCTCCATTGTCCTTTTTCGACGGGGGTGGGGGAGAGAGAAATTGTTTTCTAGGAAAAGAACAAAGGGATATTACACACATCAATTAGCACCTATTTTTATTTTAACATCTCGTACATCTCCTGTCCCCCATATGTTCCAAATTTT
Source organism: Zootoca vivipara (assembly GCF_963506605.1). Lineage (NCBI taxonomy): Eukaryota > Metazoa > Chordata > Lepidosauria > Squamata > Lacertidae > Zootoca > Zootoca vivipara. Next base: position 14,707,462 of record NC_083277.1, read on the forward strand.
TAGGAAAGGCACATGAAATAATGTTAAATAATTGTAATGCATCATCAGCCTTTCCTAACCCTTAATCAACGTTAATGAAGCAGCATTATATTAGAATACGGTTGAACTGTGGGGTTTACTTTCTATAAAAAGTGTTTTCTCACAGGAAAGGGAGCTGCCAAGGGGAAGGCAGGTGGCAAAAAGCCCTGACAATTTTTTGCTGCACGTTGGACTTTGCAGTCGGAGGTTCATTTTTCTATGGCCACGCTTCGCAAGACGAAGCGGCAGCCATAGAAAACCTCGTCGTCTTGCGAGGCAACCTCTGATCGCAAAATCCATTCGTCTAGCAAAAAATTGGTCTTACAGGGCATTCGTTAAGCGAGGCACCACTGTATATTTGTAGATAACAAACCACCTGAAGTCTGTGACTCTATGGTTAGCTCCTATAAAATGGGACGTGAGCGGTGCCTCTACCACTTGGTTTGCAATGCGGCTTTTGTGCTCTAATATTCTAGTCTTTACCGTTCTTATTGTGCTCCCTATGTACCATAGGCTGCATTTGCATTGGATGGCATATACCACGCCCCGAGAATTACAGTTCGTAAATGTATCTAGTTGAATTACTTTATTGGTGTTCGGGATGGTAAATTCTTTTTGTTTGATGGTTAGGCTACATATGGCACAACGCCCGCATTTAAAATGACCTTTGATCTTACTTGCCTGAGGTTGGCTCTCGCTGGTCATATCCACATGTACTAAAATGTCTTTCAGATTCTTGGTTCTGCGGAAACCAATGTGTGGAGGCATACTTGGACAACCTGGGATTTCTTGTAAAATGTGCCAGTGTTTTCCAATAATTCTGGCTATTGAGTTGGATAATGGGGTAAAATCTAAGGATCAAGTTAGGAGACGATATTTAGGTTTAGATCGTTCTGCAAAGAGTGTACCAGTATATCTAGGGCCTAGGCCTATTGTGCGTCCTTGCCTGTGCTGTTCTTATTATTTGTTGAGGATAGCCTCTGTTCGCAAATTCACACGCCATTTGGTCAGTGGCGTAGCGTGGGGGGGCCAGGGGGCAGCCGCACCGGGCGCAACATCTGGGGTGGGCGCGCGCTCGCAGCTCTCTGCCCTTGCCTGGCTCACGCAGCCTCTTTAACCCTATCGGGGCTTCCCACTTGCCGGCTCCGAAATGGTGGACTTGCCGAGGCTGGAAGAGTTGGGTGGCAGAGGCACGGACAGCCCAGCCCTGATGGGGTTAAAGAGACACGCTTGCTGGGAAAGAGAGAGGTGGGCGCGGCTGCGAGAAAGGGCAGCTTTTGAGGAGCCGCTGAAATGGTGTTGCTGCTGCTGCTGCTCCCGCCTCTCCTGCTCGGGAGGCAGAGGTGGGGACGAGCGGGAGAGGTGTGTAAGGGGTGGGGGCTCGTCTCATTCCTAGGGGGGAAAGAGGGGTAGGAGGGTGGTCGAGTGCTCTTGGTTCGCTTTATTTATGAGTTCTGTGTAGCAGAGGGGAGCTGGCACTGGAATTTTGTGAATCGGTTAAAATCTCAATTTTATATTAATTGTTAAAGTAAAGCCTCCTTGCTGGCTGCTTTTCGTTGATCAGTCCATTGTAACACCAGCGGGTTTGGAATGCACACCTATCTCTCCATCGCCTTTGTGAAAACGGGTTTCCTCAGTCTTAGAGTCCCATCTGTTACTCATTCATAAAATGCATAAGGTCCTTTTTCCTGCCCCCTTTTGATGACAGGACGGAGGAAATAACAATTAAATGTTGGGGTGTTTTGACCTTTTGTTTGAATGATAAAAAAGTGGTTTCCTTTAACAAGATCTACCATTTGAAGTGTATTCCACAGGATGCAAGGCTGTTTTCCAATCCAAACCTGATAGTGACTTTTCTCTTTTATTTTCTCTTTCCACCCCTTTCCCCATGCTTCTCTCTCTCTCTTTCCCCAATCCCCACACTCCTCCTCCCCCCAAATTCCTTTTAGGATTTTCAGTTTTCGGCTCGCTCCCCCCCCCCTTCACGGTGTTTCCCTCTCAAACTGGTCCTCCTTTTCTTCTATCCCCCCCATCCTCATTGCATCCTTCTTTTCTCTGCCCCCCTTTGCCACACACACACACACAGAGAGAGAGAGAGACAGACAGACAGACTTTGTTTGTCCCCCCTGCCCCCTTTCCTCGCATGTCAGAACTGGAGCTTGAATAAGTTCTTCTTTCTGCTCTGCTACAATATAAACCTACCCTTCACATTCTTGAGCACTGTTCTTTCATTCACCCTCCTTTTTTGCTTGCTTCTGTTCTATAGCTGCAATATCAGCTCTCTCCCCCTTCAATACATACTTCAATACAATAAATCTCTTGCTGGTTGGTGCTGATTCAAAGTCTCTTGGAGGGCACCAGGTTGACAAAGGCTGCTTTACACAGCTGTGACAGTATTAATGCAACAGGATTTTAAAAATAAAAGGGGGGAGGTTCACAACTCAGTGGTAGAACACATGCTTTGTACACAGAAAGTCCCAGGTTCAGTCAATGACACAGAATCATAGATGGCACGACTATAGAATCATAGAGTTGGAAGGGACCCTGAAGACATCTAGTCCAACCCCCTGCAATGCAGGAATTCAGAGACCACTCAGATAACTTTTTTTAAAATGTGGATCTTGAATTGAAGTTGTGCCCTGCAAAGTAACACTTACAATACATCTTGCATTGCTAGTCTTTCCAGCCTGAATTTGTAATAGCAAATATCTGCCTCTCATCTCATCTTGCCATGCAGCTGATGAAATGGTTCATGAAAGCCACAGTCTTGTGGTACTTTAACGACTACCAGTGCATGTATAGATTTGCTTCTCTAAATTTTTTTGTTTATGATCACTCATCACTCAATAAAGTGTTTGAAAATAAACTTGTATTTAGATGCATTTTACTTTAATTACATCAGTATTTTCATAACAAACAATACATGTGCTTAGGGGGTAAGGGTTTCTTTAACTAATCTAGTGGAAGAGACTCGAGTGCTAAAATCCACGGGTTAGGGGGCGCAAATTACTTGCCTTGCCCCGGGTGCTGACAACCCACGCTACGCCACTGCATTTGGTTGCAGTTTATGTTTTAATCCTTCAGAGTGGTAGAATTTATTTTAATTCTCAAAAATTGTCTGTATGGTAAATTACATTTAAGATGAAAAGGATGAAATGATTTGTAGTGCAGATAAGACAGCCTATCTGTAGGCTTTCTATAGGTTCTAGTTGCCAGTTGGTTAGTGTTATCCCAGTATACAACTGTATCCAGAAAGATAATGTGTTGACTATGATAATGGGTGGTAAATTGAATATTGGGGTGCATCTCCTGACACCATGCAAAAAAACTATTAATCTTATTGACATTCTTAAAGACCAAAAATAAATCATCAACGAACCTTTTATAAAATACACTGAAACAGAAGTCACCAGACCCCTATATATAGTGGGAGGGTGGGAGGGGTATTACTCAGAAGGGTGGTGGGAATGGGTGATGGGCTGATAGGTGTCTTACGTAAACCTGTTGACGACCACAGATTGGTCTAGATACAAATCATAATCCCAGGGAAATTTCTCAAGAACCCTTAAGATCCAGTTTCACCAACACTGAGCCCTAGAGCAGCCTTTCTCGACCTTGGGTCCCCAAATGTTGTGGGACTACAATTCCCATCATTCCTAGCCATCAGGCCAGGGGTCAGTGTTTATGGAAGTTGCAGTCCAAGAACATCTGAGGATCCAAGGTTGAGAAATGCTGCCCTAGAGGAACCTTCTATGATGAGGTGAGGCATCTCTGACCCTCCAGATGTGGTTGGACACAAAGTACCACCTGCCAAAGCAAGGATGGCCCATGGCCAGGGATGATGGGAGTCTTATCCGTATATTCCGGTGTATAAGACGACTGGGCGTATAAGACGACCCCCGACTTTTGAGAAGATTTTCCTGGGTTAAAAAGTAGTCTTATACACAGGAATATACAGTAGTTGGACACACTTTCCCATTCTTCCCCCTCTTCTGAAAATGCTGAATATCTGTATTTTGATTCCTCCTTCCTCCATGATCTCCAACATCTTCCTGGTGGTGCAGTCCAACCAACTGCACACATTCCCAAATCATTCTGAACCTCTGACTTCCCAAGGCTGCTATATTGTGTCTAGGACACTGGCAATGGGACAGCACCTTCCACTGGATGAGAGGATAGAGGGTTAAATCAGGGCAGGCCAAATGGCACTCAGCTCAGTCCCCTCCTTGCCCCTCTCTGCATCTGCTGCCTGAGGGGGCTGCCTCAGTCTCCCTCACAGTGGAGCAGGCCCTGAGAACACCCTTCTCTTGCCCCCCCCCCCAAAATACAGAAAACATAACAAAGACGACAAGGTCACCGTGGAACATAACAACAACAACAACAACAACAACAACAACAGGTTGTAACTCACTTTGGGCTGCCCTGGGCAGGAGAAAGCAGCTAACAGATTCAATAAATAAATAAAAAATAACAATTGCAATAATAATTACACAGGCTGGGGGGGAGGAACCCCACCCATTTCCATAACAATCTTCCCAATCCCTTAAATCCCAAAGATTTAAGAGATCTGAAATAGTGGCAATAATGGAAACCTGGTGGAATGGAGAGAAGGAGTTGGGCACAGTTATCTCTGGGTAGGGACTCTTTTGATCTTTCTCCACAGAAACACAGGCATATGGGAGAGACTAGTTGATGAGACAGAAGCCTCAAAGGGTGGAAATATTACAGTGGGCTTCCTCCCTTTTCCCTTTCCCCCAATGGTTGGACTCGTTATAACAGCCCCCAGCGCTCCCTTCCAGCTGCTGATCTGGGACTTATGGCAGGGCAAGGACTGAGCTTCAAGGGAGGAGAGGGTGGGTGGATCAGGCCTCCTGTTCAGGGATCTCTCCCTGGTTGCCTTGAAGTCATGGCAGATTCCTGGGCAGGAGGGAGAAGTCAAGGCAGGCAGCCCCCAAGTCTCTCTCACTTTCTCCAAGATGTCTTCGATTCCTCTCCCAGGGATGCTTCCCTTCCTCCCCAGCCCCCTAAGTTCGTCTGCCCTCCTTCCCTGGGGGTCCCCTTTGCCCAGAGGCCCCATGGCCGGCTCACCCTTCTTGCCGAATTGCTCCCAAGTGCTCCCACCACTCCATCCGGAGGAGCCTCGACAGAAGGGGAGGGAGGGAGGAGAGGAGGGAGATGGGGGGGGTCTCTATTCAGGCCTCTCTCGCCTCCTTTAACCCTTCCATGGACTCCCTCTTTGATTCTCCACACAAAGGAGCGTGGAGTCAAAAGCGCCCCAGGGATTCTTGCCAGGGAAAACCCTGAACTCGCAGAGAGAGGCGCGGAACTGGGGCCTCGGTTCAAGTCTCAGTCCTTCAACAGAAGGAAGGGGGAGGGGGGCACTCCCCTACTTTCCTTTCATCCCCCCCACCTCGACCCAAATCCTGTCCTCCCTTCCCAGCTTCCCTGTTTGTAGATTAAGGGGGAGAAAAGCACATCCTTCTCTCACCCGCCCCCCCAATATATAGATATATTTTGCACCTTTTTCCCCTCCTCCTCTGCAGACCTGCTCCTCTTTCGGGAATGTGGATGGCGCCCCTCCCCCTCCAACCTTTATTCCCCCCTCCCCCTTCCCAACCTTCCTGCCTCTCTAGGAAGCCGAGCTCACTGACCCATGAGGAGGAATGAATGACCCCTCCCTCCCAGAACGCACAAATTCTCATTCAAAACAAGCTCCGTTATGCTGTTTGTTTTTTTTTTGCTGAGAAGGTCCTAGGTTCGATCCCCGGAGCCGGCAGGGAAAGAGACGCCCCCCCCCCAACCTCCGGGGCACGAAGGTGGCACAGTTTACATTCCCTCTTTTAATCCCTTGCCGGGAGAGGGGGGAGTCCGTTCATTTTCACACCCCTTACACAACGTGGGGGAGGCAGGGCCGTGGCGTGGGGTGTCCCCGTTACAACAGCCCTGCAAAGTAGACCGGATTTGTGGGGCTTAGAACAGTAATTTACGACAACCCTAAAAGGTAGCCCAGTGTCGTCATTACGGGTGCCTTTTAAAAATAGGGGCTGGTGTTTGAACTTGGGCTTTGCTCATGAGGGGGGAGGGGCACTGCTCAGTGGCAGATGTACCCCTCATTCGGCTCCCGCTATGAAGGTGAGACCCCCTCCTGACTCGCACCAAGATCCTGCAATGCAGGTCAGGTAGCGGCGCCAGTTCTAACAGCCCAGCCCAGGCGAACACAGGCAGGTCTGGCTCCCCTCGCGACGGATCCCTCGGCAGGAATCCGTGGGGCGCTCCGGGCTTCCGGCGAGTGCGCCTTTCGCATCTTTCGGTGGGGGAGGGAAAGAGAGGGAGTCCATGCAGGGCCGTCTTAAGCTCATCCAGCGCCTTGGTGCAAAGATCCCTCCTGTGCCCCCTCCCTTTCCCAAAATTTAGAGCTCGGGGCCCAACTTGCGGAAGGTGGTGACAGGAGGCATGGTGGCGCCAGACAAGGCCATCCCCACGAAGGGCGCCGGCTTATAAAGCTGCCGCCGGCTCCCCGGAGACCCTGCCCATGGCTGCGCCTGCCTCGATCCTCGGAGCAAATAAGCACCAAAGCTGCCCTCCGGGGCTCTTCGCTGCCCGGCCACCGACAAGCACTTGCCACAAGGGCGGCCCCTCGCCTTGCCAAAGTTAGCTCCAGTGCCTTGCCGCCGTCACGGGCAAAAAAACCGGGGTTGGAACAGTAATTTACGACAACCCTAAAGGGTAGTCCCAGGGCCGTCTTAAGCATATCCGGCGCCGTGGTGCGAAGATCCCTCCGGCGCCCCTCCCCCCTTTCCCAAAGTTGTTGACCTTTTTAGAGAGCTGACACCACACTTACATATTATCTCTGCTTGGGGAAAGAAAACAGGAAACATAAACAAACTATTTTTGTTGCCCATTTATTGTGTGCCGAGGTCCCCAAACCACCCCTCAAAGTAAAACACACTCCACACATACAAGCCTGCGATTTACACATGGTTTATAAGCCATAAGGAACACCATTTCAGATAAAATCACAGAGGACTTTGCTACCAAACTCTGCCATTTTGTCCTTACCCACAACCACTTCAAATTTGGTGAGGACCTGTTCCTCCAGATCAGCGGCATAGCCATGGGCACCCACATGGTCCCACAGTATGCCAACATCTTCATGGCAGATTTAGAACGTTTCCTAAACTCCCACCCACTCAAACCTCTCTTGTACCTGCGATACATTGACAATATTTTTATTATCTGGACACATGGTCAACAGACCCTGGAAACCTTCCACCAGACATTCAATGACTTTCACCCCACAATCAACCTAACAAATGAACCAATCTATGCAAGAAATACGTTTTTGGGACACTACTGTAAAAATACAGGATGGGTGTATAGACACCAACCACCTTATACCGAAAACCAACTGACCGACAAACATATCTACATGCTTCTAGCTACCATCCCAAACATACCAAACAATCCATTGTATATAGCCAGGCCCTACGTTACAACCGCATCTGTTCCAACTCTACAGACAGAGACTGTCACCCAAGAGATCTACAGCAAACCTTTTTAGAACTAAAATATCCACCTGATGAAGTTAAACAACAGATCAACAGAGCCAGACTGATACCCAGCGAGAACTTGGTACCCAAAAAAGAAAATAACAGAACACTAGTAATCACATACAGCTCCCAAGTTAAAACAGTAAAAACCTCTCCTAGACAATGACAGCTCTCTTTTTCAAGCTCTGGGAGGAAGACCTTTCATTGCCTACAGACAGCCACCCAATCTTAAACAACTCCTCACCCACAATAACACAACCACCAGGAGGGCATGCCAGGATCTGGGAAAAAGTAGGAGGCAGTGGAATGGGGGGGGGGCAGAAAGCAACCCACCCTTCGTTGTGGCAGGGAACTCGCTTGCCACACCAGAAAAAGCAGCCTGCCACCGCCGGGTAGGCGCTTAATCACAGTAATTACAAAGGCAATAAACTGTTTACTGAGAAAGCAACAAATTGCTGAACCTTTGAATGCCACTCGGGCCCCGGGAAGGACACACAACTGCTGCTTCCCAAGGGAGGCGCCAAGACATAGGTAAACTGTGGAATTCCTTCCTACTGGAGGCAGAAGCGGCCACCAACTCGGACAGCTTTAGAAGAGCAGTGGGCAGATTTGTGGAGGGTAAGGCTTCTCAGTGGCTACTGGTAACCTTGGGTCTGCTCTGCCTCCACAGTCGGAAGGGGCAATGCTTCCGAAGACCAGTTGCGGAAAACTGCAGGAAGGGAGAGGGCTCTTGTGTTTGGATCCTGTTTGTGGGCATCTCACTAACATCTGGTTGGCCTCTGTGAGAGAAGGACGCTGGCCTGGTCCAGCAAGCTCTTCTTAAGTTCAAACCAAGCCCATTTCTTTGCATAGCACAACAGCCAAGGCTCTCCGTCCCCCCAAAAGACCTGCAACATTGCTGTAGGCTGCTGCCTTGCTGGGTCAGAAACGTAGGAGGCCCACCTGAGCGAGGGATGGTGAGCACCCAGGGCCACCCTTGCAGGTGTCGCTGGGCTCCAGCTCCCATCAGCCCCTGCAGCCAGCACCCTCCAGGATCGGGGGCAATGCTGGGAGTCAGAGCCCAGTCGCAACCCCCTGCCAAGCAGGAAACACCATCAAAGCATTCTTGACATATGCCTGTCAAGCCTCCGCTTAAATACCTCCAAAGAAGGAGACTCCACCACACTTCTTGGCAGCAAATTCCACTGCCGAACAGCTCTTACTGTCAGGAAGTTCTTCCTAATGTTTAGGTGGAATCTTCTTTCTTGTAGTTTGAATCCATTGCTCCGTGTCCGATTCTCTGGAGCAGCAGAAAACAACCTTTCACACTCCTCTATATGACATCCTTTTATATATTTGAACATGGCTATCATATCACCCCTTAACCTTCTCTTCTCCAGGCTAAACATACCCATCTCCCTAAGCCGTTCCTCATAAGGCATTGTTTCCAAGAAGAATTAACAAGAATAATGTAAGACCTCAAGCAGCTAAAATAGCAACCGGCTGAAAGCAGAGCAAAACTTGCACCAGCTCTCTAAACATCTGGACAGGATAAAATGTTTTGGGTGACCAGCGAAGAGAGTACAGGGAAGGTGACCACCTGCTGTCAAGAGGCAGGGAGTTCCAAAATATAGGCATCAGGGTGGGTCATAAAAAACTTTTTTTGGAAAATGTTTCCTCCCTTGATCTTATATCAGGCGTATGGTATAAACATAGACTAATTTCAAATTTGGGACAAATCGGTTAATATTTAGACCCTGCTCCTACAGATTGAAATTTTGCCTCACTACGAGTGATGAAAACATAGGAATTTGACTCATTTACTCTCAGTATGTTAAATTGTGAACTAATAAACATAAATTTTAGATTTTATGTAGAGCAATAATAGTTGCATACTATTATTTTATGCAATATTTATTTATTTAAGATGAAACATGTTGATAATTTACATGAAAAAACCAATGTTTTTGAACAAATTATATGGAACAATTAAGCAAACGGTGTACTAAACAAGTAAACATAAACAATAAACAATAAAACACCACTCATATTATGTGTTGCATCAAAACATCACATTATACTTAATTACTTAAGTATAAATTGTACTAAATGCTTACATTTTGTGTAATTAATAAAATTTAACAGAGGAGCATATTTCAATTGTTTCATTGCCTGATGGAAATTACATTGGTGGTCATGTTACACCGGTTGATAGCAAGGTGAAATCTATTGCAAATTCTCTTAACTCATTTCTCAGAGAAAAAGACCTAGTATGAGTCAACTTGCAGCAGTTGCTTGTGATGGGACAAACACAAACATAGGTGCCCTGGGAGGAATTAAGCATCTTATTGAAATAGACATTGGCCGGCCATTGCAATGGAATATTTGCCTCCTTCCTGCCAATGAACTGCCTCTACAACATCTCTTCATTGAACTAGATGGACCCACATCTGGGGCTAACACCTTTTCATGGCATATTGGGAAATTACTGCCCAGTGTCACCGATTTGCCAGTTGTTGAATATAAATGCTTTGCACAATCAGTTTCAATCCCAGAAATGCCATAAGTAGTTTGGAAAAATCTATCTACTGACAAAAAGTATTTGTGGCAAGTTACATCTGCACTCATCTCTGTAGAATTCAGCAGTGACTTACAGCTGCTCAGAATTGGCCCATGCAGCCATAGCAGGTGGCTCACTAGTGCCTGTCGTATCTGCCGGCTGTATGGAACAAATGATAAAATGGTCGGAAACTGACACATATGAGCCACCAACCATCAGGAACATGACAAACAATGAACTGTTAAATATTGTGACCACTTCATTAACAATTCCAAAATTCAAGTGCCATTTGCAAATGGTTGAACGTGCAGTGAAGGAGGTTACTAGAGCATCTAGGATAGTTATTGGAGAGAAAACACGTGATGCTACCATCAAAACAACAATGAACAATCGCTCTAAATTCCCAAAACAAGAGACAAATAAGGACTTTGCACCAAAATAGACGTTTAGTGTAAGGCATAAAAGCATATTTTTAGCATGATATAATATGGTGTAAATGTACAATGTATAATATTGCATAAGGCAAAATTTTATTAATTACACAAAATGTAAGCATTTAGTACAATTTATACTTAAGTATTAAGTATAATGTGATGTTTTGATGCAACACATAATATGAGTGGTGTTTTATTGTTTATTGTTTATGTTTACTTGTTTAGTACACCGTTTGCTTAATTGTTCCATATAATTTGTTCAAAAACATTGGTTTTTCATGTAAATTATCAACATGTTTTATCTTAAATAAATAATATTGCAGAAAATAATAGTATGCAACTATTATTGCTCTAGATAAAACCTAAAATTTAAGTTTATTAGTTCACAATTTAACATACTGAGAATAAATGAGTCAAATCCCTATGTTTTCATCACTCGTAGTGAGGCAAAATTTCAATCTGTAGGAGCAGGGTCTAAATATTAACCGATTTGTCCCAAATTTGAAATTAGACTATGTTTATACCATACGCCTGATATAAGATCAAGGGAGGAAACATTTTCCAAAAAAAGTTTTTTATGACCCACCCTAATAGGCATTGCCATCTGTTGATGGACTGCAGCTGCTACGCTGGCTGATGGGATGTGTAGTCAGCAACAACTGGAAGGCCACCAGTTTTCCCAGCCTACCCCAAAATGGCAGGTTGGGAGGTTTTAGTTTTTGCTCAGGGATTCAACACACAAAACAGCAGAACAGAATCACTAAATGCACTATTAAGAGAAAACTTATCTGATTCCAGCTTAGCTTTGGAGTCGCCTGCATTTCTGGTCCTCTGGGTGCCTTCCTTCACCCTCTCCTCTTCCTTGGGCAAATAATCTGAGGAATTAATTTTGATTCATTAAGAGTTCTCAGGGGAAGAGGGGAGGGTGGGGTCATTAGGCGGTTGGGTTAATTTTATCTGCAGGATCACAGTGCACAGAACATCAGAGACCGCCGGACTGCTGTCTGGCAGGCGGGCACATGGGCACAGCGCGCCTGTGGACTCTGCCGGGTACACACGTACTGTGGCTGTCTGGCGGGCGCCGGGCTGCTGGCTGGCTGGCGCAGGTGCACAGCACGCCTATGCACTGTGCCGGGCGCACACGCAGAGGGGCGCCACAAGGCTGCAGCTGGCGAGCGGGCGCCGGGCTGATGGCTGGCAGGTGCAGGGGCACAGCGCGCCTATGCACTGTGCCAGGCGCATGCGCACAGGGGCGCCACAAGGCTGCAGCTGGCGGGCGGGCGCCAGGGCTGCTGGCTGGCTGGCGCAGGCGCACAGCGCGCCTGTGCGCTCTACCAGGCGCAGGCGCACAGCGCGCCTATGCACTCTACTAGGCACAGCGCGCCTGTACACTGTGCTAGGCGCCGTGAGGCTGCGGCTGGCGGGTGGGCGCCGTGCAACTGCCGCGAGCGTAGCGGCCCGGGGCCCCTGGCACCCCGGTGCATTGCGCCACCGAGCCTTGCCCTAGAGCCGGCCCTGGGTAGTCCAGTGTCATCATTACGGGTGCCTTTTAAAAATAGGGGCTGATGTTTGAACTTGGGCTTTGCTCATAAGGGGGGAGGGGCGCAGCTCAGTGGCAGATGTACCCCTCATTGTACCCCTCATTCGGCTTCCCGCTGTGAGGGTGAGACCCCCTCCTGACTCGCACCAGGATCCTGCAATGCAGGTCAGGTAGCGGCGCCAGTTCTGCTTCCATTTCCCAGGCGAACACAGGCAGGTCTGGCCCCCCTCACGTCAGATCCCCCGGCAGGAATCCGTGGGGCGCTCCGGGCTTCCGGCGAGTGCGCCTTTCGCATCTTTCGGTGGGGGAGAGGGAGTCCATGGAAGGTTTAAAGGACTTGAGAAAGGCCTGGATAGAGATGCCCCCTCTCCCCCCTCCCTGCTCGTCTTGGGAGGCCCCACTCAAGGGCGGATGGAGGAGAATGTTCATGGGGGGGGGGTGAGGGAGGAATGGAAGCAACATGGGGGAAGGGAAGCCCAGCAGGACATTGACACCGAATGAGAGAGAGACGTGGCCTTTTTGGGAGCCCTCTCCATTATGGGCGCTGGCAGGAATGTGAGGAGGGCTGCCGTGGCTTCTCCCTCCTGGCGAGGAATCTGCTACTCCTCCAAGTTCTTCAACAGAGGGATCCCTGAAAAGGGGGGTCCACTTCCCCCACCCCCTACATGGCTCAGGTCAGCTGTTGCCTGACATTCAGGGTTTATATACTGTACAGGTAGAAGGTAAAGGACCCCTGGACAGTTAAGTCCAGCCGAGTTCGACTATGACATGTGGTGCTCATCTCACTTTCAGAGCCAGAGAGCTTTCCAGCTCATGTGGACAACTTCTCATGAGCTGGTACCAATTCCAGAAGAACTACACAAAATCTACAAGGAGACTCACAGGAGTGTGGAACAAGCTTCAGTCAGAGTTCACGCTTTACTGTATTTCAACAGACTAGTGAGAGACTGGTGGTGGTGCTTTGGAAGCAGAGTTGGTAAGATTATTACCTCACTCTACAACAACAATCTACAACACAACCCACCTTCAATAACTTCTTACCATGCCACCTTACCCCACTACCCCACCCGACACCCGCCCCACACATAACTTGTACCTCATAAAACCTGACCGCCTCCATCTTCCCCTCCATCTACAACACCGCCCACCCTCAAAAATTTATTAAAATTCCACCTTCCCCATTACCCCTCAAATCCACCACACACACGTAACTCACACCTCGGGACACCTGACCATCTCAATATTACAATGCGTCTATAACAACACCCACCCTCAATTACTTCCTAACATTCCACCTTACCCCACTACGCCCGCCACAGAACTCCCACCTCATAAACCCAGATCGCCTCCATGTTACCCTCAATCTAAAACACCACCCACCCTCTAGAACTTCCTACCATTCCACCTTCCCCAATCCACCCCCACACCCCAACACACACAGAAATCCCACCTCGACACCCCACACCACCTCCATATTACCCTCGCTCTACAACACCACCCACCAAACCCCCACCCCCTCCATATTACCCTCAATCGGTGGGGAGCCCAAATAGGGGTCAGGGATAAGTAAAGCCTTCCCTGGTTGGGGTGGGGTGGGGGTCAAAATAGGGGGCATGGATAGGTAAGTCCTTCCCTGATTGAGGTGGGGGTGGTGGAAATAGGGGGCAGGGATAGGTAAGTCCTTGCATGGGTGGGGTGGGGGGGACCGCAATAGGGGACAGGGATACGTAACCCCTTCCCTGCCTGGGTTGTGGGGGACCAAATAGGGGACAGGGATAGGTAAGGCCGTCCCCAGATATAGTGGGGGGACCTAATACGAGACATGGATAGGTCAACCCTTCCCTGCCTGGGGTGGGGGTGGGACCAGAATAGGAGACAGGGCTATCTAATGGGTCAATACAAAGTGGGGGGGGAGACACAGGGATACCCCTATCTAAACATAACACACACAAAAAACAGGGGGACTCTGACGGTCAGGGGAGTCTGAAGGGGGACTCTGACCCTCCATTTAACAAACTGAGGCACAGCAACGCGTGCAAGGTCCAGCTAGTAATAATAATAATAAAAGGTGTTATCGAGTCTTTTGATATCATATTATTAGAAGAAAGGTGGGTTCATTAGGAAATCTGTTTGGAGGGATAAAAATCATATTCCCTTTTAGCCCACAAATAGAACATCATGGGCCCGTTAGAAAGTGGGATTAACCTTTATTTGTGCAAGGGAGACTAAATTTAAAGTGAGTCCCCTCCAGACATGGGATGACATTGCCCAGGCATTTCTTACTGGGTTTTTAAGATTTAGTCCTAATCATACTTAATGTATTTATTCCTCCTTGCCCTATTGGGCTACTCGAACCAACTCACTTTATTTCTTGAGGAATTAGAACTGGAATTCCACACCATTGGCTTGTTAACGGCAGGTGATTTTAATGCAAGCGTGGGCAAGGGCAATCTTGAATTTCTGAGGGAGCTAGGATTTGACACTGTGTACGCCTTGCCTAAACGTTTCTCTGACCCATTATATTCTAAAGACTCCTATATAAATGACTCTGGAGTCGGTCTTGCCAAACTGTACATGAGTTTTGGCAGACTGATCTGGAATGGCTCATTGCCAGGCAACCCAGCCAGGGGAGTTCACATACATTTCTGGAAGAGGAAATAAGTTAAATCCGAGGCTCCTCTGCACTAAGAAACCAAGTTGAAACCTTCGGGGGGCGGGGGACTGGATTGAGAGCGACCACCTTACTGTGAAGGTAGCAAACTTGTACTAAATTTGGAGAAGTTAGAAATTATGGTCTTATATGGAGAGTGCTATGGCCCATGGGCTCACGAAGAGTCGGACACGACTAAACAACAACATGGAGAGCATATAAGTGGGTGATAAGTGGAGACACCATTCAGCTAGATAAGTAGTTTAAATGCCTAGGCATTTATTTTGATTATAAGGCTGACTGGGCGACCCACAGAGACCCATCCTTAATGCTGCCCAAAGCAGTTTGTCAAGGATCACACATTGCAGGATCCCCTTACGAAACAGCAGCCATTCATGGTGAAAACAGGACAAGCAGGCTCTGCAAAGACCTGATCTCAGAGCTTGCAACTTCCAATTTTGCACAGCTAATTAGCACCCTGTTGAGGTTTTATCCCTTGCCATTATAGATATAGAAATAGATATATCCGCTTATTTCACATGGGAGCTGCTTGGAGGACAGCTGGTTCAAAGGCAAGTTTGAAATGCAATGATCTTTTTAATTTATAACAGGAAGGATTTTTTCCTGCAGGACCTCATCCTCTCCATGGGCTGGCAATCTCCAATCAGCAAGCTATCAGTTATTTCTGACAGTTACCTGGTTTCCCAACCAATCAGAAGCAGGGTATCAGAAGCAGTTGCAAAACAGCACCCCCTAGCAATGGCCACTTGGGTACTACAGCTGCCGATGCTTGCTACATTGTATCTAAGGTTGCTATTTTATAACCAGTTGAGTTTTAAAGGTAAAGGTGTTGGCATACACACTGAAGACCTGGCCTCCAAGCCCCCCGGTTAGCATCTGCCAGGTGTCTTCTCCCTCCGGTGTAGCCAACTGGAATCGGTCCAATTTCTCTGTGAACTTGGACACGTTATCTGCAGAGTCCACTCCAGCGTTTAGCGTGGTTGGCAGCAGCAGCAACAAGAGGAGACACGGAAACGTTCTCTTGCATATTTACAAGCATTTATTCAGCAAGACCAAACGTGTCTTTCTTCATCAGCATAAGCATAGCAAGTGCGTACTGCATAGCAAATACAATAAGCGCAAAACGGAAGTGTACAATCATGTGACACACAGCAACACTTTACATGCCTGTTCCTCTTGAGGTGGAACGGAATCCTAACAAAAGGGACCCCTGACCATTAGGTCCAGTCGTGACAGACTCTGGGGTTGCGGTGCTCATTTCACGTTATTGGCTAAGGGAGCCGGTGTACAGTTTCCAGGTCATGTGGCCAGCATGATTAAGCCGATTCTGGCGAATCAGAGCAGCACATGGAAACGCTGTTTACCTTCCCGCAGTAGCAGTACCTATTTATCTACTTGCACTTTGAGGTGCTTTCGAACTGCTAGGTTGTCAGGAGCTGGGACTGAGCAACGGGAGCTCACCCCGTCGCAGGGATTCGAACTGCTGACCTTCTGATCAGCAAGCCCTAGGCTCTGTGGTTTAACTCACAGCGCCTTTTAGTCTCCTTTTATTCAGTAGAAAGGTATGGAAATTCATATAAAATCACTACTGTGGTGGATTTTCATAATTCCAACATTTCTTTGCTTTGAGAGACATTGGATTGACTCAGGATCTAATCAAAGAACAGCTATCACCTTCATAATGACTGTGAAACTTCTCTTTGTCCTGTGGAATGTAACAGGGAGGGGGCAAGAAGAGGCCAGGAGCAGCTGGCCAGGTACTCAAATTTCTACCTCTGGACCCCTACTTTTTGTGATGTATCAATGACATATTAGTGACATATTAGTGGTGTATCTTTAGGGGTGTACCTTGGTGGTGGGATGCTAATAAAAAGGGAAGACCCCATTTGTTCAGGGTCTCCATCTTGCTTCAACTTGTTGCAGGTGGGGCCCTGTCGCGACAGTACTTTCTTTAATAAAGGCCAAGCCTACTGGCTGCTGTTTTGCTCTGATATGCTTGGTTGGGGTCTTGTTTTGTCCAAGGGAGCCCTCAGATTTTCTGTTAACAGTAGACAAGGGTTGCTGTTGGGAGACGCCTCCCAATGTTTGCATTGAAAGATCCTCTTTGAGTACTGAATGAACTGTTGGTTCCAGTTTTAGAGGAAATGATGAATGATATTCTGTTGGGGGGAAAGATCCCAAATACATGGAAAGAGGCATACATAACATTGATCCCAAAGCCGGATACGGATGGCTTAGAAGTTAAAAATTACAGACCAATCTCATTATTGAATAATGATTACAAACTCTTTGCAGATATAATGTCCAAGAGATTGAAAGAAGTTTTAAATCAAATAATACATAAGGATCAGGCTGGTTTTCTTCCTGGTAGACAGCTAAAGGATAATGTAAGACACATAATAGATGTAATAGAATATCTGGAGACCAAGATAGATAAACCAGCTGTCTTGATGTTTGTAGATGCTGAGAAAGCTTTTGACAATATATCTTGGCAATTCATGAAGAGGAATTTGGAATCAATGGTTGGGAAGAATACATTCGTGAATGGGATCGAGGCGATTTATTCAGAGCAAAAGGCAAGATTGATAATTAATAACACCCTAACAGAATATTTTGAAATCACAAAAGGAACTAGACAGGGCTGCCCTTTATCGCCGTTATTGTTCATCATGGTCCTGGAAATATTATTGATCAGATTAAGAGACCTATCTACAATTAGAGGTATTAAGGTAGGTGCAAAGCAATTTAAAGTGAAAGCCTTCGCAGATGATTTAGTTTTAACATTGGAAAATCCAAAGGAAAGTGTTGCAGAAGCTATAGAAGTAATGGAGAAATTTGGCCAATTGGCAGGATTCAAATTAAATAGACAAAAAACCAAGGTTATGGCAATGAATATGACGAAAGAAGAAAAACAGGAATTACAGTTAAAACATGGACTCGACGTGGCTAAAAAGGTAAAATATTTGGGAATATGGATGACAGCAAAGAATATCAATCTTTACAGTGATAATTACGAACAAGTATGGAAGGAAATAAAGAAAGACCTGGAAAGATGGACTAATATGAAAATGTCATTCTTAGGAAGAATTGCAACAATAAAGATGAATGTATTACCTAAGATGTTATTCCTATTTCAAACTATACCTGTGGTTAAAGGTACGAGACAATTCCAAGAGTGGCAAAAGATTTTATCAAGATTTGTCTGGCAGGGGAGAAAACCTAGAATAAAACATAAGATTTTGGTAGATAAGAAAGAAAGAGGTGGATTCGCCCTGCCAGACTTGAGACTTTATTATGAAGCGTCCTGTATCTGTTGGATAAAAGAATGGATAACTCTAGAGAATACGGACTTGTTAGATTTGGAAGGTTTTAACAATAGATTTGGATGGCATGCATATTTATGTTATGACAAAAAGAAATCACATACCGGGTTTACGAATCATGTGATAAGAAGATCTCTGTACGAGGTGTGGGAAAGAAATAAAAGGCTGTTAGAGACTAAAACACCCTGGTGGGTCTCACCAGCAGAGGTATTAACAGTTAAGAAAGTAAATATGGAGAAGAGGCGGGCCACGTATGAGGAAATCTTGACGAAAACTGAAAAAGGATGGAGTTTAAAACCTTTTGAGGACATTAAAGGAGTGTTAACAGGATGGATAGAATACCATCAAATAAATGATGTGCTTAAAGAAGATAGAAAAATAGGTTTTGAGGATAAAAGATCCAAATTTAAAATAGAAGTGCTAGAAGGCAAAACAAAGCTTTTGGCAAAGATGTATGATCTGTTGTTGGAGTGGTATACAAAAGATGAGTTGACAAAAGAAGTGATGATTAAATGGGCAAAAGATTTGGGGCATAATATTGAATATGATGCGTGGTTGAAATTATGGAATCAAACTTTAAGATTTACAGCATGTACTGCCTTGAAAGAAAATGTATATAAGATGATGTACAGATGGTATTTAACTCCAGTTAAATTAGCTAAAATGTATAGAATGAGTGATAAAAGTTGCTGGAAATGTAAAGAGAAAGATGGTGAATTTTATCATATGTGGTGGACATGCGAAAAAGTTAAAAGATTTTGGGAAAGTTTATATAACGAATTGAAAAAGATGTTTAGATATACCTTTCCAAAAAAACCAGAAGCATTTTTGTTAGGAATAATAGGAGGAGAGATTAGAAAAGAAGATCAAACACTGTTTATGTATGCAACAACCGCGGCTAGGACTTTGTTAGCCCAAAAATGGAAATTACAGGAATTACCTACAATTGTGGAGTGGCAGATGAAAATGATGGACTATGCTGAACTTGCTAGATTGACATGCAAGATTCGTGACCAGGGGGAGACAAGGTTTCAAAAGGACTGGAGTAAATATGTGGACTATATGGAGAAAAACTGTAGATCATTAAAAACTCTCGCAGGATTAAAATAAACCTTACGAATTGACCAATATGTTAAAAAAGGAACTGCAAAAAAGGGAATTAACAAGAAACCCGCATGAAGGGAGGGGGGGAAGTCATAGCTCGGCGGAGCAAGGTAAAAGATGTGAATATAAGATTTTGTATAAAAGATTGGTTTTGTTAAGTTGTCGAATTTGGAAAATTGGAATAAAATGTATTTAAAAAAAAAAAAGAAAGATCCTCTTTGAAGCGCAGTTGTGGAGCCAGCCATTGGGGGGGGGGGCGAAGACATTTGCTGCCTGAGAGGAACCAGAGAGGAGTGCTCCCCCCCCCCAAAGCAGCCTTACTGGGACACTGAGCAGTTACCTGGGGACAACTATCTTCTCCCCACCGCCATTCAGATCAGAAGCAAACCAGAAGCCCTTCAATAATACGCATTGTGGTCTGCTGGCAGGAGGATTTCCTAGGAGCATCTCCACTTGCAAAGCTGGAGGGAGGCTTTCCACCCTCAGGGCCCAGAGGTGGCTCCTGCCTTGGGGCAGCTGGTGGATTTGGAAGAAGTTGACCCTTAGCACTCTTGGTTTCGGACCTGCCTGCTTCCACATTATTGTTTCTCCCTTGTGTCATTTTGGGGGTAGCATTCTACACACACTTGTGTCACTGTGCCCCCCCCCCACTGCTTTGAGATGCTCTGGTACGGCCCCTTCTTGCCTGTGCCCCCTTCCCTCCTCATGCAAGACGTGCAGCTAGGAACAGAGCCTTTCCTTGTTATGCCACTAAATATCCCTTTTATTTCTCCTGCCACAAAACGTACCTATGCACAATATATCTATACAGTATATCAAAACAACAGATGAGGGTTTCAAGGTTACCTTGGGCATATAAGTAGGTGCTTTCAATCTTTCTGTGTCTTCATGGTTCCATTATTGCAATTATAACAGTGGGAGTTATGCTAATCTAACTCTGCTTCCAAAGCAACACCACCAATCTCAGTTCCACTTTGTGCAACTCTCCATTCCCACATACAAACATTTCCAACTCCCTCCACCAAACACCAAAACCATCTCACTCTCAGTCAATCCTCATTCAGAAGCAACACTCCAGACGCACACACTCCCCTCCCTATCTAACACTACATTAAGTATTATATTATGCTTACTTTTCTGAAATGTTACCCTCATTACTTTAAAAACAAGTGTAGACAATGTTACATACAAACAACAGCTCACATACGATGCATGCATTTAAGATTGATTTCCTGTTATTGATGTGAAAGAAATTGTCAACTCGTAGAGAAACAGATTCTACACTCTAAAAAGTGTTCCATAATAACCAAAGCAGAATCTACAATCCTTCTATTTAAACCATTTCTCTTCTTTAATTGATGGCTTGTAGAGTTTCCACTCTTACAGCTCTTACCCCTCAGAGTCTTTTGATGGTTTGTAAGACTTCCACTTCAACTGAACCTCTGTCCGCTTCCTTGGAATTATATGGTTTCTCCCCCGTGTGAGTACGTTGATGAAATCGAAGTGTTCCACTCTGACTGAAGCTCTTTCCACACTCTGTGCATTTATATGGTTTCTCCCCCGTGTGAGTCCGTTGATGAATTCTAAGGTGTCCACTCTGACTGAAGCTCTTTCCACACTCGTTGCATTGAAATGGTTTCTCCCCCGTGTGAGTCTGGTGGTGTAAATTCAGGTGTCCACTCCTCCTGAAGCTCTTTCCACATTCCATGCACTTAAATGGTTTCTCCCCCGTGTGACTCCGTTGATGAATTCTAAGGTGTCCACTCTCACTGAAGCTCTTTCCACACTCGATGCATTGAAATGGTTTCTCTCCCGTGTGAGTCCGTTGATGGCTTCTAAGGTGTCCACTACCACTGAAGCTCTTTCCACATTCCATGCACTTAAATGGTTTCTCCCCCATGTGAGTCCGTTGATGGCTTCTAAGGTGTCCACTACCACTGAAGCTCTTTCCACACTCCATACATTTAAATGGTTTCTTCCCCGTGTGAGTCTGATGATGTAAATTCAGGCTTCCACTCCCACTGAAGCACTTTCCACATTCCATGCATTTAAATGGTTTCTCTCCCGTGTGAGTCCGTTGATGTTTTCTAAGGTTTCCACTCCCACTGAAGCTCTTTCCACATTCCATGCACTTAAATGGTTTCTCCCCTGTGTGAGTCCGTTGATGAATTTTAAGGTGTCCACTCTGACTGAAGCTCTTTCCACAGTCCATGCATTGAAATGGTTTCTCCCCTGTGTGACTCTGTTGATGAATTCTAAGTGTTCCACTATCAGTGAAGCTCTTTCCACATTCCATGCATTTAAATGGTTTCTTCCCCATGTGAGTCTGATGATGTAAATTCAGGCTTCCACTCCCACTGAAGCACTTTCCACATTCCATGCATTTAAATGGTTTCTCTCCCGTGTGAGTCCGTTGATGTTTTCTAAGGTTTCCACTCCCACTGAAGCTCTTTCCACAGTCCATGCACTTAAATGGTTTCTCCCCCATGTGAGTCCGGTGATGTTTTCTAAGGTCTCCACTCTGACTGAAGCTCTTTCCACATTCCATGCACTTAAATGGTTTCTCCCCTGTGTGAGTCCGTTGATGAATTTTAAGGTGTCCACTCTGACTGAAGCTCTTTCCACAGTCCATGCATTGAAATGGTTTCTCCTCCGTGTGACTCCGTTGATGAATTCTAAGTGTTCCACTATCAGAGAAGCTCTTTCCACATTCCATGCATTTAAATGGTTTCTCCCCCGTGTGAGTCCGTTGATGATTTCTAAGGTGTGCACTCTGACTGAAGCTCTTTCCACATTCCATGCACTTAAATGGTTTCTCCCCCGTGTGAGTCCGTTGATGAATTCTAAGGTGTGCACTCTGACTGAAGCTCTTTTCACACTCCATACATTGAAATGGTTTCTCCCCCGTGTGAGTCTGTTGATGAATTTTAAGTTTTCCACTGTCAGTGAAGCTCTTTCCACACTCCATGCTTTCAAATTGTTTATCCTCTCTCTTTTCACACTCCATGTATTTAAACGATTTCTTTGTTATTCCCATTGGACAAGGCCCACCATAATTTTGACTGCCTTCTCCATTGTCCTTTTTCGACGGGGGTGGGGGAGAGAGAAATTGTTTTCTAGAAAGAGAACAAAGGGATATTACACACATCAATTAGCACCTACTTTTATTTTAACATCTCATACATCTCCTGTCCCCCATGTGTTCCAAATTTTTAGGAAAGGCACATGAAATAATGTTAAATAATTGTAATGCATCATCAGCCTTTCCTAACCCTTAATCAACGTTAATGAAGCAGCATTATATTAGAATACGGTTGAACTGTGGGGTTTACTTTCTATAAAAAGTGTTTTCTCACAGGAAAGGGAGCTGCCAAGGGGAAGGCAGGCGTCAAAAAGCCCTGACAATTTTTTGCTGCACGTTGGACTTTGCAGTCGGAGGTTCATTTTTCTATGGCCACGCTTCGCAAGACGAAGCGGCGGCCATAGAAAACCTCGTCGTCTTGCGAGGCAACCTCTGATCGCAAAATCCATTCGTCTAGCAAAAAATTGGTCTTACAGGGCATTCGTTAAGCGAGGCACCACTGTATATTTGTAGATAACAAACCACCTGAAGTCTGTGACTCTATGGTTAGCTCCTATAAAATGGGACGTGAGCGGTGCCTCTACCACTTGGTTTGCAATGCGGCTTTTGTGCTCTAATATTCTAGTCTTTACCGTTCTTATTGTGCTCCCTATGTACCATAGGCTGCATTTGCATTGGATGGCATATACCACGCCCCGAGAATTACAGTTCGTAAATGTATCTAGTTGAATCACTTTATTGGTGTTCGGGATGGTAAATTCTTTTTGTTTGATGGTTAGGCTACATATGGCACAATGCCTGCATTTAAAATGACCTTTGATCTTACTTGCCTGAGGTTGGCTCTCGCTGGTCATATCCACATGTACTAAAATGTCTTTCAGATTCTTGGTTCTGCGGAAACCAATGTGTGGAGGCATACTTTGACAACCTGGGATTTCTTGTAAAATGTGCCAGTGTTTTCCAATAATCCTGGCTATTGAGTTGGATAATGGGGTAAAATCTAAGGATCAAGTTAGGAGACGATATTTAGGTTTAGATCGTTCTGCAAAGAGTGTACCAGTATATCTAGGGCCTAGGCCTATTGTGCGTCCTTGCCTGTGCTGTTCTTATTATTTGTTGAGGATAGCCTCTGTTCGCAAATTCACACGCCATTTGGTCAGTGGCGTAGCGTGGGGGGGCCAGGGGGCAGCCGCACCGGGCGCAACATCTGGGGTGGGCGCGCGCTCGCACTCGCAGCTCTCTGCCCTTGCCTGGCTCACACAGCCTCTTTAACCCTATCGGGGCTTCCCACTTGCCGGCTCCGAAATGGTGGACTTGCCGAGGCTGGAAGAGTTGGGTGGCAGAGGCACGGACAGCCCAGCCCTGATGGGGTTAAAGAGACACGCTTGCTGGGAAAGAGAGAGGTGGGCGCGGCTGCGAGAAAGGGCAGCTTTTGAGGAGCCGCTGAAATGGTGTTGCTGCTGCTGCTGCTCCCGCCTCTCCTGCTCGGGAGGCAGAGGTGAGGACAAGCGGGAGAGGTGTGTAAGGGGTGGGGGCTCGTCTCATTCCTAGGGGGGAAAGAGGGGTAGGAGGGTGGTCGAGTGCTCTTGGTTCGCTTTATTTATGAGTTCTGTGTAGCAGAGGGGAGCTGGCACTGGAATTTTGTGAATCGGTTAAAATCTCAATTTTATATTAATTGTTAAAGTAAAGCCTCCTTGCTGGCTATTTTTCGTTGATCAGTCCATTGTAACACCAGCGGGTTTGGAATGCACACCTATTGTCTTATCTGATCTCTCCATCGCCTTTGTGAAAACGGGTTTCCTCAGTCTTAGAGTCCCATCTGTTACTCATTCATAAAATGTATAAGGTCCTTTTTCCTGCCCCCTTTTGATGACAGGACGGAGGAAATAACAATTAAATGTTGGGGTGTTTTGACCTTTTGTTTGAATGATAAAAAAGTGATTTCCTTTAACAAGATCTACCATTTGAAGTGTATTCCACAGGATGCAAGGCTGTTTTCCAATCCAAACCTGATAGTGACTTTTCTCTTTTATTTTCTCTTTCCACCCCTTTCCCCATGCTTCTCTCTCTCTCTTTCCCCAATCCCCACACTCCTCCTCCCCCCAAATTCCTTTTAGGATTTTCAGTTTTCGCCTCGCTCCCCCCCCCCTTCACGGTGTTTCCCTCTCAAACTGGTCCTCCTTTTCTTCTATCCCCCCCATCCTCATTGCATCCTTCTTTTCTCTGCCCCCCTTTGCCACACACACACACACACACACACACACAGAGAGAGAGAGAAAGAGACAGACAGACAGACAGACAGACAGACTTTGTTTGTCCCCCCTGCCCCCTTTCCTCGCATGTCAGAACTGGAGCTTGAATAAGTTCTTCTTTCTGCTCTGCTACAATATAAACCTACCCTTCACATTCTTGAGCACTGTTCTTTCATTCACCCTCCTTTTTTGCTTGCTTCTGTTCTATAGCTGCAATATCAGCTCTCTCCCCCTTCAATACATACTTCAATACAATAAATCTCTTGCTGGTTGGTGCTGATTCAAAGTCTCTTGGAGGGCACCAGGTTGACAAAGGCTGCTTTACACAGCTGTGACAGTATTAATGCAACAGGATTTTAAAAATAAAAGGGGGGAGGTTCACAACTCAGTGGTAGAACACATGCTTTGTACACAGAAAGTCCCAGGTTCAGTCAATGACACAGAATCATAGATGGCACGACTATAGAATCATAGAGTTGGAAGGGACCCTGAAGACATCTAGTCCAACCCCCTGCAATGCAGGAATTCAGAGACCACTCAGATAACTTTTTTTAAAATGTGGATCTTGAATTGAAGTTGTGCCCTGCAAAGTAACACTTACAATACATCTTGCATTGCTAGTCTTTCCAGCCTGAATTTGTAATAGCAAATATCTGCCTCTCATCTCATCTTGCCATGCAGCTGATGAAATGGTTCATGAAAGCCACAGTCTTGTGGTACTTTAACGACTACCAGTGCATGTATAGATTTGCTTCTCTAAATTTTTTTGTTTATGATCACTCATCACTCAATAAAGTGTTTGAAAATAAACTTGTATTTAGATGCATTTTACTTTAATTACATCAGTATTTTCATAACAAACAATACATGTGCTTAGGGGGTAAGGGTTTCTTTAACTAATCTAGTGGAAGAGACTCGAGTGCTAAAATCCACGGGTTAGGGGGCGCAAATTACTTGCCTTGCCCCGGGTGCTGACAACCCACGCTACGCCACTGCATTTGGTTGCAGTTTATGTTTTAATCCTTCAGAGTGGTAGAATTTATTTTAATTCTCAAAAATTGTCTGTATGGTAAATTACATTTAAGATGAAAAGGATGAAATGATTTGTAGTGCAGATAAGACAGCCTATCTGTAGGCTTTCTATAGGTTCTAGTTGCCAGTTGGTTAGTGTTATCCCGGTATACAACTGTATCCAGAAAGATAATGTGTTGACTATGATAATGGGTGGTAAATTGAATATTGGGGTGCATCTCCTGACACCATGCAAAAAAACTATTAATCTTATTGACATTCTTAAAGACCAAAAATAAATCATCAACGAACCTTTTATAAAATACACTGAAACAGAAGTCACCAGACCCCTATATATAGTGGGAGGGTGGGAGGGGTATTACTCAGAAGGGTGGTGGGAATGGGTGATGGGCTGATAGGTGTCTTACGTAAACCTGTTGACGACCACAGATTGGTCTAGATACCAATCATAATCCCAGGGAAATTTCTCAAGAACCCTTAAGATCCAGTTTCACCAACACTGAGCCCTAGAGCAGCCTTTCTCGACCTTGGGTCCCCAAATGTTGTGGGACTACAATTCCCATCATTCCTAGCCATCAGGCCAGGGGTCAGTGTTTATGGAAGTTGCAGTCCAAGAACATCTGAGGATCCAAGGTTGAGAAATGCTGCCCTAGAGGAACCTTCTATGATGAGGTGAGGCATCTCTGACCCTCCAGATGTGGTTGGACACAAAGTACCACCTGCCAAAGCAAGGATGGCCCATGGCCAGGGATGATGGGAGTCTTATCCGTATATTCCGGTGTATAAGACGACTGGGCGTATAAGACGACCCCCGACTTTTGAGAAGATTTTCCTGGGTTAAAAAGTAGTCTTATACACAGGAATATACAGTAGTTGGACACACTTTCCCCTTCTTCCCCCTCTTCTGAAAATGCTGAATATCTGTATTTTGATTCCTCCTTCCTCCATGATCTCCAACATCTTCCTGGTGGTGCAGTCCAACCAACTGCACACATTCCCAAATCATTCTGAACCTCTGACTTCCCAAGGCTGCTATATTGTGTCTAGGACACTGGCAATGGGACAGCACCTTCCACTGGATGAGAGGATAGAGGGTTAAATCAGGGCAGGCCAAATGGCACTCAGCTCAGTCCCCTCCTTGCCCCTCTCTGCATCTGCTGCCTGAGGGGGCTGCCTCAGTCTCCCTCACAGTGGAGCAGGCCCTGAGAACACCCTTCTCTTGCCCCCCCCCCAAAATACAGAAAACATAACAAAGACGACAAGGTCACCGTGGAACATAACAACAACAACAACAACAACAGGTTGTAACTCACTTTGGGCTGCCCTGGGCAGGAGAAAGCAGCTAACAGATTCAATAAATAAATAAAAAATAACAATTGCAATAATAATTACACAGGCTGGGGGGGAGGAACCCCACCCATTTCCATAACAATCTTCCCAATCCCTTAAATCCCACAGATTTAATAGATCTGAAATAGTGGCAATAATGGAAACCTGGTGGAATGGAGAGAAGGAGTTGGGCACAGTTATCTCTGGGTAGGGACCCTTTTGATCTTTCTCCACAGAAACACAGGCATATGGGAGAGACTAGTTGATGAGACAGAAGCCTCAAAGGGTGGAAATATTACAGTGGGCTTCCTCCCTTTTCCCTTTCCCCCAATGGTTGGACTCGTTATAACAGCCCCCAGCGCTCCCTTCCAGCTGCTGATCTGGGACTTATGGCAGGGCAAGGACTGAGCTTCAAGGGAGGAGAGGGTGGGTGGATCAGGCCTCCTGTTCAGGGATCTCTCCCTGGTTGCCTTGAAGTCATGGCAGATTCCTGGGCAGGAGGGAGAAGTCAAGGCAGGCAGCCCCCAAGTCTCTCTCTCTTTCTCCAAGATGGCTTCGATTCCTCTCCCAGGGATGCTTCCCTTCCTCCCCAGCCCCCTAAGTTCGTCTGCCCTCCTTCCCTGGGGGTCCCCTTTGCCCAGAGGCCCCATGGCCGGCTCACCCTTCTTGCCGAATTGCTCCCAAGTGCTCCCACCACTCCATCCGGAGGAGCCTCGACAGAAGGGGAGGGAGGGAGGAGAGGAGGGAGATGGGGGGGGGTCTCTATTCAGGCCTCTCTCGCCTCCTTTAACCCTTCCATGGACTCCCTCTTTGATTCTCCACACAAAGGAGCGTGGAGTCAAAAGCGCCCCAGGGATTCTTGCCAGGGAAAACCCTGAACTCGCAGAGAGAGGCGCGGAACTGGGGCCTCGGTTCAAGTCTCAGTCCTTCAACAGAAGGAAGGGGGAGGGGGGCACTCCCCTACTTTCCTTTCATCCCCCCCACCTCGCCCCAAATCCTGTCCTCCCTTCCCAGCTTCCCTGTTTGTAGATTAAGGGGGAGAAAAGCACATCCTTCTCTCACCCGCCCCCCCAATATATAGATATATTTTGCACCTTTTTCCCCTCCTCCTCTGCAGACCTGCTCCTCTTTCGGGAATGTGGATGGCGCCCCTCCCCCTCCAACCTTTATTCCCCCCTCCCCCTTCCCAACCTTCCTGCCTCTCTAGGAAGCCGAGCTCACTGACCCATGAGGAGGAATGAATGACCCCTCCCTCCCAGAACGCACAAATTCTCATTCAAAACAAGCTCCGTTATGCTGTTTTTTTTTTTTTTGCTGAGAAGGTCCTAGGTTCGATCCCCGGAGCTGGCAGGGAAAGAGACGCGCCCCCCCCCAACCTCCGGGGCACGAAGGTGGCACAGTTTACATTCCCTCTTTTAATCCCTTGCCGGGAGAGGGGGGAGTCCGTTCATTTTCACACCCCTTACACAACGTGGGGGAGGCAGGGCCGTGGCGTGGGGTGTCCCCGTTACAACAGCCCTGCAAAGTAGACCGGATTTGTGGGGCTTAGAACAGTAATTTACGACAACCCTAAAAGGTAGCCCAGTGTCGTCATTACGGGTGCCTTTTAAAAATAGGGGCTGGTGTTTGAACTTGGGCTTTGCTCATGAGGGGGGAGGGGCGCAGCTCAGTGGCAGATGTACCCCTCATTCGGCTCCCGCTATGAGGGTGAGACCCCCTCCTGACTCGCACCAAGATCCTTCAATGCAGGTCAGGTAGCGGCGCCAGTTCTAACAGCCCAGCCCAGGCGAACACAGGCAGGTCTGGCTCCCCTCGCGACGGATCCCTCGGCAGGAATCCGTGGGGCGCTCCGGCCTTCCGGCGAGTGCGCCTTTCGCATCTTTCGGTGGGGGAGAGAAAGAGAGGGAGTCCATGCAGGGCCGTCTTAAGCTCATCCAGCGCCTTGGTGCAAAGATCCCTCCTGTGCCCCCTCCCTTTCCCAAAATTTAGAGCTCGGGGCCCAACTTGCGGAAGGTGGTGACAGGAGGCATGGTGGCGCCAGACAAGGCCATCCCCACGAAGGGCGCCGGCTTATAAAGCTGCCGCCGGCTCCCCGGAGACCCTGCCCATGGCTGCGCCTGCCTCGATCCTCGGAGCAAATAAGCGCCAAAGCTGCCCTCCGGGGCTCTTCGCTGCCCGGTCACCGACAAGCACTTGCCACAAGGGCGGCCCCTCGCCTTGCCAAAGTTAGCTCCAGTGCCTTGCCGCCGTCACGGGCAAAAAAACCGGGGTTGGAACAGTAATTTACGACAACCCTAAAGGGTAGTCCCAGGGCCGTCTTAAGCATATCCGGCGCCGTGGTGCGAAGATCCCTCCGGCGCCCCTCCCCCCTTTCCCAAAGTTGTTGACCTTTTTAGAGAGCTGACACCACACTTACATATTATCTCTGCTTGGGGAAAGAAAACAGGAAACATAAACAAACTATTTTTGTTGCCCATTTATTGTGTGCCGAGGTCCCCAAACCACCCCTCAAAGTAAAACACACTCCACACATACAAGCCTGCGATTTACACATGGTTTACAAGCCATAAGGAACACCATTTCAGATAAAATCACAGAGGACTTTGCTACCAAACTCTGCCATTTTGTCCTTACCCACAACCACTTCAAATTTGGTGAGGACCTGTTCCTCCAGATCAGCGGCATAGCCATGGGCACCCACATGGTCCCACAGTATGCCAACATCTTCATGGCAGATTTAGAACGTTTCCTAAACTCCCACCCACTCAAACCTCTCTTGTACCTGCGATACATTGACAATATTTTTATTATCTGGACACATGGTCAACAGACCCTGGAAACCTTCCACCAGACATTCAATGACTTTCACCCCACAATCAACCTAACAAATGAACCAATCTATGCAAGAAATACGTTTTTGGGACACTACTGTAAAAATACAGGATGGGTGTATAGACACCAACCACCTTATACCGAAAACCAACTGACCGACAAACATATCTACATGCTTCTAGCTACCATCCCAAACATACCAAACAATCCATTGTATATAGCCAGGCCCTACGTTACAACCGCATCTGTTCCAACTCTACAGACAGAGACTGTCACCCAAGAGATCTACAGCAAACCTTTTTAGAACTAAAATATCCACCTGATGAAGTTAAACAACAGATCAACAGAGCCAGACTGATACCCAGCGAGAACTTGCTGCAAGACAGACCCAAAAAAGAAAATAACAGAACACTAGTAATCACATACAGCTCCCAAGTTAAAACAGTAAAAACCTCTCCTAGACAATGACAGCTCTCTTTTTCAAGCTCTGGGAGGAAGACCTTTCATTGCCTACAGACAGCCACCCAATCTTAAACAACTCCTCACCCACAATAACACAACCACCAGGAGGGCATGCCAGGATCTGGGAAAAAGTAGGAGGCAGTGGAATGGGGGGGGGGGGCAGAAAGCAACCCACCCTTCGTTGTGGCAGGGAACTCGCTTGCCACACCAGAAAAAGCAGCCTGCCACCGCCGGGTAGGCGCTTAATCACAGTAATTACAAAGGCAATAAACTGTTTACTGAGAAAGCAACAAATTGCTGAACCTTTGAATGCCACTCGGGCCCCGGGCAGGACACACAACTGCTGCTTCCCAAGGGAGGCGCCAAGACATAGGTAAACTGTGGAATTCCTTCCTACTGGAGGCAGAAGCGGCCACCAACTCGGACAGCTTTAGAAGAGCAGTGGGCAGATTTGTGGAGGGTAAGGCTTCTCAGTGGCTACTGGTAACCTTGGGTCTGCTCTGCCTCCACAGTCGGAAGGGGCAATGCTTCCGAAGACCAGTTGCGGAAAACTGCAGGAAGGGAGAGGGCTCTTGTGTTTGGATCCTGTTTGTGGGCATCTCACTAACATCTGGTTGGCCTCTGTGAGAGAAGGACGCTGGCCTGGTCCAGCAAGCTCTTCTTAAGTTCAAACCAAGCCCATTTCTTTGCATAGCACAACAGCCAAGGCTCTCCGTCCCCCCAAAAGACCTGCAACATTGCTGTAGGCTGCTGCCTTGCTGGGTCAGAAACGTAGGAGGCCCACCTGAGCGAGGGATGGTGAGCACCCAGGGCCACCCTTGCAGGTGTCGCTGGGCTCCAGCTCCCATCAGCCCCTGCAGCCAGCACCCTCCAGGATCGGGGGCAATGCTGGGAGTCAGAGCCCAGTCGCAACCCCCTGCCAAGCAGGAAACACCATCAAAGCATTCTTGACATATGCCTGTCAAGCCTCCGCTTAAATACCTCCAAAGAAGGAGACTCCACCACACTTCTTGGCAGCAAATTCCACTGCCGAACAGCTCTGTCAGGAAGTTCTTCCTAATGTTTAGGTGGAATCTTCTTTCTTGTAGTTTGAATCCATTGCTCCGTGTCCAATTCTCTGGAGCAGCAGAAAACAACCTTTCACCCTCCTCTATATTACATCCTTTTATATATTTGAACATGGCTATCATATCACCCCTTAACCTTCTCTTCTCCAGGCTAAACATACCCATCTCCCTAAGCCGTTCCTCATAAGGCATTGTTTCCAAGAAGAATTAACAAGAATAATGTAAGACCTCAAGCAGCTAAAATAGCAACCGGCTGAAAGCAGAGCAAAACTTGCACCAGCTCTCTAAACATCTGGACAGGATAAAATGTTTTGGGTGACCAGCGAAGAGAGTACAGGGAAGGTGACCACCTGCTGTCAAGAGGCAGGGAGTTCCAAAGTATAGGCATTAGGGTGGGTCATAAAAAACTTTTTTTGGAAAATGTTTCCTCCCTTGATCTTATATCAGGCGTATGGTATAAACATAGTCTAATTTCAAATTTGGGACAAATCGGTTAATATTTAGACCCTGCTCCTACAGATTGAAATTTTGCCTCACTACGAGTGATGAAAACATAGGAATTTGACTCATTTACTCTCAGTATGTTAAATTGTGAACTAATAAACATAAATTTTAGATTTTATGTAGAGCAATAATAGTTGCATACTATTATTTTATGCAATATTTATTTATTTAAGATGAAACATGTTGATAATTTACATGAAAAAACCAATGTTTTTGAACAAATTATATGGAACAATTAAGCAAACGGTGTACTAAACAAGTAAACATAAACAATAAACAATAAAACACCACTCATATTATGTGTTGCATCAAAACATCACATTATACTTCAGAGGGATCCCTGAAAAGGGGGGTCCACTTCCCCCACCCCCTACATGGCTCAGGTCAGCTGTTGCCTGACATTCAGGGTTTATATACTGTACAGGTAGAAGGTAAACGACCCCTGGACAGTTAAGTCCAGCCGAGTTCGACTATGGCATGTGGTGCTCATCTCACTTTCAGAGCCAGAGAGCTTTCCAGCTCATGTGGACAACTTCTCATGAGCGGGTACAAATTCCAGAAGAACTACACAAAATCTACAAGGAGACTCACAGGAGTGTGGAACAAGCTTCAGTCAGAGTTCACACTTTACTGTATTTCAACAGACTAGTGAGAGTCTGGTGGTGGTGCTTTGGAAGCAGAGTTGGTAAGATTATTACCTCACTCTACAACAACACTCTACAACACAACCCACCTTCAATAACTTACCATGCCACCTTACCCCACTACCCCACCCGACACCCACCCCACACATAACTCCCACTTCATAAAACCTGATGGCCTCCATCTTCCCCTCCATCTACAACACCGCCCACCCTCAAAAATTTATTAAAATTCCACCCAGGAGATCCAACCGCCCCGCCATCCACCGCAAACTTCATACACCATAACCCCCATCCTCACCAAACATAACTCCCACCTCGGGACCCCTAACCACCTACATATTACCCTCAGTCTACAACACCACCCACCAAACCCACCCCACCCCCTCCATATTACCCTCACTACAACACCCCCCTCCTAACCCCTACCCCCCTACATAACTCCAACCTCGGGACCCCTGACCACCTCCATATTGCCCTCACTCTACAACACAACCCACCTTCAATAACTTCTTACCATGCCACCTTACCCCACTACCCCACCCGACACCCGCCCCACACATAACTTGTACCTCATAAAACCTGACCGCCTCCATCTTCCCCTCCATCTACAACACCGCCCACCCTCAAAAATTTATTAAAATTCCACCTTCCCCATTACCCCTCAAATCCACCACACACACGTAACTCACACCTCGGGACGCCTGACCACCTCAATATTACAATGCGTCTATAACAACACCCACCCTCAATTACTTCCTAACATTCCACCTTACCCCACTACGCCCGCCACAGAACTCCCACCTCATAAACCCAGATCGCCTCCATGTTACCCTCAATCTAAAACAACACCCACCCTCTAGAACTTCCTACCATTCCACCTTCCCCAATCCACCCCCACACCCCAACACACACAGAAATCCCACCTCGACACCCCACACCACCTCCATATTACCCTCGCTCTACAACACCACCCACCAAACCCCCACCCCCTCCATATTACCCTCAATCGGTGGGGAGCCCAAATAGGGGTCAGGGATAAGTAAAGCCTTCCCTGGTTGGGGTGGGGTGGGGGTCAAAATAGGGGGCATGGATAGGTAAGTCCTTCCCTGATTGAGGTGGGGGTGGTGGAAATAGGGGGCAGGGATAGGTAAGTCCTTGCATGGGTGGGGTGGGGGGGACCGCAATAGGGGACAGGGATACGTAACCCCTTCCCTGCCTGGGTTGTGGGGGACCAAATAGGGGACAGGGATAGGTAAGGCCGTCCCCAGATATAGTGGGGGGACCTAATACGAGACATGGATAGGTCAACCCTTCCCTGCCTGGGGTGGGGGTGGGACCAGAATAGGAGACAGGGCTATCTAATGGGTCAATACAAAGTGGGGGGGGAGACACAGGGATACCCCTATCTAAACATAACACACACAAAAAACAGGGGGACTCTGACGGTCAGGGGAGTCTGAAGGGGGACTCTGACCCTCCATTTAACAAACTGAGGCACAGCAACGCGTGCAAGGTCCAGCTAGTAATAATAATAATAAAAGGTGTTATCGAGTCTTTTGATATCAT
The DNA here is from genome assembly GCF_963506605.1 of Zootoca vivipara. Classification (NCBI taxonomy): domain Eukaryota; kingdom Metazoa; phylum Chordata; class Lepidosauria; order Squamata; family Lacertidae; genus Zootoca; species Zootoca vivipara. The sequence goes on from NC_083277.1 coordinate 14,741,411, forward strand.
ATTATTAGAAGAAAGGTGGGTTCATTAGGAAATCTGTTTGGAGGGATAAAAATCATATTCCCTTTTAGCCCACAAATAGAACATCATGGGCCCGTTAGAAAGTGGGATTAACCTTTATTTGTGCAAGGGAGACTAAATTTAAAGTGAGTCCCCTCCAGACATGGGATGACATTGCCCAGGCATTTCTTACTGGGTTTTTAAGATTTAGTCCTAATCATACTTAATGTATTTATTCCTCCTTGCCCTATTGGGCTACTCGAACCAACTCACTTTATTTCTTGAGGAATTAGAACTGGAATTCCACACCATTGGCTTGTTAACGGCAGGTGATTTTAATGCAAGCGTGGGCAAGGGCAATCTTGAATTTCTGAGGGAGCTAGGATTTGACACTGTGTACCCCTTGCCTAAACGTTTCTCTGACCCATTATATTCTAAAGACTCCTATATAAATGACTCTGGAGTCGGTCTTGCCAAACTGTACATGAGTTTTGGCAGACTGATCTGGAATGGCTCATTGCCAGGCAACCCAGCCAGGGGAGTTCACATACATTTCTGGAAGAGGAAATAAGTTAAATCCGAGGCTCCTCTGCACTAAGAAACCAAGTTGAAACCTTCGGGGGGGGGGGGGACTGGATTGAGAGCGACCACCTTACTGTGAAGGTAGCAAACTTGTACTAAATTTGGAGAAGTTAGAAATTATGGTCTTATATGGAGAGTGCTATGGCCCATGGGCTCACGAAGAGTCGGACACGACTAAACAACAACATGGAGAGCATATAAGTGGGTGATAAGTGGAGACACCATTCAGCTAGATAAGTAGTTTAAATGCCTAGGCATTTATTTTGATTATAAGGCTGACTGGGCGACCCACAGAGACCCATCCTTAATGCTGCCCAAAGCAGTTTGTCAAGGATCACACATTGCAGGATCCCCTTACGAAACAGCAGCCATTCATGGTGAAAAACAGGACAAGCAGGCTCTGCAAAGACCTGATCTCAGAGCTTGCAACTTCCAATTTTGCACAGCTAATTAGCACCCTGTTGAGGTTTTATCCCTTGCCATTATAGATATAGAAATAGATATATCCGCTTATTTCACATGGGAGCTGCTTGGAGGACAGCTGGTTCAAAGGCAAGTTTGAAATGCAATGATCTTTTTAATTTATAACAGGAAGGATTTTTTCCTGCAGGACCTCATCCTCTCCATGGGCTGGCAATCTCCAATCAGCAAGCTATCAGTTATTTCTGACAGTTACCTGGTTTCCCAACCAATCAGAAGCAGGGTATCAGAAGCAGTTGCAAAACAGCACCCCCTAGCAATGGCCACTTGGGTACTACAGCTGCCGATGCTTGCTACATTGTATCTAAGGTTGCTATTTTATAACCAGTTGAGTTTTAAAGGTAAAGGTGTTGGCATACACACTGAAGACCTGGCCTCCAAGCCCCCCGGTTAGCATCTGCCAGGTGTCTTCTCCCTCCAGTGTAGCCAACTGGAATCGGTCCAATTTCTCTGTGAACTTGGACACGTTATCTGCAGAGTCCACTCCAGCGTTTAGCGTGGTTGGCAGCAGCAGCAACAAGAGGAGACACAGAAACGTTCTCTTGCATATTTACAAGCATTTATTCAGCAAGACCAAACGTGTCTTTCTTCATCAGCATAAGCATAGCAAGTGCGTACTGCATAGCAAATACAAAAAGCGCAAAACGGAAGTGTACAATCATGTGACACACAGCAACACTTTACATGCCTGTTCCTCTTGAGGTGGAACGGAATCCTAACAAAAGGGACCCCTGACCATTAGGTCCAGTCGTGACAGACTCTGGGGTTGCGGTGCTCATTTCACGTTATTGGCTAAGGGAGCCGGTGTACAGTTTCCAGGTCATGTGGCCAGCATGATTAAGCCGATTCTGGCGAATCAGAGCAGCACATGGAAACGCTGTTTACCTTCCCGCAGTAGCAGTACCTATTTATCTACTTGCACTTTGAGGTGCTTTCGAACTGCTAGGTTGTCAGGAGCTGGGACTGAGCAACGGGAGCTCACCCCGTCGCAGGGATTCGAACTGCTGACCTTCTGATCAGCAAGCCCTAGGCTCTGTGGTTTAACTCACAGCGCCTTTTAGTCTCCTTTTATTCAGTAGAAAGGTATGGAAATTCATATAAAATCACTACTGTGGTGGATTTTCATAATTCCAACATTTCTTTGCTTTGAGAGACATTGGATTGACTCAGGATCTAATCAAAGAACAGCTATCACCTTCATAATGACTGTGAAACTTCTCTTTGTCCTGTGGAATGTAACAGGGAGGGGGCAAGAAGAGGCCAGGAGCAGCTGGCCAGGTACTCAAATTTCTACCTCTGGACCCCTACTTTTTGTGATGTATCAATGACATATTAGTGACATATTAGTGGTGTATCTTTAGGGGTGTACCTTGGTGGTGGGATGCTAATAAAAAGGGAAGACCCCCTTTGTTCAGGGTCTCCATCTTGCTTCACCTTGTTGCAGGTGGGGCCCTGTCGCGACAGTACTTTCTTTAATAAAGGCCAAGCCTACTGGCTGCTGTTTTGCTCTGATATGCTTGGTTGGGGTCTTGTTTTGTCCAAGGGAGCCCTCAGATTTTCTGTTAACAGTAGACAAGGGTTGCTGTTGGGAGACGCCTCCCAATGTTTGCATTGAAAGATCCTCTTTGAAGCGCAGTTGTGGAGCCAGCCATTGGGGGGGGGGGCGAAGACATTTGCTGCCTGAGAGGAACCAGAGAGGAGTGCTCCCCCCCCCCAAAGCAGCCTTACTGGGACACTGAGCAGTTACCTGGGGACAACTATCTTCTCCCCACCAAAAAAGAAAGGCAGCCTCCCCAACACTGTTTTATAGATTGAGGCACATCCAGCAGCAGGCTGGACAAAAGCCACGAAAAGATTGCCTTTGTTAAGACAACACAGATCACACCGCCATTCAGATCAGAAGCAAACCAGAAGCCCTTCAATAATACGCATTGTGGTCTGCTGGCAGGAGGATTTCCTAGGAGCATCTCCACTTGCAAAGCTGGAGGGAGGCTTTCCACCCTCAGGGCCCAGAGGTGGCTCCTGCCTTGGGGCAGCTGGTGGATTTGGAAGAAGTTGACCCTTAGCACTCTTGGTTTCGGACCTGCCTGCTTCCACATTATTGTTTCTCCCTTGTGTCATTTTGGGGGTAGCATTCTACACACACTTGTGTCACTGTGCCCCCCCCCCACTGCTTTGAGATGCTCTGGTACGGCCCCTTCTTGCCTGTGCCCCCTTCCCTCCTCATGCAAGACGTGCAGCTAGGAACAGAGCCTTTCCTTGTTATGCCACTAAATATCCCTTTTATTTCTCCTGCCACAAAACGTACCTATGCACAATATATCTATACAGTATATCAAAACAACAGATGAGGGTTTCAAGGTTACCTTGGGCATATAAGTAGGTGCTTTCAATCTTTCTGTGTCTTCATGGTTCCATTATTGCAATTATAACAGTGGGAGTTATGCTAATCTAACTCTGCTTCCAAAGCAACACCACCAATCTCAGTTCCACTTTGTGCAACTCTCCATTCCCACATACAAACATTTCCAACTCCCTCCACCAAACACCAAAACCATCTCACTCTCAGTCAATCCTCATTCAGAAGCAACACTCCAGACGCACACACTCCCCTCCCTATCTAACACTACATTAAGTATTATATTATGCTTACTTTTCTGAAATGTTACCCTCATTACTTTAAAAACAAGTGTAGACAATGTTACATACAAACAACAGCTCACATACGATGCATGCATTTAAGATTGATTTCCTGTTATTGATGTGAAAGAAATTGTCAACTCGTAGAGAAACAGATTCTACACTCTAAAAAGTGTTCCATAATAACCAAAGCAGAATCTACAATCCTTCTATTTAAACCATTTCTCTTCTTTAATTGATGGCTTGTAGAGTTTCCACTCTTACAGCTCTTACCCCTCAGAGTCTTTTGATGGTTTGTAAGACTTCCACTTCAACTGAACCTCTGTCCGCTTCCTTGGAATTATATGGTTTCTCCCCCGTGTGAGTACGTTGATGTTTTCTAAGGTCTCCACTCTGACTGAAGCTCTTTCCACACTCTGTGCATTTATATGGTTTCTCCCCCGTGTGAGTCCGTTGATGAATTCTAAGGTGTCCACTCTGACTGAAGCTCTTTCCACACTCGTTGCATTGAAATGGTTTCTCCCCCGTGTGAGTCTGGTGGTGTAAATTCAGGTGTCCACTCCTCCTGAAGCTCTTTCCACATTCCATGCACTTAAATGGTTTCTCCCCCGTGTGACTCCGTTGATGAATTCTAAGGTGTCCACTCTCACTGAAGCTCTTTCCACACTCGATGCATTGAAATGGTTTCTCTCCCGTGTGAGTCCGTTGATGTTTTCTAAGGTTTCCACTCCCACTGAAGCTCTTTCCACATTCCATGCACTTAAATGGTTTCTCCCCTGTGTGAGTCTGATGATGTAAATTCAGGCTTCCACTCTCACTGAAGCACTTTCCACATTCCATGCATTTAAATGGTTTCTCCCCTGTGTGACTCCGTTGATGAATTCTAAGTGTTCCACTATCAGTGAAGCTCTTTCCACATTCCATGCATTTAAATGGTTTCTCCCCCATGTGAGTCCGGTGATGTTTTCTAAGGTCTCCACTCTGACTGAAGCTCTTTCCACATTCCATGCACTTAAATGGTTTCTCCCCCGTGTGAGTCCGTTGATGAATTCTAAGGTGTGCACTCTGACTGAAGCTCTTTTCACACTCCATACATTGAAATGGTTTCTCCCCCGTGTGAGTCTGTTGATGAATTTTAAGTTTTCCACTGTCAGTGAAGCTCTTTCCACACTCCATGTATTTAAACGATTTCTTTGTTATTCCCATTGGACAAGGCCCACCATAATTTTGACTGCCTTCTCCATTGTCCTTTTTCGACGGGGGTGGGGGAGAGAGAAATTGTTTTCTAGGAAAAGAACAAAGGGATATTACACACATCAATTAGCACCTATTTTTATTTTAACATCTCGTACATCTCCTGTCCCCCATATGTTCCAAATTTTTAGGAAAGGCACATGAAATAATGTTAAATAATTGTAATGCATCATCAGCCTTTCCTAACCCTTAATCAACGTTAATGAAGCAGCATTATATTAGAATACGGTTGAACTGTGGGGTTTACTTTCTATAAAAAGTGTTTTCTCACAGGAAAGGGAGCTGCCAAGGGGAAGGCAGGCGTCAAAAAGCCCTGACAATTTTTTGCTGCACGTTGGACTTTGCAGTCGGAGGTTCATTTTTCTATGGCCACGCTTCGCAAGACGAAGCGGCAGCCATAGAAAACCTCGTCGTCTTGCGAGGCAACCTCTGATCGCAAAATCCATTCGTCTAGCAAAAAATTGGTCTTACAGGGCATTCGTTAAGCGAGGCACCACTGTATATTTGTAGATAACAAACCACCTGAAGTCTGTGACTCTATGGTTAGCTCCTATAAAATGGGACGTGAGCGGTGCCTCTACCACTTGGTTTGCAATGCGGCTTTTGTGCTCTAATATTCTAGTCTTTACCGTTCTTATTGTGCTCCCTATGTACCATAGGCTGCATTTGCATTGGATGGCATATACCACGCCCCGAGAATTACAGTTCGTAAATGTATCTAGTTGAATTACTTTATTGGTGTTCGGGATGGTAAATTCTTTTTGTTTGATGGTTAGGCTACATATGGCACAACGCCCGCATTTAAAATGACCTTTGATCTTACTTGCCTGAGGTTGGCTCTCGCTGGTCATATCCACATGTACTAAAATGTCTTTCAGATTCTTGGTTCTGCGGAAACCAATGTGTGGAGGCATACTTGGACAACCTGGGATTTCTTGTAAAATGTGCCAGTGTTTTCCAATAATCCTGGCTATTGAGTTGGATAATGGGGTAAAATCTAAGGATCAAGTTAGGAGACGATATTTAGGTTTAGATCGTTCTGCAAAGAGTGTACCAGTATATCTAGGGCCTAGGCCTATTGTGCGTCCTTGCCTGTGCTGTTCTTATTATTTGTTGAGGATAGCCTCTGTTCGCAAATTCACACGCCATTTGGTCAGTGGCGTAGCGTGGGGGGGCCAGGGGGCAGCCGCACCGGGCGCAACATCTGGGGTGGGCGCGCGCTCGCGCTCGCAGCTCTCTGCCCTTGCCTGGCTCACGCAGCCTCTTTAACCCTATCGGGGCTTCCCACTTGCCGGCTCCGAAATGGTGGACTTGCCGAGGCTGGAAGAGTTGGGTGGCAGAGGCACGGACAGCCCAGCCCTGATGGGGTTAAAGAGACACGCTTGCTGGGAAAGAGAGAGGTGGGCGCGGCTGCGAGAAAGGGCAGCTTTTGAGGAGCCGCTGAAATGGTGTTGCTGCTGCTGCTGCTCCCGCCTCTCCTGCTCGGGAGGCAGAGGTGGGGACGAGCGGGAGAGGTGTGTAAGGGGTGGGGGCTCGTCTCATTCCTAGGGGGGAAAGAGGGGTAGGAGGGTGGTCGAGTGCTCTTGGTTCGCTTTATTTATGAGTTCTGTGTAGCAGAGGGGAGCTGGCACTGGAATTTTGTGAATCGGTTAAAATCTCAATTTTATATTAATTGTTAAAGTAAAGCCTCCTTGCTGGCTGCTTTTCGTTGATCAGTCCATTGTAACACCAGCGGGTTTGGAATGCACACCTATCTCTCCATCGCCTTTGTGAAAACGGGTTTCCTCAGTCTTAGAGTCCCATCTGTTACTCATTCATAAAATGCATAAGGTCCTTTTTCCTGCCCCCTTTTGATGACAGGACGGAGGAAATAACAATTAAATGTTGGGGTGTTTTGACCTTTTGTTTGAATGATAAAAAAGTGGTTTCCTTTAACAAGATCTACCATTTGAAGTGTATTCCACAGGATGCAAGGCTGTTTTCCAATCCAAACCTGATAGTGACTTTTCTCTTTTATTTTCTCTTTCCACCCCTTTCCCCATGCTTCTCTCTCTCTCTTTCCCCAATCCCCACACTCCTCCTCCCCCCAAATTCCTTTTAGGATTTTCAGTTTTCGCCTCGCTCCCCCCCCCCTTCACGGTGTTTCCCTCTCAAACTGGTCCTCCTTTTCTTCTATCCCCCCCATCCTCATTGCATCCTTCTTTTCTCTGCCCCCCTTTGCCACACACACACACACAGAGAGAGAGAGAGAGAGAGAGAGACAGACAGACAGACAGACTTTGTTTGTCCCCCCTGCCCCCTTTCCTCGCATGTCAGAACTGGAGCTTGAATAAGTTCTTCTTTCTGCTCTGCTACAATATAAACCTACCCTTCACATTCTTGAGCACTGTTCTTTCATTCACCCTCCTTTTTTGCTTGCTTCTGTTCTATAGCTGCAATATCAGCTCTCTCCCCCTTCAATACATACTTCAATACAATAAATCTCTTGCTGGTTGGTGCTGATTCAAAGTCTCTTGGAGGGCACCAGGTTGACAAAGGCTGCTTTACACAGCTGTGACAGTATTAATGCAACAGGATTTTAAAAATAAAAGGGGGGAGGTTCACAACTCAGTGGTAGAACACATGCTTTGTACACAGAAAGTCCCAGGTTCAGTCAATGACACAGAATCATAGATGGCACGACTATAGAATCATAGAGTTGGAAGGGACCCTGAAGACATCTAGTCCAACCCCCTGCAATGCAGGAATTCAGAGACCACTCAGATAACTTTTTTTAAAATGTGGATCTTGAATTGAAGTTGTGCCCTGCAAAGTAACACTTACAATACATCTTGCATTGCTAGTCTTTCCAGCCTGAATTTGTAATAGCAAATATCTGCCTCTCATCTCATCTTGCCATGCAGCTGATGAAATGGTTCATGAAAGCCACAGTCTTGTGGTACTTTAACGACTACCAGTGCATGTATAGATTTGCTTCTCTAAATTTTTTTTTTATGATCACTCATCACTCAATAAAGTGTTTGAAAATAAACTTGTATTTAGATGCATTTTACTTTAATTACATCAGTATTTTCATAACAAACAATACATGTGCTTAGGGGGTAAGGGTTTCTTTAACTAATCTAGTGGAAGAGACTCGAGTGCTAAAATCCACGGGTTAGGGGGCGCAAATTACTTGCCTTGCCCCGGGTGCTGACAACCCACGCTACGCCACTGCATTTGGTTGCAGTTTATGTTTTAATCCTTCAGAGTGGTAGAATTTATTTTAATTCTCAAAAATTGTCTGTATGGTAAATTACATTTAAGATGAAAAGGATGAAATGATTTGTAGTGCAGATAAGACAGCCTATCTGTAGGCTTTCTATAGGTTCTAGTTGCCAGTTGGTTAGTGTTATCCCGGTATACAACTGTATCCAGAAAGATAATGTGTTGACTATGATAATGGGTGGTAAATTGAATATTGGGGTGCATCTCCTGACACCATGCAAAAAAACTATTAATCTTATTGACATTCTTAAAGACCAAAAATAAATCATCAACGAACCTTTTATAAAATACACTGAAACAGAAGTCACCAGACCCCTATATATAGTGGGAGGGTGGGAGGGGTATTACTCAGAAGGGTGGTGGGAATGGGTGATGGGCTGATAGGTGTCTTACGTAAACCTGTTGACGACCACAGATTGGTCTAGATACCAATCATAATCCCAGGGAAATTTCTCAAGAACCCTTAAGATCCAGTTTCACCAACACTGAGCCCTAGAGCAGCCTTTCTCGACCTTGGGTCCCCAAATGTTGTGGGACTACAATTCCCATCATTCCTAGCCATCAGGCCAGGGGTCAGTGTTTATGGAAGTTGCAGTCCAAGAACATCTGAGGATCCAAGGTTGAGAAATGCTGCCCTAGAGGAACCTTCTATGATGAGGTGAGGCATCTCTGACCCTCCAGATGTGGTTGGACACAAAGTACCACCTGCCAAAGCAAGGATGGCCCATGGCCAGGGATGATGGGAGTCTTATCCGTATATTCCGGTGTATAAGACGACTGGGCGTATAAGACGACCCCCGACTTTTGAGAAGATTTTCCTGGGTTAAAAAGTAGTCTTATACACAGGAATATACAGTAGTTGGACACACTTTCCCCTTCTTCCCCCTCTTCTGAAAATGCTGAATATCTGTATTTTGATTCCTCCTTCCTCCATGATCTCCAACATCTTCCTGGTGGTGCAGTCCAACCAACTGCACACATTCCCAAATCATTCTGAACCTCTGACTTCCCAAGGCTGCTATATTGTGTCTAGGACACTGGCAATGGGACAGCACCTTCCACTGGATGAGAGGATAGAGGGTTAAATCAGGGCAGGCCAAATGGCACTCAGCTCAGTCCCCTCCTTGCCCCTCTCTGCATCTGCTGCCTGAGGGGGCTGCCTCAGTCTCCCTCACAGTGGAGCAGGCCCTGAGAACACCCTTCTCTTGCCCCCCCCCCAAAATACAGAAAACATAACAAAGACGACAAGGTCACCGTGGAACATAACAACAACAACAACAACAACAACAACAACAACAACAACAACAACAACAACAGGTTGTAACTCACTTTGGGCTGCCCTGGGCAGGAGAAAGCAGCTAACAGATTCAATAAATAAATAAAAAATAACAATTGCAATAATAATTACACAGGCTGGGGGGGAGGAACCCCACCCATTTCCATAACAATCTTCCCAATCCCTTAAATCCCAAAGATTTAAGAGATCTGAAATAGTGGCAATAATGGAAACCTGGTGGAATGGAGAGAAGGAGTTGGGCACAGTTATCTCTGGGTAGGGACTCTTTTGATCTTTCTCCACAGAAACACAGGCATATGGGAGAGACTAGTTGATGAGACAGAAGCCTCAAAGGGTGGAAATATTACAGTGGGCTTCCTCCCTTTTCCCTTTCCCCCAATGGTTGGACTCGTTATAACAGCCCCCAGCGCTCCCTTCCAGCTGCTGATCTGGGACTTATGGCAGGGCAAGGACTGAGCTTCAAGGGAGGAGAGGGTGGGTGGATCAGGCCTCCTGTTCAGGGATCTCTCCCTGGTTGCCTTGAAGTCATGGCAGATTCCTGGGCAGGAGGGAGAAGTCAAGGCAGGCAGCCCCCAAGTCTCTCTCACTTTCTCCAAGATGTCTTCGATTCCTCTCCCAGGGATGCTTCCCTTCCTCCCCAGCCCCCTAAGTTCGTCTGCCCTCCTTCCCTGGGGGTCCCCTTTGCCCAGAGGCCCCATGGCCGGCTCACCCTTCTTGCCGAATTGCTCCCAAGTGCTCCCACCACTCCATCCGGAGGAGCCTCGACAGAAGGGGAGGGAGGGAGGAGAGGAGGGAGATGGGGGGGGTCTCTATTCAGGCCTCTCTCGCCTCCTTTAACCCTTCCATGGACTCCCTCTTTGATTCTCCACACAAAGGAGCGTGGAGTCAAAAGCGCCCCAGGGATTCTTGCCAGGGAAAACCCTGAACTCGCAGAGAGAGGCGCGGAACTGGGGCCTCGGTTCAAGTCTCAGTCCTTCAACAGAAGGAAGGGGGAGGGGGGCACTCCCCTACTTTCCTTTCATCCCCCCCACCTCGACCCAAATCCTGTCCTCCCTTCCCAGCTTCCCTGTTTGTAGATTAAGGGGGAGAAAAGCACATCCTTCTCTCACCCGCCCCCCCAATATATAGATATATTTTGCACCTTTTTCCCCTCCTCCTCTGCAGACCTGCTCCTCTTTCGGGAATGTGGATGGCGCCCCTCCCCCTCCAACCTTTATTCCCCCCTCCCCCTTCCCAACCTTCCTGCCTCTCTAGGAAGCCGAGCTCACTGACCCATGAGGAGGAATGAATGACCCCTCCCTCCCAGAACGCACAAATTCTCATTCAAAACAAGCTCCGTTATGCTGTTTGTTTTTTTTTTGCTGAGAAGGTCCTAGGTTCGATCCCCGGAGCTGGCAGGGAAAGAGACGCCCCCCCCCCCCAACCTCCGGGGCACGAAGGTGGCACAGTTTACATTCCCTCTTTTAATCCCTTGCCGGGAGAGGGGGGAGTCCGTTCATTTTCACACCCCTTACACAACGTGGGGGAGGCAGGGCCGTGGCGTGGGGTGTCCCCGTTACAACAGCCCTGCAAAGTAGACCGGATTTGTGGGGCTTAGAACAGTAATTTACGACAACCCTAAAAGGTAGCCCAGTGTCGTCATTACGGGTGCCTTTTAAAAATAGGGGCTGGTGTTTGAACTTGGGCTTTGCTCATGAGGGGGGAGGGGCACTGCTCAGTGGCAGATGTACCCCTCATTCGGCTCCCGCTATGAAGGTGAGACCCCCTCCTGACTCGCACCAAGATCCTGCAATGCAGGTCAGGTAGCGGCGCCAGTTCTAACAGCCCAGCCCAGGCGAACACAGGCAGGTCTGGCTCCCCTCGCGACGGATCCCTCGGCAGGAATCCGTGGGGCGCTCCGGGCTTCCGGCGAGTGCGCCTTTCGCATCTTTCGGTGGGGGAGGGAAAGAGAGGGAGTCCATGCAGGGCCGTCTTAAGCTCATCCAGCGCCTTGGTGCAAAGATCCCTCCTGTGCCCCCTCCCTTTCCCAAAATTTAGAGCTCGGGGCCCAACTTGCGGAAGGTGGTGACAGGAGGCATGGTGGCGCCAGACAAGGCCATCCCCACGAAGGGCGCCGGCTTATAAAGCTGCCGCCGGCTCCCCGGAGACCCTGCCCATGGCTGCGCCTGCCTCGATCCTCGGAGCAAATAAGCACCAAAGCTGCCCTCCGGGGCTCTTCGCTGCCCGGCCACCGACAAGCACTTGCCACAAGGGCGGCCCCTCGCCTTGCCAAAGTTAGCTCCAGTGCCTTGCCGCCGTCACGGGCAAAAAAACCGGGGTTGGAACAGTAATTTACGACAACCCTAAAGGGTAGTCCCAGGGCCGTCTTAAGCATATCCGGCGCCGTGGTGCGAAGATCCCTCCGGCGCCCCTCCCCCCTTTCCCAAAGTTGTTGACCTTTTTAGAGAGCTGACACCACACTTACATATTATCTCTGCTTGGGGAAAGAAAACAGGAAACATAAACAAACTATTTTTGTTGCCCATTTATTGTGTGCCGAGGTCCCCAAACCACCCCTCAAAGTAAAACACACTCCACACATACAAGCCTGCGATTTACACATGGTTTATAAGCCATAAGGAACACCATTTCAGATAAAATCACAGAGGACTTTGCTACCAAACTCTGCCATTTTGTCCTTACCCACAACCACTTCAAATTTGGTGAGGACCTGTTCCTCCAGATCAGCGGCATAGCCATGGGCACCCACATGGTCCCACAGTATGCCAACATCTTCATGGCAGATTTAGAACGTTTCCTAAACTCCCACCCACTCAAACCTCTCTTGTACCTGCGATACATTGACAATATTTTTATTATCTGGACACATGGTCAACAGACCCTGGAAACCTTCCACCAGACATTCAATGACTTTCACCCCACAATCAACCTAACAAATGAACCAATCTATGCAAGAAATACGTTTTTGGGACACTACTGTAAAAATACAGGATGGGTGTATAGACACCAACCACCTTATACCGAAAACCAACTGACCGACAAACATATCTACATGCTTCTAGCTACCATCCCAAACATACCAAACAATCCATTGTATATAGCCAGGCCCTACGTTACAACCGCATCTGTTCCAACTCTACAGACAGAGACTGTCACCCAAGAGATCTACAGCAAACCTTTTTAGAACTAAAATATCCACCTGATGAAGTTAAACAACAGATCAACAGAGCCAGACTGATACCCAGCGAGAACTTGGTACCCAAAAAAGAAAATAACAGAACACTAGTAATCACATACAGCTCCCAAGTTAAAACAGTAAAAACCTCTCCTAGACAATGACAGCTCTCTTTTTCAAGCTCTGGGAGGAAGACCTTTCATTGCCTACAGACAGCCACCCAATCTTAAACAACTCCTCACCCACAATAACACAACCACCAGGAGGGCATGCCAGGATCTGGGAAAAAGTAGGAGGCAGTGGAATGGGGGGGGGGGCAGAAAGCAACCCACCCTTCGTTGTGGCAGGGAACTCGCTTGCCACACCAGAAAAAGCAGCCTGCCACCGCCGGGTAGGCGCTTAATCACAGTAATTACAAAGGCAATAAACTGTTTACTGAGAAAGCAACAAATTGCTGAACCTTTGAATGCCACTCGGGCCCCGGGAAGGACACACAACTGCTGCTTCCCAAGGGAGGCGCCAAGACATAGGTAAACTGTGGAATTCCTTCCTACTGGAGGCAGAAGCGGCCACCAACTCGGACAGCTTTAGAAGAGCAGTGGGCAGATTTGTGGAGGGTAAGGCTTCTCAGTGGCTACTGGTAACCTTGGGTCTGCTCTGCCTCCACAGTCGGAAGGGGCAATGCTTCCGAAGACCAGTTGCGGAAAACTGCAGGAAGGGAGAGGGCTCTTGTGTTTGGATCCTGTTTGTGGGCATCTCACTAACATCTGGTTGGCCTCTGTGAGAGAAGGACGCTGGCCTGGTCCAGCAAGCTCTTCTTAAGTTCAAACCAAGCCCATTTCTTTGCATAGCACAACAGCCAAGGCTCTCCGTCCCCCCAAAAGACCTGCAACATTGCTGTAGGCTGCTGCCTTGCTGGGTCAGAAACGTAGGAGGCCCACCTGAGCGAGGGATGGTGAGCACCCAGGGCCACCCTTGCAGGTGTCGCTGGGCTCCAGCTCCCATCAGCCCCTGCAGCCAGCACCCTCCAGGATCGGGGGCAATGCTGGGAGTCAGAGCCCAGTCGCAACCCCCTGCCAAGCAGGAAACACCATCAAAGCATTCTTGACATATGCCTGTCAAGCCTCCGCTTAAATACCTCCAAAGAAGGAGACTCCACCACACTTCTTGGCAGCAAATTCCACTGCCGAACAGCTCTTACTGTCAGGAAGTTCTTCCTAATGTTTAGGTGGAATCTTCTTTCTTGTAGTTTGAATCCATTGCTCCGTGTCCAATTCTCTGGAGCAGCAGAAAACAACCTTTCACCCTCCTCTATATGACATCCTTTTATATATTTGAACATGGCTATCATATCACCCCTTAACCTTCTCTTCTCCAGGCTAAACATACCCATCTCCCTAAGCCGTTCCTCATAAGGCATTGTTTCCAAGAAGAATTAACAAGAATAATGTAAGACCTCAAGCAGCTAAAATAGCAACCGGCTGAAAGCAGAGCAAAACTTGCACCAGCTCTCTAAACATCTGGACAGGATAAAATGTTTTGGGTGACCAGCGAAGAGAGTACAGGGAAGGTGACCACCTGCTGTCAAGAGGCAGGGAGTTCCAAAGTATAGGCATTAGGGTGGGTCATAAAAAACTTTTTTTGGAAAATGTTTCCTCCCTTGATCTTATATCAGGCGTATGGTATAAACATAGTCTAATTTCAAATTTGGGACAAATCGGTTAATATTTAGACCCTGCTCCTACAGATTGAAATTTTGCCTCACTACGAGTGATGAAAACATAGGAATTTGACTCATTTACTCTCAGTATGTTAAATTGTGAACTAATAAACATAAATTTTAGATTTTATGTAGAGCAATAATAGTTGCATACTATTATTTTATGCAATATTTATTTATTTAAGATGAAACATGTTGATAATTTACATGAAAAAACCAATGTTTTTGAACAAATTATATGGAACAATTAAGCAAACGGTGTACTAAACAAGTAAACATAAACAATAAACAATAAAACACCACTCATATTATGTGTTGCATCAAAACATCACATTATACTTCAGAGGGATCCCTGAAAAGGGGGGTCCACTTCCCCCACCCCCTACATGGCTCAGGTCAGCTGTTGCCTGACATTCAGGGTTTATATACTGTACAGGTAGAAGGTAAACGACCCCTGGACAGTTAAGTCCAGCCGAGTTCGACTATGGCATGTGGTGCTCATCTCACTTTCAGAGCCAGAGAGCTTTCCAGCTCATGTGGACAACTTCTCATGAGCTGGTACAAATTCCAGAAGAACTACACAAAATCTACAAGGAGACTCACAGGAGTGTGGAACAAGCTTCAGTCAGAGTTCACACTTTACTGTATTTCAACAGACTAGTGAGAGTCTGGTGGTGGTGCTTTGGAAGCAGAGTTGGTAAGATTATTACCTCACTCTACAACAACACTCTACAACACAACCCACCTTCAATAACTTACCATGCCACCTTACCCCACTACCCCACCCGACACCCACCCCACACATAACTCCCACTTCATAAAACCTGATGGCCTCCATCTTCCCCTCCATCTACAACACCGCCCACCCTCAAAAATTTATTAAAATTCCACCCAGGAGATCCAACCGCCCCGCCATCCACCGCAAACTTCATACACCATAACCCCCATCCTCACCAAACATAACTCCCACCTCGGGACCCCTAACCACCTACATATTACCCTCAGTCTACAACACCACCCACCAAACCCACCCCACCCCCTCCATATTACCCTCACTACAACACCCCCCTCCTAACCCCTACCCCCCTACATAACTCCAACCTCGGGACCCCTGACCACCTCCATATTGCCCTCACTCTACAACACAACCCACCTTCAATAACTTCTTACCATGCCACCTTACCCCACTACCCCACCCGACACCCGCCCCACACATAACTTGTACCTCATAAAACCTGACCGCCTCCATCTTCCCCTCCATCTACAACACCGCCCACCCTCAAAAATTTATTAAAATTCCACCTTCCCCATTACCCCTCAAATCCACCACACACACGTAACTCACACCTCGGGACGCCTGACCACCTCAATATTACAATGCGTCTATAACAACACCCACCCTCAATTACTTCCTAACATTCCACCTTACCCCACTACGCCCGCCACAGAACTCCCACCTCATAAACCCAGATCGCCTCCATGTTACCCTCAATCTAAAACAACACCCACCCTCTAGAACTTCCTACCATTCCACCTTCCCCAATCCACCCCCACACCCCAACACACACAGAAATCCCACCTCGACACCCCACACCACCTCCATATTACCCTCGCTCTACAACACCACCCACCAAACCCCCACCCCCTCCATATTACCCTCAATCGGTGGGGAGCCCAAATAGGGGTCAGGGATAAGTAAAGCCTTCCCTGGTTGGGGTGGGGTGGGGGTCAAAATAGGGGGCATGGATAGGTAAGTCCTTCCCTGATTGAGGTGGGGGTGGTGGAAATAGGGGGCAGGGATAGGTAAGTCCTTGCATGGGTGGGGTGGGGGGGACCGCAATAGGGGACAGGGATACGTAACCCCTTCCCTGCCTGGGTTGTGGGGGACCAAATAGGGGACAGGGATAGGTAAGGCCGTCCCCAGATATAGTGGGGGGACCTAATACGAGACATGGATAGGTCAACCCTTCCCTGCCTGGGGTGGGGGTGGGACCAGAATAGGAGACAGGGCTATCTAATGGGTCAATACAAAGTGGGGGGGGAGACACAGGGATACCCCTATCTAAACATAACACACACAAAAAACAGGGGGACTCTGACGGTCAGGGGAGTCTGAAGGGGGACTCTGACCCTCCATTTAACAAACTGAGGCACAGCAACGCGTGCAAGGTCCAGCTAGTAATAATAATAATAAAAGGTGTTATCGAGTCTTTTGATATCATATTATTAGAAGAAAGGTGGGTTCATTAGGAAATCTGTTTGGAGGGATAAAAATCATATTCCCTTTTAGCCCACAAATAGAACATCATGGGCCCGTTAGAAAGTGGGATTAACCTTTATTTGTGCAAGGGAGACTAAATTTAAAGTGAGTCCCCTCCAGACATGGGATGACATTGCCCAGGCATTTCTTACTGGGTTTTTAAGATTTAGTCCTAATCATACTTAATGTATTTATTCCTCCTTGCCCTATTGGGCTACTCGAACCAACTCACTTTATTTCTTGAGGAATTAGAACTGGAATTCCACACCATTGGCTTGTTAACGGCAGGTGATTTTAATGCAAGCGTGGGCAAGGGCAATCTTGAATTTCTGAGGGAGCTAGGATTTGACACTGTGTACCCCTTGCCTAAACGTTTCTCTGACCCATTATATTCTAAAGACTCCTATATAAATGACTCTGGAGTCGGTCTTGCCAAACTGTACATGAGTTTTGGCAGACTGATCTGGAATGGCTCATTGCCAGGCAACCCAGCCAGGGGAGTTCACATACATTTCTGGAAGAGGAAATAAGTTAAATCCGAGGCTCCTCTGCACTAAGAAACCAAGTTGAAACCTTCGGGGGGGGGGGGACTGGATTGAGAGCGACCACCTTACTGTGAAGGTAGCAAACTTGTACTAAATTTGGAGAAGTTAGAAATTATGGTCTTATATGGAGAGTGCTATGGCCCATGGGCTCACGAAGAGTCGGACACGACTAAACAACAACATGGAGAGCATATAAGTGGGTGATAAGTGGAGACACCATTCAGCTAGATAAGTAGTTTAAATGCCTAGGCATTTATTTTGATTATAAGGCTGACTGGGCGACCCACAGAGACCCATCCTTAATGCTGCCCAAAGCAGTTTGTCAAGGATCACACATTGCAGGATCCCCTTACGAAACAGCAGCCATTCATGGTGAAAAACAGGACAAGCAGGCTCTGCAAAGACCTGATCTCAGAGCTTGCAACTTCCAATTTTGCACAGCTAATTAGCACCCTGTTGAGGTTTTATCCCTTGCCATTATAGATATAGAAATAGATATATCCGCTTATTTCACATGGGAGCTGCTTGGAGGACAGCTGGTTCAAAGGCAAGTTTGAAATGCAATGATCTTTTTAATTTATAACAGGAAGGATTTTTTCCTGCAGGACCTCATCCTCTCCATGGGCTGGCAATCTCCAATCAGCAAGCTATCAGTTATTTCTGACAGTTACCTGGTTTCCCAACCAATCAGAAGCAGGGTATCAGAAGCAGTTGCAAAACAGCACCCCCTAGCAATGGCCACTTGGGTACTACAGCTGCCGATGCTTGCTACATTGTATCTAAGGTTGCTATTTTATAACCAGTTGAGTTTTAAAGGTAAAGGTGTTGGCATACACACTGAAGACCTGGCCTCCAAGCCCCCCGGTTAGCATCTGCCAGGTGTCTTCTCCCTCCAGTGTAGCCAACTGGAATCGGTCCAATTTCTCTGTGAACTTGGACACGTTATCTGCAGAGTCCACTCCAGCGTTTAGCGTGGTTGGCAGCAGCAGCAACAAGAGGAGACACAGAAACGTTCTCTTGCATATTTACAAGCATTTATTCAGCAAGACCAAACGTGTCTTTCTTCATCAGCATAAGCATAGCAAGTGCGTACTGCATAGCAAATACAAAAAGCGCAAAACGGAAGTGTACAATCATGTGACACACAGCAACACTTTACATGCCTGTTCCTCTTGAGGTGGAACGGAATCCTAACAAAAGGGACCCCTGACCATTAGGTCCAGTCGTGACAGACTCTGGGGTTGCGGTGCTCATTTCACGTTATTGGCTAAGGGAGCCGGTGTACAGTTTCCAGGTCATGTGGCCAGCATGATTAAGCCGATTCTGGCGAATCAGAGCAGCACATGGAAACGCTGTTTACCTTCCCGCAGTAGCAGTACCTATTTATCTACTTGCACTTTGAGGTGCTTTCGAACTGCTAGGTTGTCAGGAGCTGGGACTGAGCAACGGGAGCTCACCCCGTCGCAGGGATTCGAACTGCTGACCTTCTGATCAGCAAGCCCTAGGCTCTGTGGTTTAACTCACAGCGCCTTTTAGTCTCCTTTTATTCAGTAGAAAGGTATGGAAATTCATATAAAATCACTACTGTGGTGGATTTTCATAATTCCAACATTTCTTTGCTTTGAGAGACATTGGATTGACTCAGGATCTAATCAAAGAACAGCTATCACCTTCATAATGACTGTGAAACTTCTCTTTGTCCTGTGGAATGTAACAGGGAGGGGGCAAGAAGAGGCCAGGAGCAGCTGGCCAGGTACTCAAATTTCTACCTCTGGACCCCTACTTTTTGTGATGTATCAATGACATATTAGTGACATATTAGTGGTGTATCTTTAGGGGTGTACCTTGGTGGTGGGATGCTAATAAAAAGGGAAGACCCCCTTTGTTCAGGGTCTCCATCTTGCTTCACCTTGTTGCAGGTGGGGCCCTGTCGCGACAGTACTTTCTTTAATAAAGGCCAAGCCTACTGGCTGCTGTTTTGCTCTGATATGCTTGGTTGGGGTCTTGTTTTGTCCAAGGGAGCCCTCAGATTTTCTGTTAACAGTAGACAAGGGTTGCTGTTGGGAGACGCCTCCCAATGTTTGCATTGAAAGATCCTCTTTGAAGCGCAGTTGTGGAGCCAGCCATTGGGGGGGGGGCGAAGACATTTGCTGCCTGAGAGGAACCAGAGAGGAGTGCTCCCCCCCCCCCCAAAGCAGCCTTACTGGGACACTGAGCAGTTACCTGGGGACAACTATCTTCTCCCCACCAAAAAAGAAAGGCAGCCTCCCCAACACTGTTTTATAGATTGAGGCACATCCAGCAGCAGGCTGGACAAAAGCCACGAAAAGATTGCCTTTGTTAAGACAACACAGATCACACCGCCATTCAGATCAGAAGCAAACCAGAAGCCCTTCAATAATACGCATTGTGGTCTGCTGGCAGGAGGATTTCCTAGGAGCATCTCCACTTGCAAAGCTGGAGGGAGGCTTTCCACCCTCAGGGCCCAGAGGTGGCTCCTGCCTTGGGGCAGCTGGTGGATTTGGAAGAAGTTGACCCTTAGCACTCTTGGTTTCGGACCTGCCTGCTTCCACATTATTGTTTCTCCCTTGTGTCATTTTGGGGGTAGCATTCTACACACACTTGTGTCACTGTGCGCCACCCCCCCACTGCTTTGAGATGCTCTGGTACGGCCCCTTCTTGCCTGTGCCCCCTTCCCTCCTCATGCAAGACGTGCAGCTAGGAACAGAGCCTTTCCTTGTTATGCCACTAAATATCCCTTTTATTTCTCCTGCCACAAAACGTACCTATGCACAATATATCTATACAGTATATCAAAACAACAGATGAGGGTTTCAAGGTTACCTTGGGCATATAAGTAGGTGCTTTCAATCTTTCTGTGTCTTCATGGTTCCATTATTGCAATTATAACAGTGGGAGTTATGCTAATCTAACTCTGCTTCCAAAGCAACACCACCAATCTCAGTTCCACTTTGTGCAACTCTCCATTCCCACATACAAACATTTCCAACTCCCTCCACCAAACACCAAAACCATCTCACTCTCAGTCAATCCTCATTCAGAAGCAACACTCCAGACGCACACACTCCCCTCCCTATCTAACACTACATTAAGTATTATATTATGCTTACTTTTCTGAAATGTTACCCTCATTACTTTAAAAACAAGTGTAGACAATGTTACATACAAACAACAGCTCACATACGATGCATGCATTTAATATTGATTTCCTGTTATTGATGTGAGAGAAATTGTCAACTCGTAGAGAAACAGATTCTACACTCTAAAAAGTGTTCCATAATAACCAAAGCAGAATCTACAATCCTTCTATTTAAACCATTTCTCTTCTTTAATTGATGGCTTGTAGAGTTTCCACTCTTACAGCTCTTACCCCTCAGAGTCTTTTGATGGTTTGTAAGACTTCCACTTCAACTGAACCTCTGTCCGCTTCCTTGGAATTATATGGTTTCTCCCCCGTGTGAGTACGTTGATGTTTTCTAAGGTCTCCACTCTGACTGAAGCTCTTTCCACACTCTGTGCATTTATATGGTTTCTCCCCCGTGTGAGTCCGTTGATGAATTCTAAGGTGTCCACTCTGACTGAAGCTCTTTCCACACTCGTTGCATTGAAATGGTTTCTCCCCCGTGTGAGTCTGGTGGTGTAAATTCAGGTGTCCACTCCTCCTGAAGCTCTTTCCACATTCCATGCACTTAAATGGTTTCTCCCCCGTGTGACTCCGTTGATGAATTCTAAGGTGTCCACTCTCACTGAAGCTCTTTCCACACTCGATGCATTGAAATGGTTTCTCTCCCGTGTGAGTCCGTTGATGGCTTCTAAGGTGTCCACTACCACTGAAGCTCTTTCCACATTCCATGCACTTAAATGGTTTCTCCCCTGTGTGAGTCTGATGATGTAAATTCAGGCTTCCACTCTCACTGAAGCACTTTCCACATTCCATGCATTTAAATGGTTTCTCCCCTGTGTGAGTCCGTTGATGAATTTTAAGGTGTCCACTCTGACTGAAGCTCTTTCCACAGTCCATGCATTGAAATGGTTTCTCCCCCGTGTGACTCCGTTGATGAATTCTAAGTGTTCCACTATCAGTGAAGCTCTTTCCACATTCCATGCATTTAAATGGTTTCTCCCCCATGTGAGTCCGGTGATGTTTTCTAAGGTCTCCACTCTGACTGAAGCTCTTTCCACATTCCATGCACTTAAATGGTTTCTCCCCCGTGTGAGTCCGTTGATGAATTCTAAGGTGTGCACTCTGACTGAAGCTCTTTTCACACTCCATACATTGAAATGGTTTCTCCCCCGTGTGAGTCTGTTGATGAATTTTAAGTTTTCCACTGTCAGTGAAGCTCTTTCCACACTCCATGTATTTAAACGATTTCTTTGTTATTCCCATTGGACAAGGCCCACCATAATTTTGACTGCCTTCTCCATTGTCCTTTTTCGACGGGGGTGGGGGAGAGAGAAATTGTTTTCTAGGAAAAGAACAAAGGGATATTACACACATCAATTAGCACCTATTTTTATTTTAACATCTCGTACATCTCCTGTCCCCCATATGTTCCAAATTTTTAGGAAAGGCACATGAAATAATGTTAAATAATTGTAATGCATCATCAGCCTTTCCTAACCCTTAATCAACGTTAATGAAGCAGCATTATATTAGAATACGGTTGAACTGTGGGGTTTACTTTCTATAAAAAGTGTTTTCTCACAGGAAAGGGAGCTGCCAAGGGGAAGGCAGGCGTCAAAAAGCCCTGACAATTTTTTGCTGCACGTTGGACTTTGCAGTCGGAGGTTCATTTTTCTATGGCCACGCTTCGCAAGACGAAGCGGCAGCCATAGAAAACCTCGTCGTCTTGCGAGGCAACCTCTGATCGCAAAATCCATTCGTCTAGCAAAAAATTGGTCTTACAGGGCATTCGTTAAGCGAGGCACCACTGTATATTTGTAGATAACAAACCACCTGAAGTCTGTGACTCTATGGTTAGCTCCTATAAAATGGGACGTGAGCGGTGCCTCTACCACTTGGTTTGCAATGCGGCTTTTGTGCTCTAATATTCTAGTCTTTACCGTTCTTATTGTGCTCCCTATGTACCATAGGCTGCATTTGCATTGGATGGCATATACCACGCCCCGAGAATTACAGTTCGTAAATGTATCTAGTTGAATTACTTTATTGGTGTTCGGGATGGTAAATTCTTTTTGTTTGATGGTTAGGCTACATATGGCACAACGCCCGCATTTAAAATGACCTTTGATCTTACTTGCCTGAGGTTGGCTCTCGCTGGTCATATCCACATGTACTAAAATGTCTTTCAGATTCTTGGTTCTGCGGAAACCAATGTGTGGAGGCATACTTGGACAACCTGGGATTTCTTGTAAAATGTGCCAGTGTTTTCCAATAATTCTGGCTATTGAGTTGGATAATGGGGTAAAATCTAAGGATCAAGTTAGGAGACGATATTTAGGTTTAGATCGTTCTGCAAAGAGTGTACCAGTATATCTAGGGCCTAGGCCTATTGTGCGTCCTTGCCTGTGCTGTTCTTATTATTTGTTGAGGATAGCCTCTGTTCGCAAATTCACACGCCATTTGGTCAGTGGCGTAGCGTGGGGGGGCCAGGGGGCAGCCGCACCGGGCGCAACATCTGGGGTGGGCGCGCGCTCGCGCTCGCAGCTCTCTGCCCTTGCCTGGCTCACGCAGCCTCTTTAACCCTATCGGGGCTTCCCACTTGCCGGCTCCGAAATGGTGGACTTGCCGAGGCTGGAAGAGTTGGGTGGCAGAGGCACGGACAGCCCAGCCCTGATGGGGTTAAAGAGACACGCTTGCTGGGAAAGAGAGAGGTGGGCGCGGCTGCGAGAAAGGGCAGCTTTTGAGGAGCCGCTGAAATGGTGTTGCTGCTGCTGCTGCTCCCGCCTCTCCTGCTCGGGAGGCAGAGGTGGGGACGAGCGGGAGAGGTGTGTAAGGGGTGGGGGCTCGTCTCATTCCTAGGGGGGAAAGAGGGGTAGGAGGGTGGTCGAGTGCTCTTGGTTCGCTTTATTTATGAGTTCTGTGTAGCAGAGGGGAGCTGGCACTGGAATTTTGTGAATCGGTTAAAATCTCAATTTTATATTAATTGTTAAAGTAAAGCCTCCTTGCTGGCTGCTTTTCGTTGATCAGTCCATTGTAACACCAGCGGGTTTGGAATGCACACCTATCTCTCCATCGCCTTTGTGAAAACGGGTTTCCTCAGTCTTAGAGTCCCATCTGTTACTCATTCATAAAATGCATAAGGTCCTTTTTCCTGCCCCCTTTTGATGACAGGACGGAGGAAATAACAATTAAATGTTGGGGTGTTTTGACCTTTTGTTTGAATGATAAAAAAGTGGTTTCCTTTAACAAGATCTACCATTTGAAGTGTATTCCACAGGATGCAAGGCTGTTTTCCAATCCAAACCTGATAGTGACTTTTCTCTTTTATTTTCTCTTTCCACCCCTTTCCCCATGCTTCTCTCTCTCTCTTTCCCCAATCCCCACACTCCTCCTCCCCCCAAATTCCTTTTAGGATTTTCAGTTTTCGGCTCGCTCCCCCCCCCCTTCACGGTGTTTCCCTCTCAAACTGGTCCTCCTTTTCTTCTATCCCCCCCATCCTCATTGCATCCTTCTTTTCTCTGCCCCCCTTTGCCACACACACACACACAGAGAGAGAGAGAGACAGACAGACAGACTTTGTTTGTCCCCCCTGCCCCCTTTCCTCGCATGTCAGAACTGGAGCTTGAATAAGTTCTTCTTTCTGCTCTGCTACAATATAAACCTACCCTTCACATTCTTGAGCACTGTTCTTTCATTCACCCTCCTTTTTTGCTTGCTTCTGTTCTATAGCTGCAATATCAGCTCTCTCCCCCTTCAATACATACTTCAATACAATAAATCTCTTGCTGGTTGGTGCTGATTCAAAGTCTCTTGGAGGGCACCAGGTTGACAAAGGCTGCTTTACACAGCTGTGACAGTATTAATGCAACAGGATTTTAAAAATAAAAGGGGGGAGGTTCACAACTCAGTGGTAGAACACATGCTTTGTACACAGAAAGTCCCAGGTTCAGTCAATGACACAGAATCATAGATGGCACGACTATAGAATCATAGAGTTGGAAGGGACCCTGAAGACATCTAGTCCAACCCCCTGCAATGCAGGAATTCAGAGACCACTCAGATAACTTTTTTTAAAATGTGGATCTTGAATTGAAGTTGTGCCCTGCAAAGTAACACTTACAATACATCTTGCATTGCTAGTCTTTCCAGCCTGAATTTGTAATAGCAAATATCTGCCTCTCATCTCATCTTGCCATGCAGCTGATGAAATGGTTCATGAAAGCCACAGTCTTGTGGTACTTTAACGACTACCAGTGCATGTATAGATTTGCTTCTCTAAATTTTTTTTTTTTATGATCACTCATCACTCAATAAAGTGTTT
Source organism: Zootoca vivipara (assembly GCF_963506605.1). Lineage (NCBI taxonomy): Eukaryota > Metazoa > Chordata > Lepidosauria > Squamata > Lacertidae > Zootoca > Zootoca vivipara. The sequence goes on from NC_083277.1 coordinate 14,766,094, forward strand.
GAAAATAAACTTGTATTTAGATGCATTTTACTTTAATTACATCAGTATTTTCATAACAAACAATACATGTGCTTAGGGGGTAAGGGTTTCTTTAACTAATCTAGTGGAAGAGACTCGAGTGCTAAAATCCACGGGTTAGGGGGCGCAAATTACTTGCCTTGCCCCGGGTGCTGACAACCCACGCTACGCCACTGCATTTGGTTGCAGTTTATGTTTTAATCCTTCAGAGTGGTAGAATTTATTTTAATTCTCAAAAATTGTCTGTATGGTAAATTACATTTAAGATGAAAAGGATGAAATGATTTGTAGTGCAGATAAGACAGCCTATCTGTAGGCTTTCTATAGGTTCTAGTTGCCAGTTGGTTAGTGTTATCCCGGTATACAACTGTATCCAGAAAGATAATGTGTTGACTATGATAATGGGTGGTAAATTGAATATTGGGGTGCATCTCCTGACACCATGCAAAAAAACTATTAATCTTATTGACATTCTTAAAGACCAAAAATAAATCATCAACGAACCTTTTATAAAATACACTGAAACAGAAGTCACCAGACCCCTATATATAGTGGGAGGGTGGGAGGGGTATTACTCAGAAGGGTGGTGGGAATGGGTGATGGGCTGATAGGTGTCTTACGTAAACCTGTTGACGACCACAGATTGGTCTAGATACCAATCATAATCCCAGGGAAATTTCTCAAGAACCCTTAAGATCCAGTTTCACCAACACTGAGCCCTAGAGCAGCCTTTCTCGACCTTGGGTCCCCAAATGTTGTGGGACTACAATTCCCATCATTCCTAGCCATCAGGCCAGGGGTCAGTGTTTATGGAAGTTGCAGTCCAAGAACATCTGAGGATCCAAGGTTGAGAAATGCTGCCCTAGAGGAACCTTCTATGATGAGGTGAGGCATCTCTGACCCTCCAGATGTGGTTGGACACAAAGTACCACCTGCCAAAGCAAGGATGGCCCATGGCCAGGGATGATGGGAGTCTTATCCGTATATTCCGGTGTATAAGACGACTGGGCGTATAAGACGACCCCCGACTTTTGAGAAGATTTTCCTGGGTTAAAAAGTAGTCTTATACACAGGAATATACAGTAGTTGGACACACTTTCCCCTTCTTCCCCCTCTTCTGAAAATGCTGAATATCTGTATTTTGATTCCTCCTTCCTCCATGATCTCCAACATCTTCCTGGTGGTGCAGTCCAACCAACTGCACACATTCCCAAATCATTCTGAACCTCTGACTTCCCAAGGCTGCTATATTGTGTCTAGGACACTGGCAATGGGACAGCACCTTCCACTGGATGAGAGGATAGAGGGTTAAATCAGGGCAGGCCAAATGGCACTCAGCTCAGTCCCCTCCTTGCCCCTCTCTGCATCTGCTGCCTGAGGGGGCTGCCTCAGTCTCCCTCACAGTGGAGCAGGCCCTGAGAACACCCTTCTCTTGCCCCCCCCCAAAATACAGAAAACATAACAAAGACGACAAGGTCACCGTGGAACATAACAACAACAACAACAACAACAACAACAACAACAACAACAACAACAACAACAGGTTGTAACTCACTTTGGGCTGCCCTGGGCAGGAGAAAGCAGCTAACAGATTCAATAAATAAATAAAAAATAACAATTGCAATAATAATTACACAGGCTGGGGGGGAGGAACCCCACCCATTTCCATAACAATCTTCCCAATCCCTTAAATCCCAAAGATTTAAGAGATCTGAAATAGTGGCAATAATGGAAACCTGGTGGAATGGAGAGAAGGAGTTGGGCACAGTTATCTCTGGGTAGGGACTCTTTTGATCTTTCTCCACAGAAACACAGGCATATGGGAGAGACTAGTTGATGAGACAGAAGCCTCAAAGGGTGGAAATATTACAGTGGGCTTCCTCCCTTTTCCCTTTCCCCCAATGGTTGGACTCGTTATAACAGCCCCCAGCGCTCCCTTCCAGCTGCTGATCTGGGACTTATGGCAGGGCAAGGACTGAGCTTCAAGGGAGGAGAGGGTGGGTGGATCAGGCCTCCTGTTCAGGGATCTCTCCCTGGTTGCCTTGAAGTCATGGCAGATTCCTGGGCAGGAGGGAGAAGTCAAGGCAGGCAGCCCCCAAGTCTCTCTCACTTTCTCCAAGATGTCTTCGATTCCTCTCCCAGGGATGCTTCCCTTCCTCCCCAGCCCCCTAAGTTCGTCTGCCCTCCTTCCCTGGGGGTCCCCTTTGCCCAGAGGCCCCATGGCCGGCTCACCCTTCTTGCCGAATTGCTCCCAAGTGCTCCCACCACTCCATCCGGAGGAGCCTCGACAGAAGGGGAGGGAGGGAGGAGAGGAGGGAGATGGGGGGGGGTCTCTATTCAGGCCTCTCTCGCCTCCTTTAACCCTTCCATGGACTCCCTCTTTGATTCTCCACACAAAGGAGCGTGGAGTCAAAAGCGCCCCAGGGATTCTTGCCAGGGAAAACCCTGAACTCGCAGAGAGAGGCGCGGAACTGGGGCCTCGGTTCAAGTCTCAGTCCTTCAACAGAAGGAAGGGGGAGGGGGGCACTCCCCTACTTTCCTTTCATCCCCCCCACCTCGCCCCAAATCCTGTCCTCCCTTCCCAGCTTCCCTGTTTGTAGATTAAGGGGGAGAAAAGCACATCCTTCTCTCACCCGCCCCCCCAATATATAGATATATTTTGCACCTTTTTCCCCTCCTCCTCTGCAGACCTGCTCCTCTTTCGGGAATGTGGATGGCGCCCCTCCCCCTCCAACCTTTATTCCCCCCTCCCCCTTCCCAACCTTCCTGCCTCTCTAGGAAGCCGAGCTCACTGACCCATGAGGAGGAATGAATGACCCCTCCCTCCCAGAACGCACAAATTCTCATTCAAAACAAGCTCCGTTATGCTGTTTGTTTTTTTTTTGCTGAGAAGGTCCTAGGTTCGATCCCCGGAGCTGGCAGGGAAAGAGACGCCCCCCCCCCCCAACCTCCGGGGCACGAAGGTGGCACAGTTTACATTCCCTCTTTTAATCCCTTGCCGGGAGAGGGGGGAGTCCGTTCATTTTCACACCCCTTACACAACGTGGGGGAGGCAGGGCCGTGGCGTGGGGTGTCCCCGTTACAACAGCCCTGCAAAGTAGACCGGATTTGTGGGGCTTAGAACAGTAATTTACGACAACCCTAAAAGGTAGCCCAGTGTCGTCATTACGGGTGCCTTTTAAAAATAGGGGCTGGTGTTTGAACTTGGGCTTTGCTCATGAGGGGGGAGGGGCACTGCTCAGTGGCAGATGTACCCCTCATTCGGCTCCCGCTATGAAGGTGAGACCCCCTCCTGACTCGCACCAAGATCCTGCAATGCAGGTCAGGTAGCGGCGCCAGTTCTAACAGCCCAGCCCAGGCGAACACAGGCAGGTCTGGCTCCCCTCGCGACGGATCCCTCGGCAGGAATCCGTGGGGCGCTCCGGGCTTCCGGCGAGTGCGCCTTTCGCATCTTTCGGTGGGGGAGGGAAAGAGAGGGAGTCCATGCAGGGCCGTCTTAAGCTCATCCAGCGCCTTGGTGCAAAGATCCCTCCTGTGCCCCCTCCCTTTCCCAAAATTTAGAGCTCGGGGCCCAACTTGCGGAAGGTGGTGACAGGAGGCATGGTGGCGCCAGACAAGGCCATCCCCACGAAGGGCGCCGGCTTATAAAGCTGCCGCCGGCTCCCCGGAGACCCTGCCCATGGCTGCGCCTGCCTCGATCCTCGGAGCAAATAAGCACCAAAGCTGCCCTCCGGGGCTCTTCGCTGCCCGGCCACCGACAAGCACTTGCCACAAGGGCGGCCCCTCGCCTTGCCAAAGTTAGCTCCAGTGCCTTGCCGCCGTCACGGGCAAAAAAACCGGGGTTGGAACAGTAATTTACGACAACCCTAAAGGGTAGTCCCAGGGCCGTCTTAAGCATATCCGGCGCCGTGGTGCGAAGATCCCTCCGGCGCCCCTCCCCCCTTTCCCAAAGTTGTTGACCTTTTTAGAGAGCTGACACCACACTTACATATTATCTCTGCTTGGGGAAAGAAAACAGGAAACATAAACAAACTATTTTTGTTGCCCATTTATTGTGTGCCGAGGTCCCCAAACCACCCCTCAAAGTAAAACACACTCCACACATACAAGCCTGCGATTTACACATGGTTTATAAGCCATAAGGAACACCATTTCAGATAAAATCACAGAGGACTTTGCTACCAAACTCTGCCATTTTGTCCTTACCCACAACCACTTCAAATTTGGTGAGGACCTGTTCCTCCAGATCAGCGGCATAGCCATGGGCACCCACATGGTCCCACAGTATGCCAACATCTTCATGGCAGATTTAGAACGTTTCCTAAACTCCCACCCACTCAAACCTCTCTTGTACCTGCGATACATTGACAATATTTTTATTATCTGGACACATGGTCAACAGACCCTGGAAACCTTCCACCAGACATTCAATGACTTTCACCCCACAATCAACCTAACAAATGAACCAATCTATGCAAGAAATACGTTTTTGGGACACTACTGTAAAAATACAGGATGGGTGTATAGACACCAACCACCTTATACCGAAAACCAACTGACCGACAAACATATCTACATGCTTCTAGCTACCATCCCAAACATACCAAACAATCCATTGTATATAGCCAGGCCCTACGTTACAACCGCATCTGTTCCAACTCTACAGACAGAGACTGTCACCCAAGAGATCTACAGCAAACCTTTTTAGAACTAAAATATCCACCTGATGAAGTTAAACAACAGATCAACAGAGCCAGACTGATACCCAGCGAGAACTTGGTACCCAAAAAAGAAAATAACAGAACACTAGTAATCACATACAGCTCCCAAGTTAAAACAGTAAAAACCTCTCCTAGACAATGACAGCTCTCTTTTTCAAGCTCTGGGAGGAAGACCTTTCATTGCCTACAGACAGCCACCCAATCTTAAACAACTCCTCACCCACAATAACACAACCACCAGGAGGGCATGCCAGGATCTGGGAAAAAGTAGGAGGCAGTGGAATGGGGGGGGGGGGCAGAAAGCAACCCACCCTTCGTTGTGGCAGGGAACTCGCTTGCCACACCAGAAAAAGCAGCCTGCCACCGCCGGGTAGGCGCTTAATCACAGTAATTACAAAGGCAATAAACTGTTTACTGAGAAAGCAACAAATTGCTGAACCTTTGAATGCCACTCGGGCCCCGGGAAGGACACACAACTGCTGCTTCCCAAGGGAGGCGCCAAGACATAGGTAAACTGTGGAATTCCTTCCTACTGGAGGCAGAAGCGGCCACCAACTCGGACAGCTTTAGAAGAGCAGTGGGCAGATTTGTGGAGGGTAAGGCTTCTCAGTGGCTACTGGTAACCTTGGGTCTGCTCTGCCTCCACAGTCGGAAGGGGCAATGCTTCCGAAGACCAGTTGCGGAAAACTGCAGGAAGGGAGAGGGCTCTTGTGTTTGGATCCTGTTTGTGGGCATCTCACTAACATCTGGTTGGCCTCTGTGAGAGAAGGACGCTGGCCTGGTCCAGCAAGCTCTTCTTAAGTTCAAACCAAGCCCATTTCTTTGCATAGCACAACAGCCAAGGCTCTCCGTCCCCCCAAAAGACCTGCAACATTGCTGTAGGCTGCTGCCTTGCTGGGTCAGAAACGTAGGAGGCCCACCTGAGCGAGGGATGGTGAGCACCCAGGGCCACCCTTGCAGGTGTCGCTGGGCTCCAGCTCCCATCAGCCCCTGCAGCCAGCACCCTCCAGGATCGGGGGCAATGCTGGGAGTCAGAGCCCAGTCGCAACCCCCTGCCAAGCAGGAAACACCATCAAAGCATTCTTGACATATGCCTGTCAAGCCTCCGCTTAAATACCTCCAAAGAAGGAGACTCCACCACACTTCTTGGCAGCAAATTCCACTGCCGAACAGCTCTTACTGTCAGGAAGTTCTTCCTAATGTTTAGGTGGAATCTTCTTTCTTGTAGTTTGAATCCATTGCTCCGTGTCCAATTCTCTGGAGCAGCAGAAAACAACCTTTCACCCTCCTCTATATGACATCCTTTTATATATTTGAACATGGCTATCATATCACCCCTTAACCTTCTCTTCTCCAGGCTAAACATACCCATCTCCCTAAGCCGTTCCTCATAAGGCATTGTTTCCAAGAAGAATTAACAAGAATAATGTAAGACCTCAAGCAGCTAAAATAGCAACCGGCTGAAAGCAGAGCAAAACTTGCACCAGCTCTCTAAACATCTGGACAGGATAAAATGTTTTGGGTGACCAGCGAAGAGAGTACAGGGAAGGTGACCACCTGCTGTCAAGAGGCAGGGAGTTCCAAAGTATAGGCATTAGGGTGGGTCATAAAAAACTTTTTTTGGAAAATGTTTCCTCCCTTGATCTTATATCAGGCGTATGGTATAAACATAGTCTAATTTCAAATTTGGGACAAATCGGTTAATATTTAGACCCTGCTCCTACAGATTGAAATTTTGCCTCACTACGAGTGATGAAAACATAGGAATTTGACTCATTTACTCTCAGTATGTTAAATTGTGAACTAATAAACATAAATTTTAGATTTTATGTAGAGCAATAATAGTTGCATACTATTATTTTATGCAATATTTATTTATTTAAGATGAAACATGTTGATAATTTACATGAAAAAACCAATGTTTTTGAACAAATTATATGGAACAATTAAGCAAACGGTGTACTAAACAAGTAAACATAAACAATAAACAATAAAACACCACTCATATTATGTGTTGCATCAAAACATCACATTATACTTCAGAGGGATCCCTGAAAAGGGGGGTCCACTTCCCCCACCCCCTACATGGCTCAGGTCAGCTGTTGCCTGACATTCAGGGTTTATATACTGTACAGGTAGAAGGTAAACGACCCCTGGACAGTTAAGTCCAGCCGAGTTCGACTATGGCATGTGGTGCTCATCTCACTTTCAGAGCCAGAGAGCTTTCCAGCTCATGTGGACAACTTCTCATGAGCTGGTACAAATTCCAGAAGAACTACACAAAATCTACAAGGAGACTCACAGGAGTGTGGAACAAGCTTCAGTCAGAGTTCACACTTTACTGTATTTCAACAGACTAGTGAGAGTCTGGTGGTGGTGCTTTGGAAGCAGAGTTGGTAAGATTATTACCTCACTCTACAACAACACTCTACAACACAACCCACCTTCAATAACTTACCATGCCACCTTACCCCACTACCCCACCCGACACCCACCCCACACATAACTCCCACTTCATAAAACCTGATGGCCTCCATCTTCCCCTCCATCTACAACACCGCCCACCCTCAAAAATTTATTAAAATTCCACCCAGGAGATCCAACCGCCCCGCCATCCACCGCAAACTTCATACACCATAACCCCCATCCTCACCAAACATAACTCCCACCTCGGGACCCCTAACCACCTACATATTACCCTCAGTCTACAACACCACCCACCAAACCCACCCCACCCCCTCCATATTACCCTCACTACAACACCCCCCTCCTAACCCCTACCCCCCTACATAACTCCAACCTCGGGACCCCTGACCACCTCCATATTGCCCTCACTCTACAACACAACCCACCTTCAATAACTTCTTACCATGCCACCTTACCCCACTACCCCACCCGACACCCGCCCCACACATAACTTGTACCTCATAAAACCTGACCGCCTCCATCTTCCCCTCCATCTACAACACCGCCCACCCTCAAAAATTTATTAAAATTCCACCTTCCCCATTACCCCTCAAATCCACCACACACACGTAACTCACACCTCGGGACGCCTGACCACCTCAATATTACAATGCGTCTATAACAACACCCACCCTCAATTACTTCCTAACATTCCACCTTACCCCACTACGCCCGCCACAGAACTCCCACCTCATAAACCCAGATCGCCTCCATGTTACCCTCAATCTAAAACAACACCCACCCTCTAGAACTTCCTACCATTCCACCTTCCCCAATCCACCCCCACACCCCAACACACACAGAAATCCCACCTCGACACCCCACACCACCTCCATATTACCCTCGCTCTACAACACCACCCACCAAACCCCCACCCCCTCCATATTACCCTCAATCGGTGGGGAGCCCAAATAGGGGTCAGGGATAAGTAAAGCCTTCCCTGGTTGGGGTGGGGTGGGGGTCAAAATAGGGGGCATGGATAGGTAAGTCCTTCCCTGATTGAGGTGGGGGTGGTGGAAATAGGGGGCAGGGATAGGTAAGTCCTTGCATGGGTGGGGTGGGGGGGACCGCAATAGGGGACAGGGATACGTAACCCCTTCCCTGCCTGGGTTGTGGGGGACCAAATAGGGGACAGGGATAGGTAAGGCCGTCCCCAGATATAGTGGGGGGACCTAATACGAGACATGGATAGGTCAACCCTTCCCTGCCTGGGGTGGGGGTGGGACCAGAATAGGAGACAGGGCTATCTAATGGGTCAATACAAAGTGGGGGGGGAGACACAGGGATACCCCTATCTAAACATAACACACACAAAAAACAGGGGGACTCTGACGGTCAGGGGAGTCTGAAGGGGGACTCTGACCCTCCATTTAACAAACTGAGGCACAGCAACGCGTGCAAGGTCCAGCTAGTAATAATAATAATAAAAGGTGTTATCGAGTCTTTTGATATCATATTATTAGAAGAAAGGTGGGTTCATTAGGAAATCTGTTTGGAGGGATAAAAATCATATTCCCTTTTAGCCCACAAATAGAACATCATGGGCCCGTTAGAAAGTGGGATTAACCTTTATTTGTGCAAGGGAGACTAAATTTAAAGTGAGTCCCCTCCAGACATGGGATGACATTGCCCAGGCATTTCTTACTGGGTTTTTAAGATTTAGTCCTAATCATACTTAATGTATTTATTCCTCCTTGCCCTATTGGGCTACTCGAACCAACTCACTTTATTTCTTGAGGAATTAGAACTGGAATTCCACACCATTGGCTTGTTAACGGCAGGTGATTTTAATGCAAGCGTGGGCAAGGGCAATCTTGAATTTCTGAGGGAGCTAGGATTTGACACTGTGTACCCCTTGCCTAAACGTTTCTCTGACCCATTATATTCTAAAGACTCCTATATAAATGACTCTGGAGTCGGTCTTGCCAAACTGTACATGAGTTTTGGCAGACTGATCTGGAATGGCTCATTGCCAGGCAACCCAGCCAGGGGAGTTCACATACATTTCTGGAAGAGGAAATAAGTTAAATCCGAGGCTCCTCTGCACTAAGAAACCAAGTTGAAACCTTCGGGGGGGGGGGGACTGGATTGAGAGCGACCACCTTACTGTGAAGGTAGCAAACTTGTACTAAATTTGGAGAAGTTAGAAATTATGGTCTTATATGGAGAGTGCTATGGCCCATGGGCTCACGAAGAGTCGGACACGACTAAACAACAACATGGAGAGCATATAAGTGGGTGATAAGTGGAGACACCATTCAGCTAGATAAGTAGTTTAAATGCCTAGGCATTTATTTTGATTATAAGGCTGACTGGGCGACCCACAGAGACCCATCCTTAATGCTGCCCAAAGCAGTTTGTCAAGGATCACACATTGCAGGATCCCCTTACGAAACAGCAGCCATTCATGGTGAAAAACAGGACAAGCAGGCTCTGCAAAGACCTGATCTCAGAGCTTGCAACTTCCAATTTTGCACAGCTAATTAGCACCCTGTTGAGGTTTTATCCCTTGCCATTATAGATATAGAAATAGATATATCCGCTTATTTCACATGGGAGCTGCTTGGAGGACAGCTGGTTCAAAGGCAAGTTTGAAATGCAATGATCTTTTTAATTTATAACAGGAAGGATTTTTTCCTGCAGGACCTCATCCTCTCCATGGGCTGGCAATCTCCAATCAGCAAGCTATCAGTTATTTCTGACAGTTACCTGGTTTCCCAACCAATCAGAAGCAGGGTATCAGAAGCAGTTGCAAAACAGCACCCCCTAGCAATGGCCACTTGGGTACTACAGCTGCCGATGCTTGCTACATTGTATCTAAGGTTGCTATTTTATAACCAGTTGAGTTTTAAAGGTAAAGGTGTTGGCATACACACTGAAGACCTGGCCTCCAAGCCCCCCGGTTAGCATCTGCCAGGTGTCTTCTCCCTCCAGTGTAGCCAACTGGAATCGGTCCAATTTCTCTGTGAACTTGGACACGTTATCTGCAGAGTCCACTCCAGCGTTTAGCGTGGTTGGCAGCAGCAGCAACAAGAGGAGACACAGAAACGTTCTCTTGCATATTTACAAGCATTTATTCAGCAAGACCAAACGTGTCTTTCTTCATCAGCATAAGCATAGCAAGTGCGTACTGCATAGCAAATACAAAAAGCGCAAAACGGAAGTGTACAATCATGTGACACACAGCAACACTTTACATGCCTGTTCCTCTTGAGGTGGAACGGAATCCTAACAAAAGGGACCCCTGACCATTAGGTCCAGTCGTGACAGACTCTGGGGTTGCGGTGCTCATTTCACGTTATTGGCTAAGGGAGCCGGTGTACAGTTTCCAGGTCATGTGGCCAGCATGATTAAGCCGATTCTGGCGAATCAGAGCAGCACATGGAAACGCTGTTTACCTTCCCGCAGTAGCAGTACCTATTTATCTACTTGCACTTTGAGGTGCTTTCGAACTGCTAGGTTGTCAGGAGCTGGGACTGAGCAACGGGAGCTCACCCCGTCGCAGGGATTCGAACTGCTGACCTTCTGATCAGCAAGCCCTAGGCTCTGTGGTTTAACTCACAGCGCCTTTTAGTCTCCTTTTATTCAGTAGAAAGGTATGGAAATTCATATAAAATCACTACTGTGGTGGATTTTCATAATTCCAACATTTCTTTGCTTTGAGAGACATTGGATTGACTCAGGATCTAATCAAAGAACAGCTATCACCTTCATAATGACTGTGAAACTTCTCTTTGTCCTGTGGAATGTAACAGGGAGGGGGCAAGAAGAGGCCAGGAGCAGCTGGCCAGGTACTCAAATTTCTACCTCTGGACCCCTACTTTTTGTGATGTATCAATGACATATTAGTGACATATTAGTGGTGTATCTTTAGGGGTGTACCTTGGTGGTGGGATGCTAATAAAAAGGGAAGACCCCCTTTGTTCAGGGTCTCCATCTTGCTTCACCTTGTTGCAGGTGGGGCCCTGTCGCGACAGTACTTTCTTTAATAAAGGCCAAGCCTACTGGCTGCTGTTTTGCTCTGATATGCTTGGTTGGGGTCTTGTTTTGTCCAAGGGAGCCCTCAGATTTTCTGTTAACAGTAGACAAGGGTTGCTGTTGGGAGACGCCTCCCAATGTTTGCATTGAAAGATCCTCTTTGAAGCGCAGTTGTGGAGCCAGCCATTGGGGGGGGGGCGAAGACATTTGCTGCCTGAGAGGAACCAGAGAGGAGTGCTCCCCCCCCCCCCAAAGCAGCCTTACTGGGACACTGAGCAGTTACCTGGGGACAACTATCTTCTCCCCACCAAAAAAGAAAGGCAGCCTCCCCAACACTGTTTTATAGATTGAGGCACATCCAGCAGCAGGCTGGACAAAAGCCACGAAAAGATTGCCTTTGTTAAGACAACACAGATCACACCGCCATTCAGATCAGAAGCAAACCAGAAGCCCTTCAATAATACGCATTGTGGTCTGCTGGCAGGAGGATTTCCTAGGAGCATCTCCACTTGCAAAGCTGGAGGGAGGCTTTCCACCCTCAGGGCCCAGAGGTGGCTCCTGCCTTGGGGCAGCTGGTGGATTTGGAAGAAGTTGACCCTTAGCACTCTTGGTTTCGGACCTGCCTGCTTCCACATTATTGTTTCTCCCTTGTGTCATTTTGGGGGTAGCATTCTACACACACTTGTGTCACTGTGCGCCACCCCCCCACTGCTTTGAGATGCTCTGGTACGGCCCCTTCTTGCCTGTGCCCCCTTCCCTCCTCATGCAAGACGTGCAGCTAGGAACAGAGCCTTTCCTTGTTATGCCACTAAATATCCCTTTTATTTCTCCTGCCACAAAACGTACCTATGCACAATATATCTATACAGTATATCAAAACAACAGATGAGGGTTTCAAGGTTACCTTGGGCATATAAGTAGGTGCTTTCAATCTTTCTGTGTCTTCATGGTTCCATTATTGCAATTATAACAGTGGGAGTTATGCTAATCTAACTCTGCTTCCAAAGCAACACCACCAATCTCAGTTCCACTTTGTGCAACTCTCCATTCCCACATACAAACATTTCCAACTCCCTCCACCAAACACCAAAACCATCTCACTCTCAGTCAATCCTCATTCAGAAGCAACACTCCAGACGCACACACTCCCCTCCCTATCTAACACTACATTAAGTATTATATTATGCTTACTTTTCTGAAATGTTACCCTCATTACTTTAAAAACAAGTGTAGACAATGTTACATACAAACAACAGCTCACATACGATGCATGCATTTAATATTGATTTCCTGTTATTGATGTGAGAGAAATTGTCAACTCGTAGAGAAACAGATTCTACACTCTAAAAAGTGTTCCATAATAACCAAAGCAGAATCTACAATCCTTCTATTTAAACCATTTCTCTTCTTTAATTGATGGCTTGTAGAGTTTCCACTCTTACAGCTCTTACCCCTCAGAGTCTTTTGATGGTTTGTAAGACTTCCACTTCAACTGAACCTCTGTCCGCTTCCTTGGAATTATATGGTTTCTCCCCCGTGTGAGTACGTTGATGTTTTCTAAGGTCTCCACTCTGACTGAAGCTCTTTCCACACTCTGTGCATTTATATGGTTTCTCCCCCGTGTGAGTCCGTTGATGAATTCTAAGGTGTCCACTCTGACTGAAGCTCTTTCCACACTCGTTGCATTGAAATGGTTTCTCCCCCGTGTGAGTCTGGTGGTGTAAATTCAGGTGTCCACTCCTCCTGAAGCTCTTTCCACATTCCATGCACTTAAATGGTTTCTCCCCCGTGTGACTCCGTTGATGAATTCTAAGGTGTCCACTCTCACTGAAGCTCTTTCCACACTCGATGCATTGAAATGGTTTCTCTCCCGTGTGAGTCCGTTGATGGCTTCTAAGGTGTCCACTACCACTGAAGCTCTTTCCACATTCCATGCACTTAAATGGTTTCTCCCCTGTGTGAGTCTGATGATGTAAATTCAGGCTTCCACTCTCACTGAAGCACTTTCCACATTCCATGCATTTAAATGGTTTCTCCCCTGTGTGAGTCCGTTGATGAATTTTAAGGTGTCCACTCTGACTGAAGCTCTTTCCACAGTCCATGCATTGAAATGGTTTCTCCCCCGTGTGACTCCGTTGATGAATTCTAAGTGTTCCACTATCAGTGAAGCTCTTTCCACATTCCATGCATTTAAATGGTTTCTCCCCCATGTGAGTCCGGTGATGTTTTCTAAGGTCTCCACTCTGACTGAAGCTCTTTCCACATTCCATGCACTTAAATGGTTTCTCCCCCGTGTGAGTCCGTTGATGAATTCTAAGGTGTGCACTCTGACTGAAGCTCTTTTCACACTCCATACATTGAAATGGTTTCTCCCCCGTGTGAGTCTGTTGATGAATTTTAAGTTTTCCACTGTCAGTGAAGCTCTTTCCACACTCCATGTATTTAAACGATTTCTTTGTTATTCCCATTGGACAAGGCCCACCATAATTTTGACTGCCTTCTCCATTGTCCTTTTTCGACGGGGGTGGGGGAGAGAGAAATTGTTTTCTAGGAAAAGAACAAAGGGATATTACACACATCAATTAGCACCTATTTTTATTTTAACATCTCGTACATCTCCTGTCCCCCATATGTTCCAAATTTTTAGGAAAGGCACATGAAATAATGTTAAATAATTGTAATGCATCATCAGCCTTTCCTAACCCTTAATCAACGTTAATGAAGCAGCATTATATTAGAATACGGTTGAACTGTGGGGTTTACTTTCTATAAAAAGTGTTTTCTCACAGGAAAGGGAGCTGCCAAGGGGAAGGCAGGCGTCAAAAAGCCCTGACAATTTTTTGCTGCACGTTGGACTTTGCAGTCGGAGGTTCATTTTTCTATGGCCACGCTTCGCAAGACGAAGCGGCAGCCATAGAAAACCTCGTCGTCTTGCGAGGCAACCTCTGATCGCAAAATCCATTCGTCTAGCAAAAAATTGGTCTTACAGGGCATTCGTTAAGCGAGGCACCACTGTATATTTGTAGATAACAAACCACCTGAAGTCTGTGACTCTATGGTTAGCTCCTATAAAATGGGACGTGAGCGGTGCCTCTACCACTTGGTTTGCAATGCGGCTTTTGTGCTCTAATATTCTAGTCTTTACCGTTCTTATTGTGCTCCCTATGTACCATAGGCTGCATTTGCATTGGATGGCATATACCACGCCCCGAGAATTACAGTTCGTAAATGTATCTAGTTGAATTACTTTATTGGTGTTCGGGATGGTAAATTCTTTTTGTTTGATGGTTAGGCTACATATGGCACAACGCCCGCATTTAAAATGACCTTTGATCTTACTTGCCTGAGGTTGGCTCTCGCTGGTCATATCCACATGTACTAAAATGTCTTTCAGATTCTTGGTTCTGCGGAAACCAATGTGTGGAGGCATACTTGGACAACCTGGGATTTCTTGTAAAATGTGCCAGTGTTTTCCAATAATTCTGGCTATTGAGTTGGATAATGGGGTAAAATCTAAGGATCAAGTTAGGAGACGATATTTAGGTTTAGATCGTTCTGCAAAGAGTGTACCAGTATATCTAGGGCCTAGGCCTATTGTGCGTCCTTGCCTGTGCTGTTCTTATTATTTGTTGAGGATAGCCTCTGTTCGCAAATTCACACGCCATTTGGTCAGTGGCGTAGCGTGGGGGGGCCAGGGGGCAGCCGCACCGGGCGCAACATCTGGGGTGGGCGCGCGCTCGCGCTCGCAGCTCTCTGCCCTTGCCTGGCTCACGCAGCCTCTTTAACCCTATCGGGGCTTCCCACTTGCCGGCTCCGAAATGGTGGACTTGCCGAGGCTGGAAGAGTTGGGTGGCAGAGGCACGGACAGCCCAGCCCTGATGGGGTTAAAGAGACACGCTTGCTGGGAAAGAGAGAGGTGGGCGCGGCTGCGAGAAAGGGCAGCTTTTGAGGAGCCGCTGAAATGGTGTTGCTGCTGCTGCTGCTCCCGCCTCTCCTGCTCGGGAGGCAGAGGTGGGGACGAGCGGGAGAGGTGTGTAAGGGGTGGGGGCTCGTCTCATTCCTAGGGGGGAAAGAGGGGTAGGAGGGTGGTCGAGTGCTCTTGGTTCGCTTTATTTATGAGTTCTGTGTAGCAGAGGGGAGCTGGCACTGGAATTTTGTGAATCGGTTAAAATCTCAATTTTATATTAATTGTTAAAGTAAAGCCTCCTTGCTGGCTGCTTTTCGTTGATCAGTCCATTGTAACACCAGCGGGTTTGGAATGCACACCTATCTCTCCATCGCCTTTGTGAAAACGGGTTTCCTCAGTCTTAGAGTCCCATCTGTTACTCATTCATAAAATGCATAAGGTCCTTTTTCCTGCCCCCTTTTGATGACAGGACGGAGGAAATAACAATTAAATGTTGGGGTGTTTTGACCTTTTGTTTGAATGATAAAAAAGTGGTTTCCTTTAACAAGATCTACCATTTGAAGTGTATTCCACAGGATGCAAGGCTGTTTTCCAATCCAAACCTGATAGTGACTTTTCTCTTTTATTTTCTCTTTCCACCCCTTTCCCCATGCTTCTCTCTCTCTCTTTCCCCAATCCCCACACTCCTCCTCCCCCCAAATTCCTTTTAGGATTTTCAGTTTTCGGCTCGCTCCCCCCCCCCTTCACGGTGTTTCCCTCTCAAACTGGTCCTCCTTTTCTTCTATCCCCCCCATCCTCATTGCATCCTTCTTTTCTCTGCCCCCCTTTGCCACACACACACACACAGAGAGAGAGAGAGACAGACAGACAGACTTTGTTTGTCCCCCCTGCCCCCTTTCCTCGCATGTCAGAACTGGAGCTTGAATAAGTTCTTCTTTCTGCTCTGCTACAATATAAACCTACCCTTCACATTCTTGAGCACTGTTCTTTCATTCACCCTCCTTTTTTGCTTGCTTCTGTTCTATAGCTGCAATATCAGCTCTCTCCCCCTTCAATACATACTTCAATACAATAAATCTCTTGCTGGTTGGTGCTGATTCAAAGTCTCTTGGAGGGCACCAGGTTGACAAAGGCTGCTTTACACAGCTGTGACAGTATTAATGCAACAGGATTTTAAAAATAAAAGGGGGGAGGTTCACAACTCAGTGGTAGAACACATGCTTTGTACACAGAAAGTCCCAGGTTCAGTCAATGACACAGAATCATAGATGGCACGACTATAGAATCATAGAGTTGGAAGGGACCCTGAAGACATCTAGTCCAACCCCCTGCAATGCAGGAATTCAGAGACCACTCAGATAACTTTTTTTAAAATGTGGATCTTGAATTGAAGTTGTGCCCTGCAAAGTAACACTTACAATACATCTTGCATTGCTAGTCTTTCCAGCCTGAATTTGTAATAGCAAATATCTGCCTCTCATCTCATCTTGCCATGCAGCTGATGAAATGGTTCATGAAAGCCACAGTCTTGTGGTACTTTAACGACTACCAGTGCATGTATAGATTTGCTTCTCTAAATTTTTTTTTTTTATGATCACTCATCACTCAATAAAGTGTTTGAAAATAAACTTGTATTTAGATGCATTTTACTTTAATTACATCAGTATTTTCATAACAAACAATACATGTGCTTAGGGGGTAAGGGTTTCTTTAACTAATCTAGTGGAAGAGACTCGAGTGCTAAAATCCACGGGTTAGGGGGCGCAAATTACTTGCCTTGCCCCGGGTGCTGACAACCCACGCTACGCCACTGCATTTGGTTGCAGTTTATGTTTTAATCCTTCAGAGTGGTAGAATTTATTTTAATTCTCAAAAATTGTCTGTATGGTAAATTACATTTAAGATGAAAAGGATGAAATGATTTGTAGTGCAGATAAGACAGCCTATCTGTAGGCTTTCTATAGGTTCTAGTTGCCAGTTGGTTAGTGTTATCCCGGTATACAACTGTATCCAGAAAGATAATGTGTTGACTATGATAATGGGTGGTAAATTGAATATTGGGGTGCATCTCCTGACACCATGCAAAAAAACTATTAATCTTATTGACATTCTTAAAGACCAAAAATAAATCATCAACGAACCTTTTATAAAATACACTGAAACAGAAGTCACCAGACCCCTATATATAGTGGGAGGGTGGGAGGGGTATTACTCAGAAGGGTGGTGGGAATGGGTGATGGGCTGATAGGTGTCTTACGTAAACCTGTTGACGACCACAGATTGGTCTAGATACCAATCATAATCCCAGGGAAATTTCTCAAGAACCCTTAAGATCCAGTTTCACCAACACTGAGCCCTAGAGCAGCCTTTCTCGACCTTGGGTCCCCAAATGTTGTGGGACTACAATTCCCATCATTCCTAGCCATCAGGCCAGGGGTCAGTGTTTATGGAAGTTGCAGTCCAAGAACATCTGAGGATCCAAGGTTGAGAAATGCTGCCCTAGAGGAACCTTCTATGATGAGGTGAGGCATCTCTGACCCTCCAGATGTGGTTGGACACAAAGTACCACCTGCCAAAGCAAGGATGGCCCATGGCCAGGGATGATGGGAGTCTTATCCGTATAAGACGACTGGGCGTATAAGACGACCCCCGACTTTTGAGAAGATTTTCCTGGGTTAAAAAGTAGTCTTATACACAGGAATATACAGTAGTTGGACACACTTTCTCCTTCTTCCCCCTCTTCTGAAAATGCTGAATATCTGTATTTTGATTCCTCCTTCCTCCATGATCTCCAACATCTTCCTGGTGGTGCAGTCCAACCAACTGCACACATTCCCAAATCATTCTGAACCTCTGACTTCCCAAGGCTGCTATATTGTGTCTAGGACACTGGCAATGGGACAGCACCTTCCACTGGATGAGAGGATAGAGGGTTAAATCAGGGCAGGCCAAATGGCACTCAGCTCAGTCCCCTCCTTGCCCCTCTCTGCATCTGCTGCCTGAGGGGGCTGCCTCAGTCTCCCTCACAGTGGAGTAGGCCCTGAGAACACCCTTCTCTTCCCCCCCCCCAAAATACAGAAAACATAACAAAGACGACAAGGTCACCGTGGAACATAACAACAACAACAACAACAACAACAGGTTGTAACTCACTTTGGGCTGCCCTGGGCAGGAGAAAGCAGCTAACAGATTCAATGAATAAATAAAAAATAACAATTGCAATAATAATTACACAGGCTGGGGGGGAGGAACCCCACCCATTTCCATAACAATCTTCCCAATCCCTTAAATCCCAAAGATTTAAGAGATCTGAAATAGTGGCAATAATGGAAACCTGGTGGAATGGAGAGAAGGAGTTGGGCACAGTTATCTCTGGGTAGGGACCCTTTTGATCTTTCTCCACAGAAACACAGGCATATGGGAGAGACTAGTTGATGAGACAGAAGCCTCAAAGGGTGGAAATATTACAGTGGGCTTCCTCCCTTTTCCCTTTCCCCCAATGGTTGGACTCGTTATAACAGCCCCCAGCGCTCCCTTCCAGCTGCTGATCTGGGACTTATGGCAGGGCAAGGACTGAGCTTCAAGGGAGGAGAGGGTGGGTGGATCAGGCCTCCTGTTCAGGGATCTCTCCCTGGTTGCCTTGAAGTCATGGCAGATTCCTGGGCAGGAGGGAGAAGTCAAGGCAGGCAGCCCCCAAGTCTCTCTCACTTTCTCCAAGATGTCTTCGATTCCTCTCCCAGGGATGCTTCCCTTCCTCCCCAGCCCCCTAAGTTCGTCTGCCCTCCTTCCCTGGGGGTCCCCTTTGCCCAGAGGCCCCATGGCCGGCTCACCCTTCTTGCCGAATTGCTCCCAAGTGCTCCCACCACTCCATCCGGAGGAGCCTCGACAGAAGGGGAGGGAGGGAGGAGAGGAGGGAGATGGGGGGGGGGGGTCTCTATTCAGGCCTCTCTCGCCTCCTTTAACCCTTCCATGGACTCCCTCTTTGATTCTCCACACAAAGGAGCGTGGAGTCAAAAGCGCCCCAGGGATTCTTGCCAGGGAAAACCCTGAACTCGCAGAGAGAGGCGCGGAACTGGGGCCTCGGTTCAAGTCTCAGTCCTTCAACAGAAGGAAGGGGGAGGGGGGCACTCCCCTACTTTCCTTTCATCCCCCCCACCTCGCCCCAAATCCTGTCCTCCCTTCCCAGCTTCCCTGTTTGTAGATTAAGGGGGAGAAAAGCACATCCTTCTCTCACCCGCCCCCCCCAATATATAGATATATTTTGCACCTTTTTCCCCTCCTCCTCTGCAGACCTGCTCCTCTTTCGGGAATGTGGATGGCGCCCCTCCCCCTCCAACCTTTATTCCCCCCTCCCCCTTCCCATCCTTCCTGCCTCTCTAGGAAGCCGAGCTCACTGACCCATGAGGAGGAATGAATGACCCCTCCCTCCCAGAACGCACAAATTCTCATTCAAAACAAGCTCCGTTATGCTGTTTGTTTTTTTTTTGCTGAGAAGGTCCTAGGTTCGATCCCCGGAGCTGGCAGGGAAAGAGACGCGCCCCCCCCCCCAACCTCCGGGGCACGAAGGTGGCACAGTTTACATTCCCTCTTTTAATCCCTTGCCGGGAGAGGGGGGAGTCCGTTCATTTTCACACCCCTTACACAACGTGGGGGAGGCAGGGCCGTGGCGTGGGGTGTCCCCGTTACAACAGCCCTGCAAAGTAGACCGGATTTGTGGGGCTTAGAACAGTAATTTACGACAACCCTAAAAGGTAGCCCAGTGTCGTCATTACGGGTGCCTTTTAAAAATAGGGGCTGGTGTTTGAACTTGGGCTTTGCTCATGAGGGGGGAGGGGCACTGCTCAGTGGCAGATGTACCCCTCATTCGGCTCCCGCTATGAAGGTGAGACCCCCTCCTGACTCGCACCAAGATCCTGCAATGCAGGTCAGGTAGCGGCGCCAGTTCTAACAGCCCAGCCCAGGCGAACACAGGCAGGTCTGGCTCCCCTCGCGACGGATCCCTCGGCAGGAATCCGTGGGGCGCTCCGGGCTTCCGGCGAGTGCGCCTTTCGCATCTTTCGGTGGGGGAGGGAAAGAGAGGGAGTCCATGCAGGGCCGTCTTAAGCTCATCCAGCGCCTTGGTGCAAAGATCCCTCCTGTGCCCCCTCCCTTTCCCAAAATTTAGAGCTCGGGGCCCAACTTGCGGAAGGTGGTGACAGGAGGCATGGTGGCGCCAGACAAGGCCATCCCCACGAAGGGCGCCGGCTTATAAAGCTGCCGCCGGCTCCCCGGAGACCCTGCCCATGGCTGCGCCTGCCTCGATCCTCGGAGCAAATAAGCACCAAAGCTGCCCTCCGGGGCTCTTCACTGCCCAGCCACCGACAAGCACTTGCCACAAGGGCGGCCCCTCGCCTTGCCAAAGTTAGCTCCAGTGCCTTGCCGCCGTCACGGGCAAAAAAACCGGGGTTGGAACAGTAATTTACGACAACCCTAAAGGGTAGTCCCAGGGCCGTCTTAAGCATATCCGGCGCCGTGGTGCGAAGATCCCTCCGGCGCCCCTCCCCCCTTTCCCAAAGTTGTTGACCTTTTTAGAGAGCTGACACCACACTTACATATTATCTCTGCTTGGGGAAAGAAAACAGGAAACATAAACAAACTATTTTTGTTGCCCATTTATTGTGTGCCGAGGTCCCCAAACCACCCCTCAAAGTAAAACACACTCCACACATACAAGCCTGCGATTTACACATGGTTTACAAGCCATAAGGAACACCATTTCAGATAAAATCACAGAGGACTTTGCTACCAAACTCTGCCATTTTGTCCTTACCCACAACCACTTCAAATTTGGTGAGGACCTGTTCCTCCAGATCAGCGGCATAGCCATGGGCACCCACATGGTCCCACAGTATGCCAACATCTTCATGGCAGATTTAGAACGTTTCCTAAACTCCCACCCACTCAAACCTCTCTTGTACCTGCGATACATTGACAATATTTTTATTATCTGGACACATGGTCAACAGACCCTGGAAACCTTCCACCAGACATTCAATGACTTTCACCCCACAATCAACCTAACAAATGAACCAATCTATGCAAGAAATACGTTTTTGGGACACTACTGTAAAAATACAGGATGGGTGTATAGACACCAACCACCTTATACCGAAAACCAACTGACCGACAAACATATCTACATGCTTCTAGCTACCATCCCAAACATACCAAACAATCCATTGTATATAGCCAGGCCCTACGTTACAACCGCATCTGTTCCAACTCTACAGACAGAGACTGTCACCCAAGAGATCTACAGCAAACCTTTTTAGAACTAAAATATCCACCTGATGAAGTTAAACAACAGATCAACAGAGCCAGACTGATACCCAGCGAGAACTTGGTACCCAAAAAAGAAAATAACAGAACACTAGTAATCACATACAGCTCCCAAGTTAAAACAGTAAAAACCTCTCCTAGACAATGACAGCTCTCTTTTTCAAGCTCTGGGAGGAAGACCTTT
The DNA here is from genome assembly GCF_963506605.1 of Zootoca vivipara. Lineage (NCBI taxonomy): Eukaryota > Metazoa > Chordata > Lepidosauria > Squamata > Lacertidae > Zootoca > Zootoca vivipara. The sequence goes on from NC_083277.1 coordinate 14,787,686, forward strand.
CATTGCCTACAGACAGCCACCCAATCTTAAACAACTCCTCACCCACAATAACACAACCACCAGGAGGGCATGCCAGGATCTGGGAAAAAGTAGGAGGCAGTGGAATGGGGGGGGGGGGCAGAAAGCAACCCACCCTTCGTTGTGGCAGGGAACTCGCTTGCCACACCAGAAAAAGCAGCCTGCCACCGCCGGGTAGGCGCTTAATCACAGTAATTACAAAGGCAATAAACTGTTTACTGAGAAAGCAACAAATTGCTGAACCTTTGAATGCCACTCGGGCCCCGGGAAGGACACACAACTGCTGCTTCCCAAGGGAGGCGCCAAGACATAGGTAAACTGTGGAATTCCTTCCTACTGGAGGCAGAAGCGGCCACCAACTCGGACAGCTTTAGAAGAGCAGTGGGCAGATTTGTGGAGGGTAAGGCTTCTCAGTGGCTACTGGTAACCTTGGGTCTGCTCTGCCTCCACAGTCGGAAGGGGCAATGCTTCCGAAGACCAGTTGCGGAAAACTGCAGGAAGGGAGAGGGCTCTTGTGTTTGGATCCTGTTTGTGGGCATCTCACTAACATCTGGTTGGCCTCTGTGAGAGAAGGACGCTGGCCTGGTCCAGCAAGCTCTTCTTAAGTTCAAACCAAGCCCATTTCTTTGCATAGCACAACAGCCAAGGCTCTCCGTCCCCCCAAAACACCTGCAACATTGCTGTAGGCTGCTGCCTTGCTGGGTCAGAAACGTAGGAGGCCCACCTGAGCGAGGGATGGTGAGCACCCAGGGCCACCCTTGCAGGTGTCGCTGGGCTCCAGCTCCCATCAGCCCCTGCAGCCAGCACCCTCCAGGATCGGGGGCAATGCTGGGAGTCAGAGCCCAGTCGCAACCCCCTGCCAAGCAGGAAACACCATCAAAGCATTCTTGACATATGCCTGTCAAGCCTCCGCTTAAATACCTCCAAAGAAGGAGACTCCACCACACTTCTTGGCAGTAAATTCCACTGCCGAACAGCTCTTACTGTCAGGAAGTTCTTCCTAATGTTTAGGTGGAATCTTCTTTCTTGTAGTTTGAATCCATTGCTCCGTGTCCGATTCTCTGGAGCAGCAGAAAACAACCTTTCACACTCCTCTATATGACATCCTTTTATATATTTGAACATGGCTATCATATCACCCCTTAACCTTCTCTTCTCCAGGCTAAACATACCCATCTCCCTAAGCCGTTCCTCATAAGGCATTGTTTCCAAGAAGAATTAACAAGAATAATGTAAGACCTCAAGCAGCTAAAATAGCAACCGGCTCAAAGCAGAGCAAAACTTGCACCAGCTCTCTAAACATCTGGACAGGATAAAATGTTTTGGGTGACCAGCGAAGAGAGTACAGGGAAGGTGACCACCTGCTGTCAAGAGGCAGGGAGTTCCAAAATATAGGCATCAGGGTGGGTCATAAAAAACTTTTTTTGGAAAATGTTTCCTCCCTTGATCTTATATCAGGCGTATGGTATAAACATAGACTAATTTCAAATTTGGGACAAATCGGTTAATATTTAGACCCTGCTCCTACAGATTGAAATTTTGCCTCACTACGAGTGATGAAAACATAGGAATTTGACTCATTTACTCTCAGTATGTTAAATTGTGAACTAATAAACATAAATTTTAGATTTTATGTAGAGCAATAATAGTTGCATACTATTATTTTATGCAATATTTATTTATTTAAGATGAAACATGTTGATAATTTACATGAAAAAACCAATGTTTTTGAACAAATTATATGGAACAATTAAGCAAACGGTGTACTAAACAAGTAAACATAAACAATAAACAATAAAACACCACTCATATTATGTGTTGCATCAAAACATCACATTATACTTAATTACTTAAGTATAAATTGTACTAAATGCTTACATTTTGTGTAATTAATAAAATTTAACAGAGGAGCATATTTCAATTGTTTCATTGCCTGATGGAAATTACATTGGTGGTCATGTTACACCGGTTGATAGCAAGGTGAAATCTATTGCAAATTCTCTTAACTCATTTCTCAGAGAAAAAGACCTAGTATGAGTCAACTTGCAGCAGTTGCTTGTGATGGGACAAACACAAACATAGGTGCCCTGGGAGGAATTAAGCATCTTATTGAAATAGACATTGGCCGGCCATTGCAATGGAATATTTGCCTCCTTCCTGCCAATGAACTGCCTCTACAACATCTCTTCATTGAACTAGATGGACCCACATCTGGGGCTAACACCTTTTCATGGCATATTGGGAAATTACTGCCCAGTGTCACCGATTTGCCAGTTGTTGAATATAAATGCTTTGCACAATCAGTTTCAATCCCAGAAATGCCATAAGTAGTTTGGAAAAATCTATCTACTGACAAAAAGTATTTGTGGCAAGTTACATCTGCACTCATCTCTGTAGAATTCAGCAGTGACTTACAGCTGCTCAGAATTGGCCCATGCAGCCATAGCAGGTGGCTCACTAGTGCCTGTCGTATCTGCCGGCTGTATGGAACAAATGATAAAATGGTCGGAAACTGACACATATGAGCCACCAACCATCAGGAACATGACAAACAATGAACTGTTAAATATTGTGACCACTTCATTAACAATTCCAAAATTCAAGTGCCATTTGCAAATGGTTGAACGTGCAGTGAAGGAGGTTACTAGAGCATCTAGGATAGTTATTGGAGAGAAAACACGTGATGCTACCATCAAAACAACAATGAACAATCGCTCTAAATTCCCAAAACAAGAGACAAATAAGGACTTTGCACCAAAATAGACGTTTAGTGTAAGGCATAAAAGCATATTTTTAGCATGATATAATATGGTGTAAATGTACAATGTATAATATTGCATAAGGCAAAATTTTATTAATTACACAAAATGTAAGCATTTAGTACAATTTATACTTAAGTATTAAGTATAATGTGATGTTTTGATGCAACACATAATATGAGTGGTGTTTTATTGTTTATTGTTTATGTTTACTTGTTTAGTACACCGTTTGCTTAATTGTTCCATATAATTTGTTCAAAAACATTGGTTTTTCATGTAAATTATCAACATGTTTTATCTTAAATAAATAATATTGCAGAAAATAATAGTATGCAACTATTATTGCTCTAGATAAAACCTAAAATTTAAGTTTATTAGTTCACAATTTAACATACTGAGAATAAATGAGTCAAATCCCTATGTTTTCATCACTCGTAGTGAGGCAAAATTTCAATCTGTAGGAGCAGGGTCTAAATATTAACCGATTTGTCCCAAATTTGAAATTAGACTATGTTTATACCATACGCCTGATATAAGATCAAGGGAGGAAACATTTTCCAAAAAAAGTTTTTTATGACCCACCCTAATAGGCATTGCCATCTGTTGATGGACTGCAGCTGCTACGCTGGCTGATGGGATGTGTAGTCAGCAACAACTGGAAGGCCACCAGTTTTCCCAGCCTACCCCAAAATGGCAGGTTGGGAGGTTTTAGTTTTTGCTCAGGGATTCAACACACAAAACAGCAGAACAGAATCACTAAATGCACTATTAAGAGAAAACTTATCTGATTCCAGCTTAGCTTTGGAGTCGCCTGCATTTCTGGTCCTCTGGGTGCCTTCCTTCACCCTCTCCTCTTCCTTGGGCAAATAATCTGAGGAATTAATTTTGATTCATTAAGAGTTCTCAGGGGAAGAGGGGAGGGTGGGGTCATTAGGCGGTTGGGTTAATTTTATCTGCAGGATCACAGTGCACAGAACATCAGAGACCGCCGGACTGCTGTCTGGCAGGCGGGCACATGGGCACAGCGCGCCTGTGGACTCTGCCGGGTACACACGTACTGTGGCTGTCTGGCGGGCGCCGGGCTGCTGGCTGGCTGGCGCAGGTGCACAGCACGCCTATGCACTGTGCCGGGCGCACACGCAGAGGGGCGCCACAAGGCTGCAGCTGGCGAGCGGGCGCCGGGCTGATGGCTGGCAGGTGCAGGGGCACAGCGCGCCTATGCACTGTGCCAGGCGCATGCGCACAGGGGCGCCACAAGGCTGCAGCTGGCGGGCGGGCGCCAGGGCTGCTGGCTGGCTGGCGCAGGCGCACAGCGCGCCTGTGCGCTCTACCAGGCGCAGGCGCACAGCGCGCCTATGCACTCTACTAGGCACAGCGCGCCTGTACACTGTGCTAGGCGCCGTGAGGCTGCGGCTGGCGGGTGGGCGCCGTGCAACTGCCGCGAGCGTAGCGGCCCGGGGCCCCTGGCACCCCGGTGCATTGCGCCACCGAGCCTTGCCCTAGAGCCGGCCCTGGGTAGTCCAGTGTCATCATTACGGGTGCCTTTTAAAAATAGGGGCTGATGTTTGAACTTGGGCTTTGCTCATAAGGGGGGAGGGGCGCAGCTCAGTGGCAGATGTACCCCTCATTGTACCCCTCATTCGGCTTCCCGCTGTGAGGGTGAGACCCCCTCCTGACTCGCACCAGGATCCTGCAATGCAGGTCAGGTAGCGGCGCCAGTTCTGCTTCCATTTCCCAGGCGAACACAGGCAGGTCTGGCCCCCCTCGCGTCAGATCCCCCGGCAGGAATCCGTGGGGCGCTCCGGGCTTCCGGCGAGTGCGCCTTTCGCATCTTTCGGTGGGGGAGAGGGAGTCCATGGAAGGTTTAAAGGACTTGAGAAAGGCCTGGATAGAGATGCCCCCTCTCCCCCCTCCCTGCTCGTCTTGGGAGGCCCCACTCAAGGGCGGATGGAGGAGAATGTTCATGGGGGGGGGGTGAGGGAGGAATGGAAGCAACATGGGGGAAGGGAAGCCCAGCAGGACATTGACACCGAATGAGAGAGAGACGTGGCCTTTTTGGGAGCCCTCTCCATTATGGGCGCTGGCAGGAATGTGAGGAGGGCTGCCGTGGCTTCTCCCTCCTGGCGAGGAATCTGCTACTCCTCCAAGTTCTTCAACAGAGGGATCCCTGAAAAGGGGGGTCCACTTCCCCCACCCCCTACATGGCTCAGGTCAGCTGTTGCCTGACATTCAGGGTTTATATACTGTACAGGTAGAAGGTAAAGGACCCCTGGACAGTTAAGTCCAGCCGAGTTCGACTATGACATGTGGTGCTCATCTCACTTTCAGAGCCAGAGAGCTTTCCAGCTCATGTGGACAACTTCTCATGAGCTGGTACCAATTCCAGAAGAACTACACAAAATCTACAAGGAGACTCACAGGAGTGTGGAACAAGCTTCAGTCAGAGTTCACGCTTTACTGTATTTCAACAGACTAGTGAGAGACTGGTGGTGGTGCTTTGGAAGCAGAGTTGGTAAGATTATTACCTCACTCTACAACAACAATCTACAACACAACCCACCTTCAATAACTTCTTACCATGCCACCTTACCCCACTACCCCACCCGACACCCGCCCCACACATAACTTGTACCTCATAAAACCTGACCGCCTCCATCTTCCCCTCCATCTACAACACCGCCCACCCTCAAAAATTTATTAAAATTCCACCTTCCCCATTACCCCTCAAATCCACCACACACACGTAACTCACACCTCGGGACGCCTGACCACCTCAATATTACAATGCGTCTATAACAACACCCACCCTCAATTACTTCCTAACATTCCACCTTACCCCACTACGCCCGCCACAGAACTCCCACCTCATAAACCCAGATCGCCTCCATGTTACCCTCAATCTAAAACACCACCCACCCTCTAGAACTTCCTACCATTCCACCTTCCCCAATCCACCCCCACACCCCAACACACACAGAAATCCCACCTCGACACCCCACACCACCTCCATATTACCCTCGCTCTACAACACCACCCACCAAACCCCCACCCCCTCCATATTACCCTCAATCGGTGGGGAGCCCAAATAGGGGTCAGGGATAAGTAAAGCCTTCCCTGGTTGGGGTGGGGTGGGGGTCAAAATAGGGGGCATGGATAGGTAAGTCCTTCCCTGATTGAGGTGGGGGTGGTGGAAATAGGGGGCAGGGATAGGTAAGTCCTTGCATGGGTGGGGTGGGGGGGACCGCAATAGGGGACAGGGATACGTAACCCCTTCCCTGCCTGGGTTGTGGGGGACCAAATAGGGGACAGGGATAGGTAAGGCCGTCCCCAGATATAGTGGGGGGACCTAATACGAGACATGGATAGGTCAACCCTTCCCTGCCTGGGGTGGGGGTGGGACCAGAATAGGAGACAGGGCTATCTAATGGGTCAATACAAAGTGGGGGGGGAGACACAGGGATACCCCTATCTAAACATAACACACACAAAAAACAGGGGGACTCTGACGGTCAGGGGAGTCTGAAGGGGGACTCTGACCCTCCATTTAACAAACTGAGGCACAGCAACGCGTGCAAGGTCCAGCTAGTAATAATAATAATAAAAGGTGTTATCGAGTCTTTTGATATCATATTATTAGAAGAAAGGTGGGTTCATTAGGAAATCTGTTTGGAGGGATAAAAATCATATTCCCTTTTAGCCCACAAATAGAACATCATGGGCCCGTTAGAAAGTGGGATTAACCTTTATTTGTGCAAGGGAGACTAAATTTAAAGTGAGTCCCCTCCAGACATGGGATGACATTGCCCAGGCATTTCTATTGGGTTTTTAAGATTTAGTCCTAATCATACTTAATGTATTTATTCCTCCTTGCCCTATTGGGCTACTCGAACCAACTCACTTTATTTCTTGAGGAATTAGAACTGGAATTCCACACCATTGGCTTGTTAACGGCAGGTGATTTTAATGCAAGCGTGGGCAAGGGCAATCTTGAATTTCTGAGGGAGCTAGGATTTGACACTGTGTACCCCTTGCCTAAACGTTTCTCTGACCCATTATATTCTAAAGACTCCTATATAAATGACTCTGGAGTCGGTCTTGCCAAACTGTACATGAGTTTTGGCAGACTGATCTGGAATGGCTCATTGCCAGGCAACCCAGCCAGGGGAGTTCACATACATTTCTGGAAGAGGAAGTAAGTTAAATCAGAGGCTCCTCTGCACTAAGAAACCAAGTTGAAACCTTCGGGGGGGGGGGACTGGATTGAGAGCGACCACCTTACTGTGAAGGTAGCAAACTTGTACTAAATTTGGAGAAGTTAGAAATTATGGTCTTATATGGAGAGTGCTATGGCCCATGGGCTCACGAAGAGTCGGACACGACTAAACAACAACATGGAGAGCATATAAGTGGGTGATAAGTGGAGACACCATTCAGCTAGATAAGTAGTTTAAATGCCTAGGCATTTATTTTGATTATAAGGCTGACTGGGCGACCCACAGAGACCCATCCTTAATGCTGCCCAAAGCAGTTTGTCAAGGATCACACATTGCAGGATCCCCTTACGAAACAGCAGCCATTCATGGTGAAAAACAGGACAAGCAGGCTCTGCAAAGACCTGATCTCAGAGCTTGCAACTTCCAATTTTGCACAGCTAATTAGCACCCTGTTGAGGTTTTATCCCTTGCCATTATAGATATAGAAATAGATATATCCGCTTATTTCACATGGGAGCTGCTTGGAGGACAGCTGGTTCAAAGGCAAGTTTGAAATGCAATGATCTTTTTAATTTATAACAGGAAGGATTTTTTCCTGCAGGACCTCATCCTCTCCATGGGCTGGCAATCTCCAATCAGCAAGCTGTCAGTTATTTCTGACAGTTACCTGGTTTCCCAACCAATCAGAAGCAGGGTATCAGAAGCAGTTGCAAAACAGCACCCCCTAGCAATGGCCACTTGGGTACTACAGCTGTCGATGCTTGCTACATTGTATCTAAGGTTGCTATTTTATAACCAGTTGAGTTTTAAAGGTAAAGGTGTTGGCATACACACTGAAGACCTGGCCTCCAAGCCCCCCGGTTAGCATCTGCCAGGTGTCTTCTCCCTCCGGTGTAGCCAACTGGAATCGGTCCAATTTCTCTGTGAACTTGGACACGTTATCTGCAGAGTCCACTCCAGCGTTTAGCGTGGTTGGCAGCAGCAGCAACAAGAGGAGACACAGAAACGTTCTCTTGCATATTTACAAGCATTTATTCAGCAAGACCAAACGTGTCTTTCTTCATCAGCATAAGCATAGCAAGTGCGTACTGCATAGCAAATACAATAAGCGCAAAACGGAAGTGTACAATCATGTGACACACAGCAACACTTTACATGCCTGTTCCTCTTGAGGTGGAACGGAATCCTAACAAAAGGGACCCCTGACCATTAGGTCCAGTCGTGACAGACTCTGGGGTTGCGGTGCTCATTTCACGTTATTGGCTAAGGGAGCCGGTGTACAGTTTCCAGGTCATGTGGCCAGCATGATTAAGCCGATTCTGGCGAATCAGAGCAGCACATGGAAACGCTGTTTACCTTCCCGCAGTAGCAGTACCTATTTATCTACTTGCACTTTGAGGTGCTTTCGAACTGCTAGGTTGTCAGGAGCTGGGACTGAGCAACGGGAGCTCACCCCGTCGCAGGGATTCGAACTGCTGACCTTCTGATCAGCAAGCCCTAGGCTCTGTGGTTTAACTCACAGCACCTTTTAGTCTCCTTTTATTCAGTAGAAAGGTATGGAAATTCATATAAAATCACTACTGTGGTGGATTTTCATAATTCCAACATTTCTTTGCTTTGAGAGACATTGGATTGACTCAGGATCTAATCAAAGAACAGCTATCACCTTCATAATGACTGTGAAACTTCTCTTTGTCCTGTGGAATGTAACAGGGAGGGGGCAAGAAGAGGCCAGGAGCAGCTGGCCAGGTACTCAAATTTCTACCTCTGGACCCCTACTTTTTGTGATGTATCAATGACATATTAGTGACATATTAGTGGTGTATCTTTAGGGGTGTACCTTGGTGGTGGGATGCTAATAAAAAGGGAAGACCCCCTTTGTTCAGGGTCTCCATCTTGCTTCACCTTGTTGCAGGTGGGGCCCTGTCGCGACAGTACTTTCTTTAATAAAGGCCAAGCCTACTGGCTGCTGTTTTGCTCTGATATGCTTGGTTGGGGTCTTGTTTTGTCCAAGGGAGCCCTCAGATTTTCTGTTAACAGTAGACAAGGGTTGCTGTTGGGAGACGCCTCCCAATGTTTGCATTGAAAGATCCTCTTTGAAGCGCAGTTGTGGAGCCAGCCATTGGGGGGGGGCGAAGACATTTGCTGCCTGAGAGGAACCAGAGAGGAGTGCTCCCCCCCCCCAAAGCAGCCTTACTGGGACACTGAGCAGTTACCTGGGGACAACTATCTTCTCCCCACCAAAAAAGAAAGGCAGCCTCCCCAACACTGTTTTATAGATTGAGGCACATCCAGCAGCAGGCTGGACAAAAGCCACGAAAAGATTGCCTTTGTTAAGACAACACAGATCACACCGCCATTCAGATCAGAAGCAAACCAGAAGCCCTTCAATAATACGCATTGTGGTCTGCTGGCAGGAGGATTTCCTAGGAGCATCTCCACTTGCAAAGCTGGAGGGAGGCTTTCCACCCTCAGGGCCCAGAGGTGGCTCCTGCCTTGGGGCAGCTGGTGGATTTGGAAGAAGTTGACCCTTAGCACTCTTGGTTTCGGACCTGCCTGCTTCCACATTATTGTTTCTCCCTTGTGTCATTTTGGGGGTAGCATTCTACACACACTTGTGTCACTGTGCCCCCCCCCCACTGCTTTGAGATGCTCTGGTACGGCCCCTTCTTGCCTGTGCCCCCTTCCCTCCTCATGCAAGACGTGCAGCTAGGAACAGAGCCTTTCCTTGTTATGCCACTAAATATCCCTTTTATTTCTCCTGCCACAAAACGTACCTATGCACAATATATCTATACAGTATATCAAAACAACAGATGAGGGTTTCAAGGTTACCTTGGGCATATAAGTAGGTGCTTTCAATCTTTCTGTGTCTTCATGGTTCCATTATTGCAATTATAACAGTGGGAGTTATGCTAATCTAACTCTGCTTCCAAAGCAACACCACCAATCTCAGTTCCACTTTGTGCAACTCTCCATTCCCACATACAAACATTTCCAACTCCCTCCACCAAACACCAAAACCATCTCACTCTCAGTCAATCCTCATTCAGAAGCAACACTCCAGACGCACACACTCCCCTCCCTATCTAACACTACATTAAGTATTATATTATGCTTACTTTTCTGAAATGTTACCCTCATTACTTTAAAAACAAGTGTAGACAATGTTACATACAAACAACAGCTCACATACGATGCATGCATTTAAGATTGATTTCCTGTTATTGATGTGAGAGAAATTGTCAACTCGTAGAGAAACAGATTCTACACTCTAAAAAGTGTTCCATAATAACCAAAGCAGAATCTACAATCCTTCTATTTAAACCATTTCTCTTCTTTAATTGATGGCTTGTAGAGTTTCCACTCTTACAGCTCTTACCCCTCAGAGTCTTTTGATGGTTTGTAAGACTTCCACTTCAACTGAACCTCTGTCCGCTTCCTTGGAATTATATGGTTTCTCCCCCGTGTGAGTACGTTGATGAAATCGAAGTGTTCCACTCTGACTGAAGCTCTTTCCACACTCTGTGCATTTATATGGTTTCTCCCCCGTGTGAGTCCGTTGATGAATTCTAAGGTGTCCACTCTGACTGAAGCTCTTTCCACACTCGTTGCATTGAAATGGTTTCTCCCCCGTGTGAGTCTGGTGGTGTAAATTCAGGTGTCCACTCCTCCTGAAGCTCTTTCCACATTCCATGCACTTAAATGGTTTCTCCCCCGTGTGACTCCGTTGATGAATTCTAAGGTGTCCACTCTCACTGAAGCTCTTTCCACACTCGATGCATTGAAATGGTTTCTCTCCCGTGTGAGTCCGTTGATGAATTCTAAGGTGTCCACTCTCACTGAAGCTCTTTCCACACTCGATGCATTGAAATGGTTTCTCTCCCGTGTGAGTCCGTTGATGTTTTCTAAGGTTTCCACTCCCACTGAAGCTCTTTCCACATTCCATGCACTTAAATGGTTTCTCCCCTGTGTGAGTCTGATGATGTAAATTCAGGCTTCCACTCTCACTGAAGCACTTTCCACATTCCATGCATTTAAATGGTTTCTCCCCTGTGTGAGTCCGTTGATGAATTTTAAGTGTTCCACTATCAGTGAAGCTCTTTCCACATTCCATGCATTTAAATGGTTTCTCCCCCATGTGAGTCCGGTGATGTTTTCTAAGGTCTCCACTCTGACTGAAGCTCTTTCCACATTCCATGCACTTAAATGGTTTCTCCCCCGTGTGAGTCCGTTGATGAATTCTAAGGTGTGCACTCTGACTGAAGCTCTTTTCACACTCCATACATTGAAATGGTTTCTCCCCCGTGTGAGTCTGTTGATGAATTTTAAGTTTTCCACTGTCAGTGAAGCTCTTTCCACACTCCATGTATTTAAACGATTTCTTTGTTATTCCCATTGGACAAGGCCCACCATAATTTTGACTGCCTTCTCCATTGTCCTTTTTCGACGGGGGTGGGGGAGAGAGAAATTGTTTTCTAGGAAAAGAACAAAGGGATATTACACACATCAATTAGCACCTATTTTTATTTTAACATCTCGTACATCTCCTGTCCCCCATATGTTCCAAATTTTTAGGAAAGGCACATGAAATAATGTTAAATAATTGTAATGCATCATCAGCCTTTCCTAACCCTTAATCAACGTTAATGAAGCAGCATTATATTAGAATACGGTTGAACTGTGGGGTTTACTTTCTATAAAAAGTGTTTTCTCACAGGAAAGGGAGCTGCCAAGGGGAAGGCAGGTGGCAAAAAGCCCTGACAATTTTTTGCTGCACGTTGGACTTTGCAGTCGGAGGTTCATTTTTCTATGGCCACGCTTCGCAAGACGAAGCGGCAGCCATAGAAAACCTCGTCGTCTTGCGAGGCAACCTCTGATCGCAAAATCCATTCGTCTAGCAAAAAATTGGTCTTACAGGGCATTCGTTAAGCGAGGCACCACTGTATATTTGTAGATAACAAACCACCTGAAGTCTGTGACTCTATGGTTAGCTCCTATAAAATGGGACGTGAGCGGTGCCTCTACCACTTGGTTTGCAATGCGGCTTTTGTGCTCTAATATTCTAGTCTTTACCGTTCTTATTGTGCTCCCTATGTACCATAGGCTGCATTTGCATTGGATGGCATATACCACGCCCCGAGAATTACAGTTCGTAAATGTATCTAGTTGAATTACTTTATTGGTGTTCGGGATGGTAAATTCTTTTTGTTTGATGGTTAGGCTACATATGGCACAACGCCCGCATTTAAAATGACCTTTGATCTTACTTGCCTGAGGTTGGCTCTCGCTGGTCATATCCACATGTACTAAAATGTCTTTCAGATTCTTGGTTCTGCGGAAACCAATGTGTGGAGGCATACTTGGACAACCTGGGATTTCTTGTAAAATGTGCCAGTGTTTTCCAATAATTCTGGCTATTGAGTTGGATAATGGGGTAAAATCTAAGGATCAAGTTAGGAGACGATATTTAGGTTTAGATCGTTCTGCAAAGAGTGTACCAGTATATCTAGGGCCTAGGCCTATTGTGCGTCCTTGCCTGTGCTGTTCTTATTATTTGTTGAGGATAGCCTCTGTTCGCAAATTCACACGCCATTTGGTCAGTGGCGTAGCGTGGGGGGGCCAGGGGGCAGCCGCACCGGGCGCAACATCTGGGGTGGGCGCGCGCTCGCGCTCGCAGCTCTCTGCCCTTGCCTGGCTCACGCAGCCTCTTTAACCCTATCGGGGCTTCCCACTTGCCGGCTCCGAAATGGTGGACTTGCCGAGGCTGGAAGAGTTGGGTGGCAGAGGCACGGACAGCCCAGCCCTGATGGGGTTAAAGAGACACGCTTGCTGGGAAAGAGAGAGGTGGGCGCGGCTGCGAGAAAGGGCAGCTTTTGAGGAGCCGCTGAAATGGTGTTGCTGCTGCTGCTGCTCCCGCCTCTCCTGCTCGGGAGGCAGAGGTGGGGACGAGCGGGAGAGGTGTGTAAGGGGTGGGGGCTCGTCTCATTCCTAGGGGGGAAAGAGGGGTAGGAGGGTGGTCGAGTGCTCTTGGTTCGCTTTATTTATGAGTTCTGTGTAGCAGAGGGGAGCTGGCACTGGAATTTTGTGAATCGGTTAAAATCTCAATTTTATATTAATTGTTAAAGTAAAGCCTCCTTGCTGGCTGCTTTTCGTTGATCAGTCCATTGTAACACCAGCGGGTTTGGAATGCACACCTATCTCTCCATCGCCTTTGTGAAAACGGGTTTCCTCAGTCTTGGAGTCCCATCTGTTACTCATTCATAAAATGCATAAGGTCCTTTTTCCTGCCCCCTTTTGATGACAGGACGGAGGAAATAACAATTAAATGTTGGGGTGTTTTGACCTTTTGTTTGAATGATAAAAAAGTGGTTTCCTTTAACAAGATCTACCATTTGAAGTGTATTCCACAGGATGCAAGGCTGTTTTCCAATCCAAACCTGATAGTGACTTTTCTCTTTTATTTTCTCTTTCCACCCCTTTCCCCATGCTTCTCTCTCTCTCTTTCCCCAATCCCCACACTCCTCCTCCCCCCAAATTCCTTTTAGGATTTTCAGTTTTCGCCTCGCTCCCCCCCCCTTCACGGTGTTTCCCTCTCAAACTGGTCCTCCTTTTCTTCTATCCCCCCCATCCTCATTGCATCCTTCTTTTCTCTGCCCCCCTTTGCCACACACACACACACACAGAGAGAGAGAGAGAGAGAGAGACAGACAGACAGACAGACTTTGTTTGTCCCCCCTGCCCCCTTTCCTCGCATGTCAGAACTGGAGCTTGAATAAGTTCTTCTTTCTGCTCTGCTACAATATAAACCTACCCTTCACATTCTTGAGCACTGTTCTTTCATTCACCCTCCTTTTTTGCTTGCTTCTGTTCTATAGCTGCAATATCAGCTCTCTCCCCCTTCAATACATACTTCAATACAATAAATCTCTTGCTGGTTGGTGCTGATTCAAAGTCTCTTGGAGGGCACCAGGTTGACAAAGGCTGCTTTACACAGCTGTGACAGTATTAATGCAACAGGATTTTAAAAATAAAAGGGGGGAGGTTCACAACTCAGTGGTAGAACACATGCTTTGTACACAGAAAGTCCCAGGTTCAGTCAATGACACAGAATCATAGATGGCACGACTATAGAATCATAGAGTTGGAAGGGACCCTGAAGACATCTAGTCCAACCCCCTGCAATGCAGGAATTCAGAGACCACTCAGATAACTTTTTTTAAAATGTGGATCTTGAATTGAAGTTGTGCCCTGCAAAGTAACACTTACAATACATCTTGCATTGCTAGTCTTTCCAGCCTGAATTTGTAATAGCAAATATCTGCCTCTCATCTCATCTTGCCATGCAGCTGATGAAATGGTTCATGAAAGCCACAGTCTTGTGGTACTTTAACGACTACCAGTGCATGTATAGATTTGCTTCTCTAAATTTTTTTTTTATGATCACTCATCACTCAATAAAGTGTTTGAAAATAAACTTGTATTTAGATGCATTTTACTTTAATTACATCAGTATTTTCATAACAAACAATACATGTGCTTAGGGGGTAAGGGTTTCTTTAACTAATCTAGTGGAAGAGACTCGAGTGCTAAAATCCACGGGTTAGGGGGCGCAAATTACTTGCCTTGCCCCGGGTGCTGACAACCCACGCTACGCCACTGCATTTGGTTGCAGTTTATGTTTTAATCCTTCAGAGTGGTAGAATTTATTTTAATTCTCAAAAATTGTCTGTATGGTAAATTACATTTAAGATGAAAAGGATGAAATGATTTGTAGTGCAGATAAGACAGCCTATCTGTAGGCTTTCTATAGGTTCTAGTTGCCAGTTGGTTAGTGTTATCCCGGTATACAACTGTATCCAGAAAGATAATGTGTTGACTATGATAATGGGTGGTAAATTGAATATTGGGGTGCATCTCCTGACACCATGCAAAAAAACTATTAATCTTATTGACATTCTTAAAGACCAAAAATAAATCATCAACGAACCTTTTATAAAATACACTGAAACAGAAGTCACCAGACCCCTATATATAGTGGGAGGGTGGGAGGGGTATTACTCAGAAGGGTGGTGGGAATGGGTGATGGGCTGATAGGTGTCTTACGTAAACCTGTTGACGACCACAGATTGGTCTAGATACCAATCATAATCCCAGGGAAATTTCTCAAGAACCCTTAAGATCCAGTTTCACCAACACTGAGCCCTAGAGCAGCCTTTCTCGACCTTGGGTCCCCAAATGTTGTGGGACTACAATTCCCATCATTCCTAGCCATCAGGCCAGGGGTCAGTGTTTATGGAAGTTGCAGTCCAAGAACATCTGAGGATCCAAGGTTGAGAAATGCTGCCCTAGAGGAACCTTCTATGATGAGGTGAGGCATCTCTGACCCTCCAGATGTGGTTGGACACAAAGTACCACCTGCCAAAGCAAGGATGGCCCATGGCCAGGGATGATGGGAGTCTTATCCGTATAAGACGACTGGGCGTATAAGACGACCCCCGACTTTTGAGAAGATTTTCCTGGGTTAAAAAGTAGTCTTATACACAGGAATATACAGTAGTTGGACACACTTTCTCCTTCTTCCCCCTCTTCTGAAAATGCTGAATATCTGTATTTTGATTCCTCCTTCCTCCATGATCTCCAACATCTTCCTGGTGGTGCAGTCCAACCAACTGCACACATTCCCAAATCATTCTGAACCTCTGACTTCCCAAGGCTGCTATATTGTGTCTAGGACACTGGCAATGGGACAGCACCTTCCACTGGATGAGAGGATAGAGGGTTAAATCAGGGCAGGCCAAATGGCACTCAGCTCAGTCCCCTCCTTGCCCCTCTCTGCATCTGCTGCCTGAGGGGGCTGCCTCAGTCTCCCTCACAGTGGAGCAGGCCCTGAGAACACCCTTCTCTTGCCCCCCCCCAAAATACAGAAAACATAACAAAGACGACAAGGTCACCGTGGAACATAACAACAACAACAACAACAACAGGTTGTAACTCACTTTGGGCTGCCCTGGGCAGGAGAAAGCAGCTAACAGATTCAATAAATAAATAAAAAATAACAATTGCAATAATAATTACACAGGCTGGGGGGGAGGAACCCCACCCATTTCCATAACAATCTTCCCAATCCCTTAAATCCCACAGATTTAAGAGATCTGAAATAGTGGCAATAATGGAAACCTGGTGGAATGGAGAGAAGGAGTTGGGCACAGTTATCTCTGGGTAGGGACCCTTTTGATCTTTCTCCACAGAAACACAGGCATATGGGAGAGACTAGTTGATGAGACAGAAGCCTCAAAGGGTGGAAATATTACAGTGGGCTTCCTCCCTTTTCCCTTTCCCCCAATGGTTGGACTCGTTATAACAGCCCCCAGCGCTCCCTTCCAGCTGCTGATCTGGGACTTATGGCAGGGCAAGGACTGAGCTTCAAGGGAGGAGAGGGTGGGTGGATCAGGCCTCCTGTTCAGGGATCTCTCCCTGGTTGCCTTGAAGTCATGGCAGATTCCTGGGCAGGAGGGAGAAGTCAAGGCAGGCAGCCCCCAAGTCTCTCTCTCTTTCTCCAAGATGGCTTCGATTCCTCTCCCAGGGATGCTTCCCTTTCTCCCCAGCCCCCTAAGTTCGTCTGCCCTCCTTCCCTGGGGGTCCCCTTTGCCCAGAGGCCCCATGGCCGGCTCACCCTTCTTGCCGAATTGCTCCCAAGTGCTCCCACCACTCCATCCGGAGGAGCCTCGACAGAAGGGGAGGGAGGGAGGAGAGGAGGGAGATGGGGGGGGTCTCTATTCAGGCCTCTCTCGCCTCCTTTAACCCTTCCATGGACTCCCTCTTTGATTCTCCACACAAAGGAGCGTGGAGTCAAAAGCGCCCCAGGGATTCTTGCCAGGGAAAACCCTGAACTCGCAGAGAGAGGCGCGGAACTGGGGCCTCGGTTCAAGTCTCAGTCCTTCAACAGAAGGAAGGGGGAGGGGGGCACTCCCCTACTTTCCTTTCATCCCCCCCACCTCGCCCCAAATCCTGTCCTCCCTTCCCAGCTTCCCTGTTTGTAGATTAAGGGGGAGAAAAGCACATCCTTCTCTCACCCGCCCCCCCAATATATAGATATATTTTGCACCTTTTTCCCCTCCTCCTCTGCAGACCTGCTCCTCTTTCGGGAATGTGGATGGCGCCCCTCCCCCTCCAACCTTTATTCCCCCCTCCCCCTTCCCAACCTTCCTGCCTCTCTATGAAGCCGAGCTCACTGACCCATGAGGAGGAATGAATGACCCCTCCCTCCCAGAACGCACAAATTCTCATTCAAAACAAGCTCCGTTATGCTGTTTTTTTTTTTTTTGCTGAGAAGGTCCTAGGTTCGATCCCCGGAGCTGGCAGGGAAAGAGACGCGCCCCCCCCCCCAACCTCCGGGGCACGAAGGTGGCACAGTTTACATTCCCTCTTTTAATCCCTTGCCGGGAGAGGGGGGAGTCCGTTCATTTTCACACCCCTTACACAACGTGGGGGAGGCAGGGCCATGGCGTGGGGTGTCCCCGTTACAACAGCCCTGCAAAGTAGACCGGATTTGTGGGGCTTGGAACAGTAATTTACGACAACCCTAAAAGGTAGCCCAGTGTCGTCATTACGGGTGCCTTTTAAAAATAGGGGCTGGTGTTTGAACTTGGGCTTTGCTCATGAGGGGGGAGGGGCGCAGCTCAGTGGCAGATGTACCCCTCATTCGGCTCCCGCTATGAGGGTGAGACCCCCTCCTGACTCGCACCAAGATCCTTCAATGCAGGTCATGTAGCGGCGCCAGTTCTAACAGCCCAGCCCAGGCGAACACAGGCAGGTCTGGCTCCCCTCGCGACGGATCCCTCGGCAGGAATCCGTGGGGCGCTCCGGCCTTCCGGCGAGTGCGCCTTTCGCATCTTTCGGTGGGGGAGGGAAAGAGAGGGAGTCCATGCAGGGCCGTCTTAAGCTCATCCAGCGCCTTGGTGCAAAGATCCCTCCTGTGCCCCCTCCCTTTCCCAAAATTTAGAGCTCGGGGCCCAACTTGCGGAAGGTGGTGACAGGAGGCATGGTGGCGCCAGACAAGGCCATCCCCACGAAGGGCGCCGGCTTATAAAGCTGCCGCCGGCTCCCCGGAGACCCTGCCCATGGCTGCGCCTGCCTCGATCCTCGGAGCAAATAAGCGCCAAAGCTGCCCTCCGGGGCTCTTCGCTGCCCGGCCACCGACAAGCACTTGCCACAAGGGCGGCCCCTCGCCTTGCCAAAGTTAGCTCCAGTGCCTTGCCGCCGTCACGGGCAAAAAAACCGGGGTTGGAACAGTAATTTACGACAACCCTAAAGGGTAGTCCCAGGGCCGTCTTAAGCATATCCGGCGCCGTGGTGCGAAGATCCCTCCGGCGCCCCTCCCCCCTTTCCCAAAGTTGTTGACCTTTTTAGAGAGCTGACACCACACTTACATATTATCTCTGCTTGGGGAAAGAAAACAGGAAACATAAACAAACTATTTTTGTTGCCCATTTATTGTGTGCCGAGGTCCCCAAACCACCCCTCAAAGTAAAACACACTCCACACATACAAGCCTGCGATTTACACATGGTTTACAAGCCATAAGGAACACCATTTCAGATAAAATCACAGAGGACTTTGCTACCAAACTCTGCCATTTTGTCCTTACCCACAACCACTTCAAATTTGGTGAGGACCTGTTCCTCCAGATCAGCGGCATAGCCATGGGCACCCACATGGTCCCACAGTATGCCAACATCTTCATGGCAGATTTAGAACGTTTCCTAAACTCCCACCCACTCAAACCTCTCTTGTACCTGCGATACATTGACAATATTTTTATTATCTGGACACATGGTCAACAGACCCTGGAAACCTTCCACCAGACATTCAATGACTTTCACCCCACCATCAACCTAACAAATGAACCAATCTATGCAAGAAATACGTTTTTGGGACACTACTGTAAAAATACAGGATGGGTGTATAGACACCAACCACCTTATACCGAAAACCAACTGACCGACAAACATATCTACATGCTTCTAGCTACCATCCCAAACATACCAAACAATCCATTGTATATAGCCAGGCCCTACGTTACAACCGCATCTGTTCCAACTCTACAGACAGAGACTGTCACCCAAGAGATCTACAGCAAACCTTTTTAGAACTAAAATATCCACCTGATGAAGTTAAACAACAGATCAACAGAGCCAGACTGATACCCAGCGAGAACTTGCTGCAAGACAGACCCAAAAAAGAAAATAACAGAACACTAGTAATCACATACAGCTCCCAAGTTAAAACAGTAAAAACCTCTCCTAGACAATGACAGCTCTCTTTTTCAAGCTCTGGGAGGAAGACCTTTCATTGCCTACAGACAGCCACCCAATCTTAAACAACTCCTCACCCACAATAACACAACCACCAGGAGGGCATGCCAGGATCTGGGAAAAAGTAGGAGGCAGTGGAATGGGGGGGGGGGGCAGAAAGCAACCCACCCTTCGTTGTGGCAGGGAACTCGCTTGCCACACCAGAAAAAGCAGCCTGCCACCGCCGGGTAGGCGCTTAATCACAGTAATTACAAAGGCAATAAACTGTTTACTGAGAAAGCAACAAATTGCTGAACCTTTGAATGCCACTCGGGCCCCGGGCAGGACACACAACTGCTGCTTCCCAAGGGAGGCGCCAAGACATAGGTAAACTGTGGAATTCCTTCCTACTGGAGGCAGAAGCGGCCACCAACTCGGACAGCTTTAGAAGAGCAGTGGGCAGATTTGTGGAGGGTAAGGCTTCTCAGTGGCTACTGGTAACCTTGGGTCTGCTCTGCCTCCACAGTCGGAAGGGGCAATGCTTCCGAAGACCAGTTGCGGAAAACTGCAGGAAGGGAGAGGGCTCTTGTGTTTGGATCCTGTTTGTGGGCATCTCACTAACATCTGGTTGGCCTCTGTGAGAGAAGGACGCTGGCCTGGTCCAGCAAGCTCTTCTTAAGTTCAAACCAAGCCCATTTCTTTGCATAGCACAACAGCCAAGGCTCTCCGTCCCCCCAAAAGACCTGCAACATTGCTGTAGGCTGCTGCCTTGCTGGGTCAGAAACGTAGGAGGCCCACCTGAGCGAGGGATGGTGAGCACCCAGGGCCACCCTTGCAGGTGTCGCTGGGCTCCAGCTCCCATCAGCCCCTGCAGCCAGCACCCTCCAGGATCGGGGGCAATGCTGGGAGTCAGAGCCCAGTCGCAACCCCCTGCCAAGCAGGAAACACCATCAAAGCATTCTTGACATATGCCTGTCAAGCCTCCGCTTAAATACCTCCAAAGAAGGAGACTCCACCACACTTCTTGGCAGCAAATTCCACTGCCGAACAGCTCTTACTGTCAGGAAGTTCTTCCTAATGTTTAGGTGGAATCTTCTTTCTTGTAGTTTGAATCCATTGCTCCGTGTCCAATTCTCTGGAGCAGCAGAAAACAACCTTTCACCCTCCTCTATATTACATCCTTTTATATATTTGAACATGGCTATCATATCACCCCTTAACCTTCTCTTCTCCAGGCTAAACATACCCATCTCCCTAAGCCGTTCCTCATAAGGCATTGTTTCCAAGAAGAATTAACAAGAATAATGTAAGACCTCAAGCAGCTAAAATAGCAACCGGCTGAAAGCAGAGCAAAACTTGCACCAGCTCTCTAAACATCTGGACAGGATAAAATGTTTTGGGTGACCAGCGAAGAGAGTACAGGGAAGGTGACCACCTGCTGTCAAGAGGCAGGGAGTTCCAAAGTATAGGCATTAGGGTGGGTCATAAAAAACTTTTTTTGGAAAATGTTTCCTCCCTTGATCTTATATCAGGCGTATGGTATAAACATAGTCTAATTTCAAATTTGGGACAAATCGGTTAATATTTAGACCCTGCTCCTACAGATTGAAATTTTGCCTCACTACGAGTGATGAAAACATAGGAATTTGACTCATTTACTCTCAGTATGTTAAATTGTGAACTAATAAACATAAATTTTAGATTTTATGTAGAGCAATAATAGTTGCATACTATTATTTTATGCAATATTTATTTATTTAAGATGAAACATGTTGATAATTTACATGAAAAAACCAATGTTTTTGAACAAATTATATGGAACAATTAAGCAAACGGTGTACTAAACAAGTAAACATAAACAATAAACAATAAAACACCACTCATATTATGTGTTGCATCAAAACATCACATTATACTTCAGAGGGATCCCTGAAAAGGGGGGTCCACTTCCCCCACCCCCTACATGGCTCAGGTCAGCTGTTGCCTGACATTCAGGGTTTATATACTGTACAGGTAGAAGGTAAACGACCCCTGGACAGTTAAGTCCAGCCGAGTTCGACTATGGCATGTGGTGCTCATCTCACTTTCAGAGCCAGAGAGCTTTCCAGCTCATGTGGACAACTTCTCATGAGCTGGTACAAATTCCAGAAGAACTACACAAAATCTACAAGGAGACTCACAGGAGTGTGGAACAAGCTTCAGTCAGAGTTCACACTTTACTGTATTTCAACAGACTAGTGAGAGACTGGTGGTGGTGCTTTGGAAGCAGAGTTGGTAAGATTATTACCTCACTCTACAACAACACTCTACAACACAACCCACCTTCAATAACTTACCATGCCACCTTACCCCACTACCCCACCCGACACCCACCCCACACATAACTCCCACTTCATAAAACCTGACGGCCTCCATCTTCCCCTCCATCTACAACACCGCCCACCCTCAAAAATTTATTAAAATTCCACCCAGGAGATCCAACCGCCCCGCCATCCACCGCAAACTTCATACACCATAACCCCCATCCTCACCAAACATAACTCCCACCTCGGGACCCCTAACCACCTACATATTACCCTCAGTCTACAACACCACCCACCAAACCCACCCCACCCCCTCCATATTACCCTCACTACAACTCCCCCCTCCTAACCCCTACCCCCCTACATAACTCCAACCTCGGGACCCCTGACCACCTCCATATTGCCCTCACTCTACAACACAACCCACCTTCAATAACTTCTTACCATGCCACCTTACCCCACTACCCCACCCGACACCCGCCCCACACATAACTTGTACCTCATAAAACCTGACCGCCTCCATCTTCCCCTCCATCTACAACACCGCCCACCCTCAAAAATTTATTAAAATTCCACCTTCCCCATTACCCCTCAAATCCACCACACACACGTAACTCACACCTCGGGACACCTGACCACCTCAATATTACAATGTGTCTATAACAACACCCACCCTCAATTACTTCCTAACATTCCACCTTACCCCACTACGCCCGCCACAGAACTCCCACCTCATAAACCCAGATCGCCTCCATGTTACCCTCAATCTAAAACACCACCCACCCTCTAGAACTTCCTACCATTCCACCTTCCCCAATCCACCCCCACACCCCAACACACACAGAAATCCCACCTCGACACCCCACACCACCTCCATATTACCCTCGCTCTACAACACCACCCACCAAACCCCCACCCCCTCCATATTACCCTCAATCGGTGGGGAGCCCAAATAGGGGTCAGGGATAGGTAAAGCCTTCCCTGGTTGGGGTGGGGTGGGGGTCAAAATAGGGGGCATGGATAGGTAAGTCCTTCCCTGATTGAGGTGGGGGTGGTGGAAATAGGGGGCAGGGATAGGTAAGTCCTTGCATGGGTGGGGTGGGGGGGGGACCGCAATAGGGGACAGGGATACGTAACCCCTTCCCTGCCTGGGTTGTGGGGGACCAAATAGGGGACAGGGATAGGTAAGGCCGTCCCCAGATATAGTGGGGGGACCTAATACGAGACATGGATAGGTCAACCCTTCCCTGCCTGGGGTGGGGGTGGGACCAGAATAGGAGACAGGGATACCTAATGGGTCAATACAAAGTGGGGGGGGGGAGACACAGGGATACCCCTATCTAAACATAACACACACAAAAAACAGGGGGACTCTGACGGTCAGGGGAGTCTGAAGGGGGACTCTGACCCTCCATTTAACAATCTGAGGCACAGCAACGCGTGCAAGGTCCAGCTAGTAATAATAATAAAAGGTGTTATCGAGTCTTTTGATATCATATTATTAGAAGAAAGGTGGGTTCATTAGGAAATCTGTTTGGAGGGATAAAAATCATATTCCCTTTTAGCCCACAAATAGAACATCATGGGCCCGTTAGAAAGTGGGATTAACCTTTATTTGTGCAAGGGAGACTAAATTTAAAGTGAGTCCCCTCCAGACATGGGATGACATTGCCCAGGCATTTCTATTGGGTTTTTAAGATTTAGTCCTAATCATACTTAATGTATTTATTCCTCCTTGCCCTATTGGGCTACTCGAACCAACTCACTTTATTTCTTGAGGAATTAGAACTGGAATTCCACACCATTGGCTTGTTAACGGCAGGTGATTTTAATGCAAGCGTGGGCAAGGGCAATCTTGAATTTCTGAGGGAGCTAGGATTTGACACTGTGTACCCCTTGCCTAAACGTTTCTCTGACCCATTATATTCTAAAGACTCCTATATAAATGACTCTGGAGTCGGTCTTGCCAAACTGTACATGAGTTTTGGCAGACTGATCTGGAATGGCTCATTGCCAGGCAACCCAGCCAGGGGAGTTCACATACATTTCTGGAAGAGGAAATAAGTTAAATCTGAGGCTCCTCTGCACTAAGAAACCAGGTTGAAACCTTCGGGGGGGGGGGGACTGGATTGAGAGCGACCACCTTACTGTGAAGGTAGCAAACTTGTACTAAATTTGGAGAAGTTAGAAATTATGGTCTTACCGGTATATGGAGAGTGCTAGGACCCAGGTGGCGCTGTGGTTAAACCACTGAGCCTAGGGCTTGCTGATCAGAAGGTCGGCGGTTCGAATCCCTGTGACGGGGTGAGCTCCCGTTGCTTGGTCCCAGCTCCTGCCAACCTAGCAGTTCGAAAGCACGTCAAAGTGCAAGTAGATAAATAGGAACCGCTACAGCGGGAAGGTAAACGGCGTTTCCGTGTGCTGCTCTGGTTTGCCAGAAGCGGCTTTGTCATGCTGGCCACATGACCTGGAAGCTATACGCCGGCTCCCTCGGCCAATAATGCGAGATGAGCGCGCAACCCCAGAGTCGGTCACGACTGGACCTAATGGTCAGGGGTCCCTTTACCTTTATGGAGAGTGCTCTGGTCCATGGGCTCACGAAGAGTCGGACACGACTAAACAACAACATGGAGAGCATATAAGTGGGTGATAAGTGGAGACACCATTCAGCTAGATAAGTAGTTTAAATGCCTAGGCATTTATTTTGATTATAAGGCTGCCTGGGCGACCCACAGAGAACCACCATTAATGCTGCCCAAAGCAGTTTGTCAATGATCATGTTTCAGGATCCCCTTACGAAACAGCAGCCATTCATGGTGAAAACAGGACAAGCAGGCTCTGCAAAGACCTGATCTCAGAGCTTGCAACTTCCAATTTTGCACAGCTAATTAGCACCCTGTTGAGGTTTTATCCCTTGCCATTATAGATATAGAAATAGATATATCCGCTTATTTCACATGGGAGCTGCTTGGAGGACAGCTGGTTCAAAGGCAAGTTTGAAATGCAATGATCTTTTTAATTTATAACAGGAAGGATTTTTTCCTGCAGGACCTCATCCTCTCCATGGGCTGGCAATCTCCAATCAGCAAGCTGTCAGTTATTTCTGACAGCTACCTGGTTTCCCAACCAATCAGAAGCAGGGTATCAGAAGCAGTTGCAAAACAGCGCCCCCTAGCAATGGCCACTTGGGTACTACAGCTGTCGATGCTTGCTACATTGTATCTAAGGTTGCTATTTTGTAACCAGTTGAGTTTTAAAGGTAAAGGTGTTGGCATACACGCTGAAGACCTGGCCTCCAAGCCCCCCGGTTAGCATCTGCCAGGTGTCTTCTCCCTCCGGTGTAGCCAGCTGAAATCGGTCCAATTTCTCTGTGACCTTGGACACGTTATCTGCAGAGTCCACTCCAGCGTTTAGCGTGGTTGGCAGCAGCAGCAACAAGAGGAGACACGGAAACGTTCTCTTGCATATTTACAAGCATTTATTCAGCAAGACCAAACGTGTCTTTCTTCATCAGCATAAGCATAGCAAGTGCGTACTGCATAGCAAATACAATAAGCGCAAAACGGAAGTGTACAATCATGTGACACACAGCAACACTTTACATGCCTGTTCCTCTTGAGGTGGAACAGAATCCTAACAAAAGGGACCCCTGACCATTAGGTCCAGTCGTGACAGACTCTGGGGTTGCGGTGCTCATTTCGCGTTATTGGCTAAGGGAGCCGGTGTACAGTTTCCAGGTCATGTGGCCAGCATGATTAAGCCGCTTCTGGCGAATCAGAGCAGCACATGGAAACGCTGTTTACCTTCCCGCAGTAGCAGTACCTATTTATCTACTTGCACTTTGAGGTGCTTTCGAACTGCTAGGTTGTCAGGAGCTGGGACTGAGCAACGGGAGCTCACCCCGTCGCAGGGATTCGAACTGCTGACCTTCTGATCAGCAAGCCCTAGGCTCTGTGGTTTAACTCACAGCACCTTTTAGTCTCCTTTTATTCAGTAGAAAGGTATGGAAATTCATATAAAATCACTACTGTGGTGGATTTTCATCATTCCAACATTTCTTTGCTTTGAGAGACATTGGATTGACTCAGGATCTAATCAAAGAACAGCTATCACCTTCATAATGACTGTGAAACTTCTCTTTGTCCTGTGGAATGTAACAGGGAGGGGGCAAGAAGAGGCCAGGAGCAGCTGGCCAGGTACTCAAATTTCTACCTCTGGACCCCTACTTTTTGTGATGTATCAATGACATATTAGTGGTGTATCTTTAGGGGTGTACCTTGGTGGTGGGATGCTAATAAAAAGGGAAGACCCCCTTTGTTCAGGGTCTCCATCTTGCTTCACCTTGTTGCAGGTGGGGTCCTGTTGCGACAGTACTTTCTTTAATAAAGGCCAAGCCTACTGGCTGCTGTTTTGCTCTGATATGCTTGGTTGGGGTCTTGTTTTGTCCAAGGGAGCCCTCAGATTTTCTGTTAACAGTAGACAAGGGCTGGGGTAGGGAGACGCCTCCCAATGTTTGCATTGAAAGATCCTCTTTGAAGCGCAGTTGTGGAGCCAGCCATGGGGGGGGGGGGGAAGACATTTGCTGCCTGAGAGGAACCAGAGAGGAGTGCTCCCCCCCCCCCCAAAGCAGCCTTACTGGGACACTGAGCAGTTACCTGGGGACAACTATCTTCTCCCCACCAAAAAAGAAAGGCAGCCTCCCCAACACTGTTTTATAGATTGAGGCACATCCAGCAGCAGGCTGGACAAAAGCCACGAAAAGATTGCCTTTGTTAAGACAACACAGATCACACCGCCATTCAGATCAGAAGCAAACCAGAAGCCCTTCAATAATACGCATTGTGGTCTGCTGGCAGGAGGATTTCCTAGGAGCATCTCCAGTTGCAAAGCTGGAGGGAGGCTTTCCACCCTCAGGGCCCAGAGGTGGATACTCTCTTGGGGCAGCTGGTGGATTTGGAGGAAGTTGACCCTTAGCACTCTTGGTTTGGGACCTGCCTCCTTCCACATGATTGTTTCTCCCTTGTGTCATTTTGGGGGTAGCATTCTACACACACTTGTGTCACTGTGCCCCCCCCACTGCTTTGAGATGCTCTGGTACGGCCCCTTCTTGCCTGTGCCCCCTTCCCTCCTCATGCAAGACGTGCAGCTAGGAACAGAGCCTTTCCTTGTTATGCCACTAAATATCCCTTTTATTTCTCCTGCCACAAAACGTACCTATGCACAATATATCTATATATCAAAACAACAGATGAGGGTTTCAAGATATCCTTGGGCATATAAGTAGGTGCTTTCAATCTTTTTGTGTCTTCATGGTTCCATTATTGCAATTATAACAGTGTGAGTTATGTTGCTGCTCCTAAAATATTAATCTAACTCTGCTTCCAAAGCAACACCACCAATCTCAGCTCCACTTTGTGCAACTCTCCATTCCCAGATACAAACATTTCCAACTCCCTCCACCAAACACCAAAACCAGCTCACTCTCAGTCCATCCTCATTCAGAAGCAACACTCCAGACTCACACACTCCCCTTCCTATCTAACAGTATATTAAATATTATATTATGCTTACTATTGTGAAATGTTACCCTCATTACTTTTAAAACATGTCTAGACAATGTTACATACAAACAACAGCTCACATACGCTGCATGCATTTAAGATTGATTTCCTGTTATTGATGTGAGAGAAAGTGTCAACTCTGAGAGAAACAGGTTCTACACACTAAAAAGTGTTCCATAATAACCAAAGCAGAATCTACAATCCTTCTATTTAACCTAATTCCCTTCTTTGTGTTAATTGATGGCTTGTAGAGTTTCTACTCTTACAGCTCTTACCCCTCAGAGTTTTTTTTAATGGTTCGTAAGACTTCCACTTCAACTGAACCTCTGTCCACTTCCCTAGCATTTACCGTGTTTCCCCTATTTTAAGACACCATCTTATATTTATTTTACTCAATAAAATAAGCATATGGCTTATTTTCAGGGGGTGTTTTATTTTTTTATTACCTTAAGTACCATATGGTTCTGGGCGCCTACCACCTCCTGCTGCACAGAGGCAGCAGAAGAAAGAAAGAAAGAAAGAAAGAAAGAAAGAAAGAAAGAAAGAAAGAAAGAAAGAAAGAAAGAAAGAAAGAAAGTTTTAGGAAGATCCTGCCTTTTCCTGTCCCTATAAAGTTGTCTCATCACCCGCCCAATAAAGACCTACCAAGTGCCATAACAGGATCAGGGGCCAACCTGGTAGGACACTGGGGGAAGAAAGTGAAAGGCTGTAGCAAGTAGACAGGGCTGGTGAAGAAATCTCAGCCTTTTACCAGGGGACGCTGTGGCTTTGAACGACTCCGAGAAGCGATCAGATGGGTTTCCTCCCCCGCCCACTTGAACAAACGTCCCTTCCCTGCTCTGCTCTGTTGCCTCGCTCACCTGCGCTCCAGTGTCTGATTAAATGAGAAGGAAGTGTGGGAGTGGAGGCTGCAAAGCTCTCCCTTTAAGAGGCAGCCTGCAATGGCAATTTCAACAATTAGTCATTGCAGGCTG
Organism: Zootoca vivipara; assembly: GCF_963506605.1. Lineage (NCBI taxonomy): Eukaryota > Metazoa > Chordata > Lepidosauria > Squamata > Lacertidae > Zootoca > Zootoca vivipara. Next base: position 14,815,811 of record NC_083277.1, read on the forward strand.
CCTCTTAAAGGGAGAGCTTCACAGCCTTCACTCCCAAACTTCCTTCTCGTTTAATCAGACACCGGAGTGCGGGGGGGGGGGCAGAGAGGGAAAGAGGACCGCTGAAAGAGGACCGCTGAAAAGGGAGAGTAATAAAGAAGGATGGGGCGGGGAAGGTTCGCGGAAGTGAGAAAGCGAGCGAGGCAACAGAGCAGGGAGGAGAAATTACAATGGTAATTTCAACAGTTGCAGGACGGCATTCCACAGCTCTCACGCTTCTCATCTTGCTCACATTGGTGGACTTGGGGTGCCGCTGCCAAACACCCATTAAACTCGGAGGGGGAACCTTGAGAATCTGGGACCGTTCTCCCACCCCCTGATCGGCAAGGGAGGGCTTGTTTTCTCCTCTCTCTCTCTCTCTCTCTCTCTCTCTCTCTCTCTCTCTCTCTCTCTCACACACACACACACACACTCTTTCTGCCGTCTGCTCTCCATACCAACTCATCAACCCAAAAAACAAGGGGACAGAGGAAGCCTTTGCTGTTGCTGGATCCTGGAGGCAGCTGGCTGGGGTGCTTGGCGGTCTCGCTCTGCGGGGCTCAGGAATATAGCTTGTTTTCGGGGTATGCCTAATATTTCACAAATGCTTAAAAATCCTGCTATGGCTTATTTTATGACTACGTCGTAAAATAGGGGAAACACAGTATACTGTTACTTCCCTGTATGAGTTTGTTGATGTTTTCTAAGAACTCCACTCTGACTAAAGCTCTTTCCACATTCCATGCATTTAAATGGTTTCTCCCCCGTGTGAGTCCGTTGATGGCATCTAAGGTCTCCACTATCACTGAAGCTCTTTCCACACTCCATACATTTAAATGGTTTCTTCCCCGTGTGAGTCTGATGATGTAAATTCAGGCTTCCACTCCCACTGAAGCACTTTCCACATTCCATGCATTTAAATGGTTTCTCCCCTGTGTGAGTCCGTTGATGTTTTCTAAGGTTTCCACTCTCACTGAAGCTCTTTCCACATTCCATGCATTCAAATGGTTTCTCTCCTGTGTGACTCCGTTGATGAATTCTAAGTGTTCCACTATCAGTGAAGCTCTTTCCGCACTCCATGCACTTAAATGGTTTCTCCCCCGTGTGACTCCGTTGATGAATTCTAAGGTGTCCACTCTGACTGAAGCTCTTTCCACATTCCAGGCATTTAAATGGTTTCTCCCCTGTGTGAGTCCGTTGATGATTTATACGGTTTCCAATAGTAGTGAAGCTCTTTCCACACTCCATGCATTTAAATGGTTTCTCCCCCGTGTGACTCCGTTGATGAATTCTAAGTTTTCCACTCTCAGTGAAGCTCTTTCCACATTCCATGCATTCAAATGGTTTCTCCCCTGTGTGAGTCCGTTGATGATTTATACGGTTTCCAATAGTAGTGAAGCTCTTTCCACACTCCATGCATTTAAATGGTTTCTCCCCCGTGTGACTCCGTTGATGAATTTTAAGTGTTCCACTATCAGTGAAGCTCTTTCCACATTCCATGCACTTAAATGGTTTCTCCCCCGTGTGACTCCGTTGATGAATTCTAAGGTGTCCACTCTGACTGAAGCTCTTTCCACATTCCATGCATTGAAATGGTTTCTCCCCTGTGTGAGACCGTTGATGAATTCTAAGGTGTCCACTCTCAGTGAAGCTCTTTCCACACTCCATGCACTTAAATGGTTTCTCCCCCGTGTGACTCCGTTGGTGAATTCTAAGGTGTCCACTCTGTCTGAAGCTCTTTCCACACTCCATACATTTAAATGGTTTCTTCCCCATGTGAGTCTGATGATGTAAATTCAGGGTTCCACTCCCACTGAAGCACTTTCTACATTCCATGCATTCAAATGGTTTCCCCCCCGTGTGACTCCGTTGATGAATTTTAAGTGTTCCACTATCAGTGAAGCTCTTTCCGCACTCCATGCACTTAAATGGTTTCTCCCCTGTGTGACTCCGTTGATGAATTCTAAGTGTTCCACTGTGACTGAAGCTCTTTCCACACTCCATGCATTTAAATGGTTTCTCCCCCGTGTGAATCCGTTGATGGCTTCTAAGGTGTCCACTACCACTGAAGCTCTTTCCACACTCCATACATTTAAATGGTTTCTTCCCCGTGTGAGTCTGATGATGTAAATTCAGGCTTCCACTCTGACTGAAGCTCTTTCCACACTCCATACATTTAAATGGTTTCTCCCCCAGGTGAGTCCGTTGATGAATTCTATGGTTTCCAATAGTAGTGAAGCTCTTTCCGCACTCCATGCATTTAAATGGTTTCTCCCCTGTGTGACTCCATTGATGAATTTTAAGTGTTCCACTATCAGTGAAGCTCTTTCCACACTCCATACTTTCAAATTGTTTATCCTCTCTCTTTTCACACTCCATGTATTTAAATGGTTTCTTCGTTATTCCCATTGGACATGGCCCACCAGAATTTTGACTCCCTTCTCCACTGCCTTTTTTCGACGGGGGTGGCGGGAGAGAAAATCCTATTTGTTTTCTAGGAAGAGAACAAAGGAATATTAGACACATCAATTAGCACCTGCTCTTATTTTAACATCTCGTACATTATCTCCTGTCCTCTATGTGTTTCAAATTTTTAGGAAAGGCAAATGAAATAATGTTAAATAATGGTAATGCAAAAGTGATAAGGACCTAACAGAAGCAGAAGACATCAAGAAGAGGTGGCAAGAATACACAGAGGAATTATACCAGAAAGATATGGAGGTCTCGTACACCCCAGGTAGTGTGGTTGCTGACCTTGAGCCAGACATCTTGTAGAGTGAAGTCAAATGGGCCTTTAGAAAGCACTGCTAATAACAAGGCCAGTGGAAGTGATGATATTCCAGCTGAACTATTTAAAATTTAAAAGATGATACTGTTAAGGTGCTACACCCAATATGCCAGCAAGTTTGGAAAACTCAGCAATGGCCAGAGAATTGGAGAAGATCAGTCTACATCCCAATTCCAAAGAAGGGCAGTGCCAAAGAATGCTCCAACTACCGCACAATTGCGCTCATTTCACACGCTAGCAAGGTTATGCTTAAAATTCTACAAGGCACGCTTAGGCAGTATATGGACCGAGAACTCCCAGAAGTGCAAGCTGGATTTTGAAGGGGCAGAGGAACCAGAGACCAAATAGCAAACATGCGCTGGATTATGGAGAAAGCTAGAGAGTTCCAGAAAAACGTCTACTTCTGCTTCATTGACTATGCAAAAGCCTCTGACTGTGTCGACCACAGCAAACTATGGCAAGTTCTTAAAGAAATGGGAGTGCCTGAACACCTCATCTATCTCCTGAGAAATCTCTATGTGGGACAAGAAGCTACAGTTAGAACTGGATATGGAACAACTGATTGGTTCAAAACTGGGAAAGGAGTACGACAAGGTTGTATATTGTCTCCCTGCTTATTTAACTTATATGCAGAATTCATCATGCGAAAGGCTGGACTGGATGAATCCCAAGCCGGAATTAAGATTGCCGGAAGAAATATCAACAACCTCAGGTATGCAGATGACACAACCTTGATGGCAGAAAGTGAGGAGGAATTAAAGAACCTTTTAATGAGGGTGAAAGAGGAGAGCGCAAAATATGGTCTGAAGCTCAACATCAAAAAAACCAAGATCATGGCTACTGGTCCCATCACCTGGCAAATAGAAGGGGAAGAAATGGAGGCAGTGAGAGATTTTACTTTCTTGGGCTCTTTGATCACTGCAGATGGTGACAGCAGTCACAAAATTAAAAGACGCCTGCTTCTTGGGAGAAAAGCAATGACAAACTGAGACAACATCTTAAAAAGCAGAGACATCACCTTGCCTACAAAGGTCCGTATAGTTAAAGCTATGGTTTTCCCAGTAGTGATGTAGGGAAGTGAGAGCTGGACCATAAAGAAGGCTGATCGCCGAAGAATTGATGCTTTTGAATTATGGTGCTGGAGGAGACTCTTGAGAGTCCCATGGACTACAAGAAGATCAAACCTATCCATTCTGAAGGAAATCAGCCCTGAGTGCTCACTGGAAAGACAGATCGTGAAGCTGAGGCTCCAATACTTTGGCCACCTCATGAGAAGAGAAGAATCCTTGGAAAAGACCCTGATGTTGGGAAAGATTGAGGGCACTAGGAGAAGGGGACAACAGAGGACGAGATGGTTGGACAGTGTTCTGGAAGCTACGAACATGAGTTTGACCAAACTGCGGGAGGCAGTGGAAGACAGGAGTGCCTGGCGTGCTCTGGTCCATGGGGTCACGAAGAGTCGGACACGACTAAACGACTGAACAACAACAATCATCAGAATTTCCTAACCCTTAATCAACGTTAATGAAGCAGTATTATCTTAGAATACAGTTGAACTGTGGGGTTTACTTTTTATAAAAAGTGGTTTCTCACAGGAAAGGGAGCTGGTCTATGTCCATGAACCTGCCCACTATTCATCAGGGTCCTAAGTTCATCCTCTGTACAATAATCCTCCACCCCTGCCAGTGTGAGCACATTTGATTTATAGTGTTAGGGTCTAGATAAAAATAAAATAGAAAAATTCCTTCCAGTAGTTCCTTAAAAGGTAAAGGGGACCCCTGACCATTAGGTCCAGTCGTGCCCAACTCTGGGGTTGCGGCGCTCATCTCCTTAGAGACCAACTAAGTTTGTCATTGGTATGAGCTTCCGTGTGCATGCACACTTCGTCAGATACACTGAAACAGAAGTCACTAGACCCTTATATATAGTGGGAGGGTGGGGAGGGGTATTACGCAAAGGGTGGTGGGAATGGGTGATTGGCTGATAGGTGTGGTAAACCTGTTGACGACCGCTGATTGGTCTAGATACCAATCATAATCCCTGGGAAATTTCTCAAGAACCCTTAAGATCCAGTTTCACTAACTGCCAAATAACACTGAGCCCTAGAGCAGCCTTTCTCGACCTTGGGTCCCCAGATGTTGTGTGACTTCAATTCCCATCATTCCCAGCCATCAGGGCCAATGGTCAGTGTTTATGGAAGTTGCAGTCCAAGAAGATCTGGGGATCCAAGGTTGAGAAATGCTGCCCTAGAGGAACCTTCTATGATGAGGTGAGGCATCTCTGACCCTCCAGATGTGGTTGGACACAAAGTACCACCTGCCAAAGCAAGGATGGCCCATGGCCAGGGATGATGGGAGTCTTATCTAGTTGGACACACTTTCCCCTACTTCCCCCTCTTCTGAAAATGCTGAATATCTGTATTTCGATTCCTCCATGACCTCCACCATCTTCCTGATGCAGTCCTACCAACTGCACACATTCCCAAATCATCCTGAACCTCTGACTTCCCGAGGCTGCTATGTTGTGTCTAGGACACTGGCAATGGGACAGCCCCTTCAACTGGATGAGAGGGTAGAGGGTTAAATCAGGGCAGGCCAAATGGCACTCAGCTCAGTCCCCTCCTTGCCCCTCTCTGCATCTGCTGCCGGAGGGGGCTGCATCAGTCTCCCTCACGGTGGAGCAGGTCCTAAGAACAGCCTTCTCCCTGCCCCCCAAAATACAGGAAACATAACAAAGACAACCTTGGAGTGTCACCATAGAATATAACAACAACAGCAGCACCACCAATTGCTGGTAAGTCACTTTGGGCTGCCCTGGGCAAGAGAAAGCAACTAACAGATTCATAAAATAAATAAAAATAACAATTGTAGTAATAATTACACAGGCTGGGGAGGGGAGGAACCCCACCCATTTTCATAGCAATCTTCCCAATCCCTTAAATCCTACAGATTTAAGAGATCTGAAATAGTGGCAATAATGGAAACCTGGTGGAATGGAGAGAAGGAGTTGGGCACAGTTATCTCTGGGTAGGGACCCTTTCGGTGTTTCTCCACAGAAACACAGGCATGTGGGTTAGGCTGTAGTTGACAAGGCAGAAGCCTCAAAGGGCGGAAATAATAAAGTGGGCTTCCTCCCTTTCCTCTTTCCCCCAATGGCTTGACTCGCTATAACAGCCCCCAGCGCCCCAGGAAGCTGCTGATCTGGGACTTATGGCAGGGCAAGGACTGAGCTTCAAGGGAGGAGAGGGTGGGTGGATCAGGCCTCCTGTTCAGGGATCTCTCCCTGGTCGACTTGGAAGTCATGGCAGATTCCTGGGCCGGAGGGAGAAATCAAGGCAGGCAGCCCCCAAGTCTCTCTCTCTTTCTCCAAGGTGGCTTCGATTCCTCTCCCAGGGATGCTTCCCTTCCTCCCTCAGCCCCCTAACTTCCTCTGCTCTCATTCCTCCACCCCCGAGTTTCCCCTTTGCCCAGAGGCCCCCCTGGGAGGCTCACCCTTCTTGCCAAATCTCTCCCAAGCGCTCCCACCTCTTCATCCGGAGGCAGGAGGAGCCTCGCAGGAAGAGCAGGGAGGGGGGAGATGAGGGAGACGGGGGTCTCTATCCAGGCCTCTATCGCTTCCTTTAACCCCTTCCATGGACTCTAATTCTCCACACAAAGGGGAACCAGGATCGTGGATTCAAAAGCGCCCCAGGGATTCTTGCCAGGGAGAACCCGGAACTCCTAGAGATGCGCGGAACTGGGGCCTCAGTTCAAGTCTCAGCCCTTCAACAGGAGGAAGGGGGAGGGGCACTCCCCTACTTTCCTTTCATCCTCCCACCTCGCCCCAAATCCTGCCCTCCCTTCCCAGCTGCCCTGTTTGTAGATTAAGGGGGAGAAAAGCACATCCTTCTCTCACCCGCCCCCACAATATATAGATATATTTTGAACCTTTTTTCCCTCCTCCTCTGCAGACCTGCTCCTCTTCCGGGAATGTGGATGGAGGCCCCTCCCGCTCCAACCTTGGCTTTCCCTTCCTCTCTCCAAACCTTCCTGCCTCTCTAGGAAGCGGAGCTCACTGACTCATAGGGAGGAATGAAAGACCCCTCCCTCCCGGAACGTACAAATTATCCTCCTTCCATACAAGCTCAGTTATGCTGTTTCTTTGCTGAGAAGGTGGAATTTGCTACCAAGGAATGTGGTGGAGTCTCCTTCTTGGAGGTCTTTAAGCAGAGGCTTGAGAGGCATATTTCAAGAATTCTTTGATGGTGTTTCCTGCTTGGCAGGGGGTTGGACTGGATGGCCCTTGTGGTCTCTTCCAACGCTATCATTCTATGATTCTAAGGTCCCAGGTTCGATCCCCGGAGCCGGCAGGGAACCCCCCCCCCAACCTCCGAAAAAGTCCTCCGGGCACGAAGGTGGCACAGTTTATATTCCCTCTTTTCCTCTCTTAATCCGTTGCCGGTGGAGGGGGGAGGTCCGTTCATTTTCACACCCCTTACACAACGTGGGGGAGGCAGGGCCGTGGCGTGGGGTGTCCCCGTTACAACAGCCCTGCAAAGTACATCGGATTTGTGGGGCTTGGAACAGTAATTTACGACAACCCTAAAGGGTAGTCCAGTGTCGTCATTATGGGTGTCTTTTAAAAATAGGACCTGGTGTTTGAATTTGGGCTTTGCTCATGAGGGGGGAGGGTGAGACCCCCTCCGTCTCTTCCCTCCCTGCTCGCCCAGCAGGACATTGGCAGCGAGTAAGAGAGAGAGACATGGCCTTTTGTGGCGAGTCCTCTCCCTACTGGATGCTGGCGGGGGAATGTGCGGAGGGGCTGCCCTGGCTTCTCCCTCCTGGCGAGGAATCTGCTACTCCTCCAAGTTCTTCGACAGAGGGATCCCTGAAAAGGGGGGTCCACTACCCCCCCTACATGGCTCAGGTCAGCTGTTGCCAGAACGATGGGGGTGGAGACGCTCCTTTAGGTATAATGGACCGAGGCCATTTAGGCTTACTGAAATTGCTTGACTGTTCGGTGACTCCAAGTCCCAGGTGATTAAGATCCTTTCCTGGAACATTGCAGGTTGAAGGAAAAGGCCAGTGAAGTTCACTGGGAGCGGCTGCCGAGGCCATATAACTCCGGTCCTGAAAAACCTACATTGGCTCCCAGTATGTTTCCGAGCACAATTCAAAGTTTTGGTGCTGACCTTTAAAGCCCTGACTGGCCTTGGCCTAGTACACCTGAAGGAGCATCTCCACCCCCATCATTCAGCCTGGACACTCAGGTCCAGCTCCAAGGGCCTTCTGGAAGTGAGGTTACAAGGAACAAGGCAGAGGGCCTTCTTGGTAGTGGCACCTGCTCTCTGAGGAAATAAACAACTATCTGATGTTTAGAAGACATTTGAAGGCAGCCCCATTTTATCATGTTTTTCTGTTGGGAGCCGCCCAGAATAATAATAATAATAATAATAATAATAATAATAATCTAAATATATATAAATGTAAAAATTGTGAAATCCTGGGTTCCACTTTTCTCCATAACCGCTTGACTGATCGTCCTGAAATTTGGACACAACGATCCAGGCCACTCCCTGCGCGTTGTTGGGGGCAAAAATCCCTCAAATAGCACACCTGCGCAGGTACAGACCTGGTTTTCCACCAACTCAAACAGCGCCCTCAAGTGGAATTCCTCCCACAGTACACCCCCTCCCGTCCTGTGAAATCTAAGCCACACCCACAAACCAAATGACATCACCATCAACCAAACAACTGAAAACACCAAGGTGGCCATTATCTAGGCCTTTGTTTTATGTAGGCACCTGACAGGCCTTGGGGGGGGGGAACCCACAGCAACGCACTTGGGGGCACGGCAAGGGGTTTTTACTTTACCATTTAGCACCACTACCCCCCCAAAAAAACCCCACCAAAAAACCGACATATCTCACCTCGGCATTGCAGACTAGGCCGCTTTCCAGACTAGGCCAAGTGGAGGTGGGGGGGGTGAATAGAGGGCAGGGATACATAATGGGTCAGAACAGGGTGGGGGGAGACACAGGGATGAAACCTGCCCTCTCCACAATATCTCACCTCGGCTTTGCAGACTAGGCCGCTTTCCAGACTAGGCCAAGTGGAGGTGGGGGGGGGCAAATAGAGGGCAAGGATAAGTAATGGGTCAGAACAGGGTGGGGGGAGACACAGGGATGAAACCTGCCCTCTCCACAGTGTCTCGCCTCGACTCAGGGCGACTCTGAGGCTCAGGGGGATCTGAAGGGGGGCTATTACCCTCAATTTCACAGACTAACACAAAGCAACGCGTGCAGGGCCAGCTAGTATATCCATATATCAAAACAATAGATGAGGGTTGAAAGATTACCTTGGGCATATAAGTAGGTGCTATCAATCTTTCTGTGTCTTCATGGTTCCATTATTGCAATTATAACAGTGGGAGTTATGCTGCTGTTCCTATAATATTAATCTAACCAACTCTGCTTCCAAAGCAACACCACCAGTCTCAGCTCCACTTTGTGCAACTCTCCATTCCCGGATACAAACATTTCCAACTCCCTCCACCAAACACCAAAACCAGCTCACTCTCAGTCAATCCTCATTCAGAAGAAACACTCCAGACCAGGGGTGTCAAACTCAAATTCATCGGGGGCCGCATCAGCAGTTTGGTCACCCACAAAGGGCCGGTTGCATCTGTAGGACTATGTGTCCACTCTTTATTATCATAAATTATTGTCACTGCATTCAATTATTACTGTTTTTTGTAATAATGTAAGTAATAACTAGCTCTGAAAGCAGAAACATAGTCAGAATAATGGCAAGTAGATATTCAAATGTACAATTATTGTACAATTTATTGAAAAATGATTTTTGGTAACAGACAGTATTTTTTTTAACATACAAATATTGTCAAACGCTTGGAGCTGCTGTTCAGGAAGATGGATTTACAAGGGTCCCCCATCATCCCCCTGCGCCTCACAGGGTTCTCTGGGGAGAGGGGCTTGGGTGTGGGGCTGAGTGAGGAAGCCTTCAGCCCTTCCTCATTCCTGCTGGTTGGGGGGGGCAGAAGGGGGCTGGGTGGGGCTCCTGCTCTGGCGCTTCATGGAGCAGAGGGCAAATGTAAGAATTCTCTGCACTGCAAGCCTATGTATCTTTAATACCCAATGGAGCTTAGGTTTGTATAAATGGGTGTGGAAGGGCAGCCTTGGGTTGAGCCTCATAAGTCATACGATATGCAAACATTAATGTGAACACAAGGGACCATGGATCCAGTAATCAGCAAAGCACGCAGGTATCTAGGACAAGTAAAAATGTTTTATATTCAACGAAATTCTCAAACCGCTCTACTTTAGAATATTCTGTTGCAGCTAGCTGCAGCCTTCAAGTTAGTCTATTGGTCGATCCCTGCGAGGCTCTGCCCTTCTGGCCCCGCCCCCTCTCCCTGTGCGGAAGTGAAGCTGGAGTTTAACCCTTTCCATAACGTTAGTGGCTGCTTCTGTTCGTTCCTCAGAAAACGGACCATATATCTCCCTAAAAAAAGCTCAACAACTCAAGCAGTCTCTCTGGAGTTGGCCACCCCTGATCTATATAAACTATCCAGGGAGGAATGGAGGGCTGCCTCCCTCCTGCCACCCCTCCCCTGCCAGATAATATGCCATTCTTCTCTGCTCCTTTGCTAGCCGCCCACCCCTTCCCCCTCCCCTTTTTCGCCAATCAATCCCTCTCCATTTGGGAAATTTACAGGAAACCCAAATTCGCTGTCCTTGTTGGGTGAAGCAGATTTTGAAAAGCTTAACGCACACACACACACACACACACACAAGAGTGACACCCTGTGTGTGATTAAATGTCTTGAAATCTGCTTCTGATTTCCTCGGGAATCAGGAGGAGTTGATTTTTTTCCTTCTCCCCCCCCCCCTACTTGGATTGAAACCTTTTTTTAAAAAACTCCCATTTAAAGGCAGCCCGACCTCAGTTTCTCCACTGTTGCATTTCTCCCACACCCCTCCCTTCCCACACCCCTCGCTGCTCTTTTGATCCTTCCAAGTGAAGCAACCCTTCATTGGGTAGTTCAGAGCGAGCGAGCGAGCGAGAGGGAGAAGCAGCAGCCAGCCCTGCCTCTGCCGCTCATTCCGGCGCCCCTGGAAGCCACGGCTGCGGCTCCAGCGCGCTTGTCTCCTCTAGCCAGAAAGGGAGAGGGGCTTTGGAGGACTTACGGAGCTTCCGGACGAACGGCGACAAGGACAGCTTCGTCGGAGGAGACGACGCGGCAGCGGAGCGCGTTGCCATCGCCGCCACCACCCCGCCCCACATTCAACCACCGCGCCGAAAGCGAGCGCGAAGTTGCGAGAGGTGGGGTTGGGGAAGGGAGCGGCGGCGGGCCATCTCGCGAGAGTAACAGGCGAGATCGGTTTCCTGAAAGGAGCCCCTGGGAGCTGTAGTCTCCAAGCGGAGCGCTCCCCGCGCGCCTCCAGATAGCGGCCTGTTTGTCGGCGCAGCGCTTCAGCAGCAAGGTCCCGCTGCTGGGTCCTGCTGGCTGGGGCGCTCGGCGGGCCACATGAGGAGGTCTGGCGGGCCGGATTTGGCCCGCGGACCTTGGGTTTGACACCTGTGCTCCAGACTCACACACTCCCCCTCCCTATCTAACAGTACATTAAATATTATATTATGCTTACTTTTGTGAAATGTTACCCTCATTACTTTTAAAGCATGTCTAGACAGTGTTACATGCAAACAACAGAAACTCAAATACGCTGCATGCATTTAAGATTGATTTCCTGTTATTGATGTGAAAGTGTCAACTCTGAGAGAAACAGGTTCTACACTCTAAAAAGTGTTCCATAATAACCAAAGCAGAATCTACAATCCTTCTATTTAAACCATTTCTCTTCTTTGAGTTAATTGATGCTTTGTAGAGTTTCCACTCTTACAGCTATTACCCGATGGTTTTTAAGACTTCCAGAGAGCCACTGTGGTGTAGTGGTTAAGAGCGGTAGACTCGTAATCTGGGGAACCGGGACATGCAGCTGCTGGGAGACCTTCGGCTAGTCATACTTCTCTGAAGTCTCTCAGCACCACTCACCTCTCAGAGTGTTTGTTGCTGTAATAATCGACCCAGGATTGTTGGGAAATAGTAGGGGCAGTAGGAAATAGATTATTATTTAGATGACCGGAGGTTATTTGCCAGAATGTTTTATGGTCATTCGAATTTATAGCGATAATTAAACGTGACCATTTCTTTTAGATAATATGCATTTTTTTCCTGACTATAAGTTCGTTGTATATCTTCCTACTAACAAAGTAAGTTGTTTTGCTTATCTCATCACTCTTTTTGCAAAAGTCACTGAAGGCTATTCTAAGCCATCTTTTCGCTGTATAACATTCCCGATCAAACCAAGAAAGACGATTAGAGGGGGTAGCAATTATAGGTTTAGCTATTGTATCACACTGATCTATCATTTGCGAATAGGTTGAGAGTGCTGCATATGGCGAGTCAGAGTTAATAAGGGAAGCTCTCAAGAGTAACATTCTATCAGAAGTCAAGAGTTTAGTAATCGCCCCCTCAGATTCGTTTGACCACCTAATCCGTTTAAGGACGTTGTAAGAGGAGTGATCGGAGTGACTAGATTGCGATACCTTAGTATCGGATTCACATTGGATGGTCAGCAATAGAGGAGAGTGGTCACTTTCGGTGCGAACTCCAATTGAAAAATGACTGACAACTGTAAGGAGATTTAACGAACAGACACAGTAGTTTGTTGTGGAGGAGGAAGGTAAAGGAAAATGTTAGCCGCTCTGAGACTCCTTCGGGTAGTAATAAAGCGGGATATCAAATCCAAACTCTTCTTCTTCTTCTTTTTCTTCCTCCACTTCAACTGATCCTCTGTCCACTTCCCTAGAAATTATACTGTTACTTCCCTGTATGAGTTTGCTGATGTTTTCTAAGGTCTCCACTCTGACGAAAGCTCTTTCCACACTCCATGCATTTAAATGGGTCCTCCCCCGTGTGACTCCGTTGATGAATTTTAAGGTGTCCACTCTGACTGAAGCTCTTTCCACACTCCATACATTTAAATGGTTTCTCCCCCGTGTGAGTCCGTTGATGTTTTCTAAGGTTTCCACTATCACTGAAGCTCTTTCCACATTCCATGCATTTAAATGGTTTCTCCCCTGTGTGACTCCGTTGATGAATTCTAAGGTGTCCACTCTGACTGAAGCTCTTTCCACACTCCATACATTTAAATGGTTTCTCCCCTGTGTGACTCCGTTGGTGGCTTCTAAGGTGTCCACTCTCACTGAAGCTCTTTCCACATTCCATGCATTCAAATGGTTTCTCTCCTGTGTGAGTCCGTTGATGAATTCTAAGTGTTCCATTTTCAGTGAAGCTCTTTCCACATTCCATGCACTTAAATAGTTTCTCCCCTGTGTGACTCCGTTGATGAATTCTAAGGTGTCCACTCTGACTGAAGCTCTTTCCACACTCCATACATTTAAATGGTTTCTTCCCCGTGTGAGTCTGATGATGTAAATTCAGGGTTCCACTGCAACTGAAGCACTTTCCACATTCCATGCATTTAAATGGTTTCTCCCCCGTGTGAGTCCGTTGATGAATTCTAAGTTTTCCACTCTCAGTGAAGCTCTTTCCACACTCCATGCATTTAAATGGTTTCTCCCCCGTGTGAGTCCGTTGATGAATTCTACGGTTTCCAATAGTAGTGAAGCTCTTTCCACACTCCATGCATTTAAATGGTTTCTCCCCCGTGTGAGTCTGATGATGTACATTCAGGTGTCCACTCCTACTGAAGCACTTTCCACATTCCATGCATTTAAATGGTTTCTCCCCAGTGTGAGTCCGTTGATGAATTCTAAGTTTTCCACTCTCAGCAAAGCTCTTTCCACACTCCATGCATTCAAATGGTTTCTCTCCCGTGTGAGTCCGTTGATGAATTCTACGGTTTCCAATAGTTGTGAAGCTCTTTCCACACTCCATGCATTTAAATGGTTTCTCCCCCGTGTGAGTCTGTTGATGTTTTCTAAGTGTTCCACTGTCAGTGAATCTCTTTCCACACTCCATACTTTCAAATATCCTCTCTCTTTTCCCACTCCATGTGACTGCCTTCTCTACTGTCTTTTTTCGACGGGGGTGGGGTGGGGGGAGAGAAAATCCTATTTGTTTCCTAGGAATATAACAAAGGGATATTAGACACATCAATTGGCACCTGCTCTTATTTTAACATCTCGTACATTATCTGCTGTCCTCCATATGTTCCAAATTTTTAGGAAAGGCAAATGAAATGTTAAATAATGGTAATGAATCATCAATCTTTCTTAACACTTAATCAACGTTAATGAAGAAGCATTATCTTAGAATACGGTTGAACTGTGGAGTTTACTTTTTATGAAAAGTGGTTTGTCACAGGAAAGGGAGCTGCTTTATGTCCGTCAACCTGCCCACTATTTATCAGGGTCCTAAGTTCATCTTGAAGTTCTTCATCCTCTGCACAATAATCCTCCACCCCTGCCGAGTGTGGGAATATTGGATTTATAGTGTTAGGGTCTAGATAAAAATAAAAATAAAATAGAAAAATTCTTTCCAGTAGCTCCTTAAAAGGTAAGGGGGACCCCTGACCATTAGGTCCAGTCGTGCCCGACTCTGGGGTTGCAGCGCTCATCTCCTTAGAGACCAGCTAAGTTTGTCATTGGTATGAGCTTCCGTGTGCATGCACACTTCTTCAGATACACTGAAACAGAAGTCACCAGACCCTTATATATAGTGGGAGGGTGGGGAGGGGTATTACTCAGAAGGATGGTGGGAATGGGTGATTGGCTGATAGGTGTCTTACGTAAACCTGTTGATGACCACAGATTGGTCTAGATACCAATCATAATCCCTGGGAAATTTCTCAAGAACCCTTAAGATCCAGTTTCACCAACTCACAAATAACAGAGCCCTAGAGCAGCCTTTCTCAACCTTGTGTCCCCACATGGCAGTTGAGGAAAAAACAGAACGAAAGAGTTGTAGACAAACTAATAGAAGATGGGAATGTGATAGTGGACCCTAAGGAAATCAAGGATTCTTTTGTCCATTTTTATACAAAATTGTATAGTGAGGAAATGGTCAACCAGGAGGAGACAGAAAGATATTTAAGAATGACAAATGTAATAAGAGTAGAGGAAGAAAACACCAAATCGTTGAATGAGCCATTATCACCTTTGGAGGTACAAAGAATAATTAGGAAAGCAAAAATTGGGAAGTCACCTGGAACTGATGGTTTGTCAGCTTTATTTTATAAAAAAAATTGAAAAAATCTTGATTGAACCTATGAGGATTCTAATGAATAAAATTACTGAAGAAGGCGACATTCCAAAATCTTGGGAAGAGGCATATATTGCGGTGATACCAAAGCAAGGTTTAGATAATAATCAAATTAAAATTTTTAGACCAATTTCTTTGCTAAATAATGATTATAAGATATTTGCAGATCTATTAGCTAATAGAATGAAAAAAGCAATGGGGAAATTAATTAATAAAGATCAAACAGGCTTCCTGCCAAAAAGATCTATGCATAGCAACCTGAGAAACGTTATAAGCATATTAGAATATCTTAATGTGAAGATTAATTTTAAAAAGTTGTGTTTTTGTTATTAGACGCTGAAAAGGCATTTGATAAAGTATCAGGCATCTTTATAAAAAAGCATAAGTTTTCTAGGATTGGGGGGGATATGTAATGGGATAGAGGCAATCTATAAGACTCAAAGAGCCAAACTCATAATAAATAATGAGATATCTGGAGAAATTATTATTCAAAGAGGCAACAGACAGGGATGCCCCCTATCACCACTTTTATTCATTTTGAGCCTTGAATTCTTATTAAAAATATAAGGAAAGATGAAAAAATTAATGGAATTGGGAAAAATGTCCATAAAATAAAAGCATCTGCAGATGATGTCATTATTACAACAGAGGAGCCGATGGATACCATTCCCCAAATATTAAAAACAATAAAATAATTTGGACAATTATCGGGATTTAATTTGAATATGAATAAAACCAATATGCTGACCAAAAAATTAACAAAAGAAGAAATTGATCGTTTACAGGAAAAAGTAGGATTGAAGGCAGTGGATAAAGCAAAGTACCTTGGAATTTGGATCACCAACAATACAAATAATTTAGTAAAAGATAATTATAATAGAGTCTGGAAAGAAGCAAAAAAATATTTGGAAAATTGGGAGCGATTAAAATTATCATTTTTAGGGAGAATTGCAGCAGTAAAAATGAATATACTTCCCAAAATGTTATTCCTTTTTCAAATGATACCAATATTGGGAAAGGGGAATAATATTTTTAAACAATGGAAAAATTCATTTGGAATCACAAACCTGCAAGGATAAAATACAAATTACTAATTGATGTTAAATAAAGGGGAGGCCTGGCTTTGCCAGACCTCAACCTATATCACGACACTGCAGGATTTGTGTGGCTAAAAGAATGGTTGACATTAGAAAATAGCGAACTATTAGATTTGGAAGGCTTCGAAAATAAATTCGGGTGACACACCTATCTGGTAGATAGAAGATAAAGTGAAAGAGCACAAAGGATTTAATAACCATGTTATTAAACGATCTCTTTTGAAGATCTGGAATAAACATAAGAGATTGCTAGAACCTAAAACTCCCAGATGGGGGTCACCTACGGAAATAATTACAGTAAGGAAGGTAAATACAGATAGAAATTGGGGAAATTATGAAGATTTATTAGAAGAAAAGGACGAGACACTTAAATTAAAGGAATATGAGAAAATAAAACATCATTTAACTGGATGGATTCAATATCATCAAATTTATAGCAAATTTAATGAACATAAACAAAGACAAGGATTTTTGGAGGAACCTTCCTTATTAGGAAAAAAAATCTATTACAGCCTGAAAACAAAATAATTTCTTAAATGTATAATACGCAACTTGAATGGGAGACTAAAGATGAGATGGTGAAAGAGACGATGACGAAATGGGCCATAGATATGGGGGGAAATATACAAATGGATCAATGGGAACGACTATGGAAACAAACCTGGAAATTCACAGTCTCGGAGGGAATTAGGGAGAATATGATTAAAATGTTTTATAGATGGCACTTAACCCCTGTAAAAATTCACAAAATGTATAAGACTAAGGATAATTTATGTTGGAAATTCTGGAGGGAGACGGGAACATTTATGCATGCGTGGTGGCACTGTGGGGAAATAAAGAACGTTTGGAATCAAGTATTTGAAGAAATAAAAAAAATACTCAAATATAATATAAAGAAAAACCCTGAATCTTTCCTGTTGGGGATAATGGATAATACAATTAAAAAACCAGATGAGACATTGTTCTTGTATGCCATGACAGCTGAAAGAACTCTGATCGCATCCTATTAGAAGAACAAAGAAATACCCAATATTTTGGAATGGCAGGAGAAATTATTTGGCTATTTAGACCAATTCAATTAGAGGGTATTCTAATAAGAAATTTCATCAGAACTGGGAAAAATTTGCAGAGTACATGAAGGGACAGTGCCCCACGGTAAAATATTGGGTCTACTTCTAATGCCTCGTACTGAGCTGATTTAATTTAAGCTGACAAAGCTGAATGATGATGAATTCCTTCTTTTTTTCTCTTTTTTGTGAGCTATGATTTATTTGAGAACTATAGGATATATATATGTAGGATTGAGGGGAAGCAGTGCCAGAGTACAGTAATTAAAGAACCTGAGAGGGAGATAAGTGGAAGTCTAACGGGGAGGAGGAGATATAGGGGAATAAATAAGGCGTAAGATAAATAGAAAATTAGGAATATAGCTGAAATGTATTTTGATTATTTTGATATTTGATATGAATGAATATCTAAATGTATGATTTTTTCGTGATTTCTTTACGATTATGATTTATTATTATTTATATATAATTTATATTTGTTATTATTATTTATATTTGAAGTTGTATGATATTGTATCTATGTTATATTATCATTATTACTTATATATGATTCTGTATGTTATTATTTCTGTATTATTGTTTCTTTAGTGTATTTGTGAATGTATTTTAATTTGAATTCCAATAAAGTTTATTTTTTTTAAAAAAAAAGAGAGAAGTGCTGCCCTAGAAGAAGCTTCTATGCTTAGGTGAGGCATCTTTGACCCTCAAGTTGTGGTTGGACACAAAGTACCACCTGCCAAAGCAAGGATGGTCCATGGCCAGGGATGATGGGAGTCTTATCCGTATATTCCGGCGTATAAGATGATTGGGCGTATAAGACAACCCCCAACTTTTCCAGTTAAAATATAGAGTTTGGGATATACTTGCTGTATAAGACCCGGCGTATAAGACGACCCCCGACTTTTGAGAAGATTTTCCTGGGTTAAAAAGTAGTCTTATACGCAGGAATATACACACTTTCCCCTTCTTCCCCCTCTTCTGAAAATGCTGAATATCTGTATTTCGATTCCTCCTTCCTCCATGACCTCCAACATCTTCCTGATGCAGTCCTACCAACTGCACACATTCCCAAATCATCCTGAACCTCTGAATTCCCGAGGCTGCTATATTGTGTCTAGGACACTGGCAATGGGACAGCACCTTCCACTGGATGAGAGGGTAGAGGGTTAAATCAGGGCAGGCCAAATGGCACTCAGCTCAGTCCCCTCCTTGCCCCTCTCTGCATCTGCTGCCTGAGGGGGCTGCATCAGTCTCCCTCACGGTGGAGCAGGCCCTAAGAACAGCCTTCTCTCTGCCCCCCAAAATACAGGAAACACAACAAAGAGAACCTTGGAGTGTCACCGTGGAACATAACAACAACATCATCAACAACAACTGGTTGTAAGTCACTTTGGGCTGCCCTGGGCAAGAGAAAGCGACTAACAGATTCAAAAAATAAATAAAAATAACAATTGTAGTAACAATTACACGGGGGGGGGGCCTTAGGAACCCCACCCATTTCCATAACAATCTTCCCAATCCCTTAAATCCCACAGATTTAAGAGATCTGAAATAGTGGCAATAATGGAAACCTGGTGGAATGGAGAGAAGGAGTTGGGCACACTTATCTCTGGGTAGGGACCCTTTCGATGTTTCTCCACAGAAACACAGGCATGTGGGTGAGACTGTAGTTGACAAGACAGAAGCCTCAAACGGTGGAAATAATAAAGTGGGCCTCCTCCTTTTCCTCTTTCCCCCAATGGCTTGACTCGCTATAACAGCCCCCAGCGCCCCATGAAGCTGCTGATCTGGGACTTATGGCAGGGCAAGGACTGAGCTTCAAGGGAGGAGAGGGTGGGTGGATCAGGCCTCCTGTTCAGGGATCTCTCCCTGGTCGACTTGAAATCATGGCAGATTCCTGGGCAGGAGGAAGAAGTCAAGGCAGGCAGCCCCCAAGTCTTTCTCTCTTTCTCAAAGATGGCTTCGATTCCTCCCCCAGGGATGCTTCCCTTCCTCCCTCAGCCCCCTAACTTCCTCTGCCCTCCTCCCCTGGGGGTCCCCTTTGCCCAGATGCCCCCCTGGCCGCTCACCCTTCTTGCGGAATTGCTCCCAAGTGCTCCCACCTTTCCATCCGGAGGAGCCTCGCAGGAAGAGCAGGGAGGGGGGAGAGGAGGGAGACGGGAGGGGGGGTTCTCTATTCAGGCCTCTCTCGCCTCCTTTAACCCCTTCCATGGACTCCCTCTCTCTGATTCTCCACACAAAGGGGAGCCAGAATCGTGGAGTCAAAAGTGCCCCAGGGATTCTTGCCAGGGAGAACCCTGATCTCGCAGAGAGTCGCGGAACTGGGGCCTCGGTTCAAGCCTCAGCCCTTCAACAGGAGGAAGGGGGAGGGGGCACTCCCCTACTATTCTTTCATCCCCCAACCTCGCCCCAAATCCCGCCCTCCCTTCCCAGCTGCCCTGTTTGTAGATTAAGGGGGAGAAAAGCACATCCTTCTCTCACCCCCCCCCCAAAATATAGATATATTTTGCACCTTTTCCCCCTCCTCCTCTGCAGACCTGCTCCTCTTCCGGGAATGTGGATGGAGGCCCCTCCCCCTCCAACCTTGGCTCTCCCTCCCTCCCTCCAAGCCTTCCTGCCTCTCTAGGAAGCGGAGCTCACTGACCCATGGGGAGGAATGAGTGACGCCTCCCTCCCAGAACACACAAATTCTCCTCCTTCCAAACAAACTCCGTTATGCTGTTTCTTTGCTGAGAAGGTCCCAGGTTTGATCCCCGGAGACGACAGGGAAAGAGACGCCCCCCCCCCCAACCTCCGACAAAGTCCTCCAGGGCACGAAGGTGGCACAGTTTACATTCCCTCTGTTCCTCTTTTAATCCCTTGCCGGGAGAGGGGGAAATCCGTTCATTTTCACACCCCTTACACAACGTGGGGGAGGCAGGGCCGCGGCGTGGGGTGTCCCCGTTACAACAGCCCTGCAACGTAGACCGAATTTGTGGGGCTTGGAACAGTAATTTACGACAACCCTAAAGGGTAGTCCAGTGTCGTCATGAACTTGGGCTTTGCTTTGCTCATGAGGGGGGAGGGGCGCAGCTCAGTGGCAGATGTACCCCTCATTGTACCGCTCATCCGACTCCCCGCTATGGGGGTGAGACCTCCTCCTGACTCGCACCAGGATCCTGCAATGCAGGTCAGGTAGCGGCGCCAGTTCTGCTTCCATTTCTCAGGTGAACAAAGGCAGGTCTGGCTCCCCTCGCGACACATCCCTCGTCAGGAATCCGTGGGGCGCTCCGGGCTTCCGGCGAGTGCGCCGTTAGTATCTTTCGGTGGAAGGGTTGAAGGACGCGAGAGAGGTCTAGATAGAGACCCTCCTCCCTTTCCCCTCACCCTCCTCGTCTTGGTAGGTCCCTCCGAGCTCGGGGGGGGGGGCAGATGGAGGAGGAAGTTTGGGGGGGGGGCTGAGGGAGGAATGGAAGCAACGTGGGGGGGGGGGAGGGAAGCCCAGCAAGACACTGACAGTGAGTGAGAGAGAGACGTGGCCTTTTGGAGAGCCCTCTCCATCCTGGGCCCTGACGGGGGAATGTGCGGAGGGGCTGCCCAGCTTCTCCCTCCTGGCGAGGAATCTGCTACTCCTCCAAGTTCTTCAACAGAGGGATCCCTGAAAAGGGGGGTCCACTTCCCCCACCACATACCTACATGGTTCAGGTCAGCTGTTGCCTTGGAGACGCAGGTGCAGCACTATACCAAATCAGGCTCCCTCTCTCAGGCTTCCAGTTTTAGCTCTTATTTCCACTGCATGGTTGAACGAAGGTGATGATGATGTGCAATACATTCAGGGTTTATATATAGGTAGAAGGTAAAGGATCCCTGGACGGTTAAGTCCAGTCGAGTTCGACTATGGCGTGTGGTGCTCATCTCCACTTTCAGAGCCAGAGAGCTTTCCGGCTCATGTGGACAACTTCTCATGAGCTGTCACAAATTCCAGAAGAACTACACAAAATCTACAATGAGACTCACAGGAGTGTGGAACGAGTGTCAGTCAGAGTTCACACTTTACTGTACATCAACAGACTAGTGTGAGACTGGTGGTGGTGTTTGGAAGCAGTGTTGGTAAGATTATTTCTGGATGATGACAGCGACTCCTGGCTGTTGCCCAAGAAAGTATAAAGACAAGGGAAGATTTCCTATTGTGTTTTTTTTTTATTCAGAATTTACAAAGAGGGGCTATAGAACCCAGCCTCTTGGAGAATGGTGTTGTCTCCACCCCCATCTCTCTCACTTCCTCATTTGCCACTTCTACAGATGCTGCTGTGTGTCCTCTATCTTTGAGCTCTCTGCTCTCCTACTTTCAAGACTCGCCGGGTTCTGGGAGATGGTGTGTCAGCGATGATTTCTAGTGACAACGTGTCGACCAGGTGTTGCTCTGGCTCTCCCATTATTTCTCATCTTTCCCTCTCACCTGCCTCTGAGTTGAGACCTCCCTCAAACCATGTTGTAAATCTATACTGTGTTCCTCTTCCTCCTCCCTGGAAGGGTCAGGCTGGGGAGGCAGTCTCCAGTGCTGTAGCAAAAACGTTAGCCAAAGAGGCATGGGCAACATCTAGTATACCATAGATAACAATAATAACAATAATAACAATAATAATAATAATAATAATAATAATAATAATTTATTTATTCCCCATCCACTCTGGGCGCCTACCAGCAGGATATTAAAATACAATAAGCTATTAAACATTAAAAGCTTCCCCTAAACAGGGTTGCCTTCAGATGTCTTCTAAAAGTCTGGTAGTTGTTTTTCTCTTTGACATCTGGTGGGAGGACGTTCCACAGGGCAGGTGCCACTACCGAGAAGGCCCTCTGCCTGGTTCCCTGCAACTTGGCTTCTCGCAACAAGGGAACCACCAGAAGGCCATATAACACCGGTCCTGAAAGACCTACATTGGCTGCCAGTACGTTTCTGAGCAGAATTCAAAGGGTTGGAGCTGACCTTTAAAGCCCTAAATGGCCTTGGCCTAGTACACCTGAAGGAGCATCTTCACTCCCATCATTCAGCCTGGAGACTCAGGTTAAGCTCCGAGGGCTTTCTGGAGGTTACCTCACTGCGAGAAGTGAGGTTACAGGGAACCAGGCAGAGGGCCTTCTTGGTAGTGGCACTTGCTCTGTGAGGAAATAAACAACTATCGGATGTTTAGAAGACATCTGAAGGCAGCCCCGTTTTATCATGTTTTTAATATTCTGTTGGGAGCCACCCATAATAATAATAATAATAATAATAATAATAATTGGTGTTATCAAGTCTTTTGATATCATATTATTAGAAGAAAGGTGGGTTCATTATGAAATCTGTTTGGAGGGATAAAAATCATATTCCCTTCTAGCCCACAAATAGAACATCATGGGCCCGTTAGAAAGTGGGATTAACCTTTATTTGTGCAAGGGAGACTAAATTTAAAGTGAGTCCCCTCCAGACATGGGATGACATTGCCCAGGCATTTCTTACTGGGTTTTTAAGATTTAGTCCTAATCATACTTAATGTATTTATTCCTCCTTGCCCTATTGGGCTACTCAAACCAACTCACTTTCTTTCTTGAGGAATTAGAACTGGAATTCCACACCATTGGCTTGTTAATGTCAGGTGATTTTAATGCAAGAGTGGGCAAGGGCAATCTTGAGTTTGTGAGGGAGGTAGGATTTGACACAGAGACCCCTTGCCTAAACATTTCTCTGACCCATTATATTCTAAAGACTCCTATATAAATGACTCTGGAGTTGGCCTTGCCAAACTGTACATGAGTTTTGGCAGTGTGATCTGGAATGGCTCATTGCCAGGCAACCGGGGCGTTCACATACGTTTCTGGAAGAGGAAATAGTGTGATGGATTACATCCGAGGCTCCTCTGCACTAAGAAATATATAGGATCAATACACATAAGACAATTTCTTTTCACACTCAATACAGTATCCAGATTTTTTTCAGGACATCTGCATTTGCAGACTTTTAAAATACAGCATGACCTAGTAGAGTTCTTGGACTTTGTCTACTCCAATACAAAATCCTGCTACCAAAATCCTTACAAATTGTGTAGGTAAGCAGCATTTAGGTACGCATCTAGTACACATCAGAAATGGGGAAATGGAATGGGAAAACAGGTACAGGCCAGTACTGTTTAAAATAATTTTGATCGGAGAGACCACGGAGAGGTTAATCATCAATGGACACATTCTTCCCTGCCCTGGCTCTCAGAGAATTCACAGCTTTGTTGATTTCCAGAACGGAGGCCTGGAGTTCCTTATCACCATGGAATGCTGCTCCATCCTTCCCTCCCACCACGGCTGCGATTTCCTCTAAGACACCCACCAGGAACTCAGGGACACAGGCGTAGCTGGACATGACTTCAGCCGTGTGAATCTTGCCTACCAATAGATCCAACAGGGAAAGGCAGCTTCTGATCCAGGACTGCTGCACTGTCACCTCCCTCTGGAGAGCAAGCAGCTCACCACACTGGGCTTCAATCTGGGGGATCCTCTGATTTGCGGAGTTGATTCCAGTTTGCACCTTCTGCTGCTTTCGGGAGAGGCATGCTATCTTGTCCCTGCAGCCAGCCACTTCTGCTGTGCAGAGGTCCACAGCCTGTTGTGCCTCAATTACTAGTTTCTCCGCTGAGTCCAAGGCCGCTTGATAACCAATAGCCATGCTAGCTCCTAAAAGGATAGACAAATCAGTGAGAATTTCATCTAGGGGTATTGAGGGAATGGGTTGGGGTGAGATGTTCTGGTATCTTGAAGGTACCACTTCTGGTTCAAGACTTGCTGGCTCAGGGGATGACCTACCAATGAACGACCCAAGCCCTGGCAGGGCCATCATCTGGAGGCCGATTTCCCGGCCTGCACGGTTCCTTGCCACTCCCTCACGAGCCAGTCTCAGCTGCTCCTCTGTATGTTCCAGATGCAGCCCCGCTGTTTCCAGCATTTCCTGGGACTTCTTCTCAGTTTCCTTGAGGGCAACGATCTGGGTTCCGAGGTCTGCTAAGTCCTCCTTCTTCTCCTGCAGGTCATCTTGCATGAGTTTCTTCATTGCTATCAGGGCCTCTGACTGGGAATCGAGTAGCCGCAGGCGAGACTCGAGACTCTGCTCAGCCTCGGAAAAATGATTCGATCCTTTGGTGACATGGCCGCGGGTTTTAGCACACATCTCCTCCTTATTTGACCATGGGAGGAGCAGAAGCCCGGCGAGGAGCGCAAGCTCTTGCATTCCCGCCTCCAAGTGTTCCTTGATGGAGGAGTTGTAAGTCGTATCATGCACAAGAGCCATGCTGGATGGGAGCTGGAAGGGGAAACAGAAGTGGAGGGCGTATTAAGGACACTTGTGTAGCAAGCTTCATGCAGAAAGCCAGATTCAGAACTTAGTGAAAGGTGGCTAATTTGGGACACAGTTGTGAATTTATGAAAATGTCGCTCAACAAATGCCCTGACGGAATAGTCCTCGCTGTACTCCACACATTAGGCAGCATCTTGATCAAGGGTAGGCAAACTGAGGCCCGGGGGCCGGATCCGGCCCAATTACCGTCTAAATCCGGCCCACAGACAGTCCGGGAATCAGCGTGTTTTTACATGAGTAGAATGTATCCTTTTATTTAAAATGCATCTCCGGGTTATTTGTGGGGCATAGGAATTTGTTCTCCCCCCCCCCCAAAAAAATATAGTCCGGCCTTCCACGAGGTCTGAGGGACAGTGGACCAGCCCCCTGCTGAAAAAGTTTGCTGACCCCTGATTCTATATCACACCGGTTCTTCACATTAACTATGAAAGAAAGATGTGCATCCCTAATCCCGAAATGACCACCACCCAGAGAGATGGAGCCCCCAGTTTGTCTCCCAAAAGTTTTTATTACAGTACTTACATTTTTATTCCCCCAGGAACAAACATAAGAAGCTGCTGCTTTCTAGTAAGTTAGGATTTCTCTGTTATAGGACAATAATGTGATTTTTCCTGTTGTTGGATATTTAGTCATTCCTTGAGTATAGTTATATAGAAAGGCAGTACGGTCATACCTTGGATTGTGAATGCCTTGCGAGTCGAACGTTTTGGCTCCCAAACGCTGCAAACCTAGAAGTGAGTGTTCTGGTTTGCGAATGTTCTTTGGAACCCAAACGTCCGACGAGGCTTCTGCGGCTTCCGATTGGCTGCAGGAGCTTCCTGCAGCCAATCGGAAGCCACGCCTTGATTTCTGAACATGTTGGAAGTTGAACGGACCTCCGGAACAGATTCCAGTCGACTTCTGAGGTACGACTGTATACAAATTGAATTGAAATTAAAATAAACATCCATAAGATCGAGTTATTGGTGCATTATATTGTACTTCCTTGAGCGTCACTGATCAAAGCAGAAACCACCCAATGTGGATGCAGCAACAGGACATTACTCATTCACTCGTTTTCTTCTTGGCTCTGGTCAGTGAAGCCCATTGGCCCAAACGCAATAACTTGGAACGTGCTTGGAGGAGCCCATCGTAAGCCTCATTTCATCCTGAATTGCAACATGGGCCTGTAAAAAACGACCCTAAGATAATATCAGCTCTCATAGCCATGGAATCCTCTTCCTCTCTCGTGAACAGCCTTAATTCCCACCCTTGGCAGGGGGAATTCCCTCCTCAGTGTATCGGAAGGAGGGCTCGGTTTCTGTACGTAATAAAACAATTTCTCCTGAGATCAGCAAAGATGTGCCAACCACCCTAAGGGAACGGCCTCCACATTCCTTTTAGTCAAGTAATAGAGGCAAATCGCCATCATGCTGATAAGGAATAAACTCAAAAAGGCCCTGAGGGTCAATAAAACGTAGAGGTGTAGAACCAGGCAGGTGGGTCAACTTGGTGGGTTAAAATAAAATTTGCATCATATGCCTGGACTGTGTGTGCGTGTGTGGGAGGGAGGGAGGGAGATGTCAAATGCAAGAGAAAGCCAGTGTGATTCCTTCCCAAAATTGGACTATGATTCCCATCAGCACGAAGAAGAAGAAGAAGAAGAAGAAGAAGAAGAAGAAGAAGAAGAAGAAGAAGAAGAAGAAGCAGCTACCTATCTGACTGGGTTGCCCCAGCCACTCTGGACGGCTTCCAACAAATGAAAACATTGTAAGACATTGAACATTGAAAAGTAAGACATTGAACATTAAAAACTTCCCTGAATAGGGCTGCCTTCAGGTGTCTTCTAAAATCAGATATGCCCTTTCAAACTGTGGTTTGGGAGGCATTATTGGGCTGCTGTTTTTATTTTGATTATATATTTTGTGGTTTTATATTTTGATTTTGTTCTGTGATATAAATAAATATTTAAATTCAATTAATAATAATAATAATAATAATAATAATAATACTTGTTCATTTCCTTGACATCTGACGGGACGGCGTGCCACATGGCAGGTGCCACTGCCGAGAAGGCCCTTTACCCTCAAGCATAACAAACAGCCAGGAATTATGGGGATAATGTAGTCCAACAGCTACGGAGGATCCCTGACTAGAATTGAGATGAGACCATTTATATGGCATGCAGGCTCGTGTTTGCTCAGATTAAGGGAGAGGGTCCTCTCTTACCACCCCACTCAGGAATGCAAACCCGTTGTCCAAGGATATCAGGTCAGAAGTTAAGACAAGACCCACCTGAGGACCATAGCTGTCTTTATGAAATGTCGTCCGAAAGGGGAACTGGAGGATAGTGTGGCAAGTTAATCATCTGTTTGTAACCTGCCAAAGTAACTCTTTGGTGTCCTGAACCCCAGCAGTGGCCTGATTCACTCACTCACATTTTACTGGGCGTCTATATGATGCCATCAAATCATTGACTTACCGTGTCTCTCCATCCTTCTCAGTCTTCAGAAAACCTGGCCTTTTTTGTGTTGAAAGAACAGGCAACATTGCACTACCTTTCTATGGCGTGGTTTTGACAAGTAAAGTGATATATCAGGTGGCGGAACCTATCCTCTTCTAAACATTTTACTATAATTTTTTTTTGTTCTTTCACCATGCTTTCTAAAACCAATCTTTAGCCCTGAAATGCCTTAGTTACTGCATTTGTTTGCTTTTTTAAAAAAAACGCATTAAAAATTTGTTCACCGCCTCATGCACATTTCACCTAATTTATGTACAGTAATGCACACAATTTTGTGCATTTCTGTGCAGAATAACATTGCCAGATGTAACATCCTACAAGGAATTCCCTCTAAAACAATGCATTTTTGTACATTACATTGAGCAATATATTCATTTTCATGTGCACCTTCCACTAACACATGCTTTTTTTGTTTGTTTTTGGGTACCCATTTTTGGGTCAAGGAACCGCATGGCAGTATTTGGAGAAATATGAATTTGAAAGGCTAGCTAGCTATGTTTTGGTTTGTGTACATATTAGGCTGAACTGAACAAATTATGCCCTCTTCGCTACCAGTCACCAGTTTAGCAATGGGCTTGCTTATTTCTCCCCTTCCCCAGTTTGCTCTAAAATACATTCTTTTTTTTTTAAAAAAAATACATTCTGACTTCATGTAATAGTATTGGCAAGTCTTGTAAGGTTGAACATACCCCACCTTTTTTTGTTCGATTTGTCCTGCCTGAAAAAAACCATACTGCATTATTTGGAAACTTGCATATACCAGCTCAGACTATTTGTCCATTCACTTCAGTATTGCCTACTCTGACACGGACACGGAGCAATGGATTCAAACTACAAGAAAGAAGATTCCACCTAAACATTAGGAAGAACTTCCTGGCAGTAAGAGCTGTTCGGCAGTGGAATTTGCTGCCAAGGAGTGTGGTGGAGTCTCCTTCTTTGGAGGTCTTTAAGCAGAGGCTTGACAGGCATATGTCAAGAATGCTTTGATGGTGTTTCCTGCTCGGCAGGGGGTTGGACAGGATGGCCCTTGTGGTCTCTTCCAACTCTTATGATTCTATGACTGGTAGCCAGCGGCCGTCCCGATCAATTCCACTCCCTTTCATCTCCAAGCGAAGATACCAGGGATTGAATCTTGGAATTTCCGCATTCAAACTCAATTCCTCCTTTCAAAATCCTGCGGTCCCTGCCCTATTATACTTGCTACTGACTTAAATTCCTGGGGCGTGGGAATAGAAGTCACCTGTCATAAAACATATATGCTTTTCATTTGGTGCCAGAAACTCAATGTTACTGCCCATCCAACTTTTCCTTTGCTGTAGAGACTTACCCTGTTGGAAGCTGTTACTTGCGTAATCCTCGTTTGCTCTGGATCTCGTCCGTGCTTCCAAATCTACGCTTTGCTTTCTGAGACCACCTGCAAATAACAGGGATGGTAAGCCAATCGGAATGTAAAATGCAGACGACGCGGCAGCTCATCCCATTCCTCACTACCCAGCCCAAAGGTTTAAAAATCAGCTTGGGAGGAACTAGGATTTATGTCCTTGTGCAGCCAGGTATTTCGAAATGCTTGGGGTATGTGGCTTAACACACCCACAGCCCACAGCCTATTTAATGGGGCCCTAAGTTGGGACCTGAACACACGGCACCCTTGTCTTTTGGCTCGACGAAAGGTGAGTGAGCTTTGATGCAAGAGGGGATCCCTGGAGATTTTAGCACTACCAGCTCATTTTACTGTAAAAATTAGTGCAAAATGAACAGGGTGGCGAGGGTGACTATTGAGGCGCTACAAATTTGTGGGCTTTGGGATTTTAATGGAGCGGCATGGGAACTGGATGGAGAACATTACTAAAAAGCAGAAAACTTCAATCGATTGGGACAAATATAGATTATGTATAAAACAACACTGTAAACACGCGAACTCTTTGGCAGGCTTTTAATAACTCTTGCAATGTAACAGAGACTTTGGACATAATGGAGGACTGTAATTTGGATGAATTTATAATACAGTGGTAGGGACGCAGGTGGCGCTGTGGGTTAAACCACAGAGCCTAGGGCTTGCTGATCAGAAGGTTGGCGGTTCGAATCCCTGTGATGGGGTGAGCTCCCGTTGCTCGGTCCCAGCTCCTGCCAACCCAGCAGTTCGAAAGCACGTCAAAGTGCAAGTAGATAAATAGGTACTGCTCCAAGAGGGAAGGTAAACGGCGTTTCCGTGTGCTGCTCTGGTTCACCAGAAGCAGCTTTGTCATGCTGGCCACATGACCTGGAAGCTGTACGCCGGCTCCCTTGGCCAATAACGTGAGATGAGCGCCACCGCAACCCCAGAGTCGGTCACAACTGGACCTAATGGTCATGGGTCCCTTTAGCTAAAGTGGTACCTCGGGTTAAGAACTTAATTTGTTCTGGAGGTCCGTTCTTAAACTGAAACCGTTCTTAACCTGAGGTACCACTTTAGCTAATGGGGCCTCCCGCTACCGCCATGCAATTTCTGTTCTCATCCTGAGGTAGAGTTCTTAACCTGAGGTACTACTACTGGGTTAGCGGAGTCTGTAACCCGAAGCATTTGTAACCTGAAGCATTTGTAACCCAAGGTACCACTGTATGCAGTTGACAAAGGTATTTTAAGAGCCCACAGAGGGGAAGGGAGAAGACTTGAGATTCGGAAGAATCTTCTTTTAATGTTGATATTTGCAACAATTTTATTTATGGGAATGAATTTGTAAAACCAATAATGTTGTTGTTGTTGTTGTTGTTGTTGTTGTTGTTGTTGTTGTTGTTGTTGTTGTTGTTGTTAAAGAGAACAACACTAATAAGTAAGCTTATGAAAGGGAGGGTAAGAAAAGGGATAGCGTATGGGGAAGATTATGGAAAAACATTAGCCATCATTAGACACCTTTCAGTAGCTGAGTAGGGGGTCAACACAGTACAGTGGTATCTCGGGTTACAAATGCTTCCACTTACAAATGCTTCAGCTTACAGACTCCACTAACCCAGAAACAGTACCTTGGGTTAAGAACTTTGCTTCAGGATGAGAACAGAAATCGTGCTTCAGTGGTGTGGCGGCAGCAGGAGGCCCCATTAGCTAAAGTGGTGCTTCAGGTTAAGAACAGTTTCAGGTTAAGAACGGACCTCCAGAACGAATTAAGTTCTTAATCAGAGGTACCACTGTAGTGACTGATGCCTATCGGGAAAAGACAAAAAGAAGCCAATAACAGTAGGTGGAGCCAGAGTAATGACAGGAGATTTAGCTCACATCCTTCGCTCTGCTGAGTTCCACAAGGGCAACACAGAGAGCATTGGCACCTGCCTGCCACAACAGATTCCTAGTTTTATTGGGGGAAAGGAAGTAGATTCTAGTGAAAAAGGGTAAGGGGCTGAATGCTAGGAATGGGGGCTCTATCCACACCAGACCTTTAAGGCGCGTTCAGGGCACATTTGCCCCTCCCAAGAATCCTGCAAACTGTAGCTTGTTAATGGTGCTGGGAGTTCTAGTTCTGTGAGGTGTAAGGTACAATTCTCAGACTGGTGGGGGGAGATGTGCTTTGAATGTCTGGTGTATACTAGGGAGGCGACACGAAGCTTGCCCCCACTTGCACTCGGTGGGGTGTACCGTATTTTTTTAGAAGTAGACCATTTGAAAGTTCACACATTTGTGCAACATGTTTTGTAATGGGAAAAATGAAAAGGGCAAACAGCCCACTGACCACTCTGCTTGTCCTTTGTCCCTGCAAAGCACGGGTCTGGGAAGTTTCCCACTTGACCTGCTCTTTAGCTTTTAATCAGAACAAACCTCAATCTGTGGAAAAGCCCATTGCTGTTTGCTCCAATTTGGTGTAAAAAAGCAGTTTCCCCCAGGCAAAAGCAGCAGGACGAGAAGAAAAGTGTGTAAACCCTGAGAAAGAGAGATATGCACAAGAATGCACTCAGGGCAAATGGTTATCAGCTGGTGTTTGCATCATACGAAGGGACTGATATTTACCTATATTAAAGTGTGATTTTATTTTTTATTTTTGTAGTTTAAAGCTGTGTTACATGAACTTGAGAATTTCGTAGTTCTTTTTTCCCCTTCAATATTATGAATCCAAACTACAGTAATTGTTTGTTTGTGGACGCATCACTGGTACCTGAATATCCATTTGTCTGCATGGCTCTTAACTAATAGGCCACATGTTTGGAACTACGGTATTCCTATCTGCAAGATAATGTTTTATAGCCTCAAAACAGAGGAAGCCTCTCTCAGCCTTTTACAGGCAATGTTAAGCAAGGGCCAATAAACCCATCCACTTTTATGGCTATCTGCTTTTTCCATCTGTTCCCATTGCCCTTCCCCAACCCAGACCCTGTTTGTTCTTACCAGGGGTGGTTGATTAACGGCGTCAGTGTTTTTGTAAACCCAAAGGCAATCCAAGGCTGTCAATCCTTGAAGAAGGATAACAAAAAGTGAGGGCGGCAAATTATGTCGCAACAATTCCCCAGAGTTGTCTGAGTCCATAAACCAGTCAGTCAAATGGCAAATTGACTCAGTAAACTAAAAGCAGGCGCATTTCAGATTAAATGCACAAAGCTGTCAAATCCATTCATTTCCATGAATTGCTACATCTTCTTCCCATTTCAGAGAACGCAGAAACCCCAACTTTCAGTATCATTTCTTCCATCTAACTAACCCATTAGACTGCTCCCAAACTCCCCTGCCTGGTCTCTTTCTTATAACTCTCTTTTCTAGACAAAATTTTTTAAAAATATCCTTCCAGTAGCACCTTAGAGACCAACTAAGTTTGTTATTGGTATGAGCTTTCGTGTGCATGCACACTTCTTCAGATTCTCTTTTCTAGAATCCTCCTGAGTCTACCGTAAGTTATTTGGTTGTAGCTCCAGCACCTGCTACCTTCCAAGAGAATCCAGAGAGGGGGACCAGTGGCCTCTTCCACCCCAGCTGTAACTCACAGACACCACTAAGTTTTAGGAAAATCCTGACATTCTGGCCCCCTATGTTGCCTTTAGATAGCAAGCACCATCCATAGTGAAGGGAGAGCAGGCATCAGGTTTGCAGTACCTTGCTTGTTTTTTACTGGAACTCAAAGAGCCACAAAACGGACCAAGATGCAAAACAACATATGCTTAGAACTAAAGAACATGTTTCCCTGTGATTAGGGATGTGGGAGATTACATTTGCTTTTGAAGGCAAACCTACTGAAATATACTCGGAGTCAAGAGTGAATTTCATGCTCTTTATTCAGCTCATAGTCATCAAGGAGAAGAAGAGAAAAATGGCTCTTTTCCCAAAACCATCTGCTTATATACATTATTTACACAATGGGCCTTGCGTGATTGGCTACTTCAGGGCTACACCTGTGGGCCAATCAGGTTGTGGATTGACTTCTGCCTGCAGCCTGATTGGCTGCTCCTACAGGCCAATCAGGTTGCAGATTCACTTCTGCCAGCCTCCTGATTGGCTGCTCCTGCAGGCCAATCAGGTTGCGGATTCACTTCCACCTGGAGTTGGATTGGGTAGCTCCTGTGGACCAATCAGACTGCTGATTCTGAATCCTATTGTTCTAGGATTCAGCTCAGTACATAACACCTACCAAATTGGCACTTTCCAAAGCACGCCACCATTCAAATTACACACTTCTCTGAATTTTGCAGTGTAGTTCTCCACCCAAGCAATGTGTACAGGAATTTTTGTTTTAAGATAAAGTGGACATGAAAATGCATATATTGCATATATTCGTGAAAATAGCATACGTGAACGCATCAGGAGAAATTGCCACTAAAATGCTGTGGATTTTCATGAGACTTTTCTAAAGTTGCAAATTTGCTGCGGAAACTGGAGGACCAATGTAGCTTTCTGAGTGCAGAGGAAGAACTGAATTCTGGGATTAAAAAACAGACACGAGGCTTGACCAGCAAGACTCTGGGGGAAAAGTGCGTTCTCACTCACAGCCCCCAGGTCGTTTTATTAACAAATGAATTTCAACACAGCATTTGAAAGAACCAATCAAATTCTCTCTGGACATATCCAAAAAGTCCCCACATGGGACACAGCGAGGTAACAGGAAACGTTTAAACTATAAAGACTACTTGAGCATGCATACATAATAAAAACAAATAAACAGGAGGCAAGAAGGAATGCACGTAGGAAATCCTGGAGGCAATAAACTCCAGGAAAGGGAAAGATAGCACTTCCGTGCTAACTGTTTAAAGGTAAAGAGACCCCTGACCATTAGGTCCAGTCGTGACCGACTCTGGGGTTGCGGTGGCACTCATCTCGCTTTATTGGCCGAGGGAGCTGGTGTACAGCTTCAAGGTCATGTGGCCAGCATGACCAAGCCACTTCTGGCAAACCAGAGCAGCGCACGGAAACGCCGTTTACCTTCCCGCTGTAGCGGTACCTATTTATCTACTTGCACTTTGATGTGCTTTTGAACTGCTAGGTTGGCAGGAGCTGGTACGGAGCAACGGGAGCTCACCCCATCGCAGGGATTTGAACCACCGACCTTCTGATCAACAAGCCCTAGACTCTGTGGTTTAACCCACAGCGCCACCCGCGTCCCTTTTATGCTAACTGTTTACCTGGCACTAAAATCTATCTAAAGCTTACAAAGCTACATCAAAACTATCTTGTATCTTTATGGTACAAGGATGCCTGGCATGGAAATGGCCTGTGTGGGATGCTTGTGTACGTGACTGTCAGGCATTGAGAAAATGGCAGGGATGCAAAAGCCCTGTGGGATTCGATCAGAAACTATGTTTATGAAACCAGACCCAGTCAAATGATGCTTTCACCATTAACACACATGGCCTGCTTCATTTTTCCTAATTCCTCATAGCAATCCGACATGACCCCCACATCTCAAATCTAAGGTTGGACAAATGGGAGAATTGCAATTGACAAATCCATCCATCCCTACCTGTGAACTGCTGCTGCTGCTGAGCACACTGGCTTGTTTTGCATGCCAGAAGTGAGCTATGCTCACAGACATTCCACATAAAAACCCACACCTAAGTTTTCTTCATTTCAGCAGTCTAATTGTGGTGGCAAGGAGAAGAATCATTTTGACGCTGCTCTTGTTAAACAGGAGTTGCTTATCCACTGGAAATCGCCCAGAGATCTACTAGTAGATGCCAATCAACCTTCTCCCCACCTCTGTTCAAAAGAACCCAGCTCTCACCATGCTCTGATCTGACTTGGGAGTCTCCAAGGCTGTGTGTAGCCTATGACAAACTCTGCCCTCCAGATGTTGTTGGATTCCAGCTCCTGTCAGCCCTAGCCAGCATGGCCAATGATGAGGCATGATGGGAGTTGTAGTCCAAAATACATGAAGGACACCAAGTTGGGGGAGGATGATTTATTTAATCAATATTGCCCATGGATGCAGAAGGTATCAGGTGACCTAACACAAATCAGATCTGTAGAATTATGACTGTTGGGAGTCTAGGCAGAAGAAGCCACCTGCTGGCCATCTCTCAAGGGGAAGCGAAGCAGCCTACCAATCTTAGAATCATGGCCCCTTGTGTTTGTTCAAGAAACCAATTCATGGTACCAGTTTTCTGGCTCATACAACCCCCTAAGCATTATTTCTGGTAAATGGATAGAGTTATAATCTTGCAGCTTCAGATACACGTTGACAAGAATATGCTCTTTGTTTTGTTTAGTCGTTTAGTTGTGTCTGACTCTTCGTGACCCCATGGACCAGAGCACGCCAGGCACTCCTGTCTTCCACTGCCTCCCGCAGTTTGGTCAGATTCATGTTGGTGGCTTCAAGAACACTATCCAACCATCTCGTCCTCTGTCGTCCCCTTCTCCTTGTGCTCTCCATCTTTCCCAACATCAGGGTCTTTTCTAGGGAGTCTTCTCTTCTCGTGAGGTGGCCAAAGTATTGGAGCCTCAGCTTCAGGATCTGTCCTTCCAGTGAGCACTCAGGGCTGATTTCCTTCAGGACGAATAGGTTTGATCTTCTTGCAGTCCATGGGACTCTGAGAATATGCTCAGAGACTTACAACTTCTGGTTCCCTATAGTATCAAGATTTTGCTTGTCTCAACAACCTACACTTGATGAGGAATTTGTTGGTTTTATGAGACCTATCACTAGTTAGGTGACTGCCCCTTGTGACTCAGGCTCCTGTTTTCAGGTGCTATGGCCTTTGGATCTGTTAGGTTAAAAGAGTAATGTTTGTGAGTGAGTGAGTGAGTGAGTGAGTGAAAAAATGTGATGGGCTCGTTCTCAAGGTCTTCTTTCCCGACTGACATGTCACTTTTGTCCCCCAGGCTTCGCACAATGGCATTGCCAGAAGGAAAACCACATGGTTTGGTCAAGGCTGTGGAGACCCTCAGCAAAGGACATGACGTACGCAAAGAAACCGAGCTTCTCATGAAACCGTACGCCAACTGGGAAGAGTTTCTCATGCCAGCACCCATCTCCATTGCTATCTTGGGGGAGCTGATCTTCATCTCAACAGGGCAGGGCGACTTCTCCATCAACCTGCTTCCACCAGAGGGAGGCTTCCAGCACCTCAAGTACCCAGAATCCTTCAAGGCTTCTTTGTGCCAAGTCAGCAATCGAGGTTGGACTGCCTTCAACGAGGCTCACGTCAACATGGACCAAATCAGGCTGCTCGCAAACGGCCTTCCGGAACAGATGAAAACGATTGTGCGGACTCTCATCCAGGAGGCCGAGGTGGTCACCGCCTTGCTTCCTAACCAGCTGAGGAACCTCCAGACGGCGACAGAGCAGTGTGGTGGGCTGGCCAAGGCAGTGAGGGCCAAGTTCACCGATGTGATCAACCTCATCCAGGAACTCCTCGAGGCTTGTCTCAACGCCAAGCAGGGCTACGAGAAGGAGCTGGAGGAAGTGCAGACGGCTCTGGAACAAGCCAAGATCAGAGAAAAGTCGGCCAAGGAGGCCAAGGAGATGGCTGAAAGGTACCACCACCAGATGAGGGAGCACGTGGAAGAGTCCTTCCAACAGTACAAGAAAGCCATGGAATCCATCCCCACAGGCTGGGATGCAGTGGGAATGGAGCTGGTCACCACCCTCACTCAGACCCTTAGTGCTTTTTCGGTTGAGTTTACACGGATGGCAGCAGGGAGGCAGGGGAGTCTGGGAGAAGCAGCTGGTACGGGCAGTGGGGAGGGACTGGCCAGCATGATTCCATTTATATCAGCTAGTGTCATCTGCTCCAAGTCTGCTGAGCTGTTAACGTTTGCTACCAGCTTGAAGAACGTCTTGGATGAACACGGAGGCCTTAAGGCATCTATGATTGTTGATGAGAAGAGTGGGGAGGTCAAAACAGACTGGGTGAAGAAGAACCTACAGAGGCTGAGAGACTCCATTGAGAAAGAGGAAGGGTGTGACCCCAAAGTCAAAGCCCAGGAGATTTGCCAAGGTGGGTTGGATATTTGCCAACAGCTGGAGAAGGTGGCCTTGGCGGTGGGTGGCCTTGGTTCTGTGGGGAAGAGCTTGCTGGATGAGATACACCGACTCCACAAGAAGGCCTTGGAGTTCGACTCCTATAGCAAGGCCTACACTCGGTCTCCGGCCTTTACCCCCAAACCACCCAACGTGTCCAAGATGGGGGAAGCAGCAAACTCAGGGGTGGAAAGTGCCCGTCTGAAAGTACAGCAGAGCCGGGAGACGCTGAAGGCCACGAGGGAGGAGTACCAGAGGAGCTTTGAAAACTTCAAGAAGCAGAACGAGGAATTGGTGGAGATTCTCTGTACCATGAGAGGCTATCAAGTTAAGGAGGTGGACTTTGACACGGCCAGAAAAATGCTCATCAAGGGCCTGGAAGCTCTGGGGAGGGTGAAGGAGCAATGGGAGAAGATGGTGAGGTTTTTCCAAATGATCTCCAACTTAATTGATTCCTGCTTGGTCTGGAGCGTGAAAGAATTTTCTGACACTGTGGATGGAGCCCAGAAGATCTCCAGCTACTCATCCAAGGCCTTCACAGCTGACCTGGTTTACGGGCATGTTTTTAATGCCTCCAGCATGGCCCAGCTGGTAGCCATGATTTCCGAGACTTACACCCTGGTGTCGGAGAAGTACCTTATGGACCGTGTGAGCAGCTTAGGCCGCCTCCTCGCCATGGAAGCTGACCAACCAAGCCTGGCTGCCGAGCGAGCCGCATTAGCTGAAGGCTGCGACGCGGCACGGAAAGCGGTGAAGGAGCTGGTGCTGGAGAAGAAGGCAGAGTTCGAGAGAGGGCTGGAGGCCAGAGCACAGGCCATTGAAAGGGAGATCAGAGCTGTGCTGCCTGCAAACGGGGACGCTGAGCCGCACCTGAGAGAGCTCAGCCTGGAGGAGGAAGGCAAGTTTCTGTAAGTCCTGAAGAAAGGGCTCCAAACTGTGGGTGGGTGTTGTCTGAGAAGGCTTTAGGAGGCAGGGCTGCAACCGAGAGACTGCTGGTGATGAACTCACAGGTCAAAAGGTTCCACTTCACCACTGCTGCAAACATGAAACAGAAATACCTTCGTTCTGTATGTTCATTAAAGCAACAATAAACATGAACGGAGACTGCAAAGGTTTATGTGTGTACTGTATGTGGCAACCTGCTGCCACCTGGTGGAAGAAGTGCTTGGTGTCCATTTGATATTTGTTGAGGGACAACCATTTCCCCAGAACTTTTCTATTTTATTTTCTAATAATGATGACGATGTTCTAAACAAAATCCGCCCTTATAGAGTCCTTTGTAGGTTCTCCGTCGGTAGGAGAAATAACAGAGGCCAACCAGAGAATATTGAGAAGCAAAGCAGCTAGTAAGCCAGATCTTTATTGAACTGTTACAACAGGGTGCTCCCTCACGGACTGGAGAAAGGAAGAGGACCCAGAACAAATTGATATATATATATATATATATGGACATTTTGAAATTCCCTGCCCTGGAGCTCAAAACCACCCCTCTGTACATCATACATACATCACAGAAGGGGTGTAGCCCAAGACCACCCCCCAGATACATCATACCTACATCACAGAAAAGGCGGTCTACAACAGAAATTTGAATGTTGTTGTTTTTCCTGCCAGGTTATCTGATAATGCCTTATCTGACTGCCTTTCCTGGTAGTCTGGCCATTTCTTTGAGATGGTAATTACTTAATTCCTAAGACAATGGGAAGGTTTTTTTCACCTCCTCCCTCCTTGCAGAGGAACACTTGGTCAGCTTGGGAGTCAAAATGGTTTCAGGACTGTCTTCCTGTACTGTTTCAGACGTGGTTTATATATTTATGTACGTGTTTGCCTTGTACATTTATGAACAGTTATTATATACCTAAGAACTTACAATTATTATAACAATGATAATATTGGGGTGGGGGCCATAGCTGCCAAGTCTCCCGTTTTTCGTGGGAAACGCCCGTATTTAAACCCGTTTCCCACTGTTATCCTGAATAGAGAAAAATCCCGTAAATCCTCCGATTTCCTACCTGCCAGGGAGGCTTCTTCTGCACATGTCTGGATATGCGCAGAACCGATTTTGAGTGCCGCTCTGCCCGTGTCTGGGCACCGGAAATCGGGCAGAGCGGCACCGGAAGTCGCTTCTACGCATGTCCAGACATGCGTAGAAGCGACTTCTGGTACCGTGCCACTGCTGATCCTGGATTTTTATTACCAGGAGTTGGAGGGTATGGTGGGGGCATGTACTGATGCTGTGGGTGCCACTGGCGGGAAGGGTGGGTCTGTCTCCCCACTCCTCCATCAGTCCCTGCTTACTTTGAGAGGGTTTTGAGATGCAGACCAGTCCAAACCACTCTGGATCAATCTGATCCACTTCAAACTGGTCCAGAGTTGCTTTGACTCGCTTTGGAATAAGCCCAATTCAGTTCGGAATTTGATATTCATCCAAAGTCATGATGCAACACTACTTTCTTCAAGAGAGCAAGTGTACACAGATGGAGGCCCCTTCCTATGCACTCCTACAATACCAAAGTCACCCAAACAATCTCATGATGTCAGCCGGCAACCCAGCAACAGCATATGTATCAATCTGGCTAACCTGATCCAAACACAACACACATAAAAACAAATTTCACTACAGGCAATCGAAGGCAGCCAACCACCCTCGGGGCCACCCCAAACCTCTCTTACCACCAAAGGAATACAAGCGAATAGTAAAGAGAACCCACCCAAGTGACGGTGACACAAAACCCCACACATACTCTACAGGTAAGTAGAAGAAGAGGAGCATTGTCACCCCACCCCACCCCACTCACAATTCCCCCCTCCACCTCTTTCCCACTTTTCTTCCTAATGTAACATAATTATCTCAACAAATGAAACTGATCTGTAGAAAATGTAACTTGAAAGAAGAGACATTGCACATAATTTTTTAAACCAAGAAATCTTTAATTATATATATATATATATATATATATATATATATATATATATATATATATATCAGGTGGCGCTGTGGGTTAAACCACAGAGTCTAGGGATTGCTGATCAGAAGGTCGGCAGTTCGAATCCCTGCAACGGGGTGAGCTCCTGTTGCTCGGTCCCAGCTCCTGCCCACCTATAAGTTTGAAAGCACATCAAAGTGCAAGTAGATAAATAGGGACCGCTACGGTGGGAAGGTAAACGGTGTTTCCGTGTGCTGCTCTGGTTCGCCAGAAGTGGCTTTGTCATGCTGGCCACATGACCTGGAAGCTGTCTGCGGACAAACGCCGGCTCCCTCGGCCTATAGAGCGCCGCAACCCGAGTCGGACACGACTGGACCTGATGGTCAGGGGCCCCTTCACACACACACACACACACACACACACACACACACACACACACACACATATATATATATATATATATATATATATATATATATATATATATACCGCGTTTCTCATATTATAAGACACGTCTTATATTTATTTTTTCCTCAAAAAAACACACCATGGCTTATTTTCAAGGGATGTCTTATTTTTTAATTAAGTATGGTAAACCATGCATAAATATTGTACTTTTGCACCAAGCAAAAGCACACTGAGGGGGAGCAATTGCATGCAATTAAAGCTTGCATTAAACATGCACAAAGTGAAAGTTTTCTGAGATCAAAAGCAGCAGAACAGAGCCCAAACAAGCATGATAAAAGCATGCTTTTCACAAACTTTTCCTGCATCACAGAATAGCATTGCATGCATACCGTGCAAGCTCAATGTTTTCAGCCCAACAAGCCTTGAACTTCGCGCACCACGGCTCCAGCCAGCAGGGCCGTCTTAAGCCTTTCTGGCGCCTTGGTTCAAGGATCCCTCCAGCGCCCCCCTGCCAGCTTGGGACTTCCATTTTCACTCTCGGACCCTGCACCGAGTGCCTGCATCTTCATCTGCTGCAATTGCAGGCAGCAGCTCGTCAGGTGCAGCTCCCCCCTTTTCCCTTTGGTAAACAGCCTTCTTGTAAGGCGCAGCGGGCAAGATCCCGCACACACCCAAAAAGGGAGGCAAAACCAGAAAACAGAAACCCTGGCCGGCTGCTCGGGCAGCTGAATGCTCAGCACGGCCGCCTTGCCTTGGCTGGGATCCACCTCAAACCACCTTTTCCGCTCACCCTCAAAATCGCCTTGGTTTCGGGAAGGGAGGGGGGAAACTACGGCCACCAGGGAGACCTTCTCAGCGACCCACTCTGATCAGGGGGAAAGACAGAGATCGGGAAGCGCGCAGGCGAAAGGAAGAGATCGCCCAGCAGGGGAGAAGACACACACACACACACACACAGAGAGAGAGAGAGAGAGAGAGAGAGAGAGAGAGAGAGAGAGAGAGAGAGAAGCAGACTTGGTCTGTGGTGTTAAGTCCCTTATTACTGTATGTTGTTGTTGCTGCTACTGCTATCGCTTCCGCCACTGGCCCCAATCCAAGCTGCCTGGGGAATGTCTCTCCCCCACCATCACCACAAAAAACCGTGCGCGCACACCTCCCCACTTTCTTCTTGGGTTGTTGGAAAACAGTCGCGATCTCCCCCCCCCCCCCGTGATTTCCGTTTCACTCCCACCACCAGCCTCCCTGCTCCTCTCCAGTGAAAACAGATAACCCCGGCACAACCTTGTGCCTCTTTTCTTTTCTCGCAGCCCCACCACCACTCCTCCTCCTCCTCCTCCTCCTCCTCTATCATCACCTCCATTTCCTTGGGCTCTCTTCTCTTTCTCTCTCCCCCCTCCTCCTCCCATGGCTCCATGTGTCCCCAAGGAGCTCCCGGGTCAAGCTAGCAGGAGGCAGAGAGGGGTGAGGCAGGTGGCCCCCACACTTTTTAGTGCTTGTTGTGCTGCCAGGGCAGGGAACACTCAGCATGGCCAGCAGGGCGGGCGGGCGGAAGTGGGCGCCTTCCCGGGGATGGAGCTCTCCTCCTCTTCTTGCAGAACCAGCAAGACGCTTGCCTAGAGTGGCACCACGTGCCTGCTGCCACTCTAGGCAATAGTCTCGCTGGTTCTGCAAGAAGAGGAGGAGAGGAAGCTTTTGCCGCCTTGCATGGAGCTCCTGGCTGCCGCGCTCAGCTGGACACCAGCCATTACGTGCCCCTTTGGCGCCCTTTTGGTGCAGCTGCCTGCCAGCTGCCGGGGCTTTTTGCGGCTTGAGCTGTGGGTCCAGCCGGGTGTGCTGCCGCTCTTGCCGGCTCCCACTCGGACGGAGCTGCACGTGGCAGCAGCATCCGGTTCTGAGGAGACATCTTCCTTTTCCTCCCACCACAAGCCGGTACGGCTTATTTTCAAGGTATGCCTTATATTTCACCAACCCTTGGAAATCCTGCCATGCCTTATTTTGTAGGGATGCCTTAAAATATGAGAAACACG
Source organism: Zootoca vivipara (assembly GCF_963506605.1). Lineage (NCBI taxonomy): Eukaryota > Metazoa > Chordata > Lepidosauria > Squamata > Lacertidae > Zootoca > Zootoca vivipara. Next base: position 14,857,698 of record NC_083277.1, read on the forward strand.
GTATATGTCAGCCGGCAGTGTCAGAAAAGGCGATAGAGCAAATTCAGCGGAACCGTATGCGAATCCTAAACAATAAGTTCGCAAAAGCTCATCAACGTGTCTGATTATGATCATGTTTATAATTAAGTCACTTTAACCCCTTCAGTTAAAGTGACTTAATTCTAAACATGATCATAAACTTTAACCCCTTTAGTATTGTTAACTGAAATCTGAGGGCTCCCTTGGACGAAACAAGACTCCAGCCAAGAATATCAGAGCAAAACAGCAGCCAGTAGGCTTGGTCTTAATTAAAGAAAAATACTGTCGTGACAGGGCCCCACCTGCAACGAAGTGAAGCAAGATGGAGACCCCGAACAAAAGAGAACCTCCACTTTTACCAGTTTTCCCATCACCAAGAAACACCCCCAAAATACATCATTCCTACATCACAGCTACGTAATCAATACCTCACAAAAAGGGAGGGTTCAAGGTAGAAATCTGAGCACCTTTGACACCTCTCCTAGTCCTCCTCTCACCCCCTCCCAGGTGTGAATTCCTAAACACAAAGAGAAATTAACAGTTTCCTAAGAGTTGATCACTGTCTTTTGTTCGGAGGAGTCTTCCATTGTGAATGAGATGGCTAGCAGTCTGGCACCACTGATGGGGAAATGTCCAGTTGGCAGAGCCTCCTGCCTACATGTCATAAGGCTTAGAGATTATGGCTCCCAAGTCCCCCTTTTGATAGTCATGTGGAAATGTGTGTGTGTGATTCAGTGGGGTGGGGTGGAGAAATTCCTACAACAGTATGGGACACAGGTGGCGCTGTGGGTTAAACCACTGAGCCTAGGGCTTGCCGATCAGAAGGTCGGCGGTTCAAATCCCCGTGACGGAGTGAGCTCCCATTGCTCGGTCCCTGCTCCTGCCAACCTAGCAGTTCGAAAGCACGTCAAAGTGCTAGTAGATAAATAGGGACCGCTCCGGTGGGAAGGTAAACGGTGTTTCCGTGCGCTGCTCTGGTTCGCCAGAAGCGGCTTTGTCATGCTGGCCACATGACCTGGAAGCTGTATGCTGGCTCCCTCGGCCAATAACGCGAGATGAGTGCTGCAACCCCAGAGTCGGTCACGACTAGACCTAATGGTCAGGGGTCCCTTTACCTTTTAAACCCCTTTAGTAATAGCTTGCCTCATTTCCTTATAGACCAGTGTTCCCCAAACTTGGGTCTCCAGTTGGGTCTCCAGTTGATTTTGGACTACAATTCCCACCATCCCTGTCCGCCGGTCCTGCTAGCTAGGGGTGATGGGAGTTGTAGTCCAAAAACATCTGGAGACCCAAGCTTGGGAAACACTGCTGGAAACCGTGTTCATCAGGCCCTCTCGTCATACTTTTACCTTATGTCCAAGGCTAACTTCTGCAGCATCAGTTATGTTTGATTTATTGTGTCATTATATTGGTTTCATTACATCATTATAACAGTTGTCCATCCCCATCGGAGTCTGATGTACTGATAAGGATTTTGGTGACACAATGTGCACAAACAGCTTTTGCTGGTCAGTGCTTCCCCTTTCAGCCAGACTCTTGTCAAGCAGAGGACAAGGCCCCAATGAAACCAAGCCCCCCCCTCCCCCAAATCTGTTAACTATTGTAGACCCATTAGAGTCAGCCCGCCAAGCCTTAAAGCTGAACTTGATAGCTAAAGAGGTGTTTGGCTTCATTTGACTGTGAACAACTTGTTGTTTCCTCGTTTTGTCGTGTCTGACTCTTCGTGACCCCATGGACCAGAGCACGCCAGGCCAGGCACTCCTGTCTTGCACTGCCTCCCGCAGTTTGGTCAGACTCATGTTGGTGGCTTCGAGAACACTGTCCAACCATCTCGTCCTCTGTCGTCCCCTTCTCCAAGTGCCCTCAATCTTTCCCAACATCAGGGTCTTTTCCAGGGAGTCTTCTCTTCTCATGAGGTGGCCAAAGTATTGGAGCCTCAGCTTCAGGATCTGTCCTTCCAGTGAGCACTCAGGGCTGATTTCCTTCATGGTCCATGGGGTCACGAAGAGGATTAATTCTTTCTAAACAACAACAATAGCAGAAGGTAAAACAAATATTGTATTATTGTCAAAACTGACACAGCTGAACTCTGTTTATACTCAAAGTACCTTGAAAGTTAGAGACTCCCCAAATTCTTATGTTGGCACTTCTGGCACATACTTTAAATCACAGCCCTGATAACCTCGTGAGCATAGTTTTACAGCCGCAATACACATCTTAAATCACAGCTTGTACTGTTTCACACTTTTATGCTGTAAATCAGATAAGCATCTCCCTTGCTTGGAGAGTCAGAAAGCAATTAGCTGAGGATTCACTTTCAAAGGGCCCCTTTTTCCAGAAGGCTGCAGTTCATCCATCTCACAAACCCACACGGTTCATGAACCAAAGTTGAACACCCAGAGATTTTCCAATATCACCACATCCTCTAAAACAGGCACCCCCAAACTTCAGCCCTCCAGATATTTTGGACTACAATTCCCATATTCCCCGACCACTGGTCCTGTTAGCTAGGGATAATGGGAGTTGTAGGCCAAAACATCTGGAGGGCCGCAGTTTGGGGATGCCTGCTCTAAAATCACTACAACTTCTTTTTAGAAAAAGAATGTTTTTAGAAGCATTTGAATTTCCTGGTATTTTAAAAGGGTGGGTGGAGTGGCTTTTTGGCTGATTGATTCAATCAATCTCCTGTCAATTTAACACAATCCTTTCTTCCATTATGGAATGTCAGTGTTTGCTATGATTTCTACGTCATCCATCTTACTGTTCTCCATTTACTTTGAGTTTCCTGACACCCTAAAGGTGGGAGCCCTCAGAGAGATCTTGGGCGGTTCTTCTGAATGATAATCTTCCTGTATAATCTTCATGAAATGCTAGCATTCTGATTCTGATTCTATCTATGCCTGTCCCCTTGAAGACAGATCTTCCTGACTGCTTATTAAACCCTTTCCGCTGCTCTGAGGTGGAGACGTTTTTGCATAGCTATTGTTTCTGTTTGACTGTGTGAGCCTCTTAGTTTCGTTTCAATAAAGTCGAAAATAAAACCATCTATGATTCTTTTGATACTTTTGTCTGCGGTGAATCTGCCTGTCTGGGATTCATCGGAATGCCTGAGGGAAAATGGGTTTTAGATGAGGAAGCCTAAATACCCGGTAGTAAATGGAACATATGCTCTTTAGGAAAACAGGAAAGTATGTAAATGTTGGGAAACATCTTAACACAGGGAAATTTGTTTCTACATTTCTGGTGGTCCAAGGCGTCAAGATTAATCTCCTAAATTTTAGGCAGGGTTTCATATTTTCATATTTAATCTTTTTATTGAAAAGGTTTCAATTATAAAGTGATGCAAAGATAAAGAGGAAAATAAAAGAAACATAAAAAGGTACAAAAATGTGTAGAAAGAAGCAATATAAAAATATATACAATCAGTGGTTGTTTTTTAAAAAAAATGTTTAGGGGTACTCTCATTTTCCTCCTCATATTAAAATACTGCCCCTCAATGAGGCCCAACTTAGATTTACAAAATGTTTAGAGGTATGCGTCCCCCCAGAAAAAGAGCACTGTATACAATATAGGAAGAAGAAGACGTAGCAAAATATCATCAAATTTATTATAAGAATGTATGGGAGCATGTTAAAATTACATGCTTTCATATTTTCGTGTCAGAAAGAACCATTTACACCCACTTTGAGCTCCTTGGAGGAGAAAAGTTGGATATAAATGCAATAAATATTTTTTTAAAGTTGAGCCAGATATTTTGCTATGTTCGATGTAAACATTATGGTTGAGGATAATGCATGTTATGGAACCATACAGCCAATCTTGGGATTTCAACAACTGCTTGAATGTATCTTCCCAAATAATTAATGACTTTGACTTGGGCAGCTTCTGCATTCCCCCACAGTTTGCCAAACTTAAAAACAAGTTTAAAAATGTGTTAAACCATGTATTATCGTTTTTAATCAAACTGAAGTAGTCCCCTGTGTAAATATGGCCGGAGTCAGACTTGTGCACACCAAAAAAAAAGGGGGGGGGTTAGGTAGGGGTGTCTCTCTTCCACCCCCACCCCCACCCCGAGTGGGCGGGATGCAAGTCATCACAAAAGAGAATCTCAGCACAAGAATTGACACTCCCCTCTCCTCCTCCTCCTCCCTCTTTATAGCAGGAAACTGTTGGCACCTTCAGACTACTTTTCTCTTTCGTTCTGCAAGCAAAGCCATGGCTTCTGCGAACCCAGTCCAGTCCCTTCTCGACGCCCTCACTTGCTCCCTCTGCCTGAAGGAGTTCGTTGACCCAGTGATGCTCATCGGATGCGGGCATAACTTCTGCAAGGCTTGCATCACTAAGCACTGGAAAGGCTCCTTTAGGAACGCCTGCTGCCCTCAGTGCAAGCGGTGTTTCATGAAGGCCAAGCTGCAGCAAAACGGGCAGCTGAAGAACATGGTGGAGGCAAGTCGGCAGCTCACCTGGCGAAGCCTGAAAGAGCCAGCCGCATGCGAGAGCACCTCCTGCCCTTTGCACAAGGAGCCTCTGACACTTTTCTGCCAAAAGGACAGCATCCTGATCTGTGCGAAGTGCGAGGGTCAGCATCGGGACCACACCATCCTGTCCATACAGAAGGCTATTGAGGAGCGAAAGGTAATAATAGACGGAGCTTTTTCAGATAGAGTGGGGTGGCGGCAAAACTATGTAATTGTTATTAATGTTATTTTAGAATAGGTTGCATCTTCTTGCCCGAAGTCAAATTTCAGCCAGGACTCTGCCTCAGTGCCCTCACAAGAGGGCCAGAGAGAACCATTCAACTTACAGCTTTTGAGGCCACTAGCCATAAAATAAAAATAAAAAATGGCAATACACAAAATGAAATTAAGGCACCAAAAAGGGGGGGGGGTTTGAGTGGTTTGTTTATATAATCAACCAATCTGAGAGGATGTGTTCGTGATGGTCTAACCCAGGGGTAGGCAACCTAAGGCCCGTAGGCCAGATGCAGCAGCCCAATTGCCTTCTCAATCTGGCCCACGGACGGTCCGGGAATCAGCGTGTTTTTACATGAGTAGAATGTGTCCTTTTATTTAAAAATGCATCTCCGGGTTATTTGTGTGGCATAGGAATTTGTTCATTATTATTTTCAAAAGTATAGTCTGGCCCACCACATGGTCTGAGGGACTGTGGACTGGCCCACGGCTGAAAAAGGTTGCTGACCCCTGGTCTAACCTTATGCCTTCAGAACATATTTTATTTATCAACATTTTAAACTTTTTAATGTGGCAGAATCTGTATTAGTTAACAAAAAGAAATGTCTTTTGCCAAATCACATCTCTCATTTGCTTAAATATGCAGCCCTAAATTGAAAAACAAGCCACCAGACTTATTAAATGCCAAAAAAATAAATAAATAACCCACTCCACAAGTGTCTAATGGTGGTTTAGGGCAGAGCCAGACACAAAATGGAGGCCAAGGTTGGCATAATCCACTGGCAATTACTAACATCACTTTTTACTGCTCTCTGATCCATCTTTGGAAATAGGTGAATTCTTTCCCACAATTTCTTCCTTGTGGCAAGCAGTTCCATAGCTCAGTTTTCCTCCATCTGCTCTGGAGGTATCATGACTCAGCCTCCCCATGTTAGGCAGAATTTAGTGATCCCTTCCCATTCCCACCTGTCTCTCAAATTATTTTTACCCATCTCCTGTAATTTTCTTCTCCCAATCCCCTTTTGCATTCAACTGATACCTTATTCCTCATCCCCAAACTGCTAGTTTTCTTTCATCCCTCCCCCTGCCCTGGTCATTTCACATTCACTTCTGCCTCCTACCGTATAAGAGCTTTCCACTCCTATTCCCTTCCTTTTTATCCCTGTTTCGTTTATTTATTTAATCAATATGTTGTTGCGGGGGGGGGGGGGCTGCCTGGGCCTCACCACTTCTCAAGTTCTAACAAAAGTGGGTGAGGTTACGGAAACATATAAGTCATGAGTTTTCAGAAAATGGAACTGAAAAGAGCAGCTGTTTTGCTGTCTTCACAGCAAGAATCTTTCTGCACCTATTCTGTACTTTTATGCTTGGTATCTGAAGAAGTGTGCATGCACACGAAAGCTCATACCAAAATAAAAACTTAGTTGGTCTTTATTTTATGCCTGCTGTTAGTGAAACTTTGAAATGCCTTTATATAAGGCGTCTGATCTGCTTGGAACTTCCTGGGGAAGCCTCCTGATGGTTTGAGTGACCCAACTCGCTTGTATACTGTAATAAAAGGTGCTTCTGGCAGATTTTTTACACTAAACGCAGAGTGCAATATTCCAGAACATTAATTTTTAATATCTCTCTCTCTCCTCCCCGCTTAATTTTCTTTCTAATTTCCTCTGGTCCAGCTCAAAGGCTATCAGCATGAGTTCTAAGCCTCAATATCCATCTTGGAGCAGACAGGCCAGAAAACAGATGTGTGTGAACCATTTTCCATTTTTTTTATTTCAGCACCTTCATGCCTTCCTCCTCCTACTCAGAACCTTGGGTGTTATCGGTCAAGCACCCAAGCATTCTGGCAAGGTCAAGCTGTGCTGAAAGTTTTAAAACCAGATAACACCAGCCGCACACATTCCCATGAGATTTACTCATGGGTCCTTTGTTCTGGTTTTCTTCTTCCTTGTTTTGTTTTTGCTTGGGAGTTGGAACCTTGTTTCAACAATAAACGATCAGGCTTCCAAGCTGCTGTTTTGCTTCAATTGCCCTGGCTGAGGTCTCTTGCTTATTCTGAACTAGCAGGGCTAGACCCTAGCAAAGTTGGGAAACTTACGGTAAGTACCGTACCCCAAGTTTTGCCCTTATCACTTATGAATGTGTGTTTCCCTCAGCACTGAGTGTCTGCTGCACCCCATCCTTTTTTTTAGAATGTGTGGGGATTACGTGTGCCATGGCAAAACTACAACTGCTTGGGTGCCCTGTGGCAGACGGTTCCTGTTTAGGGAAGTTCCCCCACCTATTTTTTATTGATTTTACTTCATACATCATTAAGCAAACAAAGCAAAACAAAGCTTACTTAGATTACAAACAAAAATCAATAACATTTCAAATAATCTATTTCAATCCACTTCAATACATTCCCTTATTACTCCCTCCCTCCTACATCCTCCTCTTGACTTCCTCTCACCCTTGTGTGCTTTCATTCCCATTTTCTTATTTCCACTTCTATCAGTTGTGTTTCTTATATATTATACACCCATTTCATCTTATTTCTTTATCTTTGCTTTCTGTGTGTTTTTTCTACCTTATTTTACTGTAAATTATCCATTCCAGAGCAGTACCTTCCCATTTATTCCTTTAATCCTTCCCATTTTTTCCTTGTTTCCTGATTTGAGCGACCTCTGATATTTGATGTTAGTTTAGCCATTTACACAAACTCTACTAGTTTAAACCTCCATTCTAATACTGTTGGGAGTTTTTCCCCTTTCCAGTTTTTCGCAATAAGTAATCTGGCTGCTGCCGTTGCATAAAGGAGCATATTTTTCTAATTTTTGGGGATGTCATCCGATATTAATCCCAGTAAGAAAGCTTCTGTTGTAGTAAGACAGCTTTTCTTTTTCTTTCTTCTGTAGTAAGACAGCTACTTTGAGATCTTGTACAGAATGTCCTGGGAGATTGAAGTGCTCTCCTACTGGTTTCTCTGTCTTGTAATTTCTGATGTCAGATTTATGTCCATTTATCCTTTAGCGCAGGGTTTGGCCTGTTTGTCCAATATAGAGAGCTGAAGGGCACTGTTGGCATTTGATGGCATACACAATGTTAGAGGATGAGCAATTAAATAGTCCTGGGATGGTATGTTGGATGTTGTTGGGGCCAGTTGCAACTATCTCTGAATCCTGAATGCTACAATCTTTTCTCCAAGTTCTTACACCTGAGAAGTCTAACTAATGTGTCTGAAGGCAGGAACAAACTAAAATCCAATTCTCCCCTCCCCTTCACAACTTCCTCTTAGGAGCAAATTCTGAGCAAGTTGAAGCTACAACAAGCTTCGGTTGAAAAGTTCAAAGAAGCTTCTGCATGTGGTGGCCAAGACCTGCTGGTAAGTCTTGCATAAGCACTCAGCACCTACAGATGGATGCTTGGTTTACACCAGACAGCGTACTAGGCCTGCTGTGGGCTGGGGGATGTCCCTGCCCCCCCCCTGCTATGCCTTATCTCATTCCCCAGGAGGAGAGAGAGAGACAGAGAGAGAGAGACAGAGAGAGAGAGAGAGTTAAGCAATTTGATAGTCATTGTCAAGTAACTGAAGGTCAGGCACTTATTCAAGAGACCAAATTTTATTTTCTGTTGCCCTGGATGGTAAGACCCAAACCAATGGGTTCAAGTTACACACACACACACACACACACACACACACACACACAATCTCTCCGTGTGTTTATTTTCATTATGCAGTAACACAGCATAATAAAACCATCAAAACAAGCAAGCTATGAGTACCCAGGGCAGAAGTCCTGTCCAAACCACCACACTTTGCTTGCACACTTTCCAGTCCATTAAAAAGCGCATCACCATTTTTTATTTCAGTCCTTCAGTCCTCACGTAAGAACAAAAAGTTATTGCCTGAACATTAGAAAGAGCTTCCTGACAGTATGAACTGCCCACCAGTTTGCGGCTTGTTTATATGTTGCACTGAAAGCAAGTACAAGCTGTCTGTCTATCTATCTATCTATCTATCTACTCATGTTGTTGGCACCTGCCTGTCACAAGAGACAATGGAGTGCGCCTCTGAGGGTGAAGTCAAACATTAGCAGCAATGAAGTGACCTCCCCAGGGTGCAAGCCTGGGTGGTGTGTATGGAGGTCCTGGGCTGCCCAGACAACAAGACACACACATCCCTCGGCCTTGCTGGTGTGGTCCGAAGGAAAGCAGAGCAATACTCACGTATGTGTGAAATAAATCAAATAAAGGCTGCAGACATACCATACATTTATTTTATTTTAAAATATATTTTATTAGATTTTCTTCCAACCATACAAAGGTTGGAAGAAACAGGAACAATAGTAACACACACACACACACACACACACACACACACAAAACAACAACAACAACAACAACAACAACAACAACAACAACAACTGTATGTCAAAATAATTTCAAATCCAAAAATAGGGATTCTCCAAATCCCGGGACTTCCCTCCACCCTGTCCTTTGGTCCCTTAATTTTTCTTTTCAACTGCTAATCATCACTATTAAAAAAAAATCATCCAGTTTTTCCTACTGTATTTCTAAAATTACAAGCGTTCTTAAAATCCTGCCAGTGTGTTAACTTGTTTACAATACTTTTGCATATAGACAATAAACATTTCCCATTCTTTTCTGAATTTCTTGTCATCTTGGCTTCTGAGCTTTCCAGTTAATTTTGCCATTTTGGGATATTCCATTAACTTGATTTGCCAGGGACATACCATACATTTAAAGCATACAGCTTCATTCAAAGAATCCTGAGAACTGTAGCCTTCACAGAGCTACGCTTCTCAACACCCTTTATAAACTACAGTTTCCAGGATTCTTTGGGGCTAAGTCATGTGTTTTAAATGCATTGTGTGTAGGCAGCCAAATATTAACATGAAATCTGTTGGAAAAGGCAGTGGGTAAGACGCTTGCAGGCCTATGATCCAGTCATCATAGGTTTAGCATATATAGTTTGCCCCTACAGTTCTGCTGTGAGGAATAATTTTCTTGTTTGGCTTGTTCTTTGTTTCTGTCCCACTACAGGATAAAGCAAGCCTTGCACACCAGGCGTTAGTGACTGAGGTCGAAAACTTGTGCCAGTCTTTGAAGGATCAAGCACAATTCCTGGTGCTCTACCTGGAAGAACTGAAAAGCACAATCTTAAAGAAGAAGGAGGAAGAAGACCGTGAATATACCAGGGATGTAACTCAGCTCGATGTCTTGACCAGTGCTGTAGAGAAGATGTGCACTCAGCTAGGGGCTGAACTCCTGAAAGGGCCATCCCCTCAAGTCAATGCCTTGATCAGTGAGGCAGAGAAGATACATAGTCACCGACGGGCTGAGTTCTGCAAGGTGAGAATGTTGTAAAAAAGGCAAGCTCCTGCAGTGAGTATTGCGAACCCCAGGTTTCAGAAATCACCATGGGATTTTGCACTGCTCGTGCAATTAGCAACGGCATGAGCGGCTTTCAAAGTGTAAATTGCAGACATGGTTCATTTGCGTGTGGAGGCCTTTTAACCACCCCCAGAAATAAATTCAGGCAAGACTCAAATTTTTGGTTTGGTTTTTGGCAGAATTTAGGCCACAGCTTTATTGATTACAAATCAAGTGAGTGGTTGCATAGGCTCTGGTTCGACTAGCTCAGGCATCCCCTCCAGATGTTTTGGCCTACAACTCCCATGATCCCTAGCTAACAGGACCAGTGGTCAGGGAAGATGGGAATTGTAGTCCAAACCATCTGGAGGGCCGAAGCTTGGGGATGCCTGGACTAGCTACCCGCAGCCCTGCAGGAAGCGCTGACTCTGGGCACCAACCGTAAGTCAGCCTTGGGTGAACACCTGGGACAGTGGCAAGCAGGAGCCCTGCTACACCCCCACCCAGATGAGCCCTGAACTGAGGCTCAGGGCACAACCCCACACGGCGAGACCAACCATGAGTCCGTGGATTCCTTCTTAAAGGAATACCCAACGCATAGGGATGGCTAGGCACCCTGCCTATCCGCAACCTTACAAGTTGTGATGGTTTGCTATGCGGCAGGCGAAACCCAAATGGCACCAGCCAATCAGCCAAGTGGGGAAAAATCCTGCCGTGCCCCTGTCCCAACGACAGGCGACACATGACGGCATAGCAAGGTTAAGCGTTAAGCGCAAGCCCTAAAACAGGGAGAGGTGGGCGGGTCTTCCGATGCACTGAGCCCGAAAGAGGAAGCTCAGGGACACGTGCATCTGGATATATAGTGGTCCCTCGATCACTTTGACTGGCGTCCCGTTAGCCCAATTGCACCCAAGATTGAGGGACCACCAATAGGGTGTTGTGGCCGCTCCAAAGTTCCCACCCACAACACAGGGACTAATTGGCAGGTCCCACCGCAACACGTGCCCTCTTGTTAGGGAGGACCCGATTTGCAGTCGTAATCCCTATCCTGTTGCGGGGAATTGAACCCTGTGCAGCACAATCCATTACTGCTCCTGGTGCTCAAAGATTGCTCTTAATTTGCATTTTTAAGCAAACAAGTTAGATGCGAACTTCCAGAGACTGGTATGCGGATCAGAACACAGTTAGGCTTCAGAGTCCGCACTTCTCCAAATTTTGAGATGCAGGCGTGGGCTCAGAAAAGCATCCCAGAACATGTATTTTAAGTTGAATGCCATGCAAAAATGTGCCTATTAAGGGGAAACGTGCATTTCTCAAATGCACATTTGAGAAAAATGCCATACTTTTCCGTCTATAAGACGCCCCTTAATTTTGGGGACCCAGTATTAAGAAAATGGGGTGTGTGTGTCCAGAATGGGAGGAATGCCAAAAGAAAGCTCACCCAAATTCCAAACACTTGCGATTGAACGCAACGCAGAAGTCTCCTACCTTATTTCCGATCGACACCAGCAACCGCCAATCACACACCCAATTGCTGCAGCAGTGACCAATCGCCAGCGGACATTCTCGCCGCAGCGACTAATTGCAAGCGGACATTGCCGCAGCAACGTCCAATCACAAGCGGGCATTGCCGCAGCAGCCTATCACCCGCAATAATGCCAGTGACAATCTACTACTCAAGACAGAAATCATTTCCACCATCCCCCCTCTGCACTACCCATGTATAGGAAGACCCCAATTTTTATGCATTGTTTTAAGGTTAAAAAACCCCATTGTCTTATAGACAGAAAAGAACGGTATGCTAAAAATTATGCAATTTTGCGTACGGGTGTGTTTTTAAAAATGCCAATTGATGCGGGAACAGGTTGGAAAAGCTGATAGAAATAAGTAGACTGCTTTTCCTGTCAGCCAAACTGATCACATTTCGGTTGTTGCTGTTACTACTGCTGCTACTACTATTTACATTTGTTAAGTCACTTTATCTTGCCCAAGGCAACCCAAAGTCACTTACAAACAAACTAACCAAACAAAGAACCCTGAAGAACATGCATGTACAGAATGTGGAATAGGCCTTCCTAAGCAGTGCTTTCAGAAAACAAGTGAGGCGGTTCCATGCTAGAATGCATCAACCCCAAATATCTGCACGTTAGAAACAAGCCCATCCAAGTGAAGGGTTTTAAGCTTATCTTTCTGTTCTAGCTTTCCACCTCGAGGGAGGTATATGTGTGTGTTTAATATGGCAGAGCAATCCAATGAGGGTTCCCCCGCCCCGTCCGAAGTGGTAGATTGCAAGCAGGGTTGTGCCATGTGCTACCTCACATGGCACCATAGCTGCCAAGTCTCCCGTTTTCCCCGGGAAACCCCCGTTTTTCCAGCTGTCCCCAGCCGAAAAAATGGATTTTTTTGTTTCCCCCCAGTTTATTCTGGCACGGCGGCCATTTTGGAACTGGGCGGAGCATGCTCAGAAGCGACTTTTGATGCTGCTCTGCCCAGTTCCAAAATGGCTGCAGCGCGACTTCTGGTGCGGCAGCCATTTTGGTACTGGGCACAACAGCATCAAAAGTCACTTCTGAGCATGCTCCGCCCAGTTCCAAAATGGCCACCGCGCTACTTCCGGTATGCTACTTCCGGTCCGGTCCCTTATTTTTCAGAGAGGAACTTGGCAGGTATGCATGGCACCTTGGGGTTTTAATCCACCCCAAGATTTGAACAATGAGGAAACCGCATTTGTTCGGACTCCCTCACATGGCCATGAGGTCTAAGGATTAAATCTGTTCAATGTGTGGCAACTGCAGTTCCTAGCTGCGCCAATCTCTGTGCTACAATTAAACATGAAATACAAATAAATTGGAGTCCTTGGAGAGTTGAGAAAATCAAATAAAAAGATTCCAAGAGAAAAACATGAATGGTACACTTTGACCTTGAAACTATGAAACTAGAGCTGATGAAGAATAAACTGAAACAGGGCCTTGTCCTGGATTTCTAAAAACTGGACTGCTACTGGAATTTGTCTTATTATTATCAACTTAAAACGTTCTAAAAATTATTCCTTTACCTGGCCAGAGCTCTTGGAATCTTTTCATACAATTAAACATGAGGCTGGCGGGGTGCACTTGCGGGGTGGAAATTCTCCCACGTCACCATAGAGCCCGGCAAAATGATAAGACACACCAAACCGGGATCCTGATGGATTTTAATCGGATTTTACAACTTCACAGATACCCTTTTTTCATATCGCTAGAAACGTGACTACTCGTTTTCTCTATTTCTCCTTCTTCTAGGAATATGACATGATCACCAACTGGTATGTATCTTATATATATTATTTTTATTGGTTTTCCAAATTATTGCAAACCAGTCCAAATTATTTAAATTTAATACAATTTCTTTTTAAAAAAAAATAGTTTTCCCACTCCTGTTGCAAACGTATGTCCATTGCTTCCTGATGTAGCCACTTCATTCTTCTTCAGACTCCTCTTCATCCTTCTCTTGATGTTAGTCCATTCTCACAGCTGACCTTGCTAGTTTCCTCACATTCAGCACCTCTGCTACTTTTCATAAATATAAAATCCATTTCGAGTGTGTAGTCCTTCATAAACATTATTCCCAGACCTGGTATGTTGAGATAGTTAATTGCCATCCTCCTCTGTTCATCTTTCTTCAATGTTTACAAAGTCACATTCCATTCCTTTGGGATCATTCCTTCTGCTGTTCACCAACAGGCTGCGACTATAAATAACTCCCCAACCAGATGACCAATCTCTCCCATTAAAATTTCACTCTGGGGTTCTTCCTCAGCACGCAGTTAAAAAAAAAAGCCTTTTCACAAATGCAAGCTCTTGCCAGATTTAGTTACCGGTAGCAGCCATTCATCTTCTTTTAATTGCTCCCTTAGACTCCTGGTCCAGTCCAAAGATAATTTAAATTAAGTCCATTCAGCCTTGCCCAAGGGGGGACGACATAATAAAACATTGTTAAATCCTTTGTTGAGCATAAATCAAATGCCTCCCCTCTCTTTTCCTCGGTATCAGACAGAATAACATAGCTATGACTACACATGGCTCATTCATTTTGCAGGGGAGGTCAAGAATCAACTGGTATGTACTCTATCTCATCCTTTCGCCTCCTCCCTCCACCTTCCACAAGTAGAATTTTTGACGTCTCTCTCCAGAGGATCTTTTGCACTAATCATTGCCTCCTTCCTTTTGATCTGTCCGTTATCACCATCTTAACATCATCATTATTATTTATTAAGGATTTTCTTGGTTTACAGAAATATGTGCAATGTCTCTTGTAACATTTTTACAGATCAGTTTCACCGTCTTAACATTCTAAAGAGAAATTGCAGGTTCACTTACAGGATGTTGTGGTTTTTGTGTTTGTCCTCTGTGCCAGCACCACTGTTTGTTACCAAGAGAAATTTATGGTTTGGGTGCTATTGGCCATGCAAGTGGGTGCTCCCATGAGACCAATTTTCACAAGGAGTGTTGCTGGGGCTGATAGGAATTGTAGTCCAGATTTTTTTAGGGGGGAGGGCATAGATTGAAGCTTCAATGTGGGTAAGTCCTTTGTGTATTTTTAGGAAGGGTCCCCAAACTAAGGCCCGGGGGCCGGATGCAGCCCAATCGCCTTCTAAATCCGGCCCACGGACGGTCCGGGAATCAGCATGTTTTTACATGAATAGAATGTGTCCTTTTATTTAAAATGCATCTCTGGGTTATTTGTGGGGCCTGTCTGGTGTTTTTACATGAGCAGAATGTGTCCTTTTATTTAAAATGCATCTCTGGGTTATTTATGGGGCATAGGAATTCGTTCATATTTTTTTCCAAAATATAGTCCGGCCCCCCACAAGGTCTGAGGGACAGTGGACCGGCCCCCTGCTGAAAAAGTTTGCTGGCCCCTGTCCTAAAACATAAGTGTGGTGGGAGATACACTTGGGCTATTTTCCTGATGGTTCAATACCTTCAGTGACGTGTGTGTGTGTGTGTGTGTGTGTGTGTGTGTGTGTGTGTAATTTTGTGTTCCTCAAATGTTCATTTTTGCAGAAGCAAATCAACAGAAGACAAGTGAACAGCATGCTATTGTTTTCCCCTCTCCAGGATTGGTGAAGACCATTATGAGGAAAACAGTACTGGGGATCTGGAAAACAAATGCTATGAAATCACTGAGCTAAATACAACTTTGAAGAAGACGTTTCAGAAATTCAAAGGTATCGGGAAGCAGGAGAGAAGGGGATGGTTCACTTCCTGTGATAAGAGTGGAACAAGGCTCTCGGCTTCAATCCTGGCTCACAGTCCTGGAACGCCTTTGGGCGTGATGCCCTTGGTGGACCCCTACTCTTGAGAAGGCCCTCTCCTCCTCACAGATCTCTTCAGTGCCCATTCACTCGCAGCAGAGCAGAATTTAAATTGTGATACGGCACACTAAATTACAACCACAAACATGCAATTAAAAATCAATAGCAATATTTGGTGTGATGGATGTGCAGTCCCTCATCTTCAGTCACAAATCCTCAGACAAGCTGCGGAAAACATCACTGAAATTCACCCACAAATGGGTTTGGGGACCCCTGTTCTAATGCTTTCTGTTATCCTCCCTCCCCTTTCTAGGTCAGATGCCAACTGAGATGTGGGAAGCCAGAAACAAACTCCTGAAAGAATATGAACAAGGTGAGTTCCCTGGGGGATAACTGATAGTCAAACTGGACTTGGTGTGGCAGATCCACGAACAGGACCCCTTGCGATGGCAGTTGTACACCATTGGGGTGCTGTTATGGTTACTATGGTGATGGAGCCCAGAAATGGTCATGGTACTCAAAGGATGCAGGGAACCTTTTCCCTCCAGATGCTGCTGAACCCAGCATCCCTTGCAATCATGGCTAGAGGTGAAGGAAATTCTTCTTCCTCTTATGTATTTATTTATATTCTGCCTTTTCCCCTGACAGCCTCAAGTGTCAGGGACGTGGCTAAATCGGACGGAGAAGAGTCGTGGGCTCGACTCTCCCCCTTCACCAAGAGTTCTCTGACTCAGCTAGAGCAGACATGGACAGCTCACAAGAAGGGGGAGGAATAGGCAGTAGGGAAGTTGCTAGGCAACCAGCAGAGAGTCAGAGGTCAGAGAGTTCATCCTTAGAGAATGGGGTGGGGGAACTCCCCCCTCCTTCTCCTCGTTCCAGGAGAGCTGTAAAGGTCAGAATGCAATGGAAGTGCAACAGGGGGAAAGGCTGGACGTTGGCGTATTTCCTGTTGTGACCAAGGCAGTTTCAGAATGAGCAACTCCTTTCAAGAGCGGCAGGCTGGGAACCACTCTCTGAGTGTAACTTGTAAATAAATGTGTCATAAAACTGCCAGGGAGTCATTAATTCTTATCGAGGCTTGCCTGCCTGCCTGAGATCGTTACATCAAGGCAGCTTACCGATAAAAATAAGAATCACTAAAAACAGGAAAACCAATCATTAAAAAACAATTAAACATTGATAGGATTTTTATCTCTGTCTATCTATCATTATCTATCTATCTATGTATCAATCATCTATCGTATCTATCTATCATCTATCTAATGACAATAAAAACAGTACATTTTTATTACAATTTTTAAAAAGTTAACTGCATAGGAAAGTATTTATTACCGGGGGAGGAGGCAAGCAGACTGAGAATGCCCCACGAGAAAGGCGCTGCCACTCCAGTTGGCCGCAGCGATCAAAGATATTTCTCCCCTCCGCACCTTTCTTGCGTGGCCTTGTTAGTCTGCTTGCCTCCTCCCACTCTGCCCGCCTTACAGCTGTGGGGGAGGTTGTGTGCGATCTGTTTTTCCTGCGCTGCGTCTTCGCGCAGCTCCATTTGTGCGCGGGCGGCGCAACATTACACAGGAGGAGCGCAAGGATGTTTCGCTGATGTTAAAGGCGCAGAGGGGGGGATATTACTGTACTTCTACAGCATGGGTAGGCAAACTAAGGCCCGGGGGGCGGATCCGGTCCAATCACTTTCTAAATCCGGCCTGTGGATGGTCCGGGAATTGGAGTGTTTTTACATGAGTAGAATGTGCCCTTTTATTTAAAATGCACTTCTGGGTTATTTGTGGGGCATAGGAATTTGTTCATCCCCCCCCCAATAGTCTGCCCCCCCCACAACGTCTGAGGGACAGTGGATCGGTCTCCTGCTGAAAAGGTTTGCTGACCCCTGGCCTCCAGCTTCCCTCCCAGCTGTAGGGCAGGCAGAGTGGGAGGAGGCAAGCAGAATTCGGAGGCCCCGCGGGAAAGGTGAACACAGGGTGGGGGGAGTCACAGGGATGAGCCGGGGGTGGGGGGGAGGAGGGGACAGGATAGGTCATGGGTCGGGACAGAGTCGGGGAAGTCACAGGGATGAGCCGGGGGTGGGGGGAGGAGGGGACAGGATAGGTCATGGGTCGGGACAGGGGGGGGGGGGAGTCACAGGGATGAGCCACAGCAACACGTGGCCGGGTACAGCTAGTATTTTAAATAAATACAGTAATTCATCTTATAACCTCCCCTTCTTCTTGCAGAAAGTGTGTACTTGGATCGTGACACAGCACACACCTTGCTGGTCCTTTCCGAGGACCTGGGAAGTGCCTGGGAGTCGTACGAGTCGTTTGAGGAGATGCCTTATCACCCCAAGAGATTTGAGAAACGTCAGTGTGTGCTGGGCTGCGACGGATACACCTCAGGGAGAGTCTACTGGGAAGTTGATGTGGAAAAGGCAAAAGAATGGGGTGCTGGGGTGGCCAGGGAATCCGTGGAGAGGAAGGGCCCTCTGTACTTTAACCCTGATGACGGAATCTGGGGAGTAGGCCTAGACAGAGTTGGGTCAGAGAAGGGGTACTGGGCTTTCACCCTTCAAGGGCCTATTCCTTTGACCGTGCCAAAACCCCTCAAGAAGATCCAGGTGTATCTCGATTACGATAAAGGGGAGGTGTCATTTTGCAACGCCACCGATGCCGCAACCTTAATCTTTACCTTCCCTCCGGCTGCGTTCAAAGGAGAAAAAATCTATCCCTGGTTCTGGGTTGGCAAGGGCCCCATCAAAATATGCCAGTTAGAACCAGAAGATATTGAGTTGAAGCTGCTAGAGGCTGGGATTATTCAACCTTGGGATTACTATGATTTCTGAGGAATCTCCTCTTTGTAGGCATTCCTTGGATTTGCAACTCCTAAGCACTCTTCCTTCCCATTGCAATACGTTCCCCTCTATCGGTTGGGGTCTGTGGCCACCTCCCTCCTTGCTTCCTCTACTTAAATCACTCGGGTGGGAACCATCACCTGTCACCTCAACGGCATCAGGGCATCTCCCTGTATGGAAATCTTAAGTACCGGTCAGGTGGTTAAGCACGTGACCCTGTTTCTTTTCGAGAGGCAGTCAGTTCAGAAGGGAAAGGCGCACAAACGATTGCAGCAGTTGTACGTGTGGGGCTGTAGCCAACCTAGTGATGCGCTGGGATTTCTGCTTGTGCGATGGAATGTGAGAACTGCTCCCCTGCTCCCTCCAACCTATTTTGGGGTCCTCCCAACCCTCTGCAGCAGTTTGGGGGAGGGGGGGAAGTCTCATTGTGCAAGTAGAAATTCTGGTGCTGGCGGGATGCATTGGCGAACACTTCCCTAAGCTTCATGCATATCCATGCAACGCTGGGTGTGGAATAAATCAGGACATATTTTTGGTGCGTGCCTGTGCGTGCCTTGTTTTTTTGGGGGGGAGGTGGAGTGGGGTGGAATGCAATGTGCATTGCTTTAGTGAGGTGTCTCTCTATCAATACTGTTGCCAACCTGGAACCATCCAGATGTTTTAGACTACAAGTCTCATTGGCCTCAGGCAGCATGGCCACCTGGAGTTTAGAACATCTGGAGGGCACAAGGTTGGCAGTGGCACATGCACGCACACACACACACACACTCCACATTCCCTATGGTGCTGGAGTTTGGCACTGAAGTGGAGGGAAGGCACCGACATCAAAATAAGAAATCCTTTACTCGTTCAGCCCCACACAAGTCTCCCTTGAGGCACTGTCAAAGAAAACAATACTCTCTGGTTTTCTCTGTGCTGTGTTCTGTGCAAAACCCCTTTGCGGCAGAGTGTGCAAAAATATTGTGTTGCTTTGAAGTGCATTGGGCTGATAAAGCAGTGGAGGTTCTCTGTTCTGTTTCCCACTTTCGGTGTTAATGTAACTTTCTCACTGTAAGAGGTGCGGCAGCTGAACATACATTTAAACTCCCTATTATCACTCACTGTAATTTTCTCGTCTCATTGCCATCCAGCTCCCACCTAATCATTTTCTCATATATACCTGCCAACTATGATTTCATTTTCTGCATCTAACAAAGTAGGCTGTAGTCCACAAAAGCTTATGCCATAATAAATTTGTTTTTGGGGTGCCATAATACTCTTTTTTTGTTGCCTTTTCTTGGGTTGTTTTTTTAACACCAACTTTAACTCTTATTGTTATTGTTATTATTATTATTTTACATATTGTACCCAGGGATTTGCATAGTTGTTTTTTTAAACTGATGTTGTTGGTACCTTTTCGCTGTTTGGAAAGTTCCTGCATCTATGCTGCTGTTTCTTCATGCTCTTTGGCTGTATTATAATAAAAGTGAGATGCTCACCCTGAGGGTTATGTGTGTTTTACTTGGTTTAACTCCCCACCCCAATGAAAATCCAGTGTTCTGCCACTAAAATAAACCATAGAAATGAAGCAAATAGGTATAGTTAAAAGATGAAACTTATAAAACTCCAAAGAAGCAGGTCCTGCTTTCAGACTCTTAGAAAAAACGTATCTGAAGAAGTATGCATGCACACGAAAGGATCATACCCAACGGCAAACTTAGTTGGTCTCTTAAGGTGCTGCTGAAAGGAATTTTTTTTATTTAGAAAAATCAGTAAGCCCTCGAATTTTAGATAATTGACAAATGAGCTTTGCTCTGATCCACTGTTAAAATGTGTAGGTACCAAAGGTTGGTGTGTGTGTGTGTGTGTGTGTGTGTGTGTGTGTGTGTGTGTGTGAAGGTGCTGTTTGCTTGGTTCATATTCTGCTCTAACCACATGAGCAGTAACCACGGATGGTAAGCTGCTAAACAAGCTGATTTTAAAAGGATTGTATAGCCCGTTTTAGTAACTTGTTGAAATCCTCTTGCAACTTTTTGCAATTTTCCAGTATATTTGATAAATTGATTTGCACGCTTGTTGTGTGTCAGCTATTGTGTAAATATTGTATGGTGCTCAGAGCACCAGTGGCACAGATATGCAAGGCAACTCCCCTGATAAACATATCAAAAAATAAGGAATCGGAGAACGGAGGGTCATATAGTCCAACTCTCTGCAATGCAAGAGTCACAACTACAGCGTCCATGACTGATGGCCATCCAACATCTGCTTAAAATCCCCCAGTGAAGGAGAGTCCACAACCTCCTGAGGGAGTCCGTTCCACCATCTAACAGCTCTTGCTGTCAGAAAGCTCTACCTGATGTGTCAGGGGGTTGTTGCGGCTACTCTCTAGTAAAGATGCTCCAATCCGTTCTGTCTTTAAGAGTTTTATTGTGCATCTTATTTACAGTGCGGAGATAACAGGAAACATGACTGCCTAGTCACTTTCAGAACTCTGCAATGGCGCCCGTCTGTTTCTGCGCCAGCATAATAGCCTGGGCACCCCAAAACGCCGCCCCCTTGCCCTACGTCTGGGTGCACGCCTCACTTCAGGCGCCGGAAGGAGCGCTGCCCCTTCTTCCTCTTGCTGACCAGGTCGGGGCAGGGGCTCTGTAGCGTTGCTGAGCACTTCCTCCACTGTTTGCTCATGGCTCAGACACCTCACTACGCTCTCCCTCCCTTTCCGCTCCATTCCTCATTCCCTCCTCCAGACCCACTGCTAGTGCTGTCTCTTGGCGAAGTGCTGGTCAGGATGACTGGGGGAGGCTCTCTGTACGGAGTCCCCTTGACATGTCAAAAAGGATTTACATACCTTAAATTGTTCTAGAATTAAAGCGGTATAAGCCAGGCATCCCCAAACTGCGGCCCTCCAGATGTTTTGGCCTACAACTCCCATGATCCCTAGCTAAGAGGACCAGTGGTGAGGGATGATGGGAATTGTAATCTAAAGCATCTGGAGGGCCGAAGTTTGGGGATGCCTGATAAGCGAATGAGACTAGATCAGGGTAGACTGATGCATACAGGATGTCAAGTCAGAACTTAATTTCTCAGCTGTTGGGAACAGATAAGCACACTGCTGGTGACGTCACGCCACCCAACCTTGGGTGGAGCAAAATCACCCAGCTTCCCATGCACACACAACCCCACCAGGCGAACTTTTGGGACGCTGGAACTAGATTGCTTCGGTTTGGTCTGGTTCGACTCGGCATCCAAAGTGATAAACGTCACATGACCCATCCATGTGACTGAAAGGGTCTATGCCCCGTGGTAAGAACCCGAACACTAGAAGGAAGGCTTTTCAAATACCTCACAAGACGAGGGAACTCAGACCTCCTGCCACTGAACATCTGCCTCCTCTCTCTTAGGTCTGATTATCCCAACAGTTTTGACAGTGAGAGCCTGGTGAGACAACCTTATATTTGTTTATGTTTTGCTTAGACTTTAGGAATATAGAAAGCATAGTGCTGATAATGCCAAGGTTGCAGGTTCGATCCCCGTATGGGACAGCTGCAAATTCCTGCACTGCAGGGGGTTGGACTAGATGATTCTTAGGGTTCCTTCCAACTCTGCAATTATATGATTCTATGATCTAGCCCAGCATTTCCAACACTGACTGGCAGCAGGTCCCTGGGGTCTCTGCCCATCTTTTGTTGCCTGATCCAACTTAGCATTTATGGAAGACACGTTACTCATGTGTGCAGTGGTGTGTGTGTGTGTGTGTGTGTGTGAATGCTTTTTGTTGTTTTTTTTGTTTTTCAAATTTTTAAATTTAGTTTTACATAATGATTATACCCAACAAACATAACAATTCCAAAGGAAAAAGAAAGAAAGAAAACAAAAGCTTCTCTCGTACCTGATGTGACATCCCTGAGGGTAAAGAGTCACATTACACCTGACATGCATTGTACTACAACTGATACCGAGATCTTGAACTCGCACCTTGATCTCTTTACAGAGGACAGGTTGTTGAAATTCACCAATGACTTTTTATTGCATGACTGTTTACTTGCATTATTGATTGATAGAAGGGAGATCTTCACTTTAAAAGTGTTATTGTATTCCTGTTTATGTTGGTCTCTAAGATATGTTATAAAATTATTCCAGTCCTTAATAAAAAATTGGTCTTCCTGATTTCTGATCTTCCCCGTCATTTTTGCCATTTTGGCATACCGTATATTCCTGCATATAAGACTACTTTTTAAGCCAGGAAAATATTCTCAAAAGTCGGGGTCATCTTATACGCCAGGTCGTATTTCTTATACGGCGAGTATATCCCAAACTCTATATTTTAACTGGAAAAGTTGGGGGTTGTCTTATATACCCAGTCGTCTTATACGCCAGAATATACGGTAGTTCATCAAGTTGGTCTGCCATTCTTCTCTGGTCGGGACTTTGTCTTCTTTCCATCTCTGGGCTAAAAGCATCCTTGCTGCTGTTGTCGCGTACATAAACAGTCTTTTCTTCTCTTTTGGTAATTCCATACCTAGAATTCCTAATTAGAAAGCTGTTTTTTTTAAAAAAACTAAAGTCATCTTAAACATTTTTTTCAATTCATTGTATATCATTCCCCAGAATGCTTTTACCCCCCCCCCACATGTCCACCACATACCTCCCCACATGTCCACCACATCTTTCTTTTTACATTCCCAACATATATTTGAAGCGGTTCTATACATTCTTGCTGATTTACTAGTTGTTCTAGATACCAGCGGCACATCATTTTCATATAATTTTCTTTCAACGTACAGCAAGCTGTAAATTTTAAATCTTATTTCCATAACTTTCCCCCGTGATAAAAGCTGTATATAAATACTTTTTGAGTCCACATTCCTTTGAGGCCCTTTGGTCGGTCCCTATATTTGGGCTGGTAAAATAACTTTTGAGGGTGCAAGTCCCTGGGTGCTTCTGCAAACTGGCCAAATTCTGCAAGAAACTTAAGCTCTCTTATGCAAGGGAGAATTTTCTGCAAGTCAGCCTTCTCTCTCCTTCAGCCTAGGGAGCTACGCTTGCAGCTCCACGAAACGCAAGGCATAAGCGCTCAGATGCCAAATATCTGTCACAGTCTGGAGGCACCCACTGCTCAGAAGGGCACTGGAACACACATCACTGCCAAAAGACCCAAGCCTTCGTTTGACCCAAGGCCCCAGGAACCAGAACGGTGGCGAATAAAAATGCATTCCGGTTTTCATACTACTGTCATTTTGAGGGGCCCCGTTGCGTACTGACTCAAGGGATTCAGGTTTGTAATTTCAGAGCTTGTAATTGGAGGTTTGTAGGTTTGTAGGTTTGTAATTGGAGCTGGCTGACCTGACCTGTTTACTGCCCAGGATTTGAAATTGTTCCCTTAAAATGTTCCCTCCTTCCACATGGGTCACTGTGGGTCGCACTTGTGCCTGTCGCTCCAAAAATCCCCTCGGCCTCCTTGGTGTTGACATCCCTCTGTTATTTAATGTCTGCTGGCCTTGGCAAAACCAAGCTGGGCCCGATTTAGCCTGCTCCGTTAGGCAGGATGAGCACTCTTATGCCTCAAGCTCCCTCCTAGGACCAGTGCTGAGCTGAGCTCCTCTTTCAGTTCGTTGCCGGTTTCCTTGGGAGCTGTCAGAACCGACCAAATCTCCTTGGTCTGAGAAAGAGAGAAGAGAAGGCCTGAGGTTAGGGTGGGAAACTAGGATTCAGCCAGGAGCCCAACTTTTCCCCTAAACCGGTTCGAGAGGAAGTCGAGAAGGTGAAAT
Organism: Zootoca vivipara; assembly: GCF_963506605.1. NCBI lineage: Eukaryota > Metazoa > Chordata > Lepidosauria > Squamata > Lacertidae > Zootoca > Zootoca vivipara. The sequence goes on from NC_083277.1 coordinate 14,881,665, forward strand.
TCCAGGTATGTCACCAAGAATTTGTAACAGCTTGATGTGAGGGACAACTAAAGGTAACAGTGGAACATTCTCCAGTAAGAGCTGTTCGACAGTGGAATTTGCTGCCAAGGAATGTGGTGGAGTCTTCTTCTTTGGAGGTCTTTAAGCAGAGGCTTGACAGGCAAATGTCAAGAATGCTTTGATGGTGTTTCCTGCTTGGCAGGGGGTTGGACTGGATGGCCCTTGTGGTCTCTTCCAACTCTATGATTCTATGATTCTGAGACTTCACTCTGTTGTTCTTTCCTTACCGATCTTTTTTCCACCTCATCCTCACTGTTTTTCATGATGGGGTTGGTCGCACCTCCTTTATAATTTTTATGTTGGTGTCCTAACATAAAATGTTAAGCCTTTATTTGTTGTAATTGTAATTATTTGTCATTAGGCGGGTCAATTACAAATGGAACGTAATTAATGAAATGTAATAGCGATGCTTATTTTTGTATTATTTTAACTATTTGTTTTATTACTGTAGAATTTCCAAAAGAAAGCATTTGTAAAAATTAAAAGAAAAATTTAAAAAATTATAAGTTGCATTACTGAAATAAATGCACTTTTCGACGATATTCTAATTTTCTGAGTTTCACCTGTAAATGGGGTCGGACTTAAGAACACAACATGCCTTATACCAGGCCAGATATTTGTCCATCTAGCCTAGTATTGTGGGTCTCCAGCAGAAATCTTTCACTTCACTTGCTCTCAGATCCTTTTAAACGTAAGATTGAATATGCAAAGCAAGTGATCTACCCAAGAGCTGTGCTTCCCACACCTGAAAACTGCAGGTTCTCTCCCCTGAACTCCTCTTCCACCCAAGCTTGAACTGACCAGTTTCTGTTCCTACTGCTCACCCTCGGCTGAAAAGGCTCTTGACGCAGGAGCAGCCAGAGTGGTGCCTTCCAGATTCCTTGTCCATTGGTCATTCTGGCTACGGCTAATGCAAGCTGGACGCGGGTGGCGCTGCGGTCTAAACCACCGAGCCTATTGGGCTTGCCGATCAGAAAGTTGTCAGTTCGTATCCCCGCAATGCAGTAAGCTCCCGTTGCTCTGTCCCAGCTCCTGCCAACCTAGCAGTTTGAAAGCAGGCCAGTTCAAGTAGATAAATCTCTATACAATTCCCGTTGTCTTAAAAAAGCAAATAATATTTTACAGGATTCATCTCATCCTGGATATAGTCCTTTTGCACCGTTGCCTTCGGGCAAAAGATTCAGAACAATTAAATCAAGAACGAATAGATTAAAAAACAGTTTCTGTCCAATAACCATCTTAAATGCTGTAACGAAATAATATTATCTTGGGGAGTTGTGATGGGTGTGTATGTATGTGTGTGTGTGTGTGACTGTAATTGTGTTTTTGTTTTGTTTTTATGGGATGGCATTCAATTTTGTTGTACTATGTACAATGACAATAAAGCATCTATCTAAATAGGTGGTGGGAAGGTAAACGGCATTTCCATGAGCACTCGTTTCCGTCACGGTGTTCCATTGCACCAGAAGCAATTTAGTCATGCTGGTCGCGTGAGCCGGAAAGCTGCCTGTGGACAAACGCCGGCTCCCTCGGCCTGGAACGAGATGAGTGTTGCAACCCCATAGTCGCCTTTGACTGGACTTAACCGTCCAGGGGTCCTTTACCTTTTAGCTTAATGCAAGCTGTAGTCCAAAAACATCTTGGCTACCCATGCTGTAATACAACCAGTTTACAATTATGCTCCCTACTAGACATGTAAGATTTTTCTCCTCCTCTTTTTTTCTAGCCAGCGTGATGGATGCACACTCTCTAATAAGTCCCAGTGGGGAAAGGGTTTGTCTGATCTGCTTGAAGCCTTGCCAAGGCCCAGCCACGCAACCCTGCGGGCACAGCTTTTGCCCGCCGTGCTCCAACCGATCCAGGGCGGATGATCTAAAGGAAAAAGTCACCTGCCCTGGATGCAGAGAAACCTTTCTGAGAAATAAGCCTGACTCTTATGAACCTCTTGGGAAAACGGAAGAGGCCACCCGGCTGACCACAGTGGATGAAACGAAAGAGTCAGCTCAGAGTATCTGTGAGATACACAAGGAAATATCAAATCTTTTCTGTGTTGAGGATCAAGCCCCACTTTGTTCAGTCTGCAGAAAATCCCGGGATCATTCATCACACACTGTGATTCCCAGATGGGAGGACAGTTTTCCAAGATCAGAGCCTTCCAATGCTGGCATTATAGGATACCCGAACACTGTGCCTTGCAACAAAGGAAACGGTAAAGAAATATGGCATTTTGTAACGAAAAGTGCATGACTCGTGATATCCTGAAGCAAACATTATGGGAATTGTTAGATAAATGTCTGGAAGTAAAAACCTACAGGTTTATCCTCACGCCGGCATATGGTTCCATGCCCGTCGAGGGGAGGGAGATATACCAGGGCAGCTTTGCAGAACTGGTTTCTTTTGAGGTGGAGGTGGGGATTCAACTCTGCAAGCATAGCTCTTCAAAGGTTCGCAGCACAAAAACGGAAAAAATAAGTCCCCACCGACAGTCAAAGAATAGCTCACAAAAATCTGGACGGTAGCAGCGGTGTACGAGCTTCCAGAATTGATTAGAGCAAGTGAAGGCAGACAAGAAAGAGAACATTTTAAAGATAAACAGAAACCATGCATTGGATTTAGAACAGGCATAGGCAAACTCAGCCCTCCAGATGTTTTGAGACTACAATTCCCATCATCCCTGACCACTGGTCCTGTTAGCTAGGGGTGGTGGGAGTTGTAGTCCTGATTTAGAACATAAACATGGTAGTTTTTTCTAGGTAGTAAAATGTTTAGTATAATTATAGTGGCACTCCCCCCCAAAAAAGAAGAAGAAGAAGAAGAAGAATTGCACTAATCCGGGGATTCCCAGACTATGGCCTGCAGACCACTGAGTTTAATTCAGGGGGTTCTGCGGCATGTCTGTGAAGAACAGTGGGGTACAGTAGATCCACCACCCAGAAGGTGAGCAGGACAGACCAGAAGCAACAGGGGAGAAGTCACTTAAAAGGGGTGGAGAGGATGAGAAGTGAAGTTGATGGGAGGCTAGAATTAAGAAGCTTAATCTCGATGCAATTAAATAGTGAATCTAGTACAGGGATCCCCAAACTGCGGCCCTCCAGATGTTTTGGCCTACAACTCCCATGATCCCTAGCTAACAGAACCAATGGTCGGGGAAGACAGGAATTGTAGTCCAAAACATCTGGAGGGCTGATGTTTGGGGATGCCTGATCTAGTACCTAGCACAGTGCATTGCAATTGCTGCAACAGGCAGATGTGAGCCACTAAGACCGTCGGCATTTTTCAAGCGGCCAATGGGGGGGGGAACACTGGGAGCCTTTGCACTAATCAACTTATTGGGGGTGGAGAGGGAGGAAAGGATACAGAACATCCCCCCCATTGATTTCATGCCTTTTTAAAGGGAACTATACTTGTGTATCCCTGGGTGTTGGATCCAGTGGCGTAGCATGGGTTGCCAGTGCCCGGGGCCACGTGGAGGGGTGGGTGTGAGGGAGGGAAGCAGACAGAGTATGCATGCATATTCAACTGCCTAAATAAGTGTGCATGCACATTCAACTGCCTAGCGGCATCTGCGTCACCACAGCTGCAGAGATAAGAAAATAAGAGTTGTTCCAATGTCTGGAGAGGTCACTTCCTAGTTCTCATGGATAAGCTGTTTTCAACAGAGCCCAGCAATGGAAGCAAGCAGCTGTACTGAGGCAGCACTGGGTGTTGAAATTTTGCACTCCTAATAATTTTGTGCCTGGGTCAAACGCCCCTGTGGCTTCCAATGCTACACCACTGGTTGGATCAGAATAGGAAATCTGGCATGTGACATCTGTTTGGGCATGGAGTCCCATAGCCAGTTAAGGTTCCATGCACAGAAAAAAGCCTCCTTTCTTGCACATATGGTCCCTAGCTGGATCAATGTGAGCATTTTTTTTATTCCCAAACAGACAGGGTGAGCAGATTCAAAAGCAGCATTAGTTGCAAAGCACAGTCTCCAAGCTCTCTCAGTCACTGTGGCGTGATAAACCGGCAAAGGGCCCCCGGACGTTTCACGATCTATTGATCCAGAGCTTCCCATGCCTTTATACTCATTTGCTGCCACCAACCAGTAACTCTACTGGTACACATATATTGGATCCCAGTCAGGTGAAAGGTAAACCAAACAACTAAGTTTATTTAAGATGATCACACAAGCAAATAAATTCTTCACAGTTTCTCAGGTACATTTGCTTAAACTTATCCTTTCCTATTAGTTCCCCCAACGTCCTCCTGACTCTGAAATTCCCTTCTTAATTCTCTCTCAGACTCAGCACAATAGCTCACCTCTCTAGCTCTGTTCTAACCCTCTCCCCCTCAACTCTCTGACTCTCTTCCTTATATCCTCCCTGCTTCTGCCTACTGAGCTCCTATTGCCTCTTCACTCTCCCTTACTAATTAACCCTTGCTGGTCCCCTAGAGGTAAAACGCCACAGTCACCACCAAAAGTTTAAACATTGCCCCGTACCTGATCTCACTGCTTACCAATGACACCTGGATACATAAGAAAATACGTATCCGGATAAAATGTTTCTGGATATGAATACATATCTGGACAAAATGTTTCCAACGGCTGCAGAAGATAAGTTCAGAAATCATTGTCGGTTTGTGTTTTGCCTTCAAAGGAGAGGTCCTTGGTGGGAATGAGAAGAACAACACAGATAAGCTCATGCAGCTGATCGAGCCGCAGGTTGACTTCAACTTGGAGGAAAATAAGGAAGAAGGTAAAAAGCTTTGCTAAGAATGTCAGAGCCACATAGCTCAACATGCCACTGGGGAGAGAAGCAATACGCCAGGAGAGCTCTGTTGGATCAGGCCAGTGGTCCATTTAGCCCAGCATCCAGATGCCTATGGGAAGCTGGGAAGCAGGACCTGAACACAAGAGCACTCTCCTCACTTGTGATTCCCAGCCACTGGTGGTAGGACATAGCCTTTGTTCCTCATAGGAAAAGGCTGCCTCCGAGCCTTGCTCGTGAGCATCCCATAGGCACCTGGTAGGTCATTTTGGATAAAGGGATACAGGACTTGGCTGAGAAGCTGCTAAGACTCTGATATGGAGGAGGATGGGGAAAGACTGTAGAGCATATCTGCATGCAGAAGGCCCCAGCTTCAATCCTCAGCATCTTCGGGTAGGACTGGGAGAGACCTCCCTCTGAAACTGGACGGCCTCTGCCAGTCATTGTTGACAAATCTAGATGGACCAACTCTGTGTAAGGTAGCTCCTGTGTTCTGTTTTGAACCAGCTGTACCACAAAGGCCAGCAGTGCAAGGCATGAAGGTGCTGAGCCCAGACCTAGACTCAGACCCAAGGCAGACCAAGACCCCTTGAGCTAGAGCAGGCCGAGATGGGACCCCCGTAGACAGCCCCTTCAAAGCCACATTCCTCTGAAGAACCCTTGTACAGCCTCTGGTTCCTGCTCACCAGCACAGGCAACGCACAAGGTGGGAACTGACTGAGCATCCAGGTCAGACTACTGCACCTTTGAAACACCTTCAAGAAGGTGGTTGGCCCTGGGTTGTATAGTTTGGCCCAAGAGGGATTGAAGTGTGAGCTTCAGAGCTTGTTGGAAGAAGTTGCCTGCTTGGAGCTACCCAAGGGTCTGCAACTCCTTCAGGTAGCCTGTCTATTGATTTGCTTGCACAAAACTTATGCAGGGGTTCGACTACGGCTGGTCTTTATTGAGCATTTGTTCTGGTTTGCTTATGAGGCAGTTATACAACAATGAGCAATCCTGATTTGCTTGCGGGACGTTTAAACATCTTCATCCGCTCCACACTTTTCATTGCATTGTCCCATTGCTTTCCTAACAGCAAAAACTCTGCGTTGTTGTTGTTTTGTATAGTTCCCCCCCCCCCCAAAAGAGAGAAATCAGTGTAATAAGATATACGCAGCATAAAGAGAGTGATACAACTATTCACAGCTCACCTCGAGTCTGAATGTTTTTAAAGTGATTTACTGTGCTCGGACAACAGCGCACTGCAATCCACTCTTAATTGCACAAACCTACATTTCTGGTATGTGCTTGAATTCCTCCCACAATATTGTGACGAACGGGAGAAACCCTAAGCTATTGTTAGACATCTGACACAACTTGTCAGGATTTGGCCACTGAGAAAGGAGAACTGGCCCTGGCAAAGCAGAAACCAGGACTCTGTCACAGAGGCATTTTGGGCCTCTGCTTTGCATTCAGCAGGTGCAAGTTTCGATTCCCAAAATCTCTGGGCAGGGAGAAACCCTTGTCTGAAATCTGAAAAGCCACTGCCAGTCAGTAGGCAATACACTAAAGCCTTCTGCAGAGCTCTCTTTAGTCTTCTGGACCTATGGAGTTCTGGGTTATGGCATCAGCCTCCAGAATAATCTGCCAAGCAATCAAAATAACTTTATTTTAATTGTCAGCGGTGGCCCCCTGGTTCTGTAGAGTGCTCTCCCCAGAGACGCTTACCTTGGGCTGCCTACATTGATGCATTTCTGGCGCCAAGCTAAGTCTTTTTTATTCTCCCCGGCCTCTTAAGCAATATAATATTGTGATCGTTTAAACCAGGCATCCCGAAACTTCGGCCCTCCAGATGTTTTGGACTACAATTACCATCTTCCCCAACCACTGGTCCTGTTAGCTAGGGATCATGGGAGTTGTAGGCCAAAACATCTGGAGGGCCGCAGTTTGGGGATGCCTGGTTTAAACCATCAATCATAGCATTTAACAGCCTGATGTTTTATTATTGACTCTGCTGCTATGACAATTGGATATGGGGCTCATGAGATTGTTTTAGCGCTTACTAGGATTGGATTTATGTGGCATGGCTGTCTTATACTCTGCCTGGTGGTGGTGTTCCCTGGGTTTTGGTATTATACTGAGAGCCAGTGTGGTATTATATTGAGAGCCAGTGTGGTGTAGTGGTTAAGAGCGGTAGACTCGTAATCTGGGGAACTGGGTTCGCGTCTCCACTCCTCCACATGCAGCTGCTGGGTGACCTTGGGCTAGTCACACTTCTCTGAAGTCTCTCAGCCCCACCCACCTCACAGGGTGTCTGTTGTGGGGGAGGAGGGGAAAGGAGATTGTTAGCCGCTTTGAGACTCCTTCGGGTAGTGATAAAGCGGGATATCAAATCCAAACTCTTCTCTTCTTCTTCTTATTGTATTTTTAAAGTCATATTGGTTTCGCATCTGTGTTCGTTGTTGCTTTAGTCGCACATCACCTAGGGAGCACATACGGAGTGGAAATTCGGGCACGCAGCAAAAGCAAGCGAGCAAACAAACAAACCCAAACCCCAAAGTAAATAAATAAGCAGAGTGTGTTCCCCTTCTTCACAGGCACTGCAACAAACTCCAGGGTCCAAAATTCCATGACATGGATCCTCCTGGTACTGTTCATCATCCAGATTGTGGGCTTGGTGACAACAATATTCGTTTTCACAAGTGAGTGGGAAACAACCAAGTATTGTCAATAGATTGGTAATTGTTGCAGCAACAAGCTCATAAATTATTATATTCGCTTGCTTTGCTATTAGCTAATTGGCTTCCTTTGATGTTACCCTTATCTGCGGGACTGGGGTGCTGGGCTCTGAAAAGCCCAGGAAAGGGGAGCTATCTGTAAGATTTGGGTATTTGCCACCTATGACCTCACCTGGGCAGATGTCAGAGACCAGGCTAGGAAAGCTACTCTGGTGGGGAATGGTGGGAGCCTCCCCCTCTTCCTGCTCCTGACCAGGATCCTGAAGCTGTCCAGGAGCAGTGGAGCAGTATAGATTTGGAGCAGTGGTTTGCAGAGGGACATAGTTTGGAAGGCAACAGCTGGGCAGAACTGAGTGGGGAAGAGCTAGGAGAAGAACAGGGAGAGAGAGAATTAACAGACTCCCTTTCTCTGGAAAGTGTCCCAGCGCTCAGTCTAAGGTCAAGGAGAGCAGATAAGGTAGCTATGCAGAAGGCCAAATGGTTGTGAGATCAGGTTGCCAGACGAGGAAGTGACAGGGGTGGCTCAGAGCGAAGTGGGTGGAAACCTTAATTGGGAGCACCTTTCCTCATAGCTGCCAAGTTATCCCTTTTTTTAAGGGATTTTCCCTTATGCTGAATAGGCTTCCTCGGGAGAAAAGGGAAAACTTGGCAGCTATGCCTTTCCTCCGAGAAGGGAGTCTTTGTTCTTTCTCTGTGAACATTAAACATCTCTTTAACTGGTAAGAGACTATTTTCGCTTTGTTCTGCTTATCCACAGCCAAAGGGAGGGAGGAAGTTGTTTCCCCGAAGCCTGACAACAGGTGAAGAGATGGGAAGCTCTGGCTAGAGTGACGTGTGCTGCTTTGTGTATACAGAATGTATGAATGTTTGCTTGGGTGTGGACATGCCATCTTCTTGATGCGGTGCCGGTCCTGAATCTGTAAAGTAGGCTGATTTGCTGTAATTCTGCACCTCTCTTTAATAAAGCACTAGAACCGATCACTCTGGCATTGTGGACATCCTTCCTTGGTATCCCTGCACCCAACTGCTCCCAGGAGCCCTCCTTTGGGACTGCGGTTCAGGACAGTCATACAATGCATTCATATAATGATCAGGTAGAATAGCAATGGATGGGAGCGAGTACCATGAGGGAGGAAGTTACATGACAACTGGCCAGTTGCATTGTGGGTGGTGGGGAATCTTTGTGTCTCCTGCCATGCCCCTTGAGTTCCTCAGGAAGTGGACGGGTTTCTATAACAAATGAAACAATGATGGTTCTCGTTGTCAGAGGCTAAAGTTGAGCTTCCAGCCCCTTGTTGCCCATCTGGCTGGATCGTGAACCAAGGGAGCTGCTATCACGACTTGCAACTGGAAGGGTCCTGGGATACCAGCCAGCGCCACTGTTCCTCGCTCAGTGCCTCCCTGGCTGTGGTTGCAAACTTGGAAAAACTGGTAAGAGAAGGTGCTCAGATTGCATGCTTTATACTTTTTTAAAGGCTTCATTTCAGAGCATGCATCCTGTTAATATGCAGCAGTAGCCAATGTGGTTCGTTCCAGGTGTCGTCTGACCACAACTCCAACTGGCTGGAACTGATGGGAGTTGGAGTCCAGCAATGTCTGGAAGGCATCACGACAGCAGTTCCTGCACTGCTATATCCAAACTGGAAGATGTGTCTTCAGTTTTAACGTTTCAACATGTGGGATGTGATACATAAGTAGCAGTCAAGTACAACATTCCTTGTTTTCCTAGAGGGGACATGCAAGGGAATGCTTGGTCCAGCTAGTCGGAACTTCCTGTTTCCTCCTGGGCTGGGACATACTTCCTTTGCATGTGACTAGAGGTGGGCATGACCTTACCTGTCCAGGTAACAAAAGGACAGGGCACGCAGCACCCTCTCTCTCTCTTCGACTCTCTTTTTTACTTCCTCCATCTTTGGAGCAGCTTTTTAGCTAAAGATGCTCTGTTGACTTCCAGCCAACAGAGGACGCTGGGATTATCCCCATATGGGATAGTTCCACATGTATATACTTTGTAACTAAGTCTACCTTCAGGGATCCAACTGTGAACTGATGATGATGTGAGTAAACGTCTTTTATTTACAGTACTTCACACAAGATTGTGACGTGTTTATTCTTTTAGGAGGGATATAAAGGGGACTTACCAGGAACATACAATTCAATACTGATTTGTATGATATTGAGAGGCTTAAACAAGCCTGCAACTAGCTACCCGTTGTGTGTTAAAAGGGGAATGTGAAACTCTGCTAAGTATATTATACGGTATAAACAATATTAATAAGGATATTGATATTAATATAAGGATATTAATAAACAATATATCCTCTCCTGCCTCCCTGAATATTCCCACACAACACTGGATGAAAACTTCTCTATGTCACCAAGCACAATAATCTATAATTTTTATCTTTAGGAGGTGTTTTTTTTTAGCGTGTGTGTGTAGACGCACATGTATGCACACATGCACAGACAATCGTATACCACTTTGATAGTATGAAATCGTGGTATTTAAGAATTTTGATCAGTCCAACAAACAAACAAATATGTGAGCTTGGTCCCCCGTACTCCCGAGAGGAAATCTAGCTATTATCTCTCAACTCTGGTCTGGTTTTCATATAAACACATAATATGCATAAATTTGGTAGTTGGCCCAGTATTTAGTTATTTTTAAGTCATGTCTCTTGGCTATCCTAAATGTACAAAATCCAGCCCTGAAACATTCTGAACCCCACATTCTCTCTCTTTCGGAACCAGAATGTCGCCATGCAAGACAAAGGCCCCTTTGACCACTGGGTTGGCCTCCTCAGAGAATCGGGAGGGAGCTGGAAATGGATCGATGGGACAGATTTCAACAACCTGTGAGTTCTTCATGCCTGAGCACCCACAACTGGGCAACTGCTGACATTCCTGCATTTCAGCGGGTTGGACTAGATGACCCTTGGGGTCCCTTCCGACTCTACGATTCTATAATGCTATGAAATGACACCCTTGGGGAGCTTAGCTTAGTCCCCACCATACATCCATTGCACCATCAGCTAAAGACTCTTGTTCTCAACAGCCATTTGCTAGACATCATTGGGAATTGTGCTTGGTGGCGTTCTTGTGCTGTTTCGGTGTCGTTTGTTCTGGTGTTGAAATACTTTGACAATTTATAAGCTCCTCCACAAATCCTGTTCAGGCAGCATACTTCCTGATTTGCTTACTCAAAGCTTACGTAGCGGTTAGACTATGCCTAGTCTTGATTGATCAGCTGTTCTGATTTGTTTACGGACCAGTTGTACCGCAGAGAGCGTTCATCCTGATCTTTTTGCAGGGTGTTTACATGTCTTCCTTTTCACCATTTGTTCGCCCCACACTTTTCAGCACATTTCCTAACCACAGAAAGGGAGGGGTATTTTTTCCGTAATGGATTGGCTGTGCTAGGGTGACATTTAATCTGCATGGACTCCGGAAACCTAATATCTGGTGAGTGCTTGAATCCCGCCTGCAAAGTAGTAACAGACTGGAGCAGGGGTCAGCAAACTTTTTCTGCAGGGGGCCGGTCCACTGTCCCTCAGACCTTGTTGGGGGCCGGACTATAATTTGAAATATATATATGAATGAATTCCTATGCCCCCAAATAACCCAGAGATGCATTTTAAATAAAAGGACACATTCTACTCATATAAAAACATGCTGATTCCCGGACTGTCCGCGGGCCGGATTTAGAAGGCGATTGGGCTGCACCCAGCCCCCGGGGCTTAGTTTGGGGACCCCTGGCCTGGAGGCATTCATAGTGGGTTGTGTAGTTGTTGTTTAGCTTAATAATAATAGTAAAACTAACAACAACAACAGCAACAACACCCTGCCATCTAGCTTGTTGTGCTCGCCCCAATCTCTGAATGGCAAGAGGCACCAATGGTTACCAGGGTTTTGTTTTCTTAGGTCAGTGGGAGTTGTGGTGTCAGTCTAGGATATACCATATGTGATCTAAACCGCTGAGCCTCTTGGGCTTGCCGATCGGAAGGTTGGTGGTTCGAATCCCCGTGACGGGGTGAACTCCTGTTGCTGTGTCCCAGCTCCTGCCAACCTAGCAGTTCGAAAGCATGCCAGCTTTTCCGTCATGGTGTTCCATTGCACCAGAAGCGGTTTAGTCCTGCTGGCCACATGACCCGGAAAGTCGTCTGTGGACAAATGCCGGCTCTCTTGGCCTGACAGCGGGATAAGTGTCACAACCCCAGAGTCGCCTTTGATTGGACTTAACCATCCAGTGGTGCTTTACCTTTTTACCTTATATGGTTTTATTGACACATATATTGACACAACCTGAGCACATGCTGGAGGGGTTCACAGCATTAACACTCTTAGCAGATCTTGCTTCTCCATCAGGTTTCCCAGGAAAGCAAAAACGACAGCTCTGAGTGCAGCGCAAAGCAAAGCAAGCAAGGCTGGGATGTTTTGCCCAACATGGGTCTCGAACACATGACCCTGAGATTCAGAGTCCCACGCTCTACCAACTGAGCTATATATAAGTAAACTAATAGTGCATGTCGCTTTGGGCCTATCGGTTGGGAAAGCAGCTCTGAATTTTCGCAGGCAAACAGCTGTATTGTTTACGTGTCTGTTTACTCTCCCTTTGCAGTTCGGAAGTGGAAGGCGTTGGAGACTGCGCTTTCCTAAGCAAGGGGGTCCTGAACAGTGCAGACTGCTCAGCTGAGAAGAAGGGGCTCTGCAGCTGGAAAGCACAGACAAGAAGGGGATCCCACAGCCCTGTTTTGGGACGTGAAACTTTAATAGCTGACCGTGTGCCAAAGGACCTTTCCACGCTTTTACCTTGTTCCTAGCTGCCACTCCCTCTGCGTTTGTGTGCAGTGATAAATCAGTCACCAACCCAAGTGACCAAGCTCGCATCCTAGAGGGTAGCTTCCCTTTGGGGATTTGAGCACGCGATCAATGCTTTCTCGTGGCATTGCTGCTATGAGAGCCAGTAAGCCGAAAAACCAGGCGATGCAAGAAAACATCCTAACGCATTCTGTTTTTAGAAATCTTCTTGTGTCGTTCTTGCAGTTGCAATCTTAAGCATAACTTTCTTGAGAGTCGGTCCCATTGAACTCAGTGGGGTTTGCTTCTGGGTAACTATGCAGAGGGTTGTGTCTCTGTTTTAGTGCAGGCACTCTCTAATCAGTTTTAAGAATAATGGCCTTTGATGAAGATGACCGCCTCAGCTTTCCTTTTAGATGAAATCATGGGCAGGTTTGTGGTCCCCAGGACAGAAGGTGAAATTCTTCAGCAGAGCACGACCCAAATCTCAGCCACTGAATGGCCAGTGAAACAAGTGTCAAGCTGCACCAGTTCTAAAACCTTGCAATCCTGAGATCAGTCCAGATGTATTTTGGACCTGACACTCAGTTGCTGAATGCATAGGTTAGAATTAACAGTTTTACGCTTCTGTCGCGAGACAGAACGTTGGGTAGTCAAAGTTTTCCAAGCAGGGAGCGGGGAATGTTTCTTCCCTGACTCATACAGAAACGCTGGTTGGGAAAACTACTATTTAGCCCTGCAAGTAAGATATTTATATCGCTGTTGGAAGGGAAATCAGGGTGACCTATATAGTAAGAGCATAGAAGAAGACAGAATCTGCTGTTCGTCGGTGTGGGACAACCAGTGACATATTTCTGCGGCAGCTTTATTGCTTTGTAACCTTTGCTCTGGAAGAGGGAGCATTCCCGAGAAGCAATCCCTGCATGGGCCACGCTGGCGGCCCATGTTCGCTATCGTATTTACGCATGTGGCGCATAGCTGGAATACTGCACATAGATCCAGTATCCATTACGGAGGCTAGCACGACAACACAGCCCTCTGCGAAGCTGTTTGCAGACTGACTCAGCCCGGGAGGGCGGAGCTAATAAAAGCAGCACTACCAAATGTCAGCGCCAATCTTTCTCCCTCTGTGCATGCACATTGTGTGTGTGTGTGTGTGTGTGTGTGTGTGTGTGTGTGGTCTGTGTGTGGTCCGTGTGTGTGTGTGAGAGAGAGTGTTTGTGTGTGCATTTGTGGTCTGTGTTGACGAGGAAATTATGCTGTTCTTCGGGGCCTTGGTTCTTGAAATTCCTCCTTTTATATCACTGCGAAAGGATCTAGAGTATAGCGTCTAGATCAAGGGAAGTAATAGTACCACTGTATTCTGCTCTGGTCAGACCTCACCTGGAGTACTGTGTCCAGTTCTGGGCACCACAGTTCAAGAAGGATACTGACAAGCTGGAACGTGTCCAGAGGAGGGCAACCAAAATGGTCAAAGGCCTGGAAACGATGCCTTATGAGGAACAGCTTAGGGAGCTGGGCATGTTTAGCCTGGAGAAGAGAAGGTTAAGGGGGGATATGATAGCCATGTTCAAATATATAAAAGGATGTCATATAGAGGAGGGTGACAGGTTGTTTTCCGCTGCTCCAGAGAAGCGGACACGGAGCAATGGATTCAAGCTACAAGAAAGAAGATTCCACCTAAACATTAGGAAGAACTTCCTGACAGTAAGAGCTGTTTGGCAGTGGAATTTGCTGCCAAGGAGTGTGGTGGAGTCTCCTTCTTTGGGGGTCTTTAAGCAGAGGCTTGACAGGCATATGTCAAGAATGCTTTGATGGTGTTTCCTGCTTGGCAGGGGGATGGACTGGATGGCCCTAGTGGTCTCTTCCAACTCTATGATTCTATTATTCTATGAGGCCTCTGGGCCCCCTTATGTCATTGCAATGTGACAATGTGAGCCAGTCCACTCAGAAGGCAGGTGCTGGAGGCCAGGGAAGCAGAGCAAGATGTTGGCGTATATGTTGCTCAACCTGCTGTGCACCTGCCCCCCACCCCAAGCTTGCTTGCTGCCCTCAGGTTGGGGCAAGACACTGTCTTATCCCCAACCTGGTCAGTTTCTGTACATGGAATAGAAGGAAGACACAATCTTGTCCTTTGCCTCAGACGGCAAAACATATTGAGCTGACTTGTTTGGATGCCCCAGCTCAGTTCTGGACCATGCAGGGTGTGTGTGTGTGTGTGTGTGTGTGTGTGTGTGTGTGCCACCTATGTGTTGTTTTCATAGATGGGTCACTTCCTAGTGAATGTGGCTGTTAATGCATACCTGCCAAGTTGCTGTCGGAGAAATAAGGGACCGGGCGGAAGTAGCAGACCAGAAGCAGCGCTGCCGCCATTTTGGAACTGGGCGGAGCATGCTCAGAAGTGACTTTTGATGCTGCTTTGCCCAGTTCCAAAATGGCCGCCGCGCCAGAATAAACTGGGAAAAAACAAAAAAATCAGTTTTTTCAGCTAGGAACAGCTGGAAAAACGGGGATTTCCCGGGGAATACGGGAGACTTGGCAGCTATGTGTTAATGGTTGCTGAGAGCTAGCGCCACTCCTGGACTGGATGTATGCAAGCAAGCAAGCAGGCAGGTGGAAGCTGAATGAGGGCATAACCAGGTTGATTGGGCAGTGCCCCAATCCCCGTAATGGACCAGCCTCCACATGTTTGCTCATCTTGTGCATGTTACCGTCAAGGGGGCACAGGGCACTTGGAGAGGGTGTGTGAGAAGTTTTAGGGAAGTGCACCTGAGGCCGATGGAGGCTTTCTCTTACCAGCCAGCAACTGGGTACGCTGAATGCCCTCTAGGAGAGGATCCTCATAGATCCACACTACGTTTGTGGAGGAAAAGATGCTTCCCCCCCACTGCTCCATCAATCCATACTGATTTGGGAAGAAGGAGACCCACTCTCAGGAGGGAGCCGTCGGTAAATCACACTGTTCAAGTTGGACTTAACTTTTTACTAGCAATAAAGAGTTAGGACCTGCACAGACTTGGTGGAGTGTGGGGCCTAATGAACACAGCAGCACACCCCCAGTAGGTCTTGTCCCATAGGTCGGTTGCCAAGACTGAAAGTCCCCATCTCCCCACAGCTGTCCTAAGTTCCCTCCTCTCCAGGTCCCCCCCCCCCAAGTAATCAGAGACTGCACCTGTGTGAAGCATAGCTGCCAAGTTTTCGCTTTTCTCGCGAGGAAGCCTATTCAGCATAAGGGAAAATCCCTGTAAAAAAGGGATAACTTGGCAGCTATGGTGTGAGGCCAACCTCTCCTCCATCCTTTTCATGCCTCTCCTGGTTCTGGGAGGCCAGGGGGGAGGGGAGCTGGTCGCAGCAGGAGAGAGATACACTTGTGGCTCTTCGCCAGCTGGACTCCTCTCTGCCTCTTGGCCTCCGTCCTGCTTTAGCTTCTGCCTCTGATCCTGAACTTCTCTCTGCCGCAGACTCTCCCAGCTCACTAAGCCCTGTTACCTCTTCAGCTTCAGACACCTGCCCTCTGACCAGTCATCACCGTCCCACCCACCCCCCACTCCCCGGACGCTGAGCCTTCTTTCCTTGCTGGTTCCCCAGCTGGTTCCTCCCACCATTCCTCCATGCCTAACCAGTCCATGACACCCACAAAGAGACTGCTTTGTTCTAATAACATCTTAATGTGCATGGGCTTAGGAGGTGGCGAGGTTGCCTTGCGTCTTTTCTGCTGCTGGAATAGTGCCGCAGTCCACACACACGATTCTGCGCAAGGATGTTCTAAATCAGGCATAGGCAAACTCGGCCCTCCAGATGTTTTGGGACCACAACTCCCATCATCCCTAGCTCACAGGACCAGTGGTCAGGGATGATGGGAATTGTAGTCTCAAAACATTTGGAGGGCCGAGTTTTCCTATGCCTGTTCTAAAAGCAAACCCTCATGCAAGAGAGATGGCGAGTTCAGAGCTTGAGGGACATACAGGGAAGTAAAATCTCTCCAGACTGGATGTGTGTGTGTGTTTGTTGGCGAGTGTGTTTGCGGTTGGCAACATGTCATAGATGCAATAATAGTGCTGGGGGGGGGGGCACAATTCCACTCTACACTGGATTCTCCACAAACCATGCCACTTTATTTGTTGTCCTGCAATGCTCCACCAATGTTGCTGCATTATATGGTGCTGCGGTCTAAACCACTGAGCCTCTTGGGCTTGCTGATCGGAAGGTCGGCGGTTCAAATCCCCACGAAGGGGTGAGCTCCTGTCCCAGCTCCTGCCAACCTAGCAGTTTGAAAGCATGCCAGTGCAAGTAGATAAATAGGTACCACTGCGTCAGGAAGGTAAATGGTGTTTCCATGCACTCTGGTTTCCGTAACGGTGTTCAACAGAGGGAGGGACTACCATCGGGGAGGGGGCATTCTTGCACTGTAATGCAGTGTTTCCCAACCTTGGGCCTCCAGCTGTTTTCGGACTACAATTCCCATCATTCCTGACCACTGGTCTTGCTAGCTAGGGATGATGGGAGTTGTAGTCCAAAAACAGCTGGCGGCCCAAGGTTGGGAAATGCTGCTGTAATGGAACAAAAGCAGAACCAAAAACAAACCCGAAACATTTGTTGTAGAAACATTACAGGATTTCAGCAGGAAGCTATGGGACATGAACTGTCCCAACCACCCTGCCTGGAAGCTTTTGCAGGCACACATTTTATTGAAAGTGAGATCACTCACATCTGCCCCAGTGCCATCATGAGTGCCTCAATCATTTGAGAGCCACATCTACTGTAATTGTATTAAGCCCAAAGGGTACTGTGCAATAACTAAGTTTGATCAGCAGGTGGCGGCACCTACTCACACTACAGCTCACTGGGTTGTTTCAGCTTGGGCGAATTTACCGCACTTTTAAGAAAACCAGGTTTAAAAAAGACTGAACAGGAAGCAGGCCTGCCACTTTTTTGTGTGTCATTTGCTCCCAGTGCAAATAAATATAAATAACACATGTAATGTCCCAGTAACGCAGGTTACTGCAGGGGCTGCCACACACCTTCACAAACGCACAGCGTGAAGATGCAAGGAAGAGGAAGCTTTGCCTGTTGAATTTCTGCCTGCCGTATCGTCCCAGGAACCCAGCAAAGGAGAGAAGGATACCAGTTCTAATGCAGATAATGTTTCTGTGGGTCATTGTATGCAAAGGAGGACCATGCTCAAGTACGTACAGTGCTTTTTTTCCTGGGGGGGACACAGGGGTACGCATACCCCTAAACAATTTGTGAATCTAAGTTTGGCCTCCTTGAGGGGCAGTATTTCAATATGAGTAGGAAAATGAAAGTACCCCTAAACATTTTTTTAAAGGAAAAAAAGCACTGAGTATGTATAATACCTGAATGAGTGGGAAATGAATTTTCAGTCATTTTCAGCTAGGGAAAAATGTTTCCCCTGTCTTTGCATGACAAAACATATATACCTGCCAAAATCCTTCCTCCTATTTTTTTTTTAAGTGTTACAATTCTGTTTGCAGTCTTCCCTGAAGAGAGAAGGATGCAGGGCTAGAGGAGTCTTTGGACTGATCCAGAAGAGCGCTTGTTACACTTTTGCAAAGGACAGGAAGTCTCCCTGGAAGTTGGCCTTGTATACATGCTTCTAGGAGTTGTTGGAAATAATCTGTTGAGGATTAAACCTACATCACATAGTAGAGAAATGTGGGGCAATGACTCCACACAGCTTCACAGCCTGTGGGAAAGTGCCTAAAGGAGTGCTATACAGTGGTAACTCTAGTTAAGAACTTAATTCGTTCCAGAGGTCCGTTCTTAACCTGAAACTGTTCTTAACCTGAGGTACCACTTTAGTTAATGGGGCCTCCCGCTGCTGCCGCGCAGCCAGAGCACGATTTCTGTTCTCATCCTGAAGCAAAGTTCTTAACCTGAGGTACTATTTCTGGGTGAGCGGAGTTTGTAACTTGAAGCGTTTGTAACCTGAAGCATTTGTAACCCGAGGTACCACTGTAGTACCTAGAAAACCACACAGGTAAGAAAATATTAGAGTATAACACACAGTCTGTGCTGCTGGTATAGAATTAAAAGCTGCAGTTGGCTGTGGTTCTCTGTGGGCAAATAGAGCAGCCATACCTGCCAAGTCTCCCGCTGAAAAATGCGGGATCAGCAGCGGCGCGGCACCGGAAGTTGCGTAGAAGCAACTTCTGGGGCCGCTCTTCCCATGTGTGGGCACCGGAAATTGGGCAGAGCGGCACCGGAAGTCGCTTCTATGCATGCCCGGCGGCCATCTTGGTGGTGGCCACATAGCAGCAGCCATCTTGGTGATGGCCGCCGCCATGCGGCCACCACCAAAATGGCCGCCGGGCATGCGTAGAAGTGACTTCTGGTGCCGCTCTGCCCGATTTCCGGTGCCCACACATGGGAAGAGCAGCATCCAAAATGGAAGCTCCCTGGCAGGTAGGAAATCCGGGGGATTTCCGGGATTTTTCTCCATTTGGGAGAACAGCGAGAAATGGATTAAAATCCAGGGGTTTCCCGCGAAAAACGGGATACTTGGCAGTTAAGAGAGCAGCACCTCTCCATTTCTGCACCACTGTGGTGATAGTCCTTTTCACCTGGCATATCAGTTAGAAACCAGTTCCATTTAAGATCAGAAGCAGCAATAAGGACAGAAGGGGAGGCCTTATGTTAAAAACCATCCACATTCCTAGAGGGAATCCTATTATTCTGAGAGATGCACACAGATTTATTCCACCAGGGGGAGATCTCTTGCAAAAATAGTACAGCGGCAAAATTCCACTGTCGAACAGCTCTTACTGTCAGGAAGTTTATCAGAGATGAGCAGTGTGGTCTAGCGGTTAGAATGTTGGACTAAGAGCCGAATGCAAATTCTGAGCAGCTGTGAAGCTCACTGGGCGACCTTGGGCCAATCTCTCTCAGTCTGGCCTACTTTGTGTTCATATCCCACCTGTTTTCCTCTAAGGGAGCCCATAAGGTCCTCCTCTGCCGTTTTTAATCTGCACAACAACCTTGTGAAGCTAGGGTTGGCAATGGGGCAGTGACCAGCCCAAGGTTATTAGCAGCTTTGATGTGCAGAACAATGGGAATACCACACAATGGGGCAGTGACCAGCCCAGTGAGCACCATCACCATGTGGGGATTTGAACCCTGGTCTTCCAAGTCCTGGTCCGACACTCTAACCACTGTGCCACACTGGCTCCCATCTGGAGGGCAGCAGTTTTGGGGGAGGCTAGCCTATGTCCTAAGGGGCCATTCTGCTCTCTAGACAGTTCTCTGAGGACTGCTTGAACAATCCCGCTGTCCCACCAAGGCTTTGTAAGATAGTTTGCCATAACTTCACTGTAAGAACTTCCCTTCTATGGTGGTGAGGACCAGAGGCTTCCTGAAAAAGAATTATTCCCCTCCAGAAGACTCAGTCAGGTATGAAGGCATTTTGGACAGGAGCAGGGTGTCACTAAATAAGAAATTCTTGCATCCGGTACTTATCACTTGGGAGTCGCAATAATGGTAGTCTTTCTCTGCCTTCTTGCATCCGGTACTTATCACTTGGGAGTCGCAATAATGGTAGTCTTTCTCTGCCTTCGGCACTGTTTTTCAATCTGAAAAAACAATGCGTCATTATGAAGTATATTAGTTTTAAGAGGTTCCAGTCTAGCTCCCTCTGGCTTCAAATGGAGCTCAGAATTAGCAGTCACCAAGCAGGACTCTTAATGTTCAGACCCCCCACCCCCACCCCCCTGGCTGTGGAAAAAGGAAATTGGAACCCAGGGACTGATAATAAGTAACTTGATTCAAAATCCTCTTTGCAGACTAATGGAGTGTTACTGATTCATACAAGGGGGAGGCAGGAAAGTGGAAGGAGACACCAGAAAATCTGGAGGTTGAGAGATCTTGTTGGGCCGTAGGTAGTGTGGAAAAGACCCTGATGTTGGGAAAGATTGAGGGCACAAGGAGAAGGGGACGACAGAGGATGAGATGGTTGGACAGTGTTCTCGAAGCTACCAACATGAGTCTGACCAAACTGCGGGAGGCAGTGGAAGACAGGAGTGCCTGGCGTGCTCTGGTCCATGGGGTCACGAAGAGTCGGACACAACTAAATGACTAAACAACAACAAAGTGTGGTATTCCCATTGTTCTGCACATCAAAGCTGCTAATAACTACAGTGGTACCTTGGCTTAAGTACGCAATTGGTTCTGGAAGTCTGTACTTAAACTGAAGCGTACTTAACCTGAAGCGAATTTTCCCATTGAAAGTAATGGGAAGTGGATTAATCCGTTCCAGGCGGGTCCGTGGAGTACTCAACCTGAAGCATACTTAACCCGAAGTATGAGTGTAATTGGTTCCGGAAGTCTGTACTTAACCTGAAGCGTACTTAACCTGAAGCGAACTTTCCCAGTGAAATTAATGGAAAGTGGATTCATCTGTTCCAGACGGGTCCACGGAGTACTTAAACTGAAAGTACTCAAACCGAAGCGTGCTTAAACCAAGGTATGACTGTATTTCTATTTATCTCTCTCTCACACACAGAACGCTGCTTCCCTTGCAACACGAAGGGAATGACTGACAAAACTAAAAAGATATCTTTCTACGAAGCTCCATTAGCCACTGGCTGAGCAGCTGTGATGTCACAGAAGGTTCGTGTGAATTGTGACACTTGGTGCGGATGAATCAGTTGTGGAAAGTTGGCTTTCAGCACAGCTGCTGCAAGGGAAATGGAAGGTTGTGTTGGGTTGGTTGGGTAGAAACATCCCACACAGGGCACACAGACAGGACATGGGAAAGTTTGTTGCAGGATAGGCTGAGGAAACCAGACATTTGGGAGACAGGAGAGCTAGAACCATAGAACTGTAGAATTGGAAGGGACCCTGAGGGTCACCTAGTCCAGTTCGCTGCAATGCATGTGTGACAGATGGCCAGACAACCTCTCCTTATAAGCCTCCAAGGAAGGAGAGTCCGCAACCTCCTAAGGGAGTCCCTCCCTCTGTTGAACAGCTCTTACTGTCAGAAAGGTCTTCCTGATGTTTAGTCCTTGAAGCCATTGGCTTATCCTGCCTTCCAGAGCAGAAGAAAACAAGCTTGCTCCATCTTCCATGTGACAGCCCTCAAGATATTTGAAGATGGCCCTCAAGATATTTGAAGATGGCATATCTCCTCTCCGTCTCCTCTTTCCCAGGCTAAATATACCCAACTCCCTCAACCATTTCTCTTAAGGCTTTGTTACCAGACCCTTGATCACCTTGGTTGCCCTCCTTTGCACACCTTCCAGCTTAGAAGGAGAAGAAAGCTTCTGGACTTAGGACCCACCAAGATGACCTTTTTATTGTGCTCACGACGCTATTGGGACAGTGATACATGATTCCACGTTAAATACCCTTTGCACCCCAGTCGCCCTGCTTCTTTCTCAGGAATGAAAACCTTTTCACGAGTGGTTTTATTTTTCTCCTGTTTTCATTGCGCTGGAGCAATTATGTGGTAGCAATGGGGAACTATCACGGAAAAAATTAGTAAGGCCGAATAGGCATGCCGAGAAATACCCCCCCCCCGCCCTCCGCACACACTAAAAGAGAGGCCCTCAAAGGAATTGCCGCTGTGCAACATACACATTTCTGGTGCAAATGAATCACAGGCTAAAATTGGTTGGGGGCTGGCGCCTAGAGGTTTGCATTGGCAGTGAGGAGATGGCTGGTTTTCCATTCGTTTCTTCCTTTGAAGCCCCACCTAGTGAGAAAGTCTGGCTATATGGCCCTGTCTCTGATGGTGAGGGAGGGGTGAGCTCATCCAGGTGGTGATTGAGGAGGCCAAAGCTTTGAAGTTGGTCTCGCTTGATGCTGGGTGGGTGGGGGAGGGCGCCCTTAGACGAAAAGGATGCTTGGCCCTAGAGGCATGACACACAATAAAAATAACTTGGTGTTTTGCTTCAGCGGAACTTCTGAGGTGGTTCCAGCAAGTCCACGCCTCTGGTGAGAGAGCTTTCCTTAGGTCCTCCTGAGTCACCTTCATCTCATGTGACTGGTTGGAGGAAGACCCCGCCCATCCCCATCGGAAGGTGGGTGACTCTGTTCAGCCCCCCCCCCGCTGACTGCTCTTGTGTAATTCTCATCCAAAATGGTGACTAGCTCCTCATCCTATATAGCTTGGTGATTCATTCCCTCACCATTATGGTGACCATTAAGGAATCTTGCAGTGAAGGACAGGAGAGGTCTATATTTGGGCACAATCACCCATGGGCAAGAATCGTATTGTTACAAAAGCGGAGTGTGTCTCGCTCGCTCTGCCGAGGAGGTCCAAGCACTCACCCAGGGCCTGTGGTCCTTTGGGAAATTGGGACACGTAGGTTTAAGAAATATACTTCAGTCTGCAGTAGAGGAAGTGGGCTTCTATCTACATAAGAATAATTAAGAGCAGAAGCCAATCAACTAGATTCTGAGGCAAAGTATTATTGTATCTGAAATATACTCGGAGTCGAGAGTGAATTTCATGCTCTTTATTCAGCTCATATTCATCAAGGAGAAGAAGAGAAGACGAATGGCTCTTTTCCCAAAACCATCTGCTTATATACATTATTTACACAATGGGCCTTGCGTGATTGGCTGCTTCAGGGCTACACCTGTGGGCCAATTATATTGTGGATTGACTTCTGCCTGCAGCCTGATTGGCTGCTCCTACAGGCCAATCAGGTAGCAGATTCACTTCTGCCAGCCGCCTGATTGGCTGCTCCAGCAGGCCAATCAGGTTGCGGATTCACTTCCACCTGGAGTTGGATTGGGTAGCTCCCGCTGATTCTGAATCCTATTGTTCTAGGATTCAGCTCAGTACATAACACCCCTCCCCTCTAAGTTCCAGTCCTGCCCGGGAAGTTGCATTCGTAGTCCCCAAGGTCTGCTGGCCGCCTCCGTGTGCGTTGTGGCCTGGGGTGTTCCTTGGTCAGGGGTTCTGGTTCTGGCTCGTGTTCCGAGGCTGCTGGCTGTGCCGGGGCTGTCTGGTCTGGCGCCACTGAACCACTAGGTTGTGACTCTGGTTCCGGTGTCCTTCCAGCCTCGGGGCGCCCCTCTGTGCCTACTGCTTCTGCTTCCCCTGCCCACCCCTCTCGCTCTACAGGCCTCACTGCCCTGCTGTCCCCTTGGGACCCCTCTGTCCCGCTCTCCTCCCGGGTTCCTCCTGGGAATCGTCGTCGTAGCTGGTCGCAGTGGCGGCGCCAACATTGCCCCCCTTCCGTTAGTACCTCGTACGACACGTGACCGGTCACCTTGGTGACTGTGGCGGGTACCCATGCTGGGCCTGCCCCAAAATTCTTTGCATACACTGGGTCCTGGGCCACAAATGTCCGGGGGTTCCTGCCTTTCCCCACCACTACCTCATCCTGAGCTCTGTCGGGGTGAAGTCGGTCCAGTCTAGTTGCAAGGCGCCGGCCCATGAGTAGTTCAGCTGGGCTCCGGCCCGTCGTTGTGCTTGGGGTGCTGTGCTGTGCTAGAAGAAATGCGGCAAGGCGGTATTCCCAGTCCCCTTGTGTTATGCGGCGGAGGCTGTCCTTGGTGGTCCGCACCATGCGCTCCGCTTGGCCATTGGTGGCAGGGTGGAATGGTGCTGAGCGGATGTGGCGGATGGCGTTCTGCGCTGTGAAGGTCTGGAACTCCTCTGACGTGAATGCGGTTCCATTGTCTGAGACGAGGGTGTCAGGGAGCCCGTGGGTTGCAAACAGCTTACGTAGTACCCGGATGGCTGCCGCCATAGAAGTGGACGGTACCAGTGCGACCTCCAGCCATTTGGTGTAGGAATCCACCACTATGAAGAATGTTTTTCCCTGGAAGGGGCCAGCGAAGTCCACGTGCAAGCGTGACCATGGATGTCGGGCGGACTCCCAGGGCTGGACTGGGGCCCTTGGGGGATCCGGGCAGGATTCTTGGCAGGTCTGGCAGTGTTGGACCCAGGCCTCTATCTCTCTGTCAATCCCCGGCCACCACACATAACTCCTGGCAAGGGCCTTCATCCTCACTACCCCTGGGTGTGTCTCGTGTAGGGCTGTGAGGACCCTTTTGCGGAGGGGCTGGGGAACAACAACCCTGCTTCCCCATAACAGGCACCCCTTGTGGGCCGACAGTTCATGTTTGCGGTTTGTGTAGCCAGCGAATTCTGGCCCGGGGCTGCTGCTGGGCCATCCTCGCCACACCCAGTCCAGGACCCGGGAGATGACCCTATCTTTTGTGGAATGGTGCGCAACTTCTTGTGCCTGAATGGGTCGGTCGGGAAGCAGCTCCAGGGTCATAACCTCTTGCGCAGGCGCTGGGTCGGGGCCTGTTTCTGGTAGTGGTAGCCTGCTGAGTGCGTCTGCGTGGCCCATCGCCTTCCCAGGGCGGTGGATTAGTGCATACTGGTAGCCGGCAAGGAAAATTGACCACCTGAGGACACGTGGAGACAACACTTGGGGGGTCTGCTTCTCGGGGGCAAACAGGCCAAGCAACGGCTTGTGGTCAGACACTATGGTAAAGGGCCGCCCGTACAAGAAATCATGGAATTTTTTTACGCCCTTCACGATTGCCAGACCCTCCTTGTCAATCTGTGAGTAGTTTCGTTCGGCTGCAGCAAGCGTCTGGGAGAAGTATGCCACCGGCACCTCTCTTCCATCCGGGAGTTGGTGTCCCAGGACAGCGCCGATGCCATAAGGAGAGGCGTCGCATGCCAGCACCACTGGCAGCCTCTCGTCGAAGTGTGCCAAGACCGAGTTCGAGACGAGCAAGTCCTTGACTGCCTGGAATGCGGCCCTTTGTCGCTGGCCCCACACCCAAGGGGCCCTTTTATCTAGGAGTCTGTGTAGGGGCTCCGCTACCGCTGCCTTATGGGGAAGGAAGGCATGGTAAAAGTTCAATAGTCCCAAGAATGACTGAAGTTCGGGCTTGCTCTTGGGCGCTGGGGCCTCACAAATGGCCCGTACCTTGTCACCGGTTGGATGGACCCCTTCTGCGTCCACCTTAAATCCCAGAAAGTCCACCTGCGGCACTCCCAGTAAACACTTTTCCCGCTTCACCTTGAGGCCCGCCGTCTGGAAACGGTGCAGGACGGAGCGGAGGCGGTCCTCAAATTCCTCTGGTGTGGGCCCGGCGATCAGTACATCATCGAAGAAGGGGGTGACGCCAGGAATCCCTTTAAGGAGAGAGTCCATTAGATTCTGGAATATGCCTGGTGCCACGCTAACGCCAAATTGCAGCCGCTTTACTCTGAATGCCCCTCTGTGCGTCACAATCGTCTGAGCCTCTGCTGTGGCTTCGTCCACAGGCAACTGTTGATACGCTTGGGCCAAGTCCAGTTTGCCAAAGATTTTTGACCCAGCCAGGGTGGCGAGGACATGGCTGACCACTGGCACTGGGTATGCATGGGCCGTGAGAGCCTTGTTTATGGTGCATTTGTAGTCTGCACAGATGCGGACCGAACCGTTAGGCTTGACGGGTGTGACAATTGGAGTTTCCCAGGGGGCGTTGGGCACCGGCTCCAGCACTCCTTGCTCCACGAGCCGGTCCAAATCCTCGTCTATGCGGGGTTTCAGGGCGAACGGGACCCGGCGGGCCTTGTGCCTGATGGGTCGTACAGCGGGGTCTAGCTGTAGGGCAATGGGGGGTCCTGTATATCGTCCCAATGCCCCATCGAAAACCCCTGGAAACTCTTTGCATATGGCGTCCACGTCCACTTGTAAGCTAGTGCGGTTCACCCCGGTAACGGCTAGCCCCAGAGGTCCAAACCATGCCAGTCCCAGTAAGCTGACATAGGGGCCCTTAACTACCAGCAAGTCCAATTGTTGCTTTCGCCCTCGATATTGCACCCTGAAGGTCCCCACCCCCATTGTAGGGACCTTACGTTTCTGGAAGTCCCGGAGGGTGAATGGGGCCGGCCTTAGTTTGGGACCCCCATTAGGGCACAGTTCCCTTAATGTTCGGGCCGAGATTATGGATAGAGTTGAACCCGTGTCCAGCTCCATGCGGCATGGGGCTCCCTCTATCTGTACCTCTATATAAATTTTCTCTGTGCTGGGATGGGGCAACTGGAATACCTGGTAGTCCGTGATCTCCGTCGAGTTGCCTTGGTGCATGGTGCCGTGTGACCTGGGGCTCCTGGGTCGGTCATCTGATGCTTGTCGACGGGTGAGTCGAGCCCGACACACCCGGGCGATGTGTCCCAATTTTCTGCACTGCCTGCACTCTGCGTTGCGGAAACGACAGGTCCTCCTCTCGTGGTTCTCCCCGCAGCTTGCACAGTTCCCTCCTTCTCGTCGAGGCTGCTGTGGTGTGTGTGCTGCTTGAGTGCGCCGCTGTACTCGGTGTACTTCCTCCCTGTCAGATTCGGATTCGTCGGTGAGGTCTTCGTGGTAGACCCTCGGTTGGGATGGCGGGGCCGGTCGTGCCTCTTGCGTTGACCTCTCGGCGGCTTCGGTTGCCAGGGCTTCCTCCAGAGCAATCTGGAACGTGAGGTCTTTTTTGGCGTAGAGGCGTCGTTGCAACATCTCGTCCCTCAGGCCACCGACGAGGCGGTCACGAAGCATGTTCTCCAACTCTGAGAAGTTGCATAACCGGGCGGCTTGGCGGAGGGAGGTCACAAACCCAGTTATGGTTTCCCCCGGGGCTTGCCGCTTTGCGTAGAAGGCATTTCGGCAAGCTACCACCGAGGGCTGTGGTGAAAAGTGCTCCTTCAGCCGTTCCATTATTGTTTTGTAAGAGACGGTAGCGACATCTCTAGGTGCAAGGAGAGCCCGGGCGATTTCAAACGTCTCCTCTCCACAGACGCTGAAGAATGTCGCCCTCTTCATGGCATCGTTGGTGACTTCTTTCGCTTGCAGGAGGAAGTTGAAACGGGCGGCGTACCCTTCCCAGTCTCCTGATGCTGGTTTGAATGGCAAGAAGCTGCTGTCGGTTGCCATTCTGGGTTCCTTGGGTCCTGGAGCTGAAGCCTGGATGCACGGTGCGATGCAGCGGTGCAGCAGGTGGCGGTGCTGCGGTGCAGTGCGTGGTGGCAGTCAGCTCAGCAGGATCCCACCTTCGTCGCCAGTGAAATATACTCGGAGTCGAGAGTGAATTTCATGCTCTTTATTCAGCTCATATTCATCAAGGAGAAGAAGAGAAGACGAATGGCTCTTTTCCCAAAACCATCTGCTTATATACATTATTTACACAATGGGCCTTGCGTGATTGGCTGCTTCAGGGCTACACCTGTGGGCCAATTATATTGTGGATTGACTTCTGCCTGCAGCCTGATTGGCTGCTCCTACAGGCCAATCAGGTAGCAGATTCACTTCTGCCAGCCGCCTGATTGGCTGCTCCAGCAGGCCAATCAGGTTGCGGATTCACTTCCACCTGGAGTTGGATTGGGTAGCTCCCGCTGATTCTGAATCCTATTGTTCTAGGATTCAGCTCAGTACATAACAGTATCTCTGTGGACTGAACAGATCTCTACATTTGCACCCCATATACCTCCAGGGGGAGGAAGTTCCAGAACCAGAGAGAGGCCACCAATACAACAACAACAACAACAACAACAACAACAACAACAACAACAACTGATGCTTTTGAATTATGGTGCTGGAGGAGACTCTTGAGAGTCCCATGGACTGCAAGAAGATCAAACCTATCCATTCTGAAGGAAATCAGCCCTGTCTTCCACTCACTCCCACAGTTTGGTCAGACTCATGTTGGTAGCTTCGATAACACTGTCATAGCTGCCAAGTTATCCCCTTTTTAAAGGGATTTTCCCTTATGCTGAATAGACTTCCTCGCGAGAAAAGGGAAAACTTGGCAGCTATGAACACTGTCCAACCATCTCGTCCTCTGTCGTCCCTTCTCCTTGTGCCCTCCATATTTCCCAACACCAGGGTCTTTTCCAAGGATTCTTCTCTTCTCATGAGGTGGCCAAAGTATTGGAGCCTCAGCTTCACGATCTGTCCTTCCAGTGAGCAAAGGTGGTTAATAAGAGATAATAATAATAATAATAATAATAATAATAATAATAATAATAATAATAGGATAGATCAGGGATGTCCAACCTGTCTACCACGATTGACAAGTCAATCCCCGGTTGATAGCAGTTAATCGTGGCCTCATTTTCCTCCGTGGAGGGAAAGGAGCACCCGGCCCCACCCCCTCACTCTGTTCCTGTTCTTTATTCACGCACAATTTCAAAAACGGAAGACGCAGTCACCGCTGGCGGGATTAATACTTGTTTAGCGATTTATGGCCCCTCCCAAAGCAGCAGAACTATTTGTCTTGCCCCCCCAAAAAAACTTTGGCTCCCCCCCCCTAAAAAAAGCTCAACGATACTGCCTTGCGCCCCCCCCCCCCCGGCTAGATCACTGCTAGTTTTTCCCCTCTGGGAGTAGATCGCAGTCTCTTGCAAGTTGGACGTCCCTGAGTTGGACGTCATTCCAACTCCACCCAACTTTCTTCCTGCCCCATTGTAATCTGCATGATCACCGCCTGTGCTTTTCTATCTGATTGGTTAATCGGTTAGGAATGTTTTCAAGTGCATACAATCTTACATCTCTCCCTCATTGCTCTACAAATTGCCACATCCAAGATTTTGTCACCCTATTTGGCCATGTGATTTGCCTATAACCAGCCAAGGCCTCCTTTATCCTCTTTATCTCTCTATTGCGTGACAGCCATCCAGCTGATTCCCCGACAGAGGTGACTCCCGGTCAGCTCCGCACTTGCCCCTCACGAGAGATGGGTGAGCTGCTTTTGCTGAATAGTTTTATTCCTTAAAGCACTCGTAACCCACTGCGAATTAGAAGCCTCCAAGGTGACAAAATAAAATAACAAAATAAACCACTTTAGCAGAATCACAGAATTGGGAAGTTGGAAGAGGCCAGGAGGGTCATCTAGTCCAACCCCCTGCAATGCAAGAATCTTTTGCCCAACATTGGGCCCAAACCCGTGACCCTACAGGGAACCAGGCAGAGGGCCTTCTCAGTAATGGCACCTGCCCTGTGGAACACCCTCCATTCAGATGTCAAGGAAATAAACAACTATCGGATCTTTCGAAGACCTCTGAAGGCAGCCCTGTTTAGGGAAGTTTTTAATGTTTGATGTTTTATTGTGTTTTTAATATTCTGTTGGGAGCCGCCCAGAGTGGCTAGGAAAACCCAGCCAGATGGGCGGGGTAGAAATAATAAATGATGATGATTATTATTATGATTGATGATGATGATGATGAACTGGTTTTGGTGGGACCCAGGTTCCCCTCCCTTCCTCTCCTAGAGAGCGATGCAATGAGGCTTAAGTGACTCCAACCTGTCAATATTTTGCAGGAGGGATTCACCCGCATACCAGGAAATGTAGGTTTCCCCCTTTAAAGTGGATTGAAGTTCTCTGTTGTTGCCCTAACACAACAAATTCATTTTTATTTTTTTTTGGAAAGTGACAAGGTGATGCATCGAAGTGTGGGATGACCCAGAGGCAAATTAGGATTGCAGGATGAATGCTATTCCTTGTCATCAGATGGAATGTTCCTTAAAGACCAGATACAATCTAAATGCAAAGTATACTTTGCACAAGTAGTTCGGGATGAACCCTCAACAAACACATCACCAGGAGGCGCCCTTAAATAGGCTTGCATAAGACTGTGTGCAGGGCCGTCTTAAGGGTATGCAGCGCCATGGTGCAAAAATCCCTCCGGCGCCACCCCCCCATTTTCCTCCGGCCTGAACTCAACTCCAGGAATGATTACCTGCTGTACCCTGCCCGCAATGAGGAAGGGCAGGTGGCGGGCATTTATTTTTTTAAATAAGCATTTTTTTTAAAAAAAAATGAAAGTAAAAAAGTAAAAATAACAGTAATAATAATGATAAAAAAGGTGGTGATAGCGGTGGCAGCGGCAGGGGCAGCAAGACTGAGGCTCCTCCCCTTCTCCCCGTCCAGGGCGGGGACAGCAGCGGCAGTGGCCACGAGACCGGGGCTCTCCCTCTTCCCCTCCGGAGCACCGGTGCTCTGCAGGCTGGGCTGCCCCAGGCCTCAGAGCTCCGCGTGGTCGACAGCCGGGTGCCCTCGGCTCCGGCCTGGCGCAATCGCTGGGGGGCAGGCAGCGGTTCCCCGGCCGGTCCACCAGGTTCCTCCAGCACCCACGCAGTGGCAGGGGCCGTGGTCTCGGTGGCTCGGGGGCCGCTCAGGCAGTGTGAGCAAGCCAGCCGCTCTCAAGAGTTCCGTGGCAGCGTACCCATCGCCATCTTGCCTTGCTGGAAGTCCCGCCTCTACCAATGAAACGCAGCACCGGGATGAGGGATGACCCAGGCGCTGCAGAGCGGAACAGGGTCCTAGTGCCCCTGTTCTGCCTCGCTTACCTCCCTGCTCTCCCCTGAGCAACGCAGCTGGCGGGTGTGCAGGAGGGAAAGGGGAGGCCGTCGCGCAGCTCCCCCACTTGCTGGGGCGCCCCTGAGCGCCCAGTGCCCTGGCGCATTGCGCCAGTAAACCCAGTGGCAAAGACGGGCCTGACTGTGTGCTCTAAATCTCTTCCCCATCCTCCCCCCAAAAAAACAGCAACCTTTAAATGGCACCTCTGGGCTCTCCAGAAACTTGTGCATAGAATGAAAAGCAGGGGGAAATAGAACTAATGTATATTAAACAGATGTAGCTGGAGAGAAGAAAGAGAGAGAGAAATCAATCACTTTTTAATGACTTATTCTTCTCCCCGTCTCTCCTCCATTCCCAGGCTTTTAAACTCACTGCCACATTCTGCATGCACAGAGCTGCCCTGGGGCCCTGTTTAAACTTCCTGAAAAGGTCAGTGAGAAGCCTGTTCAGCATCTGCAAGAAGGCAGATGGTGGGTGGGGAGGAAAAGTGAGAAACTTCCAGTAGGGCTGCAGCCAACAAAGGAAACAGAAGGGGATCACAAAGCAGTGAGTGAGTGAGTGTGGACACAACTGAGCTAGTTGCACCAATGGTCCCACTCAGTGTAAAGCAGCTTCCTATGTTCCTAACGTACAATAAGGTGCAGCTGTTGGAGCAAAACCAAAGGCCACTCTAGTCTATCCTCTCCTTTCCCACAGTAGCCCATCAGATGCCTATGAGAAGCCCGCAAGCTGGATGCTCCAAGCTCAGACTGCGTGGCTTCAGCAAGCCATCTTTGTGTTTAGAAACACTTACCACTTTGGAACCTAAGTTTCACTGCCTGTGCATTCTGACTGCTGTATGGAAAAGCACGTGAATCTGACCTTTGAAGAGTTTGCGAGTAAACCATTGTTAAGAAACATGTGGTCTCTTTCTATGCTAAAGGAAGAGGGGAACTTTGGAAGCAACTTAGAAGGTGGTATTTTAAAGGTCTAACAGCCTCTATTTCCACACTTTGTTGCATGTTTCGTGATTTTAAATCTCTGCTGGGGGTTCTCTCACCAAAGAGTACTTGCCCCGAACCTGGCTTTTGGCACCCAGGTAATTCTACTTTTATATATTGTCAGGGGATTGTAGCGGCTACTCTTGAGTAAAGACGCTCCAGCCTGGTCCGTCTTTAAGAGCTTTATTGTGCATACTATTTACAGTGCAGAGACATCAGAAAACATGACTGCCTAGTCTGATTCAGAACCCGGCAATGGCGCTTTTCTGCCTTTGCGCCAGCATAATAGTCTGGGAACCCCAAAACGCCGTCCCCTTGCCCTACGTCTGGGGGCATGACCCAATGTAGGTGCCGGAAGGGGCTGCGTTCCTTCTCCCGTCCTTTTGGCTGGAGCATTGCTGAGGCTCTGACACCTCGCTGCGTTGTCCTTCCTCCTCTGGCCAGCTGGGTCGGTGCCAAGGCTCTGATACGTCTTGGAGCCCCCTCTCCATTCCGCTCTATTCCTCATTCCCTCCTTCTGACCCGCTGCTTGCGCTGTCACTGGGCGAAGTGCTGGTGGTCAGGATAACTCGGGGAGGGTCCCTGTAGGGAGTCCCTCGTACATATATCATATTTTAGGTAAAGATAAAGGTACCCCTGACCATTATGTCCAGACGTGGACGACTCTGGGGTTGTGGCGCTCATCTCGCTCTATAGGTTGAGGGAGACGGCGTTTGTCCGCAGACAGCTTCTGAGTCATGTGGCCAGCATGACTAAGCCGCTTCTGGCAAAGCAGAGCAGAGCAGCGCACGGAAACGCTGTTTACCTTCTCGCCGGAGTGGTACCTATTTATCTACTTGCACTTGATGTGCTTTCGAACTGCTAGGTGGGCAGGAGCTGGGACCAAACAACAGGAGCTCATCCCGCCATGGGGATTCGAACCACCAACCTTCCGATCAGCAAGCCCTAGGCTCTGTGGTTTAGACCACAGCGCCATCCGTATCCCATACCATATTTTACTTTTAACCAAAAACAAATTCCAACACAGAGGTCATCATACAGGGCAACCAAAGCGGTCTCTGTGCCAAAACTAGGCCTAAACCCCAGGTTGAAATACATCTAGACAATAAGTTTTCACAGTGGCAACCCTTTGTCTCTGGGAAGCTGGCAAGGAGGACCCACGATGGTTTATTTTTATCTTGGTGAGAAGCTTCAATGAAAGACAGAAGATGGTCACCTCTCTGACTCAGCCCCAGAATCTCAGTTGTTAAATGGGGAAATCACTGACCTATCTTACAAGTAGGGTTGTCATGCACTTTCCCCCTTACCATACTTGGAGTGCCTTTAAACACCAGTTTGACCCACAGGGATTTAGAATGCAATGCCTTTCCTGGCAAGGAAATGGAGTGATTTAAAATGTTACCTCGGCTACATTTCTTGTATAGAAGGCAGCTGTTGGAAAGCTCAAGAGAAGGCCAGGGTGGGAAAGTGAAAATCCTGTTCACAATGCAGTTGTGATTATGAAGGTAACAGGAACGGAAAAGTGCAATGCAAACCTCAAACACATTATGAAACGAGACTTTGATGCTATGGAATGGATGCTGAACTGGACCGGGCAGGGCTGGCCCTACCATTGGGCAGAGTGGCATTGCTGCCTCAAGTGGCAGATTCTGCTGGGGGAGCAGGGGAAGAGGCCACAGCCGCTTAGCTGTTTCTCCCAAGCCACCGACCCCCATCTGTTCCTTCTGTTAGAGTACAGGGTTGGGTATGCTTAGCCTATCCCCCAATTCCCCAGCTAGCTTGCTGCTTTGGTGGTAGTGGACTGGCCTCTGTAACTAGAAGAGTCATTTATTTATGTATTTCTTTATGGTATGTATGTATGCTTGTGAAACATGGACCACTTATAAACACCATATCCAACTCCTCGAAAGATTCCACCAACAGTGTCTCCGGAAATTTTTACACATCACTTGGGAAGACAGGTGAACTAATACTGGAAAAAGCAAAGATCACCAGTGTTGAAGCAATGATTCTTCAACATCAACTTCGTTGGACTGGTCATGTTGTGCCGATGCCTGATGATCGTCTTCCAAAGCAACTTGTTGTTTAGTCGTTTAGTCGTGTCCGACTCTTCGTGACCCCATGGACGCCAGGCACTCCTGTCTTGCACTGCCTCCCGCAGTTTGGTCAAACTCATGTTCGTAGCTTCGAGAACACTGTCCAACCATCTCGTCCTCTGTCGTCCCCTTCTCCTAGTGCCCTCCATCTTTCCCAACATCAAGGTCTTTTCCAAGGATTCTTCTCTTCCCATGAGGTGGCCAAAGTATTGGAGCCTCAGCTTCATGATCTGTCCTTCCAAGGAGCACTCAGGGCTGATTTCCTTCAGAATGGATAGGTTTGATCTTCTTGCAGTCCATGGGACTCTCAAGAGTCTCCTCCAGCACCATAATTCAAAAGCATCAATTCTTCAGCGATCAGCCTTTATGGTCCAGCTCTCACTTCCATACATCACTACTGGGAAAACCATAGCTTTAACTATACGGACCTTTGTCGGTAAGGTGATATCTCTGCTTTTTAAGATGATGTCTAGGTTTGTCATTGCTTTTCTCACAAGAAGCAGGAGTCTACCAAACTGCGGGAGGCAGTGGAAGACAGGAGTGCCTGGCATGCTCTGGTCCATGGGGTCACAAAGAGTCAGACACGACTAAACGACTAAACAACAACAACAATCTTTCGAAATTCACTCCTCTCTGAATTTTGCAAGTAATGTTACTCTAGCCAAGTGATGTTGAGAGACATGCATTCGCTAGTGTGAAATGTGCTTACGAGTGAAAATCGCATACAGAAATGCATAATAATGGGGAAACTCCTTTGCACCATTCTCGATATTAGGCAAAACTGCATTACCCAAAAAAGTGCCTTTTTTGAAAAATTCACACTCAAACATTGAATTTTCACTTAAAAAAATAAAGTATCACAAACTGATGCGGAACTCAATTTAAGATTGCAAAATGAGAAGACAAGGCAAACTGATATGGATGGCTTTGCTATTCCAACCCCATCCCTTACTGTTTGCTTCTTTTTTAAAAAAAGTTGCTACCCAAAATGTGCTCTGTTTGAAGCTGAGTAAAGGCCCAGCAATTAATCCAGGAAGCTGGTGATATCAGGATTCCAGAAAGCCCAATAACTCTCACCTCCCGCAATACAATTAGAGTATTAATTTGCTGGGGGGGGCGCTGCTGTCTGTCTGTTGTGAGCAGTTGCCTGGAGGGAGAGAAACAGGAAAGCAGAATTAGGAATGAATGAATGAACTTTATTACGGTCACAGACCAGAATCAGAATTAGGAATTCCTCGGTCGCTGCTGCTGACTGGTTTTGGCCGGCCACCCCTAATTCAGGGATTGTGCAACATGTCCTCTCTTGGCATGTCTAGACCACGAGGGGAGTGGCAGGTCAGACGCTGGGATCACGGCCCAGACGCCAAGCAGGCCTGACATCAGCAAAGACAACTTTCTGAGTCGTCGAAGGTCCCGTTATTCACGTATAAGGTCCACTGTCTCATAGCCAGATCACAGCCTTCCTCTCCTGAACTTGGCCAGCAGGGGCAGTTTATAACCCTTGGCTTGCAACGCTCCTAGTTTAGCGATGGGGGTTGGTTGGGAATAAGAAACAATGTGATTGTCTATGATGTTTCTCGTGGAGAAAGTAGCAGCACCCAGCCTCACAGAGAAACATTGTCCTGCGCTTATTCACGGCCACTCTCTATACCCCTGCTACTCATGCTTCAACATATTCCTCAAGTGTTGGTGCAGTGGTTAGAGTGCTGGACTAGGAACCAGGAGACCAGGGTTCGAATCCCCACTTGGCCATGAAGCTTACTGGGTGACCCTGGGCATGTCACTGCCTCTCAGCCTAACCTACCTCACAGGGTTGGAGTGGTGGGGAGAATCATGTACACTACCTTCCATTCATTGACGAAAAGGGTGGGATGGGTTTTTTAAAATAATAATTTGTATTTGATTTTACGAGTATAAAATTATAAAACAATCACATACATCCACATTTAAAGATTCCTCCAAATCTCTGGACTTCGCACCTTCCCCTCCGTGTGTCCTGTTGTTAACCTTTTCTACTGCATATTTTCCAACAGTCCATTTTTTATATAACTCCATTATCTCCATAATACTTGCTACACTACAAGTGTTATTGCAATCCTGCTTATGTTTTCATCTGCTTACAGTGGTCTCCAAGATAAATTATAAAATTTTCCCACTCTTTATTGAAGTTTTGGTCTTCTTTGTTCCTGAGCTTTTCAGTCAGTTTTGCCATTTCGGCATAGTCCAACAATTTAATTTGCCATTCTTCTCTGGTAGGGACTTTATCTTCTTTCCATCTCTGGGCTAATAGCATCTGTGCGGCTGTCGACGTGTACATAAAAAGTCTTTTCTGCCCCCTTGGAATATCAGCACCTACAATTCCTAACAGAAAAGCCACTGGGTTCCCCCCCCCCATAAAGGTTAGTTTAAATATATATTTTCAATTCATTATATATTATTTCCCAGAATGCTTTTATTACTTTAAAGACCACCACATATGATAAAAGGTGCCTTATTTTTCTTCACACTTCCAGCTTCGACCTTCTGATTGGCAAGCCTTTGACTGGACGTAACCATCCATGGGTCCTTTACCTTTACCTTTTACTTACCTGGGTAGCAAAACCTGAGCTTCGTCAACTACAAACCCCAAAATTTGGGATCCCCTCCAACCCTTTTGTAGGGTTTTGTAGTCGTTTTGTAGGGCAAACCCTGCGTTTTGTAGCAACCCCCCCCCCAAAAAAAAACTGAGTAATTGATAGTGGAACCTCGGTTTACGACTACCTCGGTTTGTGAACACCTCAGTTTACGACCGCTGCAGACCCAGAAGTGTTTACATCTGGGTTCCGCGGCGTCAGATGCGCAGATGTGATCTGTGCAGCTCGTGTGTGCGCAGAAGCGCTGTATCAGCGCAGAACCCGGATGCCTTCGGGGAACAAACGCCTCGGGGAGCGACCGCCTCCGTGGAACGGATTGCAGTCACAAACCGAGGTACCACTGTACACCGAACCAGACTTCGTAGTTAAATCCAACATTGCGCCATTCACTCCAGATCTGTGCCAATGCTTTGTAGTCGTTTTGAAGGGCAAACTCCCAAAATCAGTAACTGATACTCAAACTAGGCGTCATAGGTATCCCCTAGAAACCCAGCACTGTCCCGTTCACTCCAAACCCCTGTCAAAGTTTTGTAGTGAACGGAGCTTAAGATCCGCTAAACTCATTCAGGTGTACTTCTGAGTAGGCATGCATAAGATCGCAGTGCCAATCTTGTCTTCAGAGCAGGGGAGCTGGCATGCTTTTCTGGTTTGTTGCAGGGATTACTGGAAGAATGTTAGCAAAAGTATTTCGAAACTGCCAAGTACATCATTACAGGAGTTGCCCCCCACCTTGCAATTTGCCTCTGGTCACCTAGTTGCAGCCCATTAGTCTTGTGAACAGTCTCTCTGGATACCAGAAGCCTAAAGAATGCCAGGAAGGAAGAAATAGGAGCTATTAAGGTGCTGTGTTTGGTAAACATGCCAGGGGGGCTTTTTCTTTTCTTTTTTGGTTGTTAATGGGCTGCAAGGTGTTTATGCGGAGCTTGCTGGAGCATGAATTCTTGGAAGTGACCTGGACAGTCTCGCACCTTAGGGAGAGCTGGTTTTCACTAGCCGAATGAACATCGTGGGCAAAAGGAGTTGCTTGCAGCTCTCCCATATACACAGCAACCGAGACCCATGGGGCTCACGAACTTTGAAGGGTGCATCTGATCCCTGCCCCCCAAAACGAAAAAAAGTTTCATGGTCAAGTTGGAGCTGTGCAACTTGGTTGGGATGCAACACAACAGAGCGTGCATTGGCCCATTGAAACCCCATGTTTACAGAGCAATTCTAACTCTGAACAACAGAGTGGAACAGAGAAGCAGGAGCCACCATGCATGCAAAACCCAGCTTCTCCTGCCAGCCAGGGCAGATGGAGGATAAAGCTAGCAATGGCTTCTAGACCAGATGCTCTCCTGCTACTGCCTGAGCCTGTGAATACCAGCTGCAGGAATCACAAAATGGGAGAGAGGGCTTCCTGCACTCAGGTCCTGCTTTCAGGCATCTGGTTGGTCACTGTGAGAACAGGATGCTGGACTAGTATACCTGAGGGAGCATCTCCACCCCCATCGTTCAGCCCGGACACCGAGGTCCAGAGCCGAGGGCCTTCTGGCAGTTCCCTCACTGCAAGAAGTGAGGTTACAGGGAACCAGGCAGAGGGCCTTCTTGGTGGTGGTGTCCGCCCTGTGGAACACCCTCCCACCAGATGTCAAGGAAATAAACCAATATCTGACTTTTAGAAGACATCTGAAGGCAGCCCTCTTTTAGGGAGGTTTTTAACGTTTGATGTTTTATCGTGTTTTTAATATTCTGTTGGGAGCCGCCCAGAGTGTCTGGGGAAACCCAGCCAGATGGGCGGGGGTAGAAATAATATATTACTACTACTACTACTACTACTACTACTATAGATGGGCCAGTGGATTGATCAAGCAAGGCTGTTCTTATTTAAGGGAGGGGGAGCAGTAAAATCCATAAATTCATTTTGCTGCACCAATGCAGCAGAGAAGTCTAAAGTAGGTCCTTCTCTGAGCACTGGGCTGAATCAGGATCTGGTGGATCTTTGGCCAGCTCAGCTCCACCTCCCCAATCCCCCATTTCATACCCTCCAACATTTCTCCAATAAAATATGGACATATTCCACCATCATCTTTACACCCACCTGACTGTGAAGCCTCAGCCAGTCTGGGCGGCTTCCCTTATGTCTTCCCACTCTGGCCGCCTTCAGGTGTCTTCTAAAGGTCATAGAGTTACTTATCTCCTTGGCTCGGGGGTCGCATGACGCCATACCCTCCAACGTTTCTCCGACGAAAATAGGGACGTCCTAAGGAAAAGCATCTTAAAAAGCAGAGACATAAGCTTAAAAATCAGACAGCATCTTAAAAAGCAGAGACATCACCTTGCCAACAAAGGTCCGTACAGTATAGTTAAAGCTATGGTTTTCCCAGTAGTGATGTATGGAAGTGAGAGCTGGACCATAAAGAAGGCTGATCGCCGAAGAATGGATGCTTTTGAATTATGGTGCTGGAGGAGGCTCTTGAGAGTCCCATGGACTGTAAGAAGATCAAACCTATCCATTTCTGAAGGAAATCAGCCCTGAGTGCTCACTGGAAGGACAGATCCTGAAGCTGAGGCTCCAATACTTTGGCCACCTCGTGAGAAGAGAAGACTCCCTGGAAAAGATCCTGGTGTTGGGAAAGATGGAGGGCCCAAGGAGAAGGGGACAACAGAGGACGAGATGGCTGGACAGTTTTCTCGAAGCTACGAACATGAGTTTGACCAAACTTCAGGAGGCAGTGGAAGACAGGAGTGTCTGGACACGACTAAACGACTATACAACAACAAGGAAAAGCAGGACATTCCAGGATCAAACCAGAAACCAGGACGGCTTCTATAAATCTGGGGCCATCCCTGGAAAATAGGGCCACTTGGAGGGTCTGCCATTTCAGGGGCCTCCACCAATTGCACCCTTTCTTCTGTCCTGCTTTCTGCATCTGCAGCAGGAGGCTGTGGGGTGGTGGCAGAGGCTCTCCCAGCTAGCAGTGGCTGGCGGAGGGCAGGAGAAGGGAAAGTCCACTGTACCCCAACCCCCAGCAGCAGTGTAGATCAGGGATGAGAATAGCTTCCATAAGCTCACAACACTGTCCAATTGGAAGTCCAGTTGAACTCGGTGGAACGGTGTGGTTACTAGGTTTGCTCACTCTTTTAGCAGCCGCTGTGCCTCTCTCTCTAAAAACAAAGAGTGGTGGATAAGGTGTGACAGAGTGGGAGTGGGGTGAGAAGTAATAATGGATGTTATTTTTTGACTGATTAAGATGGTCCGAAACTGGAACGACTTATGGAGCTGGCTGATTCTTCTGGGAGACCCTGAGTCCAGGGGAGGGGGGGGGCTGAATTAGATCTAAGTGTTTAAATGTTATTAGGTTAGAAGAAGTAATATTAGAATTTATGGAGAATTTTTGGGAATAAATTTTAGGCTAAGGGGGAATAAGTAGATAGATGGTTGGAAAAATAAAGTTAGATTTGGATTAATTGGCGTATTTTAGGTTTAGGAGAGTTGATATTTTTAGAATAAAAGTAATTGAGAGATAATGATAAAAATGTGTAAAATGATATAAGAGATAATATGAAAAGGACAGAAAGGACTGGA
The DNA here is from genome assembly GCF_963506605.1 of Zootoca vivipara. Taxonomy (NCBI): domain Eukaryota; kingdom Metazoa; phylum Chordata; class Lepidosauria; order Squamata; family Lacertidae; genus Zootoca; species Zootoca vivipara. Next base: position 14,921,585 of record NC_083277.1, read on the forward strand.
AGGACAGATTGGGAAGTTGAGGCTCCAATACTTTGGCCACCTCGTGAGAAGAGAAGAATCCTTGGAAAAGACCCTGATGTTGGGTAAGATTGAGGGCACTAGGAGAAGGGGACGACAGAGGACGAAATGGTTGGACAGTGTTCTCGAAGCTACGAACATGAGTTTGTCCAAACTGCGGGAGGCAGTGGAAGACAGGAGTGCCTGGTGTACTCTGGTCCATGGAGTCACGAAGAGTCGGACACGACTAAACAACTAAACAACAACAACATAATATGAAAATTGCTTAATTTGGATTTAAATATGGACCCGGGGGGGGGGGGATCGAGGAAGTCTACAATGTTAAGTAAAAAATGTTATAATTGATATGTTTTTTTCTTTTTCCCTTTTTTGTTGTTTTCTATGTATTGTTTTTGCTTTTTGTCTTTTTGTTTTTGCTCTTTGTGATTTTTTGTAGTGTTTGAAAACGAATAAATATTATTTGAAAAATAAAATAAAAACAAGGGTGGGGAACCTTTCATTCTCAGAACTTCAACTCCCACCATCACTGACTATTATGGGCCATGCTGGCTGAGGTTGGTGGGGTGTCACTGTGCTAACTTCCCATATGTTCAAACTCTGATTGTATTGTCATTTCACTCTGCAATACTAAGACGATTGTGCATTTGCCAATTAGTGCTGTGGAGAACAGTCCTTTTGTATTTCATGCTATTACTTTCTAGCGCCAACATTTTAATAGATCTGCACGTATATGCGAGCTTTGTTGGTGTTTTTTTTTTTTTTTGCTCTGACAGGCAATCAGTCTTTTTCCATCTCTGTCCTGCACATTAAATAACACCCTTGTTACGCAATGCAACTGACCTGCCCAGGGCGAAGCCACATACCAAAACCCTAAATTATCCCCTGACTAATTATTTAGCAAAGGTTGCGGTAGCAGCAGGCAACAGAGACTGCCACGGAAGGGCAATTCCTGGGTTGCAGCAAGAGGAGGTTCCTGACCGTTAGCATTCCTTGGAGGTGTCAAAAAAAGTCAGGTCTCCTTGTCATTTTCATGGCTGCGTAGGAGAAGTGTTGTCAGCAAGTGCAATCTTTTCTGCTTTCTGAAGATGTCCTGTACTGAAGCAAGCCATATCTGTCTGCCTAGTAGCAAGAAAGACAGTCACGATATAGAAATAACTTAAGAAACAATCAAAAACCTTAACAGGATGCCGGCTACAAAACCTCGTTTCACTGTGATTAACAGTTTCCTCAGAAGGAAATAGAAAGATACTAAACTCTAAATGACCAAAATTCAAAGATAAAGGGTAAGAAAATCCACCGAAAGAAAAACTTATGATTATTTTAATTGGACTTAAAGGAAGCCAATAACATTCCAGTAATAAGGGGTTAGGGACCCAGGTGGCACTGTGGGTTAAACCACAGAGTCTAGGGCTTGCTGATCAGAAGGTCGGCAGTTCGAATCCCTGCGACGGGGTGAGCTCCCGTTGCTCGGTCCCAGCTCCTGCCCACCTAGCAGTTCGAAAGCACGTCAAAGTGCAAGTAGATAAATAGGTACTGCTACAGTGGGAAGGTAAACGGCGTTTCCGTGTGCTGCTCTGGTTTGCCAGAAGCGGCTTAGTCATGCTGGCCACATGACCTGGAAGCTGTACGCCGGCTCCCTTGGCCAATAATGCGAGATGAGTGCCGCAACCCCAGAGTCGGTCACGACTGGACCTAATGGTCAGGGGTCCCTTTACCTTTACCTTTAATAAGGGGTTAGACACCCAAACATAAAAACTCTAATTCTGCATTTTCAAAAAGGTTTGGAAACCTAAAGTGCAGAAAACAAGGGGGAATTCAAATTAAGCTGTATTAGCTTTTAAAAGAATTCAAAAACTGATGTTTGGCAAAGTGAGCAGACATTGCCAAACATCAGTAACACAGATCACTGGAGCTTTTACATCCCAGTTTTTGAATCTTTTACAAACCAGTTTTCTATATCGTTTAGTTTTGTTCTAGAAGTTTTTGATATTCCTTAGTTATTTGTTTAAGTGGTAATTATTTTCAGTAAACCCCTATTATAGTCAATTACTTCTCATTTCAGGGAATTTCACGGTTTTACATTTAGTTTGTGTTTATTTCTGTCTGTCTAGCTATCTATCTATCTAATCCTCCACACCTCATTTAAAATGACTACTACTACTTATCATCATAATAATCAGTAGGCAGTAGTAAATAAAAATTTATTACCAGTCCGTCTGATCCTCCACACCTCATTTAAAATGACTACTACTACTTATCATCATCATCATCATCATCATCATCATCATCAGTAGGCAGTAGTAAATAAATAAATTTATTACCAGTCCTTCACCAGCAGCTCTCAGGATAGATATATTTACTTTGAATCATAGAATTGTAGAGTTGGAAGGGACCCCACGGGACATCTAGTCCAACCCCCTGCAATGCAGGAATCGCAGCTTAAATCATCTGTGACATATGGCCATCTCCCTTGAGGGAGATTCAGTAGCAGCAAGGGAAAGGGTCCTTTTGGTTGTGGCTCCACAACTGTGGAATGCTCTCCCCACCGAGGTCTGCCTGGCACCATCATTTGCATCCTTTCAGCACCAGATTAAAATTCACATCTGCTGCCAAGCGTCTGATGGATTATGAGAAGCTGGCTTGCTGGCCTATTCGATTGAATGTTCTTGTTCGATTCCCCGCCCCCGGTGGGATTGTTTAAGAGCTATCAGAATGGTTTTATGGAAATGTACTGTTTTCTGTGTTACGCCTTTTTGACTCACCCCCTTTTACAAGGGTGGCTTTTTCACAGCGGGCAACAAATCGGTCAAATAAATAAATAAATAGTAATATATGTTAGGCGACACAATAGCAGATACAGTCGTGCTAAGCCAAGGCACAGCCTTGTGTGAATTTGCACACTGTACCACACTGAGCTAAGCCATAATTTGGTTTAGCACGTGCTCAGAACCTGGACTTGTGGTTTAGCTCTCTCTACATGAGCTGTAGAGCAGATGCGGGTGGCGCTGTGGGTTAAACCACAGAGCCTAGGGCTCACCGCTCAGGAGGTCAGCGGTTCGAATCCCCGCAACGGGGTGAGCTCCCGTTGCTCAGTCCCAGCTCCTGCCAACCTAGCAGTTTGAAAGCACATCAAAGTGCAAGTAGATAAATAGGTACCGCTACAGCAGGAAGGTAAACGGTGTTTCCGTATGCTGCTCTGGAACTTCACCAAAAGCGGCTTTGTCATGCTGGCCACATGACCTGGAAGCTGTACCAAAACCGCGATATGAGCACCGCAACCCCAGAGTCAGTCACGACTGGACCTAATGGTCAGGGGTCCCTTTACCTTTACCTTTACATGAGCTGTAACCAAGGTTTATTCAGTGGTTCATGATTCATGGTTTGTCCAGGGGAGATAAACCACAAGCCTGGTTTGGGAAACTTATGGTTTAGCTACGCACACCAGCAGAACAACCAGGGAGCCATGAAGCAGCCTCTTCTGGAACCTGGATTCTTATGCAGTCATGCGAAGCCATGGTCTGGCTTGGCATGCTATGTGAACCAGGCCACCAATTGGCCGCATACACGTCACCATAAACACGTCACAATGAAAAACTGGGGTGCCATCTTCCGGGGCCAAACTCCTGTGCGAGTCAAATCACCCACACAAAATCATGGGTCTGAAAAAGTGCTTTTTCAGGCATGATGCCCAAAACCAAGATCGTTTTCGGGGGGGGGGGAATCACAGCGCGGAATCGTGTGAGATCACAGCGTGGAATCGTGTGAGATCACAGCACCCAAAATGGCTGCTGCGCTCTCCTGAGAAGAAACAGGATGTGTGGGGCAGTTGAGGGGTGGACAAAAGAGGACAGAGATTTGTATAAGATGCATGTATGGTAATTTGTATGTACAGCTGCAGAAGTAGAAATAATGACTATGATAAAGCACAACGGTGGGGAAGGCAGTGGCCAAGTGTACCTGCTTTGTTTGCTGCCTGTTGGATGCTAACTGTTGATGGGCAACTTCAAGGATCCAGCGTCCCCTTCCTCTGATTCTTTAAATAGACCTTAAACTAGACTTGGAAAGGACAGAACATGAAACAGATGGCTCCTCTGTGAAGCCGGACACACAAAGGTTAGGGAGGGGGCATTTTGGCATAAATAACCTGCTCAATCCTACACTAATATCTTTCCTCCATGACCCCAAGAAACTGCTTTCTTCTTCCTTCATCTCTCTCTCTCTCTCTCTCTCTCTCTCTCTCTCTCTCTCTCTAATTGGACATGCATGACCTCAGAGCGGCTTCTGTGCTGGTGCAGCATGACTCAGCAAGCGGGTGACGTAGGGGCGAAGAGGCTCTAATAATGGAGCAGGAAAAGGGGGGAGAAAATCTTACAGTAGCGTTCTCCGGATTCCAAAGTATGAGTCAGCGGCTTCAGACAAAGGCAGAGGGCTGCGTGCGAATTCTTGGGTTTGGGCTTTCTGCATAGCTGCCAAGTTATCCCTTTTTTAAAGGGATTTTCCCTTATGCTGAATAGGCTTCCTCGCGAGAAAAGGGAAAACTTGGCAGTTATAGCTTTCTGTGGCCCCGCGAGTGACCGAAATAAACAGAGTGGGGAGTTTGCATCTGGAATCCAGGTTGACTACAGAGTCGAACCGAGTTGACGGAAACCAGAAACGAGGTCTTTCCCAACTCCTGCGCCTTGATGCGATGTGTTTACTTTTTGGGTTCTTCTAGTGAGGCATCTTCCGAGCCAGAGAGAGAGATTACAGCTGCTGTTGTGAGGACATCCTCGCTTTACACAAAGCAGATGGGAAGGAAAGTTTGGATTGCGTCCCTGGTTAGGGAGGGAAAGCACCCCTTCTGCTGCCCACTGGATTCTGGTCAAAATAAAAACAAACCGATTTCCATGATTGTGTTCCCTGGAGGTCAAGAACCCACCTCCAGAGGAAACTCTTCTGAATAACAGATTTGCAGCTGAGCAACAATCGCTTAGGAGAGCTGAGGATGGGAAGGCTTGGGGGAAAGCCACAGCTGAGTAACAGAAGGTCCCGGGTTCAATCCGTGGCATCTCCAGGTAGGGCTGGGAGAGATCCTGTCTAAAACCCTGGAGAACCACTGCTGGTCAGAATTGACAACATACATGGACCACTGATCTGACTCAGTGTTAGGCATAGCTGCCAAGTACCCCGTTTACCCCGGGAAACCCCCGTTTTTACTTACCTTTTCCCGGTGGTCCCCCGTATCACTTCGTCTCCCGTTTTTCTCCGTTATTTTCTCCTGCCGGCGGCTATTTTTTTCTTTCTGATTTGCCCTTCTATGGGCACCAAAAATGGCCGCCGCCGGCTTCAAAAGTAACTTCTATGCAAGACAGGAAGTGCATAGACGCGACTTCCAGTGTCGGCGGCGGCCATTTTTGGTGCTCATAGATGGGCGGAACGACACCGGAAGTTGCGTCAACGCAACTTCCGGTGTCACACGGCTGCCGGTCCCGGATTCTGCAGTCCGGGACTTGGAAGGTAAGGTGTTAGGCAGCTCATCAGCCCACCATGTCCCTAGTCACACAGACCCTCCAAGTGTCCCTGTTTTCCAATGACAGTCCTGGATTTACAGTTTCTGATTGGATCCCAGAATGTCTCGCTTTTCTTTGAGATGTCCCAATTTTCACTGGAGAAATGTTGGAGGGTGCGGAGTTAAGCGACTCCCGAGACAAGAAGATAAGTAACTAGACAAGCTTTAGAAGACATCTGAAGGTAGCCTTGCATAAGGAAAATTTCAGTGTTCAATGTTTATATTATATAACTTTCTGCTTTTGTTCTGTGAACCGTCCTGAGACCTTCGGGTATAGGGAGGTATATAAATTCAATAAATAAATGGAATAAAATAAAATAAAATAAAATATTATGCTGTTATATTTGTTGGAAGTTGCCCAAAGTGGCTGGGGCAACCCAGTCAGATAGGTGAGGTATTATTATTATTATTAGTCCTTTTTTCTTTAAATAAAAACCCAAAACATTTAGGTGTACAGTACTCTCATTTGAACCAACTGATTGGTTCAAAATTGGGAAAGGAGTATGACAAGGTTGTATATTGTCTCCCTGCTTATTTAACTTATATGCAGAATTCATCATGCGAAAGGCTGGACTAGATTAATCCCAAGCCGGAATTAAGATTGCTGGAAGAAATATCAACAACCTCAGATATGCAGATGACACAACCTTGATGGCAGAAAGCAAGGAGGAATTAAAGAACCTTTTAATGAGGGTGAAAGAGGAGAGCGCAAAATATGGTCTGAAGCTCAACATCAAAAAAACCAAGATCATGGCCACTGGTCCCATCACCTCCTGGCAAATAGAAGGGGAAGAAATGGAGGCAGTGAGAGATTTTACTTTCTTGGGCTCCTTGATCACTGCAGATGGTGACAGCAGTCACGAAATTAAAAGACGCCTGCTTCTTGGGAGAAAAGCAATGACAAACCTAGACAGCATCTTAAAAAGCAGAGACATCACCTTGCCGACAAAGGTTCGTATACGGTAGTTAAAGCTATGGTTTTCCCAGTAGTGATGTATGGAAGTGAGAGCTGGACCATAAAGAAGGCTGGTCGCCGAAGAATTGATGCTTTTGAATTATGGTGCTGGAGGAGACTCTTGAGAGTCCCATGGACTGCAAGAAGATCAAACCTATCAATTCTTAAGGAAATCAGCCCTGAGTGCACCCTGGAAGGACAGATCGTGAAGCTGAGGCTCCAATATTTTGGCCACCTCATGAGAAGAGAAGAATCCTTGGAAAAGACCCTGATGTTGGGAAAGATTGAGGGCACTAGGAGAAGGGGACGACAGAGGACGAGATGGTTGGACAGTGTTCTCGAAGCTACGAACATGAGTTTGACCAAACTGCGGGAGGCAGTGGAAGACAGGAGTGCCTGGCGTGCTATGGTCCATGGGGTCACGAAGAGTCGGACACGACTAAACGACTAGACTAAACTAAAAAACTCTCATTTTGACTCAAGAAAATCTCTATTTTATAGTTCAAACTGGGGGAAATAAATACAGTAAATGGACAAAAGTACAAAGATTCACAAAATGTTTAGGGGTATGTGTAGCCCTGCGTCCCCCCAGAAAAAAAGCACTGTTGTTGTTGTTGTTGAATAGGACATCCCTATTTTCATCGGGGAAATGTCGGAGGGTCTGGCCACACAACTCCACAACCACTTGGATGGATCAGCCCAATGGGAAACCAGCCTACGGGATGTTTTGGAGTAAGGGTCTCGCTTTTTAACCCCATGCCCACCCATTTGGCCAATGGGCCCACTTTCTCTCTATTCACTGAGCAGCCTTGGATTCTAGACATCTGCCTAGATCTATATGCCAGGGCATTGCCTTCTGGGTAAAAGGAGATGGTGAGTGGACACCGCAGACGGGAAGCAAATTTACATCCTGTTCAAAACAGCTGCCTGGGGCTCCCATCAACCGCCACCAGCATGGCTGAATGGTCCAGAGGGTGAAGGGGGCTGTAGTCCAAGCACATTTGGAGGTTGGAGGAAGACTTGCACAGCATCTCTCCTGAAGCCTGCATCACTCCTACCCTGCAGCCACTCCAATGTGTAGAGATTTACTTCTGAGTAGAGACCCACATGGGCGAGAGCTGCTCTCTATGGTTGTTTGATAATCCCTTCTGAAATTCACTCTCGACTCCGAGTGTACATAACACCTTCCTTATAGCTTGTCTTAGTCCCGCTCCCTAATTGTCATCAATCACTCTACTCCTACCGAGGATTAAAACATAACAGCATCACCCGCCAGGTTTCCTGGTCCTTAGCCAAGGAGGATGTGCCTCGGGTTTAGAAGAGCGAAAGGGAAGATGGAATAGATTTCAGGGGAAATGCCCAGGTTGCTGCCCGGGCATGCAGCTTTTCCGCTTGCCTGGAGCTAAAAATAAATGGCGGGCCCGCATGTAAATTTTTCCAAATCCAGCTCAGTCGTGCCAGCAGCATTCCAGGTGCACCTCAAAGAGGCAAAATGCCAACATGGACATTCATGCTGACTCTTCTCATGCAAAGGGCCTCTGCCTCTGACAGCCTCTGTCTACCTCTTTCTGTGGATAAATTACAGGCCTTGGGTCTTTCCACACCAGAGTTTACTGTGTGGCTGCAGCTGCTTATTTTCCCATTTAATTTGTGCAGTCTGTGCGATGTTCCCCTCAAACAACACCAATCTTGATGCTTTCCCATGGAAACAACAACAACAACAACGATTTTATTTATACCCCACCTATCAGGCTGGGTTTCCCCAGCCACTCTAGGCGGCTCCCAACAAAAACACTAAAAGCAGAATAAAACTTCAAACATTAAAAACTTCCCTAAACAGGGCTGTCTTCAGATGTCTCCTAAAAGTCGGATAGTTGCTTATTTCCTTGGCATCTGATATGAGGGCATTCCACAGGGCGGGCACCACTACCAAGAAGACCCTCTGCCTGGTTCCCTGCAACCTCACTTCTCGCACGGAGGGAACCACCAGAAGACCTTCAGAGCTGGACCTCAGTGTCCAGGCAGAGCGATGGAGGTGGAGACACCCCTTCAGGTATACTGGGCCCAGGCCGTTTAGGGCTTTAAAGGTCAGCACCAACACTTTGAAACATAAGGTAAAGGTAAAGGGATCCCTGACTGTTAGGTCCAGTCGTGACCGACTGTGGGGTTACGACGTTCATCTCGCTTTACTGGCTGAGGAAGCCGGCGTACAGCTTCCAGGTCATGTGGCCAGCATGACTAAACCACTTCTGGCGAACCAGAGCAGCGCGTGGAAACGTACTGGGAGCCAATGTAGGTCTTTCTGGACCGGTGTTATATGGTCTCTGCGGCCACTCCCAGTTCCAATGGTTCTTCCCCAACCAGTACTATGGGGGTGGAGATGCTCCTTCAAGTATACTGGGTTTACCTTCAGGTAAATCTGGGTTTCCCCTGTACAGAGGCAATCGGATAAACTGGGGAAAATCATGCTCCAAAGCGTTCCACTCAGGGTCGCAGGTGATTTGTTTCAATGGTTTTGGGGTGGATGCATCAATCATCGCTTTCGGCTGCTCCCCTTTCCATGCCCACTACTTCCTAAAGCTATCATGTCTTTTCTGGCTGAGCTCCTGAGCAGAGGAGCAAATCATTTCCCTGCACTGTCATTCTCTTTAACATTTAATTGCTTGCTCTTTTATCGTGTGTGTCGAACGCTGTCAGCTACCATGTCTCAACAACAGTTCTTTTAAATTACTTTCTTTTGACCCCAAGTGCTCAGAAAAATCTGTCAAAATCTTTCTGCAATTTCTACTTTAGTTAAGTATTTTTCTTTATTTACTTGATTTGAGGGGGCAGCTGCCCCCCTGCCCCTACGGCTACACCCATAGTTGTGTTCCACTTGTTAACATCTCTGAAATAATACCATTACAGTCGTACCTTGGATCTCAAACACCTTGGCTCCTGCAGCCAATCAGAAGCCGCACTTTGGTTTCCAAATGTTTTGGAAGTCGAACGGACTTCTGGACTGGATTCCATTCAACTTCCAAGGTATGGCTGTATATGCTACTGACAAAATCCAGCAATGGGGGTGGGGGCAGAGGGTTGCCTGGGGGGTGCTTGCCCCTTGCTCCCCCCCCCTGGTGCTGCCATGTGGACAAGTCCATTCCCAAGTGGAAAGAGGAAAGGAGGGATGGAGGAAGATCTTGAACATTGCCGAAATATCACAAGAATTCACCTTGCCTTTTCCTTCTTCTTTTCAAAGGATTGCGTACATGTTCAGGCAGGTGGATATGTTTATGCAAGGAGGTGCTCATCCTTTCAGTTAATTAAAAAGCAATTAAATCCTTAAGAACACTTCCAAAACTGCTCTGGGCTGGGATGGCCTAAGATACTTTGCTAAGTCAGAGAATGAATCAGAATGAAAACCCACACCACATCCATATTGACAATTGGTAGCCTTTTTCTTGCCAGGGCTGGGGTGTGGCCAGTTCACCCTGTTGCCTAATGGCAGGGCACAGGCTCTGGCCAATTCTAGCAGGCTGGGGAGCAGAACACCTAAATGGGAAATGCATCAACATTGTAGTGCGAATTTCTCCCAATAAACACATTTTGCATACAGTTTTGATAACTGCAAGCAATTTCCCCCAGCATGATACAATTTTGTATCTTATTTTCACTAATACATACATTTATATGCCTTCTTTTTCCCTGGTACTTTTTTTTTGGTACATTTTACTTGGTTAGAGAACTGCCCTGCAAAATTTGGGGAAATGCGGAGGTCAAAGGATGGCTGTGTTTCAACTCCCATATTGTTTCAGGAAGCGCAAACTGGGTCGATTCACCATTACGTGCAAACTGAGTCAAACTTCTTCCCCATCCCTACTCACCACTCAAGCATGGACACTGGTTTTGCATGCCAAATCCAGCCTCCTGAGACTCTCAGCAGCTTCTTTTTAAAAAAGGCAAAGCAAGTTTCTATACCATAAGATTTCAGACATTGCCTCCAAAGCATCTCCAAAGCAGGAACAGGATTCGGGACAGTGGTCTTAGGGATGTCACAGCCCATCAACGTTCTTCACCATGAACAGGAGAAGCAGAATACGTTATAATAATAATAATAATAATAATAATAATAATAATAATAATAATAATAGCAATATGTAAATGTGCATATTTTGGCAATATAGGTGATTTTGGTAATACAGTCAAACCTCTGTTGTTGAAGTTAATCTGTTCCAGATTGGCTTCCGAAATGTTCGACAACCGAGGCACGGCTTCCGATTGGCTGCAGAAGCTTCCTGCTCTCAAACTGAAGCCACGTCGGACGATCGGCTTCCGAAAAATGTTTGAAAACTGGAACACTTACTTCTGGGTTTTCGGCATTCGGGAGCCGAAACGTACAGTGGCGGAAGTGTTGGGGAGCTGAGGTTTGATTGTATAGGCAGAAATCCTGCTAAATGAGATGTGGGTTTGTACTCTATAGCCTCTGGCATTTGTGGCATTTATCACTTTCAGATTGAAATGTTTCTCTTGAAGCTGCCCTATTTTTTCACTTGAATTACGAATAGTGTCGCTTCTGCCCAATGCTTCCCACTTCATTTGTTCACCCTGGTACTTGTAGAATGGGTTTCCTCAGAGCAAAATGATGGATAGCCCGGGATCAGCAAAAAAACACTCCCACGCGTACCTCCCCCGCCTTTTTCTTTCCCTGTTCGCGGGACCCAATTGAACCGGTGGAATTGCGCGAGATGCAATGGAGCATGTTAGCTTACTGGAGTATGTTAGCTTACTTCCACTTTCTTTCCAGGAAACATCCTGCCTGAAATAGCACTTGGTAGCAGATGACGCCTTTGCAAGGCGCTCAGCGCTGGCTTTGTGGCTGCTGCAACCACATCCACTCCCATACGGTAAGCTCAAACGACACATTATGCTCGGCGACGTGATTCTACTCATGTTTCAGTCAGTTTTTTTTTATTTAAAAAAATAAAGAATCAAAAGCAGATTCAGAGGCTGCCGTGGGGCCAGGGGAAGGAAACACGGCTATGGCATATACTGAGTCACACCACTGATCTGCCCAGTTCAGTAGTGACTACACTGACTGGCAGCAGCCCTCCAGAATTTCAAACAAGGACTCTCTCCCTTTCTGGGGAACATCTGGAGGCAATGGAGAGGCTGTAACCACTGAGCTATAGCCCTTTCCCTGATGCTTAACCCTTTCATCTCCCACTCTTTATCTGCTCCAACTCCTGCCCCCCAAAGTTGTTTTTGTACGTGTTGGGGGGAAAGTTTACCATGAATGAAACAACCAATTTTCTCTGTGTATGTGTGTGTATGTGTGTGTGTGTTGGTGTGCAAAGTTATTTGTGAAAGATCTTAACTGTAAAACAGCGATGCCAACTTGAATAAAAATCATACCCTTCAACACTGATGAAAATAGGGACGTCCTATTCCATAATAATAATAATAATAATAATAATAATAAGAGTTTGGATTTGATATCCCGCTTTATTACTACCCGAAGGAGTCTCAAAGCGGCTCACATTCTCCTTTTCCTTCCTCCCCCACAACAAACACTCTGTGAGGTGAGTGAGGCCGAGAGACTTCAGAGAAGTGTGACTAGCCCAAGGTCACCCAGCAGCTAGCTGCATGTGGAAAAGCGGAGACGCGAACCTGGTTCCCCAGATTACACTGGCATAATAATAATAATAATAATAATAATAATAATAATAATAATAATAATAATTTTATTACTTATACCCTACCCATCTGACTGGGTTGCCCCAACCACACTAGGCAGGTTCCAACATATATAGAAACAAGGCTGTTCTTATGTGCTTACGTTCTTAAGCAGCCCTCCTGTAAAATATGTTCAGCGAAAGGAAAGTCATGGGAAATTATGAAATCTCCTTCGTGGAAGGCTTGTTAACTGTGAGCTGTGATAGTTTGCGTCCATGGTTCTGCCCCTTCTCTTATTCTCTATTTTTTAATACCATCACATTTTTCTGTCCCGGGGCACCCTTACCACCAAGTAAACCCTTAATAGAAACCACATGGTGCAAAACAGGAAGGGAGGCACTGGAGAAGGAGGCCAAAGGGGACTCTAGGAGATGAGTCTGTGCGGGACAGAGGAAATGAAAAAGGGTGCAAAAGTAGAAGGGAAATGGGTGACCTTTTGAACATCAGATGATGTCATATGAAGAAGAGGAGGAGGAGGAGGAGTTTGGATTTGATATCCCGCTTTATCACTACCCGAAGGAGTCTCAAAGCGGCTCACATTCTCCTTTCCCTTCCTCCCCCACAACAAACACTCTGTGAGGTGGGTGGGGCTGAGATACTTCAGAGAAGTGGGACTAGCTGCATGTGGAGAAGCGGAGACGCGAACCTGGTTCCCCAGATTACACTGGCTCAATAATAATAATAATAATAATAATAATAATAATAATAATAATGCTACTAATAATAATTTTATTACTTATACCCTACCCATCTGAGTGGGTTGCCCCAACCATGCTAGGCAGGTTCCAACATATATAGAAACATAATAAAACATTTTAAAAGCTTCCCTATACAGGGCTGCCTTCAGGTGTCTTCTAATGTTTGAAGAGTTACTTATCTCCTTGGTTCAGGGGTTGGATAACTCTATACCCGCCAACATTTCTCCAGTGAAAATAGAGATGTCCTAAGGAAAAGTGGGGGGCCCAGGTGGCGCTGTGGGTTAAACCACAGAGCCTAGGGCTTGCTGATCAGAAGGTCGGCGGTTCGAATCCCTGTGTCGGGGTGAGCTCCCGTTGCTCGGTCCCAGCTCCTGCCAATAATGCGAGATGAGCGCGCAACCCCAGAGTTGGTCACGACTGGACCTAATGGTCAGGGGTCCCTTTACCTTTACCTTTTTAAGGAAAAGTGGGACATTCCAGGATCAAATCAGAAACTGGGACAGCTTCTGTAAATCTGGGGCCATCCCTGGAAAATAGGGACACTTGGAGGGTCTGTAAGCCCCACATCACAAGATGCAGCACCCCCCCTCATTTGAATGGCAATGCCCATCAAATGGGGGGGCTTGCCCCCTCAGATTTTTTGGGGGGTGGCGAAGGGACCTCGGCCCCTAGGAGTTGGCGCCTATTCTTCCAAGACTCTCAGAAGTTCCTCGTTTCCACTTTCAACATACTCAAAAAGTACCTTAGCATCTACTACCTAAAAGTTCACCATACTCTAAGATGGAATTAAGAGATGGGGGAACTTCTTGCTCCACAGGCCAAATCCTTATCAGCATCTGGCCTCCCGGACCAAATCTAACAGGAGGTGCCCACCTGCGCATCCCATGATGTCACGACAGCACCAGGTGGTTGGCCCCTTTGAAGTCCTGAAGCTAGGACTTCAGAGAAACCCCGCCCAGCAGCTGTGCTGCGGTGTTCACCACAAGGAACTCCCTTCTGCACTCGATTCAGCTGACTTTGGCTGTACCGCCCACAGAAGCCTGCTTCCTGCAGGCATTGGGTGTGCGAGGGTGTTGCTTGCGGGGGACTCTCCGGCACACCTGATTCAGCAGGTTTTGGCCCATCAGCTGAAACCTGCTTTCTCTTGCCAATGCACAGCTAGGAGTGCACTTTAACACTTCTGCTTGGGCATGGCAGCTTCGTCTCCATATCTGCCAAATCAGACATCACATCAGGTGCAGGCACGGCGGGTGTAGTTTTTGGGAAACGGTATCCCATGCCAAATTTGAACCCCCTGGCAGGCCAATCCTGGAGGTTCGCCACTCCTATCCTAGCCAGTTAAAACTTGCCCCTGGCTCACCTCAATCTAGTTTTTCTTAAATTGCAAGATGGCAGCCATAGGCTTTCCTGATGATAACTTTTCTTTCTTTCTTTCTTTCTTTCTTTCTTTCTTTCTTTCTTTCTTTCTTTCTTTCTTTCTTTCTTTCTTTCTCCCTCTCCCTCTCCCTCTCCCTCTCTCTCTCTCTCTCTTTCTTTCTTTCTTTCTTTCTTTCTTTCTTTCTTTCTTTCTTTCTTTCTTTCTTTCTTCTCTCTCTCTCTCTCTCATGCAAAAGATAAAGATAAAAAGGTAAAGGACCCCTGGACGGATTAAGTCCAGTCAAAGGCATTGATGGGGTTGCGGCACTCATCTCACTTTCAGGCCGAGGGAGCCGGCGTTTGTCCACAGACAGCTTTCTGGCTCATGTGGCCAGCAGGACTAAACCACTTCTGGTGCAACGGAACACTGTGACGGAAACCAGAGCGCACAGGAACGCCTTTTGCCTGCCGCAGTGGCACCTATTTATCTACTTGCACTGGCGTGCTTTCGAACTGCTAGGTTGGCAGGAGCTGGAACAGAGCAATGGAGCTCACCCCATTGAGGGGATTTGAAATGGCAAGCCCAAGAGGCTCAGTGGTTTAGACCACAGCCCCACCCGAGGACCTTAAGGTGAAGAATGGGTAAATAACAACAATCCTCAAAATAGGTAAAATTGGTGATGCTTTCCAAATACCATCACTTTACCAGGAAGGTATGAGGAAACAAAAGGGGTCGGATGTATAATAATAATAATAATAATAATAATAATAATAATAATAATAGGTTGGCAGGAGCTGGGACGGAGCAACGGGAGCTCACCCCGTCGCAGGGATTCAAACCGCCGAGCTTCCAATCGGCAAACCCACGTCCCCTACATCCCTTGCAGAGTGTAGGGTTAAAGCTGAGTGAGATCACCCAACTTGGTGACCATCACCGACTCCTGTGGGAGCACGTTCCATAGTTTAATTCTGCTTTCTTTCATCTGTCCTGAATCTTCCAACATTCAGCTGCATTGGATGCAGTTGAACAGCTGCTCCGTGAGACATCTAGTTGGAGACTGGGAAACAGAACTATTTGCCTTTGGCCTGATCCAGCAGGGCTCTTCTTACATTACACAGGAGTCAGACCATTGGTCCGTCTAGCTCGACACTGACCAAACTGGCTGGTAGTTTCAGAGCCGTGATTTTCTAATCTCTTCCTGGGAATGGCAAAGATTGAACCCGGGATCTTCTGCATTTACACTCAGCGTGTTACTGAGCTGCAACATGGGCCTTCTTCTCGTGTTCTTTAGGGTGAACTGAAAGTCAGGTGCGCTCGTTGCTCGCCTGCGAGCATCAGTTCATACCTCCCCAAAATGCAACGTGAGCTTTGAATAGCAGGACCCCGTGGCTCATTTTACATTAAGCACACAGTGCGGTTGAACTTGGAACAAGCTTTTGACCTGCTATGGTTCTGGCTACTCAGGTGCCAATAAATATTTCTACTCATATTTCTAGAAATAGGTTTCAGGCATCATCTGAAGGAGGTTCCTAGAAATATGATGCAAAATTTAGAAATGTTTCTTTCCCACTCATCCCTGGCTTGCAATGAAGGGAATCTGGATTGCTTGGACTGTAAATTTTTAATATAGTTTTTGAGTGAGGGAGAGAAAGGAACCCAGAGCTGGCTCTCCCTCTAGAATGGCAGAGTTCCTCTGCCTGCAAGATTGCCAATAGGGTTCCCCCCCCCTTTCCATTCATCTACCCAAATTGCCCTTGGACACACAAGCTATTTATGTGACTGGGAAGAAACAAGATAACACTTCCCCCCAATTCCTATTCTTTGTTGTATAACCATGAATTGGGTCCAGATGTAAACATGGCTTGAAGAGTAACTGCACACAAAGAATATCTCGTGCCAGGGTTCCCTATAAACAGTTGCCTTGTCAAATCCACCCACTGTTTAAAAAAACAACAACACAGTTTCTTGGGGCATCTTGGGTCATGTGGTGGGAGGAAAGAGGAAACTTGGGATTGTGTACTGCAAACACCCACCAATAGGGAGGAATGTAGACTATGTAGCGTGTCAGATATACCTACATTAGTAACAAATCACGTAAAATTTCCATTTTTAAAAGAGACCTTCACTTAGGGCCAAATGAAATGTGATACAGGCAGAATTTGGAAAGTTCATTTTAAAAAAAGGAACAAATAATACTAGTTCAAAATGTAGAAAAGAAGAATTTATGTGCACATCTGTCCCCTTTACGGAACGAACTACTTCAGTTCACTGTTAAATTCAAGTTGACTCAAATGAAATCTGGCAATTTATTTTCAGCATTCGGGAATGTTACAAAATGCTGTGTCTAGGGATTAAATATGCTTGAGAACACAAAAAAAATTAACACACACACACACACACACACACACACACACACACTGGAATGTGAATTGTTTAATTTATTTTGCCCTGCAATTCCTATCTTTCAGCTTAAAGGCCAAAAGAGTTTAAAAGAGTAAAAAAAAGCACAGGTGAGGGAACAAACTCAAAGCTCTGCCCCCAAATGAACTTAATTCACGTTTGGTTCACCCAGAAATTGTAGGAACCACCTTCAGGTTTAGTTCAGAGATTTTTTTGAACTAATTCAATGAACTTTGTTAAATAGAACTAGTTCATTTTGAACTGGTGCATTCTATAGAACAGTTTCTCGGTTCCCCCCCCTTGCCCTCCTCTCTCTCTCTCTCTCTCTCTCTCTCTCTCTCTCTCTCTCTCTCTCTGTGTGTGTGTGTGTTCTAACTTTCAATTCTTTCCTTGATGGGAAAAATAATGTTCCTCCTACTGCCGCTACTGCCAGCTGAGTTCCCGCACTTTCTCTGTTCCTCACCCTTCTTGGCAAGAATGATGAGTAAGGGGCTGTGAGATATTTATAACTTTTATGTTCGTGGGGTTGACTTACTGTGAATGTGAGATGATGCAAACCGAACAAGTTCCAGTTCACATTTGGTCTTCTCAGGAATACAGTTGACACTCCGTCAGAAATACATTCATAAAATATAAGGTCTGTCTAGACGCAAACAGGATATAATACGTTCAGGGTATATTCCCCTCCCACCATTTGACCAAGTGTAGTCCACAAAAAAAGCACATTTGATCTCGACGCTCTTCACACTAAACTGCTGTTTCCTGTCCATACCTGTAGTCCGTGTGAACTAGACGGTTGAGGAATCAGCGTGTTTTCACATGAGTAGAATGTGTACTTTTATTTAAAATGCATCTCTGGGTTATTTGTGGGGCCTGCCTGGTTTTTACATGAGTAGAATGTGCCCTTTTATTTAAGATGCATCTCTGGGTTATTTGTGGGGCATAGGAATTCGTTCATTTCCCTTCATTCCCCCCCCCCAAATATAATCCGGCCCCCCACAAGGTCTGAGGGACAGTGGACCAGCCCCTACTGCTGAAAAAGGTTGCTGACTGACCCCTGAACTAGCCTCTATCCACATTGTCCCCCTTCTCCTATGGGATACTATGGTTCCCCCCAAATAAACTGGTCCCAAGCCATTAAGAGCTTTATATACCTCAAGCTTGGGTCAGTAACAAATCAACCTGTGCAGATATCTGAGCAGAAGTGCAATATGCTGACAGGGTTGTGGTGCTGTCAGCAACCGTGAAGAAGAGTAGTTTGGATTTGATATCCCGCTTTATCACTACCCTAAGGAGTCTCAAAGCGGCTCACATTCTCCTTTCCCTTCCTCCCCCACAACAAACACTCTGTGAGGTGAGTGAGGCTGAGAGACTTCAGAGAAGTGTGACTAGCCCAAGGTCACCCAGCAGCTGCATGTGGAGGAGCGGGGAATCGAACCCGGTTCCCCAGATTACGAGTCTACCGCTCTTAACCACTACACCACACTGGCTCTCAATGCTGCAGCATTGTGCACTAGCTCTAGTTTCCAGGCCAAGCACAAGGGAAGCCCCACGCGGAGTGCATTGCGGCAATCCATTCCTGAGAAATCAATGAGAAACACAGGGGGAGTAGCATCTATGTAAAAGGTGGGGGGGGGGAAGCGTTCTGACTCAGACACATGATAGGGGAGGGGATCCCACTGCAATGCGTCTGGTAACAAAATGATGACAGTCTGGCGCTGGATTGTTCTCCCAATTCAGATCGCCCCTGGATACGGGAAATCCAAATTTACTGCTGAAAAGAAGTGAGAGAGGTCCTTAACTGGGTGGAGCCAATTAATTGAGATATAAGGAGGTTCCTAATCTACACGGAACACCAGGGAGGCTGAGACAATGATGGTTCAATGGGAGACTAATTCTACTGTCAGTTTGGCCCATCCTTTGACATGGATAATGGCCCTGAATATTAGGCATCCGGGCAGCCTGCACTCAGAAGCAACAGAGGCTGGTCCATCAGGATGACGGACACATAGCCACACCAACCTTAGCCAGCTGCCGTCACCACAAGCCTGCCTCCCTGCCTTCTTAACAAACCTGTCTGCTTCCTCATCCTTCGTTTCAGTTTTGCCTTTGCAGAACTCAGCAGTAGGGTTGCCAGACTCAATAGAGAACAGGACTTCTGTGCCTTTAATTGCCCTGCTCTCTTTTGAGTTTGGAAACCTTAAAGAGAAACCAGCAGACCCTTTGCTTAATTTCCAAGCAAAGGGTCTGCTGGTTTCTCTTTAAGGTTTCCAGTCTCAAAAGAGAGCAGGGCAATTAAAGGCACAGAAGTCCTGTCCTCTATTGAGTCTGGCAACCCTACCATTACGTCCAGAGTCTAAAATGACTTGAATGCATCTCTCTCTCTCTCTCTCTCTCTCTCTCTCTGTGTGTGTGTGTGTGTGTGTGTGTGTGTGTATACATGATGGTGGGTAGAGGGGGTTTTTTCAGTGGGAAAACTTATCAGAGAAATGGTTAAGTCAGGCACCCCCAAACTTCAGCCCTCCAGATGTTTTGGACTACAATTCCCATCATCCCTGACCACTGGTCCTCTTAGCTAGGGATCATGGGAGTTGTAGGCCAAAACATCTGGAGGGCCATAGTTTGGGGATGCCTGGGTTAAGCACACACACCTCATCGCTGCTTCTCCACTGCAATATATACTTTATCAGTCATTTTAGTTTCCCCACCAACACTTTGTAAGCTGGTTGTAAGTATTAATTAAACTTTGGAGGGATGGTGGGGTTTTTTTTCATGCTTTTCAGTGATTCTATGTCAGCTGCCTGAGTCCCCATCAGGTTGTGTGGCAGCTGACAGCTATCAAACATGAATGGGAATAGTGAATGAGACTGTATTACAAACTTTAAACTTGTTTCTCGTATCCACAGTTTCTTTCTTTTTCTTTTTCCTCCAGTAACTGAACTGTGGAAGACAGGAGTGCCTGGCGTGCTCTGGTCCGTGGGGTCACGAAGAGTCGACTAAATGACTAAACCACAACTACTGAACTTTACGTTTCTTCTTGGCCTGTTTACGCCTCCCTTTCTTCTCCTTTTCATGTGTCAGACCTATATTTCATCAAGTGCACATGTCTAATATGTGGCCTTACTGTTTGTGTGTTTGCAAAATTTCATGAGGCCGGAGAGCGTGTTAAAGGTAGCAGTGGGATGCTGTGGGGGTGGACCTCATGCAGGATGTTTATGACAGGACGAGGGCATATTTGTGTTGCCACAGTTGCTTGTTTATTTCATGCGCTCGGAGGGTGTGTGCCAGAGAGAAGTTACATTTGGCAAAATAATTTTTATGTGGGGGAGACCGAAATGACATATTATGGGGGGTGCACAGCTATACATCTGACCCCTGTTGCTTCCTCATACCTTCCTGGTAAAGTGATGGTCTTTGGAAAGCATCATCAATTTTACCTATTTTGAGGATTGTTGTTATTTATCCATTCTTCACCTTAAGGTCCTCGGGTGGGGCTGTGGTCTAAACCACTGAGCCTCTTGGGCTTGCCAGTTCGAATCCCCGCAATGGGGTGAGCTCCATTGCTCTGTTCCAGCTCCTGGCAACCTAGCAGTTCAAAAGCACACCAATGCAAGGAGATAAATAGGTACAGCTGCGGCGGGAAGGTAAACGGCATTTCTGTGCGCTCTGGTTTCCGTCACAATGTCCCGTTCCACCAGAAGCGACTTAGTCATGCTGGTCACATGACCCATTTCGCCTGAAAGCGAGATGAGCGCCATACCCCATAGTCGCCTTTGACTGGATGTAACCATCCAGGGGTCTTTTACCTTTCTACCTTTTACCTTAAAATAAGGTAAACGTAAAGGTACCACTGACCATTAGGTCCAGTCACGGACGACTCTGGTGTTGCGGTGCTCATCTTGCTTTACTGGCTGAGGGAACCGGTGTTTGTCCCCAGACAGCTTCTGGGTCATGTGGCCAGCAGGACTAAGCCACTTCTGGTGAACCAGAGCAGCACACAGAAACGCCGTTTACCTTCCTGCCGGATTGGTACCTATTTATCTACTTGCACTTTGATGTGCTTTTGAACTGCTAGGTTGGCAGGAGCTGGGACAGGAGCTCACCCCGTCGCGGGGATTCGAACCTCCGACCTTCTGATTGGCAAGCCCAAGAGATTCTGTGGTTTAGACCACAGCGCCACCCGCGTCCCTAGACCTTAAAATACAACAAGCCTATTGTTATGTTCAACCCCAATCTCTGAGCGGTGCAAGATTCCAGAGGTTCCAGTCACTTACCCAAGAATCGTGTTTTCTTTGGAATGAGGTACAGTAGACTGCTGTGTCTTTATGATGTATGGTTTATTTACATATATGTACGTTCAACCTGAGCCTATAACAGAGGGGTTCACAGCATTTAAACCCCAAGAGGGTCTAGCTTCATCTGTAGCCGCAGTCTTGGATTCAAACAGAAATCAAGCATCAATCTGACTCTTTGTAACTACTAGCATGTTGAGGCAAAGGGACCTACCCATTTGTCCTCTGGCACAGAGCCACTTCCTTTGTTCCCCTTAATAGCCCAACACCCAGCTATCACCTCACCAGGAAGCTAGCCTGGCTGTTCAAAGGACCCAGGCATTAGAGGGATCTCGGCATAGAGCCTACTCTCCCCTCCCCAAACTCAGGGCAATATTTTGAGAGTGTATAAAAAGTGTCCTCTCCTTCAGTCCCTACACTGGCTTTCAACCTGCAGCCAAGCCCTGTGTTTACCTTTGAAGCCTTCCTTGCCTCTCTCCTGCCCTTATTTCTCTCTATCCTCACCTCAATGCTGTCTGTGACCTTCAGCACCTCCACTTCCAAATCTCCTCCGTCATACCAAGGTCTTTTGTTCTTTCCTGTTCTTTTCCTTACCTGGAACTGCCTCTTGGCACATCTTTGTGAGGTCTTCTCTTGCCTGCAGCTCCCGACAACTGGTATCCAAGAGTCATGCTGCCTCCAACAGTGGAGGCTGAACATAGCCATGCGCTTTGTAGCCATAGAATAATAGAATTGCAGAGTTGGATGGTACCCCAGGGGTCATCTAGTCCAACCCCCCTCGGCAATGCAGGAATCTTTCATTGTCCATTCACTCTGTGTGTGTGTGTGTGTGTGTGTGTGTGTGTGTGTGTGTAGGACAGCAGAGTCTTGTGGCGCCCTGAAGACCAACACGGTCATTTATTACACCGTAAGCTTTCATAGGGGTTGCAGGTAGTGCTGTGGGTTAAACCACAGAGCCTAGGGCTTGCCGATCAGAAGGTTGGTGGTTCAAATCCCCGCGACGGGGAGAGCTCTCGTTGTTTGGTCCCAGCTCCTGCCAACCTAGCAGTTCAAAAGCACAGCAAAGTGCAAGTACTGTAGATAAATAGGTACCCCCCCTGGCAGGAAGGTAAACGGCGTTTCCGTGTGCTGCTCTGGTTCGCCAGAAGCGGCTTAGTCATGCTGGCCACATGACCTGGAAGCTGTACGCCGGCTCCCTCGGCCAATAAAGCGAGGTGAGCACCGCAACCCCAGAGTTGCCCGCGACTGGACCTAATGGTCAGGGGTCCCTTTACCTTTAAGCTTTCATAGAATCGTAGAACTGTAGAGTTGGAAGGGGCCCGAAGGGTAATCTCATCCAACTCTCTGCAGTGCGGGAATTCTCAGTTAAATATGTCAGCTAGATAGCTCCGTTGGTTAGACTGTGGTGCTGATAATGCCAAGGTTGTGGGTTCAATCCCCATTTGGGACAGCTGCTTATTCTTTTCTCTTTTTTAAATTAATTTATTTATTTATTTTGTTTCTCAAATTAAAATTTTACAGTCAGATGTCCAACTTACGACATAAAAACAAGATTCCAAGGAATCTCTTGGCCTTCCCTCCTCCCCTTTGTGGGCCCTATTGTTAATCATTTCCTCCTGCATCCTTTATGACAATCCAAAATCTTTTACCCCTCCATTTGTGTGCAAAATCCACCATTAAACTACAAGTGCCATTCCAATCCTGCTAACGATTTTAACTGTTTACAATGGTTTTTTAAGATAAGTTATAATTTTTCACCGTTCCTTATTAAAATTTTGACCTGCCAGGCAAATCAGGTACAGCTGCGTATTCCTGTATTGCAGCAGGTTGGACTAGATGATCCTCAGGGTCCCTTCCAACGCTACAATTCTATTATTAAAGCATCCATGACAGAACCCCTGTCCACTTCTATCTGTTCAAGTAGACCCCAGTGCACCACCACCAACAACATCATCATCAACA
The DNA here is from genome assembly GCF_963506605.1 of Zootoca vivipara. NCBI lineage: Eukaryota > Metazoa > Chordata > Lepidosauria > Squamata > Lacertidae > Zootoca > Zootoca vivipara. The sequence continues at coordinate 14,944,527 of NC_083277.1, forward strand.
ACAACACCTGTCTGTGTGTGCAGATGTTGCGCTGCATAGATTTATAAAAGTCACTGGCCTCTTTGTGTATTTCTTTTCCCCCCTTTCTGTTTTTACAAATCTTGGTGAAACATTCAGCACATATTTACACAACAATTTGCCATATTACAGTTTATGCACAAACACTGCGCAAGAAAAAGAAAAATACAACAAAAAAGGAAAAGGAAAAGGAAATAGAAAATGAAGATAAAAAGGACAAAATAAACTTCTGATTGCTCTCAAAACAACAAAGTCTCATTTGTTTGTTTGTTTGTTTGTTTTACATAGTGTCAGGGGGACTCCCTACAGGGAGCCTCCCCCCATCATCCTGACCAGCACTTCGCCCAGCGACAGTGCTAGCTGCGGGTCAGGGGGAAGGGGAATGGAGGAGGGAAGGCTCAGCGAGGCATCAGAGCCCTCTGACCAACAAGTGGAGGAGGGACGGCTCAGGGAGACGTCGGAGCCCAGGCACTGCCCCATCCAGCAAGGGGAAGAAGGGGCACCGCTCCTTCTGGCACCCGAATTGAGGCGCGCACCCAAACGCAGGGGAGGGGCTGGCATTTCAGGGTGCCCAGGTTATTATGCTGGCCCCGAAGCCGATGGGCGCCATTGCCGGGTTCTGAGAGTGACTAGGAGGTCATGTTTTCTGCTATCTCTGCACTGTAAATAGTATGCACAATAAAACCTTTAAAGACACAACGGACTGGAGTGTCTTTACTCGGCAGTAGCCGCAACAACTCCCTGACACATAGTATCATATTATTCTACATTGTTTTCTTAATTTCCTTCAGAGAAATATTTTTTAGTTTGTTGTCTATACATTACAAGAATCATTTAAGGTCTGCCAGGAGGTGTTTGCTATCATAATAGTTTTTCAAATATTCTTTAAATATTATCCATTCTTTATTCACCTTCTGCACTGGCTTCTTTGTGTATTTCAAAGGCCAGGGCAGGATGTGTGCAGTGCCGGATTTATGTACAGTGGTACCTCGGGTTACAGACGCTTCAGGTTACAGACGCTTCAGGTTACAGACTCCGCTAACCCAGAAATACCACCTCGGGTTAAGATATTTACTTCAGGATGAGAACAGAAATCGCGCGGCGTTGGGAGGCCCCATTAGCTAAAGTGGTACCTCAGGTTAAGAACAGTTTCAGGTTAAGAATGGACTCCAGAATGAATTAAGTTCTTAACCCAAGGTACCACTGTATAAGCTAAACAAGCTATATGCAAAGCAAGATATGTCAAGCCTTTATGTATTGTAACTGTAATTATTTGTCATTAGGTGGGTCACTTATAAATGGAATGTAATTAATGAAATGTAATAGCAATGTTTATTTTTGTATTATTGTAACTATTTGTTTTATTACTGTGGAATTTCCAAAAGAAAGCATTTCTAAAAATTAAAAGAAAAAGAAAAAATAATAAGTTGCATTACTGAAATAAATGCACTTTTCGACGATATTCTAATTTTCCGAGTTTTTCACCTGTATATTCAACACAAAAAACAGCGGCAATTTGTTGTTGACAAAAGACATCTGGACATATAAAGGGCCCCACTACCTTCAGTAGCTGCCTTAGGGCCTCATCAAACCTAAATCCGGCCCTGGATTTGTGCATCCATATAGGCAGCGAGCTATTAAATGAGGAAAGGGCACTGGCGCGCTTGTTTGTTTTCAGCCTATATCGCTCTGCTCTTTGCAAATTACGCAATGCTGGCCTTCTTCCCTCCGTTTTCACTCTCTCTCTCTCTCTCTCTCTCTCTCTCTCTGTGCGTGCCATTGCCTCACATTTCCTCCCGGGCGCTCAGCCAGCTCTGCACTTTGGAAGGTCTGGATTTTCCAGGCTGAGCTGTCTGCTGAGCATCAGGCTCCCTTGGCCAATCGGGTGGCGGCGGGGGCGCGGCCTCTGCCATTCATAAAAACCCCGGGCCGGCGGGCGCCTTAGTCAATCTGACAAACGGTCGCTTCGCTCTCTGCTTGCTCTCGCTGCATGAATACCAATACCTTGTACGGCGCCTCTGCGACGATGTGCTACGCTTGCACGCCAGCTCTGCCCGCCCTTAAGATGGTCCCTGGCCCCGGCAGGCCTGAGCCCACCGGGCCCCAATACTTCACTTTCGATCCTCTCCCGGAAGCCGGGGAAAGCCCGGCTCCCAGGAACCTCTCCAAACCGAGCAGGATCAAGAAGAGATCCCGGAGGGTGCTTTATCCCCGAGTGGTAAGTGAGCGCACTCACGCCCAGCAGGGGAGCTCGGACTCCTGGGTTCATCTGGAAGGGGGTGGGGGCGCGGTTTTTCCTGAGGGGCAGAGAAGTGGGTCTCCTCTTAACAGCGCCTCTACCCAAGAAGTAAGCCCAATGAGTTCAGTGGGAGCTTTTCCCCCAGGTAGGATGGCAGCTTTTGGGGAGATCAGCAGATTCTCCCCAATCCACCTCAAGAGAATAACGCAGAGGGCAAGAGCAGGATTCTAGGTTTCTAAGAAGAAGGGTGGGGGAAAGGAAGAGGAGCTAAATAAGGTTTTGCAAACACCCCTACATTTAAAGAACACCCCTGAGAATTCTGGGGACTTTAGTTTGCCCCTCACAGAGCTACAATTCCCAGCACATTCTTTTAAAACAACAACAACACAGTTCCCAGGATTCTTTGTGTAGAGACAGAATGTGTTTTCTGTGTACGGTGCGCATTCCATAATATCCACTCCTAGTTCCCACCCTTTCCTGGCAAGCCTCCTGAGCTGCCCAAAGTTGCACGGCTGAGGCTGACTAAACCCCCCCACGGGCAAAACTTTCCCTATCCTTGCATCTATCTGCAAGGTGAGGAGGCAAGCTCTTTGATTTACGTCATGCATCTGCCAGGAACGCATGGGCTTTGCCAAAAAGGTGGGGGCGGGGGGAGTGGATGAAGGGGAAAAAAACAAAGAGCTTTGCCAGCAGGGAAGATGGCAACCCAGTCAAACATGCTGAGACAGGTACAGAGGCAGGATCCCATGTTACCTGCTTCCCTCCCCACTGAAGCAATGGGGAGATAGTTCCCTCTCCTCTATAAGGTTTTGGTAGCAAGGACTCTCCCTAGTGGAGCAGAGCCAATATTTGTTTTGGGGTTTCCCCCCCCCCCTTGAATTTTGATCTGAGGAAGGGTGATTGTGAATTGGGGTGGGGGTGGGGTGGAGCTAAGTAACTGCATAGGTGAGATTAGGAGGGGTGTGTTTTGAGAAATGCAGCCTGCTGAGAGCAGAGGGAAATAACTGGTGAGTTTGGTGCAAAGGAGAGTGGGAAACAGCATTGCATTCTGGGAAAAGGGCCGCCCTGCACCTGGATTTCTAGGCTGCCGCTGTTGCCAGCTGAAAGGGATTCTGGGAAACACGCTTAACTGCAAATGGGAATGTGTTTCTAATTGCCTGCTCTTCCTCTCCTTACAGGTAAAGCGCTACTATCCCGCAGAGGAGCGAAGCTACGTCAAACACCTTTTCGTTATCCTTCTCACTATCATCTTCTTCCAAGTCTACAGTGCTGAGGAAGACTTCGCTGTCGTGGACGCCTCCCAGAATGCGGAGGAAAACGTCTCTGTCTGCTCTCCAGAGATGAGGGGATCCCTGGGGGAGAACCTCCTTGAGCAGCTCATCGTGGCCTCCTTAGAAATCGAAGAGGCAGCCAATAGCACCGGTTGGGACTGGGGAGATTGGGAGGCAGCCGAATCCGCCATCGACATCACTCAGTTTTTGGAGCAGAGGCCAGCTGCTTTCTGAAGACCCCTAAGGGGAGAGAACTTTGAGGGGGGAGCCCAGGCTGGAGTGCTCACATCTGGCTTGAGGGGAAAAAAAGCAGAATTCAAGCCACGAATGAGTTAAATGCCGTTTGAAACACAGCCAGCTCCTTCTGGCATTCTAGAGCAATTTTGCTCCAAACCCAGCAAGACTGACGTCAAAAGAAACTTGAACCAGCACTACATTTTGAACGGAAAGGGGAAGGTTGTTTTTTTAAAAAATGTTATTTTATTTCTGCAGCAGATCAGACATCTGGCAGGCAGAGTGAAGGATGTTAATTTAATATTTATTTAATTAATAATAATAGTAATTAATAATATGTATAATTTAATGTGTTTAATTTAAACTGACTTAATTTAAATCTTCGTGAAACTGGGAGTTTGCAAGTGAAAATGCTGGCTGGCTTACACTGTTGGGCTGAAATAAAAACACACACAACTTTTAATGTACGTCTTTCTCTGTCGTGGCCGAACATAATCGTATTAGAGCTTAAGTGGGGAAATATTTTAAAAAATTATGAAGATTAAAGTAGGGTTGGGAACATTGGAGGATGGTGCTATGATGTTATTAGCTGGTCTGGTGGGGAAATTATTAGTGTGACAGCTCTGAGAGTACAGAAAACCAGACCGGTAACAACCCCCCCCCCCCACAAGCTCTGACAATTCTGTGGCTGATGGAAAAAAACAAGCCACAGCAATTCTGGCTCATTGACAGAGAAGGACACAGTGAAGAGGAACAGCAAAGGCATCATAGGAGACTTGAGTTAAAATTTATTCTGCTCTGGATATTAGCCAGCAGTGTTTGCTTACTGTGTAAGCATGCTCTCAAAAGCAGTGACCGCTTCCACACCAGCATTTCCGAAATTGCCGTAGATTTCTTTTGCGAATTGCACTTGTGCGTGTCCACGCTATTGCAGATGAATTGTCTGAACTCTGTATGTTCTGTGAACAAAAGTGAATAAATGTTTTACATGAGACACACTTTTTCTTTTTTCTTTTGGTCTGACTGACACTTCTGTCAAAGTGTTGTGGGAGGAGGATAGCCCAGTGGGCTAGGAGATATAATAGAAAAGGGGGGGACCAGATGACTGCAAAGAGGGGCTTCTGGGCTGCAATTCAGGGAGAAAAGCATTTGCTGGCAGTTCCAGGTTCGATCCTCAACATCGCTGGGTAGTGTTGGGAGACATCCCTATCTGAAACCCCGGATAACCACTGCCAGTCATTGTAGACAACACTGAGCTAAATGGACCAGCTCAGCATACGGCAGTTTCCTAGGTTCAGAAGGGATTTAATGGTCACCAAGAGCCTGCTCAAGCAGGCTATAGCCTAGTAGTACTTCAGCGCGGGTGGCGCTGTGGGTTAAACCACAGAGCCTAGGGCTTGCCAATCAGAAAGTCGGCGGTTCGAATCCCCACGACGGGGTGAGCTGTTGCTCGGTCCCTGCTCCTGCCAACCTAGCAGTTCGAAAGCACGTCAAAGTGCAAGTAGATAAATAGGTACCGCTCCGGCGGGAAGGTAAACGGTGTTTCTGTGCGCTGCGCTGGTTTGCCAGAAGTGGCTTAGTCATGCTGGCCACATGACCCGGAAGCTGTACGCCGGCTCTCTCAGCCAATAAAGTGAGATGAGCGCCGCAACCCCAGAGTCTGTCACGACTGGACCTAATTGTCAGGGGTCCCTTTACCCTTTACCTTTACATCACTGTTACTACATAGGTGTGAGTGATAAGCACCAAGATGGGAGATTTTGGGTGATATCCAATGCACTCGTTCTGTCACTGCAAGGACCTTTAGCTGCTCAATGGGACTTCCCCACTCCTTTTCCCCAAATTGCTCCAGAGGGTTGGGGGGAAATCAATAACTGATTTGCGAGGGGCGCAGGAAGAAGTCAGAGAGGGGATGTTCAATTGCACAGTTAAAAGTTATTCTGTTGATCAAGAGAGAGTGTTGAATTCCACCCTCTGTTTCCGTAGGTAGTAGCATCGGTAATGCTACCAAGAATTGTGCTAGGTACATTTCTTATTTTTGTGAGTAGCTGAATGAACCCAAGAAGAAGAAGAGTTTGGATTTGATATCCCGCTTTATCACTACCCGAAGGAGTCTCAAAGCGGCTAACCATCTCCTTTCCCTTCCTCCCCCACAACAAACACTCTGTGAGGTGAGTGGGGCTGAGAGACTTCAAAGAAGTGTGACCAGCCCAAGGTAACACAGCAGCTGCATGTGGAGAAGGGGGGATGCGAACCCGGTTCACCAGATTACAAATCCACTGCTCTTAACCACTACACCATACCACACCACACTGGCTCTCAAGAAACGGCCAAGAAAGGCTCCAATAACAAATCAAATTAAACATAAGGCTCATGGCCAACTAGCTCTTACATACTGTATCAACTCACTCTATCAGAAGCAAACGAGAGGCTGTGGTCTAGTTGTGTGCAGAGTAGAGGGTTCTGGGTGACGTGCTCAACAAAGTCAAGCCGTATCCTTCAAGGAAAAGCAAAATCCCGGGAGTTTGTTACCAATCTGACCATTGATGTACTTAGGGTGTACTTCCATTGTGCAGGAGGAATTCAAGCACATGCCATAACTTTAGGTTTGCACAGTTAATGTGGGTTAAAATGTGGGGGGGGGGAATTCCACTTGCCAGAGGGCGGGGTGTTTGTTTGCAGGTTGGAAAGTTACAAGGAAACGTGTTGAAAAGTATGTGGGGTGTGTGTGTGTGTGTGTGTGTGTGTGTGTGTGTGTGTGTGTGAATGAACAATTAACAGGAAGACATGCAAACAGCCTGCGAGCAAAACAGCAGGACTGCTCCTTCCTTGCCATATAACTTCCCCATAAACAAATCAGGATGAATGCTTGATAAAGGCCAGATATAGGTCAAATTTGCACCATACATTTAAAACACTATAATGCCACTATAAACAATTGAATTCTAGGAGCTGTAGTTTGTTAATGGTGTTGACTGTTGTTTAGAAGACCCCTGTTCCCTTCAGAGAGCCACAATTCCTAGAATGGTCTAGGAACGTCTAGTTCAGGGGTCTCCAAACTTACCGTGCTTAGGGCCAGTGCCTGCAGCACCGATCGCGCTGTGGGCCGGAGGGTGGGGGAGCGTGCAGGAGCGCCCGCCCATACGCGTGCGCACGCACTATTTCCAGTGCACTTCCAGGTCGCAGGAGCACCGGAAATAGCTTGTGTGCATGCGCACGGGCCTCCTCCGACCTGGAAGTGCGCCAGAAATGACGCTTGCGCGCAAGCTATTTCCGGTGTTCCTGCGACCCGGAAGTGGGCAGCCGCGCCACACCGGTAAGAGTGGGTGGTAGCAGCAGCAGCGGGTGTCGCCACAGGCCGGAAAAATGAGCCCTTCGGGCCGTAGTCTGAGGATGCCTGGTCTAGTTTAGCATGGAAACTCGTGCCAGTCTAGGCTTTTGGGGACACCCACTTCCCATAAACTATTGTCTGAACTGGCAGGCCTGTCGGTATATGGATATATGTGAATTTAGGGTGCTAGGCTGTTGCTCAGAGGTCCCCTGAGCTGCCCACAGCTTCAGTTTCACTCATATACTCTGAGAAGACGGGGTGGGGGGTGGGGACCAAGATGACTGCACCCTTTTTGAAAAGGTCATATCTACCCTGCTCTTCCTACGGGGAGGTAATGACCCAACAGCCTGTTTTCTCCTCCCATCCATCTTGTGAGGCAGAATAAGCTCCCTGGCTGAAGGTCATTCCATAAGCTTCATGAGTGGGTGGGGATTTTTTTATTATTATTATTATTTACCAGGGTGTCCCTGGTCCTAATCTGACACAAACCACGACACCCTGCTGGCTCATCCAGTCCTTTTTAAACCAGTTGAGCAAAAGCTATGGGGAAATATCTTTGATTCATATTTCTGGTGACTTGAGAGCTGTTTGTGATCTCAGGGCAAAGGGAGGTCACAGCCACACCATGCATCAAAAACACATGTAACACAAATTTATAGCACACAGCTTCCCCCTCTCCAAAAAAACTAAGCCTGGGAACAGTAGTTTTTACCCATCGCAGAGCTACAGTTCCCAACACCCTTAATAAACTTCAGGATTATTTGGGGGGGAAATCACGTGGTTTAAACCTTTTAACCTTGACTTACCAGGGGTTCAAAACTGGCCTGTGAGACTGTTTTCCCCAAGCTACAGCCGCCTGATGTGTGACATCAGATCTGTGGGTGTTGAGACGCGGCTGCCAAGGCACAATCAGCATTAAAGTGCACACCCAGCTGGCGAGTGGAAGCAGGTTTCAGCTAGAGTCAAAACCTGGTGAATCAGATGTGCAAGAGAGTTCCTTGCAAGCAACTCCCTCACACACCTGATGCCTGCAGAGAACAGGCTTCTGTGGAGGAACACCCAAAGCGTGCCGAACTGAGCATAGAAACGAGTTCCCTGTGGTGAACGCCTTAGCACAGCCAAGCAGCTTAGCACAGCTGCTGTGTGTGGTGCCCTGAAGTCCCAACTTCAGGACACAAACACGCAGCAAAGTATAACATGGAAATAAAGGCTATCAAACCATTAAAATGATGCCCTTGTGAGTTATAAAGCTTCCCTTTTCCTCTAGCATAGGAAAAGACCGCACGTTTGGTAAATTAACAATTGGTTTACTCACAAACCCTTCAAAGGTCAGGTTCATGTGATTTTCCATACATCATTCAGTAAAACTGTCTTAGTCACAGTGGTGAAAGTTTCGAAGAGTGTGGAGGAGTGACCTAGCTAAACCTGGCAGGACAGCTCACTCTATGGCATTAACCCCTTCGTGCCTTGACTACCCTGTTTCTCATATTTTAAGGCATCCCCATAAAATAAGCCATAGCAGGATTTTTAAGCATTCAAAGAATATAAGCCATACCCCGAAAATAAGACATAGTGATAGGAGCAGCAGCAATGCCGGCCGCGGCAGGAGGAGGAGGAAAAAAATAAGACATCCCTTGAAAATAAGCCATAGTGTGTTTTTTTGAGGAAAAAATAAATATAAGACGTGTCTTATAATATGAGAAACACGGTAGACCTTTTGCAAGTTGGTCATCCCACATATTTTTTGGATGCGTTGTGGAGTGCAGCCTGTGAATTGGGTTGTGGAATCAATTTAAAAAAGGCCCCCTTTGGTTCAAAATGGTTGCATTATTCAATAAAATAACAACTCCAACAAGAGGTAGTGATGGCCACCAGCTAGGATTTTTTTGAAAGAAGCCACTATGACAACAGAATGACAGACTGGATGGGCCAGGGCCTTTATGCTCTTCTTATGGTTTTATTTGACACTGACCCCAAAGTAAAATATATTAGGGTTGCCAGACTCAATAGAGGACAGGACTTCTGTGCCTTTAATTGCCCTGCTCTCTTTTGAGTCTGGAAACCTTAAAGAGAAACCAGCAGACCCTATGTTTAATTTCCAAGCAAAGGGTCTGCTGGTTTATCTTTAAGGTTTCCATACTCAATGAGAGCAGGGCAATTAAAGGCACAGAAGTCCTGTCCTCTATGGAGTCTGGCAACCCTAAATATGAAACCAGAAGGAAAGAAGCCTTGATGGTTGATAGCCCCATTTATACTCCACCTGAACCCATAGCTGCCAAGTTCTCCCTTTTTTTAAGGGAAATTCCCTTATGCTGAATAGGCTTCCTCGTGAGAAAAGGGAAAACTTGGCAGCTATGTCTGAACCTGAAAAGGCAAGCCAAACAAATCCTAACCACCCCTTGGTGATTAATCATCTGGATTAAACGAGAAAACAAAATGGGGTGGTATTTTGGTGAGGATGATGCCGTGTAGGAAAGTGCTGGCCAGGGCAGCAGCAAGTGCACAAATAAACTGCAGTGCAGAAATTCCCTTTTAAAAAAAGATAGGGAGTTATCAGGCTGAGCAAATCCTGTCTGATGCAAGGGACACATCATAGCCCCACCATTTTGAGGCAGAAAGAGGAAGAAGGTTAAGTTCATCCTCCTTGAGGCTTCGGTGGGAGGCAAAGGAAGGGAAGGGAAAGGCGTATTTGAGGTTTGGTGGCCGTGGCAAATAATAACAACCAGGAGCAGATCTGCAATCTGGAAACAAAACTACTGTACAGTTCATCGTGTACTGTACTTCACTCTAATTCGTGATGAAGTTTCCAGTTCTCTCACAATGGCAGCCCCATTCAAAACCCTTTGACGACTATAATGCTCAGCAGGCCCATTTTTCACATGGGACCGACGAAGTGACACATTATGCGATCGCCCTGCCTTTTGTGTGTGTGCGGTGACCTGAGACCAGTGTGTTATTGTGGCGAACCTGCAACAAAGCCAAGCGTGAAGCTGCCCTATGACACGCGTTTCATTTTGGATTTCAAAAGCTGTCATCAGCCTTGGATTTCCTCACCACATTTCTGTGGTGAACATGTGGGTAAAACGAAAGCATGTTGCCACACACCAGATATTAGAGGCTCCTCTCTCTTGCATCACACAAGCCCCACCGGCACCTTACATTTAAAGCAGTATCAAATATCAAGCACAATTCCCCTCCTGCCATTTCCAGCACCTAGCATTCAGAAGCGTTGCTGCCTCTTTGACCGTAGAAGCAGAGAGCAGAGCCATTGTGCCTAGCAGCTCCCAGGCGGCCTGTTTGTTGAGCATTGATCCATATTTGTTTCCACAAACCTTGCGTGGAGATTGTACAACACCTGCTATTCACTGAGCAGTCATCCGGATTTGTTTGCAGAGAGGTTGCCTGACTTCCCGTCCATCGATCATCACCCTAAACCAGGCATCCCCAAACTGCGGCCCTCCAGACGTTTTGGCCTACAACTCCCATGATCCCTAGCTAACAGGACCAGTGGTCAGGGATGATGGGGATTGTAGTCCAAAACATCTGGAGGGCCGAAGTTTGGGGGTGCCTGCCCTAAACTTTAGGTAAAGGGGTGCTACCACCTTCCTTGCTGAAAAAAGTCTGAGCGTTTTTTTGTTGTCGTTTTTTTTAGAAGAGTGGGTTTTTTACATCACATTTCACCTGCCTTTGTTGCATACACCTAATGTGACTAAATCACTCTCACGGAACTGTGACAGGCAGCCAAGGAAGCTTTTGATTTCCTAACACCAAACCCTAAACTCTGCTTTATTGCAACCTGAACTTGTTGGGACGTCTTCCAGTTGCCTTCGTAAACATTTCATATCACTTCTTGAGAACTCAGGTATCACACCCCTGAGGTAAATGTTCCCTCACCTAGGCCAACCATTCCCTGTTCGCCATTCGGCCATCTTTGTTGCCTTCTGAATCTGATGAGGTGACAGGAGGTGGGGGCAATACCTGCGGAGCAGATATTTCTAAGCCTGAGCTGTGTGCTTTTTGCCTTGCACTCACACCCTTATTTCTCTGAACACCTTGGAGCTTCTTCCAAAGAAACAACAAGATGCCCAGCAAGATAATCTCCTTAGGGTCGCTTGCACAAGAGAAATCAAATTAAGTCATCCAACCCACTGAAACTCTTAAGACACCTCTTTATGGAATGAATACGCGGTTTCTACTTGAAGGTTGTGAGAAAGTGGTAATTTATTACATCTCTCTCAGACTAGAGACGTGCAAGTATCAATATGGGAAACTGACAATGTTATCAATGGCTACCAGCTACATTTCTCTGATGAAAATAGGGATGTCCTACATTATTTCTGTTTATCCCTTGATTTCTTATATTCTTTATACTCTTAATCATAATTACATTTCAACCGGGTTAGTCCTTTTCTGCCATTAGGATTTCATTTATACCATATTATTATACCATCTGACTGGACTGTCCCAGCCACTCTAGGTGATTTCCAAGATATATAAAAACATAATAAAACATTAAACATTAAAAAACCGACTTCCCTATACAGGGCTGCCTTAAGACGTTTTCTAAAGGTTGTATAGCTACTCATCTCCTTGACTCGGGGGGGGGGGGTTTGCGCGCGCATAACTCCATACCCTCCAACATCACTCTGATGAAAATAGGGACGTCAGAAACCAAGATGGCTTCTGTAAATCTGGGATGGTCCCTGGAAAATATAGAGACTTGGAGGGTCTGCAGCCATAACAGCTCTGCTCTGCTCGAGTCAAAGGCATCATCCTTCTAAAAAGAAAACTACAGGGGGGGAGAGCGTTCTTGTGCCCAGGTTCTCCTCGAGGGTTCCCCATAAGCAACTCGTTGGCCACTGTGAGAACAGGATGCTGGACTAGATGGGCCTCTGGCCTGATCCAACAAGGCTGTGCTGACGTTCTTAAGCTGACTGGCTGACTGACCGAACCCAAAGGGTGCTCATCAATGGCTCCTTCTCATCCCGGAGAATAGTGACTAGTGGGGTGCCACAGGCTTCTGTCTTGGGCCCAGTCTTATTCAACATCTTTATCAATGACTTGGATGATGGGCTTGAGGGCATCCTGAGCAAGTTTGCAGACGACACCAAATTGGGAGGGGTGGCTAATACCCCAGAGGACAGGATCACACTTCAAAATGACCATAACAGATTAGAGAACTGGGCCAAAGCAAACAAGATGAATTTCAACAAGGAGAAATGTAAAGTACTACACTTGGGCAAAAAAATGAAAGGCACAAATACAGGATGGGTGAAACCTGGCTTGAGAGCAGTACATGTGGAAAGGGTCTAGGAGTCTTGGTAGACCACAAACTTGACATGAGTCAACAGTGTGATGCAGCAGCTAAAAAAGCCAATGGAATTCTGGGCTGCATCAATAGGAGTATAGCATCTAGAATTAGGGAAGTAATAGTACCACTGTATTCTGCTCTGGTCAGACCTCACCTGGAGTACTGTGTCTAGTTCTGGGCACCACAGTTCAAGAAGGATACTGACTAGCTGGAATGTGTCCAGAAGAGGGCAACCAAAATGGTCAAAGGCCTGGAAACGATGCATTATGAGGAACGGCTTAGGGAGCTGGGCATGTTTAGCCTGGAGAAGAGAAGGTTAAGGGGTGATATGATAGCCATGTTCAAATATATAGAAGGATGTCATATAGAGGAGGGAGAAAGGTTGTTTTCTGCTGCTCCAGAGAAGCGGACACGGAGCAATGGATTCAAACTACAAGAAAGAAGATTTCACCTAAACATTAGGAAGAACTTCCTGACAGTAACAGCTGTTCGGCAGTGGAATTTGCTACCAAGGAGTGTGGTGGAGTCTCCTTCTTTGGAGGTCTTTAAGCAGAGGCTTGACAGGCATATGTCAAGAATGCTTTGATGGTGTTTCCTGCTCGGCAGGGGGTTGGATTGGATGGCCCTTGTGGTCTCTTCCAACCCTACGATTCTATGATTCTAAGCAGCCCTCCTGTAAAATATGTTCAACGAAAGGATAGTCATGGGAAATTATGAAATCTCCTTCGTGGAAGGCTTGTTAACTGTGAGCTGTTTGCCTGTGATGGTTTACGTCCATGGTTCTGCCCCTTCTCTTATTCTCTATTTGTTAATACCATCACATTTTTCTGTCCCGGGGCACCCTTACCACCAAGTAAACCCTTAATAGAAACCACATGGTACAAAACAGGAAGGGAGGCACTGGAGAAGGAAGCCAAAGGGGACTCTAGGAGATGAGTCTGTGCAGAACAGAGGAAATGAAAAAGGGTGCAAAAGTAGAAGGGAAATGGCTGATGTTTTGAACCTCAGGTGATGTCATATGAAGAAGAAGAAGAGGAAGAGGAGGAGGAGGAGTTTGGATTTGATATCCTGCTTCATCACTACCCTTTGACGAATCTCAAAGTGCCTAACAATCTCCTTTCCCTTCCTCTCCCACAACAAACACTCTGTGAGGTGAGTGAGGCTGAGAGACTCACAGTGCTACAATTCCCAGAATAAATAACAAGCTGCAGTTCTCACAATCTGGAGGAAGGCCACGGCACTTCAAGTGTGTTGAGTTGTAAGTAGAGTCACCAAAATGAAGAGACCTAGTCATGCCCGTTAATTTCAGTAGGCCTACTTGGGGGTAGAATGAGACTCGGCCGTGGCGTCCCCTTGAATAATCCTGGGAACTGAGATAAGTTCAGGGCGCTGGGAACTGTAGCTCTGCACTCTCTTGCACTCTGTGTAGGCCAGGCTTCAACTGTGTGTGTGTGTGTGTGCATTGCAGTTCCTAGGCAACTATATAATATATTGTCCAACTACCAAGGACTAGAAGCAAGGCCGGCCCAAGACATTCTGGCACAGGCATCCCCAAACTGCGGCCCTCCAGATGTTTTGGCCTACAGCTCCCATGATCCCTAGCTAACAGGACCAGTGGTCAGGGAGATGGGAATTGTAGTCCAAAACATCTGGAGGGCCGAAGTTTGGGGGTGCCTGTTCTAGCACCTGAGGCAAACCACAAAATGGCGCCTCCCATCCACCATGGAAGAATGGATGAGTGACGATCTCCATCAGGAATAAGGGAGGGGGACAATTTGTTGCAGAAGGAAGTAAAGGGAAATAATTTTTGTAATTAGTTCTGTATTTTAAATTTGTATTATGTTTTTAATAAGAAACAATAAAGATTTGAAACATTAAAAAAAAAGGAATAAGGGAGGGGGAATAGAGATCAACATCACTAACAAGGGCAGGAGGAGACCAGATCTGGCCTTGAAGGAGCACACTGCAGCAGTGGCAGTCAGCAATGCATTCCTTGGAAGCTGGATCTGCTACCCCTGTGTATCCTGCCGCCTGAGGGAGTCGTCTCATGTTGCCTCTTGGGTGGGCCGGCACTGGAAGAAAAGGAGAAGCCTAGTTGAGGAGGAGAAAGCGTGTGCAAATATGACAGGTTCAAAAGCAGAAGCGGAAATGGGGAGGGAGGCGATATAGGCAGGATGGAAGGGGCAAATACCTAGAAATAAGACAGGAAGCGAGTGCCTCTTGAGAAAGTGACTTCCGCAGCTTCTGCTACTGGACATCACATCACCTGCTGGCAAAGGATATCACAATGACACATGCTTTGTGGATGTGGGGAAGGAATTACTTCCTTCCACTTGTTTTGAACCTAGAGCATTTAATCTAGATCTTGCATTAAACAAAAAAAGGTCAGCAGCTCTTCCTAGCTTACACAGCACTATCTTGTGATTATACAAGGAAGCTTATCATTCTATGGAGGATTTCCACACGCCCAGTTTGTTTGTTTTGGGGAATCTTTTTCCAGGGTCACTGCCTAGCTGGTTGCTTGTGTAAGCAGGAAAGCACACAGCTGTCAAGATGTGGGTGATACTCTTTCATGTTGTTGTTGTTTAGTCGTTTAGTCGTGTCCGACTCTTCATGACCCCATGGACCAGAGCACGCCAGGCACTCCTGTCTTCCACTGCCTCCCGCAGTTTGGTCAAACTCATGTTGGTGGCTTCGAGAACACTGTCCAACCATCTCGTCCTCTGTCGTCCCCTTCTCCTTGTGCCCTCCATCTTTCCCAACATCAGGGTCTTTTCCAGGGAGTCTTCTCTTCTCATGAGGTGGTCAAAGTATTGGAGCCTCAGCTTCACGATCTGTCCTTCCAGTGAGCACTCAGGGCTGATTTCCTTCAGAATGGATAGGTTTGATCTTCTTGCAGTCCATGGACTCCCAAGAGTCTCCTCCATCACCATAATTCAAAAGCATCAATCCTTTATGGTCCAGCTCTCACTTCCATACATCACTACTGGGAAACCATAGCTTTAAGTATACGGACCTTTGTCGGCAAGGTGATGTCTCTGCTTTTTAAGATGCTGTCTAGGTTTGTCATTGCTTTTCTCCCAAGAAGCAGGCGTCTTTTAATTTTATGACTGCTGTCACCATCTGCAGTGATCATGGAACCCAAGAAAGTAAAATCTCTCACTGCCTCCATTTCTTCCCCTTCTATTTGCCAGGAGGTGATGGGACCAGTGGCCATGATCTTAGTTTTCTTTATGTTGAGCTTCAGACCATATTTTGCGCTCTCCTCTTTCACCCTCATTAAAAGGTTCTTTAATTCCTCCTCACTTTCTGCCATCAAGGTTGCGTCTTTCATACCCACCAACTAAGAACTCACCTAGTGAGTGGCCTGGTGGGATACAGTGCAAACAAGCGAAGTATGAATTATTATTGTTATCGTCTTTTCGATTTATATCACACCCTTCCTCCCGAAGGTGCCCAGTGTGGCAAACACATCAATAATAAAACCTTTTTTTAAGCATCCTGAAAATATTTTTAAGACCCTTTTCCCAGCCAGGGATCTCAAGGTTTTGCCAGTAACAATGTCTTTCAGCCATCAAATGCCTAGGTGGTGGTTTTGAACGTGTGCCGTGGCACCCTGGGGTCAGGGTCAGAGGAAGTGGGGTATGGTGGGAGCAGAACGCCCCGGGTGTCTTCGCTGAGGGGGGTGACATTTGGCATGCCACCTGCCCACAACTCCCAAGCCTACCCCATACCCCGTGCAATTGGAGGAAGGGGGGAGCTGGCCCACTTTGCCAGCAGCATTCCCCCCTCCCCCCTCTGTCTTTCCTTCCGTCCCTGTGGTGTAGGGTTAAGAGTGGTAGACTCCTAATCTGGTGAACCGGGTTCGTGTCTCCGGTCCTCCACATGCAGCTGCTGGGTGACCTTGGGCTAGTCACACTTCTCTGAAGTCTCTCAGCCTCACTCACCTCACAGAGTGTGTGTTGTGGGGGAGGAAGGGAAAGGAGAATGTTAGCCGCTTAGAGACTCCTTCGGGCAGTGATAAAGCGGGATATCAAATCCAAACTCTTCTTCTTCTCTTCTGATGCCCTCTTGCATCTCTGCCTCCCAAAGGCTTGCACAGCTGTTTGTTGCAGCAGCCCTGGCTACAAGCTCCCCAGGTGAATGGTGCCTCTGGGGCTGGCAAGCCAGCGGGTGCTGGTTGCCAGGAGCTGAGGTGGCCTTGCAGTAAGCAAGCAAGTGGGTGAGAGAGCCCAGCCAGCGAGTCTTCCAGCCCTTGCTGTTGGGAATGGGCAGAAGTGGGAAGCCGAGCAGGCAGGCAGGTAGGTGCTGCGCTTGCCTTTCTTGTGTTTGCTGTGTGCAAGGCCTGCCTGGGAGCTGAGTGCCCGGTGCTGAAGGAGAGCCTTTCTGCCATGCAGGCCTGGCAGCGCCCGCTGCTACTGCTGCTTCCTACGGAAAGGTGCTGGCCTGACCTTTGGCCAGTCTCTGTTGGGCCACTAAGACTGGTGGCATCCTCTTCCCAGGCCCTTGTGGGGCAGTGTGAGGAAGCACCTCTCTTTGGGGCAGGGGGGGGGCAGCTCAGTAACCAGGGCGGCAGCAGTGGCTGCCCAGAGGACTCCCAAGGAGAGGGGAGAGGAGAGAAGGCTAAGGGAACACCCCGCAAGGGAGCGTGTTCAAAAAAGGGTGAGAGGCTGCCAGCTCTGCAAGGGGTGACATAACTGGGCTCCTGAGCTCCACAGGGCTGCTGCAATTGGTCAAGAGGTTGAAAACCTCTGGGGTAGGCAAACAGGGATGTTTTACAAATTCCTCCTGAAAAATCAGTAATGAGGGAGACAGACATACCATACAATTAAAAGCAACTGTTTAAAACGTTCCAAAATAATAATAATAATAATTGAAATCAACGGTAAGCTTGAAACCAGACTTAGACACTTTGTCAGCATCCTACATAGGCTTGATAGGCTTGTGTAAACAAAAACGTTGCATAATGGCTGTGTGATCTCAGTCATTAAATCACTAGAGGGGAAGCCTTGTCAGTGCCTCGCAGCAAAAACAGCAGTCTTGTGTCACCTCCCACACCACTTGACCTTAAGAAGCATAAAAAACACATTATGTAGCAGGACCCCACCCTCCCACCCTCAGAGACATGAATCTCACAGCGTCATACTTCCAGTTGCGTGGTAACATTGATTACCGTATACAATCAAAGCAGCCGTAAAAAAAATCTATAATGCATGCTTTTTTTGATTTGGTTTGGTAATTTTTAAATTTGATGGGGAAAGAAACGAAAGCTATCCCGTCAGCCCCAGTGCCCCATTTAAAGCATGGGGATTATAAGATAAGATACCTTTATTGTCATTGTCCCCTTGCGGGAACAACGAAATTACTCGGTTGCTACATCCACTCAGATAAAGCATTCCGCATAATCCAAAATTAAAAACCTAATTAAAAACAGTAAATATAATACAAATAACAAGTAAAATAAGATGACTTCAAAGTCCAGGCTTTCCATTTAAGGCCAAAATCGCTCTAGAGAAGAAACTGTTCCTGAGACGGCTCGTTCTTGCCTGCATAGTTCTATATCTCCGTCCCGATGGCAGGAGCTGAAAGAAATGGTGACCAGGGTGTGTTGGATCTCTTGATACGTCTAGTGCTTTTTTATGGCACCTGGTGGTGTAAATTTGTTCTAAGGTGGTGAGTGAGCAGCCAATAATGCTCTCTGCTGTTTTAATAATTCTACACAGCCCTGCTCTGTCCTGAGAAGTACAGCTTCCGTACCACACACATAAACCGTACGTGAGCACGCTCTGTATGGCACAGTGATAGAAGGCAAACAGCAGCTTTTGTGGAAGATGGTTTTTCCTTAAAATTCTCAAAAAATACAGTCTCTGCTGCGCCTTCTTCACAAGCCCCCTTGTATTAACACTCCAGGACAGATCCTCCTGTAACTCAATGCCTAGAAATCTAAATTATATCAGTCTCTCAGGGTTCTTTTAATGTTTAGGGAAGTTTTTAATATCTGATGTTTTATTGTGCTTTTCATTCTGTTGGGAGCCGCCCAGAGTGGCTGGGGAAACCCAGCCAGATGGGCAGGGTATAAATAATACATTATTATTATTATTATTGTTATTATTAACAGATTTATGAACTGCTTCGTAACCAGAAGCCACTAAAGTGGTGTACCAGAAGTTGACAAGAGATAAAATATAATAAAAGATGGAGACTATAAAAACAATGCAACTATTTCTGAAAATTTGTTCAGGTAACATTCCATAAATGACTGGGGCACACTTCGGGGATAGCCTTGAACAAAAACTGGCA
Source organism: Zootoca vivipara (assembly GCF_963506605.1). Taxonomy (NCBI): domain Eukaryota; kingdom Metazoa; phylum Chordata; class Lepidosauria; order Squamata; family Lacertidae; genus Zootoca; species Zootoca vivipara. The sequence continues at coordinate 14,963,231 of NC_083277.1, forward strand.
TCTCATTCCAGAGGGCTGGAGCTGCAACACTAAAGGCCAGATTACTAGTACAAACGAAATAGACACCTGGGGCAGGCAATACTCTCGGCAGTGCCCCATCTGACAAGTGCAGTGGCCAAGCAGAGAAATCTGTAACATGGGTCCAAGTTTTTCAGGGCAAATGCTCAAAGCAAAACCATGCACGGCATAAGTGTTTTGAACTCTGGGGTTTTGTTGTATACGTGCTAAATATTTGTACTATTCTGTTCTTATTAATTCATACCACCACCCACTCCTTTCCCACCCCCTTTTCAGTCTCTTCCATACCTCCCCTCTTACAACATTGGCAAATCTAGGCTTCCAGGAATCTCTTTATTGGCTGCATCCCTGTGCCCTTGCCGTTGGTGGGGATTGGGCCAGAGCTACAGATAAGAGACCCAAACAGCAGCTGATAAGGAGCTGTTCTATTATTTACTGCCTCCTCCTGACCACAAGAGGACTCCATGTTCTTGGAAATGTTGCACATCCTCTCTAGGCCTTGAATAGGTGGGTATTATCACAAGGAGCCTCGTGGAACCCAATGAGAACTCCAGCTGAGAAACTGGACAGTCTCCAAAATAAGGGGTCTCTTCTGGTGATTTCTTGTGGAAAGGAAGGGTGTGATCTTGTGTGGGTCCGCGCTGCCCCCATGCTACATTGCTCTCGTGAAAGTAGGCTGTTGCTGTGATGTTTTGCGCAAGCCAGACTTGATGGAACCAACGCTAAGAGAAGCTGGTCAACACTTCTTGGGAAACTGAGACCTGTCATCGTCTCAAATATAAAAACGAAGGAAAACAAACCGGAAAGCGACACTACTGTGGAAGCCTCTTTATACTGCAACTTAGAAATGCAGATGTGGAGTGCTTTTGTATGCAACGTGAGATAGAACTCTTGCCTTTTACGATCTGCTTCCTCCGATCACATGCATGCTTGCTCTGCGGTCAGGAAGAGGCGGATGTGGTATTCTGCTTTCCTTACGTGCCAGTAATCTCTTTCTGTTGGCAGGGTTTTGAGGGTATACTAATGTTTTCCACATCAAGGAAGTTTAGAATTTGAGAAAGAATATGCCACTTCCTTCCTTTATGGGGGGTGGGGGTGGAGACACACACACATACAAAACCACTTTAACTAATCTCCTGCAGTCATGTGAGCCTGCTGTAACCTACTTTTAAACTACCGGTACTTCCAAAGTTTAGAAGAGTTCTGCTGGATCAGGGCAAATGAACATCTAACAACAACAACAACAACAACAACAACACATAATAATATTATTGTTATAATATATTAGTTGATATAATATTATAATATTACTAGTGTCATTCAGCCCATTTAATAAACGGGCGCTAGAACATTCGGCCTTTTTCGGTGGCAGCGGCGCGTGGGGGGCTTTTATTCCTTGTCTAATTGATTGTTCCTTCCCCCCTCCCTTTGATCCTTAATTTATCCCTAATTTTCTCCCCCCCCCCAGTTCCCAAACCCCAAGCCAAAGTCCCCCCCCCTTTTTTACCTTTATAGCCCGGGCTCGGCTGGGGGATGCGGGGGGGGTATTTCTTCCTTTACCCCCTCCGAAGCTTGTGTTTGGAGTGCAGATCCCTCCCCACCCTGTTTTCGTGCGCTTTTTGCGCCTGCCGTTTGGTTCCTAATTTCCCCCCGTCAATAGCGCTGCTGCTGCCAGGGCCCATTGGCTGAATTCTGGCTCCTGGACGGCCCGGGCGGCTGCTCTGGGGTGTACGCCCAGTTTTTCGGGGGTGGGGGTGGCTCCCGCTACTTTTGTTGGCCTCCGCGGCTGTTTTTCAGTCACCTGCTGCGTCAGGAAAGGGAGCTTTGCACCTTTCCTGGCCGTTCCGGCCCAGCGGGGGTCTCCCGGTTGCTTGCGCTGTTTGGGCCTCAATTTCGGGCCTGTTAGTGAGGAGAAGCCGGGGCCTCGATTTTTTGGCATCCCGGCTTCCTCCTCAGGCCCTTGGGCACGTTGAGAGAGGGCCTGCCCTGCTTAGGGGCCTTGCTGCCTGCTCCTGCCTTCCACCTGGTGGCATCTGTTTTAACTGCTTATTGAGCCAGTGCAGGGCAGAGGGGTGGGGGGTGGGGAGAGCGTGTGTGTGTGTGTGTGTGTGTGCAGTCTCTGCGTCCAATCCCTGTGTCCCTGGGGCACATGCTCAGTAGCACGGAAAACGGGACACATGGAATCTGGACGCAGAGACACTTGCACTTTATTATATAGGATAACATAACATAATAATGTTATAACAACAAATATAAAACATTGATGAATGTTATAACAACAAATATAAAACATTGATGAATGATATAACAACAAATATAAAACATTGATGAAAAACGACTTAAAAACAGCTTTAAAACAACATAAAGTACAACATAAATATAGCATCACCAGGGCTAACTGGCCAAGTTAGTCCTGCTAAGGCCAGCAAGGAGACCAGGGAAGTATTTAAATGTGGGGACCCAGAAAGGTTTCTTCATAGAAAAAGGGAAGGGAAACAGGAATGGAGGGTCAGGCTCAATTGAAGGCCAGGCGGAATAACTGTGTCTTACAGGCCCTGTGGAAGGAGAGCAATGCCCTCAGGGCCCTAGTCTCATGGGACAGAGCATTCCACCAGGTCGGTGCCATCACTGAAAAGGCCCTGGCCCTGGTGGAGGATAGTCTGGCTTCTTTAGGGCCTGGGACCCTTAGGCTGTGCCTCTGGGAAGCCCACAAGCAGAACCTGAGGACAACTCTGCCTAGTTGTGATTCTCAGGAACTGGTATTTAGAGAGATGCCATCCCCAAGAGCGGATGTGGATTTGTCCAATCACCTTTAAAAGCCATCCAGGGCTGCGTTCACACAATGCCTTTGAAGCACAGCGATACTGCTTCAAGCAGTCGCGTCTTCCCCCAAAGGATCCTGGGAGTTGTTGTTTGTTAAGGGTGCTGAGAGTTGTTAGGGTTCTCCTCTTCCCTCTCACGGACTTACAATTCCCAGAGTTCCCTGGGGAAAGGGATTGATTGTTAATCCACTCCGTCAGAATCGACAGCACTGGGTTTGATAGATAAATAGTTTGCACTGGCAGAAGGCAGATTGCGAATATTCCTAAGCATGGGAAGAACAGCACTGGAATTTGTGTTCTCAGGGCCGTTTTCTTAAAATGTTTAAGAATTGGTTAAAAATACATCAATCACAAAATGTTCCAATATTTAAAATATAACACTTTTTCTCTTTGCTGATACTTTTTGTTGGAGCGGGGGGTGGGGGTGGGGGCAAGGGAACATGTTATCACACAGCATCCTGGATTTCTCTATTGATTTCAGTGGGTAGCTCTCATTTCAACCATGGTGTAGATTTAAAAATGGGCTTATCCAGCAAAAACTTTGAAATTCATCACACAGTGCTATGTATATATGCACAGAAATGCCTGTCCTTGGGAACTTATTAAGACTGTTTGAAATATATTGCTTTATTTCGATTATTTCATTTCCTCTTTCTTCCACGGCTCAGATTCCCCAAACGGTCCCCCACCCAGGCATTCACTAGCCTCAGCCTTTGCTCATCTTCAGCCCAACTGCTGTACTGCATGCCTTCTGGCCACATCCTGAGATAGCATTGCCCAGGGGAAACCCAGGGTTGCCACCAAACGTACAATCAGCAGGAAGTCAGAGTCAATCCTTCCTCCCAACCCTGCCAAGAATCACAATATGCATACGTTAGCAAGCGCATGTTTCTAAACTTCACGCTTAGCAAAAGAAGTTAAACCTACGAAATGCACATCTGAAAAACGGAGCGTGTGAGGATTCAGAATAACAAAAAGGGACGAGTTAGGCAACAGACCTTGCCTGTTCTTTCCAGGTAGATGGTGGCAAATCTCAAGGTGGTCTGTCTCAGCCAGACCTAATGAAGGTTGCTTCCAATCCAGGTGACCTTTTCATTCAGCACTCATCCTGATTTGCTTGCACAAAAATTGCATCGGGGTTTTACGACACCAGCTCTTTCCTGAACGTTTGTTTTTATTTGTTTTAGGGGGAGGTTCTACAATGCGTCAAGCAATTGTTTCCTCCCCACTTTCCTCTGCATCTTCCCACAATTTCCCCTACTGCTATTAGAGGATGTGGTGCCTAAAAATTAAGGCCCCTCCAGAAGACACCCTTTATCTATCAGCTCCAACTGGTACGCAGGCTGAGACCCTACCTGCTCGCAGACTCTCTCACCAGAGTGGTGCATGCTCTAGTTATCTCCCGCTTGGACTACTGCAATGCGCTCTACGTGGGGCGACCTTTGAAGGTGACCCGGAAACTGCAATTAATCCAGAACGCGGCAGCTAGACTGGTGACTGGGAGCGGCCGCCGAGACCACATAACACCGGTCCTAAGAGGCCTACATTGGCTCCCAGTACGTTTCCGAGCACAATTCAAAGTGTTGGTGCTGACCTTTAAAGCCCTAAACGGCCTTGGTCCTGTATACTTGAAGGAGCGTCTCCACCCCCACCGTTTAGCCTGGACACTGAGATCCAGTGCCGAGGGCCTTCTGGCGGTTCCCTCACTGCAAGAAGCAAAGCTACAGGGAACCAGGCAGAGGGCCTTTTTGGTAGTGGCACCCGCCCTGTGGAACGCCTTCCCATCGGAGGTCAAGGAGATAAACAACTACCTGACATTTAGAAAACACCTAAAGGCAGCCCTGTTTAGGGAAGTTTTTAATCTGTGATATTTTACTGTATTTTGGTATTTGCTGGAAGCCGCCCAGAGTGGTGGGGGAAACCCAGCCAGATGGGCGGGGTATAAATAATAATAATAATAATAATAATAATAATAATAATAATAATACGTCACATTCACGATGATTTGTGCTCACGTCGCTCTCAGGGCGGTCATATGCAATCCCGCTTTCAATATTAGTCGTGGCTGACAAAATCATTTCCAGTCACTGGCGCCCCACAACTTCCTGCTGAAATCCTGTAGCTTTTCATATTACAACTGAATGGAATGGAACCACCACTAATAGATCATAGAATTGGAAGGGATGCCAAGGGTAATCTAGCCCAACCCCTTGCACTGCAGGAATCTCAACACGTGGTTCCCCATCCAGTCTGAAACCCTACCGGACTCTGCTTAGCTTTGCAAATTCTTGTGTCAAGAACATGCGGCAGAATGCATCTGCGATAAAACGCCAGACCAGGAGCAATGGGTGTATGTTAGAGTGGTTAGAGGCAAAGAAGGACAGGGCACTATTTAACAGGAGAGGGCATTTTGGAATGTGTGCTGGGGAAAATGTTAAAGGTAAAGGTACCCCTGACCATTAGGTCCAGTCGCGGACGACTCTGGGATTTTGGCGCTCATCTCGTTCTATAGACCGAGGGAGCCGGCGTTTGTCCGCAGACAGCTTCTGGGTCATGTGGCCAGCATGACTAAGCCACTTCTGACAAAACCAGAGCAGTGCACGGAAACGTCGTTTACCTTTTCACTGGAGCGGTACCTATTTATCTACTTGCACTTTGACGTGCTTTCGAACTGCTAGGTTTGCAGGAGCTGGGACCGAACAACGGGAGCTCACCCCATCGCGGGGATTTGAACCGCCAACCTTCTGATTGGCAAGCCCTAGGCTCTGTAGTTTAGACCACAGCGCCACCCGCGTCCCTGGGGGAAATATTAGTTGCTCTTAAAAGAACATGTGGTGTGTTTGTGGCCATCACATCTCTGCTGTTTCTCATCCAGATAAGATTTTTTGCTGTCCGCATTTTATTTTGCCATCCGTCATTTTCTTTTCTACGGTCACCTCTGATGTGCCGGAATCATAGAATCATAGAACTGTAGAGTTGGAAGGGACCACGAGGGTCATCTAGTCCAACCCCCTGCAATGCAGGACTCTTTTGCCCAATGTGGGGCTCAAACCTCATGCTCTACCGACTGAGATATGCTCCGCACTGTGGAGCAAACACCTTTTTTCCACATTGCACTTCAAATGTGGCAGTGGAGACCTTTTATTTTTATTTTTAATTCTTTATTTAAGTTTCCGTAATACAATAATACAATAATCATGCCATTTAACACAATCTCAACCAACCACAATTACAAATACAAAAATGAGAAGAAAAAGAAAAAAGGCGAGGGAAGGGGGGGAGGGTAAAAAAAGAAAAAGTCGCCATCCACCTGTTCCCCCTACACACACACACACACACACACACTCTCTCTCTTTATGACTTCCAGCCTATTTCGGTTTCAGTTTCCAAGTTCTTTTGTATATCTTTTTATATCTTTTATTCTATAATCTTTTTATCTTTTTTTGAGTCCTTCACCTGTCTGCTAAGAGGTTGGCATTTTCCACAATTTTTTTCTTATATTCATTAAGTTTTTCCCAATCCTTATCAATTTTCTGCACTGGCACCCCCTCGGTTTCTCCTATTTCCCTCGACAAATTTTTGATAATTTTATTAATTTGATTTGCCAATCCTCTAATTTTGGAATTTCATCACTTTTCCATCTTTTTGCGATAAGAAGCCTAGCAGTGGAGCTAGCAGTGAAGCCCTCAGCTGGTGGTCACCTGCCCTGCCTGCTTACCTACAACGTGTGTGTGTGTGTGTGTGTGTGTGTGTGTGTGTGTGTGTGTGTGTGACATGCGCACCTGCCTGTCCAGCTTCCTCCTCCTCCTTGGTCTCAGTTTCCCCCTTGCAGAACTCAGCAGGGAGCAGGATGGGGGGACAAAAATGAGTTGGCTCTGCCTGTCAATGGCTCTGGCGCCACCTACTGTCTTCCATCCTGCCAGTCCCAATGGCCACCGAAAGATGGATAGAATGTAGACCAGTGGTACAGAGCTGGTTATCTCTTGGTCTGAAGAGTTCGGAGGAAAAATGGACTAGAGCATTAGAGGAACAACTCTGGGAACAAATCTGGAGCAAACTACTGTCTGGATCTATCTCACTGAGACCTCGAGAAAATATTTTTTAAAAGATCACTGGTATATGTGTGCCCAGTGACACCTCAGTTTAAGTACACAATTGGTTCTGGAAGTCCGTACTTAACCTGAAGCGTACTTAACCTGAAGCAAACTTTCCCATTGAAAGTAATGGAAAGTGGATTAATCCATTCCAGACATACTCAACCTGATGTGTACTTAACCTGAAGTATGAGTGTAATTGGTTCTGGAAGTCCGTACTTAACCTGAAGCGTACTTAACCTGAAGCAAACTTTCCCATTGAAAGTAATGGAAAGTGGATTAATCCATTCCAGACATACTCAACCTGATGCGTACTTAACCTGAAGTATGAGTGTAATTGGTTCTGGAAGTCCGTACTTAACCTGAAGCGTACTTAACCTGAAGCAAACTTTCCCATTGAAAGTAATGGAAAGTGGATTAATCCATTCCAGACATACTCAACCTGATGCGTACTTAACCTGAAGTATGAGTGTAATTGGTTCTGGAAGTCCGTACTTAACCTGAAGCGTACTTAACCTGAAGCAAACTTTCCCATTGAAAGTACAGTGGAACCTCAGTTTATGAACACCTAGGTTTATAAATTTTCGGTTTACGAACGCCGCGGACCCATCTGGAACGGATTAATCCACTTTCCATTACTTTCAATGGGAAAGTTCGCTTCAGTTTATGAACGCTTCAGTTTATGAACAGACTTCCGGAACCAATTGTGTTCAGAAACCGAGATACCACTGTAATGGAAAGTGGATTAATCCATTCCAGACGGGTCCGCGGAGTACTTAAACTGAAAGTACTCAAACCAAAGCGTACTTAAACTGAGGTATGACTGTATATAGAATTAATCAAAGCATATCCAACCTTTGCTGACAGGAATGCAATTTATGTGGCTCTCTGGTACGCATGTGGTGGGTTTTTTTGCCCACAGATTATTCCCGTTTGGGGAAAAGTTTTTCAAACAATCGAACGATGGGACAATCGCTATAACCAGACCCAAAATTATCCCTATTATCTTCTTTTACTACTCAGATGAAGAACACAACCAATTAAGACCCCTTCCTCCATTTATTAACCACAGCTAGATGAGTGATTGCAAGAAAGAAAGGAAAAGGAAAGGAAAACTTCAAATGCAAATTGTTTTGAAGTTTTGTTTTCACAAGCATGGGGAAAAATATGGACAAATGAACCATTCACAAAAGGAATAGCAATCAGGGGGCGGGGCAAGAAGACTCAGCCCTTCTATCCGACATAAAATCATATAATTGTAGAGTTTGAAAGGACTAGTATCCTTTTACTGATTTTGTTAAAGCAATCAAATGTGGTTTTCACCCTCCATCAACTCATGGAATCTTATGGAGAGACATTTTCATTTTGATTGCCTTTCTCAGAAAGTCTAAAACAGCAACCGCCAGCTGCTGTTTTTCTTTCTTTTCTATACAGCTGTTTTCCTTGTATGGGCATGGTTCATTACTTACAATTAAAAATTGATATTTTAAAAAGAGAGGAAAAATGGATCACCAGGATACAGCTCTGAAATTAAAGAAAAGCAATGTTTGCAGGTGAGCATGGTGAGGTTAGTCTATATGGGATGATAAGAGCATTCCCAGGAAATGTGGGGTAGCCAGCTACATATAACCAACATGTTGTTGTTGTTTAGTCGTTTAGACATGTCCGACTCTTCGTGACCCCATAGACCAGAGCACGCCAGACACTCCTGTCTTCCACTGCCTCCCGCTTACGTCTAATTAATGCATGAAGGGGTTAAAGCCATAGAGCAAGCTGTCCTGCCAGGCTTAGCCCACCTTGGGAGGAACTAGGTAATCAAGCTTTTGTTCCCCCTCCAGTCTACCAGAGAAGCTAATTGTGTCAGGAGGTCTAAGCTTAGCTGCTTGACTCAGATCAGCTGTTATTGAGTTCCTATACAAATAGTTCAGGAACTTTCACCACTCAGAATGTGGCAAAATATTCTGCACCTTGCACTCATCTGTGAGCATCTGCATGAGCTTCTTGTTCCTGGGATTGCAAGATGCTGTTTTTGCACCACTTTTGCTGTTTTCGTGCTCTTTTTTTGTGCCATTTGTGCCCCTTTTTCATACCACCTGGTGCTTTTACCCTCGGCTGTACTTGAGGGACGATTCCTACAGATTTCACATGAAAAATACTTACGTCTCTGTGGAGATGGCAGTACCGAATCAGTGGCACATGCCCTTCTGGCTTGCACTCTTTATAAAGACATGAGGAATGAGATTATCACGCCCTCTCTCATCATAGCTGCCAAGTTTTCGCTTTTCTCGCGAGGAAGCCTATTCAGCATAAGGGAAAATCCCTGTAAAAAAGGGATAACTTGGCAGCTATGTCTCTCATTGTCCATTCCAGGTCACCCAATCACTGCCACAGTGTCCTTTCTCCTGACAGATCAAGAGGAGCAGATGACAGCAAAGGTTGCAAGGTTTTTAGCTGGGGAAATCGGAATAAGGTCCACTATTTGACTGCTGATTCATGACCCTAAAGTGTGTTTTATATAATCGACTTTTTATTTCTGTTCTTCGTATATTGCATTGCTGTTTTGTTGCTATGGCCTATGGCTGACGCAAATAAAGATTCATTCATTCATGCCACTTGTGGGTTTGGGACTATGTGTGTGTGTCCGCATGTGTGCATTGAACGTGCTTAAATGGGGAACAGACAAACCGTAGAGTTGACTGGAGGTTATGTAACACACACACACACACATATATGAAAATGCACTTAATTTTAAATCTTACAGTCACATCTTAATCTTATTTAGAAAATGTATTCATTTTCTAGTAAGGTAAAGGTAAAGGGACCCCTGACCATTAGGTCCAGTCGTGACCAACTCTGGGGTTGCGACGCTCATTTTGTGTTATTGGCTGAGGGAGCTGGTGTACAGCTTTCAGGTCATGTGGCCAGCATGACAAAGCCGCTTCTGGCGAACCAGAGCAGTGCACAGAAACGCCGTTTACCTTCCCGCTTGGAGCGGTACCTATTTATCTACCTGCACTTTGACGTGCTTTCGAACTGCTAGGTGGGCAGGATCTCGGACCGAGCTCAGCCCGTCGCAGGGATTCGAACCACTGACCCCAGCGCCACCTGCGTTCCCTGTTCTACTAAGCTAGGGATGTTAAAAAACGGTTATCTGGAGCTCAGTACTGCAAAAACAAAGCTCGACCTGCTGTTTACCCGCCTGTAAAAGGTAAAGGTCCCCCTGCAGCCATTAAAGGCACGGAGCCCACCTGTCTCAATTTTAAAGCAAAGCTTGACCTGTTTGTTTTCCCGCCTGTTGTGCAGCAGAGAGTCTGTCCCAGTTTTAAACAAAGCCGTACCTGTTGGTTTTCTGCCTGCTGTGCATCCTTTAAGTTGCACTCTTTTTTAAAAAAAAAATGACCAAATCTTAATGGCTCAGTTGGTTAGAGCGCGTGCGTCTAATCAAACTGAACAGAAGCTTCCCCCCCAAAAAAAAACCCCACCCCAAAGCAAAGAGCTTTCCTTGCCCTGTGGTCTCTCGTCTCTCAGCAGCGCCTGCAACTGCGAGGTAGCAGCCAGCAGGGGGCTGCAAATCCTCGGTGCGCTCCTGCCGGCGAAGCTGGGGAAGAGAGAGAGAAAGCACACTGCGGGCTGATGGGAAAGTGGTGGTGTCAGAGAGCCAGGAAGGGTGTGCCTGTCGGAGGCAGGAAGAAACAAGCCGCCTTGGAGATTCAGCTGCAGCGGGCGAGCGGGTGAGTGAGTAAGAAGGGGGCGCCGATTTGCAAAGCGGGTGCGAGGCTGGCAAGAACCCACACGCTCCCTCGTGCATTGGGATTTCGCATTCACCCTTTGCAATCTTTTTTTTTTTTAAAAGCATGCATGTATATATCTATAATAACGGCCGTGGCCCTGCTGGCCTTGTTGTTGTTTTTTTGGAGAGCACCTCCTGCCCTCCCCATCCACCCCCCACCCCCCCGGTCCTGCATATCTCGCCTCAACCCACTAGTCCTCACCGTGCTCCCGCCTTAGGAAAGCTTCAAAAGCGCCCCAGCGCAGTGTGCAACAGCAGTCCGATTAATTACACCTTTTCAAGGGAAATAAATAACACAGCCGCACCCGGAGCGAATGCACAGCCCGAGGCGACCTTTGGAAGCATTTACTAAACAAGTGTGGTCTGTTTTTTTGGGAAGCGGGGAAATGCTAGGATTCTTGCATGTAGCATGAATTGAGAAGCTGTCGAAGGCCAGTGTGTGTGTGTGGTTCTCCTGTAATGCGTTGTTGTGTAGCTGGGGCTGCCCGGAAACTGGATCAAAGGACAGCTGTGCTGATTTCACTGTCCGATCCAGTTCAGCTCAATTCAAGGTGCTGGCGATTTCTGCGCATTGCAAGGGGGTTGGGCTAGATGACCTCGGGGGCTCCCTTCCACCTCTGCCATCCTATAATTCTGTGATTCTTTTCAAAGCCCTACAGGGCAGGTGTGTGTGCCCGTATGGGATTGCCGCTCCCATTATCCCTGACCCCCTGGCCCATGCGGACAGTCCCAGCAGCGTCAGCTTCCCCATACAACATCCCTTGGCGGTGTAGTGGTTAGACTAGGACCTGGCAGACCAGGGTTCAAGACCCCACTCAGCTCACTGGTTGACTGGGAGCCAGTCACCCTCTGCCTGCCCAACCTACCTTGCAGGGTTGTTGTGGGGATAAAGTGGGGGGGGGTGTACACCGTCTTGAGCGAGCTCTTTGGAGAACACGTGGAATATAAATGCAACAGGAACAGCTTGGGGCCAGAGTAGTCTGGCTGCCTACTCCATACATTTAACGCACACCTCCCTTGCACTCGCCCAAAGAATCCTGTGGGCTGTTGTTTGCCCCACAGAGAGCTATAATTCCCAGCCCCCTTAGCAAACTACAGTTCCCAGGATTACTATTAGTTTTTTGGCAGGGTGTGTGTGCGCGCGCACGCTTTAGACATATGTTGTACGAAGCCTCTGCCTCCCTATCAGCCTGCCCAGACACCCTCCCCAAAAAGCATGATCAGATGGCCTCCTGATCAAGCAAATGTTCAAAGAGTTGCCCGGGGATCTCCATGCAAACCCGACCTCTCCTTGCAGGCATTCCTGCACTCCCAAGTCTCCAGCTGTACCGTATTCCTCTGCTTGCAGCTTTTTTTTGAGATGCGCCCATAGAAGTCTTGCTTTTCCGGGCTTCCTGCCCGAAAAGGATTAACCTTTTCCACGTCAGGAAGCCTCTGTAGGCCCCACCGCAACTCCCAGGAGGCGCAGAAGATTTTGGGACGTGTCCTTGAGTACAAAAGTCAACCCACGAGGCTGTGGTGGTCTCAGGCCTGCTGGGCTTCACCATTGCCCCATGGAAGCCAAAAAGTCCCCCCCCCCAAAAACAACAACAACAACCGCCCAGCACTCACCTGTGGCTGCACAATTCTGGTTCCTTCCAGGTCTACATGGAACAATGCCACTCAAGGGCAGCTGTACTGCCTCTCTTTATTTAACAGTGTTTTCCATTTGTTTGTTTGTTTGTGTGCTTGCTTGCTTGCTTGTTTTTACACATTTCACATTGCTGGCTCCAGATTTTGCATGCCCCCCCCCCCGATATAGTTACCTCTGAGAGCAATGGAACATTGGCAAGTCCCAGGGCAACTTGCTGTGTTGTGTTCAAGGCTCCAATTGCAACCGCTGTTCCAGGTTGTGGGTGACAGAATAAACCGTTCTGGAGGTTTTTAGACAACAAGGAAGCAAAACCGTTACCAAACAGCCCCGCAGCTCTCAGAAACCGTTGAAAAGGGATCACACGATCCGATCCAAATCATGGTCTACCCAGATCACATTGGTCCAGTCTCCTAGGAGTGCGAGTCCCATTAGTGAATTCAGCCATTTCTGAATTGAGGAGTATCGAATACACCTCTAATGAATCTATAAGTCCCTGTTGCAACAACTTTAAAAGCCACCTTTGGTCTGATCCAGCCTTTGGTGTGATCCATCTTGGCAATTCTTGCGATGCTGTCTTTAAAGCTGAGCTTAAATTAAGCCAAGCCTTAACTTTCATTTTGGCCTTCACTGCACACTCATTTTCCCCTGGGACAAAATTGTATTCAGTTTATTTCCAGGCCCAATTTAAGCTGAGTGGGCAAGTTGGTACATTTGGGAGGCCAGAAAGCAGCATAATGGAGGAGAGCTGAATGGCGGGTCTCCATGGAAATAATCCATGTTTCTTTTTCCTTTCTAGACCCCCCCAGGCTTCAGGATGTTCTTTACCTGTGGCCCCAATGAGGCCATGGTTGTCTCAGGTGAGTTCTACACTTCCTCTTCCTCCCTCTTACCACAGAGGTGGGTACGCCTGGGACCTGCAACAAAATGTTGCAGCGTGGAACATGCCTCTTCAGTGTCCCAGCCGTGGGCTTCTTTCAGGATATACTATTCCTGTCCCTCCTATAATCATTATCACATGGTGGTTGAGGACACTCAACCTTTGGTGAAGAGGTTTTTTTGGGAATTTCTTGTCTCCTTGGATTTCTTTTCCCTACTTGATTTCTTTTCTATTCCTGCTCTATGTGGGCTTCCTTGAGCTTATAACAGCCTTTTAAAATGATTTATTCACAGCCTTTTAATTGAGTTAATCTGGTTATATTCTGCTGCTCCGATTAGATTTTGATTTCTTTTCAGTACTCTTTTGTTTTGTACGCTGGCCTTTAAGAGTTCAGATTGAGGGCAGGGTATTAAATAAGACAAAATGCTGCATGAGGAAGGTTAGCAGGCAGCGTGTGTCTGCATTTAGGTCTCTTTCTCTGTTCTTTTAAACCGTATTCTTTCCCACTGGTGAAGGTAATATATTATAGTAGGTCCCGCTATTATATTATTTCATGCCACCCCAATCTCTGAGCAGTACGAGTCTCGCTTTAAGGCCGAGGGAGCCGGCATTTGTCCACAGACAGCTTTCCGGGTCATGTGGCCAGCATGACTAAGCCGCTTCTGGTGCAATGGAACACCACGACGGAAGCCAGAGCGCATGGAAACGCTGTTTACCTTCCCACCGCAGCGGCACCGATTTATCTACTTGCACTGGTGTGCTTTTGAACTGCTAGTTTGGCAGGAGCAGGGACCGAGCAACAGGAGCTCACCCTGTCGCGGGGATTCGAACCGCCGACCTTCTGATCGGCAAGCCCTAGGCTCTGTGGTTTAACCCACAGCGCCACCTGCGTCCCTTTACAGAAGGTACCGTATTTCAAAACAGGCTGTAGTTCTGCCCTTCCATCCATTCACACCAGAATCATTTTGGGGCTTGGGTCCCCCGTCCCCCCCCCCCCCCGCTTCCATTTTTCCAACCACCCTGCTTAGGGTTTTCCAGGGAATCCTATTGTGCAGTTTTCATTTTCCTTTGCAGTTTTCATTTGCTGCTTGACAGTGGAACTCTCTCCCTCGGGAGGCTGTGGACTCTCCTTCCTTGGAGGTTTTTAAGCAGAGCTTGGACAGCCCTCTGTCATGAATGCTTTAGCTGAGATTCCTGCATTGCAGGGGGTTGGACTAGATGACCCTCGAGGTCCCTTCCATCTCTACAATTCTATGATTCTCTCTCTCTCGCCTCCTCCTCCTCTCTTCCCCTGATCATTAACAAGCAGGGTTGTTGTTTTCTTGGAAGTACAGTGGTACCTTGGTTCTCAAATTTCATCTGTTCCAGAACTCCGTTCCAAAACCAAAGCATTCCAAACCAAGGCACCCTTTCCCATAGAAAGTGATGCAAAAGTGATTAACTGGTTCCAAACTTTTAAAAACAACCCTTAAAACAGCAAGTTAACATGAATTTTATTATCTAACAAGACCATTGATCCAAAAGCGAAAGCAATAATCAATGTACTGCAGTCACGCAATCAATCAGTCGGTAGCTGAATTGGGTTCCACACAGTCCCAGTCACCAAAACAAATAAAAGCCTCAAAAACAAAAACGCAAAATAAGTAGCAAAACCAGACAGACCTGAGCGTTGTTGGGTTTATATTCCTCTCACAGGACTGTGTTTATACATTCCAGCAGAGATTGTTGGAATCATGAGAGCGGATGTTTGCTGGAAGTGTGGCACTCAAATCAGAAGCGTAACACTCCAAATGGAGCACATTCAACTTCCGAAAAAAGTTCGCGAACCAGAACACACACTTCCAGCTTTGCAGTGTTTGAGTACCAAGGCGTTTGAGAACCAAGGTACCACTATAGGAGGCCCCTTTACGTCAGTGATTTTGGTGTGTTGCATTAAGGTGCATCAATTCAACCTTTTTCCCTCAGGTTTCTGCCGCAGTCCCCCTGTCATGATAGCTGGAGGACGCGTGTTTGTGTTGCCATGTATTCAGCAGATCCAGAGGTGAGTTCTTCTGGGGCAGCACCCCTGGGAGGGACAAGGGGGCTTTGGCAAGGCTGCTGCTAACATGAACATATTCCTGCCCTACCTGGATCTTGAGTCCCTTCTCTGGAGGACACCAGTAAGGCCTCATCTGCTCCATACATTTAAAGCACTACCGTGCGCTAAAAGGTAAAGGACCTCTGGACGGTTAAGTCCAGTCAAAGGCGACTATGGGGTTGCGGCGCTCATCTCGCTTTAAGGCCGAGGGAGCCGGCGTTTGTCCACAGACAGCTTTCCGGGTCATGTGGCCAGCATGACAAAGCCGCTTCTGGTGCAATGGAACACCGCGACGGAAGCCAGAGTGCATGGAAACGCTGTTTACCTTCCCACCGCAGCGGTACCAATTTATCTACTTGCGCTGGTGTGCTTTCGAACTGCTAGATTGGCAGGAGCTGGGACAGAGCAACAGGAGTGCACCCTGTCGCAGGGATTTGAACCACCGACCTTCCAATCAGCAAGAGGCTCAATGGTTTAGACTGCAGCGCCACCCATGCACAAAACCTGGCTGAGTTCAAGTCTCCCCAGTCAGAGTCAGAAAGCTCAAATATTGCAACACAATGGCTTTTGTTTACTCCGCTCCTGCACACTGTAGTTTCTTTCACCAAAAATATGCACTTAGAAACGGCATCTTCTGAGTTTCTGTTGAGGGCTAGAAACAAGCTCTCCTCCACACGCACCCGGCTCAGACAACAACAATTTAAATTCTCAAATCCAAACATCCCTCTGCCTGTTAGATTGTGCACTGAATTCTTGTGCTTAAAAGAGCGCCAGAACAATGAAAACTCCTCCCTGTAAAGAGATGTGTTGTTCAGTTACATCTAAGCCAAGATTTAGATCTAAGCCAAGATTTGGCCTGCCGCCAAGGGATTCTGGGAAGGATGCAGTTTGCATAGAAGAAATGGCAGGAGAGAAGTTGAACAGTCCAACCCACCTCACCGGGTTGTTGTGAGGTGGTTGTACTCAATCCATCCGTCCCTGGTGTCTACAATTGGGGGACAAAACCTGTGAAAGTGAAGGACAGTCAGTTAAAGAGGCCTTTGGATTAAGCAAGGAGTAGAAGTGCCATGTCGTGCCATGTTGGCCGTGCCAGCAATATATATCTGACGGGCAACCTTAGGCCCAGGGATACCGTGTTTCCCCTTTTTTAAGACACCGTCTTATAACTTTTTTCTCTCAAAAAAACACAGGGTGGCTTATTTTCAGTGGGATGTCTTATTTTTTATTATGGTTTTTACTTTACGGTCTCCTCGGCCGGGCCGCTGGCTCGGGTCACTGCTGGGCTCTCTGAGTGCTCGGCGCTGCAGCAGCCGCCAGTTCCACTCACCATTGTCCACAGATACCAGATTCCCATGCCCTGGCCCAAATGGCAAATGCTGCTTATTCAAAGGGTTGTCAGAATTGTGTTTTTATCTTTTGGAAATCCAGCCATTAGGCTAGCTTGTGTCTTAAATTTCAACTTCAGAATGATTTGGCTAGAGACCTGTTCTGAGGAAGGAGAAGGGCATCAGCATAATTTTATGAGCAATTGTTAGATATGTTCACTTACGGGATACTGTATGGGATTGCAGACTTTTGTTTTGAAAAACAATAGCCCTCGAGACAGGGCTGGAAGACAGAGCCAGGGCAGATAGAGCAGAAGCAGTCTGGAAGTATCCCACTGACTGAAAAAGAGCAAGTTTAGAATCTACCAGATCAGAATGCAGCTGCCTACAGAAGGTCAGGTAGCTCTGTAAATTGGAGGTTTTAAAAGACACCCCAGTTGTCACCAGAACTGGGTATCTCAATACAGGAATGCCTGAGCAGGGACCACAGAAATACTGGGCTAGCAAGCCACACTTGGCCCTCGTCAGGGGCAAACTCATCCTTTGAAGCAGACACACTCTGCTGTGGTATGGATGAGTGCCCCCATGGCACTTTCTGCTGGGGAAAACAACAGAGGCTGGAGTGCCGTGAAGCACACTTGTCTGCAGCAAGAGCCTTACAAGCCAAGGGAAAGCATGCGCTTGTTTTGCTCTGGGCGGCGGGATGGCAGGCGTCCTCGGCTGGGTGGAGGCGAGGCCGTTGGCTCCGGCGCTCCGCCCGGCGCTGCTGGGTTCTCCGAGCTGCTGGGCGCTCCGCGCGCTCCAGCAGCCGGTTCAGGGCGGCGGGATGGCGGGCGTCCTTGGCTGGGCGGAGGCGGGGCCGTTGGCTCCGGCGCTCCGCCCGGCGCTGCTGGGTTCTCCGAGCTGCTGGGCGCTCTGCGCACTCCAGCAGCCGGTTCAGGGCGGCGGGATGGCGGGCGTCCTTGGCTGGGCGGAGGCGGGGCCGTTGGCTCCGGCGCTCCGCCCGGCGCTGCTGGGTTCTCCGAGCTGCTGGGCGCTCTGCGCACTCCAGCAGCCGGTTCAGGGCGGCGGGATGGCGGGCGTCCTCGGCTGGGCGGAGGCGAGGCCGTTGGCTCCGGCACTCCGCCCGGCGCTGCTGGGTTCTCCGAGCTGCTGGGCGCTCCGCGCGCTCCAGCAGCCGGTTCAGGGCGGCGGGATGGCGGGCGTCCTCGGCTGGGCGGAGGCGGGGCCGTTGGCTCCGGCGCTCCGCCCGGCGCTGCTGGGTTCTCCGAGCTGCTGGGCGCTCCGCGCGCTCCAGCAGCCGGTTCAGGGTGGCGGGATGGCAGGCTTCCTCGGCCGGGTGGAGGCGAGTCCGCTGGCTCCGGCGCTCCGCTCGGCACTGCTGGATCCTCCAAGCTGCTGGGCGCTCTGTGCACTCCAGCAGCTGGTTCAGCGCCGTGGGATGGCAGGCCTCCTTGGCCGGGTGGAGGTGAGGCCGCTGGCTCCGGCACTCCGCCCGGCGCTCTGAGTTGCTGGGCGCTCCGCGCTCCAGCAGCCAGTTCCGGGCGGCGGGACAGCATGCAGGCCTCACCCTCCTGCTGCTGCCACAGCTGGCGTGCTAGGTCCCGCTGGCTGGCTGGGGCGCTCGGCGGTCTCGCTCCACATGTCATGGGTGTATGTCTTATTTTCGGGGTATGTCTTATGTTTTGCAAAAGCTTAAAAATCCTGCCATGGCTTACTTTATGACTACGTCTTAAAAAAGGGGAAACACGGTAGCCAGGGTGATGTGGTTAGACTACAACTCCCAGAAGCCCCGGCCGGCGTAGCCAATACACAGGGGTTGTGGGAGTTGTAGTCTAGCAACATCTGGAGGTCGCCACCTTGAGTCCCTCTGGCTTGGCCTTCGCAGGAAGGCAGGTCCAGGTCACCACTGAGAAATCCGTGTGTGTATGTGTCTTCTTCTTCTTTATTCACCCTCTCCTTCCCCTTCCCATTGCCTGCAGGATCTCACTGAATACTCTGACCCTGAATGTGAAGAGTGAAAAAGTATACACCCGACACGGAGTCCCCATCTCCGTCACAGGCATTGCGCAGGTAACCATTTCCCAGCATGCTTTGTTTCCCTTTTAATTGGAACATTTCATCTGCTGAGAGGAAGGGGGCCTATGCTGGCAGTGGCCTGGGCTGAATCAAAATGTGGGTGGGCCGCCTTTTCGGGACAGCTCCCTTCTATCTTCATTCTGTCACACACATGCACCATTTTTCCTGCAGGAAACTTGGCCAAGGGCCACATGAAATTCAGCCGAGGGCCGCAGGTTGCCCACCCCTGTTCTGTAGGAAAAGGCCATTTCTGATTTCCTCCATTGGAACAATTTTATATTCCTCTTATAATAATAATAATTTATTATTTCTACCCCGCCCATCTGGCTTGGTTCTGCCCCCACCCCCACCCCCTGCAGGGGATCAGTTTAATTTCCTTTCTCTTCCTCCTCTTTCCAAAACTTGCCTCAGCTCTTTCCCCGGCCCTCACAATATTGCCCGGGGAGGGGGGGGATTCGAAGTTTAGCATTACAGCCTGGGACCCAAATACTTGCAAAACCGCACTTCTTCCACATCAGCCTGCAGTCTGTATTTTAAGAACTGTGTTGCTTTCTGGGGGTTTTTTCATTTGCCTTTGTTGCAAACCAGCCTGTGGCTTGCGAAAGGGCACAGTGTATAATCATCTAAATAAATGCTAGGGCATGACGCCGGCCTTGTGCTGATGTTTGCTGAATTAAATTTCCTCCAGCTTAATGGCTAGCAAAAAGCAAGATGTGCTGGGCTACAGAAGCTCCCTGCATGCAGTAATTCCAGAAACGGCTCTTCCTCTTAAAGGGAAAATGTCTCCAGTCTGACAATTACCTAAAACAGGATGTGAGAATTGTTAGGAAACTTAAGGAGGGGGTGTCTTCCTTTCTCTTTGCTTTCTTCTCTTTCCGCCCCACCCCCAACATAGGTGAAGATTCAGGGACAGAACAAGGAGATGCTGTCAGCTGCTTGCCAGATGTTCCTGGGCAAATCTGAGCTCGAGATTGCCCAGATTGCTTTGGAGACCCTAGAGGGGCACCAGAGAGCCATCATGGCCCACATGACCGTAGAGGTGAGTTCTGCCAGAATATGTTCAATCTTTGCTGCCCTCTGCTGGAAGGGATGAGTTTGGGTCACTGTGTATACATCATGCTGCCCCCTGCTGGGAAATGTGTGGCGTTACCTGCATCAAGAAGAAGAAGAAGAGGAGTTTGGATTTGATATCCCACTTTATCACTACCCGAAGGAGTCTCAAAGAAGCTAACATTCCCCTTTCCCTTCCTCCCCCACAACAAACACTCTGTGAGGTGAGTGAGGCTGAGAGACTTCAAAGAAGTGTGACTAGCCCAAGGGCACCCAGCAGCTGCATGTGGAGGAGCGGAGACGCGAACCCTGTTCCCCAGATTACGAGTCCACCGCTCTTAACCACTACACCACACTGGCTTAGGTGCCCTTGTTCCAGCCATGTAGATGGGACTTTATCTTCATTCCCCCAACCTGGTGGGGCTTTGGGACTACATCTACCACAATGCCCAACCAGCATGGCCATCAATGATAAGGAAGCCTGCTTTAAGAGTTCCCAGGTGTCTCATAGAATTGCAGAGTTGGAAGGGATCCCCGAGGGTCCTCTAGTCCAACCCCCTGCAATGCAGGAATCTCAACTATAGCATCCATAACAGATGGCCATCCAACCTCTGCTCAGAAACCTCCAAGGAAGGAGAGTCCACCACCTCCCGATGGAGTCTGTTCCACTGCGGAACAGTTCTCACTGTTCTAAACATCAGAAAGTTCTTCCTGATGTTTCGTCGGAATCCCTTTTCTTGTAACTTGAACCCGTTGGTTCAGGTCCTCTCCTCCAGAGCGGGACAAAACAAGCTCGCTCCATTCCCCGCCATGTAACAGCCCTTTAGATACTCTGCAGAAGCAACTGCTTTTGTAATACTACTACTACTAATAATAATAATAACGATGATGTTTTTATTTGTATGCCGCCCTCCCCGGCCAAGACCGGGCTCAGAGCGGCTAACATCATAAAAACAACACAACATGCATAAAAATAGACATCAGTTAATTAAAATACATCTTAAAATTAATTCAGACAAGTTAAAATCTGGGCAGGTGGCAATTATCAGGTTGGAATTGCGAGTGGTTGTAGGAAGTGACCAAGTCCTGGAAATCTGAAATAAATGGACCCTGTTGGGGTGGAAAGGTGGGCAAGTCTAGGACTCGATTCCTGTTCCTGACTGCTTTCCCTCTCCGGGTATAATACAGGTGGAACTCGTCGAAAAGTGCATTTATTTCAGTAATGCAACTTATTATTTTTTCTTTTTCTTTTAAGTTTTACAAATGCTTTCTTTTGGAAATTCCACAGTAATAAAACAAATAGCTACAATAATAAAAAATAAACAAAAATAAGCATCGCTATTACATTCCATTAATTACATTCCATTTATAATTGACCCACCTAACGACAAACAATTACAATTACCACAAATAAAGGCTTGACAGATCTTGCTTTGCATGTCATGCATCTATCTCATACAGTCATACCTCGGTTTAAGTACGCCTCGGTTTGAGTATTTTCAGTTTAAGTACTCAGCGGACCTGTCTGGAACGGATTAATCCACTTTCCATTATTTTCAATGGGAAAGTTCGCTTCAGGTTAAGTACACTTCAGTTTAAGTACAGAATTGTGTTTGTAAACCGAGGTACCACTGTATATTGGTTTCACCTTTTAAGTTGCATTACTGAAATAAATGCACTTTTTGACGATATTCTAATTTTCCGAGTTTCACCTGTACCCTCTGCTGTCTCTGTTCACCCATCAGGAAATATACAAGGACCGGAAGAAGTTCTCCGAGCAGGTCTTCAAAGTTGCCTCCTCTGACCTGGTCAACATGGGGATCAGTGTGGTCAGCTACACCCTCAAAGACATACACGACGACCAGGTAAGAAAACAGGAAGCTGCCTTGTACCAAGTCTGATCACTGGTCCATCCAGAGCTCAGTATAGTCTCTGCTTTGAAAGCAGCAACTTTCCAGAGTTTCAGGTAGAATTCTTCCCCAGCCCTACCTGGAGATGCCAGGGATTGAACCTGGGAATTTCTGCATGCTAGGTAGACACTCTACCTCTGAGCTTTGGCCTCTTCCGCATGAAGGTAACAGCTCTCTCTCCCACTGTTTTGTCCCTCTAGGAACTAGCTTTAGGTATATCAATATAATTTCAGGGGCTTTGGTCCCTTTCCATAAAGTGACTGGGGTTAGAATTCCATTGGCAAAAGTCAATCTATATATACAAAAATGTAAAAACCGTGAAACTGCATTCTACACTTTTCTCCGTAACCGCTTGACCGATCGCCCTGAAATTTTGACACAACGATCCAGGCCACTCCCCGAGCGTTGTTGTGGGGGGGGGCAATAGAGGGCAGGGATACGTAATGGGTCATAACACGGGGGGGCACAGGGATGAAACCTGCCCTCTCCACAGTATCTCGCCTCGACTCAGGGGGACTCTGAGGCTCTGGGGTATCTGAAGGGGGGCTATTACCCTCCATTTCACAGACTAACGCACAGCAACGCGTGCAGGGCCAGCTAGTAAGTAATAAAAACCTTAACATATTACTTTAGTTAGTGAATATGGAACGTTTCCTAATGCTATAACACACCAACGCAGAACGAGAGAAGAGAGGATTTATATGGTGCACTAAAATGGTACTTTTCCCGATATCCACTTCCTCAGAGGCACTGGTGAAACAAAGCAATGCTCTCTGTTTCCTCTGTGCTTTGTTGAGAAATGTTACTTTGTTTTGTTTTATTTATTCTTATTATATATATAATCCTGTCCTTCCTCCCAAAGGAGCCCAGGGTGGCACCCAGGGAGTGTTAGAAACTGAGATATGAAAGCTAGGAGCTAAATGGAACCTTAAATCTGGTTATGGGCACAGCAACGGAATGTCTAGGCACTCTTTTTTATAACAAGAATACAAAGCTTAAAAATGAATGAACTGCAGTTAGAATATTATGTTCTTTTTTTCACATGGTCTAGTCCTTCCCCTGCTTACCGCCCTAATATTCTTAAGAGGGTCTCTTCTCCAGGCTTCAGAGAGTAGCTGGAAGTGGGGAGGCAGAAAAAAATCCTTCTTTCCATCCATTCTGTAGATTTAATTGGAAATCTTAGGCACAGAGCTCAGAAACTGCTCACGCGGATGAAATTCCCTGTCGCAAAATATGCCTGGAGCAATGGGAGAATTCGAACGCTGCACCCAGGGTTTTGCTGGGTGTTCCTTCTTGTTATTCTTACATACCAGGATGAAAATGGCATTTAAAAAAAAAAGTTCAAGTGGTAATCAGTATATTGCAAATTCCAGCGTCAAATACACCTTGGTATATTTGCACTTCTTGGCCATAATATTAACCCCTTCTCTTGGGCCAACTGTAGGATTATCTTCACTCTCTGGGGAAAGCTCGGACTGCTCAGGTGCAGAAGGATGCCAGGATTGGAGAAGCCGAAGCGAAGAGGGATGCTGGCATCAAGGTGAGCTCTGGGACCAGGCCCTTAGAGTGAACCGGCCTCTCCTGCTAATCTTGGTCTTTTAGGATTTTCTCTATTTACTCTGGAGATGCCCACCAGAAAGTAGGAAAGCGGCTCTGTAAGATTGGCTCTATCTCATGCGCTGTGGAATGCCCTTCCCCCTTGCCATATGTGAACCACCACCTGTTAGCTGCTTCAGACATCTTGTGAAGCCTTTGGGTGGGATTTTCCTCTCCCATCCCCAGAGAAAAATTCCAGGGGTGTACAGTGAAAGGAGATGGGAGGAAAGCCTCTGCCCAGTATTCTAGGAGCGTCTCCACCCCCACCGTTAAGAGCGGACGCGGAGGTCCAGCTCTGAGGGCCTTCTGGCAGTTCCCTCACTGCGAGAAGTGAGGTTACAGGGAACCAGGCGGAGGGCCTTCTCAGTGGTGGCACCCTCCCTGTGGAATGCCTTCCCATCAGATGTCAAGGAGATAAACAACTATCTGACTTTTAGAAGACATCTGAAGGCAGCCATGTTTACGGAAGTTTTTAACGCTTCATTATTTATTGCTTATTATTATTATTATTATTATTATTATTATTATTATTACTAATAATATTCTGTTGGGAGCTGCCCAGATTGAGGTTGAATCCTGACGAGAAAGAAGTACAGTTTTGGGGGGATGGGGCCTGTGGGTGTGGAGGACTCCCTAGTCCTGAATGGGGTAACTGTGCCCCTGAAGGACCAGGTGCGCAGCCTGGGAGTCATTTTGGACTCCCAGCTGTCCATGGAGGCGCAGGTCAACTCTGTGTCCAGGGCGGCTGTCTACCAGCTCCATCTGGTAGAGACCCTACCTGCCCACGGACCTGTCTCGCCGGAGTGGTGCATGCTCTGGTTATCTCCCACTTGGACTACTGCAATGTGCTCTACGTGGGGCTACCTTTAAAGGTGACCCGGAAACTACAACTAATCCAGAATGTGGCAGCTAGACTAGTGACTGGGAGTGGCCGCCGACACCATATAACACTGGTCTTGAAAGACCTACATTGGCTACCAGTACGTTTCCAAGCACAATTCAAATTGTTGGTGCTGACCTTTAAGGCCCAGTATACCTGAAGGAGCATCTCCACCCCCATCTTTCAGCCTGGACACTGAGGTTCAGCTCTGAGGGCCTTCTGGCAGTTCCCTCACTGCGAGAAGTGAAGCTACAGGGAAGCAGGCAGAGGGCCTTCTCAGTGGTGGCGCCCGCCCTGTGGGATGCCCTCCCATCAGAAGTCAAGGAGATAAACAGCTTTTGATAGCTGAAGGACTATTGATATCTGAAGGACTATTGTATTTTAATCTTCTGTTGGAAGCCTCCCAGAGTGGCTGGGGAAACCCAGCCAGATGAGCAGGGTATAAATATTATTATTATTATTATTATTATTATTATTATTATTATTATTATTACTACTACAGTACTTTTAGAAAACATTAGAAGGTAGCCGTGTTTAGGGAAGTTTTCAATGCTTGATGTTTTACTATTTTTTTATGCTGTAAGCTGCCCAGAGTGGCTGGGGAAACCCAGCCAGATGGGCAGGGTTTAAAGAATAAGATCCTTATTCTTATTACCCCATTGCGCAAGCAGAAGTCCTTCCTCAGGGCTCCTTATGTGAATTCTGCCCATATTTTTTCCTCTGGGTATTCCCTAACTCATAAGATTATTCCCTTTTATTTCTGAATTCCCATTTTTATAATGCTGGTGTGTCTCCCCCGTCCCCGTCCCCCCCCCCATCTCCTGCTTTATTGCTTCAGTGTTATTTTTGGATACTGCTTCAGCAATTTTTAAAAACACTAAGCGCTTTAGAAACACTTTTAAGTAAATTGCTAGAGAAGTGTCACCCCTCATTGCCGTTCCCAGCCGCTGTGGGGGAGCTGAGATATTTTGCAAAGGCCCTCCTCCAACGCTATGCTACTCTCTCTCTCTCTCTCTCTCTCTCTCTCACACACACACACACACACACACACACACACCAATGACTCACCTAAACAAGTACAGTTCTACCTTGGTTCTCAAACTTAATCCGTTCCAGGAGTTGGTTTGACTCCCGAAACCATTTCAAAACCAAGGCACGGCCTCCAATTGGCTGCAGGAACTTCCTGCACTCAAGCGGAAGCTACGTCACATGTTCGGTTCCCGAAAAGCATTTGGTTTGCAAACCGGAACACTTATTTCCGGGTTTGCGGCGTTCGGGAGCCAAAACGTATGAGTACCAAGGTGTTCGAGAATCAAGGTATGACTCTATGTGTGTTTCAAAATGTGGGTTGGCCATATGGCACTTGCGCTACATGTTGAAATGTGCAGCTGTTTGGAGCTTGGGAGTTTTCAAATGGTGCAAATAGGAGAGTGGGAAAGAGGGCTGAGATCTCCTGCTTGGTGATGTTGTGAGGGATCATCGCAAGAACTTTTCTCTCATCGCTATTCCCATTGGGAATTCGCCACCTGAGGCATCTCTCTTCCAGGTCAGCATTTTCCCAAGGTGGGCCTCACCCCCATTTAAAAGTTTCCTAGCATTTTATTTGCTGTTATTGTTTTGTTAAAGGTGAGCCATTCCCCCCCCCCCCCGGGCTGGTGTTACCTTTCCAGCCGTCTTTTGGGGAAAAATCCAGTTGCCTCTTTCTGTTGCCAAACCATCTAACCCCGTGCAAGTGGAGGGTCCGAAACTGATCATTAAACCTGGATCATGTGCTCTGTCCCTGAGCTGTCGCCCCTGTTTCCGCCTGCAGGAAGCAAAGGCCAAACAAGAGAAATTGTCTGCTCAGTACTTGAGTGAAACAGAAATGGCCAAAGCCCAGCGGGACTACGAGCTGAAGAAGGCCACGTACGATTACGAGGTGAACACGCGGAAAGCAGAGTCCGACCTGGCCTATCAGCTCCAGGTGAGGCAAGCTTTAGTTATGGAAGGTGGTGGGCAGAGGAACGGGAAATAAGTCACAGGAGCAGGGTGGATAAAAATCAATGATTTTTAAATATATATGGTATATATATATTTAAAATTTGGGTTTTTTAAATTTAAATCGGATTTTTTTATTTATTTTTAAATCAGATTTTTAAAATAAAATGCTTTTGGAGAGAAAATCTTTCTATTTAAGTTACATTATAGTCCAAAGGCTATTCATCAGGAAATAAGGATTTGTTTTAAGTTTTTCATGTGTGCTAAAACTTGTCTCTTTTTTTTTGTTTAACCACATCAGTTAACAAACATAGATACATAGGCTATAATGTTATTGTTTTAGTTGAATAAATGGTTTAAATTGTTATTAAGGAAATGATTGTTTTTCTCCCTCCAATAAAGCACGACATAAAAGTTGTCCAAATATAAACAGTTAACTTATTAAACCTTACAACTATAAAAAGTACTCTGAAAATTTATAATTCCAAAAATGAAACCTTCATCTGGTTGTAAATATTAAGATTATACCAGCAAGAGTGAGTCTTTTTGTGAAAAAAAAGAGATTGAAATCGAGTCTTACTGACTAGTGATTTAAATCGATTTGATTTAAATCAAATCCACCTTGCACAGGAGTATTGCTGGCCGCTTTCTGGAACTTCACCCCCCTGGAGGTGTAGAGATCTGGTCAGCCTACAGAGATACTTTGCCTGAGAATAGTTGATTGCCTTGTACTTTTAATTAATCTTACGTAGCTAGAAACCCACTTCCTCTACTGCAGGGGCCGGGAACCTCAGTGGGAGTGTGGCCCTCCAGGCCCCTCTGTCTGGCCCCTAAGACTCCGCCTCCTCCCCAGTCCACACCCTTTCCCTTCAGACCCCGGCCCTGCTCCATCCTTCCTTAAGTTATTTTGCCTGTCTGGAATGAGTCCTTGAACTGTGACTCAGTGCCTCTCGCCCGCCTGCATAGAGAGATGTACCGTATTTGCTCAAGTCTAATACACCATCAAATCTAATGTGCGCCTCAATTTTCAGAACCTTGAAACCTTGAAAAAAGTATTTGCTGGTGAATGTAAATGTGCCATCAAATCTAATGCTTACCTTTTTTTTGGCCAAATTATGTTGCGAAAATTAAGGTGCTTGTTAGATTTGTGTAAATACGGTACAGTCGTACCTTGGAAGTCGAACGGAATCCGTTCTGGATGTCTGTTTGACGTCCAGAACATTCAGAAACCAAAGCGTGGCTTCTGATTGGCTGTAGGAAGCTCCTGCAGCCAATCGGAATCCGCGGAAGCCTCATCAGACTTTCGGGTTCCAAAGAACCTTCGCAAACTGGAACACTCACTTCTGGGTTTGCAGCGTTCGGGAGGCAAAACATTCGACTTGCAAGGCCTTCAGGATCCAAGGTACGAGTGTGTGTGTGTGTGTGTGTGCGCGCGCGCTTGACTTTTTGCATGGCTGGAATGTAGCCTGCTATCAAGAGGTAAGAGTCACATGTGTTGTTTGCCTCTGGCCCCGCCCACTATGGGAATGTGGCCCTCGCAAGGCTGCTCACAAAGCAGTGTGGCCCCTGGATTGAAAAAGGCTGCCCGCCCCTTCTCTGCTGAATGATCCCCCAAATCTCAACATTTTCCTTTGCCGAGAAAGATCCTGCCTAAATGCCCTTTTCCTTGCCTTCCATTTGTTCTGTTTTTGTAGGAATGTTATCGGCGCAGCTTCTTCTTTAGGTTTGTGATGTTTGTCACTGAAAATATACATAATTAACAGTTAGTGAAAACAATCCATTTTTTAAAGTTGATATTTATTCAGAGATACCGTTCACAGAAATACATACCCATTACAAAATATCTCTTAATAATATACTGAGATAAAACAGCAAAGTCAGAAGGGAGAAAACGCAAGAAAAAGAGAGCTCTAAAGAAGGAGAAAGCAAGAGAGAAGGAAAAGAAAGAAAGAGGAGAATTTTTTTCAAGCTGGCTTGTTTCCACCAAATGTAGTTAAGAGTAACCACTTCCTCTTGTCTCGCTGCTCCCCCCCCCCCCCCCTGGGAAAACCACACTCTAGTGCTCAGTCGGAGCAAACAGCAACTGGGGTTTTCTCCAGATTGCAATTTACTCCAATTTAAAGCTAAAGAGCAGGTTTTCCCTGGTGAAGGTGCGGGACCAGGAGAAAACAGCTTGGAGCCACGTCTAGAAAACGTAGGTCAAGCAGAAAACTGCTCAGACAATCCTGGGAGAAGCAGTATGGTTCAACCTCTGAACTTGTCCTCACATCCACACCAGGTGAAGGGAGTACACTAGCCCAAGGGTCACTCTTGGCATGCTAAACGGTAGTTTCCTGCTACATCTCAGCCAGCCCGCTGCCGGTTCCTGCCTTGACCTGTTCAGATTCCAAGGCACTGCCTGCTTGACCAAACCTCGCCAGCTGCTCCCTGACCCCAAGCCTCTCCCTCCTGTGTCTCTTCCATGCTCTGCAGGTAGCCAAGACGAAGCAGAAGATCGAGGAGGAGAAGATGCAGGTGCTGGTAGTGGAGCGAGCCCAGCAGATTCAGATACAGGAGCAGGAGATGATCCGTAAGGAGCGCGAGCTGGAGGCGAAGGTCAAGAAGCCCGCCGAGGCAGAGCGCTTCCGGCTGGAGAAACTGGCGGAAGCTGAGAGGTACGGGCAGCGTTCGCAGGCCCAAAGGAGGGTTCCCGGGAGTAGTTGGGCGCAGGGATACCAAAGGAGGATTGTTGAAACCACCACATTGACTTCCAGTACGTTTCCAATTCAAAGTGTTGGCGCTGACCTTTAAAGCCCTAAACGGCCTCGGCCCAGTATACCCGAAGGAGCGTCTCCACCTCCATCGTCCAGCCCGGACACTGAGGTCCAGCTCCGAGGGTCTTCTGGCAGTTCCCTCCTTGCGAGAAGTGAGGTTACAGGGAACCAGCCAGAGGGCCTTCTTGGTAGTGGCGCCCGCCCTGTGGAACGCCCTCTGTTCAGATGTCAAGGAAATAAACAACAATCTGACTTTTAGAAGACATCTGAAGGCAGCCCTGTTTAGGGCAGCGTTTCTCAACCGCTGTTCCGCGGCACACTAGTGTGCCGCGAGACGCTGGCTGGTGTGCCGCGACGTGCCGCGATGAGAAGGGCGATTTGCATTGTCACGCGCCTGGCGGCCACCAATACACAGCACTGACCCGCCGGAAAGCAATATTTCTCCTCCTCTTTCCCAAAGCTCAGTGCAAACGAGCCTGGCGGCCGCCAATATACAACAATGACCCGCCGGAAAGCAATATTTGGCAAGTGTTTCTTACAGTCATAATTATAATATAGGGTGGCACAGAGTTAAATTTTTTAACTTTTTTAATGGTGGTGTGCCTCGTGATTTTTTTCACGGAACAAGTGTGCCGTGGCCCAAAAAAGGTTGAGAAACACTGGTTTAGGGAAGCTTTTAATGTTTTATGTTTTTAATATTCTGTTGGGAGCTGCCCAGAGTGGCTGGGGAGACCCTGCCAGATGGGTAGGGTATTAATTAATTAATTAATCAATTAATTAATTTATTACTTATACCCTGCCCATCTGACTGGGTTTCCCCAGCCACACTGGGCGGCTTCCAACAGGAGATTAAAAATACATTAAAACATCAGCCAATAAAAACTTCCCTAAACAGGGCTGCCTTCAGATGACTTCTAAATGTCAGGTACGTAGTTGTTTTTCTCTTTGACATCTGATGGGAGGGCATTCCACAGGGCGGGCGCCACTACTGACAAGGCCCTCTGCCTGGTTCCCTGTAACTTACTTACTTATTTTATTTATTTATTTATTAGAAAGCTGTAGAGCAAATCAGCCTACAAGGTCTCCCAACCTTTGCAGATGCAGGATGGACGCTGCAGCAAGGAGATAGTTTGCCCAACCAAATGTTTGTATACTCTTTCTACACAAAGCACTTTGGCCAGGGCATCAGTTTGGCCCAGGTGAGGGCATAAGTGGCAAATGCCCAAATTTTACAGATAGCTCCCCTTTTCTCGGCTCAGAGCCCAGCACTCCAGTCCCCCAGATAAGCGTAACATCAAAGCAACCCAATTAGACTATATGGGAATATAATAATTTATGAGCTCATTTCTGCAGCGACTACCAATCTATTGATGGTACGCAGTTTGTTTCCCACTCACTTGCGAGAACGAAGAGCTCACGGTTACTATGACTACCAATTAATTGTGGGGTTATCTTGACTACCAAAATGTGCTTCCGGAACAGTTCATCTTGAGTTCAACACAGGGCGTGCCCCATCTTTTCCTGTGCAAAGGCAGCCAGAGCTGCTGCTTCTGTTTTTGCCAGACGCTAAAACAGGTGCAGAAGCCCCCCGGAGATATAGATGGCACTGAATGGTATCATTTACACGGATATAATGCATATTTTTCATTTCCATGGGAGGAAGTCGGTATTGCGCTACAGCGATCGTTCTGTCAGAGCAAGCTTTCCAGCTTCCCCTTCTGCTCCTTCCTCTGCCTGCTGTTCTGGGGGTTTTTCCTGACCCTTCCCAGGTCACCTTTGTTGGGGGTACAGGGTGGAAATCTGCCACACTGCGCTCGTGGGAACCTTTGCCCTGGCTTGGGCTAGCTGGGCTCCTTAGCGCATTGTATTATTTATCTAATGATATTCTAATGATATTAAAAGAGCAGTATTCAACAATTACAAAACACACAGTGAAAATGTACAGCTCAGTAGCTGTCATTTACAAATGTGTATCAGTATTTGTATACGTATAAACTTGGGTGTGTGTGTGTTTTGTGTGTAAAAAGCCCCCTCAGAATTATTTTTTTAAAAAATCTTTAAATATTAATTTACAGCCTAGTCACAATTCAGAGCAGGGAGAACTGCTTTTCTCCCCACTGTACCTGTTCCCACCCCCAAACAAGCAACCTGTTCTTTTTCCTGAGATTTGTAATTACTTTTTTGCCAGATTACACACAAAACACAAAAAATCCTTACATGCATGTGCACACACACAGTTCTGTACAGAATAGATAGATGATAGATAGATAGATAGATAGATATTGATATTTAGGTATGGTATGCTGATATGCTATAAACCATCCTTTGGATGAAGGGTGGTATACAGATTAATAGTAACAACAACAACAACAACAACAACACTTTGTGTGTGCTCAGAGTGTGACACTTCTACCGTTCCCATGTAATGGGCAGCCTGACACCCTGAGCTCGCTATATCCTCAATCCTCCTGGTTTTGACCTCCGTTTTGTGAAGCAAAAAGGTTGCGGATAATACCCCCTTATTTTTGGCTGTTGGGAGCACGGGGCAGCGATGAAGACCCTCCTTCTTTCTTCTCCGACAGGACACAGCTGATCATGCAGGCGGAGGCTGAAGCAGAGGCCATCCGGGTGAGTGTGTGTCCCCATCCCCCCGCGTTGTGGGAGGAACGTTTCCGGGCAGGAGGGATGGAAGCCAACTCACGGTCCCTTTTGCTCCTCGTCTTCAGGTGAAGGGTGAGGCTGAGGCCTTCGCTATCGAGGCCAAGGCCCGGGCTGATGCCGAGCAGATGTCTAAGAAGGCAGAGGCCTTCCAGCAGTACCAGGAAGTAGCCATGGTTGACATGCTTCTGGAGAAGATCCCGGAGGTGAGTCCCTGCTCTCTCAATAAGTGGACGCTATACCTCAAACAAATACGGGAGGTGTTGGAAATGGCAGCAGGATAGAGAGCAAACTGGTCCAGGGAGTGGTTTTAGTTACCTGTTTGCCGTTTCTTGTATAATTCCGTTTTTTATAATTCCTTCTGGTAAAAAATAGAAATTGCTGACCAGTTATTTGGGCCATGTTTATACATCCTTCTGATGTGTGCGTGTGCGTGTGTGTGTGTGTGTGTGTGTGTGTGTGTGTATTAAACTGCTGACCAATCAGATGTTCTTAGCCAGTCTTTTTTTATTATTATCTGTTAATCAACTAAATGTTGCAGCGTTCTAGAACTTAGATGTTTGTTTTTGTTCTTGGTTCTGTTCAGATGCTAACGATTCTGGCAGAGCTGTCCAGTTTTGTGCCAGTTACCGGATTCTCTGCCAAATATGAGAGAGAGAGAGAGAGAGAGAGAAAGAAAGAAAGAAAGAGAAAGTAAAAGATATACTGTATATTCCTGCGTATAAGACTACAGTGGTGCCTCGCTAGACGAAATTAATTCGTTCCACGGGTCTTTTCTTATAGCGAAAAATTTGTCTAGCGAATCCCATAGGAATGCACTGAATTTTTTTCGACTTTTTTCCCCCCGTAGGAACGCATTAATTGAATTTCAATGCATTCCTATGGGAAACCGCGATTCGCTAGATGAATTTTTCGTAAAACGCATTCGTCTAGCGAGGCAAGCTCCGCTCGAAAAATCCTTTCGTTAAGCGGAAATTTCGTTAAGCAGGGTATTCGTTAAGCGAGGCACCACTGTACTTTTAAACCCAGGGAAATCTTCTCAAAAGTCGGGGGTTGTCTTATACGCCGGGTTGTATTTCTTATGCGGCGAGTATATCCCAAACTCTATATTTTAACTGAAAAAGTTGGGGGTCGTCTTATGTGCCCAGTCGTCTTATACGCCGGAATATACGGTGTGTGTGTGTGTGTGTGTGTGTGTGTGTACAGAAAGAGATACACACATGTAAGTGTGCATATAGTCATACCTTGGAAGTTGAACGGAATCCGTTCCAGAAGTCCGTTCGACTTCCAAAACGTTTGCAAACCAAATTGTGGCTCCCGATTGGCTACAGGAAGCTCCTGCAGCCAATCGGAAGCCGCGGAATCCCCATTGGACGTTCAGGTTCCAAAAGAACGTTCACAAACCGGAACAATCACTTCTGGGTTTGCGGCATTTGGGAGCCAAAACGTCCGAGTTCCAAGGCGTTCGGGATCCATGGTACGACTGTATTCTACTGTTTCCTTCTGCCGACAGATGGCCGACGAGATCAGCAAGCCCCTGACTTCGGTGAAGAAGATCACCATGGTATCGAGCGGACCTGGGGACATGGGGGCTGCCAAGATAACGGGGGAGGTGCTTGAAATCATGAGCAGGCTGCCTGACACCGTGGAGAAACTCACTGGCGTTAGCATCTCTCAGGTACCAAGCCAGAGCTGTTAGGTTCTTAACAGGGGAGGCTGGTTCCCCAACCTCCTGAGACCGGAAGGTAGAAGGCAGGGTGGCAGAGTAGGTGGAGCCAGAGCCAATGGTGGGTGGAGCCAACAGTGGGCGGAGCCAACTACTTTTGGTTTTGTTCCCCATTCTCCTCCCTCCCTGCTGAATTCTACCTAGGCAACGCTGAGGAGGAGAATGCTGACAGCCAAAGCACCTCTTGGGCAGATTGTAAGTGGGGAGGCAGGCAGGTGGCTGAGCTTGGTGGGGTAGTGCCCCATTTGCCCTAATGGACCAGCCTCCACTCATTCTTAGATGAGGGCAGGGGGGAGAGAATATTTAATCTGGTGCCTTGGTCCATTTCTAGCTGCAGCGGGAAGGCGTTTTGAAGCACGAGTAAGGAGCTATCCCTGCCCCTTTTCTCCCCAGCACCCCTCCCTCCCATTCCCCCAGCAAGGGGAACCAGGGAGCCATATTCTGCGGAAGAAGATAGTGGGGATGGGAGTTTTTGAATCGCAGCTCCTTGGTTATCCAAGGAGAGAGCGGAATTTGAGGAACCCCGGGTGCTTTTTCTTAACTCCCCGTTTTTCTATGGCTTACTCTGTCGCACTTTGTCTTTTCCGTCTTTCCAGCAGATGAATCAGCAGAAGCCAAGACGGATGAACTGAATGCGGAAGACTTGCGGAGGGGGAGGGAGAGGGGGAAATCCTTCCTGAACATGACCCTCATCATCTGTATGTGTCCACATATAGAAAGTTCTTTCCCCATCCTGAGCCCTCCTGTAATCGCCAAACCTTTAATGGACTGAACTGTTGCATGTTGGCCAACAATCCTTGAAACTGCTGAGGTCTGTCACCCTGCTGTCTCCCAGTGTCAACCCCAATGTTACCTTTGTAAGCACCCTGGCACCCATTATCACTTGTCACGCCATGCTTCTTTTGCTCTCGTTTCCCCACCAACTGCACCGCTGACGCCACTTCCTTGCTTTGTTGCCTGAGCTCGTCGGGTCAATGTGTACCTCCTGCTAGTGACCTTTCTTGGAGAATTTAAGGAAGGGTCTGCTTCTGGAATTACTGGGGAGGCAGCAAAGAGGAATCTGGGAGGAAGGGGAATCCAAGGCCTGCCCTTTAGAGGTTGGTTGGTTGCTGGATGCTTTGCGAACAAGGTGTTTCGAGTTTATGTAGGGTGGGTCCAGTGGATGTTCTAAGGAACTGCCTTCTGCGAGTGGAGACGTTTTAGAGGGTCAGTTCTACGCCATTGGGCATGGACACAGTTCTTGCTAGCTCCATAGACCTAAAACCACTTATATTTTCCTGTGTATGTATGCCCATGCTAATTCAACCCTTTCTCCCTTTGTGCCATAGTACTTGGGCATGGCTGAGATTCCCCCCACTTGGCAAAATTCAAATAATCTTGCTCCCTTTTGTTGTTGCTTTTATACTTTTTTAAAACACACACACACACACACTATCTCGTTTTTTCAAGGGTTTGCATGTGTTTACAGCCGCTCTGCACTAAGCCACAGGTATATGAAGTCAAAGGCACATTCCGCACTACTTTTGGCATGGTGGGCAGGTGGCCAAACGCTGTTCTGGTAGGTGCGTATTAATGAATGCGTATTTATTTCCCCTCCCCCCCCTTTAAAATCAACATCTGGTTGTGCCTTATATCTGTGTTAGCTTCAGGAACAAGCCGACGTTGCCACCAGTCCTGTGACTGGAATAGGAGGTGGGTGCATGTATGGGCTTGTGGGATACACAATCAAGATGACAGGTGCTGCTGTCCTTTTACTAGTGTGGATTCTGAGCCAAGATTATGGCACTTGCCGAAACCTGGCTGTGGCTTTGGCCTAGCCTTTCCCCTTGACATGCTAGGTTTCTGCACGCAGGGAGCTTTCCTGAAGGAGAGCATTCCAAGTGCAGTGGGACATGGGGACCCTGCGCCACACGGTTCGCCTCTTACGTTCAGATCTGCCTTGGCAATCCTTGCCGTGAGGTGGGTTGGCCCTCTGAGGAAAGCTGTCAAAACAGAGACAATCGGCTCTTGCTTCATTCAGAATGGGTAACCCTAATAAAAGACCATTTAACGAGCGCACCCACCCACTTTTCTGCTGCCAGACTCCGGTCTTGTCCTTACATTTCAGCTGTTTTGAGCCATGTCTGAGCTTCCCAGAGTGAG
This sequence comes from Zootoca vivipara, assembly GCF_963506605.1. NCBI lineage: Eukaryota > Metazoa > Chordata > Lepidosauria > Squamata > Lacertidae > Zootoca > Zootoca vivipara. Next base: position 14,998,638 of record NC_083277.1, read on the forward strand.
CTGTGAGTAGCCAGACTTCACTGTGTCGCTTTTTGCCCTCTTCCCTCGTGCTGCAAATCATGTTCGCTTGCATGCTGCTCACTCCTGAGATGGAAGCACGCTTGATTGTGGATGGAGCACCCTTGACCCTGTACCTAACAGAGAAGCCGCTTGGTTGTGCCTGCCCCAACTCTTGCCCTGCTTGCTGTGTAGTAAGGCCTCAGCACCGTGCCTTGTCTAACTCTTTGCCAAGGAGAAAGAGTTGCCCCATCGTCCTTTCTGCTACCAAGATCCTCCGCTTATAATAAAAGCCAAGATTACTGCCTGTGTCTGCCTCTCTCTCTCTCTCTCTCTCTCTGTGTGTGTGTGTTTAGCCCACACTAAACACACCCCTCCCTGCCTTCTTCCCCCTCCCTGCCTTCCAAAACTAAAAATGTCCGCCAGTGTCAATAGCACCTCAAAATGTATCCAGCAGTCTCTCTTTCCCAGCCCATCTTACTGAAAAACTTTTAGTCTGCCTCCCCAAAATGCTTTTGTTTTTCTCGCTCATCTGGCTTTTCACCCTCCCTCTGGCTGGAGGAGGGGGGAAACTAAGGGTGTGTCATCTCCAACTCTCTCATAAGAACCTTGTGCCATTTATTACTAATTAACTGGAGAGAAGACGTCCCCCTGGCAACTTTGCCACTGACTTCTAGGAAATAGTTGCAGCCCTTCTGGCTCCATTAGCTGCAGTTCAATGTGGCAAGTGGGCAATTGATTAGCACTGCTTTGGGACCCTGCTGCCATGCCAGGACTGCTAGCTCTGGGCAAGGTGGCCTGGGAGAGATGCCTGCACTGAAATTCTGGTTTAAGATCAGCACACTTAATTGGCAACAATGAACTCGTAACTAAATTCTAAAAAGGCTTGGAAGAGCAGGTGTTTCCCAGCAAGCCTGAAGTGACAGCTGGTGTGTTGTGGTTAGAGTGCCAAGACGAGGACCTGGGAGATCAAAGCTCACTGGGTGACCTTGGGACAATCACTGCCTCTCAGTCTAACCTACCCCACAGTTGAAAGAGGAGGGGAAAGACCATGAACGCCACCTTGAGCTCCTGGGAAGAAAGGTGGGATATAAATGAAATAAATACATAAAGCTCCGTTTTTGTCTCTTAACTCCTGGTTAGCTTTCTTCGTTTGTGCAGCCTAACAAAAAGCCACTTTGCTGCTGCTGCCGCCATTATTATTATTGTTGATTTATTTCAATTTGATTCATCTATTTGTATGCTACACTTCAAAGAAAACTCTGCCGAATGGACAACTGCTATGCCACTTTTTTTTATAAAAAAAACCATACTAAAACAGTTGCGAATGATGTCAATAAGTAAACCCATTAATTAATCTCAAGTTTTTGCACACAAAAAGCCACCCATGCTGTTTAGATGCAGATCACCCTACCAGCAGACCCTGATCTGCTCACCCCTGCCATGTTGGCTGGGGTGAGAAATGTAGGCAGGCCTATTTTTGTCCAGCTGCCTTTTCATCCTGCTTTTCCTTCCGCCGCTAACCCCGAGTGTGTCTATTGTCAATTGTCTTCCTGGAAGCAGCAGGAGCAGCTGCAAAGGTCAGCACCAGCCACGTCTGGCCTCCAATCACGCTGATCTTTACTTGATGGAGCTGTGCTCCTCTCAGCGGGATTATGCGATGGTTTGGCCGGAGCTGAGCGTGCGACTGTGTGACTACAGTCCAGTGATTTAGACGCCAGCTGGAAGGAGCTGGCGGTTTCACAGCAGGCCTGTTGGGAGGAACGTGACAAGTGTGGTTTCGGTCAAGAACAGCAGGGAACAAAGCGGCTCCTTCGCTTTTGGACTCCGAGCCACAACCAGTGTGCATGGGCGCTGCCATTAGGTAGATGGGGCAATTGCCTCAGGCAGCAGAAGCCGCATCCAGCAGCTCCTGCTGAATCCACCAGGCACTTTCCTTTGTTTCCGCTTGGGATGCGAAAAGGCAGCGAATTCCATCCTGGCTCTGTGTTCATCACAATGAGCGCTGTCTCCCTTCCACTGCAGCTCAGTTTCTGCCAAATCCTACATCATTTATCTCACTGTGATACTTCACGCAAGATACGTTAACTTATGTTACTATTCACGTAACTTATATTCATTACGATGTAAAGAAAACACCAAAACAATGTTTTAAAAACCCATCATTCGTGGACTTGCCAACAAAGACAATGACGTGAATGCATACCAGTTCAAGAAAAAGGTTAGTTAAAAGAAACCAAGTCAAGAGGAATGCTCAATAAACCAGCAGTCATCTGGAAGTGACTGCAGTTAGGTAACTTATGACTAATAAGACTTTGTGTGGGTGTGTTTAAAGAAATGCTATTTGCCTTGCACTATTTCAAAATGTGGTAGCCTGCTGTGTTTGGGACCCTGCTGCTCATTCTTCTGAGTGGGGACCTGGGCTTCTCCCTCAAAGGCATGCACTGGTGGGCTCCTTTTGGAGAATAAATATTTTTCAAGCCAGCTTCTTTCCTTTAATAGAAACCAATTACGGCCTACCCCTTTTCCTATCTCAGCGAAATACCTATTTACGTCCCTTATGCAGTGGTACCTCGGTTTACAAACTTGATCCGTTCTGGCAGTCCGTTCTTAAACCAAAACCGTTCTTAAACCGAGGCACGCTTTCCCTAATGAGGCCTGCCGCCGCCGGTGCCCTTCCACCGGATTCCGTTCTTAGACCAAAGTTAAAGTTCTCAGCCCGGGACACTATTTCCGGTTTTGCGGAGTTCATAAACCAAATCGTTCTTAACCCGGACTGTTCTTAAACCAAGGTAGCACTGTATATATAATGTGTCCCAGGAGAGGTTATCTGGCACCTTCTTCTGTCTAGCAGGATCCCCATGTAACGTGGCAGGCAGAGACTCAACAATAAAGATTTCCTTGCCCCAGGGATGTACCAGGAGAGAAAGCTGCTCCTGTAGAATCAAGAGACAGGAGCCGTGCCAGGAAAAAAGAGAGAGCCAAAGCTTGCATTTTCCAGTGGAAAAACCACCTAAAACCCAAACATCAAACGTTTGCAGCTGCCTTGGCACATTGCTTTCCTCCAGCCCTGGCTGGCTCCCTTCTGTCTGTCGCAAAACACTCGCTGACCTTATCCATAGGGCTACCCAAATCCTTGTGTTTAAAATGCAATTCAGGAATTTTGCAAGGAATAATTATGGTTGCAGATGTTCCTTTAGCTTCTGTGACTCTGCAGCAAACTCAGTTCCTGCCTGTTAGGAGGGAAACCAGGGGGAATGTGTGCCTTCTATGCAAGGCGCTGAATGCTCTGGGATTGGCATGGGATGTTGCTATCTGAAGCCAAGGGGTCCACCCATCCACTGCCTTGTTTTCCCAGAAGGAGAAAAGGTTCTTGGGAACCTAAAATCCCCAGAGTGGAAAAAGCCATGGACATAGGAATCTGCCTGATACCAAACCAAAATGATCCTTTGTACTGTATGTATTTATTACATTTAGAATGGAATGGAATGGAATGGAATGGAATAGAGTCATACCTTGGTTTAAGTACACCTCGGTTTGAGTATTTTCAGTTTAAGTACTCCGCGGACCTGTCTGGAACGGATTAATCCACCTTCCATTACTTTCAATGTAGAATAGAATAGAAACTTTATTGTCATTGTACATAAAGGGACCCCTGACCATTAGGTCCAGTCGTGACCGACTCTGGGGTTGCGGTGCTCATCTCGCATTATTGGCCGAGGGAACCGGTGTACAGCTTCCAGGTCATGTGGCCAGCATGACAAAGCCGCTTCTGGCGAACCAGAGCAGCACACGGAAATGCCGTTTACCTTCCCGCTGTAGCTGTACCTATTTATCTATTTGCAGTTTGACGTGCTTTCAAACTGCTAGGTTGGCAGGAGCTGGGACCGAGCAATGGGAGCTCACCCCCGTCGCGGGGATTCGAACCGCTGACCTTCTGATCGGCAAGCTCTAGGCTTTGTGGTTTAACCCACAGCGCCACCTGCGTCCCATAGTACAACAAAATTGAATGCCATCCCATAAAAAAATAAAACAAAAACACAATTACAGCCACACCACTCCCCGGGATCATATTACAGTCATACCTCGGTTTAAGTATGCTTTGGTTTTCATCCCATCTTTCCTCCAAGGAGCTGGGCTGGACTAAGTCACTAAGGAGAATGAATTTCGCCAGAATTGGATTTGGATCGTGTGTGTGCTGAATCTGCGGAGGAGACGCAGGAAGTGAGGAGAGTTGGAAAGCCTTGGAGAAAGAAAGGACTTTCTGGGTTCCCTAGAATAGCCTGATCCGAATAGGATTGCCACTAAACAGCCTTGCCTCCCCACTCTCTCTCCCACTGCCAGGTTCCTGCTCCCTTAAGCAACCGCGTGGCAGGCAGCAAACCAACAGGTGTGGCTGTTTTGCCTGGGCCGGAGAGAGGCCAGGCCTTAGGGAAGCCACACCTGTTGGATTTCTACCTGCCACGCAGCAACAGGAATATGCAGCAGCTCTCATTCTCTTTGTGGGTGGAGGGAGTTTGAACAAACGATATCCATTCTGGCGGGGTATCCTTGTTGCTTATGTCAGCGCACAATGCTTTGTGTCGGGGATGGAGGTTCAAACAACCCCAAAACCATTTGCGTTCCTCTTTCTTTTCCATTTGCAAACAGTGAAAACGAAAAGGAAAGCGTGGCTAGTCTCTGTGCTGCGGGGGTTTCAACAAACATAAGAGATTAGGCGACCAAGCCTTGCCAGATGAGCAGGGTATAAATAAGGATTTATTATTTCAATTATACGTTCCCTTTGCAGCAGGCGGGACGAAAGCGGCAGGAGTCTGGGCTGTACTATTTCAGCGCGGGCTTACTATTATCATTACAGTCAGTCTCCCTGCGTTTAATAAAAGCTGCCCTTTGGGAAAACATTTCTCCGTGACGTACCAGTTTACCACATGGAGGAGCGGGTTTTGTTGCTTGCTTGCTTGTTTTAAAAAGATTACCCCCCCTCCCTGCAGCCCGAAGTAGTACAACCCAGAACGCCCCCGTGTCCGCCTAGCCCTGCGCGCGCTCCGTCTGCCTGGCGGGAGTCTCGGCCGGCGCAGAAGCGACACGGCCGTGTCCTTTTCCCGCGATGCCACGTCGAGCGGCGCCCCCCTTCGCAGGCGGCTCCCCCCCCCCTCGCAGCGCCCCGGCCGGCCCTTGGTTCCTCCTCGCCCGCTTTTGCTCTTCTTCTCCTTCTTCGGCGGCTTCCCGTGCACACACGCGCCTCTCTCTTGCATTTCGCAACGTTGCAGCCTCAGAGAGATAGGCGGGAGAACTGGGGGAAATGGTTTCCTCCGAGACTTGAGGCCTTCCCGCCTGCCCCTGAGCATGTGCAGAGTGCATTTGCCTCATTGCACTCCACAGGGGCAGGCATTCCTATGTAGATTCCAGGCATGCGCGAGCTTTATGGGTTATTAGTTACTTTTTATTATTATTTACACCTATTAGCATCATCCAGCCACGGGATTAGGGTATTCCAAAACGGGCGTAGAGCTGAGACAACGTGCGAAGGAAGGGAACGCAACTACGGCTGGGAGTAAATATAAACGCCAGTACTTTTTATTTATCTGCTCATTTAGTGATTGCATCTTTCCTGCAAGGAGCTCTCAAACCTTTCATGAATTTTATCCTCTCCACTCTGATAAGGGGAGGCAGAGGTAGTTGCTGGCCCAACCTCAACCAGTAAGCTTCCTGGCTGAGTGGGAATTTGAACCTGGATCTCCCAAATCCTAGTTCCCAACACTTTTTAAAAATCCAGACTCTCCACATGTTGTTGGGACTCCCCCATCAATCACAGGCTTAATAGTCAGGGAAGACCATGGGCTCTCAACCCCTGCTCTAACCACTACACCACACTGGCATTCATTTACTTTACATGAAAGGGACAGGGACAGGCTGCAGTTCCTTCCTAGTGGGTAAATGTGTTCTGAGGCACTTGTGTGTAGGATTACGCTCTCTATTCCTTTTACTTCACTCAAACCCTTTTGAATCTGGTAGTTGCGTGTCCCAATTTCAGCCGCAGTGTTTCTGTTCCATTAGTATGTTTTGGCCCAGCCACTCAGGCAAGTCACCCATTCACCTAGCAGCAACCACTACATGAGGAAGTTACATGAAGCAGTCCAGTGTTGACATGGGAGTGGAGGCATTCTTCACATGCCCAGGAGCATTTCGTATTGCAATAGGAAGCTTGCTTATACCAAGTTAGGCCATCTAGCTCCCACATAAATATTATCGTGGAGATTTTTAATTGTTTATGAACTGAAGCAAGCACTTAAATGTTTTTTAATCTCATCTGGTGCTAAACTGATGTTGGCGATACACTACTGCTTTTCAGAGTATTTTTCGTTCATTATTTAATGGCTTTGTTAACCAGAGGATGTTTCGCTTCGCTTTTCTGTGCCCAGCACAAATCCTAATGAGCAAGGTCCATTTTGTAATCTCCCGTGAGTATTAACCAGCATGACAGCGTTCATCCTATTTTGCTCTGAACAGATGAAGTTCAAAGAATACTTTCAAGTATCCAGATGAGCCCAGAAACAAGGGGCATTTATTTTTATACTGTTAAATTCAACATGCACATTCCCTGTAACGAGGCACAGGTATTCCTTTATAAAGGCCAGATTCAACGCTTTTCCATCAAATGTTATGGGAAATAGACTCTCCAATGGCCAGATCTCTCCTCTATGCGACTGCAGGAGTGGTTCTATAGCAGGGGTCCCCAGACTTACCGAGCGGCGGGCCGGTGCCCGCCGCGCTGCCCGCGCGGTGGGCCGGACGGCAGGGGAGTGCGCGCGCAGCGGGCCGGAGGGCGGGGGAGTGCGCGCCCGTGCGCATGCGCACACGCACACGGGCGGAAAAAAATAGCCGAAAATCGCTTGTGCGCATGCGTATGGGCCTCCGACCCGGAAGTGCACCAGAAATGACCTCTTCCGGGTCGGGAGAGGCCTGTACGCATGCGCACAAAGGATTTTCGGCGATTTTTTTGATTGTCGCTGCGCCGCGCGCCGTGAGAGCGGGCGGCAGCAGCGGGCGGCGGGGGTCGTCGCGGGCCGGATTGGAAGGCCGATTGGGCCGCATCCGGCCCGGGGGCCGTAGTTTGGGGACCCCTGTTCTATAGAATCCCTACACCACACACTCTTTTGCTGTCCATTGTATTCGGAAGCCCGAGCTAAATATCTGTCACCATTTTTATTAAGAATTACTGACAGAACACAGGATGCCCAACTAATATACCTTCTGAACGATGAAGATCTAAGCAGATCCCTTGCGGTCGCTAGATATCTGATCAATATTTTATTTTATAAGAGAAACGGATCACTGCGCATCCTTGATAATTATAATTATGAATCATTTAAAGGTCTTAGAAATAGGTTGTATTTTATTGGAGAGAACCCAGAGTCCTATTCGATATACTGTATTGACAAATTTTATCAGATAGTAGTTTAAATTGGGTATTGCTGAATCGTGTGACCTGTTTTAAATGTATATTGTTTTGGTCAAAGTTGATGGAATTGTTTGATATTGTTCTAATATGGGCCAATGGCCAAAATAAATTACCTACCCCACATTCCCTGCTGTACATTTGGCTAATTTTGGCTGCCTTTGTTGCTCAAATCTACACACTTTGCAGGGACCACCAGCCCCCAAGCAAAATTCGTTCTAAGATGGTCACTCATCATCATACCCACTGCTCTGCAGCTGTCAATCACCCACTCTTGCAACTCATATTCCTTCCTCCTCCAGCACAAGGAATAAAGGTTATAAACTCTCATGCACACATACAAGCTTTTTTGACACTGAAGTTCTCAGACCAGTTTTTGAACTTGGTACTATTTTCAACCCTTTCAGGTACACCACTTCTAAAATGCCCTTTGCAATGTGTTAAGCTTCCTTTATATCAAGAGATGGCAAACCCGTGGGGGCAACCCAGTGTTGCACTCTAAACTCCCATCAACCCCTGCAAGTATGGCCCATGGTCGGGGGAAATAGGAATTAACACAAATGATCCTCTATAGTTGCAGCTTCCACACCCCTGCTTTATGGGTTCTCTCAGCTGCTTTTCATGATAAACCAACTTTTTTCAAAGTTATGGCGATGCCTTTCCCTTGTCATTTACTGTGCAAGGATGAGGGTCTGCAGAGGGGCAGTGATGACACTTAACACAGAAAGGAAAACATAAGAAACCCTTTTATTTGTTCACAAGACAACTTTTCAATATGAAAAAGCAGGGATTTTTTTTTCCTTTAAAAAAAGAGTAAGATGAGGCAAGGGAGGAAATGAGTGAGGAGTGAAAAGGAAGAGAAAAAAAGATGCTGAGGCAACAAGCAGGAGATTGAAAAAGCCAGGCTTTGTGGTGGCAGTGTGACCTTTCAGATGTATAACCCTGTTTAGGCAGATTCAGAACTAGATGTCCCTTTCCACTGGCTCAACGATCCCTTGGAACAATATGCCTCCCTTAGCTACTTTCTGCAGGTTGGATACTACAATAGAAGACTGATCTACATCAACAACAAAAAATAGGCTTTTTTTAAAAAGCAGACATTTGAGTGTTCTCATGGATAAAGAACTCACTGAAAGAAAACCTAATTCAGTTCCTCTTTCCTAATGCAGTTTCTCTTCCCCACAACCACCCAAAATATTTGGACAGACCTTTCTCCATCTGCTCTATGTGTGCAGGTCTTTGCTGCCCTTTTAAGTGCTAACTTCCATCACTCCTCACTGATCTTTAGTCTTACCTCAAACTTTTACAACTGTGAACAAAAGCAAACTAAGCCATGGGGACTTAGGATTTGTAGCCACCTTTCAGACAAAGTTTTTTTTTTTAATGGTAGTTATTTATTCAAACAGCAGCTTGCCTTTTGGGTTGCGGCACAACTCCCTTGCCATGGTAGGGGTCCAAGCCTCAAAATGTTAATTCAGGACCAAAAAAAAAGAGGGCTTTGCTCTTTCTCCTATAGCTCCAGGGCTTTTGAGAAGCCAAGGCTAGAACAAAAGTTCTAATAAAATAGTTTGAAGGTCAGGCTTTTGGTCTACGTCCTATTTGGCAAAATCGGGGGGAGAGGTAAAGAACCCTCTTTGGCTTTCACACCAGTTTTGGTTGACTTCACAAAGAAGAATGGGATACAAATAGGCAATGAGCATTAAATGAAGAGGCAGGCGCCTAGTATGCTAAGTGTTTTTATATTGCAGGCACACCATATAGGTAAAGACATCTGACCCGGTGGCTCCTGCAAAGAGAACTTGAATTTTGTTCCCCTGGCCAACAAATGCCTTCTACATTAAAGTTGATTGCTTTAAGATGTTCCAGGGGCAAGGTGATCCAGGGGCAGATTTTCCAGAAACCAACATATAAGGGAAGACCAAGCAATCCACCAGACTTCAAACCATTTAAACACCCATTCTGCAGGCTACCCCAAAACTAGACACTCAACTTCCTACAGGACAAAACCATTGTCCTGTGGCTCAGATTAGCAGAAGTCAGGTTATTATTTTCTACTAAAGCCAAATTGGACAGAAAGAAAGAAACTTGCCTTTCAGGAACATGCTTCCGTTTTAAAGTCAACTACCTTTCTACTTTTATCTGGAATGGGTCCCCATGTCAGAACTGATCCAACATACTCACACCCTTTTGCAATTAAAAGGCTCTCACAGCCTTGTTGCTTCTTAACAGCTCACTTGATTAACTGCGGTAGATCAGGGAAAACAAACACCTGGAAAACAAACACCACTAATGACCAAATATAATCATGGATAGACAGAACCTCTTCTTTTTGAGCCGCTCTCAAGGGACTCTCTAAGCCAGGCACCCCCAAACTCGGCCCTCCAGCTGTTTTGGGACTACAACTCCCATCATCCCTAGCTAACAGGACCAATGGTCAGGAATGATGGGAATTGTAGTCCCAAAACATCTGGAGGGCCGAAGTTTGGGGATGCCTGCTCTAAGCAGCCGTTTCCTTGTTAAATCAGCCACAGGCTGTTCCCACCACTGAGAAGAAATGCAGAGAGTGTAGGCAGGCTTAAAATGGGGAGACTGGCCCATTAAGAGACGCAGGAAGAGGTTTGACAGGCTTGAGAGGAAAGAAAAAGAAACAGAACATGGAGATGCAGGGTTGTTGTTTTTTGTAATTTTTATTTTGTGCGGATTCGTTTACTTTTTTGTTTTTGTACTTCGGACTGCCAGCAGACTCGCCTCAAGCTTCCTCCTCGGCCTCTTCGCCGAAATCCTCCTCTTCCTCCGCCGTGGCGTCTTGGTACTGCTGGTACTCAGAGACCAGGTCGTTCATGTTGCTCTCGGCCTCGGTGAACTCCATCTCATCCATGCCCTCGCCCGTGTACCAGTGGAGGAAGGCCTTGCGCCGGAACATGGCCGTGAACTGCTCGGAGATGCGCTTGAAGAGCTCCTGGATGGCTGTGCTGTTGCCGATGAAGGTGACCGCCATCTTGAGGCCCCTTGGAGGGATGTCGCACACGGCCGTCTTGACGTTGTTGGGGATCCACTCCACGAAGTAGGAGGAGTTTTTGTTTTGAACGTTCAGCATCTGTTCATCGACCTCTTTCATGGACATGCGGCCGCGGAAGACGGCTGCCACTGTCAAGTAGCGCCCGTGGCGGGGGTCGCAGGCCGCCATCATGTTCTTGGCGTCGAAGACCTGCTGCGTCAGCTCAGGCACCGTTAGGGCCCGGTACTGCTGGCTGCCGCGGCTGGTCAGGGGCGCGAAGCCGGGCATGAAGAAGTGGAGGCGGGGGAAGGGGACCATGTTGACAGCCAGCTTGCGGAGGTCGGCGTTCAGCTGCCCGGGGAAGCGGAGGCAGGTGGTGACACCGCTCATGGTGGCTGAGACCAGGTGGTTGAGGTCGCCGTAGGTGGGCGTGGTGAGTTTGAGGGTGCGGAAGCAGATGTCATAGAGCGCCTCGTTGTCGATGCAGTAGGTCTCGTCAGTGTTCTCCACCAGCTGGTGCACGGAGAGGGTGGCATTGTACGGCTCCACCACTGTGTCGGAGACCTTGGGGGAAGGCACCACGCTGAAGGTGTTCATGATGCGGTCAGGGTATTCCTCGCGGATCTTGCTGATCAGAAGCGTGCCCATGCCAGAACCGGTGCCGCCGCCCAAGGAGTGGGTCAGCTGGAAACCCTGAAGGCAGTCGCAGCTCTCCGCTTCCTTCCGGACCACGTCCAGGACAGAATCCACCAGCTCAGCGCCTTCTGTGTAGTGGCCTTTGGCCCAGTTGTTGCCAGCTCCGCTCTGGCCTGTAGGAGGCAGGAGAAGGTGGGGAGAAACCATGAAGCTTGGGCTAAGATGGCTCATTCTCACACCACACCACCCGTGGCTGCTCTTCTGTTAGCTTCCCAGCCCACATCATTCACATTCAGTGTGTCTCCCTGAACTTAAAACTAGATAAGAGTCATACCTTGGTTTTCAAACAGCTTAGTTCTCAAACATTTTGGCTCCCGAACACTGCAAACCTGGAAGTGACTGTTCCGGTTTGCAAACTAATTTTTTTGGAGCTTCCTGCAGCCAATCAGAAGCCGCACTTTGGTTTCCAAATGTTTTGGAAGTCGAACAGACTTCCAGAACGGATTCCGTTCGACTTCCAAGGCATGACTGCACCGTATTTACACAAATCTAACGTGCACCTTAATTTTTTTGCAACGTTTGACTTCCAAGGTACAACTGTACTGTAAATCCTTTAGCCCCCCAGTAGCAAGGAACTACTCTCTTGTGCAACCTGTTTTAAGAAAACCAAACCAGTGCAGCTCATTTGCATCTTCTGCTTGGATAAGGCCAAGAAGTTCACTACATGAATATGGCCCAAAACGGGGGGAAAGCCGGTAAGTATGGATTGTTGGGACTTTAAGTTGGAAGGACAAACCAATCCACCCAATGCGATGAAGTCATCTGAGATGCAGCTCAAAGGGGCTATATCCACAAGTACCCCTTGGGGGGGTACTTGCTCCTCTACAGCAGTGGTGGGGTCTTGGTGCCCTCCAGATTTTGCTGGAATGCAAATCCCACCATCTCCGACCGCTGCCCATGCTTATCGAGGCTGATGGAGAGTTGGGAGTCCAACAACTTTTGAAGGATCGCAACTTTCCCCAGCCATGCCCTAGATGCGCTGCTCAGGCCATTGGGAAGGCAGGGCTTAACGTCATTTAAAATGCTGGTTTGGGCACCGTGCTTTTGGGCAGCTCAGAGATGGCCAATTGCCTACAAAAATTGTGTACGCAGCGGCGCTTCCCTTGCCAGGCTGATTACAGGGGGAGAAAACATGTGGTGAGAAATGGCTCCTTGGCATCACTCTCTGTTACTCTCAAAGCCTGGTGTCTCTTATGCACAACTTGAAGAAAGTAACAGAAGCAGAAGAGGAATTGTGGCAATTCCACTCTCCCTGAAACTAGCTGAAAGTGGGTTTGTTTGCAGCCCTACCCGCCACCTTCCCTCCCAACTACAGATAGAAACAGCAAAGTCTGGGATTGCATCTTACCAAACACGAAGTTGTCTGGTCTGAAGATCTGGCCGAAAGGTCCAGACCTCACGGAGTCCATAGTTCCTGGTTCCAGGTCAACCAAGATGGCACGAGGGACGTATTTGCCACCTGGGAGAAAGAAGGAAAAAGGATACCTGAGAAAGAGCACTGTGGTTCCCCATCCATTGGCCCTTCCATAAAAGAAACTATGTTGCTAGCTTCATATCCATTCAAGTTAAATGCAAGCCTTTTAATAATGTTCAGGTTTCTCAGTAGAATAGAATAGTAAGTCACCAAGGATCTTTGAGAAGGAAAGTACATTAGAATACAAGCACATTCCAGCTGTTTGCAAGAAACACTTTGTAGAGTGAACAAATGTGTGCTGGGGCTGACGACATGGCTTAAAGGCTCATTTGAGCTCAAGGATGCTTCATCTATTTTATTGCCTGCATGTGGGGATAGCCTCCCATATAGCCTCCCTGGTAGGCAAAGTATTAAGGGATGAAAAACAATTTGAAGCTTATACCTACATAGCAAAAGGAAGGGAGTAGATGAACCATATACAAGAGAGGCAAGCAGCAAAATGGAAAGCGTAGGGAGCTTTTGAGTCATTTCCCCTGCTCATTCTGGGGGAAGTGTCCCCAAAATTCTGCTGGTTGGGTTATTCTGGTCCAGCAACACCTTTCAACGTTCCATTTTGAGGCTTGCCTCCCTCCCCCCACCTCAGCAGTTAAGAGCTAGGAGCTTGCATTTAAATTACAGTGGTACCTCTAGTTATGAACTTAATTCGTTCCAGAGGTCCGTTCTTAACCTGAAACTGTTCTTAACCTGAGATGCGCTTTTGCTAATGGGGCCTCTTGCTGCTGCTGCGCCGCCGGCATACAATTTCCGTTCTCATCCTGGGGCAAAGTTCTCAACTCGAGGTAACTCTTCCAGGTTAGTGGAGTTCGTAACCTGAAGCGTTTGTAACCCGAGGCTGTATTCTTTTTTAAAGCTAACACAATGAAAGATGAAATTCTCTAAAGACTGAAAAGGTGGCACCAAGCAAGCTCTGGCAGTACGACCCTGAAATGCACAGATCCAATATACACGCCTTCACACTTGGGAAACTTTCCATATTCCGTTTTCCTACTTATAGCTAGGACCCAAAAGGGGGGGGGGGCAGAGGCTTGACAGCCATATGTCAGGAATGCTTTGATGGTGTTTCCTGCTTGGCAGGGGGTTGGACTGGATGGCCCTTGTGGTCTCTTCCAACTCTATCATTCTATGAAAAGGCATAATAAAGAGAAGAAATGGTAAGGGAGCCAGAGAAAAGGCAGGTTATTCAGATAGCGAGTTACGCATGCCATTTGCAAAACTAACTTTGTGAATCAAAATGTTCCAGAACACCTTGGGGGGTGGGGAAAGAGATGAATACTCACCTGTGGCTTCATTGTAGTAAACACTGATGCGGTCAAGCTGTAGGTCACTATCGCCATGGTAGGTTCCAGTGGGGTCGATCCCATGTTCATCACTAATCACCTCCCAAAACTGCAGGGAATAAGAAGAAAAGGAAGATTCAAGTTAATGGCCGTGGACACACCCCAATCATGGAAGCAGCACCACATGACCACAACACACCAGGAAATCAGTTCTGGCTAAGGCAACACATGCCTGAAGCCACATCAAGGCTGGGTTAATGCAATGCGCTCTACCCGGGGCTGTCTTTAATGCACCCTTAGAAGCAGCAAGCATCCAGAATGCACCAGCTAGGATGTTTAGCCGGACCATCCTGCCATGTTGCCACTTCGCTCCCTGACACAATTCAAAGAGGTGATTTATCTAAATGGATTGGGCCCAGGATACCAATGGGATCTCCTCCCATGCTACCCAGCCCACTCTCCAAGATCAGAAGGAGAGGAGGGCCTTCCACTTAGATTGGAGACAACACTGGAGGGCAATGACAATCGCAAGAGGCAGGGCCTTTTTAGTGCCTGCACCAGTATCGTGGAAGACTGCTGTGTGCAGCATGACTGGCCTTCTCTGGTTGCTTTTCACCTGTTTGTAAGCACTGTGCAACTGATTGCTGTACATGTGCGGCACCCACAAGAGGTTCTCCACTTTGCAAATGTGCCCACAGGCCCAAAATGGTTAGCAACACCATTCTTCTAAAAAACAACCACAACAAAACTTTAATGACAAACGGTTGTAGTCCTAATTGACAGGAACGTACCACTCTTCATCTAGCAGCTATGCTCTACTGCACAGCGGCTGCTCAGTGGTGAGAGGAGTGGACTTTGCACATGCTCAAGAGCTACTCATGACCACCTCAGGCTGTTCCAGGTCGAACCTGAACACTGAAATCTAGTTCTGTGGCCCTATGTCAGCTGAAATCAAGACCTGGGATACAGATTTGGGAAAAGCAGAAAGACGAATTGGGGGGGGGGGGAGAGAGAGAGAGAGAAAATGCTAGACTACTTCCACACTACCTTAAAAGGAGCATCTCTGCTCCTCTCCCCCATCCAGTCATTTTAAAGGAGACTGTTCATATCTCCCTCGGAGGCAGATGGGTTGACTCAGCAGCTGCAGCAGCCAACACAAACACTGCCTTGTTCCCCCGAAAGGCGAGCCATGGGGGGGAATGACTTTTAGCTGCAGCTCAGTAGTGCCCATTGGCTTTTCCCTGCTCGAGAAAAAGTAAACGTCCTTCTCAAGAGAAACTAAGGGGGCGCAAACTTCATAATCAGAGCCTCTGTCTCACACACATACCCTGAAAGCAGCACTCCCAATATAATCCTTCTCCCTATTTCATTCAGTTACGGTTCACTCCTAAGTGAAGTTGTGTTCTTTGGCCCTCACTCCCAGAAGCCCTTGGCTCCATTGCTGGAAATCAGCAGGACGCCATTTTGCTTTAAAGCAAACTTCCTTCAACAATGGGGCCCCAGATGTCATCGGACTACAACTCCCATCAGCCCCACTCAGCTTAAGTCAGTGGTTAAGGGGTGATGGGAATTGTAGTACAACACCATATAAGGACCCAGGGACCAAATAACATTGCTCCAAACCACAATTACAAACTCTTGCCTTGTGAAATCCATCGGACCGGTGGTTTCACATTGAAGAGGGCAGGGTCTCTTCACAGTACTGGTCCAGCCTATTAAAGTGCATTGTCGTCTCAAGAACAAGCGGTTTCCAACAGCTGAGGCGACCTCCATCTTTCCCTGCAACTTGAGCCATCGCCCAGCCTCAGTAACAGAATCAGGGGTCATATTTAACAAGGGATTGGGGGGGGGCCTTTTCAGCAGTGACCCTACATCTCCCCAACACTACCAGCTGTGGTCTGACAGGCCCCAATACTTCAGAAGAGCCCTGAAGCCCCTCTCGGTTTTTGCCTGCTTTTTCTTGAGCTGTGGTCCAACTGATGGTTTTTTGATGTAGTTCTGTATTTTTGGCTGAATGTTTGTTGCTTATTTTCACTGGCTTTGTCAATTTTGTTGCCTTACTGTATTGCAACTGCACACCAACTTCGGAGCGTCCTCCCCACCCCGCTTTAAAAGCAGTATTGAAGCATTTTAAATGGATAAACATGATGCTGGACTAATCTATTTCATCCCCCCCCCAAAAAATGTCCCAGCTAAGGGGGCTCTTCTCAGCAGCCACCCCTAGAACCACATTTGTGGCCTGCAATGCAGTGCAAGTTATGCTAGTGTTGGGGCAGGGGGATTGTTAAAAACATTATTAAATTACCTCACATGACATCTCGCCTAGCAATTTCCAAGTGGTTTACAGGCGTTTCGACATACCCAACAATCCCCTGCGGTTTCAAATTGCAGAGATAGCTTGATGTGGATAGACAACTCATCTTGATCCACCCATTACTCTGTACTTTGGGAAAAACCACACAAAAAACTTTTCCTCAAAGCACAGCTTGAAAAAACCCTGTCATTAGTCTCGCTCCCCTCCACCCGACTTCCTGGTCTTGAAAGAGTTTTAACTGATTGCATTTGAAGAAAATAAACTTGAACACTTTGGATAGTTTCTCTCCTGCTCCTCAGAATTTGTAGGAAGCAATTTCAGTAATAAAATTAAGAGTATTATATATCTAACAAACAAACAATGGATTTGGGTCCTCTAACAGGAGAGTAAGAGAGGCGCAATAAAGAGCAGGAGGAGGGAAATGGATCAGTATTGTATTAATATCAGAAAAGGGAAGTGAGGTTACAGGGAACCAGGCAGAGAGCCTTTTCGGTAGTGGCACCCACCCTGTGGAATGCCCTCCCATCAGATGTCAAGGAAATAAACAAGTATCTGACTTTTAGAAGACACCTGAAGGTAGCTATGTTTAGAAGTTTTTAATGTTTGACTTTTTGTGCTTTTAATTTCCCCAGAGTGGCTAGGGAAACCCAGCCAGATGGGTGGGGTATGTATGATTATTAATTTCCAAAATGGCAGAAGGCCTTGATTGGGATGGGGAAGGGTTTTACAGGAGAAGACAAGTTTTCCTTAGCCTCTTGATTTTGTGTTGCTACAGACCATGGCAAGTTATTTTTTAGCACGCTGCTCCAAAACACCATTGCTGAGTACATGCCCATCCCCACAGCCAAGCTGGCAATCAGGAAATACTTTGCGGGCCTATTGAGCCACCAGCCTAGCTCCCGATTTAAATCTCAAGATCCTTGGCATGCAGACATTAAATATAACCCCGTCAAGAGTGCAAGCCACCTGCTGCTCTTGAGGTTCTAACAAGGTGCATGTGTCCGAAACACACACACTTATGGGTGTTGCACCTGCCAACATGACTACACACCAGACACCTCCATCCCCTTTAACCTAGCCGGGACAGACAAACCCCCCCCCTTCA
Source organism: Zootoca vivipara (assembly GCF_963506605.1). Taxonomy (NCBI): domain Eukaryota; kingdom Metazoa; phylum Chordata; class Lepidosauria; order Squamata; family Lacertidae; genus Zootoca; species Zootoca vivipara. Next base: position 15,015,958 of record NC_083277.1, read on the forward strand.
GATGCCTCTTCCGCCCCCTTCCCCCAGCCCCAGGGTCTTCAGGCCAGCTGCTTCGAACATGAGCAAGGTCTCTCACACATGTCAATAAGCTTTCAACTGCATGGACTGGACAGATGGCAAAGGACTGAGGTTAAGCAGCTTGTATCCGGCCTTTGTGGATCAATTCCCCAGCGGGGTGGGGTGGGATTAGAGCTCCTTCTGGAAGCTGGAAGTCCCAAACAGGAGAGAAGAATTAGTTGAGGGAGCCCAATTAGACCCAGGGAAGGAAAACAGACCTACCCAAAGGCCAGCGTGAATGAAATAAGGTATCTTGTGAATTAAGAAAGGGAGCAAAGGCCAAACATTAGGACAACTCAATGGCTCTGGATCTCTCCTTCCCAGCGCAAGCAGCAACACAGGTTTCCGTCAGCTATTCAGCCATTCAAGACTAGGCAGCTGAGATACATAAGCTGAGATACATAAGTTTTTTAATGGGTCTGTAAAACGCCCACAGAACTAGGTTCTCTAGGTAGTACATAAATGCATCAGATATATATATGCACTTGGGGTTACTTTATCCTGCAATAAGGTTTGGAATCTGACAGGGACAGAAGGAAATTTGGCGGTGATAAATTAATCTCCCGCACCGCCTGGTGCCTTCCCCCTAGTCCAGATAAGAGGACGATGCAGGAAGGCGTTGGGAAACTCTACTGTGTCCTGAACAAGGTTTCCTCTAATCCTGGAGGTAGAGCCCTACAGAACCAATGAGATGTTAGTCTGTGATCATGACGGGTGATGGTGTCGTGACCCATCTTGCCTGCACCCCTAATATTGATCCTCACTTTATCCATCAAACAGGAGGACTTGCCCCCTTGCCTAAGCTTGCTATGTTGGAGAAGAGAGCTGAGTTCATTAAGGAGCGAGGAGACAAAAACTATGCAAATTATGTGCAAATTCCTGTGTGTGTGTGTGTCACACACACAGAGCTCACATCCCTCAGGGAGGCCCTTCACTTCTATAGAAATCAGATCCAGCAGGGAAAGGGTTACTATACAGCCCCATCTGTCCATCCCCTGTGATGAATGGGGGGGGGGGAGGCCCTAAGCTGCCACAGGAATCCATCTCATGGTCTGGGGAAAACAGAACTCAATTTTCCATTTCTGAAGACACCCCCCCCCCTCCCCATAGACCACAGCTGTGGGTGGTTGGACAAAACATTCCACACATTTTTCAGCGCCAGGGTAATGGTTGACTGGAGGGACACGGACTGCCCAAACCACCCTTACACACACACACACACACACACACACACACACCCCAGGGACTGTCTTACCAAGACAGCTGCTCGGAAGGAAAGGATAAACAAAGGCGGCGGACACAGCTAGAAATTAACTCTGCCCTGGAAAAATTAAAACAGCGCTACTGAACTTCAAGGGACTTTCACCCTGTGTGAAATCTAGTTACCCAATGTTGATGAAGGGAGACATCTTCTAGGCTCTTCCCAGAGAGCACAAATGACTTTTTAATTCTGAGGGACATTTACAAGATTGCTGCCTGCTTCTACTCAAGAGAAGTAAGGCAGCCAGGAGCTCAGCACAAGCCTTCTTTGGCCAACTAAGCCTGTTGGATCGGAGCATACAACTTTCAGGAGCGTGCAACTACAGAGGGAGAGCAGCCACCATGGTCACTAGCCACTGACAGCCTTTAACCTCTACAAATTTGCCTAATCCCCTTTTGAAACCATCCGGTTGGTTTCATAGTTTAATGATGCGCTGTGCGAAGCACTTGCTCTGTCCTGAATCCTTCACCATCCAGCTTCACAGGTTCTACTACTTTCTCCTATGTCAAAAGTTGTATCCTTATGCACCTCAGGTTTGCCTGTGAAGCAGATTGTGTGTGTGCGTGCGTGAGAGAGAGAGAGACAGAACGAGAACCTTCTGGGAGGAGCCTCTCTTGCTGCTCACACTGGGAAGAAGGGAGTTAAGAGATAGTTGCCCAAGTTGACTGCACAGGAGAGCGCCTATTGGCCAAGTTAAATCCTTCCATGCTCTCCTTCAATGCTTGTTCAGTTAAATACATCCTTCCCAGACATCCTCAATTATCTGAAAGGCTCCCATGAAGAAAACACGGCACACTTCCTTTTCTGTTGCAACAGATGGCAAGAACAATGAGTGGGGGCTACAATGAAAGATTTCAGGTAAACTCTAAGACAGGGGTCCCCAAATTAAGGCCCGGGGGCCAGATGTGGCCCAATCGCCTTCTAAATCCGGCCTGCGGATGGTCTGGGAATCAGCATGTTTTTACATGAGTAGAATGTGTCCTTTTTATTTAAAATGCATCTCTCGGTTATTTGTGGGGCATAGGAATTCGTTCATATTTTCCCCCAAAATATAGTCCAGCCCCCCCCACAAGGTCTGAGGGACAGTGGACCGGCCCCCTGCTGAAAAAGTTTGCTGACCCGTGCTCTAAGAGAAACCTCCTTAAGATAAGAGGTGCTGAGACAGTGGAGCACCTTAGGAGAGGTGGTGGGCTCTCCTTTGCTGGGGGGATAAGAACAAGGGTTCCTCAACTTCGGCCCTCCAGATGTTTTGAGACTACAATTCCTATCATCCCTGACCACTGGTCCTGCTAGCTAGGGATCATGGGAGTTGTAGGCCAAAGCATCTGGAGGGCCGAGATTGAGGAAGCCTGTTCTAGAGCAAGGAATTGGCATGGCCATAGCAGTGTCTCACAATTACTTTAAGGTGACTTACTTACCACTTAAGTTATCCTATCATTCACAATCAAAGTGGCGGAGGTTAACTTTTGCTGCGTTTCCCAGGCTTCTGCAAGGATTCCCCCCTAACTCGTGTGGAACAAGGGATTGCAGCTATTCCAGATTAATGCAAAGTAGAATCATGGCAACAGGGACCCAGGTGGTGCTGTGGGTTAAACCACAGAGCCTAGGGCTTGCTGATCAGAAGGTCGGCGGTTCTAATCCCTGCAACGGGGTGAGCTCCCGTTGCTCGGTCCCAGCTCCTGTCCACCTAGCAGTTCGAAAGCACATCAAAGTGCAAGTAGATAAATAGGGACCGCTCTGGCGGGAAGGTAAACGGCATTTCCGTGTGCTGCTCTGGTTGACCCGGAAGCTGTCTGCGGACAAACGCCGGCTTCCTCGGCCTTTAGAGTGAGATGAGCGTCGCAACCCCAGAGTCGGACACAACTGGACCTGATGGTCAGGGGCCCATTTATTTCATTTACAGAATCATAGCAACTGCAGATGTTGTTGTTTAGTCGTTTAGTCGTGTCCGACTCTTCGTGACCCCATGGACCATAGCACGCCAGGCACTCCTGTCTTGCACTGCCTCCCGTAGTTTGGTCAAACTCATGTTCGTAGCAACTGCAGATATGTAAAGGCAATTTTTTTCAGCCTCTCTCTAGCTCCCTCCTCAAAAAGGGGGGAGGATTAGAGTACCAATCTACCTAACTTTGAGGACCATTAAGGGACGTAAACGTGGCTGTTCTAATCTTTTAACAGCAGCATTATATGCCCATGTTTTGAGATCACTCCCATATAGGTTAACATTTAACATTAACTGAAACTTTGTTCTAGTAGGTAGATTAAGACCTACGGTTATGTAAGCACCTGCTATCTGTATCAGCTACTGCTATTAGGCGATTAAAGTTATCATACAGAGTCCTCATGTGATCAAGTGACAAGGCCACTGTGCAATGCTCGCAGGCATCTCACAGGGATCTACGTCAAAAAGGATATTTTAAATATTTCAGGATCCATTATGAACAAGAGCCAACTGTGGCAGGGGTTCGTTTAGGAGCAGGGCAGGCTATATTCTCGTACCACATACAAATAATTATCAGGAACCTATTTCCCAGAGCACCTCAGATGACGCACTGTGAAAATATCCATGGTTCTGTGTCATTCCTTCCCAAAAAAAGGCATTAGCCCTACTAAGGGCATGCTCAGAGCATTAGCAGATTTATATATCCTAAGAGGAACCTGCATTCCTCATTCCTTCTTGCTTTAATAGCTGAAACGGAACAAAAAATGTAGAAGGGAGTTTATGGTGTGTTAGGGAATGCTTGCACTACCAAAGCCATTATTGGGTTTTATATGGCTTACACCGCCATGGCTTGCTTCAAAGAATCATGGGGCACGGCTGTAGTTGGTTCAATCCCTTGGAATCTCCGAGGAGGGCTAGGAAAAGATCCCCTCTCTTAAATCCTGGAGAGCTTCTGCCCATCCATGCAGAGGGCCCTGAGCTAGATGAGGCAATGCTCCCATTCAGTAGAAGGCAGCTTCCTTTGTTCCCATGGGAATTGTGTTTTATGGTGTTCAGAATCCAGTTAGCATCTTCCCCAACCAGCCTCTCATCTTCTCAAGTTCCTGGTATGGGTGCAGCCTTAAGTCACAGGTGGCTGGGGCTGATGTGACCTGCAGTCCAACAACACAACTGGAGGACACAAAAGCAAATAAAGCTGCCCTGAGGTGAAGGTGGAACAGTGCAGACATGACAGGCTGTGGCCTAGTCGCGCCCCCCCACAAAACACCGTTCAGGGACAGGTATATCCTGTAGGGAAAGAGGATTGAAGCACAGAAAAGTTAACCAAGAATCAACAGGCCATCTATACTTGCCCAACTCCAAACTTAAATATTGTCTTATCATTGACTGGAGTGGGTGGGTGGGTCAGGGAAGAGAGGGACAGTACATAGAAAATGAATTTTGTTGCAACCAAAAATGTTCTCAAAGCAGGAGAGGGGAACCCCAGGCCTGGCAGTGGGAAGGGGGGGAAGGCTAAAATCCATGCTAATCTTTTCTTTTCTTAACTCATTCCATCATGAAGACCAGAGTCAGAAAAGTTAATGCTGTTTCTACCACTGCTGCAGGAAGTTGTACTTCAATTCGAAAACATCCGCTATTTTCTTTGGAGAATTCCCTCCTCAAGATAGTGGAGACTCACAATCGCTTCACACATTTTGATTTTTAGACACACGTCTAAAACATAGCATGGGAGAGAAATCTAACTGGTATACAATAATCTCTTAGCTCAATTCAGAGCCAGAGTTGAGTGGCCAACATTGGTTAAGTTAGAAAACGAGGCAACAAAACAAGCTCTGTGACCCTACAGCTCCCCTATTGAAGTTACCAAGGCTGCATTTACACTTTACCTTTAAAGCGAATTCTTCCCCTCAAAGAATTCTGGGCACTGTAGTTTTTTTCAGGGTTGATTGGAATTGTCACTCTGTGTGGAGTTAACTGCAGAGCCCAGAATTCTTTAAGGGCCAGAGTGTGCTTTAAAGGTAGTGCAAGTCACACCAAATTGAAACATTTAACACCCTTGAAAAACATTTTTTTAAAACCCACAAAAAGCTAACTTGAAACTAAGCTACTTTTTGTTTTACAATGATCTCTCAAATTTATCTGTACTTTATGGCCAAGTATGCTTGTTTAAATGGAGAACATTAAAAAAAGAGATCTGTTCAAAAGATCTGACAGATTATGTCGCTTTACAATTTAATTTGTCCCACTTGGGGGGTCTGGCTTCCTCACCTTGCTGCAGATCCAAGCAGGCAAGAAACTGCTTTTCAAAAAAAAAAAAAAAAAGCCAAGCTAAGCACCTACTGGAATTGGCAGCTCTAAGAGGTTCTAGAGTATGTATCTCTGGTAGGAAGCTTTTGCTCCAAGGAAATAGGGGAGCACATTGCACCCAAGGAGTTCTTTGGCTTGGCTGTGGGAGACATAAAACGCTCTCCCCCTTTTTTTAATTCATCAGGTACCAGCAGAGATGCGCAGACACACCCTCCTGCATATGAAAGCATGTGCCGCAATGTAGGTCATGCAGAGGTGAGCTGGGTGGGGCACCTGGGAAATTGCAGGCATGGGGGTTTGCCTGGCTTAGGTGCATCTCCAAGCAATATCACAAAAGTGGTAGCATTTTCCTAGCAGCAGCTGAGTATTCAAATAGTGGGACCGCTATCCCCTAGGATAAAAGATTTCTATAGTATTTCATAAAGCCCGGTGCAACAGGAAGAAGGCTGGTTAATCAGATTCTCTCCCCAACAAAGATCTACATGGCTGTGCACCAAACTGGATGACTCTTACCTGCAATTGCAACCTTATGCCCTCAACCTCAATCTGTGTGTTTAAAATATATCATTCTTTTTAACCAGACACAAGTCAGTTTGTAACCTTCCCAAGCTACAACTTTACTTACATTCCACCATTCTATTGAGAGCAAGCATGGTTTGCAGGTCAGGTTTAACACACACACACACACACACACACACCGCCCCCTCCCTTAATGCCATCCTTTAATACATCTGGGTTTTGTGGGTCTTCCTCACCCCCATATTAATGAGTAACTGTCACTCATTTTGCAGTGGTGGCAAAACCTGCCTTCTGCCCATCACAATGTGTATAGAGATGTCTTTGTGATCTCCCCTAAGGGTCCCTGTTTAAAGCCATGCACACATCCAGGCTCACAAAAATGGAGTGTTTGACCAGTGTAAAATCCACCCACACTGATCTGGCCCCTTCCAATTCTACGATTCTATGGAAGAGAATTAAGCAGGCAAAGCTCTAAAAATATTGCCTTTAGGATTACCACTGCACCCCTCATTTAAGGTGATAAAATGTGAGAGGGGATTGTTCCTTGGTGCAATGTAGGTTAACATAGTAATATACAAGCTTTGGACTGCAGCAGAAATATTTTTGTGTGTACACACACACACACCCCCAAGTGGAGAAGTGTTGTGTGAAAAACCAAAGCTTGCATACTTCTTTCACATCTTCCAAACTCTTGACAATATGTCCTTTATTTCTTTTACCCCTATTGTGCTAGGGAAGCGTATCAGCTACCTGATTATTATTATTATTATTTTAAAAAGCTTATTCCTTCATTTAAAGATGTACCTCACAATAGCTCTGCACCATTTTGATTGTAATTCACACCAGAGAGAAAGCAAGCATTGGAAAATATTTACTATTTCCCGTTAAAAAGCACGATGAATGTAGGGTCCTGCTTTGCACAGGAGTGAAAATCCCAAAATTCCCCTTTATTTTATTTGCATTGTGGGGAAGTTGCAAGCAGCAGACCAAAGGATGCCCTTCCATTGTTCCCAGCTCTGCTGTAAGGGACACACCTTAAGAGCTGTCACTCCTTGCAGATCTTGCCTAGCATACAAATCAGACTGCTATCCTCCAATTTGCATACGCAGTACTACAACATTTTTTTGTTTTGCTTTGTTAGTATGTCTTGAAGCCCAGCTCAAGTTGTCCAGGCTCCTTTTTTTGCTTGGAAGATGCTCTTACTATTCAAGCCAGCAGAGAGAGAGAGAGAGAGAGAGAGAGAGAGAGAGAGAGAGAGAGAGAGAGAGAGAGAGAGAGAGAGAGAGAGAGAGAGAGAGAGAGAGAGAGAGAGAGAGAGATATTGATGCTCCCAACAGATGGAAGAAACCACAAGATTGCCACGTTTTTAGGTCACACACACACATGCTCAGCCTTGGTTTCTGCAGTAAGTAGTGCTAGAGAGAATGCTACAATCCCTCCTCCCTCCCGTTGCTAGAGAGAGAGAGAGAGACCCACCCACCCAACCAGACAGCAGCAGCCATTACAGGCACAAAGGACGGAGAAAAGTGGTGTCGTGGCTACTAGACAGAGTCAGCTTTCCAAGGCAATTGCAATAATGGGAGGAGAGGGAAGCAGCCCGGGAGCCTCGTCACGGGAGGGAATGAGGCTGGGGAAGGAAGAATCAATGAGCACCCAGAAATTTAAAGGAGAAGAAATGCGCCAGCCCTCCAGCCATGTGCTCCCGGAGCCTGCCTCGCAGACAAAGAAGGTGGAAGATGGTGAGCGTGCCATTGGGCGCCAGAAATGGCATTTGCTCCGCAGAAAACAGGAAAGGGCGCGTGGGGGAGAGGAAAGGCGAAAACCCTAGTTTCTTTTTTAGGTCACGAGACGTTTTATTTCAATGAAATAAGATACAAAGAATCCAAATCGTTCTCCGCAACTTTTGACGGTCCATTATTGCAACAACATCACAACAGAGACCTCGCGGTTCCTCTCTCCCTTTTTTTGCAAACAAAAGGATACACTGCGCCGGGTGGGGGAGGGGAAAGATCAGCTCCCACGTTTTCACATTTCCTCGGTCCGAATACGAGGGTGGGAGAGGCAGAAACGTAGTGGGGCACTACAGCCCACACTCTGCAGACACCCCCCTTAATCTGGGGGTGGGGAAAGCACCCCCTCCCAAATCTAAGATTACTGTACAACGAAGCTGTTGCATTGACCGAGGGGTCCCGGCTTTGCGGCCACCAACCTACTTTGCAGCTTCTTCAAAATGCACCTGGAATCGAGTTTCGGCCCCTCTGCTTTTATATCACTAACAGTGTCGGGTTGTGTTTTTTAAGCCATTTTCTCGAGAGCAACAGAGGGGCTTTTTCTTAAACAAACGAAAACCAACCCTAATGATACTGTATATATATATTTAAAGCAGCATCGTGGCTCGAGCCACCCAAAGCCAGAAGGAAGCCGGGGTGTGGCGGGCGAGCGGATAGGAAGTGGACAACCGCGTGGTTCGCGCTAATCTGGTCCAGAAACCGTGTCCTGCGCCTTGCACTTTCTTAAGGAGCGGGCAGATCCGAACCTCGTTCAATTATGGGGGGTCCTTTTGGAGGAGGGAGGGGAGTCAAGCCCCCTTGCTGGAGCTAACCCCCCCCCGGCTTTCTCCAGCTGTGTCATGCGCGTTTTCGTCTCCCCACGCCTACCGATCCTTGAGACCGTTGGCCCCTACTCTGCCGCTTTTTTTTAACCTCCGAAAAAAATATATTCCCATCCCACCCGCTATCCCTTTAGGTTAAATGATAAATGCATGCATATTTGTGCATTTTATTCGGCCAATGACCACCCCAGGTGGAGAACAGGAAAACACAGTCGCGATGGAGCAACCCGGGCTTTTGCTCCCCGCCTCCTCTTTCCCCTCCAAAAAATTCAAATCGCACCTTCGTACCGTAGCCGATTTGGCGCTTAAATCTACACGCAACGTTAGAAGGATATCTCAACGCGCGCGCGCTCGTCCAACCCCACCAAGCCGAGCGAGCGGGAATGGGGAGGGAGGAGATACTGTAATACAATTTTTCTGTTTGACTTATCCGCCGAAGCGTCTAATCCCGTTAATTTTAAATCGCAGCATTTATTACGGGAGGACGTCTCTCACCTCTCCCTTATTTTAGAGGAAGATCTTTATTTTTTTAAACCCACACACCAGTAAACATTGCTAGCTTTATAAAGCAAGCCCAAAGGCAGACACAGATACCCACACCCACCCACCCACTCAAATCCTTTTCACCCGGACAAAGGCTTCGCTTACAATGCACTTTCTAGAGAACGCAGCACGGCGTTCGAAAAATCGGATTATATTTAGCAATGACCACACGCTGAAAACAAAAGAAAAGGTCAGAGACTTCTGCTACTGCCCTTATTTTAAAATTAAGTGCGCCGACGTGCAAAACGAAAGATTATGCCACCGTGGCAAGTACCTTAACCCGTTTTACCGAATTGCCCCGCTGCACCCATCCCCCAAATAGTATCTGTTGCATTCATGCGAGAAATATATATGTATATTTATGGCATCCTCACCTTAGCACCGATCTGGTTACCACATTGCCCAGCTTGAATGTGGACGATTTCCCTCATTTTGCTTGGATTTTTTTTTTTAAATTACTTCCCCACACTTTTAGCTTGTACGCTTAAAAAGACCGCGCTGGGCCAACGCCGCTGTTTGCTCTTTTTTTTAAACACAGAACGTTGGGGAGTTCAAGGTTCTCTTCTCCGAACGCGGCGGCGGAGGCTGAAAGTTCTAAAGAGGCTGGCGAGGTAGGCTGGGGAAAGCCACACAAAGCTTTTATAAAGTAGCGGGCGGCCCGCGCTCCGATTGGCCGAAACGGCCCAGGGGCGCTGAGCTGATTGGATGACAGCGACAAGAGACACGTGGTGGAAAGAGGGGGAAGGCCGAGCTGGGTGTGGCGGCTGATAGAGGCGAAGGGGGATGTTGGGAGTTGCGATTTTCCTTTTGTTGTGACAAAATGGGGAGTAAGGGGGCCGCTATGGAGAGGGCTTGGGGGCCGGAATGTTGGCGGGTGGTGCACATATAGTATTGATGCGCACAGCCCGGAGCATGTCTGCACTGGTTCTAGATGGTGTGCAAAATTGGCCACCAAATTGGCCAAAATTGGAGGGCAGAATTTCATGCAGCCGCCCCCTTAAAAGCATGCAGGGAACCTGTCGCCCTGCAGGTGTTGCGCTGCATCAGCCGCAGTCGGCACGACCAATGGTTAGGGAAGAGGAGAGCTGTCCGGAGGACCACTCAGCTCCCTATTCCTTGGTCGCATTCAGTGACACCATTGTGAGTGATAAATTGCTCACTGTCAGAGGCTTGAGAATCAAGTTTTCTCTATTCCTGGGTAGCTTTGTCCTGGTCTATTTATTTGCAAAATTAAAAAAATTAATGTGGTACCAGAATATGTGTGTGTGTGTATTCACCATGACAGTGAACAGGATAAATCCACAATATATATATATATAAAATAAGACTACATTCATGCAACCAGTTTGAAAAATATCACAAGTCGGTAGATCAGCTTAATATAATTGGATCACTCTGAAGAGAAAGCCTGGGAGAACAAAGGAGTTTTAAGCAGGCAACTAAATGCCAGTACAGTACTGGTAGTTCATTGGGACTGCATTCTGAAGGGCATCTAGAGGTGTACCAAACTATGACCAAAATGTTGAGAATGGGCATTTTTATAAAGCAATAACATTTATTGGCAGGTTTTGGTGTTTATTATTAGCAGATTGTTCAGTCTTTGTGCAATATGTTAAATATTGTGATGGACAGATTGCAAATCTGGTGCTATATTTCATTAAAATGTTACCAGTGTGCTTTGACTGAATTAATAAGATAATGTTGCTATATCTTATGCATCCCCCCCCCCTTTGTGAGGTGTGGTTTGCTGTGGGAAAGTAGGATACAAATAAAGCCAACGTTTTAATTTTATGCTTGAGTCGCTGAGTTAACAGGGTTCTTTTATTCTACATTTTAATTATGGGTATTTATATTTTAATGTTGTGTCACTGCTTATCATACCTATAAACCACTTAGAAGCCTATTTTGACAACATTAGGAGGAATAGTGCAATAATAATTATGAAGACCCCTTAATAAAATCTTCAGGCTCCGCCCCTGATTCCTCCCTGCCACCCCCCAGGGACCCTATAAAACCAGCAGCTTTAGGGGGCTAGCCTCCCTCTACTAGGGTTGCCATATTTCAGAAAATAAAAACCAGGACACCCCGAAGGTTGTTCAGCTTTTTTAAGGAAGACCCCATAATTTGAGTGCAGGCTGATGTTTTTGCAGAAGTTCCGTAAATGGGATTGATTTTGTTGGGACTTACTTTCCATGTGGGACGCCACTTTGATTGTGAATGATAGGTCCCAGCTCCTGCCCACCTAGCAGTTCAAAAGCACGTCAAAGTGCAAGTAGATAAATAGGTACCACTCTGGCAGGAAGGTAAACAGCGTTTCCATGCACTGCTCTGGTTCGCCAGAAGCGGCTTAGTCATGCTGGCCACATGACCCGGAAGCTGTCTGTGGACAAGCTGTCTGGGTCCCTCAGCCAGTAAAGCAAGATGAGCGCCGCAACCCCAGAGTCGTCTGCAACTGGACCCAACGGTCAGGGGTCCCTTTACCTTTACCTTACTTTCCATGTAAGAGGCTTCAGCACTTCCACGAACTCTGCTCTCTGGCAGGCCATGATGAGCCGCTGGTCTTCCTTCCAACTTAGATGCTGCAAATGTGGGTGCTGGAGACTTGTCTGGGGTGCCTTTGCCACACAGGCCCCTACTAGGAAACCCACCTGTCTCACCAGCCTTGGGCAGCACTCAGGTTGACAGGTCACAGTCTTGGCCCCAACATGATGGAATGCAATTCTTCATGTATCTGAAGAAGTGTGCATGCACACAAAAGCACATACCAAGAACAAACTTAGTTGGTCTCTAAGGTGCTACTGGACATTTTTTTAATTTTTATATATATTCAAACAATAGTTACGATTCCTAAATTTGCATCTACTGTACACATGTAAAAAAGCACCTGGAAATATGTGACCGGGCGTCTTCTCTCTGATTGTGATGCATCTCCCTGCGGCTATCCTACAGCTGCACGGAACAGCAGAACAAGTGAAAAGTGTCTCTGCTAAGCTCATCTCTATCTTCTGCCCCTACAGCCACATCAGCATCCTTGTTTGGTCTTTATTCTAGCTCTCTTTTATGGTTTGCGTCAACGTCAAGGCAGTGGCGTAGCTAGGCGCTTGGCTGCCCGGGGCGGTAAACCTGAAGGCAACCTGCCGGGGGGCGGGGTGTCCGCCCCGCGCATGTGTCACGATTCACGACGCATGCACGCACAGGAGGGATACGACGTGGCGCTGCGGCGACATAGCAGGCAGCGGCGGGCGGCAGGCCTCCCCCTCTCCCTCTGGCCCTCCCTCCGCCCGTCCTTACCGTGCTCAAGACGGTTCTCACAGCCAGTTTGCGTTGGCTCCGCAGGGGCTGGTCCTGCTCACCCGCTGCCTGGCTTTCTTCAGGGCCATCGTGGAGGCGGGCGAGGGCTGCGCTGCCAGTGGAGGGCAGCTCCCCCGGCAGGGAGTAGACGCCGTGGAGAAGCTGGGTTCGGAAGTCGCCGGAGCTCTTTCCGCAGTGCACCCTAGTCTCGCCTCCACGTGGGCGGCAAGGGGCGCTCGCAGCGGCTGTCAGAGGTGGTAACCCCCAACCAGCCTGCTGCCCGGGACGGCACGCCCTGCTCCCCCCCATTACTACGCCACTGCGTCAAGGCTCTCGAGCTCATTTTTGAAAGCACTTCCCTCAGGGCTAGCCTAAAACGGGGTCGAAAGGCCAGCGACATCTGCCCTGTGCTAGAGGCAGGTTTGGGCCATTCATGAGACACGGTGAGGCGACTGCCTCAGGCAGCAAAATTCACAGGGGCAGCAGATCCCAATGCCAAACTTTATTCAAGGCCGGCCCACCCACGAGACAAGGTGAGGCGACTGCCTCAGGTGGCAGGATCCACTGGGGTAGAAGTGATTCCCGATGCCAATTTCTCCCCCGTCTTGCTTCTGTTGTAGATCATCCTTCACCCTTTCTTCCCTGGCAGGGAGGGGAGCGCCATTTCAGGGTCTGCCTCAGGTGCCAAAATGTATTGGGCCCACCCTGGCTAGAGTCTCACTGCACCATTCAGACACCAAGTCCTACCTTCACCTTCCTCTGGCTGGCAAAGAAGGAGCACGGGTGCTGTGCTACCACAGTCTGTCTGGCTTCTGTACTGGCTGCAGGGAAAGTTAATGGAGCAGGATCCCACAGGAGAGGCATGGCCTGCGGGAAAGGGGGGAGTCTGGTATGCCAGCTTGAGAGGGCTAGTGGGCCAGAAATGGCCTGCAGGCTGGAACTTCTTGTACCCCCTTCTTGTGAGGTTGCATGGAGAAAGTCACTTCTTCCTGCTGTGTGGCAGACTCAAACTCCAGACTCAAATGTCTCCCTGATTTTCTCCCTTGTTTCTCCTTATGACCTTATCCATCCCTCCCTCTCTGCTCTAGTTTCCCTTGTTTCCTTCTCCATGGGACTTTTCAGCAGGCTGTGCCTTAATCCACCCATGCCGTTCATCATCCTTCCCATGTCCTTTGCAGAAGCTTTCCTTCCACTGCTATTCTCATAATTCACATGGCAATAGCTGGCTTCCTCCACACCCCAAATGTTGAATGGGTTCACTGAAGGTGGAACAGATGAAGCCATGGGCGTAGTCAAGGGGGGCAGGGAAGGGCAGCTGCCCCCCAATCAATGAAAATCAATAAAAAATACATAGCAAACTGAGGTTCTGTCCCCCCTAACAAAGGCCTGGCTACGCTCATAGATGAAGCTGGTTTATGGTAAGTCAGGTGTCTGGATCATATAGCCCAGGGCCAGAGGCCAAATGTGGTCCTCCAAGAATCTCTACCTGGCTTCGTGCTCTAGCACTTCACTGCCACACCCAGCTCCACATCATCTGCTTCCTGAGATGGCCACCTCACTTTGCCTAATAGCAAATTGCATTAACATCTATGGCACTAGCATCTGAATAATTTAGGCACAAGGCTATATCCATCCTGTTTGGGCTTTTAAAAGCCATTAGGATTCATCAGCTGGGACTGCATTCTCTATCGCTGCTTCCGGTATTTGCTATTTACTCAGCTTGCTTTTAATACTGTCTGAATCATAACTGGATTTCTTTTGTACAGCATCTTTAGGACACTTTTATACTGCCATTAAGAAAGCAATGCTCAATAAATTAGGGTTCCCATATTTCAAACTGTGAAGATCTGTTTTTGAGCTATTTCTATGGGAAATTGGCAAAAATGGCACAGCCAACATGGGCTGCCATATGTCTGGATATTTCTGCACATTACACACACACACACACACAATTTCCGTCCGGACACTGCTGCCAACCGCAGTATTACAGATATGTCTGGGGAGTTCCGGACGTTTGGCAAGCCTAAAAAAAGAAGCACCCTTAAGGCAGGAGGGAAGGCATTCTTTAAACGTCCTCAGGTGACTGGGAAAGGGAGGAGTTATGGAGCTGTGTTTGCCAGGTCAAGCCTTGGCATCTCGACCCACACTCTGAAAATAGATCAGGAAGCAGACAATAGGAGAGAAATTTGTCTGGCTAAAGGGACAAATGGTCGAATTCCAAGGAATATGGCTTTGCATCAGGGGTGGGGAAACTGTGGTCCCCTGGATGCTGTTGGACTACAATTTGCATATTCCCTGACCATTGACCATGGATCCAGCCCTGGGGAAAGCGTGGGGAACGTTTGCAGGACACATGCACACACTGCAGCCGACACATTTAACATGTCTGCGACACACCGCTTGGAAAGCTCTGCTGTAGGATCACGGATTCTCCATCTCTTCTTTGTATGCAGCCAGGTTTAGTAGCTGTTCTTATCTGTTTTAAATCAGTTTTATATTCTGAACTGCCCTGTGATCCTCAGTTGAAGGGTGGTATAGAAATTTAACACCACCACACTGCGACCCCCTTTTCCTAGATATTTCCAGTGCTTTTTTCCTGGGGGACAACGCATACCCCTAAACATTTTGTGAATCTAACAGGAGAAGAAAATTTTAACTTTCTTCAACTAGCAGAGTGAATCGTCAGTTCCGTTGCTACCCTCAGTCTCGGCCTCATTTCCTGAGTCTCAGATGGAAGCGAGCGTTTAATGTGTGAAGTAGGAGTTGGAATCTAGCAGAGTGATTGGTCAATTTCGTTGTGACCTCCTTCGATGGTGGCTTCATGTCCTTTCCCGGTGATTTTCTTGGGTCAAAATGAGAGTACTGTACCCCTAAACATTTTTTAAGGGGGGGGGAAAGCACTGGATATTTATTTTAAGTATTTCTGGGAGTTGTTGTTGGACTCCAGCAACACACACCAACCCCAGCCAGCAAAGTCAGTGGTTAGGGATGACAGTAGTTGTAGTCCAGCAACATCTGGCCCCAGGTGGCCCATCGCAGGTGCAGACATAAAAACAATGGTGACTATGTGGTGTGTTACTACCAGTATTTCCATGGAACGAAGTACAAAGAGGAAAGCAAATATTTGAAAACAAAAACTTCGTCTTTTTATTTTTATTATAATTATATTATGTATATATTGATACCTTGTTCAGCTTGTCTATGCCAGTTAGCCTTTTTCCCCGACATACTCTATTTTATATTTTAAGAATTGGATGCAGAGGACGTGTTTTTGCTGCTTCCTGGTATGGCTTGCTACTCAAATGCAGCTTGGATAAAAGTTTTTTAGTTCTAAATTGGGAAAGGAGTACGACAAGGTTGTACATTGTCTCCCTGTTTATTTAACTTATATGCAGAATTCATCATGCGAAAGGCTGGACTAGAAGATGAATCCCAAGCCGGAATTAAGATTGCCAGAAGAAATATCAACAACCTCAGATATGCAGATGACACAACCTTGATAGCAGAAAGTGAGGAGGAATTAAAGAACCTTTTAATGAGGGTGAAAGAGGAGAGTGCAAAATATGGTCTGAAGCTCAACATCAAAAAAACCAAGATCATGGCCACTGGTCCCATCACCTCCTGGCAAATAGAAGGGGAAGAAATGGAGGCAGTGAGAGATTTCACTTTCTTGGGCTCCTTGATCACTGCAGATGGTGACAGCAGTCACAAAATTAAAAGACGCCTGCTTCTTGGGAGAAAAGCAATGACAAACCTAGACAGCATCTTAAAAAGCAGAGACATCACCTTGCCGACAAAGGTCCGTATAGTTAAAGCTATGGTTTTCCCAGTTGTGATGTATGGAAGTGAGAGCTGGACCATAAAGAAGGCTGATCGCCGAAGAATTGATGCTTTTGAATTATGGTGCTGGAGGAGACTCTTGAGAGTCCCATGGACTGCAAGAAGATCAAACCTATCCATTCTGAAGGAAATCAGCCCTGAGTACTCACTGGAAGGACAGGTCGTGAAGCTGAGGCTCAAATACTTTGGCCACCTCATGAGAAGAGAAGACTCCCTGGAAAAGACCCTGATGTTGGGAAAGATGGAGGGCACTAGGAGAAGGGGACGACAGAGGATGAGATGGTTGGACAGTGTTCTCGAAGCTACCAACATGAGTTTGACCAAACTGCGGGAGGCAGTGGAAGACAGGAGTGCCTGGCATGCTCTGGTCCATGGGGTCACGAAGAGTCGGACATGACTAAACGACTAAACAACAACAACAAGTTCTAATTCCTGGGCTGTCAAACCCCTTCTCCCCTGTGCTGCATTTGTTGCCAAAGCTCCAGTCGGGATTGAAAGTTTCCTTTCAGCCATATTTTAATATTTATAATTCAATAATTTAATTCTATTAATTAACACAATCTATCCCAATTAAAGTGATGCAGGTGGCGCTGTGGGTTAAACTGCTGATCAGAAGGTTGGCGGTTCGAATCCCCGCAACGGAGTGAGTTCCCGTTGCTCGGGCCCTGCTCCTGCCAAACTAGCAGTTCGAAAGCACGTCAAAGTGCAAGTAGATAAATAGGTACCGCTCCAAGCGGGAAGGTAAACGGTGTTTCCATGTGCTGCTCTGGTTCACCAGAAGCGGCTTAGTCATGCTGGCCACATGACCTGGAAGCTGTACGCCGGCTCCCTCGGCCAGTAAAACGAGATGAGCGCTGCAACCCCAGGGTTGGTCACGACTGGACCTAATGGTCAGGGGCCCCTTTACCTTTACCCCAATTAAAACACAGATTTTACCAATGTGATATATAACCACTAGGTGTCACACATTCTCTTTTTAACATAAAAAAGAAGACAGCAAGAGTTCCCAAATGCAATTCCAACTACCCAACAACAGATGTCCTTCTCCCCCTCTCCTCTATCTCTCCCTGTGTAAAAACACTTCTTCTGTTGGACTAGCTGTCCCCAAAACAAATTTATGTCCGCACAAAGGGAAGGCTATTTATAGACCTTCCTGTCATATTCTATAGCGACATACACAACAGGTGAGAAAAGAAAGCCTGTAAGATGGCTTTGCTTTGTGAGTTTCTTTTCCTACATCAACTACGATACCTAGAAATAAAAAAACAGGTTCAAACGATCACCCCCTCCATAGTTAAGGAGCAAGGTACCCTTCACCCAGGAATCAAAACCAGCATTAAACACACAGGTCAAAGCAAAACTAGGGAATAAAACCAAATACTTAGAACAAAGAGCTAAAGCTTTCAAAGGAATATTTATTCAGCTTCTTCTAAAAGCCCAATTCAGGAGTGTTCCGAGGGGTGGTGGTGGTTACCCACTGGTTCAAGTTAATCAAAGCAATAACAACAAAAAGGAGAGAAAGGAAAAATATTAAAAGAAAAAAATTATAGTAGGGAGGATTCCAAGTTTTTGGCAGGCCAGTTTACCCAATGTATCTTGGATAGAGTATAATTAGTGTCTGCAATGGCGATCAAGCCAAGTCCTTCAATATCGTTCACAATTCCCTATCTGAGACATCAAGTTCAATGTCTCATTGAAGAAAAAAAACAAAACTAATTTTGGTGTATCAAGTTCAATGTCCCAAGTTCAAGCTATAAGTTCAATGCCCTGGTTCAAATAACCAAACCAAACCAAAATTATTTAGCAAAATTCAACTCCCAAAACTGACCTGGGTGCTCAGATCCCCAAGCGGTTTTTTGTTGTTTAGTCGTTTAGTCGTGTCCGACTCTTCGTTCAAATAAGTGCAAAGAAATGGTTTTTGTCTTCACACCACCACCAAGAAACTGACCTTATAAAATAATATAAAATAAGATCCAAATCAAGTCTTCTATCCAGGTTCTTTTTTATAGTTATTTAATCCTTTGGTATTAAACAGTCATAAATCGATCCAAATAGGAGTTTCTTCAGCATTGCGGGGTTGTTGTTGTTTTTGGAGCGGCAACCACCGCTGTCGGCTGGAGCTTGAAGCTTTTCTTCGCTGGGTTCTGTTCGATCCATAGCTGCCAAGTTTTCCCTTTTCTCGCGAGGAAGCCTATTCAGCATAAGGGAAAATCCCTGTAAAAAAGGGATAACTTGGCAGCTATGGTTCGATCAGGCACCCCCAAACTCGGCCCTCCAGACGTTTTGGGACTACAATTCCCATCATCCCTGACCACTGGTCCTGTTAGCTAGGGATCATGGGAGTTGTAGTCCCAAAACATCTGGAGAGCCGAGTTTGGGGGTGCCTGTGTTAGATCCTTTGCCCGGGCGGCTGGATCTCGCCCCTCCCTCCCCTCTGCACCTTTTAGAGCAGCTGGGGATCGCAAGAGGGCTGGCTTCTCGGGCAGCAGGTCCCCGAAGATCCCAAAGTGATCCCCTCTGGGTTTTTTTTAGGGGTACGCAACATCCTTTGCGCTTCCCCTAACCTCTCGCGAAGACCGAGCCTGTCGGAGAAATCAGGATCAGCATTCCCGCGGCAGCCGGAAGTGATAAAACATAATATTTATCCTTTATTTTTGCATGTGCAACATTCACTTCCGCATCCGGGCACACGCAGTGCAACCGGAAGTTGAAATCTTTGTACCATGTTCCTATAACTCTATGGTTGTGGTGCCTGTGTGGCCCTCTATCCCGACGTTTCTCCTCTCAGTGGTCATTCTCTTCATTCCTACCGAGCCTGCCATTCGGCTCCCGGGCAAGCGGGGGAACCGTTGAACCCTCTCCGTTCTCCCTCCCACCGGTGAACAGACCAATGGAGAGGAGGAGAGCTTTGAAGTGGCGACGCGGCTGACCAATGCAAAGCAGCCGCTTCCGAGAGAGGCGGGTCGCATGTAGAGAGTGAGCGCTGGAGCCCAACTCCTGGGGCTTTTGCTTGCAGAGACTTCTCCCGCGTTCGGTTTTAGGGGTTGGTGGCTTGAAGTGGTTTATTGGTGGTGGTTGGTGGTTTATTGGCGGGGGTGGCAGTGGGGCGGTGAAGCTTTAGGATTGAAAGGTGCAAAAAAAAAAGTTGGTTGGGAAAATGGGTTTGCGGGTAGGGTGGAAAATTGAGTGGAGGGGGCGTTAGAAAATGGGGTTTTCTGCAGGATCAGAGCAACTGAGATCTGGGGAAGGGGGCGTGTGTGTGTGTGTGCGCGCACGCCTGCCACGATACGAGGTTATGACTCCTTTTTATTTCTTGCAGAATGGATCTAACGCAGCGTTTGGTCTGGGATGAAGAAGGGGATCCTGACGATTCCTCCGATGGGGCTGGCGACTCTGGGAAGCCCCCCAAGCCCGTGGGGCGCTTGCGCCTCCTGAGCGGCAAGTATGGCCCCGAGAAAGGTAAGGACGGTGCCCCCCTCCGGTTGCAGTTTTCCTAAGAAGCGCTCAAGCCTTTTTCCGCTGCGTTTGATTGGCTAGATTGCTGTATTCCAAAGGCTGGGTATGAAGGGTTATGCATCTCTGATCTGTTCGAGGAGCCATTTCTATCTTCTTTTGTACAGAAGAGAACAAGGGAAGGTGTGTTAATATTTCAGAGAACTTGTCTCCTCCTCGGGATTCCTGCTACCCAAGGGCTGCTTCCTGGTTTTCATTGTGGAGGTTGTGTGAAAAGGTCATCCGAAACGACACACCCCTTGAAATCTGGTTGGCTGATGCCATTTTGGTGGCAGGTGACGAAAACGTAGCTTTTGGAAATTATGCCCAGCTGAGCTATCTTTGATACGCCAGAGTTTATACGTATTTTTATTTTATTGGCCTACGGTGGTTATTTTATTGAAGTTATTACTCCCTGCCCCGAGTTCTTTGGATGGAGGGCAGGATATAAATATTTTCCAGTGATTAATCAATTAACCCTTTCAGACTTCTGGATCTACCCTGGGGAGAATGTCATTGGCCGTCTGGAAAGCTGTCAGGTCTGCTTGCCCGCCGCTTCAGTTTCCAAAACTCACGCTGTGATCGAGGTTCCTTCCCACAAGGGACCCCACCTGTTGTATGACCAGGGAAGCCTGAACCGCACACGCCGGCAGCGCATGGTGTTGACCCCCCATGTCCGATACAGCCTTCAGGATGGAGACGCCCTGCTCTTTGGGGACGTGGGGTGCAAGTACTTTGTGCTGCTCCCAGGCGGTCCCGATGAGTCTCTCGATGAGTCCGTGGAGGTGCCACCCACGCAGAAGATTGGGGAGGTCGGTGCTTTTGCCATTGAGGAGACACCCGCGCCGGGGAAGAGGATGGCTTTCGGAGGAATCCTGGTGCAAGATTCCGACAAGGAGGAAGATGAGGAGGAATTAGTGAATGGGGCAGGCAGGAGCCGACATCTCCCAGCAAGTGATGGTAAGTGGGGGGTTGTGAAGGGGGAGGGGATCTGCCATACTGCCCACCTGGCAAGATGGATAAAAAAAACGATGATTTATTATTATTATTATTATTATTATTATTATTATTATTATTATTATTACAGTAACAGGTTTTTTAAAACTTAAATCAGGTTTTTAAAATAAAATGCTTTTGGAGGAAAAAGCTTTCTAAATATAGTTCTCTATTTAAGTTACATTACAGTCAAGAGGCTATTCATCAGGAAATAAGGATTTGTTTTAAGTTTTTTATGTGTGCTAAAACTCAGCCTAAGTTTTTTTTAAAAAACAACAACAACAATCAAACCACATCAGTTAACAAACATGGATACATATGCTATAATGTTATTGCTTTAGTTAAACAAATTGTTTAAATGTTTATTAAGGAAATGATTATTTTTCTCCTTCAAATAAAGTACAGCAGGAAAGTTGTCCAAATGTAAACAGTTGACTTATTAAACCTCACAGTGATTTCATAATTATCCTTCTATGTATTTCTAACAGTAGAACCCAATCAGTAATTTTTGATATAACTGTGAAAACGGCTCTGAAAATTTATTATTCCGAAATTGAAACCTTCCTCTGGTTGTAAACGTTAAGATTATACCAACAGGAATGAGTCTGTCTGTAAAAATAAAAATAAAAATAAATAAATAAATAAAGTCTTACTGCCTAGTGATTTAAATTGTGATTTAAATCGATTTGATATAATAATAATAATAATAATAATAATAATAATAATAATAATAACAACAACAACAATAAGAATAATTTATTATTTATACCCCATCCATCTGGCTGGGTTTCCCCAGCCACTCTGGGTGGCTTCCAACAGAAAAATGAAATAAAATAAAATAATCTATTAAACATTAAAAGCCTCCCTAAACAGGGCTGCCTTCAGATGTCTTCTAAAAATCTGGTAGCTGTTTTTCTCTTTGACATCTGATGGGAGGGCGTTCCACAGGGCGGGTGCCATCACAGAGAAGGCCCTCTGCCTGGTTCCCTGCAACTTGGCTTCTCGCAACGAGGGAACCGCCAGAAGGCCCTCGGTACTGGACCTCAGTGTTAGCCGCCATCCATCCTCCAACCGCCTCCAGGCACTCACACAAGACCTCCACCGCCTTCACTGGCTCTTAAATCAAATCCACCCTGCCACCTGCTCTCCCAGTGGTGTTGCCACTTACGGTAACTGCAAGAGATGGGTGGAGAGGCCCACCCAATGACAGTCACATTGGCAAGAGTGCCAGGTTGGCACCAGTGGGTTCTGACCTCCCAGTAAGTAGCAAAGATGCCATTGCCAGGAAGGCAGGTGTGCAGCATCACACACACACACCCTGTTAGGATTCTTTCCTTGTGTTGCAGTCATGGGATTGTTTATATCACATGACCGTGTATGTTTTCAGTCCACGTTGTGGGAAGTGACGGAGACAGGATGTTTTAATTACTGTGTTTCTGTGATGTAGGATTTTTGTCCTTAGTTCTTTCGCTGATGAGGAAGGAGCTGAGTTAGAATGCTCCGAGTGTATTATATGTAAATAAAGTAGTTTAGCCAAAATGCTGCGCTACTGAGCCTCTTACGCTGACTGCCCATACTCTGCTGTTCCTGAAGTGCGCTGATGCCTCTGAGGCATCAGTCGCTGTGACGTTCAGGCTGGAGAAAGACTTTGAGTCTCCCGAACGACCGACCAGGAGGGAGAGAGCATGCCGGCCAGGCATGTCTCTCTGCCGGATTCCTACTCGTGTGTACGACCTCCTGACACCCACCCCCGGTCAGCCATTCCTGTAGCAAGGCGGGACGTCGGCAGCTTGGAAGTTACGCACTCCGGAATTCAGCTCCCTCCTTTTTGAAAAAGAATGCAGCACATTCTTAATTGTAGTGTGTTAGATGTATCGATCGCTGAAGAAATCAAGATGGCATTTTTTTTTAAAAAAAACAAAAGAATGGAAATGGTTTAAGTTGAATAATAATAATAAAAAGTTATTGAATTTTCACCGATAAATTGTAAACGGATAAGAATATTGGCAGGATTATTGTAATAACCTGCAGTTTCATAAGGGTATATATTTAAAGAAGAAGCATAAATGAGCATATTAAGTTAATTTGGATACGCAGAAGATATGAAAAATAAAATTAGGGAACCACAGAAAGAGGGGGGAAGGAAGTCAAGCTTTGAAATGTCAAAGTGATTGGAAAATTAGTGAAATGTATAAGCTTGAAAAGTATACACACACACCTCGTATTTTTCGTTCCATAAGACACACTTTTTTCCACCTTAAAAGTAAGAGGAAATGTCTGTGCGTCTTATGGAGCGAATGCGTGGTCCCTGGAGCCGAATTGCCCAGGGGCGAAAGGCAGATCGTGCTTTTTTTTTTTTATAAAAAAAGAAAGAGCTAAAGGGAATGAGCCATTGAAATGAACCCATTCAGCAGCTGATTGCAAGAGATCGGGAGGGAGATAAGGGAGCTAGCTCCCTTCACAGCCCCTCCTGGCCCCTTGCCTAGGCCTCAATTGTTCTCTGCAGAGGGAAACATGTGACTGGCTGATTAGATTATCTGTCTGGAAACTGTAGAAATGCAGAGAAGCTGCAGAACTGTGAGTTGAACCCCATAAAAACAGGATTTTTTCCCCTTTGCAAGGAAACTTTGCAACTTGAGCTGATCCTAAAAAAATGGAGCTTTCCCCCTTTGCAAAAAAGATGCACAACACTGAGCTGACCCCCCCCCCCATGGGGCTTTTCCCATTTGCAAAAAAAGCTGCACAACTTTGAGTGGATCCTAAAAATTGGAGCTTTCCCCCTTTGCAAAAAAGATGCACAACACTGAGCTGACCCCCCCATGGGGCTTTTCCCATTTGCAAAAAAAGCTGCACAACTTTGAGTTAATCCTAAAAATTGGAGCTTTCCCCCTTTGCAAAAAAGATGCACAACACTGAGCTGACCCCCCCCCCCATGGGGCTTTTCCCATTTGCAAAAAAAGCTGCACAACTTTGAGTGGATCCTAAAAATTGGAGCTTTCCCCCTTTGCAAAAAAGATGCACAACACTGAGTTGACCCCCCCCCCCAAATGGGGCTTTTCCCATTTGCAAAAAAGCTGCACAACTTTGAGTTAATCCTAAAAAATGGAGCTTTCCCCCTTTGCAAAATAAGCTTCCTCAAATATTTAATTGGGGGGGGGGCACAAATGCACCTAGGGCTCTAGGAGTTGGCTGCTATGCCTAGGACAATTCAAGAAAGCAAAATATTTTTTTTTCTTGTTTTCCTCCTCTAAAAAACTAGGTGCGTCCTGTGGTCAGGTGCGAAAAATACGGTACATATATATATGATGTATTGATTGCAAACAATTTGTTTAGGTTCCCTATCCCTGCCGTTCCTGATTCTTTAAATTTCCTCTGTCTTCCTCCCTAGGGTCAAACTCCTCTATCAAAGATGGTGCTAGAGGATGCTCCGCTTTGAGTTCCTCTGTGTTCTTCTCTCCCTCTGCTACTGTTGTGCCCGAAAGGTAATGCTTTTTTCTAGCTGCCTTTTTTCAGTGGAAGCAGGCCTGGAATATGGCAGTCCCTGCTGAAGAAATGGGGTATGTAAGCATTGTGGGAAGGATTAAACGTACCCGTGGACTGATCCGTGGTTCATAGCAATGGTAGGTAGAAATGGAGCCTCCATGTCCAACGATGGTATATCTTCAGTTAGCAGACCCCTGGAGGCATCAACAGGGGGTGGTGTTAATTTTTTAATTAGTGCTAAAACACATTCCCAGTTTACATACATATTTTTAAACCCTTGGAATGCTCCTTATATGAAAGAGTGTTAAGAGTAATAGAGCTCAAAATTTATTTATTTTTTTAAAAAGTGGGGAATATTTTTGCTCGCTGCCATTTCCGTACAGGCAACCCACCCCACCCCCACCCCGCCGCCATTTATGTGTGTTCAGTATATGCGCAACGGCCCATACAAGCATTGCACCAAACCCGGAAGTAACCCCAAAATGTCACAAAAATGGGCGGAGCAAACTGGAACAAGGTGTTTGCAGGCTTTTCTAATTGTGTTTCAAATATACGCAATTTCTCTTAAATGTGCAGGGCCTCGGAACATAACCCCCACGTAAACGGGGAGTTGCCTGTCATATTTCTCTCTCTCCTCCTCCTCCATCATCCATCACTTCAAGTCTATACTTGTAATTGCAACAATATGATAAATGCTATGGATTTCAAAATAGCATTATTATTTATACCCTGCCCATCTGGCTGGGTTTCCCCAGCTACTCTAGGCGGCTTCCAACAGGATATTAAAAGCTTATGATAAAATATCAAACATTAAAAGTTTCCCTAAACTGGGCTGCCTTCAGATATCTTCTAAAAGTCAGATAGATGTTTATTTCCTTGACACCTGGTGGGAGGGCGTTCCACAGGGCGGGCGTCACTACCGAGAAGGCCCTCTGCCTGGTTCCCTGTAACCTCACCTCTCGCAGTGAGGGAACCGCCAGAAGACCCTTGGAGCTGGACCTCAGTGTCCAGGCTGAACAATGGGGGTGGAGACACTACTTCAGGTATATTGGGCCGAGGCCATTTAGTGCTTTAAAGGTCAGCACCAACACTTTGAATTGTGCTCGAAAACATACTGGGAGCCAATGTAGGTCTTTCAGGACTAGTGTTATAGGATGCTAATAGGACCAGTGGTCAGGGATGATGGGAATTGTAGTCCAAAACATCTGGAGGGCCGAAGTTTGGGGATGCCTGTGATATATGGTCTCGGAGGCCACTACCATCAAAAGCTTTATCCACCACGAAAATCTGTTAGATTCATTGACTAAGATAGCTGTAAATGGGTCAGAGCCCCAGGTTCTACAGTGGAGGGACTTGCTGTGAGTTTTAATTCCCCCCCCCCCGCTTGTTATTTGTACCCCGCAGTGATGAAGAGAGCGAGGAACCCTCTGGCAGCGAACCGCCTTGCCCATCCCTGCGCCTGTTCCTTGAGAGCCAGGATGGTGCACCAAGCCAAGAGGGGCATCCTGTTCAGCCAAGAACTACAGAGACGGGAGCAAAGTCCGGCGACTCAGCACCCCCTTCGGAGCCGAACCTCGTCAGTTCCGACCCGGACAGCGATACTGATGTGGAGGATGAGCGGAGGGCGGGCAGCACCCCTGAAACGCCGAAGTCGGGGGGCCTGAAGGAAGGTGGCTGGGACTTAGAGGTGGGCAGTGACACGGATGAGGAGGAGCCGGCGCTGGGGGCTCCAGACGCTGCCTGTCGGAAGAGCCACCAAACAGTGGAGAGCGCCACAGATATAGAGCGAGCAGAGAGCCCTGGGGCTGTGGGCTTGCAGGCGCACCGACCGGTTGAAAATGGAGAAAGCGACACAGATGCAGAGGAAGGACTGGAGAATCCTGGAGGCCTCGATCCCTGTCCCATAAAGGAAGGGGTTGGCTGCAAAGGGGCCAACGGTGTCGTGCATCCTGAGAGCCGCCAGCCCAATGAGAAAGGGAGCAGTGGCGCAGATGGGGAAGAGTCAGGAGCTAACCCAGATGTGCATGGAAGGGGGACTAAGAAGCCTGCTTTGGAGGACGACAGCGACACAGATGTGGAAGACCCGTCCCTCGACGTGGAGGATCCAGCTGGCATTCCGAAGACCCACGAGGCTGCGGGGGACAGCGGTGGCGATACAGATGTGGAAATGGCCGACTTGGCGCTGGGGAATTCAGACGTTGCTCTCAGCCCCCGTCCGTCAAGCTGCAAGCCCGTCGGGACAAACGCGGGAGAGATCTCCATCGAGGAGGCTGCGCTGCCGGGCGACAGTCACCCGGGCAACGGTGTAAGGGATGGTGCTGAATCCCAGAGGAGTCGTGAAGCTGCCAGTGGACGGTCCAGCGATTTCGGTGGGAAGGAGCCCCTGGGGAAACCTGAGGTTGTAGATAGTCAACGCTTGGCTGCTCTCTTTGTTGACAGCGATACAGATGTGGAAGAGGAGGAGGAGGCTGGAAATCCAGATGTGGGCCCAAACGAGGACCACACAGCCGCTGGGCTCAGTGGAGGGTGTATCCCTCTTGAGAAACCAGACGTTTCTGGTCCCCAGAAGATCCCCAGAACCGTTGAAGGAGGGGACAGCGACACAGATGCGGAAGCGGCGTCTCCATCCCACAAGGACTCTGTGGCTGAAGACAGCGATACGGACGCGACGGAGGGAGAGGCTGAGCCGTTGCCCGGGAAACCCTTGGAAGAGCAAGACACGCAGCTGGTCCCCGTGAAATCCTGGCCGGATGGGAAGAAGTCGACTGGCTCCGCGGTGGAAGCGAGCGCCGGCCGTGAACCTTGCAAAGAGGATGAAGATACAGGCGCAGAAGGAGAGGAGCCCCACCCAGGAGAAGACAGCAACACGGATGGTGGGTGTGAAGTAAAGCGATACGAAAAACTGGGTCTCTCTTTCGACTTGGAATACACCTGAGATGTGGTACCAGGTTTGCGCTTGTGCAGTTGTCCTGAGCAGGGCCTTGCACAAGTCAGGTGCCCTTTAGATTCATTTTACGGTGGTACCTTGGTTCTCAAACTTAACCCGTTCTGGAAGTCCATTCCAAAACCGAAGCGTTCCAAAACCAAGGCACGCCTTCCCATAGAAAGTAATGCAAAATGGATTAATCCGTTCCAGACTTTTAAAAACAACCCTTAACACAGCAATTTAACATGGGTTTTACTATCTAACGAGACCACTGATCCATAAAATGAAAGCAGTAATCAATGTACTGCAGGCACACAATCAATCAGTCGTTAGCTGAACTGGGTTCCACACAGTCACAAAAACAAAACAAAAAAAAGAGCTGCAAAAACAAAACCACAAAATAAATAGCAAAAACAGACAGACCTCAGCGTAACACTCAAAACGGAAGTGTGGCACTCAAATCGGAAGCATAACACTCAAAACGGAGCACATTCGACTTCTGAAAAAAGTTCGCAAACCGGAACACCTACTTCCGGGTTTGCAGTATTTGGGTTCCAAGTTGTTTGAGTACCAAGGTGTTTGAGAACCAAGGTACCACTGTATTTTATTTAGACTACTTCTGTCCTGCATTATGGGCCCCAGAGAGGTATCCATGGGGAAGCAGGTTTGTTCAGGCCAGGCAAAAACATCTGGAGGGTCGCAGTTTGGGGATGCCTGGTTCAGGCAGTATATTTTCCTCAATTCCTTGCTTTTCCCTCAGCAGCTCTGAGCCAGGTGTGAGGTACCTTTGGCCCTCCAGGTGTTCCCAAACTGCAACTTCCTGCATCCCTGGCCGTTGGCCATTGTACTAGGGACTGATGAGGGTTGTTCTTGAACAAGCTGTGGTGGGCTAAAGGTTCCCTGTGCCTGCTCAGAGCCAAGGAAGAGGGGCTTGGCAGCTGCAACCCTTTAATAATAATAATAATAATAATAATAATTATTATTATTATTATTATTATTATTATTATTTATACCCCGCCCATCTGGCCGGGTTTCCCCAGCCACTCTGGGTGGCTTCCAACAGAATATTAAAAACATGATAAAACATCAAACATTAAAAAGTTCCTAAACAGGGCTGCCTTCAGATGTCTTCTAAAAGTCAGGTGGTTGTTTATTTCCTTGGCATCTGAAGGGAGGGTGTTACACAGGGCAGGCGCCACCACCGAGAAGGCCCTCTGCCTGGTTCCCTATAACCTCACTTCTTGCAGGGAGGGAACCACCAGAAGGCCCTCGGAGCTGGACCTCAGTGTCCGGGCTGAACGATGGGGGTGGAGACGCTCTGAGCACTGAGCAGGAGCAGTGCCTGTTTGGGTGTCAGGTTCGCAGGTGGGACCCACCAGGAAAGGCGGCAATGCCGAGCGCCGGTGTTCAAGTCAGAAAGCCCTGCCTTCTGCCTTGGATACTCTCTTGCATTCCCCGCTGGCAATCAGTCAGTGTTGCTTAACCCACTGAGTGTGTTCTGCCTTCATTGGACTATTTTTTTCATTTCCTAAGGGCTTTTTGCACTTCAGCCAACCTGATTACCTCCCGCTTCTGTGGGAATGCCGCCATTTTGGCTTGCATATGCATGGCCGCACCCGCCTTTGACATCAGAAACAAAAAGCTCATTCTTTCCCCCTTCCCCTCTCATCCCCCCCCAGAGGAGCCCGACTTGGCTTTCCAGGACACCCAGTGTTTCTTGCTTGCCGAGACCTCCTCTCCCATGGCTGCAAAGGCAAGAGATCCCTCCGCAGCAGGTAAGGAGTTTTGCAGGATTCCGAGTGAAGCAGCTTTTGCAGGGGTAACGGTTGAGGAATCTGGCTTCTCTGGAGAAAACACGTGAGACTCTGTGTGGCCGCTGTTTGGGCCTTAGCTTATAAGCACCAACATTGTCTGTTGTTTCTAAGTGCTGGTCTTGTGCAGCCAGGCCCGTCTTAGCCATAGAGGCTAGTGGCGCGGGGAACCACAGCGCCGGGCGCTGGAGGGCGCCAGGGAAGAGGTGCGGGGGCCATGGCTCGGTAGGGGTGGCAGCCTGCCCACTGCCAGGGGGAAGGCAGGAGGAGGCGATCGGTGGCGGAGAGCCGGGCGTCCCTCCCTCCCTCCCTCCCTCTCCGGCTGGTGTGCATGTCCCGTCCGGGAGGCCTGTGTGCAGCATCAGTGTGTGTGTGTGGGGGGGGAATATGTAGAAAAGAGAGGACCTTGACTGTTGAATGCCCCCTGCCCCCCACCTACCAGAGGAAGATACACCGGGCACCCAGTAGCCCCAATTTAAAGCCTTGTTGGTAAATGTGCTTTTAATTTTTTTCCCCAGTTCATTATGAATTATTTCCCGATACTCTTTCACCCTTTTACAGGTCCAACACATTTTTAATATGCAGTGGCGCCTCGCAAGACGAAATGAATTCCTTCCGGGAGTCGCTTCGTATTGCGAAAATGTCGTCTTGCGAAGCGCGACGGAAACCAAGGAAACCAAAACCAAAAAAAAAGGAAAAAAGGTCGTCTTGCAAAGCACGGCCATAGAAAAATTTGTCTTGCGAGTCACCAAAAAAAATCGCGAACCCCTTTTGTCTTGCGAGTTTTTCGCTGCACGAGGCATTCTTCTTGTGAGGTACCACTGTATATAAAAATTGGAGCCTCTCAAAAGGTTGAACACCTTTCCTGTCTTTTCCACCCTCCACCCAGGGGCCAGTTGTGCTCTCAAAGAAGTGGCTGCAGAGGAATTTGTCTTTCAGTCTCCTTCTGTGCCATGCAGACTCCGGGCTGCGAAAGGTGAGTCCACCTTGACCCGTGTCCCCATGGCAGCTTCTTCCCCACGGTTGTCCAGATGGAATTCTTCCAGACTGTGCCACTTGCCTCAGTCCTTACAGTCTACATGATCCACCGTTTAGTTTAATGGGGTTGATTACCGAATGTCTGGGCCTGCCCTGATTGGCCATGCTGGCTGGGGCTGATGGGTATAGGGGATCCAAACTTTGGAGGGTGGTTTCAGGCATGAGGGTGAGCAAAGGGAGAAGGGGCAGCATCATGTAAGGGAGCAAAAGATCTTGCTGAAAATCTCATGGCATAAACTCTTGCAGATTAGATTGTCTTCTTCGTCAGCTCTGTTTGAATTGTCCCTATCCCAGTTTTCTTACCACCAGGAAAATATATTTGTATAAATGCACGTAAAGAGATTTGCACAGATGAACTGGGCATTAGCCCATGAAAGATTGTACAGTGGTACCTCATGTTGCAAACAGGATCTGTTCCGGCGGCCCGTTCGCAACATGAAGCGCCGCATCTGCGCACATGCGTGACGCAATGCGGTGCTTCTGCGCATGCGCAAAGAGCAATTTAGCACTTCTGCACATCCGCGCAGGTCATGGACGTGTCGAACCTGGAAGTAACCCGTTCTGGGACTTCCGGATTACAGCACGTCCGTAACCTGAAAAGACACAACATGAAGCGGACGTATCCTGAGGTATGACTGTAATAAAATTTGTTGGGTCTTTCTCTTTCTTTCTTATTTTCACACACACAATTGTTTACATTAAACCACAGTCCATATCAATACATTTATGGGGTTCCCTGAACCACCGGACTTCGCCCCACCCCTCCCATGGCTTCCAAAATTTATCTTCCCTTTTTTTCCTGCATCTAATTATATTTATCTAAATTATTACTCTTCAATTTTATCCCTTGCCGTTTTAAATTACAAGTGCTATGTCAATCCTGCTAACTTTTTATGTGCTTACAGTGTTCTTTAATATACAGTGGTACCTCGGGTTACAGACGCTTCAGGTTACAGACTCCGCTAACCCGGAAGTAGTACCTCAGGTTAAGAACTTTACTTCAGGGTGAGAACAGAAATCGTGTGGCGTCGGCGGGAGGCCCCATTAGCTAAAGTGGTACCTCAGGTTCAGAACAGTTTCAGGTTAAGAATGGACCTCCAGAACGAATTAAGTTCTTAACCCGAGGTACCATTGTATTCTATAAAGTTATGCCATTCTTTGTTGAATTCATCATCATCTTGGTGCCTGATCTTCTAAGTCAGCCTTGGCATTTCCGCATAGTCCATCATCTTCATTATCCATTTGTCGGGTCTTTTGAGTTGCTGCAAGACTCTTGGTCGATTTCCCCACCCCACCCCGTCATCACGCTAGTCAAAGGGCCACTTTAAAATGCACCTCCGTTTTTTTTTCTATTAGGCCGTGGTGAGAGGATTTAGGGCAGGGGTCAGCAAACTTTTTCAGCAGGGGGCCAGTCCACTGTCCCTCAGACCTTGTGGGGGGCCGGAGTATATTTTGGAAAAAAATAATGGACTAATTCCTATGCCCCACAGATAACCCAGAGATGCATTTTAAATCAAAGGACACATTCTACTCATGTAAAAACATGCTGATTCCTGAACTGTCCGTGGGCCAGATTGAGAAGGCGATTGGGCTGCATCCGGCCCCCGGGCCTTAGTTTGGGGACCCCTGATTTAGGGGCTGAGAATTAGATGTGGCTGAACTACATCTCCCGTCAACCGCAAGCAGCATGGCCAGCGGTTGAGGCTTTTGGAATAACATCTGGCAGGCCAAAGATCCCCCATCCCCTAGATCAGAGTCAGGGGAGAATGAACACTGTCTTGGGATCGCCTCTCTTCTTTCTCTCTGCACAGAGAACAGCTCCTTTCTGAATGATGACGACTCAGATGCTTATGCGATGGAAGCCACTCAGCCTTTCTGCCAGGACCCCGGGCGACTCTCAGAAGATCCCACTCAGGACTTCCTCGGCAAAGAGGAGGAAGATACAGACCTAATCTTGCCGCGTCCGTCCGAGCAGGCGATTCAGATGATAGTTTCAGGGTCGGCCTCTAAGGGGCAACAGGTGGCCAGCCGCCTAGGGACCAGCACCCCACAACTGCCCCGTTCTCAGCCTGCATCACAGCCAGCGGGGGGCGCTGCTGCCCAGCAGCAAAAGCAGGAAGAGGAAGCCCAGCTGATCCACGCAGCGCAGATTCCCTCTGTTGGCAGAAGTCAACCCTCGACATTGGCGAAGGAGGTCTCCGGGAGCCCAAAACAGGAGGGTGTGACAGCCCACGAAGGTAGAAGCACTGAAGTGAAGTTAGAGGCACAGAACGAGGCAGGTGAGCAGTAGGGGATGGCTGGAGGCTGGGGAGTGTTTGGTCGTCCAATAAAGAGAATCATAGAATTGTTGTGTTGGAAGGGACCACAAGGGTCCTCTAGTCCAACCCCCTGCATTGCGGGAATCTTTTGCCCAACGTGGGGCTCGAACCCACAACCCCGAGAGTTAAGAGCCCCAATTGCAGATATGGCTATCGCAAGTGTGTGGAGACACTGCTTATTGTCGTCTGACAGCAGACCCACCTCTTGCTCCCTGGATACTTCCTCTTGGAATCGCTTCCTTGCCTGTGAATTGTGTATCTTTCCCTCTCTGTGTGTATTAAATAACCACCAGCAGCAGAAGCTCTTAGGTCCCAGGGCAGGCTTTGACAATCAAAAACAACAACGCCCAAACCAGGGTAAATGCATACAATCTCCAGAATTGGGTTGGTCCTAAAAATATACAGTACATCAAAAGTCCGAGTAAAGAGGGGTTTGCTGTATATATGAGAATTGTGTGGATGGTAGGGAAGGGGTGAAGTAGCACTTGGCTATCACAGGGAAAGAGGCTGTGCAAGGCTGCCTGACGTTCTCTCTGGCTTCATAATAATAATAATAATAATAATAATAATTAATAATAATAATAATAATAAAATTATTATTTATACCCCGCCCATCTGGCTGGGTTTCCCCAGCCACTCTGGGCGGCTTCCAACAGAAAAATGACATAAAATAATCTATTAAACATTAAAAGCCTCCCTAAACAGGCCTTCAGATGTCTTCTAAAAATCTGGTATCTATTTTTCTCTTTGACATCTGATGGGAGGGCGTTCCACAGGGCGGGTGCCACCACCGAGAAGGCCCTCTGCCTGGTTCCCTGCAACTTGGCTTCTCGCAACGAGGGAACCGCCAGAAGGCCCTCGGTACTGGACCTCAGTGTCCGGGCAGAACGATGGGGGTGGAGACACTCCTTCAGGTATACTGGACCGAGGCAATTTAGGGCTTTAAAGGTCAGCACCAACACTTTGAACTGTGCTCGGAAACGTACTGGGAGCCAATGTAGATCTTTCAAGACCGGTGTCATGTGGTCTTGGCGGCCGCTCCCAGTCACCAGTCTAGCTGCCGCATTCTGGATTAGTTGTAGTTTCCGGGTCACCTTCAAAGGTAGCCCCACGTAGAGCGCATTGCAGTAGTCCAAGTGAGAGATTTCCTCTTGGGCAACAACCCTTCATGGTGGGGGGGAACCCCCTGTTTGTTCATTGGAGGATTTCTTAAGGGTCTGTCATGCGGGAGCCGGCCCTGTCTCCAAACAGCAGACCCAGTGGGGCTTCGCAGGGAAACTAGCGGTGACAGAGTCCAAACCATAGTGGGTTTCCATTTGCTTTCCTGCAACTTAGGAGTAGCTGACGAGCCTGGGAGGCTCAACTCTACGTGAATCCTCAGGGAGGGTCGAGCCGGGGTTTAGTGGGGTTCGTGTTTTGGAATCAGAGATCTCCTTCCAGCTCGATCCTTCAGTCGGCGCTGCCTCCTGGTGGCTGGAGTGGAAGTTTGCGCCACTCTGCTCACGGCTTTTCACTCTGCTTCTTCCCTAGCTCCTGTTGACGTGGAGTCGGAAGACAGGAGCTCGGCTCCGGCAGGAGAAGCAAGGAATTCTGAGCAGGTGGGCTTGGACTTGGCCGCTACAGCCCTTCATTCCTCCCTCCCTCTGAATTTCCCCGCATACCTCCTGTAGGCCTTAATCGCCCTTCGTATTACAGGTGCTGGAGGAGCCGGCAGCCTCTGTTGTTGTCCCACGGAGGCGCGGTCTGCGGTCCGCCAGCAGTGCCGTTTCCCCAGCTCCCGTACCAGAGCGACCGACCCGTGGCCATGCGGGATCTGCTGATGCGGGCGAGTCCAGGGAACCGGAGGCCCCTGTCGCCAGGCGTCAGGGGCTTCGGCGCCGGAGGAAGCCGACCCAACTTATGGGAGAGCCGGAAGAGGAGTCGGAGCCACTGGAAGAAGAAGGACCAAGCCTAGGCAAGAAGGCCAAGAACAGGGAGCCGGCAGCCACCTCGCGCCAAGGCCGAGCCAGGGGCTCGCAGAGGAAAACGGGGGCCACCAGCAGGCTTCAGGAAGGGCCACCAACGGCCGTAGACAGCCCTGGCCCCAGGGAGCGGCCAAGGCGAGGGAAACAGGGAACAGCCGTCGAGTCTGTGGAAGAACAGGAGGCCCCGCGCCCGAGGACCCGAGCGGCCAGCAGGAGGTCGAGCTGCTCTTCAGTGAGCATGCCCAGCCCAAAGGATTCTGGGAAAGAAGCCAAATCTGGGCAGGTGGGTAAGGGAGCAGCAGGAGGAAGAAGCACAGACAGAGCTACAGCAGAAGCACAGACAGAGCTTACAACAATGAAATAAATAAATAAATTGTTATTTATACCCCACCCATCTGGCTGGGTTTCCCCAGCCACTGGGCGGTTTCTAACAAAATTTAAAATACATTAAAATGTCACACATTAAAAACTTGCCTGAACAGGGCTGCCTTCAGATGTCTTCTAATTGTCAGGTAGTTATTTATCTCTTTGACATCTGATGGGAGGGCGTTCCACAGGGTGGGTGCCACCACCGAGAAGGCCCTCTGCCCGGTTCCCTGTAGCTTCGCTTCTCGCAGTGAGGGAACTGCCAGAAGGCCCTCGGCGCTGGACCTCAGTGTTCAGGCGGAACGATGGGGGTGGAGACGCTCCTTCAGGTGTATTGGACTGAGGCCGTTTAGGGCTTTAAAGGTCAGCACCAGCACTTTGAATTGTGCCCAGAAACGTACTGGGAGCCAATGTAGGTCTTTTAGTGACACTATTGGATGAGCCGGTCTCATGTCTGGCCCTAAAGATGACTGGCTAAATTGGATTTGGCCTTTTCAGAATCCCGTTGGGCAGCCTGTTCTTAAAACGAAGCCAGATGCATGAGTGTAATTGGTTTCCAGAATCCTGCCCGCGCCTTTCCTGTAGGGAAAATGCTCCTTTGCTGAGCAGTAAACCTGGTAAACCTGGCTTATTCTTGCCTCTTGTGTGAATCCTGGCTCCGGTGTGATAGTCCTTGGTAACCTGTAGGCAGGGAGAGTTGGGCCTTGACAACCAGGAGGCGGGATGTTCCTGTGGCGGGGAGGGGCTTGCGAGCCAAAGGATTGGCTAAGACAGCAAACTTTTCTGTCTCGGTGTGACCCTCTCCTCAATTTTTTTGCTTGCCTCCCTTCTCCCCAGGAGCCAGCGCAGTCCACTCCATCCTCGGGAAGGAGGTCACGGAAGCCGAGCACAGAGAGCAAGCCAGCGGGAAGAAGAAACCAGCCCCGGAGACAAACCCAGGACTCGGGGGTCTTGGGCAGTCCTGTCCCAAAGGTACTGCACACACGTTTTGGGGTGGAGGAAGAGGTTGGAAGGAGAACACCCTGAGAGGGAAAGCTCTGGGGTCTTAGGGTCTGGCACCCTTGGCATAGAAGCAGTAGCTTGTGCATATTTTTATATATTTTTTACTTAATGACTTTTTAATCCAAGCATCCACCTTCTGAACTCAAGTGGAATGTAAACAGGGGAAAGCTATCAATATTTTGTAAAAACCAGTAAGTTCTTCACCACTTTCATAGAAATATTAAAATAATATTAAAATAACAGGAATGGTTTTTGTTGCAGTCAAACAGTAATGGAGACCGATTGCACAGTTAATAGACAGGCCAAGAATACTGAGGTCAAAGGCATTGCCTCTGATAATGATAATATTTTAATCCAAGATGGCATTTGGATAATGTTTTAATCCAAGATGGCATTTGCAGAGATAACACGGACAGTACATCAAGACTTTGAAATGTCCAGACCATTTCGTATTTGTACAGAAACGTGCAAAATGCTATATGAAGTTTCGCATTGTTACTGTGAGAGCAGTTTTCTTGCATGCAGCACAATAAACGTGTGGGCACAATCTAGCCCAGGGTTCAGCACTTTTAATTTCACAATGTTTTTTTATTTTTTTGTCGGAGAATAAAGCATGTGCTTCCGTTGTTTAATGCATGTATACATTTTTGGCTAGCCACAGACCTTTCAAAAATTTGCAGGGCTTGTGCATATTGAGAGCTCCCTCGCTTCCCTCTTAGGCCAGGTGGCCCCTTGTCTGTCCTTTCCTATGGCTGTCATCACCCCACTGCCTCACTTTGGCACCATAGCTGCCAAGTCTCCCCTTTTCCCCGGGAAAACCCCTTTTTTATTTACCCTTTCCCGGTGGTCCCCCGTATCACTTCGTCTCCCGTTTTTCTCTGTTATTTTCTCCTGCCGGCGGCCATTTTTTTCCTTTCCGATTTGCCCTTCTATGGGCACCAAAAATGGCCGCCGCCAGCTTCAAAAGTCGCATCTACGCATGTCCGGAAGTGCATAGACGTAACTTCTGGTGTTGGCGGCGGCCATTTTTGGTGCCCATAGATGGACGGAGCGACACCGGAAGTTGCGTCGGCGCACTTCCTGTCTTGCGTACAAGTGACTTTCGAAGCCGCCGGCGGCCATTTTTGGTGCCCATAGAAGGGCAAAGCAACACCGGAAGTTACATCAACGCAACTTCCGGTGTCAAATGGCTGCCGGTCCTGGATTCTGCAGTCCGGAACTTGGAAGGTAAGCTTTGGCACCCCCCATCCTCGGCAGATCTGTATTCCTGCTGAGGAAAGACTATCACTTTCTCTTCTATTCATCAGACAAGTAATCGGATGACCAGGGATGGGGAAATTTGCAACCCTACCATAGCACTGGGCTCTGCCAGCCCCAGTGCTGTGTCTACTGCATTATTTTTATTTTACAGTGGTACCTCTACTTACGAATTTAATGCGTTCCGAACGCACATTCGTAAGTCGAAAAAATTAGTAAGTCGGATCCCATAGGAATGCATTGGGAGAAAAAATTCGTAAGTCGAAGCAACCCTATCTAAAAATTCGTAAGTAGAAAAAATCCTATCTAAACCGCATCCAAGATGGCGGACGGAGCTCCATTTGTAAGTAGAGTTATTCGTAAGTAGAGGTACCACTGTATTTTGCAAAATCAGTGGGGCTGGGCTGGGGCATAAAAATGGCCTTGGTGAGGGCAGGTGGGGCCAGAGTGGTCGGCCACCCCCTGGTCTAGACACAAGGGAAGCAAGAGAAGAAGGGGAGGGGATCGTAGATGGCTAGACAGGGGAAGAAGTTGTTGCTACATACTAGGTCTTGCGGTCCTTGGCTTTGCTTCGTGTGGGCCACGGGGAGGGGGGAAGTGGGATCAGGGGGCGGCAGAGGGAGAGGGAAAATAGGCTGGGCAAAAGAGAGAGAGAGAAGCCCTTTCTCCATCCACTTTTGGCTCTGGCTCATGCCAACCGCTGGCTCCGGCCTTCCATTGGCCTGTACCCCTGAGGCAGGGTTTCTCCAACTTGGATCCCTGGTTGTTGTTGGGCTGTGGCCCTCATCATCCCTGATCACCGGTCCTGCCAGCTAGGGATGATGGGAGTTGTAGTCAAACCACAGTTTGGGGACCCAAGTTGGAGAAAACCTGCCCTGAGGGAACGTGGAAAGAAACAGAGCAAAAAAATAATCGCTTCCACCACCACTCCGGGGATGGCAGGAGAAGAGTAGCTGTGGTACTCCAGATGTTGTTGGCCTTGTTCCCATTAGGCCAGCGTGATGATGGGAGTTGGTAGTCCAGCAATATCCAGGGGCCATCAGGTTCCCCATCTCTGATGTGGGTTTGGGAGATAGTAGTGCCAAAGGGGTCATAGAAAATGTCTTCTTCTGTTCTTTTCCTGTCAGCATTGGATTAGGAGCCCAATCCACAGGCCGCTGAGTGTGACAGGAAGCTTATCGGCAAGCCGTGCCTCGGTTTCTTTGTTCACGTATTTGTGTTGACACACAAAGGGAAATCAGAAGAGGTCGTGGCCCAAGTTTTGCAGTAGCGTTTCTTGAGCTTGGGTCCCCAGATGTTGTGGGACTACAACTCCCATCATCCCTGACCACTGGTCCTGCCAGCTAGGGATGATGGGAGTCGTAGTCCGACAGCGTTTGGGGGACCCAAGGTTGAAAAGGGGCTGTTCTATAGGGCTTGAGAAGCGTGGATTTGAATGGCTTGCCAGTGGCTGCATGCTGAGGGTGGGGTTATATTCCCCAGTGACTTCCCTTTCCTTCTCTTGCTGCCCCTCCCAGGTGTTGTTCATGGCCGGGACCGGCGAAGAAGGGGAGCACATTGTGACGGAGCTGGGCGGCTCCTTGGCAGAGTCCGTCTTCGACTGCACCCACCTGGTGACGGACCGCATCCGGCGTACGGTCAAGTTCCTGTGCGCGATGGCGCGGGGCATCCCCATCGTGACCCTCAGCTGGCTGGAGAAGGTGAGCTGCTTCACTTTCCTCCCATAATCCTCTGGGGTAGGGTTAGCCACCAGGGGGCCTTTCCAGGGCCAGTGGACTCCAACTCCCATCAGCCCCAGTGGTCAGAGATGATGGAAGCTGTAGGCAAACCATATCTATAGCCATTGGCTACTTCTGCTCTACAGTAGGAACGTACCACTCCTGCAGTCCGGGCCGGGGGGGGGGGCAGTGGCATTTTATTCTCCAGGGAGTAGTCTGGGAGAGAATACTGTGTATTGCTGCCTTTGATGACCGATCAGGATCCATAGCAGTGATCTGAAAGAGCGTCTCCATCCCCGTCGTTCAGCCTGGACATTGAGGTCTACCTCCGAGGGCCTACTGGTGGTTCCCTCGCTGCGAGAAGCAAAGTTACAGGGAACCAGGCAGAGGGCCTTCTCGGTGGTGGCGCCCTCCCTGTGGAACGCCCTCCCTTCAGATGTCGAGATAAACAACTATCTGACTTTTTGAAGACACCTCAAGGCAGCCCTGAAAAGGGACGTGTGTAATGTTTTATTATGTTTTTATATATCAGGCTGAACGATGGGGGTGGAGGTGCTCCTTCAGGTATACAGGGCTGAGACCATTTAGAAGGGCCATTGGCTTGATCCAGTAGGGCTCTCCTTGTGTTGGTGAACCAACGAGCAGTTGGTATCATGGTAGGGCCTTATACCTTTCTGCAGTTGGCTGTGTGCGGCGGCCTCCTTTAAGGGGAAGGGGGTGGTCCTTCAGCGGTTTCCCCTGCCTATTCTCCAACCTCCCCACGATTGAGGTTGAATCCTGACAAGACAGAAGTACTGTTTGTGGGAGACAGGAGGTAGGCAGGTGTGGAGGACTCCCTGGTCCTGAATGGGGTAACTGTGTCCCTGAAGGACCAGGTGTGTAGCCTGGGAGTCATTTTGGACTCCCAGCTGTCCATGGAGGCGCAGGTCAATTCTGTGTCCACGGTAGCTGTTTTATCAGCTCCATCTGGTATGCAGGCTCAGACCCTACCTCCCCGCGGACTGTCTTGCCAGAGTGGTGTATGCTCTAGTTATCTCCCGCTTGGACTACTGCAATGCGCTCTACGTGGGGCTACCTTTGAAGGTGACCCAGAAACTACAACTAATCCAGAATGCGGCAGCTAGACTGGTGACTGGGAGTGTCCGAGACCACATAACACCGGTCTTGAAAGACCTACATTGGCTCCCAGTACGTTTCCGAGCACAATTCAAAGTGTTGGTGCTGACCTTTAAAGCCCTAAATTGTCTCGGTCCAGTATACC
This sequence comes from Zootoca vivipara, assembly GCF_963506605.1. Classification (NCBI taxonomy): domain Eukaryota; kingdom Metazoa; phylum Chordata; class Lepidosauria; order Squamata; family Lacertidae; genus Zootoca; species Zootoca vivipara. The sequence continues at coordinate 15,055,961 of NC_083277.1, forward strand.
TGAAGGAGCGTCTCCACCCCCATCGTTCTGCCCGGACACTGAGGTCCAGTACCGAGGGCCTTCTGGCGGTTCCCTCATTGTGAGAAGCCAAGCTACAGGGAACCAGGCAGAGGGCCTTCTCGGTAGTGGCACCTGCCCTGTGGAACGCCCTCCCGTCAGATGTCAAGGAGATAAACAGCTACCAGACTTTTAGGAGACATCTGAAGGCAACCCTGTTTAGGGAAGCTTTTTATGTTTAATAGATCATTGTATTTTAATGTTTGTTGGAAGCCGCCCAGAGTGGCTGGGGAGGCCCAGCCAGATGGGCGGGGTATCAATAAATTATTATTATTATTATTATTATTATTATTATTATTATTATTATTATTATTATTATTATTATTTCCTCTCTTTGCAGAGCCGGCAGAACTCCTTCTTCCTGGCCCCGAACAGCTTCCTCGTTTCCGACCCCGAGAAGGAGGAATACTTCCAGTTCAAGCTCTCCGCGTCGCTGCAGAAGGCCCGGCAAGCGGGAGGTGTGCTCCAGGTGAGGTCACGGTTAGCAGCCTTTGCCTTGGGCCACGCCCACAGGCCTACCTAGCCAGGTATGCACAGCAAAGCGGGCAGAGGATTTTCCCCAACGCCAGAGCTGTTGGAACGGGGTGGGGAGGACTCTGCACCAGTTTGAATTTCTCTCTGATACACAGCGGGGAAAGAAATGGATAACCCACCCACTTCGTGCAGGCTGTAAGGCCACAGCGAGTTGGCACCGTGACACCCCTTCCCTACAGTTCCTTGGGAGGTTGGGGGCAAGATCGGTAGAGGGGTCCCCTTTGGTAGTTCCGCTGCCCTTGAAAAGCAGGCCCTGAGGGGTGGAATTTCCTCCCCATAGAGGAGTGTTATAGTATTAGGATGAGTAGAAATAAAATGTCTTCCAACTTTCAGAGGAGCAGCCATATTGGTCTGTTGCAGGAGAAACAACCTAGAGCAGGCACCCCCAAACTTCGGCCCTTCCAGATGTTTTGGACTACATTTCCCATCTTCCCTGACCACTGGTCCTGTTAGCTAAGGATCATGGGAGTTGTAGGCCAAAACATCTGGAGGGCCACAGTTTGGGGATGCCTGACCTAGAGCCTTGCTAATTCTGTTAAAAAACTAACACATTTCATTATGGTGTAAGCTTTCTTTCTTTTTTCTTTATATTTCCAAATTTATACTTTTTATTAGTTTTAGAATCAATTTTACATTTCAAAATTTGACTTCCTTCCCCCTCTTTCTGCGGTTCCTTAAATTCATTTTTCCTATCTTCTACATATCCAAATTCATTTAATTTACTCATTTCTTTACCTGTTGTAAAGATGGTATATTCTTATAAAACTGCAGGTTATTACATTAATCCTGCCAATGTTTTTATCTGTTTGCAATTTATCTGTCAATATTCAATAAACCATTTCCATTCTTTTATAAAAAAAGCTTGTTATCTTGATTTCTTATTCTTCCGGTCAGTTTCAGCATTTCTGCATATTCCATGAGTTTTTGTGTCCATTCTTCCTTTTCTGGGACTTCTGCTTCTTTCCACTTTGGGGCAAGTAACATTCTTGCCGCTGTAGTAGCAGACAAAAATAAGTTTCTATACAATTTTGGTATTTCTGTCCCTATAATTCCCAAAAGAAAAGCTTCTGGGTTGTTGTTTTTTTTACCAACGTTATTTAAAACATATTTTTCCATTCATTATATATCACTTCTATGACGTAAGCTTTAATCTTGAGTCGCAGGCGTAATCCAATTCTGGCTCAACCCTTCCTCGCTAAGATTTGGGTTCCCATGCCCCTTTGACACACTACAGACCTGTCTCTTTCTCTTCCAGGGCTATGAGATCCACGTTACGCCCAACGTCAACCTGGAGCTGGAGGACATGAGGAACATCGTGCAGTGTGGCGGCGGGAAGTTCTTACCCAGAATGCCTCGAGCCTACAAGGTGAGCAGTGCGTGTTTATATGGCATCCTGTGGGGCGCTGGCAGAAATGCTGAGGCAAAAGGGATACTTGAGACCTGACTCTCAACCTTTTTTATTTATTTGCTTAAGGACAAGTGCGTTGTGATTTCCTGTCCCGAAGACCTGCCCCGCTGCAAAGCAGCACAGGATGCCAAGCTCCCCATCGCCAACGCAGAGTTCATCCTGACAGGTATATTGCAGCAGAAGCTTGATATGGATGCCCACCGGCTGGACAGGATGGGCGCCTCCTCCGTTGCCACTCCCCCGACCAGGACGAGGACGAAGAGGGCGGCTGCGGCGCCAGCAAGCACAGCCTTGCCCAGCACAGCCAAGAGGCGGCATTGATACCGAAGCGCAGCCCCGTTACATGGCAACGTTGCCTTAAACTTGTAAATAACTCTCTTGTGTTTTGTTTTTTTACCACTGTCAATAAAATGGGTATAAAAAGCAACCTGGTTCCTTTGGAATCGTGTATCTGCGGAAAAGGGAGGGTGTGCGTATTTCCTGTGGCTGTGCCAGGGGGCGGGGGGGGATTGTATGGAAGGCGAACTGTTTTCATGCAGGGCTTTCTGCAGTTCTGCCTCAGCAGGTTCAAGTTTTTTTGTTATAAATAATTTTTATTTTCGGTTAAAAACATCCCAATTGATAACAAATCCAATCCAATCACAATACAAACACGAGTTCTGAGCCCTTTCTCTGATACGTTTTGGATGTACAGTGGTATCTCGGGTTACAGACGCTTCAGGTTACAGACTCCGCTAACCCAGAAATAGTACCTCAGGTTAAGAACATGAGAACAGAAATCGTGCGGCAGCGGCAGAGGGAGGCCCCATTAGCTAAAGTAGTACCTCAGGTTAAGAACAGTTTCAGGTTAAGAACACCTCCAGAACGAATTAAGTTCTTAACGTGAGGTACCACTGTAGTAAGAAAGAGCTACCCCTCATGGTTATAAGGAAAGCCCATCTTTGACACGCTTCATTAGTACAAAAGCAATACAAGCAAGTGTGTCTAAAGGCATACCTGCCAAGTTCCTTCCAGGAAAATAAGGGATGGGACCGGAAGTAGTAGACCAGAAGTAGCGCTGCCGCCATTTTGGAACTGGGCGGAGCATGCTCAGAAGCGACTTTTGATGCTGCTCTGCCCAGTTCCAAAATGGCCACTGTGCTGCAGCCATTTTGGAACTGGACAGAGCAGCATCAAAAGTTGCTTCTGAGCATGCTCCGCCCAGTTCCAAAATGGCCGCCGCGCCAGAAAACGTTTCTGCGCATGTCCAGAGACTCCAGACATGCGCAGAAGGAGCCTCCCCCGGCCGGTAAGTAAACCGGGGGGAAACAAAAAAATCTGTTTTTTCAGCTGGGAACAGCTGGAAAAACGGGGGTTTCCCGGGGAATACGGGAGACTTGGCAGCTATGCCTAAAGGGCAAGACCATACAAGAACTAGTTTTGTCCTTGTCATGCCCTCCAGAGATGGTTGGACTCCCAACTCCCATCAACCCCAGCTAGCTAGCAGGGTCAGGGATGATGGGAGTTGTAGTCCGGCAAATATGCTGTGTTGCCTTCGCCTGCTTGAAACAGTTACCAATGATATGAATGGCTTTTTTAAAAAAGTAAATAGCAGGCCCTAACCCAGATCACCGATCCCTGGTGGTTGTGAGACTTAGAAGGGCTTTTTACTCCTTTGCTTCATTCTGGATCGGGGCCTACATGCCTGCTGCTTCTTGCCCTGAAAGAAAAGCTAGAGCTCCCCATCACACCCAATGGAAACTTTTTATTTCAGTGCAAATGACAGGTGGCCTCATCTGCCTTCCTCCAGGATTCCAGCCTACGTTGCACACATACATATCTCCTGCCCACTACTTGATTTTTTTTAAGTGATCTATCAGATTGCTAATCTAGTAGAGCTCTTACATTATGCCCAATTAAGAAATTGAGCTGAGAAGCTGAAAGTTCCCGTGTCATGAATTTACTGGGTGAATGAAGCAAGTTACAGCTCCTCACCTGCAGGAAGGAAGGGATAATAATCGATTGCCTTAATAGCAGGAGTGTGTTCGATTTGTAAATTGAGTCCCCCGCTGCTAATCAGAGGCTTCCTGTTGAGTCTGTCGGCTGTTGAGTCCTGAGCACCAATGCAACACAGAGGTGATATTTGGAGCTTTTGCTTTTTTGTTTGTGTGGCTTTTTCATTTTTTTTGACTGTGACTTCTTCATTTTATGGGACTGACTTGTGACTGTGGCTTGTGACTTTGGCTTGTTACTTCATTTTTGTGACTGTGGCTTGTGACTTTGTTTTTGTGACTGTGTGGAACCCAGTTCAGCTACTGATTGATTGATTGATTGATTGATTGTGTGACTGCAGAAATGGATAAAAGCCCCCCCCCCCATCCAAACAATGACTATCATCCGTGCACCTAAGAAAAAAATTGATTTAATTTTTTTATCACCTACAATACTGTCTTATTTATTTTATAGTACAGTACATTGATTATTGCTTTCATTTTGTGGATCGATGGTCTCATTAGATAGTAAAATTCATGTTGAATTGCTGTTTTAGGGGTTGTTTTTAAAAGACTGGAAAGGATTAATCCATTTTGCATTACTTTCTATGGGAAAGTGCGCCTTGGTTTTTAGGACACTTTGGTTTTGGAACAGACTTCCAGAACGGATTAAGTTTGGGAACTGTCAGGGTTCCCCTTACAGGAACCAAGGTACCACTGTATATATCACAAAAGGCCTGAATTCACCAACGATCTCTTTCCCAGGGGCACACACCTCTCATTGCTTGGAGAATTGTGGTGCACTTAAGAACATCGTTCCAAAATCCACATTAGGGCAATGGCTTTTATAGGTCAACTAAAATGTCACGAAATAGTGCGCAAGCCTTCAAGTTACCCAGAGCTCTTCATCAGGTTTGACAGCAAATAAGGCAAGGTGGAAGGGAAGTTGGCTGATGATGAAGTCATGGAGTTTGCATCTCAGCTGGCCTAATAAAAGCACTGCCTTAGTATGGATTTTGGACTTTTATCTAATGGTTGAACACCTACCTTTCCTTTTTTATAATAATACCCTCTTAAGAGTTGCTTCAATGTCCTAACTGTGGCAGGTTTTCAAGCTTATGGTGCGTTTTTGCCTGAAAGCAGCTGGTGTAGGTTGGAAGAAAGGGTAGACTTTTTCGCTGAAACGGGCCGTGTGTGTGCAGAGGTGAGACCCGGCTGCTACATCATAGAAAGAAACTTGGCCTCCCTTGTAGTCCAGGTACACGCCGACCTTCCACCAGGACGATCCATTTTGAGGCTCGCTATCCTCCTCTGTTGGCTCCAGACACCACATCTTGTCCGTCAGAGAAGTGGGATCCTTGCCTTTTTGCTTCGGGATGGACTCCAAGGCTACGCCAATCAACCAGTCTCCCTTATTTTGGACCTCAACCTCCCAGTAGTGTCTTCCTGAATGGAACCCCTCTTTCCCCAGCACAACAGGAGAGTCCTGAAATATCTCTGGGTAGTTCGAGGGTTTCTTAAGCAGTCCAAACACCGTACGATAGTTTTGTAATAAGAAAGTGTATTCAGGAGGAGCAGTGGTGCAGTCCAAGGTGATTGGATCTACTCCTGATAAGCAAAGGAAAAGAAGTGAGTTCAATAAAATTGGGGCATCCTACCCTAGCTCCAATATAGGGACGCGGGTGGCGCTGTGGTCTAAACCACGGAGCCTAGGGCTTGCTGATCAGAAGGTTGGTGGTTCGTATCCCTGCGACGGGGTGAGCTCCTGTTGTTTGGTCTCTGCTCCTGCCCACCTAGCAGTTTGAAAGCACGTCAGGTGCAAGTAGATAAATAGGTACCGCTCCGGTGGGAAGGTAAACGGCATTTCCATGTGCTGCTCTGGTTTGCCAGAAGCGGCTTTGTCATGCTGGCCACATGACCCGGAAGCTGTATGCCGGCTCCCTCGGCCTATAGAGCGAGATGAGCGCCACAACCCCAGAGGCGTCCGCGACTGGACCTAGTGGTCAGGGGTCCCTTTACCTTTATACTAGCTCCATCCTAGATTACCAAAAGGGAAATAAACAAGTGGCCATGGGTGCCTTCCTTTGGCTCTCTTCTTACATTAAAAACATAAAATGAGAGCCAATGTATCTTATGTTTTTAATGTAAGGTGTGTGGTCTTTGTTGTTTTTTTCAGCTTGTAAGCCGCCTTGTGTATCATGCTATAGAAGTACAAATTAAAAGTGAAATGAAATGAAATCTGGTGTTTAACGTGTTAAAATGCAAGCTCCTAGCCCTCATGTTGGTGAATAGTCTGGAAATATAGTGAAGCAAAGAGTGGGATCCCCGCTTAGACGGAAGCTTTTCAAGAAATGACAATGCATCTTCTCTTCTTATATCGAAGCCAGTTCCAAACCCAAATAAACATAATCAATAAACAGAAGCCAGAATTGAACCAAGGATGTAAATGGATGGTGTTTCTGGAGTCATCAGGCAGGTTTAAACCATAGCCTGGACGGCGTCACAGTGCCTTTTCCCACATTATACATGAATGGTTGCCACTTGTAAACACAGCTGTACATAACAATGTCACCCCTCTGCTGAATCCTTGCAGAATGCAAGCTCTGCCTCCATGCACATAAGGACACAGAGATGGAAGAAGGGGTTCTGCTGGATCAGACCAAAGGCTCGCCTTGTTCAGCATCCTGTCTTCAACAGTAGCCAAACCCACAAGCAGGCTCTGAGCATGAAACTTCCTCTCCCATCGTTGGTTCCTAGAAACTGGTCCCCAGCAGCACCCTGCCTCCGCATGTTGAGGTTCTACTTCACTATCATGTCCTTTATTCTGATTATCAGGTGTTCAGGATGTAGGTGGCTGTGGCGATCAGCCTAAAGTTAGCCAGGTTATTAAGGGTTAATCCTAATAGAATAGTTAGAACCCAGGGGGGAGGGCTCTGGCAGAGTATAAAAACCCCACCCCTGGAGTCAGTTAGTTGAGTTGAAGTTGGTGGTGGAAGTTGGTTAGTTGAGGTTGGTCAGTTAGTGGGAGCTTGTGAGGTAGTTGGTTGGTTATTTGCAGAGAGAGCTGGTTTAAAATATTGAGGTGGAGAATAGATGGTGGATTTTAGTCAGACGGGATACTGAGTTGTGAGCTTATTTACAAATATTTATTTAGTTGACTTTAGCGGTAATAGGCCGGTAATTTGTAATTAGAGGCAATAGGCCGGTATAGGAACATCTGTAATCTGGAACAATCTAAGATTTGTACTGCAACCATTAAGCTTATGAACGCACAATAAAGCAACTTCGTTTTACTTTAACCTTATCCTGGTCTGAAGTGATTTTAAGTAACAGCCGATATTTTATTTCGTCGTTGGCACATCATCAATAGACCGTAAAACGTCTGGGGGTGATGTGCAGGTCAGAGTGACCGCGACAGTGGCATGTAACCAAAATACACAACCCCCACTGTTTGGGGTAGGGAAATAGAAGACTGCAGGTGGGGCAACATAATTATTATTATTATTATTATTATTATTATTATTATTATTATTATTACTATTTCTACCCCGCCCATATGGCTGGGCTTTCCCAGCCATTCTAGGCAGCTCCCAACAGAATATTATTAATACAGTAATAATAAAGCAATAAAACACCAACCATTAAAAACTTCCCTAAACAGGGCTGCCTTCAGATATCTTCTTAAAGTCTGATAGTTGTTTAGTTCCTTGACATCTGATGGGAGGGTGTTCCACAGGGCGGGCGCCACTACCGTGAAGGCCCTCTGCCTGGAACCGAGTGTCTGGAACTCTGAACAGCAGCACACCACAATGCAACATTTTGTTCCACTTGCCACGGCAAGTCAACAGACGTGCCACGAATCTGTCTAATTCTCTTTGCACATCGCCACATCATCTGCCATAGAATTCCATGTGTTAACCACGTGTGATACGAAGAATGGTTTCCTTTTGTCTGATCTGACATTACTCTCAATCATTCCTGAACTTCCTTTCAGTTACCTGTTCTGACGATGGATCTCATCTTACTCCATGCTAGGTATTGCAGTGGACCCTTGAACTTGCCCAGGCAAAGTTCCCTGCGGACAACAGGACAGTCAACCTGGTTTCCTACGCCCTCAGCCTCCTTTTCAGCAGGGAGCCTAGTGGGAAGAGGAGCAGAACACCAGATTACAGCAAGTCACCACCTGCTCTCTCACATATGAAACTAGAGGAAAGACACCATACTCACTTATTTAGGAGCTTCTGGACACCCTGGGAAGGGGGAAAGAAGGTGAGATGGTTAGGAAGCTTGAATCTCTCCTTTCATATTTTGGAAAATAACAGAACCCTTATACACCCCGTCATTCACTCTAATTTTGCCTTCCTCAAAGCCATTAGATCCCACTAGCCTCCCATTGAATCTTGGAATGCTGGCTATCCTGTTTGCTAATTCGTCTGTGTTTCCTAAGGGGCCTCGGAGTGTGGGGCTCCTTTCAGCCCACAACCCTAACCAACTGTTATGTACTAAGCTTGGATCCTAGAACAATAGGCAAGTAGGATCCTAGAATGCAACAACTGATTGGCTTGCAGAAGACCAATCAGGCTCCAGGAAGAAGTTAACCAGTCTATTAGGCTCGTAGGTTTGTAGAATGCAACAACTGATTGGCCTGCAGGAAAAGACCAATCAGGCTCCAGGAGGGAAGCAGAATCAGCCAATCAGACGGGACTCATTGTGTAAATAATGCATATAAAAACCTGAGGTTTGGGGGGGGGGGGCATTTCATCCACTGTTTTACAAGCTGCGATAAAGAGCATGAAGTCACTACAGGACTCTGAGTATATTTCACCAACCATACCCCCTTGCCTTCCCAAAGACTGAAGGCACTCAAGCCTCTCCAATATTCCCACCTGAATTGATAAGACACAGAGAGATGACCTCCCCCTCATACAGGAGACCAGATTGACACGGAAACAGATTTTCTTCATGTCAGTTTCACACACGACCTTGGGATGTGGTGGAGTCTCATAGACAAGAATGATGAGGGTGGAACCAATGGTAAGATTTCCTCATCTAGCGATTAATATTTCACCTGAGTAGACGAACACCTAGGTGGAGGGCTCCCAGTATACTGGTGCAACTCAAATATTGTTGTTGTTGTTTAGTCGTTTAGTCGTGTCCGACTCTTCGTGACCCATGGACCATAGCACGCCAGGCACTCCTGTCTTGCACTGCCTCCCGCAGTTTGGTCAAACTCATGTTCGTAGCTTCGAGAACACTGTCAACCATCTCGTCCTCTGTCGTCCCCTTCTCCTAGTGCCCTCCATCTTTCCCAACATCAGGGTCTTTTCCAGGGAGTCCTCTTCTCATGAGGTGACCAAAGTATTGGAGCCTCAGCTTCACGATCCCCTTCATGGATCAATGCCTTGTCGTGGCGAAGGGGCTTGAATAACTCAGAGAAGCTATGCTATGCAAGGCCACCCAAGATGGACAGGTCATAGTGGAGAGCTTTGACTAAACGTTCCTGGAGAAGGAACTGGCAAGCCAGTCCAGTATCCCTGCCAAGAAAACTCCATGGACAAAGACAACTCAAATATAAGCACCAACAACTGGGGAACACCGGCCTGCGAGCGCTCCAATGGGAGAACAACCTTTATCAAAGGTGGTGTTGATTTTGAAGACGCTTGAACTCGGGGCAAAAGGGAGAAATGAGGTATGAGGAAGGCACACTTGGCAAATCCACACCGTGATCAACTCCCGCCCGGGAACTGTGGAAGGACGTGTGGACCCAGAATTGGCCTCCACAGTCACTTACGGTCTCGTCGTTAAAACCGTGTTCATGGAAGACAATCTTACTCGGCTACGAGTGATTGCCAAAGAAGAAGACGACAACTGCTTGGAGCGATGCCTCAATGCCTTCCACAGAGAAGACGCTCCTGCAGCACTAGCAGTATGTATGAAGGGGATAGGGCTGAAAATTGGGTTGGGGCCTGGTACCAAGTCAGACAAGTTGCTCAAACTGAGGAGCTAGCTTGGCTGCAAGTGTTTTATGGGGTTAACTGTTCCCACACTGGCTTTTGGGGTCCTAGAATCATAGAATTGTAGAGTTAGAAGGGACCACGGGGGTCACCACTCCTCCTGTGTTGACTCCACCTACCTAAACGCCATTCCTTGCTCCAAAGAGTCTTAGCCCTCTCCCCTTTCTGAATCCTTAACCTATTCTGTGTGATTGATTATAGACAGTGATGTGGGGCAGCCCACCTTCTAGCATGTTATCTTTCTGTGGAAAATCTGCCATTTCGTAAAAGCAGAGACAGCACCTTGCTGACAAAGGTCCATATAGCTAAAGCTCTGGTTTTCCCAGTAGTGACGTATGGAAGTGAGAGCTGGACCATAAAGAAGGCTGATCGCCGAAGAATGGATGCTTTTGAATTATGGTGCTGGAGGAGACTCTTGAGAGTCCCATGGACTGCTAGAAGATCAAACCTATCCATTCTGAAGGAAATCAGCCCTGAGTGCTCACTGGAAGGACAGATCCTGAAGCTGAGGCTCCAATACTTTGGCCACCTCATGAGAAGAGAAGACTCCCTGGAAAAGACCCTGATGCTGGGGAAAATGGAGGGCACAAGGAGAAGGGGACGACAGAAGACGAGGTGGTTGGACAGTGTTCTCGAAGCTACCAACATGAGTTTGACCAAGCTGCAGGAGGCAGTAGAAGACAGGAGTGCCTGGCGCGCTCTGGTTCATGGGGTCATGAAGAGTTGGACACGACTAAACGACAACAACAAAAGTTCATTACTAACAACAAAGGCAGTGTCAAAAGCTTTTAGCAAAGTAAACGCACCAATTTAGATCATAAGACATAATAAATTTCAATTGGAAACCAACAATTGTCCAGTCCAAAATTTTCTGGGAAACCCTCAGCAATGGTTACACTAAAGAGGTGCCAAGGTTTGGGCCTCACCAGGAGGAAGGCAGCTGAATCCGTCTGTTCCATTTTGGCCTTTCCCTGGCTCATCATCTCTCTGTCTGCAGACAGGCCCTCCCGGATCTCCCAGAGATGTGCCATCATGTTCAGGCGTCCATCGTTTTCATCCTCATCTAGCTGGGCCAGTACTGCATCTTTCCTCTGGCTCAGGAATCGCTGCAGCAAAGTGAACTCGTCCTCAATTGTCTTGCGAAAGGAATCAGCTGAGTTCTGCAATGGAAAGAAGTTCCATTGGGAGGTTTTTGTGGCGGTGGAAGTGAGAACCCAGTTACCCGTTCAGTGAGAACAAACAGCTGAATTGAAAAATACCTTGTAAAAATGAGGGGATGTTGCTAATCTAGGCCCGGCACCAGAAACCAACCAGATTGGGTACTGGCTGAATACCCTGAGGCCTTGGAAAGGCCCCCTCACAAGCCCAACTTGCCCACATCCCCATTTAATGGTCTGCTTGCTAGATCCATACGTGCTTTTCAGTGGCAGGCAATGATGGTGCCATCCTTCAGCTGGGAGCCAAGCTCAGCTCCCACCCATAGTGGGTGCCTGCCATTTTGAAGTAAACCCAATGCAAAATAATTTTTTCAGTTTTATACAGACCAGCCAAGAAGATTTAGTAGGTCTACAGCAGGCATCCCCAACTTGCGGCCCTCCAGATGTTTTGGTCTACAACTCCCATGATCCCAAGCTAACAGGACCAGTTGTCAGAGATGATGGGAATTGTAGTCCAAAACATCTGGAGGACCGAAGGTTGGGGATGCCTGGTCTATAGGCAGGGACACTGCATTTTGGGTACTTAAGATGATGAGCAGCTGGGCTGGGAAATGATATATAATGAATTGAAAAGGATGTTCAAAATAACTTTTTCAAAAAAAGAAAAAACCCCAAAACTTTTCTTTTGAGAATTATAGGGACAGAACTACGTAAACTGTATAGAAATTTATTTATGTATGTTACTACAGCAACGAGAACGTTACTTGCCCCAAACTGGAAAGAAGAAGAAGGCCCAGTAAAGGAAGTATGGATACAAAAACTTAAGGAATATTCAGAAATGGCGAAACTTACTGGAAGAATAAGAAATCAAGGCAACAAACTTCTTCTTTTTTTTTAAAAAAAAAGAATGGAAATGGTTTATTGAATATTTACAGATAAATAGTAAACAGGTAAAAACATTAGCAGGATTACTGTAGTTTTATGAGAGTATATGTTTACAGTAGATAATTAAATGAGCAAGTTAAATGAATTTGGATATGCAGAACATATTAAAAAATAAATTTAAGGAACCACAGAAAGAGGGGGAAGGAAGTCAATTTTTGAAATGTTAAATGGATTGTAAAATTAATGAAATGTATAAATTTGAAAAGTATACATAAAAAGGAAGATGAAGGCGAAGGCGAAGGCGAAGGCGAAGAAGAAGAAGAAGAAGAGGAGGAGGAGGAGCAGCAGCAGCAGCAGCAGCAGCAGCAGCAGCAGCCACCGTGGATGGGAGCTTAGTTTAGTCCGAGGCTTCCTCAACCTTGGCCCTCCAGATGTTTCGAGAGTACAATTCCCATCATCCCTGACCTCTGGTCCTGCTAGCTAGGGATCATAGGAGTTGTAGGCCAAAAAAATCTGAATGGCCAAGGTTGAGGAAGCCTGGTTTAGTCCCTTTTCAAAAGTGCCACTAAGCTCCCATCCATGGTGGCTGTTCACCATCTTAAGTACCCAAAATGCAATGTCCCTGCCTATAGACACAAGAACAGGCCTTCTCTGTAGCGGCTCCACCATTGTGGAATGCTCTCCCCAGGGAGGCTTGCCTGACTTCTTCATTGCATACGTTTAGGCACCAGGCAAAAAAGGAAAAAAAGAAAAAAGTCTATGACCAGGCCTTTGGCCTTTAACTATCTGTGGCCTTTTAAAAGTGGGTGGGGTGTTTTTAATGAATTCTTTTCTTGGTTTTAATGTATCTATACGGGCTTTTCTGTTTGCTTGGTAAGTCATTTTGGGTTGCCTTGGGCAAGATAAAATGAGAAGAAGAAGAAGAAGAAGAAGAAGAAGAAGAAGAAGAAGAAGAAGAAGAAGAAGAAGAAGAAGAAGAAGAAGAAGAAGAAGAAGAAGAAGAAGAAGAAGAAGAAGAAGAAGAAGAAAGAAGAAGAAGAAGAAGAAGAAGAAGAAGAAAGGAATTATTGCCTCTTACTCTCAAGGAACGTATGTTTTCTTCTTGACGTCCTTCTTGCTGCTCTTGTTGTTTAATTCTGGTTTCCAGGCCACCTAGAACTTTGTCCAGCTTCCGCTAGGGGAGGAAGAAGAGTTTGTGAAATTAGGCAGGTCAGGGAACCTGCCATGTCCCCCCATTTTGTTTTTCTCTGTTTCCTTTTATTACTTTTGTTCTACGTTCCGGGATTGCAGATATTCAATGAAGAGCAGGCTATAAATTGTGCAAATGCCACCTCCTTACCTTTTCTTTTCTGAACTAAATAGCCCTAAGTGTTGTTGTAATCATTTCTCACAGAGAAGTTACTCCATCCCCTTAAACATTTTGATTGCCCTTTTCTGAAACTTCCCTATGCAGGGCTGCCTTCAGATGCCTCCTAAAGGTGGTCTAGCTACTGCACACCCTCCAACATTTCTCCCATGATAATAGGAACGTCCTAAGGAAAACCGGGACATTCCGGGATCAAACTGGAAACCGGGACAGCTTCCGCCAATCTGGGACTGTCCCTGGAAAAATAGGGACACATGGAAGGTTTTGACCTTTAAAGCCCTATGTGGCTTAGGACCCTCGTACCTACGGGACCGCCTCTCCTGGTATGCCCTGCGGAGGACCTTAAGGTCCACAAATAACAACATTTTGGAGATCCCGAGCCATAAGGTGGCTAGATTGGCCTCAACTAGGGCCAGGGCCTTTTCAGTACTGGCCCCGACTTGGTGGAACGCTCTTTCACAGGAGACCAGGGCCCTGCGAGATTTGACATCTTTCCGCAGGGCCTGCAAGACGGAACTGTTCCGCCTGGCCTTTGGGCTGGACTCAGTCTGACCCCTATGTTTTCCTCCCTTATGGTTTCGACTTGGGCTACGTTATTAAAATGAGGCTGCATTTAAATTTTATAAATTTAAACTGTATTTTAACCCTTATTAACAATTAATTTTAATTGTTTTTCTTTTTTTTAGTCTTATTGTAATTTTATTGGTGTCAGCTGCCCTGAGCCCGGTTTTGACTGGGGAGGGCGGGGTATAAATAAAAATTTATTATTGTTATTATTAAATAACAAATAACAAGGAGTTACCTTTCCTTTCACAACAGCGCCCAAACCAGCTGTTGGAGGGCAACTGTCTCACTTTACATAAAGCACCCCCTCCTTCACAGTGTCTTGTTGCACGCTCACCTTGTAGTGCTCAGCAGAGTCTTTCAAGGAGCTGAACTTGTGCCCGGCATGGGCAGGCGAATTCACACAGCAAAAACAAACGGGGTCCTCATCGGTGATGCAGAAGAGCTGCAAAGTGCAATCGTGTTGTGCGCAGAGCAACCCCTGCTCAGCACTTTCTCCGTCTTCCTGGGCCTCTCTTGCCTTTTGGGCCAAGTTTCTCAGCAAGTGGTTGGGTGTGAAATGCCTGTCAGGACAGGGGGCCCGGCAGTCAGGGCAGCTAGGAGCTCCCCCTTGGCTGTCCCAGGAGGCGGTGATGCATTTCTGGCAGAAGCAGTGCCCGCATCTAAGCAACACAGGCTCAGTAAACACATCGAGGCAGACGGAACAAGTCAGAGCTTGCTGAAAACCCTCCGCCATCTCAGCGGACAGATTTGCCAGAGTCCAGTTTCGCTTTCTTTTCTCTAGTTCCTCCTTTTGCTTTTCTCTTGTTGCTTAAAGGAGCCACACCGTAGAAGTGGAGCAAAGAGTGACATTTGCTGTAGCCATATGAGAACTTTGGAGTCTTTTGCAATAGCAAAGAGGTTAACTTCTGAAATCAGCTGGAATTTCGGTCTTCTGTGTACTTTTATTGACCTTGTGCAGCTCTCAGCCTATTTTGAGTCTGCTTTTTTTTTTTTAGGGTGGGCGCTGAATTTTTATGCTGGGATTTGTTTACTGTTGTATGGTGCCATGCTTTTATAATTAAAATGCAACTTTTCTGTTGTCCGCAAGCCGATCAGAGAACAGTGTCATGGTGTGACATTGTTTGCATTTGCCTGTCTTTGTTAACTAAGGGGACATGGGGTTTCTACATTGCAGATACAGCATAGCTGCCAAGTTCTCCCTTTTTTTAAGGGATTTTCCCTTATGCTGAATAGGCTTCCTCGTGAGAAAAGGGAAAACTTGGCAGCTATGAGATACAGCCCTGCCATGCGCCAGCTTTGAGGCAGAATTAACTACAGTGGAACCTCGGGTTGCGGACGTAATCTGTGACGGAGGCATGTCTGCAACCCGTAGTGCTGCGTCTGCGCACATGCAACACAATTTGGTGCTTCTGCGCGAAGCACGATGTAGCACTTCTGTGCATGCACGAGCGGCAAAACCTGGAAGTAACCCTTTCCAGTACTTCCAGATTTCCTGTGGTCCGTAACATGAAGCGTCTGTAACCCGAGGTACCACTGTACTAAATAATATTGCTTTTTAAAGGGACAGTATGTTATGTATTCAGTGGTCTGTGCTTGCCTGAGCTCAAGTCTGGACTAAGGATTCTGAGCCCCCCCCCCCCCGTGTTCTGATTTGATACATGATATCCAATCACAAAACAATTCAGGATTTGGGCCTCCGCCATTGGCCTTTAAACTCTGCTTCATGATTCGCAGCTTGGAAGTTTAGAGAGCCAATCACATTGGGAGTGTGAGTGGCCCAGGACTTCAGAAATGTATATAAGCAGTTGCTTTGCCCCCGTTGTGAGTTGTTATTTTGTACACAACGAAGGAATGGTAAGTACTTCAGGCGTTGAAATGTGATTGATGACAGTAAGGACTCAAAACCATATTGCCCTTTACTAGACTTTTTAATCTCGGCGCCCTGAAACTCCAGCCAAATTTCACTCACAACCTGAGTCAGCTACAGGTGCAATCTGATCCCAGAATCCCCCCCCCATTGACTTCTGGATGCTTGGACATTTTAGGTGATTAAAGAAACACACATTTGTTTAACTTTCTTCTAGCAAGACATTTACACAGGGCAGCCTCCTCTCAGTGGCTCCTTCCAGACTTGGAAGCTCCTGCCCTAGATAGAGAAACCAGAATGTTTTCCTCCCTGCTGCCCTTGTTCCAACAGGTTTTTGGAAACAGACTGTTTTTAATGAAAAGGCTGCTGCCCTGCTGTTTTCATTGTAGTTATTTCTATGGTTTTAATAGTGTTTTTAGCACTATGCATACAGCCCTGAGATTCTTAGATAAGCTAACACAGTAGTAATAATAATTCCTTCTAGTCTAAATGAAAAAATGTATAGGAAAACATGACACTTGCAAAATGACCCACCACTACCCAGTAATATTCAGAATTCCAGTATTGTCTCCAATCAGCAAATGAAGAGGGCTGGAGCTGAAAGACCCAAGTTGAAGTGTGGATGGAGGAAGGGCATGCATTGCAATAGATACAGGTGAAACTCAGAAAATTAGAATATCGTCGAAAAGTGCATTTATTTCAGTAATGCAACTTAAAAGGTGATACCAACATATGAGATAGATGCATGACATGCAAAGCAAGATATGTCAAGCCTTTTATTTGTCGTTAGGCGGGTCAATTATAAATGGAATGTAATTAATGAAATATAATAGCGATGTTAATTTTTGTATTATTGTAACTATTTATTGTATTACTGTTGAATTTCCAAAAGAAAGCATTCTTAAAAAGTATGTTGCATTACTGAAATAAATGCTTTTCGACGATATTCTAATTTTCTGAGTTTTACCTGTATTGTGCTCCTTCTGAGATATTGGAGACTTGGGTGTCGGAAGTTTGTTTCCCCATCCCCTTTTCCTTGTGTGTTGTGTCTTTTGGTCTGTATGCCTGTATAAAGGGACTGTCTCGGATTGACTTTATGCAAGTCACTCTGGTAGCCTTTCTGGTTGTAAAGCAGAATAAAAATGCTCTAGATATATAAATTGGCTGAAATCCAGTTGCCTTCAAAATTTAGTAACACTCTCATAGGTTTCAAAAATTATTGGTTTCCTATAACAGCTTCAGCTATTTACTGACGTTATCCAAGGGAAAGGGCCAAAGGAGAAGAGATTGCTAGAAACCCTCAATAAAAACACAATTATGTATTGCTAGATGAACAAAGCAACTTTATTGAGGATAGTTTGCAAAGGTACATAGATGAATTCAGCTAATACAGCTTTCCACAGGTCTTTCCACAAATGATGCAGCAAAGGAGGGATTCTGA
This sequence comes from Zootoca vivipara, assembly GCF_963506605.1. Lineage (NCBI taxonomy): Eukaryota > Metazoa > Chordata > Lepidosauria > Squamata > Lacertidae > Zootoca > Zootoca vivipara. The sequence goes on from NC_083277.1 coordinate 15,073,227, forward strand.
TATGTACTAACCAGTTCCACACCTCCTTGATTCATGACCGGATTGGACTTTAGCTATCCACAGGATTTTGATGCCATTCTCAACTGAAATAAATGTTATCAGATTATATATCTGGAGAAAATACGTTGAGAAATGTGCTTATGTTGAGAGAAAATACATGCTCAAAAATACACTTTTAATTCGGAAGGCAGGGTGGATAAAAATCAATGATTTTTTAAAATTTAAAATGGATTTTTAAAATAATATGCTTTTGGAGGAAAAAATCTTTCTATTTAAGTTACATTATAGTCCAAAGGGTATTAATCAGGAAATAAGGATTTGTTTTAAGTTTTCCATGCATGCTAAAACTCAAGTCTAAGCTGTGTGTTTTTTTTAATTGTTTAATCACATCAGTTAACAAACATGGATACATATGCTATAATGTTATTGTTTTAGTTAAATAAATTATTAAGGAAATGATTATTTTTCTCCTTCCAATAAAGTACAGCAGAAAAGTTGTCCAAATATAAACAGTCAATTACGAAATTATTGTGAGGTTTAACAAGTTATCTGTCTATAGATTTCTAATAGTACGGTATAACCAAACCAGAAATTTTTTATATAACTGTAAAAAACTACTGTGAAATTTTTTTATTCCAAAAATGAAACCTTCATCTGGTTGTAAATATTAAGATTATACCAGCAAGAATGAGAATTTCTGTTAAAAAGAAAAGAGTTAAGTCCAGTCTTACTGACTAGGGATTTAAATCACGATTAATCATTTAAATCAATTTGATTTCAATCAAATTCACCCTGTGGGAAGGTAATGCTAACATGTGAGTGCAAACCCCGTTGTGTGGGATGGTGGTTGTTGAAAGTGGATCTTGCAAGACGGCAGCACAGATGGAACATGCCCTCTTCTGCACATTTTCTGGGATTTGCATTCCTCCAACTTGAAATTTCTTGCAACATGTCATTTTTGCCAACATGTCATTTTTGCCATTTTTGACACTGCCAGCACCTATGGACAAAGCAGGGGACAAGTGTCATTCATTCGTTATATAGGAAATAAAAGAGCTACATGCCCACCAAACTCTTGCAAACAGGAGAGCTCCCCTTTATCCCCAGGTGTGAGGAACATTTCTTAGCCCGAGCCCCACATTCCCTTCCGCTTCACCTGAGTGGTGAGGGAGAGAGACAGAGGCAAAAGTGTGTGTGGCAACCAGTGCAAATATTACCTTTGTACTTCAAGCTCATTTATATACACACACAACCTCTATCCTCCATGCAGAGAAGCAAGAGGCAGTTGGAGAGCTCAAGGACATATTTGAGCTAGGCTGTTATAGGGCAAGGCAAGTGAGAAGTGTCTCCAAGGGCCAGGTACAGAGCACACTTCATTTTTACTATAACCCTCACTGTTCTGTTTTGCTACAACTTTCAAAGCAGTATAAACAATAACCTTTGTTTATTTACAGGTAGGTAGCCATGTTGGTCTGACATAGTCGAAGCAAAGTAAAAGAATTACTTCCAGTAGCACCTTAGAGACCAACTAAGTTTGTCATTGGTAGGAAGGAATTATTTTATTTTGCTTCGTTTATTTAATATCCTGCCCTTCCTCCTGAAGGAGTTTTAAAAATATATATATACAGTGGTACCTCTACTTACGAATAACTCTACTTATGAATGTTTCTACTTACGAATGGAGCTCCGTCCGCCATCTTGGATGCGGTTTAGATAGGATTTTTTCTACTTACGAATTTTTTCTCCCAATGCATTCCTATGGGATTCGACTTACAATTTTTTTCTACTTACAAATGTGCGTTTGGAACGCATTAAATTCGTAAGTAGAGGTACCACTATATATATATATATATATATATATATATATATATATATATATATAATCAACCAATTCAATATAGAAAACAACAGAGAGCAACCTTCCCCAACAAATGCGAGGGATGATACTCCAAAACATCTGGAAATCACCATGTTGGGGGAAGGGTGCAGAAGGTAAAAATCCCAGGAAAATAAAATTCTGTAAATGGAGAGAGGCCGCACATCATGTCATCCAGTCTCAAGATAAAAGCCACTTTTCTTCTTTCTTTTTTTAAAGAAGTCAAAAGGCAGGCTAGGAACACCTTGAAACAGTGTTTCCCAGCCTTTGGTTTCCAGCTGCTTTCAGACTACAATTCCCATCATCCCTGACCACTGGTCTTGCTAGCTAGGGGATGATGGGAGTTGTAGTCCAAAAACAGCTGGAGACCCGTGGCTGGGAAACACTGCCTTAAACGGCCAAAACAAAACGCACGGCAGAATTCGAATACTTGGCGTGCAACACAGAAAACTGTAGGAACAGAGGATTCAGGGGCAGCCTAGAGTAGCAAGCCAGCCCTGTACAAAATAGCCTCCATCCTGATTAATCTGCCTCCAGTTCTTACGTGCCAACACACGGGAAAGTACAGGCACGCCTTTGTGGGAGGGATCGCACACACCCAAAATTTCTCAGTCATCACGAAGCTGAAAACGTAGTTGTCCCCTGGCAGGAGGTGCCCACCCTCTCCCCCAGCACTGGCTGAACAGGTGTGACTTCGCACCTTCACGTTCTTAAACACTCTAACTAGCTGGGTAGGAGATCAGTGGCAGAAAACCAGCACATCTTCCAGGCGCAATGTGAGGAGGGGATGTCCAACCAAGCTTTAAGCCAGCAGTAGGGAACCTCTGGCCCATGAGATTTCTGCCCAAAAGCCACACCCACTTGCCCCACATCTGATGTCATCCATATATGATATCAGGTGCGGGGCAGGTCAGGAGGCACCTGTAAAGGAACCACTGACTTAAAGCCCTGACTGGTGTTCCAGTTACATGCCAGCTCCCAATGCAGTGACCCACAGCCATAGCTGATCCAAGTGGGGCCTGAAGTCATTGCAGATCAGCTGAGCACAGCTGTGACTTCCAGCCCCACTTGGGTCAGTTAAGATCTTCCTTTGCAGTGTGTCTTGATCTCAACCCGCACTAGAAAGGAAAGCGTGCGTCATGGTTCTGTCTGTTTGCATTTCTTAGTGCAGAAAGTATTTATCTCATCTGTTAATATCTTTCCTATTCTTATTAATTCTAGAGCAGGCATCCCCAAACTTCGGCCCTCCAGGTGTTTTGGACTACAATTCCCATCATCCCTGACCACTGGTCCTGTTAGCTAGGGATGATGGGAGTTGTAGGCCAAAACATCTGGAGGGCCGCAGTTCTAGAGGCTAGACTATAAATGCTGACTATAAACGTAGGCCAAAAGGAGCCTGGGTCTTACTTCTCTCTCTCCCTCTCTCTTCCTTTTGGTGTGGTGTTTCTGTTTCTGTACATAGGATGCTTAGTGCTAAGGTTTAGTCTTATTATGAGTTAAGTTTATAAATTCTGCAACTGGATTTTGTATGGACTGAGCCAATCCTGACTGCATTGGGTTTGTGACCATTACGCTACATTTGCCTTCAGCACAAGTAAAGCGCGGCTGAATGAAGTACTATTGCCTCTGGTCTATTTTTTGGGAATTCTGCGACATATTTAAGGTTTGCCTCCACAACGTATGACAGGTTGTTGGTGTAATGTGAACAATGGATTAAATTGCACAGTGTTTGGCATCATGTCTTGAAGAGCACATCTTCCATGCCTGGAATGTTCTGAGGTGATCAGCTGGGGGAAAGGAGTGAAGGATGCGGCCCACCAGGCTGAAAAGGTTCCCCATCCCTCCTCTAAATTTACATACCTGAGGTATGGGTGCATCCCACGAAGGGATGTTTTAACATCCAAAACCATCCACATCCACTCATTTGTACATAAAGTTCAAAGCTGAAGGGGTGCTCAGAGAAGGCGTTTAAGGCAGTTGTTCCCGGATCTACAATTCTCTTCATCTGGGAGATTCAAAATACAATACATCTTCCCAAAGTGATATAATTTAAGAGAAAAGGGGAAGGGGAAGAGAACAACATCAGATGAAAACATTTTCTTATGTTGTCACACACCTGACTGAAGCTTTAAGCATAGCCCCCAGATTAGCAATTTTTGAGGCCACAGGTTTTTACAGATCAAAAATACCTATGTAAGCACTATTACTAACATATCAGTAATGTAGCTGCCTTCAGTAGCACCTTAAAGACCAACTAAGTTTTTATTTTGGTATGAGCTTTCGTGTGCATGCACACTTCTTCAGATACACTTGAAACAATGCTTCTGCTCTACATTACCAGCTCACCCCTAAGAATAAATAAGTTCATAGATACAGTATATTCCTGCGTATAAGACTACTTTTTAACCCAGGAAAATCTTCTCAAAAGTCAGGGGTCGTCTTACACGCCGGGTCGTATTTCTTATACGGCAAGTATATCCCAAACTCTATATTTTAACTGGAAACGTTGGGGGTCGTCTTATACGCCCAGTCGTCTTACACGCCGGAATATACTACATAAAATCTTGTTGTTATGGTGCCACCGGGGGACAAATAGGGATCCCTATCACAATTTCTCCCAGAAACGGGATGGAAGCTTCGAGCATCATAAAAAGGCAGCCTTAGCCTCCCCATCAATGCTTTAGACAGCAACTGCCATCAGCCCCAAGGCCTGGTGAAGGACAGCAAAAGTTTTCTCATAAGTGATTCTTGAGATTTTCTTTTTCTCCCCTCGCCTTCCACCCCAAGCAACTTTGTAGAATTTTCTCTGAATATCCTCCAACATGTTTTTTTTGGGGGGGGGGTTTGACCACCATTCTCCTTCACACACTCACAATGCCTCAAAACCATGCTAGGCCTGAGGCGTTGTGGAAGCTACAAAATGGCGGCCGGGCCGCCGACACAGTTATAACAGCAGCAGCAAAACCTCAGCAAAAAGGAAATAATTCATACTGCTGCCATTGCTGACGGCAAGCGCCGTCGCCTAGAAAATGGTGGAATGCTTTCTCCTCCCACTGAAGAAATTCAGCGAAATGGTTCCACTTTCCCGATTTCTCTGCTCACAAATATGGCAGGGTGATTTGTCGTGCAGACCACTCTACAGTGGTACCTTGGGTTAAGTACTTACCGTGTTTCCCCCTTTTTAATACGTAGTCAGAAAGTAAGCCATGGCAGGGTTTTTAACCATTTGAGAGCTATTAGACATACCCCGAAAATAAGCCATACTTCCGCACCAGCTAGCAGGACCCAGCATGCCGGCCGTGACAGGAGGAGGATGCCTGCCGGGTCGGGTCAGTGCCCGGAAGCGGCGGTGGCTGCTGCAGTGCCGATAAAGCGTGCAGCAATGCCGCACGGAGCACCAGCCAGCAGGACCCAGCTCCTGCAATGCTGGCCGCGGCAGGAGGAGGAAGCCTGCGGGGTCGGGTCGGTGCCCGGAAGCGGTGGCGGCTGCAGCGCTGACAAAGCATGAAGCAGCGCCGCACGGAGCACCAAGGGCACGAGCAGCAGGAGGAAAGAGAGAGCGGCTCGTTGCTTGCGCACTGTAAGAGAAGCAGCCAGAACCGATCTCCAAATTCCGAGCCTCCCTTTTGCGCGTGCGGGCATGTTAAAGCCCCGATCAGTTCACTCCCCACTTCTTCCTCGCCATCCCTCCCTTTCACACGTTGCCTCAACCCCGCAGCCCCCCTCCCTGGCCATCGTCCCCTAAGTGCAGCGCTGCTTCGTGCTTTGTCAGCGCTGCAGCCGCACTCTCTCTGTGTGTGCGCGCGTCTCTTTCTTTCTCTCCCTGTGCGTCCGTCTCTGTGTGTGTGTGTGTGTGCGCGCGCGCCTCTTTCTCTATCCCCCATGCGTCTTTCTCTCTCTCGGTGTGTCGGTGTGTGCGTGCGCGCGCGCGTCTCTGTGTGTGTGTGTGCGTCTCTGTGTGTTTGCGCGCGCGTCTCCCCCCCCCCCGACAGAGAAAAGGTTACGCTTCGGCTCATCATTCAGCCGCCCCGGCCTCCTCACTGAGGGCCAAAGCTGCTCCCCTCCCCCTCCTCCCCTTTCATCCCTCCCTTCCCTCAGTTGGTCCGTCAGTTGGGGTTGCGCGCGCGCCAGGGGCATGGCCCAAGCCTCTATCCCCACACTCCTTACCACCAGCAAACAAACAGCTCAAGTTCAGTGCACCTTATCTTAGCTGTGGACGTCCTAGTTCCTAACTCAGTTCTGTAACATATTACAAACCACTGGACCATGGGGAAGACACCACCAGAGGGGCATTCGCAAAGGTGGGTGCTATTTTTAAAAGACTCAGCCGTTCCAATGAGAATGCAGCTTCAAGAGTCTGTTATACAACTAGTTGGAGATTATTTGTATTGTGTATCACCTGCAGGGATGGAACAATGCAAACAGCCTCACGAGAACACAAAAGGTATAGGCATATATACCCTTTAAGCACTACGCTGGAATCTACGCTGGAATCATAGCTGTCAAGTTTTCCCTTTTCTCGCGAGGAAGCCTATTCAGCATAAGGGAATTCCCCTTAAGAAAAGGGAGAATTTGACAGCTATGATCTGGCTGTGTCCATTTCTTGGTTCCATCTATCCAGGCTGGAGGAAGCATCTGTATGCAAAAGGATCCCAGGTTTAACCCCCAGGTACCCCCAAGTTTGAAATCCTGGAGAGCTGCTGCCAGCCTGGTTGACAGTAAAACCTGGAGAGCTCAGTTGGCTAGAGTGTGGTGTTTATAATGTGCGCGGAAGAGAGCGCCAAGTGTCCTGAGCCAGTGGGACCCAGTTGTACCAGCACTTAATAAAAAAAAAAAGACACCCCCTGAAAATAAGCCACCGTGTGTTTTTTTGAGGAAAAAAAGTTATAAGACGGTGTCTTAAAAAAGGGGAAACACGGTAATTGGTTCCAGGGTGCCATTCGCCTCCGAAAACCCGGAAGGAAACACTTCCGGGTCCACGGAGTACTTAAACTGAAAGTACTCAAACTGAAGCATACTTAAACCTGTACTGTATTTCTGAGCTGGTTGTAGAGGAAGAGGAACCCCTTTCTGTTCAGTCAGTAAAGTGTGAGACTCTTAATATCAGGGTCGAACCCACGTTGGGCAAGATTCCTGCACTGCAGGGGGTTGTACCCAAATGACCCTCTCATGGTCCCTACCAACACTAAAATTCCATGACTTTCTAATTGCTAGTGGATACTTAACAAGAAAATGTAGGGTTGAAAACCTTGGCACAGCCTCTGCGCTTTTCACGGTTATGTTTCACTCCTTGCAATCTACTCCCAGTTCTTACCCGTCTATACACCCTCAACCCCCGTTTTATAGGCTCAGCTTGGGTCCAGGATAATGGAAAGACCCCTTACATATTCAACTGATCACTGCATTCTGCAGAAGGGGCTCCCTCCAGATACCCTCTTATCAGGAAGTCCATTCCATGCGATATAGGAACAAGGCCTTTAGTGTGGTGGCACCTACCCAACCCTCAAATATTATAAGCCAGCAGATAAACCTTCACACTGCACAATTACCTTTCCAGAAAATGATGCAACTTGGAATGTCAAGAAGTCCGAAGCTCTTTTGAGCCAGACGATGTGGTCTACACCAGCTTTTCCCAACCTGGGAGATCACAGCATCGTATACTCGAAAGGGACCCTGTGTTTCATCTAGTCCAACCCCCTGCGATGCAGGAATCTGAGATAACGTATCCCTAACAAGATGGCCACCAAACCCCTGCTTATGAACCTCCAAGGGAGGAGAGCCCACCACCTCCTGAGGGAGTCTGTTCCACTGTCAAACAGCTCTTACTGTCATTTGAATCCACTGGTTTGGGTCCTACCTTCCTGAGCAGGAGAAAACAATCCTCCTCCATCTTCCACGTGGCAGCCCTATAGGTATTTGAAGATGGCTAGATCATCTCTCCTCTCAATCTTCTCCAGGCAGCCAGATGCAATCCGACAGCATCCGGAGAACACGTGGTTGGGGAACGCTGGTCTTACCCTTAACTGTCTGAAACTCTCCAAGGTTGCAGAACAGGAACCTTTCCTAGCCCTTTCCTGGAGAGCTGCCCTTACCTGGGACCTTTCGCGTGCTTCACAAAAAAGCACGTGCTCTCCCCACCGAGCTAGGCAGGGCGGAATAGGCAAGCGCACACCCGCAAGGCGCAGGTTACCGAGGCAGGTCTGCGCAGTGGCGCTCGGCATTTGAGCTTTCCCAGCAACCTCGCAGATCCATATCGGTGGTGGGAACCTTACCTACCCGATCCGCTAAATTAAGGGGGCTTAAAGTTAGCCTAACAAGGCTCCGGTGCAGGATTCCTGGGAGGCGCCCCGGGCCCCCACCATTCCCAACTGTGCGCCCGCCCAGCACATCACCCGATCCGTGGCAAGTCCCCCGCGCAAGGATGGGGATGGATTCCCCCCTTTGCCAACATACACACCCGGCCAAGCCCGCCGGAGATCTAAGCGCCGAAAGTACTCCTCCTCCTCCTCCTCCGCCTCCATGGCTGGGGCTGCAATGCATGCTGGGGATCCTCTTAGCTTGCCCAAATTCAATCGCCTCCGCTCTCATTGGCTGCCAGATCCGGGAATCGGGCTGGAGGGAGGGGGTGGAGCTGCTCGGTCCGCATGGCCTCTTTCTCCGCATTGCATTAGGGACGCGTGCGGGGGGAGCCTTCCCGACGCAGCCCGAAGCGCGTTCACCGCGAAGTAGTGCGCACCGTAGAAGCATAGAACTGTACAGGGGTCCGAGGGTCGTCTAGACTGACCCCCTGCAATGCAGGAATCTCAACGAGATCACGCACGACACGTGGCCACCCAACCTTTGCTTAAAAACCTCCCGAGGCTATATCGCCCTCCCAGGAAACCTGTTGTTTTTCACTGTGTTCTTCCTGACGTTTAGTCGGAATCTCTTTCGTCACTTGGATCCGTGTTTGAACTGGACTCGCTGCCGCGCGGACTTGCGTGGCAGACCAGCCGTAGCAGGTCTGTTGCAGCAAAGACCTCTGAGCCTTGCGGAATGGGCGCTATTAATTGCCTAATAATAGGCACTTCCTGAATTTATTTTACCTCTGACCCCAACGTTTATAGTTCCCCCAGCCGCGTGTGTATCCTGTATATCTGAATCGTATGATTCGGTAGACTCGCTAGCCTGCAAAAATAATAATACTAATAATACTAATACTAATAATATTACATTTTATTATTGCGAGAGGCAGTGGAAAACAGGAGTGCCTGGCGTGCTCTGGTCCATGGGGTCATGAAGAGTCGGACACGACTAAACAACATTATTGCATTTCCCCCCACCCCAATTTTATTCTCTCAACAACCCTGTGAGGTAGGCTGAGAGACGGTTACTGGTCCAAGATCCAGAAGTGAGCTACATGGCTGAGAGGAGATTTGAACCCTGGTCTCCCAGTGCCTAGTCCAACACTTAACCACTATGCCACACTGATGTAGTTTATTGGTTTATTTTATCAATTATTTGTTTATTTTATCAATAAAGATATATATTTTATTAATAAATCTCTGCACTGTATCCATAGCTGCCAAGTTATCCCTTTTTTTAAGGGATTTCCTCTTATGCTGAATAGGCTTCCTCGTGAGAAAAGGGAAAACTTGGCAGCTATGACTGTATCAGTGGCTGGGGAAACCCAGCCAGATGGGCAGAGTATGAATAAATAATAATAATTATTATTATTATTATTATCATCATCAGATGGAATTTGGCGTGCATGGGATGGCTAAACGACCACTGTTGTTGCCTCCAATTTGCCTCCAATTTGACTTGCAAATCCCAGTCCTCAAACTGTCAGATACTTTGTCAGTTCCTTGGCTAAAATGGGAAGGGGTTCTCTTAAATTCCACCACACACGCATACACCAGGGGGCTTTGAAATGAGACTCCCTGATTGGCTGCTTGCCGAGGCATCACTTAGCAACCAATGTTCCATCCCCTCTGCATTTTTCCTGCTTGCAAGGCCTCCCCCCCCCCATTTCTTTCATTACTTGAATAACTCCATTTCTCTTGAGCCTTCATTTCCTTTGTCCCAGATCTGTACCTAGTCTGGATTTTGATATTGCTTTAACATTGCTCCAGGGAGATTCTTAACAAAAAAAGAAAGAAATGAGGCTCATATGGGCATGGGCTTTTATTGCACTCAAATTGCTAAAAGTCCTGGTCTGAACCTCTTTTCCACGTTTTTCCCCTCTGAAGAAGAAGGGTTGTGTCCTCACAGCCTTGTCATTGACACCTCTCCTTGCTGTTGAAATCCAGAGTCTTTGCTGAAAGTGTTGGAATGCAATTCTGCTTGTTTGGAGGCTGATAGGTTTGCATGGGAAAGAGGAGAGAGAGAGGGAAAGGAACCCCCAAATTTCCTAGGCTGTTCTTTAACCTTCCTAAACTCACAGTGTGATTGTGTTCAGTGATGTGCTCCTGCATCAAGGACTCAATTGTTAACTTCTGCTGCTGCATTTGAGTCCAAATGCCATCCGTCTTCTCTCTCTTTCTAGATGTTTGTTTTATTTGCAGGTACTTGTATTCCATTCTTCAACCCTAAGTGGATTCCCAAAGCAGCTAACAATTGAAGACAACATTAAAAATAAAAGTACATACTATTTTTGCAACGAAACAGCAGCATAGGAGCATCGCAAGCTTCCTAGGTAGAGAATGGAAGTCAACCCTCAACACTTCTTGAGGTATTTTGGTCCTAAGCCACATACGGTAGGATGTTGAAGGTCAGAGCCACCATTTTGGATATAGACAACTAATAGATACAGCTAATTGATATAGGTATGTCAATCAGGGACATGGGCATAATCAGGATTTATTATTGGCGCAGGCTTTATAACGAGGCTGATAGAGAAGAGAGTTTGGATTTGATATCCCGCTTTATCACTACCAAGATTGTAGCCCAAGATATCTGGAGGCCACCGCATCACCTATCCCTGATTTAAATGCAGAATTATAGAATTGGGAGACAGCCTTTTAGGCCAGAAACAGAGAAGCGACAACAAGACAGCTGCGCGAGTGTATGTTCACGATGCGTTTTGCGAAATTCTCCTTGTCAAGGGACTTTCCTTCCACTTCAAACTGCTTGAGATGACTTCTCTTTCAACTCCCCTGAGAAGTTTAATAAAGGGACATTCTCGAAATGTGTTGAGATCCTAAGCACTTGTGCAGCTGTCTTCTTGTCCCTGAATATGCCACCCTGTGCTGCGCTCTTAGCACAAATGGACTTTTGCACCGTGTGACGTGATCTCGTGTTGTCTGCAGAGCACCAGGGGGTTGTCATCCAGGTTCTCTGTGGGAGCTTCCAGGCTGTCGCTATTTTTGAGGGGGATCCCATACCCAGCAGATTCTCAGCTTGCGTAATTATACAGTAGTTGATTGGGAGGCCTTGCACCAGTGTTTCTCAACCAGTGTGCCTCCAGATGTTTTGGGACTACAACTCCCATCATCCCTAGCTAGCAAGACCAGTGGTCAGGAATGATGGGAGTTGTAGTCCCAAAACATCTGGAGGCACACTGGTTGAGAAACACTGCCTTGCACAACAAATCCACTTTCCCGGTGGTTGGAATTTTTTATTTAATTTTTTTGCGATAAGGAAAGCGCCAGAGATGCCCCAGTGGAAAATGTGCGAGGAGAACTTTCCTTATCTAACCTTCCCACAAACATATCACAATATGAATGCTCATGTAAATAGCCAACAAATAAACCAGGATGAATTTTCAATGAGCAGCATAGCTGCCAAGTTCTCCCTTTTTTTAAGGGAAATTCCCTTATGCTGAATAGGCTTCCTCGCGAGAAAAGGGGAAACTTGGCAGCTATGATGAGCAGGTCATTTAGAAGTGGACCAAGACTTTTTTTGGGGGGGGGAGGGAGAAGGAAAGAGAATGGCTGTTAGGGAGAACGTAAATTGCTTTTGCATGCATGGAGGAAACACATTAATTTGATGTCGTAACATATATTAGCCGCTTGGTGTCAACCTAGGGCCTTTTTATTTCGGGTGTCTCTTCTGAAGATTCCATAAGGGGGAAGCCCCTCCTAATGTATTTACTCAAATGTAATGCACACCTTTTATGGCCAAATTACGTTGTGAAAATTAGGGTGTGCATTAGATTTGACGGCACATTTACATTCGCCAGCAAATACTTTTTTGGCTTCAAGGTTTTGAAAATTGAAGTGCACATTAGATTTGACGGTGCATTAGATTCGCGTAAATACTGTAAATTTCCCTGGATATTTATTCCCTTGAAATTCAACACAGAAGTTGAGCCGGTCTTGCGAGCTATCACGTCCCTGGTATTGCCCGCACAAACCATTTCTTTGTCCTGCTTGCAGATCGGAGCCACCAGCCTCACCCAACTGTTTTTTTTATCCCACCTGCTTCCACAACATGCTGAAAGGCCCTTCCAAAACAATAAGGAGTCTGAAATGGAGCAGTTCCTTGTCTCCACCCCCATCGCCAAGGGCCTTCTGGCGGTTCCCTTACTGTGAGAAGTGAGCTTACAGGGAACAAGGCAGAGGGCCTTCTCGGTAGTGGCGCCCTCCCTGTGGAACGCCCTCCCGGTCAGATGTCAAAGAAATAAACAACTATCTGACATTTAGAAGACATCTGAAGGCAGCTGATGTTTTATCATATTTTTAAATATTCTGTTGGGAGCCACCCAGAGTGGCTGGGGAAACCCAGCCAGATCGGCGGGGTATAAATTGTTATTGTTTTTATTATTTTTAAGGTTTGGGTAGAAATCGTAATCTGAGTTTGAGTTCTTCCCGTGAGAAGGGCTGATGGGGGTTGTAGTCCAAGACACCTGCAAGTCATAATGTTTTTTTTCTTTTTTTAATAATCTTTATTTAATTTAGATATCCAATAAACAATATTTAAATACATTTTAGATATACTACATTTTCATTTTGTTTATACTTCGAGATGAAAAAAACAAACAGAAAAAATAAAGAAATAAGAAAAAGAAGAACAAGAACAACCACTACAACACATCCACACACACACACACACAAAAGAAAAAAAAAATTTACATAACACTCTTACTGACACAAACATTAATAACACTCTTATTGACACAAACATTAAAAATTGGCTTCCACCCTACCTTCACTCGCCTTTTTAAGTCTTATTTTAAGCTTATGCAGTTCACCTTTCTTTACGCTTAGAGTCATAGATCCACTGTTATCAATATCTTCATCATCATTTCGTATTTCTGTATTCAAGCTTCTGCCATTTCAACTCGTATATCCCATGAATTTGTCTACTTGTCTTATTTTGTCGTACATTGAATTTGTTATTCTTCCTTACAACCAATAAAGAAATTTATGCTTAATTATGTGGTTGTTTTCATTCTGCTGATTTATTTAGATTTTTACCATCCTATCCATAATGGTCATAATGTTAGCCAGCACTGCTCAAGACGGTTTTAGCCCCTGAATAATGAGTTGTTGTTGTTGTTGTTGTTGTTGTTGTTGTTGTTGTTGTTGTTATTATTATTATTATTATTATTATTATTATTATTATTATTATTATGAGTTATTGTTGTTATTATTATAACAGCCAGAGCCGCTCTATCCTACTAGTCCCCAGGATGACCCAGGAAGGCCGGATTAGCCTGCAATTGCAGCCTTACTGAAACCAATTCTGATTTCACTCCCCAGCTGATGCCACAAGCTCGTTGGCGAAGCATCTGTTCATGGTCAGCCCTGACGCCAAGAGCACATTGTCCCAGCCAGGATGGTTCTTTGGTCATGGGGCCTGGACTGGTGGGAACTGGCAGAATGGGGATAGAGTGGGAGGCATTCTCTGCAGCGCCGTGGAACAGGTGGGCACCCTCAGCGCACGCTCTCAAGGCCATCGGCTAAGCCCCCATTTCCTTTTCCCGGAGAAAGGGGATGTTTGTGCAACAGCCCCCCCCCCTTTCCATGCTGTTAGCATTTTTGGACTTGTAACTAATTGACTTGTTTTGATGGAAATGGGCTTAGCACCACGAGTGCAATGCCTGCATGTTTGTAGAATTATGGATAGTGGGGGAAGAAGGCGATATTTCTCCCTCTTTTAAAAAAAATGATAATAATGAAAGAATTATGGGAGCTATAGTTTTTTATGGGTGCTGAGAGTTGTTAAAGAGATTCCTGTTCCCCTCACAGAGCTACAAAATGCCAGAGCGCCCTGCGAAAAATGGTGCATTGTTAAATCACCCCGGGAATTGTAGTCGGCGAGGCAAATAGCGAGCTCTCCGAATTCCCCTCAGCACCCTTGACACTACAGTTCCCAGAATTCTTTGGGTGTTCAAAGTGTTACCATAGTGCTCTAAATGTCTTGGAGAGGCCTAGGTGGGCTGTGATCCGATGAAGGGAGGCAGACTGGGAGCAGAACCCTCGCAGCCGAGAGCGTGCTGTCACATGTTTTCGAGCGGAAAGTTCAGCTGCGGTTTCTGGCTTCCCGAAAGAAAGGATTCGCTCTGCCAGGGCTCCCTGGTGTGTAATATCTTTCCTTTTAACAACCTGTCCCGAACATGTTTATGTTTCTCCACGGTAATTCTGTGGTGGTGGTGGGGGTACACACACACGGTTACAGCAAAACTTTCCTAGCTCATTATCCACGAGAGACGGCCTGCATCGTTGCCTTCCTTGCCCGCCTGAGTTGAGAACAAAGCGAAAGATGGATGAGCCTAACCTGTATCAGGCGGCAGGAGAAGGAGAGAGGGCCCCTTCCATCTGCTCTGCTGTAAAACTTGCTCCTACCTCGCCTCTTAGGCGTAGCCATGCCATCGGGCTATAGGAGAGGGAGGGGGAAGCATAGTGTGGCAACTTTGGGGGCTCCTCTCCTGGACGTTTTTCAATTCCAACAGGTCGCTGCAAGAGTTTTGTAGTGAAAAAAACAACAACAGTGCCCAGCTTTCTTTTTTCCACCCGTCCTCCTACCAACCTCCTTTTTTGTTGTGCCTTTTTGGTTGTATGCCTGGGAGCAGCAACTGTCTCATCACCGACATTTGTAAGTGGCTCTGGGAGCTGTTCTTCTTTTCTTTAATACCCGAAGCATGGACTAAAAATGCTTTAAATAATTATAGATAGCATAAATGCACATGCTTATGTTAAGTCACGATCTAGCAAAGGGGAAAGGCATACAAATTAGCCAGTCAACGTTCGGGAGCCCTGTTCTCTTTTCATAGAAACATTGATGCTTTATCGTGTTTTTAATACAGTGGTGCCTCACTAGACGAATTTAATTCGTTCCACGGGTCTTTTCTTATAACGAAAAATTTGTCTAGCGAATCCCATAGGAATGCATTGATTTTTTTTCGATTTTTTTTTTTTTTTGCCCATAGGAACGCATTAATTGAATTTCAATGCATTCCTATGGGAAACCGCGATTCGCTAGACAAATTTTTCATAAAACGAATTCGTCTAGCGAGGCAACCTCCGCTTGAAAAATCCTTTCGTTAAGCGGAAATTTCGTTAAGCAGGGTATTCGTTAAGCGAGGCACCACTGTACTCGGTTGGGAGCCGCCCAGAGTGTCTGGGGAAACCCAGCCGGATGGGCGGGGTATAAATAATAAATTATTATTATTATTGTTATTGTAGATTTGGAAGGGACCCCCAAGGGCCATCTAGTCCAGCCCCTTGCAATGCAGTTGTCTTTTGCATCTGGACACCCCGGTATCATCCTCAAGTTCACCAGCCTCTTAATCCGAAGAGCGCATGTTGGCAGGCAAGGTCCCTCCCTCCCTCCCTCCCTCCATTTTATCTTTGTGTCAGCTCTGTGATGAAGGTAAGTGTGAGGGACAAGGGATACAGGGAAGTCCCTCCCATCTTAAGTTCCAGCCCATCCCCAAGCGCTGGAGAGAGTAAGGAGAGCTCTGCCTCCAGCGGAGAGTCAGGAAGTGGTGTCCGAGGCTCAGGCAAGGTTGTGGAGCCCAGGCCGCAGGTGGGACAGGAAGTTGGACGCACGGGGGGGAGGCCAATCCCCCCAACTCCCGAATTGCGACGCAAACGTAGGGGGAAGAGGTTGGGTCTGCCAAAGCTGTGGTGCTGGAAGAAAACGCGCCAATCGCCATTCGGGAGTTCTGACACCTCACCTTAAGGATGCATTTTTACTGCTCTGAACACTGTAAATAATCAGCACTTAATAAAAGCCTTAAAAGACCATGCTGGAGTCGTTACTCTAGAGTAGCCATACCAGGCCCTGTGACAGCAACTCCCGAATCTTTTTTTTGGCTACTTTGGAGTGCAGCGATGAGCGCTCAAGAGGCTGAGCATTGGAGGCTGGAGGCCGAAGCAGCGAAGCAGGAGCTGCAGAACCTCACAGCGCACGCACAGCAGCAATTGCATGCCGCTCAGGAGGAAGCGCGAGGGGCGCAGGAGGAGCTGAACAAGCTGGTGGACCAGGTGAGGACAAAAGAGGAGACTGAGAAACAGCTAAGGGTGATGGTATTGGACCTGCAGAAAAAGTTGGAAGAGGAGAAAGCCGCTAGAGGTGGGGGGGCGCCCCAGCCGCAGCTAGTCCAAGTGAGAAGGGGACAGAGCCTAGTCACCAAGTTCAGCGGCGACCCTAGGGAGTACCTAGGATTCGAGACAGAAATAAATTATGCGCTGGAATTGCATGCAGCAGAATTCCCAGATGACGCGCACAGAGTCTCCTTTATCATAGAGCATTTGACGGGGGCCGCCCGGGAATGGGTAAGACCGCTCATCGCGCAAAAAAATCCTTGCATGAAGAACGCAAAATTATTTCTAGAAGCCTTAAAAATAATGTACGCTAGCGACAGTGAAATGGAGGCCACCAAACAGGAGCTTCATAACTTAACACAAGGAAAATCGACAGTTAGGGACTACTGGGCGAGATTCACCATGCTGGTGCACAAACTGGGGTGGGATCTGCAAAGTGAGCCAGTGAAATCAGCCTTCTACCTGGGTTTGCACGCAGACGTTAAGGATGAGCTGGCAAGAGGTCCTAGACCGCAGACTATGGATCAGTTAAGCAAAGCGGCGCTAGCGGTGGGGGTGAGACAGGAATCCAGATGGTATGACAAACAAGCGACGCGCGCAGCAAAACCTTGGTTCCCACGCTCCCAGGACAGACCACATCACCAAACCCCACCCCAGGGACCGCCCCCAGACCCGCCCAGACCAAGCCCAGAGCCGGAACCGATGGAGATCGGGGGAGCGCGCGCGCGCGGGCTTTTCAAACCCCGGCGGCGCCAAGACGCAAGGAGGGAAGAGGCGGGAATTGCTTTCTCTGCAACTCCCCCCGGCATCGCGTCAGAGACTGCCCTCATCGCAGAGAGTGGCAAGGAAAGGCGGGAACGGTTGTACCTTCCCCCGCTGACGCAGCACCACAACAGGGAAACGAGACAGCCTGGCTGCAGGAGACAAGGGGCAGCAGCCAGGCACAGTCAGCAGACAACAGCCCCAGCCCGCCCACCTGCACAGAGAGGAGCAGAGCCAGCCCACCCCTCCCAGAGCAGGAGTGGTTCTAGAAGTCACGCTAACGCTCCCAAATGGCTATCCCTTGACAGTCCTCGCCTTAATTGACAGTGGGGCGTCAGCGAACTTCTTCTCGAGAAACTTTGCAGAAGAGCACCAGATCCAGCTTCTGCAGCTGGACTTTCCCCTGCACGTGGCCACCATTGATGGCAGAGAGTTGCTGGGAGGGGCCATCACTCATCAACCCCCCCCCATGAGAATGACGGTGGGAAGGCACTCAGAGACACTGGCTTTCAACGTCACAACCATCTCAGACCCCCCCATCGTTTTGGGAATGAGCTGGCTGGCGCGCCACGACCCCTCCATAAGTTGGCACCAGAGATGCATCACGTTTGGGTCGGACTTTTGTCTGGAACATTGCATGCAGCACCAACCAGGGGAGGGGCCTCCGATAGCCACGGTGGCCACCATGCATGTCAAAGGGGGTGAGGCGATACCCAAGCCGTACTGGGACCTGCAGGAGGTCTTCAGCGAAGCGGAGTCCGACCACCTACCCCCACACAGGCCTTTTGACTGCCAGATCAACCTGGTGCCAGGGGCAACGATACCCCCAGCCAAGCTGTACGCCATGTCAGATCAGGAACTGGAGGATCTGCGCGCTTTCATCGACAAGAACCTCAAGCGGGGGTTCATCAGAGAAAGCAAGGCAGCAGGGGGCAGCCCGGTCTTCTGGGTGGACAAGAAAGACACGCAACAGCGCCGTCTTGTGGTGGATTTTAGACGACTGAATTCAGTGACAGAGCCAGTGGCTTTCCCCATGCCCAGAGTGGATGATCTCCTGACAGCGGCACGCAGGGGCAAGATTTTCACCAAGCTAGACCTAAGAGGGGCGTACAACTTGATCAGGATCCGGGAGGGCGATGAATGGAAAACCACGATGTTCACGCCTCTGGGCTCTTTTGAATATCTGGTGATGCCCTTCGGGTTGCAAGGGGGCCCAGCATGCTTCCAGGCCTTCATGCACCACGTCCTGGGGTCCCTCCTCTTCAAGAACTGCTTGGTCTTCCTAGATGACATCCTTATCTATTCCAATGACCCAGTGCAGCATGTGAAGGATGTCAGGGAGGTGTTGCAGCGCCTGAAGGACAACCACCTGTATGTGAAGCTGGAGAAGTGCAAGTTTCACACCAAAGAGGTGGACTTCCTGGGCTACAAGCTGTCAGACAAGGGGCTGGCGATGGACAAGGACAAGGTGCAGGCCATCCTGGACTGGCACAGCCCCAGGACGCGCAAAGATGCCCAACGCCTACTAGGCTTCGCTAACTTCTACAGGAAGTTCATCAAGAACTTCTCTCGTGTCACGGCTCCTATCACCGACTGCCTGAGAGGCAAGCAGAAGTTCCGGTGGACACCAGAGGCGCAAGCAGCGTTCGAAAGCCTCAAGAGGGTATTCGCTTCAGACCAGCACCTGTTCCACGTGGTGCAGGATGCGCCCCTACGCCTGGAGACAGATGCTTCGGACAAGGCTCTGGGAGCGATTCTGTTGCAACTGGACGCCAACAGAGAGTGGAGACCCTGTGCCTTCTTCTCCAGGAAGCTGACCCAGCCAGAACGCAACTACACAGTGTTTGATAGAGAACTTCTCGCGATCCACGCTGCGTTCCAGCACTGGCGACACTTCCTGGTGGGCGCCAAGCACCCCATCCAGGTGTGCACAGACCACAAGAACCTGGAGTTCTGGAGAACTGCCAGGGTGCTCAACCAGCGGCAAATACGGTGGGCAGAGTTCTTCTCGAACTTCAACTTCTCCATCCACTACATCCCGGGGGAGCAGAATGTCAGGGCGGATGCCCTCTCCCGCAAGCCAGAGTACATGGAGGAGGAGTTGCCACCAGCGCCCAGGCACATTTTCCCCCCATCAGCATGGTCATGCGGAGCAGCAGTGGTGAGCGAGGCAGAACTCACAGCACTGACAGCAGCTGACGAATTTGCCACCCGCATCTTCAGAGAACTGAGAGGGGGGAGGGAGCAGGCCAAAGACTTTGAGGAAAGGAGGGGTTTGCTTTTTTACAGGGGAGCCCTGTACCTGCCAACCAAACAGCTGAGAGGTAAGGCCCTCAAGCAGATGCACGACAACCCAACGGCGGGTCATTTCGGAAGGGACAAAACCACTCACCTAGTCATGAGACACTTCTGGTGGCCAGGGGTGCGGGAGGATGTTCGGGATTATGTAAGGGGATGTGACACCTGCCAGCGAGCAAAGGTGGTCAGAGCGCCACCAGCAGGTTTGCTGGAGCCATTAGCCACACCGCACAGGCCGTGGGAAGTAGTGTCCATGGACTTCATCACAGACCTGCCGTCGTCCAGGGGCAAGACCGCAGTGTTGGTGGTGGTGGACCTCATGTCCAAAATGTGCCACTTTATACCGTGTGCCAGGGCGGTCTCGGCAGAAGAGACGGCCAAACTGTTTGTTGACCACGTATTCAGACTGCATGGATTGCCTTTAAGAGTTATTTCGGATCGTGGCCGCCAATTTGTTTCCAGGTTCTGGCGGCGGCTAATGAACCTCCTGCAGGTGGAGGTCAGTTTGTCTACGGCTCGGCACCCGCAGACCAATGGACAGGCGGAGCGGGTCAACGCCATTCTGCAGCAGTACCTGAGATGTTACGTCAGCCAGAGGCAAACGGACTGGGTGGATCGCCTGCCACTGGCAGAATTTGCCTACAACAATGCGGTGCACGTCTCCACAGGGGTGTCGCCCTTTAAGGCCAACTACGGGCGCGACCTCAGATCTTTCCCAGAGAGGGAGGGGGAGGAGGAGGAGGAGGGCCCACAGGCAGAGGATTGGGCAGAGGACCTGGAGACGGTGCACCAGCAGCTCAGAGAACACTTGGAGAGGGCCAAGGAAGCGTACAAGAAGGGGGCAGATCGCCACAGGCGACCGGGAGAGGTCATCAGGGTGGGGGACAAGGTTTGGTTATCCTCGGAAGGTCTTCCCACCAGGGGGCGATGCAAAAAGTTAGCACCCAGGAGGCTGGGCCCCTTCACGGTCACGCAACAGGTCAACCCGGTAGCCTTCAGGCTAGCACTGCCGGAGGACATGAGAGTGCACCCAGTGTTTCATAGATCACTGCTGTCGCCGTACAGGGAAAGTACCAGGTTCAGGGGCAGCGATCAGCCTCCAGAGGGAGGGGGGGAGACGGGAGACGCCCGACAGCTCAATGAGGCAACTGAGATTTTAGACTCAAGGAGAGGGGTGAGAGGGCTGGAGTACCTGATAGCATGGGAGGACACTCCGCCGTCCCACAATGAGTGGATACCGGCCACGGAAGTACCTGAGGAATTTTTAGTGGAAGAGTTCCACGCCCTGTTCCCCCACAGGCCCAAGCCCTGGCACATGGAAAGGGAGGGAGAGGGGGAGGGGCAGGAGGAAGGGATAGCAGGCAGCAGCTCTCCATGGAGATGGGAAGCGGAATTTGAGGACACGGAAGAAGAGGTGTGGGTTTCACCGAGGTCGACGACGTCAGAGGCAGGAGAGGACTGGCAGAACATTTTTACTCCCACCAGCTCTGACGCCACTGACTTCTTGGGATTCCCGTCTTCTCAGGGGGAAGGAGAAAGATCGCAGGATTGGGGGGAAATTTTTACACCCACAGGCTCGGATGCCACAGACTTCTTAGGGTTTCACTCGTCCCCAGCAAGCAGAGAGCCACTAGGGAGGGGGGGAGAGGAGCCTGGGAGGGGGGTGGATGTGAGGGACAAGGGATACAGGGAAGTCCCTCCCATCTTAAGTTCCAGCCCATCCCCAAGCGCTGGAGAGAGTAAGGAGAGCTCTGCCTCCAGCGGAGAGTCAGGAAGTGGTGTCCGAGGCTCAGGCAAGGTTGTGGAGCCCAGGCCGCAGGTGGGACAGGAAGTTGGACGCACGGGGGGGAGGCCAATCCCCCCAACTCCCGAATTGCGACGCAAACGTAGGGGGAAGAGGTTGGGTCTGCCAAAGCTGTGGTGCTGGAAGAAAACGCGCCAATCGCCATTCGGGAGTTCTGACACCTCACCTTAAGGATGCATTTTTACTGCTCTGAACACTGTAAATAATCAGCACTTAATAAAAGCCTTAAAAGACCATGCTGGAGTCGTTACTCTAGAGTAGCCATACCAGGCCCTCTGACAGTAAGATTTAGAGAGAGTTAACTACACTACCCCGAGGGACATGGGTGGCGCTGTGGGCTAAACCACTGTGCCGCTTGGGCTCGCCGATCGAAAGGTCGGTTATTGGAATCCCTGCAACAGGGTGAGCTCCCGTTACTCGGTCCCAGCTCCTGCCAACCTAGCAGTTCGAAAGCACGGCAGTGCAAGTAGATAAATAGGTACCACTGTGGTGGGAAGGTAAACAGCGTTTCCGTGTGCTGCTCTGGTTTCGCCAGAAGCGGCTTAGTCATGCTGGCCACATGACCCGGAAAGACTGTCTGCAGAAGCGGACAAATGCTGTCTCCCTTGGCCTTTAAAGTGAGATGAGCACTGCAACCCCAGAGTCGTTTGAGACTGGGCTTAATTGTCAGGGGTCCCCTTTACCTTTACCTTTTAACTACACTACCCAAGGTCACCCAGGAAGCTTCACTGCTGAACTGTTCTTTTTCAGTCTTGGCCCTACTCCAAATCCGTTATCATACCCGTTACACCAGAGATGGGAAGCTTATACAACCCTGCACGTTGAAGTTTTTAATGTTTAATCAATGTTTTATTTTTATTTTTAGATGCTGGAAGTTGTCTAGAGTAGCTGGGGTACTACTACTACTACTAATAATAATAATAATGACCCTCCATACACTGTTTAACCCACATCAACCCAGCCAGAATAACCAGTCATAGAATCATAGACTTGTAGAGTTGGAAGGGACCCCAAGGATCATCTAGTCCAACCCCCTGCAATGCAGGAATCTCAACTAAAGCATCCATGACAGATGGGTGTCCAGCCTCTACTTGAAAACCTCCAATGCTTAAAAACCTCAATTGAATGGTTATGGAGTTGCAACGCAGCAAGATATGGAAGGCCACATTGTTCCCAATCCCTGAACTACCTGAGAACTGGCAAGTATGAAAAAGCTTGTTCACTTGCCTCTGCTTGACACAATTGCCCTTTTCATCAGCAATGTGATGCATGCCAAAATGCAACGGGCAGGGGAAAATTGCGCACTTGCAGAACCTATGCCTTATACGCAGAAGGCCCAAGGTGCCATCATGGCTATCGCTAGAGTTGGGAGGGGACAGGTAGCTTCTGCCTAAGACCCTGCTGCCAATCAGAATACACAATACTGGCCTAGACGTACAGAAACTCCACCCCTTCAAAAACTGCCCAATGAGGAATGAGCAGGCAGAGCGGGCACAGAATGCGGGGAGGGGAAGGTGGAAATGGCAGGGGAGAGGGAGGGCGAAATGGAACGGAGTATTCTGGGAAAGGGCATGGGAACTTGGATCCCACGTCACAACATTTCCCCTGCAGCTCTCACGCATGCATGGCGATCCTTCCTTCTGCTGGGGTTGCCGCTTTAAAAGAAAAACAGAACTTGTTCTGCTCCATTGCCATATACACCAGCCTGCCGTGTGGATATGTAGCTGGTGAACTGTTCCTTAGTGTGATGGAGGTGACCTGCAGAAGAGCAGGAGGTGGCATTAAATTTTTTTAAAAAATGGCAGCCTTATGGTCCCAGCCAGCACCCACCTGGCCCGATTTGCCCCGATATATCCGTTAACATTTTGCCTGATGGATTTAATCCAATAACGCCAACCAGCCTTGTTCGAAATGCCTGTGATCCCAATGACCTCCAGACAGGCCTCCATAGCAACCGTCCATTCAGCAACATATTTCCCCCCCATCAAAGCTTGCGCCCTCGTTAAACTATTAACTTGTTCTCTCTCCTTGGATCCCTGCCACGGCTTTGGGCACAGGGTGGTGGTGGTGGTGCCTGCCGGGTTTCCCCCCTCCCACTTCTTTAATGTCTCCTTGGCTTCTCACGGCCCTTTCTTCTTATTCACATCACGGCTCCCTCCCTTGCCCAGATAGCAAATGCTAATTCATGCTTCTCTGGAATTTCTGTCCCATGACTTGACACCCGCCCCTTCTGACCTTCTGTGTTCTTGAAGCAGCAGCAGGGTTGGGATAGTTTTCCTTGGGACGATGGCAAATGGGTCTGAGTGGATTAAAATTGGGAACCCAGGCAAAACTCAAAAATAATTTTAAAAGAGGCCCTCGTGCCCCGTGCAGGGTAACGTTCTGTAAAGTAGACTTTGATGTGCACTTAAAACAGCTTTATTCATAATTGCAGGCTGCTTTTAGAGCATTTTTTTTCTTTTAAAAATTAAGATCTATTAAAAGTTCTTAAAAGCTTTTTTTTCATTTGATGCCAGTTAAGTTTACACGGCACTGGTTTCTTCAGGAGCCTCCAAGTTCAGGTTCTGGGACGGCGCTTTGCCTTTTAAACCAAAACCTGGGGGGTTATCCACGCTGCTGCTTCATTCCCAGTCATTGCTTATCCTGTAACTTCCTGCTGAAATCCCGAAACTTTTCATAACCGCTAACGTTCCAGAGGGGCCCCCCCACACACACTTCTGTGTCCTGCTTTGGTTGCTCTGTAGCCCCTCTGGACAGCGATAACGCAGTAGCATCAGGAAAGCATCGCAAAATGAATCATGTAGCAGAACTAACTAAGGTCCGTATAGTTAAAGCTATACTTTTCCCAGTAGTGATGTATGGAAGTGGGAGCTGGACCATAAAGAAGGCTGATCGCCGAAGAATTGATGCTTTTGAATTATGGTGCTGGAGGAGACTCTTGAGAGTGCCATGGACTGCAAGATTAGCGAAAGTTCGCCCCATTAGCGAAAGTTCGCCTCAGTTTAAGAATGGTTTCGGGTTAAGAACGGACCTCCAGAACGAATTAAGCTTGTAACCTGAGGTACCACTGTATTCCCCCCCCTTCTGCCATCACCCGCCCACCCTTGCTTGCAAAACAGTGGTCTCCTCTGCCCCCACCCTGATGGCCAAGAATGCATGACCTGCAGTCCTAGATGAGACCTTGATGTCCCATCAATCAGCATTTGTTGGTAGAGGTCAAGTCGCAGAGCAGGACAGCATGTGGCTCACAGCAGCTGAGGTCCGGACGCTGCCCTCCACCTCATATTACCCTCCCGGAGAATGCAAGGTTAATGGATTGTAGATCTTCCTCCTGCTAATGACGTCTCTGGCTCCCCTTCCAGGACACAAAGATGCCTGGGCTCTTGTCCTTATTGTGCATTCATGATGATTTGTGCTCAGGGCGGTCATACGTGGTCAGTACTGTTCAATACTGTTTGCACGTGCCATAGTTTCAAGGGCAGACTCCCTGTTTCATTTGCAGTCCCAATCCCAAAACACTGAGGTCCAGCTCCGAGGACCTTCTGGCGGTTCCCATTGCGAGACGTGAGGTTACAGGGAACCAGACAGAGGGCCTTCTCGGTAGTGGCACCCATCCTGTGGAACGCCCTCCCAGCAGATGTCAAGGCAATAAGTAACTATTCTACTTTCAGAAGACAGCTGTTTAGGGAAGTTTTTAATGTTTGATGCTGTACTGTTTTTAATATTCGGTTGGAAGCAGCCCAGAGTGGCTGGGGAAACCCAGCCAGATGGGTGGGGTATAAATAATAAATTATTATTATTATTATTATTATTATTATTATTATTATTATTATTATTATTATTCCTGCTGAAATCCTATAATTTTAACAACTCACATTTTCCAGTTTGGGTTATGAGTTTTTCTGGGGGTTTTTTTGCCCTGTTTTCGTTGTGCTGTAGCGCAAGGGTGCCCCTCCAGATAGTAATAATGTGATTTTTTAAAAAAAAATTGGGGAAGCATCACACAGCAAGGAATAAAGTGGAATGATATGTGGATGTCCCAGTATAAATCCACTACTGATGTGATATTATTGTATCAGTGTCAATTGTCTGGATAGTTAGGTTGACTAGAACGTGGCGGTGATAAAGCCAAGGTTTCAGGTTCGATTCCCATATAGGACAGCTGCATACATGTGCATTGCAGAGGGTTGGGCTAGATGAATCTCAGGGTCCCTTCCAACTCTACAGTTCTATGAATCTATCGTTCCATTTTTGCATAATACACACACACTCCAGGCAGGAGACTGATATGCACTGAAAAGTGGTTTTTAAAAAGCTTTTGCTTCCTATAGGGTACTCGTACACATTGTTTCCCCAACACCCTCACTTCTGTTCAAATGGGGTTCTACGGGTTTTTGGAACAACACAAAAACCTACAATGTCTGTCTTGAAACAGGTGAAGGTGGCGAGATCCCTTTCAATTGTCTGGAAAACTGAGAACTGAAAATAGGAGGAAGTGGTGCAGGTTTCGGAACAAAGGGGGCGGAGGAGGCTCAGGACTCCTGGGTTCGCCGACTACATCCACCTTACAAAAGATTCTGCATGGTAGCAAGCCGTTTTGAGCAGACCGAGAGACATGGGTGATGGATGGTAGATAGTTAGAAGCAGGATGGGCAGACATGGTGTTATCTTTCCCCTGGGAGCCTGGCGAATGCTGCTGCTGGTGTGACATTTACATCCCACCCGGCTGACCTTGCAAGCAAACGGCCTTGTTTAAGATCTCATTAACGTCAACGCAGAATCCACGGACGCCTGACTGCCTCCCTCTTGGTCCCGGCTGGTTTGTGTGAATAAATCTGGGGGCACCCTCCTGGATGGACAATATGTGGAAATGTGTGGCTGCAGAATGTTGATGGTTGTTGCTTTAAAAATAGCAGCTGTACGGTCAGGACTGGAACTCTCCCCCCCCCCCGTGCCATTTCCCCAACAAAAATACTGTTGTCCTCCAATGCTTCTTACGAAAATAGGAAAATGCCTTATACTAAGCCAGACCATAGGTTCTTCTAGCTCAGTATTGTCAACACTGACCGACAGCAGCTCTGCAAGAAGCATTTCTCAATCCTTTCTGTTTCCATCCTGTCCCATAACTCACCTTTCTCAGGCCTCGGATGCCGGCTGTCTGCCTGTTCCCATTTCCTCCCTGCTAAGATCTTCTCCCATTACCTTTTCACACATTTCTCTCCTTTCTTTCTCTCCCCTCCTCCTGCTTTCTTTCACCTCCTGCTGTTGCCTATCCTCCTGTTTAGGACACAGAAGACAGCTAACATTGCCTAGTGTGCAGACATCTTCTGCTACAGCAACCCAGCCACCCGCAGTCCAGCGCAACGTCCTTACTTTGCAGGTCACCAGACCACCATCGAAAAGCAAAGTGCTGCCCTATGGCTGGCTGAAGGGGGGCAAGCTGCCTGGGCCGATATTCTGAAACGGGAAGAAGGAGCTTGCGGAGAAGAGAGGAGAGAAATGGAAGCAAGGCCACTTGAGGCATTAGGAACTTGGCAGCTGTACAGAGAGAGCCATACATGGATTCCCCCTCTCTGCCCAGTGAGGAACTCCCCTACGGCTGCAAACCAACCCTATTTCAGGCCGTAGGGAGTGGCATGAGGATGTTGTGGCATCCCTGTTCCTCCTAACTCTCACCACCTGCAGTCAGAAAGACATCTGTTGTCGTTTCCTGGGCCTCCAGCTTGCTGCTATGCTGGGCAACTGAGCTACTCACTGTAGTATACATCTCTGCGTTCTAGTCTCCTTCCTGCTTCCTATTCTGGGAGAAGTCTGGAAACCCATAGAAATGGACTATAACAACAACAACAACAACAACAACATTTTATTATTTATACCCGGCCCATCTGGCTGGGCCTCCCCAGCCACTCTGGGCGGCTTCCAACAGAACATTTAAATACAACAATCTATTAAACATTAAAAAGCTTCCCTAAACAGGGCTGCCTTCAGATGTCTTCTAAAAGTCTGGTAGTTGTTTTTCTCTTTGACATCTGGTGGGAGGGCGTTCCACAGGGCGGGTGCCACTACCGAGAAGGCCCTCTGCCTGGTTCCCTGTAACTTGGCTTCTCGCAACGAGGGAACCGCCAGAAGGCCCTCGGCACTGGACCTCAGTGTCCGGGCAGAACGATGGGGGTGGAGACGCTCCTTCATTAGAAAGTGAATGGAGTGTTTCTACTCTACAAACCCTCCAAGTGCCCCAGATTCACAGAAGCCGTCCCGGTTTCTGATTTGATCCCGGAATGTCCCACTTTCCCCTAGAGTTTAGTAGTGGGGTCCTCCCCCTCCAAACAAACTACAGTGGTACCTTGGTTTAACTACACAATTGGTTCCGGAAGTCTGTACTTAACCTGAAGCGTACTTAACCTGGGGTGAACTTTCCCACTGAAAGTAATGGAAAGTGGATTAATCCGTTCCAGATGGGTCCGCGGAGTACTCAACCTGAAGCGTACTTAACCCGAAGTATGAATGTAATTCAGGCATCCCCAAATTGCGGCCCTCCAGATGTTTTGGCCTACAACTCCCATGATCCCTAGCTAACAGGACCAGTGGTCGGGGAAGATGGGAATTGTAGTCCAAAACATCTGGAGGGCCGAAGTCTGGGGGTGTAATTGGTTGTGGTAGTCCGTACTTAACCTGAAGCATACTTAACCTGAAGCGAACTTTCCCATTGAAAGTAATGGAAAGTGGATTAATCCGTTCCAGACGGGTCCACGGAGTACTTAAACTGAAAGTTCTCAAACTGAAGCGTACTTAAACCGAGGTATGACTGTATAACAATTGGTTTAGGGTGGGATTGCTAAGGTCAAATGTACTGCTACTCCTGCTCCAAAAAGGCTCTCATGCTGATTGTACAAAGAGATCTGCCCTGAGCCATGTAGTATGAAATGGTGTCCTTGGGAAGTGTAAATCAGAAGCGACAGCAAACTACCGTGGGGCATGAAAGGGAAGGGACAGAGGAAAAAGGAATTCTAGCACAAAAAGGTGGAAGTTTGGATTTTCTGTGCATGTTGGCTTGTGGAGGAGAGATTTGCCCTCTGTCTTCCTCTCCACAGCGTCCCCCACCTGTTTCCCCTTCGGCAGCAGTTGCCACACGCAGGCAAAGCCCACACCTCACAACTGTCCGGGACACACAGTTGTCTCTTTCTGGGAGCTGTGGAAACAGTTGTCACCCACAGTATCTGTGAATCAGGGCCGGCTGAGTCGAGGGAGCCCTTGGGGTAGGTCTGGATTAAAACCCCTCTCCTCTTTGGTACATGCAGAAGGCGGGCGAGCAGCACTGGGAAATAATTTAAGAAATCAATTTCAGCTGCGGAAAGGACAAAAAAAAAGGCATGAAAGGAGCAGAAAAGCAGCTAGCAATCCCAGGAGCATTTGCACTGACCCCTGAGGTCTGCGGAGAGTTGGGAGTTTGAGAAAAGAGGCTTGGTGGGAGCAATCGTGGTGGATTTTTGTGGATTTTTGGCAAAGGAAAACCGAGTGCCACCATTGCCTTAGTTCATGCCGGTCTGGTAAGTGCTTTTGGTTGGTTTGTTTGTTTTCTAAAGGGTTTTTCTAGGGCTTCCAGAAGTTTAGAGAGTGTTTACAGGCTTTTTGGATGATATATGTGATTTTATGCAAACGGGAGATGCCTGTAAATATATTTGGGCTGCACTTTAATGTACAAGTCTGCTCCTTAAAAAAAAAGGCCTCTTATCCAAAGATGGAAACAGGGACCTCAGAAAAAGAAGAAAAGGAGGAGGCAGCTACTGTAGTCAAGGGTAACTAGTAAAGAATAGGGAAAAGTGCCACATTGTTTGCTAACAGGCTTGGCAGCAGAGTTTTGCTGGGAAACAGGGATTTTGAAGAGCTAATGTGGAGAGAAGTGGGGGGGGGGAGAAACTACATCCTAGATTCACACAGCCCTTAACAGAAGCTCTCTAGGCAGCTCCTGAACCAAGAAATAAAAGAAGGTGGCATTAGGATAAAGTATAACACAATAAGAAAATTATAAGCAACTTAATTAAAAAATCTGAAACAAAGCAGCGACTCCCATCCTGTGAAACGTAAGTTTTCTCTCAACCTCCACCTGATGTCATGGCACCAAAATGCTCGCTTGTATCCACCTCCTCCATTCAACCCAAATTTACCCTGATCTTAGAATATGTCTGTTTCTAGCAGTCCACTTGCAATATTAAGTTCCTGCCTGGGAGCAACAAGTGGGGGGGGGAGTGTTCAACAGCCGCTGACATGTTGACTGACTGCAGAGTCTGGAATCTCGAACAGAGCTTTCAAAGGGCAACATTTTCTGTCAGGGCCCACTTGTAAGATTTCTGTCTGAGATAACCCCCCCCCCCTTTTACTGTGTGTTAGCGCATGTTTTACATTTTTGGAGCCTTTTAGTCATTCTTCCGGATCAGTGGAAACAAAACACTTGTCGTGAGATGCTTCTTGTGAGATGCACAAGGACAAGACTTTTCTCATCTAGATCTTTGGGTGAAAGGCTGCTCCACGTTATCTCAGAACTGGAGTGTCCTGAAAATGTTAAAGCACTAAGATTTCTCCAGGTGTTGAGACCTCTGCAGCACAGTGCACTTCTGAATTATACTGCACCATTTATTGTCTTGTGGCTGTTTAAAAACTGCAAACTGCATCTCTGTGCTCTTAAATATGTGATTTGTGCCTTAGGCTTTTTGTCTCGTTATATCCAGTACTGTGTTTCCCCTTTTTTAAGACGTAGTCATAAAGTAAGCCATGGCAGGGTTTTTAAGCATTTGAGAAATATAAGACATACCCCCAAAATAAGACATACTTCCACACCGCGGAAACCAACCCCCACAGGAACCTCCACTCACAGAGTCACTCCTTGCAGCCGGCACTGCAGGAGCGCGCTCAGTTGTGAAGCCATGCTCCAGTCAGCTGTTCTGCAGCACTCCGACGCAGCGGAGGCGGCAAGCACGGGGAAGAAAATGGTGTTTAAAAACGCCATTTAAGAGGACCCTGTTTCTTGTCTCCCTGAGGGCAGCGGTCCCGGTGACAGGCAGCCCCTCTGCCGCAGGAAGAGACTGTAAAGACTCCCTGGAAGAAGCAGTGAGCCCAGCTCCTCGATTCGGAGCCGCTGCGTCTCCAGCAGTTTCTGCTGGTTCTCGATGTTCTTGAGCTCTCCACGGCCCGGTTGGGGCTCTCTGAGCCGGGCACCCCGGGGCCGCCCCCGCTCCCCCGTCCATAGAGAGTGAGAGGAAGAGGGGCCTCCAGCTCCCGATCGCGGCAAAGGGCACCACCCCGCACCAGCTACGGACGTGCCCCGCGGCCCGCTGAGGGCTGCGGGGCTACGGCAACCATCCTGCCTGCGGGAGCCTCAGGGAAAGAGCGCGAGGAAGAGCCGCTGCTGCCGCTGCTGCAGAAGCACTGCGAGCGCGCCGCCCGGCAAGCCCAGGGCTAGCTCCAGCCCTGCGGGAGGGGCCAGGCACGGAGCGAAGGGGCGACACCGGAGGGCGGCCTCGATGAGTCCGGGCCTGGCGGGCCAGCTCCCGGCAGACCCGAGCACAGCCTGCCGCTGAAGGAGGCGCCCAGCGAGAGTCCTCAAGGCTGAAGCACTAAGGAAGGGCTCGCGCTTCCCCTTCTCCCTCCCTACCCCCGGCGCGCGCTCCCCTGGGGAGGGGGAAGGGGTCAGGGGTGCTCAGATCACGGATCTGGAGAGAAAGGGGCGTCAGGGGGCGGTGAGGGGAAAGGTTGCATGGAGTTTGGTTGGGGAGCTCCCTTGGCAACAAAGTTTCCCGAGGCCCAAGAAACATCAGAGAAGATGTCTGCAGCTGCAAAGGCAACTGCAAAAACCCTCTCCTTAATTTCTGGCTTGGATGCGAGGGAAAGCGTTGGCACTGATTTTGGGTGCCGGTAAAGGCGACATGTTGAGAGATGGGCGCTATGAGGGGCGGGAAGCAAAAACTCCTGTGAAGTTCCCCTGCACAAGCACCCTCGAAAGGAGCCACCAGTCGCTGCATCCTGGGAGAAGCGTGGTGTTGCTCCTTCCTCACCATCTCTAGGGGTGAGGGAGAGGAAAGCCCCCTTTCCTTGACAGCCACTGGGCTCCGATATGGGGGAGTGTTTGCCCACAGATGGCAGCTTGTTTGCCATCTCTTGTCGGTGGCAGATGGCTGGCTTTCTCCTCCCTCCCTCCCCACGCATGGGTGTGTGTTTGTGTACCGTAAAAACTGTACCGGTAATAAAAAAAAAAGACATCCCACCAAAAGTAAGCCACCCTGTGTTTTTTTGAGAAAAAAATGTTATAAGACGGTGTCTTAAAAAAAGGGGAAACACAGTAGTTTGTTTTGTCTGTTCCTTAGATAATTTGAGAGTCTCCCTCCCTTGTGCGCGCCAAGGTTTCCCTGTAGTCAGAGATTTCTGTTTTGTTTCAGTCCTTTACAGCACTTTGGTCTCTCCCTGTAATTTCCAGAAGTGGAATAAATCATGTTGTCTTTGCCTGCTGAATTTGCATGACATAAGCAAGCTGCAGAATTCAGCTTTGATCTTGCAGAATCAGTCTGATGTAGAGCTAACAGTTTTGCTAAGAACCCTGGGGATTATAGCTTTGCAAGCGGTAAAGTTCCCAGGATTCCTCGAGGGAAGTCTTGTTCTTTAAATGCATGGCACATATGCAACCTTAAAGGTGGGAGTAATATATTTTGCACATATTCTGAAGTCCACCACTTCCTCTTGGAAGGCACTGCAGTAGCTGGGTTGTGAGCATCGGTCCATTTCTGGGACATTATCCATCGAGCGGCAGTCCAGGGGCATAGCCAGGATCAAAACTAGGGGGGGGCCAAGCCATGGTCGTTCAGGGGCGGGGCCAAGGCACAGAAGGGGAGGGGCCACAAAGTGGGCGGGGCTAAAGGGCCAACGGGCCTGATGACATCGTGGCGGTGGCAGCAGCGGCCACCTTGTGCTTCTGGGGCTGGTAGCGTTGGCGGCTACCCTGCTTGGCTGGAGAGGACGGGAGGGTCGGGCAGGTGAGAGGGGGTGGCAGGGCGGGTGAGGGCGAGGCAAGACACGGCCGCAGCCACGACGGCTCCGAGGCGTTGCTGCATATCAGCATAATATTTCAACCATGGTTCAAGCCCCACCTTAGGAAAAAAATCCTGCATTGCAGGGGGTTGGACTAGATGACCCTTGTGGTCCCTTCCGACTACAATTCTATGATTCTATTGATATATTACCATAGCATATGCATCATTCTGCTTTCTTGAATTGTCCTACTCCTAGGCATAGCATCCAACTCCTAGAGGCCTAGGTGCCCCCCCCCCCCAATTACTGGTAAATACCGTATTTGAAAGAGTCATCCCCCCATGTTGATGGGCTTTCTATGTGGGGCTTATCTGCCCCCCCGTATTTTATTAAGGATGGAAGAGGGAGGGAAGGAAGGAAGAAATAGAGAGATAACTCATATTTGTGGGTGTCTCTGGATGACGCTGTGATGCTGGAACTCTGCAGCAAGAGGACAGGAGGGTCGGGCAGGCGAGAGGGGGTGGAAGGGCGGGCGAGGGCGGGGCAAGGCATGGCCGCAGCTACGACAGCTCCGAGGCGTTGCTGCATATCAGCATAATATTTCAACCATGGTTCAAGCCCCACCTTAGGAAAAAAATCCTGCATTGCAGCGGGTTGGACTAGATGACCCTTGTGGTCCCTTCCGACTACAATTCTACGATTCTATTGATATATTACCATACCATATGCATCGTTCTGCTTTCTTGAATTGTCCTACTCCTAGGCATAGCAGCCAACTCCTAGAGGCCTAGGTGCCTCTCCCCCCCCCCAATTACTGGTAAATACCGTATTTGAAAGAGTCATCCCCCCATGTTGATGGGCTTTCTATGTGGGGCTTATCTGCCCCCCCCTATTTTATTAAGGATGGAAGAGGGAGGGAAGGAAGGAAGGAAGAAATAGAGAGAGGGATAACTCATATTTGTGGGTGCCTCTGGGTGACGCTGTGATGCTGGAACTCTGCATGTACAGGAGCCTTGTAAGCAGCTTTCTCTCTGCTTGATTTACAGCAGGCACGTCCAACAGGTAGATTGTGATCTACCAGTAGATCACTGGATGTCTGTGGTAGATCACTGGTAGGTCACTGGCACCCCTAAAAAAAGCTCACCCAAAATTTTCCTCCTCCCTCAAAAAAATTGAACTATGACCTGAAGCCCTAAACAAAAATGGGCCTCCCTCCCTCCTAAAAGAAGCTCAACAAGTTTGACCTAAACCCCCCAAAACAGGGCTTCCCTTCCTTTAAAAAAAAACTCAACAGCTTTGACCTGAACCCCCCAAAAGGGGGTAGATCACCCCCAGTTTGAAACTCTGAGTAGATCAGAGTCTCTTGGGAGGTGGCCACCCCTGATTTACAGTATACAGATGCAGGAGGAGGGGCAGACTGGAACACCAATGCTTTTTATAAACATCACTGTGTCTGTCAAAGCTACAGCCCCCTCCTTTCTTATTCACTTCCTTTTAGCCTTGCAGAGCCACCTTAGTCAAATTGAATCCTCTGAGTCTGCACCCTCATTAAATCGCCAATAGAACTCTTAATGCTCCTGAATGCTCATTAACAAGTCCCACTTAAGAACAATAGGGTGAAATGGTCAGCTATCAAATCTTGCCTGGGGATATATGCTCCATTGTCTTAACTGCTTAACTACTGGTAGCCACTTTGCTTTATTTATTTGATGTGTTTTTGTTACTGCTGTGTCCCCCCCCCCCCAGCAAGCGGAGACTTAGCTGCTCTTGCTAAAGCAAAGCCTTTTCCACTTCAGTTTTTGGAGGGGAAAAGTGCTGGTTATGGTCTGTAAAATACATTAATTTTTTTGCTTCTAGGGGGGGCAGCTGCCCCCTCCTGCCCCCCCTGCCTACGCCCATGCGGCAGTCAGGAAACTCTGGACAGCAGAGACACCCCAGCTACAGACTTGGTTATCAGGGAGGGTAGCTTGAGGTATAGCAACAGAAAAACCAATGCTTTCATTTCCCTCCATATCAATACTGGCTTCAGCCAAGGTGATCCAATCACGCTTGGGCAGACAAGGAGCAAAGCCTGAAGGCCTGGCTGTGGGTGGTAACAGTGGGTCAAAGGAACACCTAAGGTGAGGGGGCACCAGGAGAAAATATTGTTGTAAAATTTATTACCTGCCCTTCACCAGCAGCTCCCAAGGCACGGCATAAGCAAGCGGCAGAGTTCAGCTTTGATCTTGTAGAATCAATCAGTCTGATGTAGAGCTATCAGTTTTAACAAAAAGAGCAACACAAGGCAGGTTGTGACAATATAAATTTAGAATTAAAAACAGATTTAAGGTAAAGGGACCCCTGACCATTAGGTCCAGTCGTGACCGACTCTGGGGTTGCGGCGCTCATATCGCGTTATTGGCCAAGGGAGCTGGCATACAGCTTCCAGGTCATGTGGCCAGCATGACAAAGCCGCTTCTGGCAAACCAGAGCAGCGCACGGAAACGCCGTTTACCTTCCCGCCGGAGCGGTACCTTTTTAATCTACTTGCACTTTGACGTGCTTTCGAACTGCTAGGTTGGCAGGAGCTGGGACCGAGCAACGGGGGATCACCCCGTTGCGGGGATTCGAACCACCGACCTTCCGTTCGGCAAGCCCTAGGCTCAGTGGTTTAACCCATAGCGCCACCTGCGTCCCCTTACTGGCACAATAATTGGGTCGACTCTGAAAACACAGCTGTCGAAGAGTAAAGAGGTGAGTCTTCAGCATTTGCCAAAATCTGAGCAGTGAAGAAGCCAGAAGGGCTCTTGTAGGGAGTGAATTCCACAACTTTAGGGGGGTATCACAGGTATTGCCCTCTCTTCTCCCCCCAACTTCCGCAGAACGACCATACCAAGAAGGCCCCCCTCTGCTGATCTTAACACTCAGGAGGGTCTGGAGGGAAGGAGGCGGTCTTTCAGATTTTGGGGGCCGAAGTCATTTGGTGCTTTAGACACTAGTTTGAGCACCTTAAATAGGACCCAGAATTAGATTCAATTTTCACAAAATGGAGAACCTGCCTATTTCGCACTTTCTGAAACAATGTGTGAACTGAAACACAACCGTCCTCCAAGATACACCTGTTGTGTCGTGGCTTAAGAAGTCCAGATATGCATCTTCAATAGAACAGTTCTTTATTCAGAGCAAACAGGACTGACTCTGAGGGCAGGAAGGCTACATTTATAGGGACAGGGAACTAGCTAGAAAGGGATACATTTTGGAGGGAACAATATCAGGCAATCACAGTGCTGCCTTTTGGAGGGAACCAATAAGACAGAGGATCCAAATATAGCAGCTTAAATGAACCAATAGTAGCTGTACCTTCTGGAACCAAAAGGCAGTTACTTTACCCTAAAGCACATACAGACAATAGTAATGCAGATAAAAAAATCCTTTGACTCAATACACAACAACACCCTTCTCCGAATCTTGCAAAGCAGTTCTCCAGCCAGGTAATGTGTATAAAAATGCATACATTTGGGGAAAGTGTGACCAAAAATGCATACTATTAGTGAAAATAGAACATGTGTAATAAAATATGTTCAATTAGGAAAGGTTGCTTTGCAGAAATGTGCAGATTGGGGGAGAGCTGCAGACAAAAATGTGTACATGAACCACCTTAACTGAAAATTAATGAAAATAAAATAAGCGATCTGCATTAAAATGCCGGTGAATTTTTACAAGGACTTTATAAGCAGCTAAGTTGCAAACTGATTTGGAAATGTGGAGATCTGAACACCAGTCGCTGCTCCTGAACATGGAGTCTCCATTTAGCATTTGCCATTGGCTGAGGCGACTTCTAGGGCTTTGCCCAATCCCCTTATAAAGCCTTTGTTTAAGGGACAGAGCTTCCAAAGGGATAGTCTCACTTGGGGGCAGACTTCGTCCCCAACGCCTCTCTCCTGCTGCAAATTGTCCGCACGCTGCTCAGTGCGTCTTCGGGATGGAGGAACAAGGACAGCAGCAGCCCAGTAACATTATCCCCGTCCTGGGTGCATTCTTGGCTGTGCACGCTGGCTCCAGGCGGGTGTCACCCGAGCTCCTTGCTTCCCCAGCCAGGGCAGCGGACTGTTTACACCAGGCAAGCCTAGCTGCGTATTATTAGCTCTCTCTCTGGTTTCTTGTTTGCATTTGAAGATGCGAAGGTCATTGCTGGAAAAGACACATTAGGTCATGTCTCAGCCATCTCTTTCTCCCCCGCAAATCCCCACGGTCCATTCCTGATAGGTGGCTGTGGAGACTTAGTAGTCAGGTCTGTTGGCTTCCTTAGGAAAGGGAGGGCGGCACCTGGGTGGTTAGGCAGGGCCGGCCCACCCAGGAGCCAAGGTGAGGCGACTGCCTCAGGCGACAGGATTCACAGGGGTGGCAGATATCCAGCCTCCATTGTCCATCGCTGCTGCTGTAGGAGTGACTGTGGTACAGTCCTTAGAGGCCAGATCTGCCAACTCCGTGCCTCATCTTGCTGAATAGGAGGCGCTGCTGGTCTCCTCCCACTGTTGGGGAGGGAATGCTGTGTTGGGCTGAGCTCTGGGGTCCCTTGGGGTCTTCACTCTCTCGGCATGATTCAGAGAGAGATTCACATCTTGGGGTCTGCACTCTCGCGGCATGATTCAGAGATTCCCCCTTTGATTCCGACTTCGACATCCGGCAAGACTGATCCGATTCCCTCCCTGCGTCCACTTCTGGGCGCCACAATTTAAGATGTTTGTTGACGAGCTGGAACTTGTGCAGAGGATGGCAGACCAGATGGCCCAGGGTCTGGAAACCAAGCCTTATGAGGAACGGTTGAGAGAATTGGGTATGCCTAGCCTGGGACGGGGGTGGCGCTGTGGGTTAAACCACAGAGCCTAGGGCTTGCCGGTCAGAAGGTGGGCGGTTCGAATCCCCGTGACGGGGTGAGCTCCCGTTGCTCGGTCCCAGCTCCTGCCAACCTAGCAGTTCGAAAGCACGTCAAAGTGCAAGTAGATAAATAGGTACTGCTCCAGCGGGAAGGTAAACGGCGTTTCCGTGCACTGCTCTGGTTCGTCAGAAGCGGCTTAGTCATGCTGGACACATGACCTGGAAGTTGTACGCCAGCTCCCTTGGCCAGTAAAGCTTCCTTTACAAATAATAAATTATTATTATTCAGGGAACCAGACAGAGGGCCTTCTCAGTAGTGGCACCCACCCTGTGGAACGCCCTTCCATCAGATGTCAAGGAAATAAGCAGCTATCCTAATTTTAAAAGACTTTTGAAGGCAGCCCTGTTTAGGGTAGTTTTTAATATTTAATTCTGTACTGTTTTAATATTCTATTGGGAGCCGCCCAGAGTTGCTGGGGGGACTCAGCCAGATGGGCGGGGTACAAATAATAAATTGTTGTTGTTGTTGTTGTTGTTATTAGATGAGCGCCACAACCCCAGAGTCGTCCGCAACTGGACCTAATGGTCAGGGGTCCCTTTACCTTTACCTAGCCTGGGAAAGGGGAAGCTGAGAGGAGATATGGTAGCCATCTTCAGATATATAAAGGGCTGTCACATGGTGTAGGAGCAAGCTTGTTTTCTCCCACTCCTGGGGGTAGGACTTGAACCAATGGCTTCAAATTACAATAAAGGAGATTCTGATCAAACACCAGGAAGAACTTACTGACACTAAGGGAGGTTTCACAGTGGAACGGACTCCCTTGGGAGGTTGTGTCCTCTCCTTCCTTTGAGGTTTTTTAAGCAGAGGTTAGATGGCCACCTGTCATGGCTGCTTTAGTTGAGATTCCTGTATTGCAGGGGGGTTGGACTGGATGACCCTTGGGGGTCCCTTTGAACTCTACAATGATTCTATGATTCTATTCCCGATGTAGCTCTTCACTGCCTCCTTGTTGCAAGTGTAGATCTCTCCCCCCCCCTTCCTGATGTAGATCTTCACTCATTCCTTTTTTCTTATGGTCGGGGTATGTGTGGCATTTTGTGGTTTGCTGCAGCTCCCAAAATGTTATTAGGGGAGGGGTTTGGGAAGTGCATCTTCTGAAAAAGGACCTGGGTTGTTGTTGGTGGAGGGGCAAGCGGAGGAAAAAGCTCCTGGGAATCAAGGTGAAATGCTCAATAAACATGCCATCTGGAAGAGCGACCCCTCTCTCTCTCCCAGCAAGAGATAAGGCCCTGCAGCCTTGCATCACAGACGCAGGCTTCCTATTAATCTTTGTGTGCTTTTGGGGCCAAAAGCAAATGTAGTGTCCACAGAAAATGTTGAGACTGCAGAAAATCCAATGGAAAGGAAGGGAGAAAGAAACCAAAGAAGAGAATGAGTGACGATCTGGATCGGCCAGCGTATTTTTCTCTCATGCATGGAGATGCAATATTCGTTATTTCACTTCCATGTACCCATGTTAGTAACCTCTGTTGCAGTAAGGACATCTTGCAGTAAAGAGTCTCGCAGCACTTTAAAAAACAACACATTAATAATAATTTATTGCAGTGGTACCACTGGATACGTATTTGATCCGTTCCGGGGTGCCGTTCTCACCCCGGAAAGTACGTATCCAGAGCGGCGCTTCCGTGCAGGCGCGAAGCACCAATAGAACGCTTCTGCGCACGTGTGAAGTATGCAGAACGCTTCTGCACATGCCTGCGCGGCGGAACCCAGAAGTAAACACTGACAGTACGCAACCCGCAACCTGCAGCGGACGCAACCCGAGATATGACTGTATTATTATTATTGTTATTATTATTATTATTATTATTATTATTCGCCCATCTAGCTGGGTTTCCCCAGCCACCCTGGATGGCTCCCCACAGAATATTTAAAAAAACGATAAAACCCATCAAATATTAAAAACTAAACAGGGCTGCCTTCAGATGTCTTTTAAAAGCTACATAGTTGTTTATTTCCTTCCTCTGATGGGAGGGCGTTCCACAGAGCGGGTGCCACTACCGAGAAGGCCCTCTGCCTGCTTCCCTGTAGCCACGCTTCTCGCGGGGAGGGAACTGCCAAAAGTCCCTCGGAGCCGGACCTCAGCTTTTGTGGATTAGAGTCCACTTGATCTCTGTGTGATGAAAAATGGAATAATTTGTTAGTTTTTTGAGTTCTCTGTGCCGGTTTGATTCATTCGTTATCTGCTTTCCCCGAATCAATGTTAAAGGACTGTGACATATGCAGAGGGCAAAATGCTCCTCTTGGAGGGAGCGGTTTGAATTTAAACTGCTTCCTCCAGATGGACTCCAAAGAGGCTCCCTTTAACTGCCAATCAGCTGATTGACAGTTAGAGTGAGTTCCTTTAGATATCAGCAGATGTGAATGACCAAACATCATTATAATGTAAGGTTATTGGCAGGTGGGTGGTCCCACTCACCTGTCACAGTTGGCCTGTGGGGAAATTAGCATAGCTGTCAAGTTCTCCCTTTTTTTAAAGGGAAATTCCCTTATGCTGAATAGGATTCCTCATGAGAAAAGGGAAAACTTGACAGCTATGGAAATTAGGGATATTGCGGACCAGGAATATTGACCAAGGAGTGCCTCAGATTTACCACCCAACCCTTCCTCGTTGAGTATTGTCAACTAATTTAAGATGTGCTGAAACTTGCCATTCTGGGCGGTGGTTTCGGTCCTCCTTCCAGCAGATGTTGAGGTGAGATTCTGATGTGGAGGTAACAGCATCAACAAACTATTGCTAGTTTAACTGACATGGCTTCTCCTAAAGAATTATGGGAATTCTAGTGTGGCGAGGCTGCTGATAACCCATGAAAGGGATGCAGGTTCTTCAGAGAGAGGAAATGGTTTGTTGACCGCTCCCAGTCTATGGTTTACAGATGACCAGTGCTTTTTTTCCTGGGGGATGCAGGGGTACACATACCTCCACATGCAGCTGCTGGGTGACCTTGGGCTAGTCACACACACTCAGCCCCACTCACCTCACAGAGTGTTTGTTGTGGGGGAGGAAGGGAAAGGAGAATGTTAGCCGCTTTGAGACTCCTTAGGGTAGTGATAAAGCGGGGTATCAAATCCAAACTCTTCTTCTTCTTCTTCTTCTTCTTCTTCTTCTTCTTCTTCTTCTTCTTCTTCTTCTTCTTCTTCTTCTTCTTCTTCTTCTTCTTCTTCTTCCTCCTCTTCTTCACATTTTGTGAATCTTTGTACTTTTGTCCATTTACCTTTATTTATTTTCCCCGATTTGAACTATAAAACGGTGATTTTCTTGAGTCAAAAGGAGAGTACCCCTAAACATTTTTTTAAAAAAGAAAAATAGCAAGGAAGGTTTTCAGATTAACCACAGCTCATAGCCCCAGCACTTTTTTTTACCAGCTGGACACCACACTTCTTCCTGAGGGAGCGGAAGAACAATACCACTTTGTGCCTGCCCATCATTACCCAGCATGCAAAGGCTTTCTCCCATCACCTTCCTTAGTCGCTTCTGGCCACAGGCCCATCTGCAAAACTCTGCGATTCGATTAGCGGCTACATGTTTTGGGCAAGAGAGAGATACTGCAACATTTCACACCTGGGGGTGAAATATTTCAGAGTCGTTCTTTGCAGATGCTCTCCCCAACCCCTCCTCCCAAGGGGCATGGCAGTTTCCATCCTGTTTTTGAGGGCCTTGCAGGACACCAGGGCTCTCCAGGAGCTGAGAGATCCATGGCTGATTAGGACCCACTACACTGGCTCCAAGGAAGTTTGTTGTTTTCTAGTATCTAACCTTGAAAATCGCTGTCCCTACTGTTTCCTTTTGGAAAAGCGATGGGGGATAGCTTTGAGCACTGTTACTGTTTCATAACTGTGAAACTGCGTTGGAAAAAAGGGGCACCCTGTGTGTGTTTTTTTTTTTGCTTGAGGCTGTGGTAGCCATTTTGGGTACCATGCTCTTGCACTCTTTCGTGTTGTGCTGTTGTCCCCCCAAAAGCGCTTTTTCTGGGGCCACTATCTCACACATCACCCCCAAAGGTGTGTTTTGGGGTGCCACGTGAGACTGCGCCCCCCAAAAGCATGGGGGGGGCAGATTGAGAGCAGGGCATGGGTCACGTGATTTGCCCAGGAGCATGTCCCAGAAGACCCACATCCCGGTTTCCGATCAGAAAAAGTTGGACAGTATGCTGTTTGTTAGATTCTGTAGTCTTCAAGGTCTCCAAGCTACCAGTAAAGGTAAAGGTAAAAGGACCCCTGACCATTAGGTCCAGTCATGACCGACTCTGGGGTTGCGGCGCTCATCTCACGTTATTGGCCGAGGGAGCCGGCGTACAGCTTCCAGGTCATGTGGCCAGCATGACAAAGCTGCTTCTGGTGAACCAGAGCAGCGCACGGAAATGCCATTTACTTTCCTGCTGTAGCGGTACCTATTTATCTACTTATCTATTCATCTACTTGCACTTTTCTGATGTGCTTTCGAACTGCTAGGTTGGCAGGAGCTGGGACCGAGCAACGGGAGCTCACCCCGTCGCAGGGATTCGAACCGCCGACCTTCTGATCAGCAAGCCCTAGACTCTGTGGTTTAACACACAGTGCCACCTGGGCATGTAGGACTCCCAAAAGAGGACATGTCCAGGAATTCCAGGCTGTGTCGCAACCCTAATTTCCTTGAGAAGGGAAGGCAAAGGAGGCAGGATTCCTGGATTCTGTGTTTGAAGCCTGATAAGGCCCAGAGTGACGCAGCCTGATAAGACCCGGGTAGCGGTGGGGTGTGTGTGCAGATTGTATAGGATTAGAAAGTGGGATCATGACAGTGATACATTGGTGTCTCCTGGCCGCCCCCTCTGCGTATTGATATGGCGGGGGGCACCTGAGCAATCTCTGAATAATTCAATAGCAGGTTCTCTCCCCGGACACCGAGCTGTGCTACAGTCGTGCCAGATGGGCCAAGAGGGTTTTGCAACCCCGGTGGTGAATAATGAATGAATAAGCCCCTGATAATGAGGACGCCATCGGCCCCGTGGGAGGTGAGCAGGAGACAAAGGCAGATGAGGCGGGTGGTGCCTCTGAATCAGGGGGAATAATGAGGAAAAGCAAGGCCCGCTCCTTCTTTCCCCCTTGCGCAAATTGTGCACGCAGCACCCTTCTCTCTGCCTAAGGCTGGGAACGAAATCAAGACTTGCTTCACACAGAATCAGCTACAGCTGAGAAAAACTCGTTCCCAAGCAAAGAGAGTCACAGTACGATCCTCTCAGAGGGTTGCATCTGACTAAGGCAGGGGGCCGGTCCACTGTCCCGCAGACCTTGTGGGGGGCCAGATTATATCTTGGAGTGGGGTGGGGGGAATGAACAAATTCCTATGCCCCACAAATAACCCAGAGATGCATTTTAAATAAAAGGACACATTCTACTCATGTAAAGACACGCTGATTCCTGGACAGTCCGCAGGCCAGATTTAGAAGGCAATTGGGCCAGATCTGGCCCCTGG
This sequence comes from Zootoca vivipara, assembly GCF_963506605.1. Lineage (NCBI taxonomy): Eukaryota > Metazoa > Chordata > Lepidosauria > Squamata > Lacertidae > Zootoca > Zootoca vivipara. The sequence continues at coordinate 15,115,827 of NC_083277.1, forward strand.
GCCTTAGTTTGCCTACCCATGGACTAAGGCAGGCACCCCCAAACTTTGGCCCTCCAGATGTTTTGGACTACAGTTCCCATCTTCCCCGACCACTAGTCCTGCTAGCTAGGGATCATGGGAGCTGTAGGCCAAAACATATGGAGGGCCGCAATTTGGGGATGGCTGGACTAAGGCTATGCAGAGACTGTACCTTTAAAGCACATTCTTACCCTTAAAGAATTCTGGACATTGTAGTCCATCCCTTGCAGAGTTACAATTCTCAGATGCCCTTAACGATCTAGAGTGGCCAGAACATATAAATCTTCAAAGCCCTTCCCAAGGGAATCGAGGAGGATATAATTTCACAAACATGGGGCCAAGGCAGAGAAGGCCCTGCCCCTTGTTCCCACCCACCTAATTTCCCTCACATGGCAGGGCCTCCAAGGCTGATCTCAAAGTGCAGGCAGGTGCTGAACGTGATCCTTCAGGTATCCTGGGCCTGGCCCCATACCATTTAATGTCATCTAAGTGTCACCATGTGTAGATCAATGATTTTTGATACTAGATCTGCCCCCCCCCAACTTACAGCTTCCAGTGCCAACCCCTCACCTGACCTCCCAGGTTTTCACTCCCGAGCTATTAAGTTTTAAGGTCCGAGTTCTGTTATTGTAGTTTAGTATGTGGACTGGGCCTTTGAGCTTTAGATTTCGGACAAAGTTATGTGACTTTTCTTATATTTATACTGTATACACACACAAAACAAAACCAGTTAGAAACATCATGAAGCATTAACAATTCTCCTCCTCCTATTATTATTATTATTATTATTATTATTATTATTATTATTATTATTAAAAACCCTCCACATTCAGTTTCCCCCTTTTAACTCTCAAAAGGCCTGTCAGAACAGGTATGCTTCTACTAATCTCTGATGTCCATGGGATGGACCTGGCAAACCTCCTTTGGGAGGGGGTTCCAGAACACAGGTGCAACCTCTACGAAGGCCCTGCTTCTGCTGTTGAAGAACACACAGCTCTGTGTGTGCATGTGTGTGCGACAGACGGGGCCGAGGGGGAACCATATTCGCCAACATGGCTCAGAGGAAAACTGGGCCACGCATCTTTCGGGGCTGCTCTCTCTTGCGCGAGAGCACCATCGTCGTCGCCCCCCCCCCAATGGGATGTTCTGCTTAAATGGAATCTCAGCTGGTGGAGGTCACGAGTGGGAGAATACTCTTGTGCTCATGTCCTGCTTGTGAGTCCCCCCCTGGCCACATTGAAAACAGGGCCTTTGATCTGATCCAACAGAGTGCTCTTTGTAATCCAAATTTGTCTGTACATGTGCAAGAAGGTGCAACACATCGCAAGCCACTTAGAGCTTGAAAGGGGGGGGGAGAGACTTTCTGGTCCTCCTCAGGCTTCCCAGCTGCCTTGCCCCTCCCTCCAGCCCTGGGAACCTTTCCCAGACCATGACTTTGACAACAGCAGCAGCAGCTAGGAGGAGAAGAGTTCAGGGATTTACTTATTTTAAAATAGTTTTATAAGTTGTGCGTCCTTTTTTCTCAGTTTGATCCTTTTACATGGCTTTGCATGCATTTTATGCATTGTGATTTGCTGTTGTTTTTAATTGACTATACATTGGTACTGCATTTTTCCATGTATAAGACGCCCCCGTGTATAAGACGCCCCCTAATTTTGGGGACTCAAAATTAAGATAATGGGGGGGGGATTGTGCAGAGTTGTTGAGCTTCTTTTCTTTTGGGTGGGGGGTTTGCCGAGAATCACTCACCCGCATGAACAACGCTTCCTATCACACGCATTGCAAAAGCCACTAAACGTCTGACCGCTCGCCGCCATCAGCCGCCTATCGCCCGTCCAATTGCCGCTGCAACAGCAAATAAAAAAAAGCCATTTCTGCAGCCACCAATCACACGCACTACCACCACTGACAATCTCTGGCTTGCGGCAGCAACCAATCACCTGTTCCCCCTCAGCACTACCCCTGTGTAAGATGACCCCAATTTTTAAACATTACTTTTACGTAAAAAAAACAACCCTCGTCTTATACACAGAAAAGTACGGTAATTCTTTATTGTGGTTGATAAGTGGGAACTGTTTAATTATTATTTGCTGATGTGTAGTTTTACTGTTCACTTATTCTGATGGATTGTTGAATGTTGCTTTGTTTGATATAAGTTGTTTATTTTAAAGTTATTGTGACATATTATATTGGATCAGATTGATTTTTTATTATGTTTTCACATGTGTTGGAAGCTGCCCAGAGTGGCTGGGGCAACCCAGCCAGATAGGCAGGGTATAAATAAATATTAGTATTATCATTAGTATTAGTATTATTAAATCAGCACTTTGAATTTCGCTTAGGAGCATGGTGGTAAGCTTACAATCCAGTCTACATTCTTTCTCTTTCTTTCTCTTCTCTTCTCTTTCTTTCTCTTTGTTCAGGACCCAAACCGTTAGACAACCAATGTACCACTGTATTATTATTTATTGAATTTATATACCGCCGTATATCCAGAGGTCTCAGGGTGGTGAACAGAACAGAATCAGAATATAAAACCACAAATATACACTGCATTTTTCGTTCCATAAGACACACTTTTCCCCTCCTAAAAAGTAAGAGGAAATGTCTGTGCGTCTTATGGAGCAAATGCGTGGTTTGTGCTTTTTTTTTTTTTTTAAAAAGAGAGCGCTAAAGGCTAACAAGAGTGAATGAGCGCATTGAAATGAACCCGCTCAGCAGCTGATTGCAAGAGATCGGGGAGGGAGATAAGGGAGCTACAGTAGCTCCCTTCCCAGCCCCTCCTGGCCTCTTGCCTAGGCCTCAATTGTTGTCTGCAGAGGGAGACATGTGACTGGCTGATTAGATTATCTGTCTGGAAACTGTAGAAATGGGTCCCTTTCCTTTCCTAGAGAAGCTGCAGAATTGTGAGTTGAACCCCATAAAAACAGGATTTTCCCCTTTGCAAGGAAACTCAGCAACTTTGAGCTGATCCTAAAAAATGGAGTTTCCCTCCTTTGCAAAAAAGATGCACAACTCTGAGCTGAAACCCCCCCCCCAAAAACGGGGCTTTTCCCATTTGCAAAAAAATAGCTGTACAACTTTGAGCTGATCCTTAAAAAAAATGGAGCTTTCCCCCTTTGCAAAAGAAGCTTCCTCAAATATTTAACAGGGAGTGGGGGGCAAAGGCACCTAGGCCTCTGGGAGTTGGCTGCTAGGCCTAGGACAATTCAAGAAAGCAAAATATTTTTTTCTTGTTTTCCTCCTCTAAAAACTAGGTGTGTCCTATGGTCAGGTGCGTCCTATGGAGCAAAAAAAATACGGTAATCAAAATCAAAACAACACACACACACTGCTGGAGTGTTTTGAGCAGCACAGACCATGCAATTTTGTTCCCGTCTGTTGGAAAACCATTACATGTACCTGACTTGTCTGCGTTTCTCAAGAAGCTGAATGTGTATGATTCATGGGGGTTTGTTGGGGCCTGCAATAGCTCCATCATTCAGCTATACTCAAGCAGAAAAACTGGACAAACAAGAAACATGAGACTCAGATGAAATGGAATAAAACCAGAGACAGAAGGGAAACAACTAAGTGTTTTGAAATGCTTTAAGAACTCAGGCCTCATACACATCACACATTCAAGTCCCTTTTAAAGCACATCACCCTCCTTCACAGAGAGCTACAATTCTCAGCACCCTCAGCAAACTACAGTTTGCGGGATTCTTTGTCAGGGTGTGCTATCAATGTATCTACTCAGAAGACCCACTAAATTAGGACTAAGCCCCACTGAATTGAATGGGGGTTTACTCCCAGGTAAGTGGAGCAACTGCAGCCTAATAGGACCAACATCTTCAATGCAATCGCAAGGATGGGAGCCAGTTTCATGGAAACCAGTAAAATTTCCTTCCAAGGAAAAGTGCTCTATCTCAAGGTTGAAAGGTTTCAATTCTTTTTGCGAACGAAAATGTGAATTTCACTTCCGCTGATTTCAATCGGGCTGGATAACAGCCTACCGGAGGAGAAATTAATCTGCTCCTCAAAATTCTAATTTGCAAATGTTGCTGATTCTCATACTCTGAACGATCAACTCTTGCGCTAGGTTTGCATGTCTTTGACGCCCAGTTCTGCCTGAATTGCATATTTGACACCTGACAATAGGGGTTTGAAACTTGAGAGGAGGCATGCAATAGCATCTAGTATTTGACAGGAGTGATAGCTGTTTTTTTGGGGGGGGGGGGGAGTGCGTGCTGACATATCATAAGCCAAGCAACTGGCTAAGCGTGATTTCTAGTGTAACAAGAGGGCACACATTTCTAGTGGTTGACAGAAGGGACACAAAAGTTGTTGAGCTTTTCCTTTGGCAAAGTATTTGAGCTTTCTTTCTAAAGTTTTGCCCAAAGTTGTTGAGCTGTTTTTAAGGAAATTTGATGGCTGAATCCCGGCAATGTCCGGAAAATTCCATTGGTTTAGCCAGTTCTTTTTCCTGGGGGCACGCAGGGGGGGGGTACGCACACACCTAAACATTTTGTGAACCTTTGTCCATTTACTGTAATTATTTTCCCCGATTAGAACTATAAAATGGTGATTTTATTGAGTCAAAATGAGAGTACCCCTAAACATACTGTATATATATACAGTGGTACCTTGCAAGACAAATGCCTTGCGCAACGAAAAACTCACAAGACGAAAGCGTTTTGCAATGTTTTTGGGGCCTCGCAAGACGATTTTCGGCGGTTTTTTGTTTGTTTGTTTTGCCGTGGCAAACCGTGCTTCACAAGACGAAATTACCACAAGATTAAATGACTTGCGGAACGAATTACTTTCGTCTTGCAAGGCACCACTGTGTATAAGGTAAAGGTAAAGGGGCCCCTGACCACCAGGTCCAGTTGTGTCCGACTCTGGGGTTGCGGCGCTCATTTCGCTCTATAGGCTGAGGGAGCCGGCATTTGTCCGCAGACAGCTTCCGGGTCATGTGGCCAGCTTGACAAACCTGCTTTTGGCGAACCAGAGCCGCGCACGGAAACGCCGTTTACCTTCCCGCCGGAGCGGTCCCTATTTATCTACTTGCATTTTTGGTGTGCTTTCGAACTGCTAGGTAGGCAGGAGCTGGGACCGAGCAACGGGAGCTTACCCCGTTGCAGGTATTCGAACCGCCGACCTTCTATTCAAAATAGAAAATATGCAGATATTCTTCATCTGGCTATTTTGATCCAGCTTTTCTTCTTCACACAGAATTTGAACTACCTTAGCATGCAGTGTAAATACAAGAGCCATCGGATTGTTGTCCCATCTGCCTTCCTCTATTCTGCCGTTTTCTTTGCTTGTCTGATTGCGCTTCTTCCTCCCCTCTCGCCCCCTCTCTCTGCAACTATATTTAACCACATGAAGCCTCCTGGAATCACAGTAGACAAAGCCCGTCCTTCTCCCAGAGGCGCCTGGGCTTTGATCCCTGCCAAACCTTGAACAAGAGGTTCAGTTAGTGACATCTAAGTGGCTGGGGCAGAACAAAGCAGGGGGAGTGAGTGGGTGGGCTGGGCCTGAGGAGGGGGCCAAGGCTTCCAGCAGAACTGTAGGAGGGTGGTAGAAGCAGCAGTGCCTCTTCTGCCTGGGGTGCTTTCTCTCTCTCCTCTCTCAGGAGATAATCTCCCTGGGAAATCAGAATCTCCTTCTCCAGCCAGAAAAAAACTCTCCTGACTGGCAACCCAGAGCCCAGACGGTTTGGGAGGGGCCGGGTCACGCGTTGTCACATTTATGCACTTAGAGAGACGGGCAGAGACGCCAGCAGGGAAACTAATGGGCTCCGAGGCACGGCTGTCACTGCGGTTCGGAGGTGTGAGTGTTCTGCTTCCCCAAGGCCCACTGTATCAAGTTCTTCCGATGCTCTGTGCCATGACGATGCTTGCAACTACTTGCGCCCCAAATATCAGGCAGTTTTAGTCAACTCCTGCACTGGGTAGATTTGCTGGGAGCAGCACAAGTTGCAAGTCTGGCCAGTTACTGTCTCTCTCTTTTTGTATATAATTTTATTAAGTTTTCTGTTTTTTTCTGTTTTACAATTTAAAATACTCATTTTACACCCTTAAGCTATCAATGACTTCCCTTCTTCTCTTTCCATGGTTCATTTTACATATCATGAAATCCCTGCATATTTTACAAAAACTATTCCATTATTGCATCCATCAAAACTTGTTTACACTGTTGAATTGATCTTCATGCTGCCAGCGCTTTCAGCTGTACACAATTATTTCTCATATATTCAATAAACATTTTTTCAATCTTCTTTAGACCTATGTTCTTCTCGTTCTATATGTTAAGTCTGCGAGTTGTGCATATCCTGTCAATTTAAGTTGCCATTCTTCTTTAGTTGGGAGCTCGCTCCTTTTCCATTGTTGAGCTAATTAAACCTGGGCTGCAGTAGTAGCATACATAAATAACCTTTTTTGACCTGGGGATTTTAGTCTGAGTTATTCCCAACAAAAAAGGACTCTGGGTTTTTTTGGGGGGAAAGTACTTTAAAACATTTATTTCAATTCATTATGGATCATTTCCCAATACTCTTTTACCCTTTTGCAAGCCCACCATACAGTATACGAAAGAACATTCCCTCCACCTCTTTGCATCTCCGGCACTTATCTGGTTCAGTCTTATACATACTTGGAGTTAAATACCACCTGTGAATCATTTTCAGGTAGTTCTCCTTCATGGCCAGTTACTGCCTTGCTCTCATTTTGGTGTTGCTGCCTGCCACTTTCCCCGATCCTGCGCTGTTGTTTCGCACACAGTCCCAAGAACATAAGCAGCATCTGCTGGGCGCAGGCCAAAGGCCCATCTGGTCCAGCATCCTGTTCTCACAGTGGCCAGCCAGATGACTGCGGGAACCAAGCACAACAGCACTCTCCCCACAAGGGATTCTCAGCCATATTTCAGGAGAAAACCAGCCCTAAATCAGAGTAAGTGGGGTTAACTATTAGGAAAAAAAACACACCAGGATCTGCATAGGAGTGCCAGGCCTAATGAGCACGGCAACTCTCCTTCCAGTGTGGTGTAGTGGTTAAGAGCGGTAGACTCGTAATCTGGGGAACCGGGTTCGCATCTTTGCTCCTCCACATGTAGCTGCTGGGTGACCTTGGGCTAGTCACAATTCTTTGAAGTCTCTCAGCCCCACTCACCTCACAGAGTGTTTGCTGTAGGGGAGGAAGGGAAAGGAGAATGTTAGCCACATTGAGATTCCTTTGGGTAGTAATAAAGCGCTACCAGGCTGGCTGCAGGCTGCTGAGGCTGCCACTGCCATGTTTCCCGGGGACATTACGGGCACAGAATTTGTCTGGGGACAGATTTGCAAATCCGGGGACTGCCCCCATAAACCGGGGACATCTGGTAACCCTAATTTATACCCCACCCATCTGGCTGGGTTTCCCCAGCCACACTGGGCGGCTCCCAACAGCATATTAAAAACACAATAAAACATCAAACATAAAAAACTTCCCTAAACAGGGCTGCCTTCAGATGTCTTCTACAAGTCAGATAGTTGTTTATTTCCTTGACATCTGATGGGAGGGTGTTCCACAAGGCGGGCGCCACTACCGAGAAGGCCCTCTATCTGGTTCCCTGTAACCTCACTTCTCGCAGTGAGGGAACCGCCAGAAGGCCCTCGGAGCTGCACCTCAGTGTCCGGGCTGAACGATGGGCGTGGAGACTTTGCTTGTCTTTGCTTCTTCCGCTTCATGCTTCTCCGGGATCTGGGAGACCAGTGGGAAGGAGAGCTTGTCACACAAGGAGGGGAGTCACCCGTGACTCTTCACCAGCCTGACTCATCCCTGCCTCTTGGCCTCCCTCATCCTATTCTTCTGCTGCGGCTTCTAGCTCTGATTCTGGACTGCTCTCTGCCACAAACTCCCCCCGCTCACTAAGCCCTGTTACCCCTTCAGCTTCAGCTTCCAGCACCTCCTCCCAGTCTTCTCCCTCTGACCACTCATCGCCACCCCACCACCACTACTCATAGGATCATAGAGTTGGAAGGGACCCTAAGGGTCATCTAGTCCAACCCCCTGTAATGCTAAAGCATACAAGACAGGTGGCCATCCAACTTCTGCTTAAACACCTCCAAGGAAGGAGAGAAGGAAGGAGCTCTGAGCCTTCTTCCCTTGGGGGTTCCCAAGCTGGTCCTCCCACCAGATGGGCGGGGTACCTGGACAGTTGCTGCCAGTCAGTGTAGACAATACTGAGCAAGAGGGACAAATGGTCTGACTCAGCATAAGCGCTTTCCTAAGATGCAGCTGCCATTCTGGGCAGCTTCTGTACACAGAATTGGGGTGTGTGTGTGTGTGTGTGTGTGTGTGTGTGTGTGTGTGTGAAAGAGAGCAATCTTGTCCATTGCTTTAGGCAGCAAGACATCTTGGGCCAGCCCTGACTTTTGATCCATTGCTCTTGGAACAGTGTCCTTTGTGTGCCATTGCCGTGCTGCCCTCTCCGTCTGCCTTCCCAAACCTAGAATTAGTCACACGCACCCAAGCCAAACCCAAGCCAACAATGGCCCCCATTGTCACTTCCACCCTCCTCCCCTTCCCTCTTGCAGACTTCTCCCACAGCCATCCCTTGGCAGTGCCCTCTGCAAGATCCTCCCCCACCTTGGTTCTCTACTTGCCAAACGGTGCGGGTAAGGGAGGGGGCGTGCCAGGCTCAGAAGCTTGGCGCTTTGCCCTCTCCTTCTCTGGCTTTTGCCAGGCAAAGGAACGCCAGTCAGGGAGTGGCTGGTACAGGCCTAAGGCAAATGGGGCAATTGCCATTCAAGTTAACACTCTGCATGCTGGAGAACATGTAAGGGGAGGGGGGTGGCTGGATCTGTCCATTTTGTGCCTCTCCATTTCTCATTTTCCCCCAATCTTAAATCCAGGTTCTCCACATTTCAGCAGGAATCTCTGTGTTGTTGGACAGGGATTCAGCAGGAATCTCTGTGTCCTACAAATACAGTTTTCTCCCAATAAACCTACGTTTGCATGCAGTTTTGACTAATGCATAGTGTTTTCACAAACAATTCCTCCTAATGCAATGCAATTTTTTTTGTATGTTATTTTCATGAATAGATGCTTTCCCCCCCTGCACATTTCTTCCTATGCAAATGCTGGTTGGTTGGAGAATTGCATCACAAGATTTGGATAAGTGTGGATTTTTGAAGCTGGCGTTCCTTTGTTTTGGAAAGTGTGATTCATGTAGGTTTGCCTTTAAATGGAAACGGAACCAAATCCCACCCCCATCACTAGTAGGGCACCAACTCTGACCCAGGGCATGTCCTTCAAGGAGGGGCCATGACTGTGGAAAAGCATATGCTCTGCATGCAAAAAATAACAACCAAAAAACAACAAAAGCCCTGGATTTGCTCCGTGGAAAATCCCCATTTAAAAAGATCCAGGTAAGCAGAGATAGCTGGCTGTAGAGCATGAGACTCTTAATTTCAGGGTCATGGTTTTGATTCAAAAGATTCCTGCACTGCATGGGGCTGGACTAGATGACCCCCATGGTCCCCTTAAACTCTACAATTCTGAGATCTAAGATCTCTGCTTGAGACTCTGGGAAATGGTTGCAGTCGGAGATGTCGGAGATAGCGAGGGCCACATACTTGGATGGCTTTTAAAGAGGACTAGACAATTCCAATGAAGAAAAGGTGACTTTCAGCGGCCGAGCCAGTGATGTGTAGTGGTTAGAACTGCTGGGCTAGGAGCCGGGAGACAAGGGTTCAAATCCTCACGCAGCCTGCAATGAAGCTCACTGGGTGGCCTTGGGCTAGTCCCTGTCACATAGCATGTGGCATAACATCCACAAGCCTTTCCTTGTACAGTGGTACCTTGGTTTAGCTTAGTTTATGAACAACTTGGAAACAGAACGCTGCAAACCCGGAAGTAGGTGTTTTGGTTTGTGAACTTTGCCTTGGAAGCAGAACATGTTCCGCTTCCTGTTGAGTGTGTTCCCTTTGTAAATTGAGTCCCCCGCTGCTATGGGAAAGCATGCCGTGATTTAGGAACGCTTTGGTTTAATAACGGGCTTCCGGAACGGATCAAGTTCGTAAACCAAGGTACCACTGTAATGGCAGGCTTGTGCAGCACCTGATAAATCTGAGGGATGTTCAGGAAGGAAAAGCACTCTGCACATGGTCTGAAACACTTTCCCTGTATTGAGCTTCACATCTTCTACAGGTGGTTGAAACAAAAGCCATTGTTGCCACCAGTTCTTAGTTCTGAGAGTGGGTGGCTTGGGGCAAGAGGGCATGAGAGAAAAGTTATGCCAATCGCCAGGAGTCTTGCCTTTTTTCTGAGCAGGTTTCAAGCTGGCACACAGTTCCCTTTCAGGAGAAAACGCCCCCCCCCCCCAATAATATTTACTAAAGATTTTCCTCGTTTACAAAATCACATGCATTGCCTCTTTCTTCAGGTTGTGTTTTCTACAGAGCAGTTACATTTGTTGTGAGACATTGGTGTTCCTTTTTGATTAATGACATCGCAGCTTGCAACAAGCCAACTGGAACCGGCAGCTCTTATCTTTGGTGTCTGGGATTTGAAGAGGAGGAGGAGCCTGTCTGAAGATAAGAGCAGGGGGAGTGCAGGTGTTGCGCTGCTATGCAGCTGAGTTCCAGTCAATAACAGCCACTCAATTCGCCTTTACCCTTTTATACTTGTCTATCCGAGCCCATGGGAGAATATACACAACAGGCAAGCACCGCTAATTGCAAAATGAAAAGGAGAGAGAGAGAGTGTGTGTGTGTAACCTGTCTAGCTACAGTTTCAAAGTTTAAATCATTTCACATTAAAATGTCCAGTTGGCTCTTTGCCCCGGACGGGTGGCTGAAGAATCCTGTGAACCGCAGCTTTAAAAAGTTCCTAGTCCTCATTGTTTAGGAGAAAATCATTACCAACAGCTGTGTGCCGTGGAGCTTATTTAAGGTTTTTGCAAAATGCGAATGCATCTAACCACATGGTTCTCAAAGGCTGGTGTGGCAGGAGAGGATGGCAAGATTCAAGGACAATCAATAATATATTTCGGGAATAATTCATGTTCTTACGTAGCTGCATTTTCTGGATGTCCAATGATCATATTATAAAGGAGCTGTGTTCTGTGCTATAAATCAAGCACTGCTGGGAGTTGTTTCTTTTTGTTTTCCAATTTATTTCTTATCAATAAGAAATTTGGTGTGCCGCGAGCAAATTTTTAACTTGAAAGTGTGGTCCGGAGAAAAAATAAGTTTGAGAACCACTGATCTAACCATTTGCTCTGATTTCCTGTGGGGCATTTGCAAGTTAAGTCATGCGTCCATCCCACACCTATCCATGCATTTCTCAGTCGCTTTCCAGATCAAGAGAAGTATGTTTTTTAAAAGGCGTATTTGTTGTGCAAGGGTGAAGGACCCCTCTAAACCCACTTTAAATGTGCAAACCTGAAGTTCTGGCATGTGCTTGAATCACTCCCGCGAAATGCTGACTGTAACATCCCCCGATTCAATCCCCAGCGTCCAAAAGCTGCCTGGTTCAGTGCCCTGCACCTCCATTTAAAAAAGGATTCCATAGCAGTGAATGTGTTAGATCCTTGATCACAAGGATCATAGAGACATAAGAAGAGCCTGCTGGATCAGGCCAATGGCCCATCTAGTTCAGCATCCTACCAGATGCCACTGAGAGCAGTCTTCTTCTTCTTTGGCGATCACTTGTAGCCGAGTAATATTGTCTTCCATAAACACTGTCTTAACAATGAGTCCGTAAGTGACTGTGGAGGCCAGTTCTGGATCCACCCGTCCTTCCACAGTGGGGACCTAGGTTTCCGGGTGGGAGTTGATCATGGTGAGGGTTTGCCAAGCGTGCCTTCCTCTTAGCGTGTTTCTCCATTTCGTCCTGAGTTCAGGTATGTTCAAAGCCCATTACACCTTTGGTAAAGGCTGTTCTCCAATTGGAGCGCTCTCAGGCCAGAGTTTCCCAGTTGTGGGTGTTTATACATTTTTTGAGATTTGCCTTCAGAGAGTCTTTAAACCTCTTCTGTTGACCACCGGCATTACGCTTTCCATTTTTAAGTTCGGAATAGAGTAGTTGCTTTGGAAGACGATGATCAGGCATCCGAACAACATAACCAGTCCAACAAAGTTGATGTTGAAGAATCATTGCTTTGACACTGGTGATCTTTGCTTCTTCCAGTACACTGGCATTAGTTCGCCTGTCTTCCCAAGTGATGTGTAAAAATTTTCGGAGATGCCGTTGATGGAATCTTTCGAGGAGTTGGAGATGGCGTTAAAAGCGGTCCATGTTTCACAAGCATGCAGTAAGGTTGGTAGTACAATAGCTTTTTAAGCAAGCATCTTGGTTTCCCTTTCGAATGTCCTGGTCCTCAAACACTCTGTACTTCAATTGTATATACAGGTAGGTAGCCGTGTTGGTCTGAGTCGAAACAAAATAAAAAAATTCCTTCAGTAGCACCTTAAAGACCAACTAAGTTTTAATTTTGGTATGAGCTTTCGTGTGCATGCACACTTCTTCAGATACCATCAGATACGTATCTGATGAAGTGTGCATGCACACGAAAGCTCATACCAAAATTAAAACTTAGTTGGTCTTTAAGGTGCTACTGAAGGAATTTTTTTATTTTGTTCCAATTGTATATGTCTGCTTCCTAACAATGGCTATTAAACCAGTTCACATTTGTGGTGTAGATTATTATTATTATTATTATTATTATTATTATTATTATTATTATTACCCTGCCCATCTGGCGGGGTTTCCCCCGCCACTCTGGGCGGCTTCCGACAAATACCAAAATACATTAAAATATAATGCCCATATAGTCCATCCAATGTCTGTCTTCCTGCTCCTTCCACAAATTAATGCCTCTCATGGCCATTATTCTGGAGACTCTACAGGAAGGTGAGGGCCCTGCTGGGAGCCGGCTGCCTGTCAGAGGCACTGGACCGTGGTTGCTTGATTCGACTCATTGAAGTCTCAACACAAAGGGGGCACATCCTGACCATCAAGCTGCCCCCCTCTGCACTCTCATTCCCCCACCCCCAGCTTTTCATAGTGTTCTTGCTGGCAGACTAATTCTTCCAGGCAGGCTAGTCCCACCCACCCCCAGATTAGGTATTCAATCTAAAGCACTATCCATGGGAATCTATTGATTCCTAAGGCTAGCTCATCTGTGCTGTGTGCATGGACAGGGGGAGTCAAAATCCATTCCTTTTCCCTTTAGGAGAAGTGGAAGAAAGTGAGAGGAGGAGAACAACAACAACAACAACAACAACAACAACAACAACAACAACAACAATTTATTACTTATATCCCGCCCATCTGGCTGGGCTTCCCCAGCCACTCTGGGCGGCTTCCAACAGGATATTAAAAACACAATAAAAGATCAAACATTAAAAACTTCCCTAAACAGGGCTGCATTCAGATGTCTTCTAAAATATGTCTTCTAAAAGTTCTGAAGAAGTGTGCATGCACACGAAAGCTCATACCAATGACAAAGTTAGTTGATCTCTAAGGTGCTACTGGAAGGATTTTTTTTTTATTTTGTTTCGACTACGGCAGACCAACACAGCTATCTAAAGGTAAAGGTAAAGGGATCCCTGACCGTTAGGTCCAGTCGCGGACGACTCTGGGGTTGCGGCGCTCATCTCACTTTACTGGCCAAGGGAGCCGGCGTACAGCTTCCAGGTTATGTGGCCAGCATGACTAAGCAGCTTCTGGCGAACCAGAGCAGTGCACGGAAATGCCGTTTACCTTCCCACCGGAGCGGTACCTATTTATCTACTTGCACTTCGTACTATCAAACTGCTAGGTTGGCAGGAGCTAGGACGGAGCAACGGGAGGTCACCCTGTTACGGGGATTCAAACTGCCGACTTTCTGATCGGCAAGCCCAAGAGGCTCAGTGGTTTAACCCACAACGCCACCCGCGTCCTACCTTCCTGTTTCTAAAAGCCAGATAGTTGTTTATTTCCTTGACATCTGGTGGGAGAGTGTTCCACAAGGCAGGCGCCACTACCAAGAAGGCCCTCTGCCTGGTTCTCCGTAACCTCACTTCTCACAGGGAGGGAACCGCTAGAAGGCCCTTGGAGCGGGACCTCAGAGTCATAAAATCATAATAATAATAATAATAATAATAATTTATTATTTATACCCCGCCCATCTGGCCGGGTTCCCCCAGCCATTCTGGGCGGCTTCCAACAAAACAGAATTTCTAAAATACAGAAATCCATCAAACATTAAAATACAGAAATCCATCAAAATCATAGAATCATAGAGTTGGAAGAGACCACAAGGGCCATCCAGTCCAACCCCCTGCCAAGCAGGAAACACCATCAAAGCATTCTTGACATATGCCTGTCAAGCCTCTGCTTAAAGACCTCCAAAGAAGGAGACTCCACCACACTCCTTGGTAGCAAATTCCACTGCCGAACAGCTCTTACTGTCAGGAAGTTCTTCCTAATGTTTAGGTGGAATCTTCTTTCTTGAAGTTTGAATCCATTGCTCCGTGTCCGCTTCTCTGGAGCAGCAGAAAACAATCTTTCTCCCTCCTCCATATGGCATCCTTTCATATATTTGAACATGGCTATCATATCCCCCCTTAACCTTCTCTTCTCCAGGCTAAACATACCCAGCTCCCTAAGCCGTTCCTCATAAGGCATTGTTTCCAGGCCTTTGACCATTTTGGTTGCCCTCTTCTGGACACGTTCCAGCTTATCAGTATCCTTCTTGAACTGTGGTGCCCAGAACTGGACACAGTACTCCAGGTGAGGTCTGACCAGAGCAGAATACAGTGGTACTAATACTTCCCTAGATCTAGATGCTATTACTCCTATTGATGCAGCCTAGAATTGCATTGGCTTTTTTAGCTGCTGCATCACACTGTTGACTCATGTCAAGTTTGTGGTCTTCCAAGACTCCTAGATCCTTTTCACATGTACTGCTCTCAAGCCAGGTGTCACCCATCCTCTATTTGTGCCTTTCATTTTTTTTGCCCAAGTGTAGTACCTTATATTTCTCCTTGTTAAAATTCATCTTGTTTGCTTTGGCCCAGTTGTCTAATCTGTTAAGGTCACTTTGAAGTGTGATCCTGTCCTCTGGGGTATTAGCCACCACTCCCAATTTGGTCTCGTCTGCAAACTTGCTCAGGATGCCCTCAAGCCCATCATCCAAGTCATTGATAAAGATGTTGAATAAGACTGGGCCCAAGACAGAACCCGGGCTGAATGATGGGGGTGGAGACGCTCCTTCAGGTATACTGAGCCGAGGCCGTTTAGGGCTTCAAAGGTCAGCACCAACACTTTGAGTTGTGCTCGGAAACGTACTGGGAGCCAACGTAGATCTTTCAAGACCAGTGTTATGTGGTCTCGGCGGCCGCTCCCACTCACCAGTCTAGCTACCGCATTCTGGATTAGTTGTAGTTTCCGGGTCACCTTCAAAGCAGAAAACTAAGGCTGTGCACACATAAACCCACCCACCCACCCACCATGTTTTAGAGCACCCCAAAGAATTCTGGGAACTGTAGTTTGTTAAAGGTATACACAACAGCTAGAGAGCAGTTGGGTGTGGAAAGTTCCATAGCTATAATCCCAAACCACAAGGAACCTTTCCAGTTCACCCCAGGACAAATGGAAAAGGAGGAAAGAGAGAAAGGCAACACACACAACCCAAGAGCCAGGGAAGGAGGAGCAAGGCAGGTTGATACAGTTCCTCCCCCCTCCTTCTCTTATCCCTTTGTCATTTGTTTTCTTCCTAGCCAACGTTTCTTAGGTGTTTCCCCCTTGGCTAGGGTTGCCAGACTCAATAGAGGACAGGACTTCTGTGCCTTTAATTGCCCTGCTCTCTTTTGAGTCTGGAAACCTTAAAGAGAAACCAGCAGACCCTTTGCTTGGAAATTAAACAAAGGGTCTGCTGGTTTCTCTTTAAGGTTTCCAGACTCAACATAGCTGCCAAGTACCCCGTTTTTCCCGGGAAACCCCCGTTTTTACTTACCTTTTCCCGGTCGTCCCCCGTATCACTTCGTCTCCCGTTTTGCTCCGTTATTTTCTCCTGCCGGCGGCCTTTTTTTCTTCTTACTGATTTGCCCTTCTATGGGCACAAAAAAATGGCCGCCGGCGGCTTCAAAAGTCGTATCTACGCATGACCAGAAGTGTGTAGACGCGACTTCTAGTGTCGGCGGCGGCCATTTTTGGTGCCCATAGATGGGCAGGGCGACACCGGAAGTTGCGTCAACGTACTTCCGGTCATGCGTAGAAGCTACTTTTGAAGTCAGCGGCGGCCATTTTTTGTGCCCATAGAAGGGCAAAGCGACACCGGAAGTTACGTCGATGCAACTTCTGGTGTCACACGGCTGCCGGTCCCGGATTCTGCAGTCCGGGACTTGGAAGGTAAGAGACTCAAAAGAGAGCAGGACAATTAAAGGCACAGAAGTCCTGTCCTCTATTGAGTCTGGCAACCCTACCCTTAGCTTGAGTGGTATTCTCGCATTGGCCCCCGGACTGATTCAGCTAACCAGACTTTCCTAAACGGAAGCTTCCTAGTTTTGAACTTTATATCCCTCAGAGAAAGTCCTGCCATAGATGGAAACGTGCTGACTGATCAGCCTTTACAAAAGGGAAGGGGGAGGACCTTGATTTTGTTTGCATTTTAACGAGAAACTCCCCAATTCACACTTTCGAACCGGTGTGCAAACCGAAACGCAGCTAGCCTTCAAAAGTTGTACTTCTCTGGATTATTTTTTTCAATGCAGTTCTCCAACCAAAGTTTACAAAAAGAAAATGCATATATTGAGGAAAGTAAGTGCAAAAAAACTAAAATAGCATACCTTATGGAAATTCATTGTACTATGAGAAATGGAACATACCAACATGTGCTCATTAGGAGAAATTTGCATGAAAATGCTGGAGACTTTCCAAGATTTTTTTTTTTAAAAAAAATAGCAAATTGCTGCAGAGACACTTAGAACCGAATTAAAGGAGAAACTGAGAGACCTAAGCCTGGCTGTTCTGTCCATTCCTATCTGTACATAACCTCCTGAAATTTGTTGCTGTTCTTTACACTGTACGACAGCTGATCTTTTGACTCCACTTACAGGCAGCATCTCTCTTCAAACCACAGACAAATATGTTTTCAGAAAGAGCACATCTGCCCAAGAGCCTTTAACTAGAGAGACCAGAAGTCCAGTCGGGGATTTTATAAGGCAAATCATTGCTCTCGCCTTTCTCCTGCAATCTCTCTTGAACCAGGCAGGCTCAGAATGTTTTGTTCATTTGGAAGGGTGAGTCAGAAATACCAGGGCGCTGGGACAGCTACCATTCCTCACAACCACCACCACCTAATTTTAACCCAGACCGTGGTCCAGGGATAGGGAATCTATGGCCCTCCATGTGCTGTTGGACTCCCAACTCTCATCAGCAGGGCCGTCTTTAGCATATGCACTGCCGGGGTGCAGAGATCTGTCCAGCGCCCCTAAATTTAGTTTAGCCCCCAAATTAACTTTTATTATGCTTATGTCAGATGCCTTAGGGCAGGGCCAGGGGCAGAGGAGTCTGCCAAAGCGGAACCCCCCCTTTTTTTGCCACGCCGGTGAGCAGAAGCGACCCTCAGCCCGCCAGTCCTGAAGCCGGCCAAGAGGCAGCCTGTCCCGCTCCATTTTGGGGTCCAGGAAAGGCAGGCAGCCGTGGGCGTTTCCCCTTCCCCGGCACGGCTCTCCGTTGGCGCTTAAGCCGGCTCGTTGGAGTGCGGTGTCAGGAGAGCGAGAGAAGGAGGGTCCCAGGCCAGAAGGGGGGCGCCTTGAGGAGCTTCTCACCTTTGCAGGTCTGGGCATCCTGGAGTGCCGCCTGGAGCAGGACCAGGAGGGGGACGAGGAGAGGGGCGCCGGCCCCATGAAGGCTGCCCCGCGATGCGTCTTTGGTAAATGAGCGCACAAAGCTGAAAGTCTTTTAGTGAAACAGTAGGTATACATTTTGGTAATGCCCAGGTGGCGCTGTGGTTAAACCACTGAGCCTAGGGCTTGCTGATCAGAAGGTTGGCGGTTCGAATCCCTGTGACGGGGTGAGCTCCTGTTGCTTGGTCCCAGCTCCTGCCAACCTAGCAGTTCGAAAGCACATCAAAATGCAAGTAGATAAATAGGAACCGCTACAGCGGGAAGGTAAATGGTGTTTCCGTGCGCTGCTCTGGTTCGCCAGAAGCGGTTTTTTCATGCTGGCCACATGACCTGGAAGCTGTACGCTGGCTCCCTCGGCCAATAATGCGAGATGAGCGTGCAACCCCAGAGTCGGTCACGACTGGACCTAATGGTCAGGGGTCCCTTTACCTTTACTAGGTATATATGTATTTTGTTTTTCTAGCTTGATCAAAAATATTTATTATTTCATAACAGGTAGATAGTTAAGAGCTTAGGCAGCTTCAGTGGCGTCCCCCAGAATTTGGTGCCTGGGTGCCCTGCACCCCTTGCACCCCTGGGTAAAGACGGCCCTGCTCATCAGACCCAGCCAGCATGCTCAGTGGTCAGGAATGATGGCAGCTGGACAGTGCAACAACATCTAGAAGGCCACAGTTTCTCCATCCAGGGCTTAATCCATATGATTCCTGACTTTGGGAACCTTTCATTATCAGACTGCTTTTTTGTCTAATGCTGCGTTGTCTCTCCAGCATCTCAGAGATATTTCCCATCAATTGCTACCTGAAACCTTTTAACAAGAGATGCCAGGATATGAACCTCAGGCATGTACAAAACTACTGAGCTCCCGAGCGATGGTCTCTCCCCAAAGGGGATTAGACTTACTGTTGTTGGATAATCAGATAGGGCTGCTTCTCAGTTCACTTGGAAGAGGCTGGGTCCTGCAAATCTGCTTTGAACCAGCAACAATCTGCACTTGGATCCACCTCCCTCCATGCGGTCTGGTTACACGTGCTTGCCACAAATGTCGCTCTCAGAAACCAGAGGCTGGACTTGGTGGCAACTTGGATCTGACCTCAGGGCATGCCTTAATGTTTCTCAACCTGAGAAACATCTCTGAACTTCTGCACGGGTATTTTAATCAAGGCCTGGGGCAGGAAACCCAAATTGCACTCCTCCTACTCACAAAGTGCCACCCACACCATGTGCTCTTGCGCAGCTCCTGCCCTTTCCAGGGTGTCTTGCTGTGAAGAGGACGACCTGTGCTCTGTGTGGCCCAGAGCTATACTTGAAATACACTCTGCTGTCCTTGATGGCATCTAACATAAGAAGCTGCCACTGGACCATAAACCCCAGTGTTCTCTCTATGCTGACTGGCAGCAGTTATCCAGGGTTTCAGACAGGAAACCCTCTTGTCATGGACTGGCTGGGGGCAGAGGAGCAATGGGAGGCACCAGTTGGGGAAACCCCAAGGAAAGAAGACTCAGAGCCAGGAGATAGGGGGTGGGGACGACGAGTGATCAGAGGGAGAAGGAGAAGACTGGGAGGAGGAGGTGTCAGAAGCTGGCAGAGGCTTAGTGAGCAGGAAGAGGTGGCGGCAGAGAGCAGTCCAGAAGTGGCAGCTGGAGAGGAGAGGGGCAAAGAGACAGATGAGTCAGGCTGCTGAAGAAGCCAGGCAGTCCCCCCTCATAGCTGCCAAGTCTCCCATTTTCCCTGGGAAAACCCCTTTTTTCTTACCTTTTCCCGGTGGTCCCCCGTATCACTTCGTCTCTCGTTTTGCTCCGTTATTTTCTCCTGCCGGCGGCCTTTTTTTCTTCTTACTGATTTGCCCTTCTATGGGCACAAAAAAATGGCCGCCGCCAGCTTCAAAAGTCGCATCTACGCATTTCCGGAAGTGCATAGACGTGACTTCCGGTGTTGGCGGCGGCCATTTTGGTGCCCATAGATGGGCGAAGCGACACCGGAAGTTGCGTCGGCACACTTCCTGACATGCGTACAAGTGACTTTTGAAGCCGGCGGTGGCCATTTTGGGTGCCCATAGAAGGGCAAAGCAACACCGGAAGTTACATCGACGCAACTTCCGGTGTAAAATGGCTGCCGGTCCCGGATTCTGCAGTCCGGAACTTGGAAGGTAAGTCCCCCCTCCTGCTGTAACCAGCTCCCCTCCCCACTGGCCTCCCAGAACCAGTAGAGGTATGAAACAGGCTGGAGCAAAGATAGACACACCGACATAGTCTCAGATTGCTTGCCCTAGGACAGGAGGAGCCTCAGGCAGTTGTGGGAGGGCAGAGACCTTCAGTCCCTGCAACTGCCTCATAGGGGCAAGTTCTACCAGGATGACTTGCTGTGCCCACTAGGCCTGGCCTCCTGAGTTGGCCTTCTTCCCTGGAAGAAAGAGTTCACTGGTGCCATGTGATTTATTACTGCTCCAGATTCCCACTTTGCCACCGAGCTACAGCCCTTCCCTTAAACTAGCATGGCACAGAGAAACGCTTCGGGACACAGGAAGCTGCCTTATGCCGATTCAGTGCTGGTCCATGTAGCTCAGAGGCTCTCCAGGATTTCAGGGGTACGTGTCTCTCCCAGCCCGACCTGGAGGTGCCAGGAACTGAAATTTAAACCCCCTGCCTGCAAAGTGAGCGCTCTGCCACTATAATAATAATAATAATAATAATAATAATAATAATAATAATAATAATAATAATTTATTATTTATACCCCGCCCATCTGGCTGGGTTTCCCCAGCCACTCTGGGCGGCTTCTAACAGAAAAATAAAACACAGTAATCTATTAAACATTAAAAGCCTCCCTGAACAGGGCTGCCTTCAGGTGTATTCTAAAAGTCTGGTAGTTGTTTTCCTCTTTGACATCTGTTGGGAGGGCGTTCCACAGGGCAAGCGCCACCACCGAGAAGGCCCTCTGCCTAGTTCCCTGCAACTTGGCTTCTCGCAACGAGGGAACCGCCAGAAGGCCCTCGGTGCTGGACCTCAGTGTCCGGGCAGAATGATGGAGGTGGAGACGCTCCTTCAGGTATGAGCTACGGCCCTTCCTAAGAAACGTGCCTTGAGGCAGCCACCTCCGCTTGCCTCGTGACAGGGCCGGCACATTCCGTTTGCCGCCTCCTCCCAGAGAACGGGAGAGCCCTGCTTCCAGAACCCCATGCTGCCTTCCTGAACTAAGTGCGTAGACAGGCAGACAGCTCTATTTCCTCTCCCCAGCCCCAAGGGGCTCTGTTGCCCCAGCTGGGCTCCATCTCCCCTCTCAGAAAACCCCTCAGCTACCTTCCACGGCTAACCCCACACTCTTCCTTTAATATTCAGGCCCAGAAAGAGCGTCACCCTGGGCTTCTCCCACTTGCTGGATTCCACCCTTGGGAACCCAGAGGGGGGTCCGTCTCCCTGCCTCCCCCCTTCCCAACCCGCTGCGTAACCCTCCACATGAAATTCCAGCTTCCGTGTGTCTCCCTCTCCCCTTCCAGCTGCTCTCTGAGTCATTTCAGCTAATCCAGCAGGAGACGTCTAGACCTGCCCTGCTCAAGCCTTTGCCGCTATTAAGCAAGTTGTTTAGGGGTTGATGTTTTACCTGCCCGGGCCTGCAGCAGCCAATGCCTGGGTGGCAGGCAGGCAGGCAGGCAATCTGAAAAGGACCTGGAGGAGCTCAAAATCTCTCCCTGTGAGCCTATTATTTGAAGGCCATACCTAGATGTGTCACATGGCAGATCCAGGATTCCATCACAGGTTTTGCCTTTGTTTAAAAGCATCCCAGTGGGGAGGGATCAGGGCTGTAATGTGGAAGAAGAATTCAGTTAACCCTTTGCGCCAGCTCTTTTCTCCAAATTTAAATTATGACACACACAAACACAAAACGGGTCTTAGCTGCAGATGGCACTGCATATGAGACTTTGGCTCCATCTGCACTATACATTTAAAGCAGTTTGATACCACTTTAAAGTCATGGCCTCCTGGGAGCTATAGTTTGTTAAGGGCACAGAGAATTGTTGGGAGATCTACAGTTCCCAGAGTTCCCTGGGAAGAGGGATTGATAGCTCAGTCAGTTGAGCATGAGGCTTTTGATCTCAGGGTTGTGGGTTCGATTCCCACGTTAGGCAAAAGATTTCTGCACTGCAGGGGATTGGACGAGATGAACTCTTGTGGTCCCTTCCAACTCTACAATTCTAGGATTCCATAAAACACTCTGGTAATTGTAGCTCTGTGAGAGGAATAGGTGTCTCCAAGCAACTCTCAGTACCCTTAACAACAGTGGAGGAGGAAGCCGCTCGGGCGCCTGGGGTGGTGTGCCCAGGGGCGGCGTGAGGGTGGGGCGCACTGTGGGGCCTCCAGAGTCTGCCTGCCTCCTCCCACTCAGCCACCCTACAACTGGGGGGGGGGAGGCAGCGGGTGGACCATTTGGGCAGCGCGGAGAGACGTGTGGCTTGGGCGTGCTGCAGGCCCTGCAGTGAGCGCCACCCAGCATTTTGTCACCCCCCTCAGTGGTGACACCTGGTGCGGACCACACACCCCGCACCCCCTTCCTCCGCCCCGCTTAACAAAGTACAGTTCCCATGATGCTTTGGGGGAAGCCATGGGTGTTCATCTAGTCCAGTGTAGCATAGCTGCCAAGTCTCCCATTTTTCGGGGGAAACCCCCGTATTTTGTTACCATTTCCCGCTGTTATCCCGAATTGTTTATATCCCATAAATATCCCCTAAAGCTCCTGCCGGCGGCCATGTCCCAGCTCCCGGCTGTCTGCGCATGTCTGGACATGCGCAGAAGCGATTTCTGGTGCCCAGACATGCAGACACGGGCAGCCTGGCATCGGAAGTCGCTTCTACGCATGTCCAGACATGTGTAGAAGTGACTTCCGGTACTGCGCTGCCGTGTAGAAGCGACTTCCAGTGCCGCGCCGCTGCTGATCCCGGATTTTTCAATCTGGGAGTTGGAGGGTATGGTGTAGTCCAGGGGTCAGCAAACGTTTTCAGTAGGGGGTCCACTGTCCCTCAGACCTTGTGGGGGGCCGGACTATATTTTGAATTTTTTTTTTAATGAATTCCTAAGGTAAAGGTAAAGGGACCCCTGACCATTAGGTCCAGTCGTGACCGACTCTGGAGTTGCGCGCTCATCTCGCATTATTGGCCGAGGGAGCCGGCGTATAGCTTCCAGGTCATGTGGCCAGCATGACAAAGCCGCTTCTGGCAAACCAGAGCAGCACATGGAAACGCCGTTTACCTTCCCGCTGTAGCGGTTCCTATTTATCTACTTGCATTTTGACGTGCTTTCGAACTGCTAGGTTGGCAGGAGCTGGGACCAAGCAACGGGAGCTCACCCCGTCACAGGGATTCGAACCGCCGACCTTCTGATCAGCAAGCCCTACCCGGAGATGCATTTTAAATAAAAGGACACATTCTACTCATGTAAAAACACCAGGCAGGTCCCACAAATAACCAGAGGTGCATTTTAAATAAAAGAACACATTCTACTCATGTAAAAACATGCTGATTCCCGAACCGTCCGCGGGCCGGATTGAGAAGGCGATTGGGCCGCACCCGGGCCCCGGGCCTTAGTTTGGGGACCCCTGGTGTAGTCCAACCAATTGCTATGCAGGAATTTCAACACGCAGTCTCCCATCCAATTTGGAACCATACCGGACTCTGCTTAGCTTTGCAAACATTCTAGGTGTTTTCTTGCTGCTACCACTAGGAGGTAAGGGCCATATTGGTGGTCTGTGGACCTCATTCAGCCCATGGAGCCTTCCCTGGTGAGCTGCCAGCACCTAAATGCTGTTTGGTTGGCGGAGGAAGACTGCAGAACACTAGCAGGAGGGCTCAGCACCATCTGGTATAACAACAACAACAACAACAACAACACCCCACCAATCTGATTGGGTTCCCCCAGCCACTCTGGGCAGCTTACAGCATGGCACTGAGCTAAATGGGAAAGTTGAGATCACATACAATATGCGAAAATGTCCCCCGCCCCTTTGCGCAATAATGTGGTAACACTGGGGAGGAACTGCAGAACAAAACAGAATGAAGCATATATGCTTCAG
The DNA here is from genome assembly GCF_963506605.1 of Zootoca vivipara. Classification (NCBI taxonomy): domain Eukaryota; kingdom Metazoa; phylum Chordata; class Lepidosauria; order Squamata; family Lacertidae; genus Zootoca; species Zootoca vivipara. The sequence continues at coordinate 15,139,765 of NC_083277.1, forward strand.
CCTAACTCCACTTCTTATGCACTGTTATTGCATCACTGAGGCCCAGCTCCCCTCATTGCGAGAAGCGAGGTTACAGGGAACCAGGCAGAGGGCCTTCTCGGTAGTGGCGCCTGCCCTGTGGAACGCCCTCCCATCAGATGTCAAGGGAAAAAAACAACTATCTTTTAGAAGACATCTGAAGGCAGCCCTGTTTAGGGAGGTTTTTAATGTTTGATCTTTTATCATGTTTTTAATATCCTGTTGGGAGCCGCCCTGAGTGGCTGGGGAAACACAGCCAGATGGACAGGGTATAAAAAAATTAATGATGATGATGAAATACGGCAGAATGCAGCCGCGAAGAGAACCCCTAGTCTGGAAGGGCCCTTTTTCTGTGTCCTTGTGATTCTTGATGTTGCCCAACCTGAACCTGCCCCTCTGCACAGAAAACCCTTGCCTTGCTTCTTGACCCATCCCTCAAGGTCTCGGTCTTCTTCTTTACAACAGTCTTTCTGATTCTTGGAAAATCACTGCCCATGTTCTCCTTAATCCTCCTTCACGCGAGGCTACACCTGTCCCGTGCCTTCAGCTTTTCCTCCGGCGTTAATCATGCATTCCAAACCAGCAATCATCTATGCTGTTCTCCTCCGAATCTTTTCCGGTTTTTTAAGGGCCAAATTAGACATGACACAGGAGATCTGTGCAGACAGGACCTCTCTCCCGCCTGCTCTTTAATTTGAAAGTAGCTGAGCAGCAGAGAAAAGCACATACCTTGCTGAAATGCTAACTGCTCCCTTCGTCTTACCCAAAACTTGGGGAATTTACCCAGGCATACCAGCAAAAGCACATAAGGAGAGCCAGCTGGATCAGGCCCCTTCTAGTCCAGCATCCTGTTCTCACAGTAGCCAACCAGATGCAACTTCAGGCAGTGAAATTAAAGTGGATTTTGGGTGCTCTGCCTTGCACAACAAACCCGTTCTGCCCCCCAAACTGAACTTTTTGCAATAGAGAAAGTAATGGCAAAATGCACCAGAGCTTTTTTTAATATTTGATGTTCTGGTGTGTTTTTGTAAATTCTATTGGAAGCTGCGCAGAGTGGCTGGGGCAACCCAATCAGATGGGCTGGATAGCTCAGTTAGTTAGAATTGATGCTGATAAAAGCCAAGGTTGCAGGTTCGATCCCCGTATGGGACATGTCGCTGCATATTCCTGCATTGCAGGCAGCTGGACTAGACGACCCCCAGGACTCCTTTCCAGCTCTACAATCCCATGGTTCTATGATTATTATTATTACTAGAAAGCATGGGAAGGCAATTGCTCGACACAACATCCTATAACCTCCCTGCACAACTGTTACGGTAAATATGCAGTACATAGCCAGTGCCGTCCAGCCTCCTGCAGACTTTGTGCAAAGAGATCAGGGTGAATCCTCAGAGAAACTGGTTATTTGGAAGTGCCCTGAGTGCTCTGAACCCTGCGCACATTGGGGCAGGCTTTGAAGTGGACAGCAAACAGTTATTCGGAGACACAAACCGCTTCCTTCCTTTATGTGGTAGGTACTAGCATTCCCTACTAGAAATTCCTGGAGCGCCCTGGCAGAAACCTCCCTTTCCGCCCCTTAAGAGCTCTCAAAGCAACTCGCAGCATAAAACCATGCAAACCGGATCGTAAAAATAATCAATAGATCATACATCTCAAGTCGTCATGAAATGCAATAAATAGTCAGTGGTAAAAAAAAAAAAGCAGTAAAAGCATCCAGCGAGCAAAATAAGACTACCTCAATTCCCATTAGGGAGTCCATGTGCCATAGTAAGTCATTCTGTTAGTCGCTCTTACTGAGATCATCTGTATGTCAGGCTCTTCAAAAGTTCTTAATAGAAGATTAGACAACATTATGGAGGCAAAGGCTATCGATGACTAACTGCCATGATGGCTCGGTTGTGCCTCCACATTTAGAGGCAGTGAGCTTCTGTAGGATCGCCATATTTCAAAAAGTAAAAACCATGATGCCCCATGAGCTTTCTTTTCTTTTTACAAAAATGCCAAAATAACTCCACGATTTATCGATTGACTTGCCTCTAAGATCCAAGACAAAGCACCGCCTTTCAGAAATTACCCCCGGATGTCAATTCCCAGTAACGTCCGGGGAAATCTGGACATATGGCAGCCCTAGTTTCTGAATGTCATAGGGGGAAATGGCTCTTGTGCTCGGGCCCAGCTTGCTGGCTTCTCACAGGATGCTGGACTAGATGGGTCTCTGGCCCGATTCAGAAGGCTCTTCTCATGTTCTTATGTCAAGGTCAGATAGCAATGGTGCAGTCAGAGGCATTTTGGGTGCCTCTCCCCTTCTGCTGCATTATGAGGTTCTCCCTCTCCTATTATGGCTATCCAAATCAAGTCCACCCAACCCGACATCGTATGACATCAAGTGCCTCATTTGACATGATATGATGTGGCAGGGATGGAGACAACCTTGGGGACCAAACAGGGTTGGTGCGTCCATTTAGGCGGACTAGGCCATTGCCTAGGGCGCAGAAATGGAGGGGGCGCTGCCGAGCCTGCCCCGCAAAACCCCCGTGCCACCGCCGCTCTCCCAAGGCGCGCGCTTGCGCTCCTCCCGCCTATGGAGGGGACGCCGAGAGCTCCCCAGTGGCAGCGGCTGCTGCTGCGAGCGAGCGGCGGCGGTAGTGGCGGCAATCGCCCACAGCCAAAGCCTTCAGCTATGGGCGCTGCCGCCGCCGCCTGCCCGTCCGCTCGCCGAGGAGCCCCCAGCGTCCCCTCCACAGGCGGGAGGAGCGCGAGCCAAAAGAAAAGCTCATGACACATGCGCCCGGGGGGGGGGCAGAAGGTGTTTTTGTCTAGGGCGCAAAAAGCCTTAGCAGCGCTCCTGGGGCCAAAGTAGGCCCCCTGGTGGGTCATAAATTAGACTCATGAGCCAAAGGGTTCTCCACCCCCAATGCAGCCCACCCGTGAGGCAAGGTCAGGCAACTGTCTCGGACAGCAGCATCTGCAGGGGCAACAGATCCATCCTCCAATAAATGCCAAGGAATGCATTACAGGTAGGTAGCCGTGTTGGTCTGACGTAGTCGAAACAAAATAAAAAAAAATTCCTTCCAGCAGCACCTTAAAGATCAACTAAGTTTTTATTTTGGTATGGGCTTTTGTCTGAAGAAGTGTGCATGCACACGAAAGCTCATACCAAAATAAAAACTTAGTCGGTCTTTAAGGTGCTGCTGGAAGGAATGCATTGCCTGCTTCAGCCAAATTTCTCTGCCAGCTAATCAGGAGGAATGCTCAATAAGCACCTATAAAGTGATTTTTTAAAAAAAACAAAGAACAAGCAAAAACAAACCCCTCTTCCCTAATTTGAACCAGGGCTTCTTGGGACACATCTGTAGAACCTCTCTCAGTGCTTGGGCACAGCTCTAAAAGATGTGATTTAATTGCAACCTTACACACAGGAGAAAGTTTTGTGGCACCTTATAGACTTACAGATTTATTAGGGCATAAACGTTTGTAGACTAGATCCCACTTCATCTGATGTGTGAAAGCATATGTCACAATAAATCTGTTAGTTTTTTAGATGCCACAGCCCTTTCTCCCTCTCTATCCTCTCGTGTGTTTGTGTGTGTGTGTGTGTGTTTTGTTGTAACAGACCAACGTGGCTACCCTTCTGGTTGTAATAAGAGCAGCTGTGAGAATATGGAGGTGAAGAGCGGCAGGAACCTTCCATGCCCTGGCATTTAGGTCTCCTCCCCAGATTTCCCTTGGAAAACCTGACCGGCTCCCACGTCCTGCAAAATGTCCCTCCCTCCCCCATATAAAAAATGAAATAAGTCCCGTCCACGTGTATTAATCAGTCTCTCATTCTGGCTCATCCATAATCAAAGGGGAAACCTTTGCTCCTGGGAAATGGTTTTCTATTGTCACGCTCTGCTCTTGTGCCAGCTTAGCTTTCACTCTCAGCAATTCTGTAATTCCCAGTCCGGAGAGAGGAGGTGCATTGTGGAAAGCCCACAGGCAGCACAGAAGCAGGATCTAAGTCATTCCTGAAGTCAGGAAATCCTGGGTTTGATAATGGCATGATTCACACCCCCCTCCCCGCTGCAATGTCCAGGAAAGTTGCAGACACCATCAAATACCTTGGATGGCCTCTAGTGTCACATATCTCTCTCAAAACAAATCCCGGTGTTGTGATATTTAGAACTCTTCTCACTCTTCCCTGCTCAGTAATCTTCACCCTTTCATATCCAAGCTACTGGGATCCATTTGGGGACCTTCTTCTCCTCCTCCTCCTCCTCCTCCGTACATTGATAATGTTGCTATAGGACAATGGTGGTGCTGTGGTCTAAACCACTGAGTCTAGGGCTTGCTGATCAGAAGGTTGGCAGTTCAAATCCCACCTAGCAGTTCGAAAGCATGTCAAAGTGCAAGTAGATAAATAGGTACCGTTCAGGCGGGAAGGTAAACGGCGTTTCCGTGCGCTGCTCTGGTTCGCCAGAAGCAGCTAAGTCATGCTGGCCACATGACCCAGAAGCTGTCTTTGGACAAACACCGGCTCCCTCGGCCTATAGAGTAAGATGAGTGCCGCAACTCCAGAGTCGTCCGCAACTGGTCCTAACGGTCAAGGGTCCCCTTTACCTTTAATGTTGCTATTGCAACATACCTTAGATCAGGTTGCAAGGATGCAGCACCTGTAGGCACTTGTGGGGTCTCCTCCTGACCCACCAGCAAGCTTCACTGCTGATACCCGCTGTGCCCCCTCCCCCTTTAAACTTACCCCACACTGTCAGGGTTGCCAACTTTTTTTGGAGGGGGGGGGCTAGTAAGTGCCACCTCTGTACACTGTTGTGCCATGTTAGAAAGCGAGAGACGCTGTGGTGTCACAGTTCTTCAGGATCTCGAAGAATGACCTTGAGCTGCCACTCTCCCTTAGCCTAAATATCACAAATCCCGGTGTTGTGATATTTAGAACTCTTCTCACTCTTCCCTGCTCAGTAATCTTCACCCTTTCATATCCAAGCTACTGGGATCCATTTGGGGACCTTCTTCTCCTCCTCCTCCTCCTCCTCCGTACATTGATAATGTTGCTATAGGACAATGGTGGTGCTGTGGTCTAAACCACTGAGTCTAGGGCTTGCTGATCAGAAGGTTGGCAGTTCAAATCCCACCTAGCAGTTCGAAAGCATGTCAAAGTGCAAGTAGATAAATAGGTACCGTTCAGGCGGGAAGGTAAACGGCGTTTCCGTGCGCTGCTCTGGTTCGCCAGAAGCAGCTAAGTCATGCTGGCCACATGACCCAGAAGCTGTCTTTGGACAAACACCGGCTCCCTCGGCCTATAGAGTAAGATGAGTGCCGCAACTCCAGAGTCGTCCGCAACTGGTCCTAACGGTCAAGGGTCCCCTTTACCTTTAATGTTGCTATTGCAACATACCTTAGATCAGGTTGCAAGGATGCAGCACCTGTAGGCACTTGTGGGGTCTCCTCCTGACCCACCAGCAAGCTTCACTGCTGATACCCGCTGTGCCCCCTCCCCCTTTAAACTTACCCCACACTGTCAGGGTTGCCAACTTTTTTTGGAGGGGGGGGGCTAGTAAGTGCCACCTCTGTACACTGTTGTGCCATGTTAGAAAGCGAGAGACGCTGTGGTGTCACAGTTCTTCAGGATCTCGAAGAATGACCTTGAGCTGCCACTCTCCCTTAGCCTAAAGGTAAAGGGACCCCTGACCATTAGGTCCAGTCGTGAGCGACTCTCGGGTTGTGGTACTCATCTCGCTTTACTGGCCGAGGGAGCCGGTGTACAGGTGGCCAGCATGACTAAGCTGCTTCTGGTGAACCAGAGCAGCGCACAGAAACGCCATTTACCTTCCCGCTGCAGTGGTACCTATTTATCTACTTGCACTTTGATGTGCTTTCGAACTGCTAGGTTGGCGGGAGTAGGGACGGAACGACGAGAGCTCACTCCTTTGAGGGGATTCGAACCTCCGACCTTCTGATCAGCAAGCCCTAGGCTCTGTGGTTTAACCCACAGCGCCACCCGCGTCCTTAGCCTAGCCTGCCTCAAAAGATTGTTGCGATGATAAAATTGGGGACAGGGGGAGCCTGAGCTCATTGGAGGAAGGACAGTGTTGTTTATTCAAAGGAAATAATTATCATTCTATTATACAAAGTTCATTACATATTAATAAATAATACTCCCACAACAAATTACATGTAGTTCAAACAACCACATACATATCTGTGCCTGTGTTTTCATTTTCTTCCTCCGTTTCCCACCGTCTCAAATTCTAGGTTTATTCCCGCATAGCAGGAGGTTGGGCTAGAGGACCCTGGGGGATCCCTTCAGACTTTACAATTCTCTGATTCTATAAAAGCACCTCCGGCCTCTTGTATTTTTTTTTTTACAGCGCCACGCATGCCATGGCATAGCAAACAGCTACAATAAAAGAAAAAGATCTGGAACGCTGATTGCTGCAGAGAAAGTTTCCCCTCGCTCCTGAGCAGGCTGGAGAAGTGGCGCTTTAAGAACACTTGGCTTTATCTTATCTTTCTCATAAAGAAATCACAGAGAGCTCCTTCCCAGGTTGCCCTTTTCTGTTCAGACAAAAAGCAGAGGGAAGAGAGACCTTTGCCCGACGACTTTCGGAGCTCAGCTTCGCCTTGGGGTACAGCAGCCCAGGAGGAGCCGCTGCTGCTGCCTCCACCCACCACCTCTGAAATAACCTCTCTCCCTCTCCTCTCTTGCAGGCGTAATCCAAGCGTCACCAAACTAGGCGAGGGGGGCCTCTCTTGGGATAGAGAGAGAAAAAAAAAACTGACCAACAGCTGAGCAAAAAAGGCGTGAGTTAATTTCAGAGAGGCTGGCGCGGTGGCGATGCGAAGCGAGAGGGGGCCGGGTGTAAGAAAGGAAAGAGGGAGGGAAGGAGGGAGGGAGGGAAGCGCGCGCGTTGCAACGCCTCCTGCGCCAGCCGGCCGCTGGAAGCAGCCGAGTCCCGCCCCACCAAGGACGGCCAAGGCGGGGAGGGGAAGAGAGAGAGAGCGCTATGCAAATCGAGCTGGATGAGATCAGCCGGGAGCAACTGGCTGTGCAACTTCGGAGCAGGACTCTTTTCCCTCGCCAGTTGCGCACGGCAGACGCGCTTTCTCTCTGCGCCCTGGTTCCCGGTTGGATTATTCCTCTTAGTGAGCCCCGGGCTGGAATTTCTATCTTTCTGTCTTGGCGGAGTTAATTATCTCTTTTATTTACGCCGCATTTTACCCGGGTGGATTTAAGCGCTGTTTGAGTTTGAAGAGGAGAATCCAGAAAAGGTAACCCCCCCCCCCCAATCTCCACTCCCGTGCGCCTTTTCCTTTCCTTCCTTTTGTAACCTTGAGCCAGTGTTGAAAGTGAGACGAACTCCGAGCGAGGCAGGAGGAGTCTATAAAGCAATGAAAACAAACTGGGGCTTCTTCCCAGTTCCGGGTCTGGGCTTGGCTTCAAGCCAGACTCACCTGCCGCCTGCTTGCTTTGTATACATACGTGTCAAGAGAAGTGGATTTGGGGCGTAGCGGGGTGTCCTCTGGAGTCTTGAGCTTAGGCTGCGTTGGGGCTCCCCAGCGCTTAGCAACAGAAGCTCCTCGGCGTCAGGTTTAACCTTTGGAACGTGCGAAGAAGAGTGCCCCTGATCATGGACAGAGTGCCTTTCTCTCACCGTGAAGGGCTGCGGCAGACATCGCGGATGGGCTGCGCTTTTGTGTGGCAATTAGCATGCAACCCAGCTCGCCCTACCCACGATTGTGTGCGCCACTGACTGCGCAGTGACTTGCACATGTATAATGTGTGTTCGTTTTCGAGGTCCTTTTATTTATTTATTTGCTTAAATTTCCCCTGCTCTCGATTGTACACTGCTCTTCTTAGAGTCGGCAGTGTGGTGTAGTGGTTAGAGTGTGGGACTAGGCTCTGGGCTGCACCTGTTCATGTCGGTGGGGGATTTTCACAAAGAGAGCTGGTGTATTGGAGTGGTTAGAGTGCTGGTCTAGGACTTGGGGAACCAGGGTTTGAGTCCACCTACCTCACAGGGTTGTTGTAAGGATGACATGGAGAGAGGAGAACCAGATATGCAGCCTTGAAGGAAAGGTGGTAGAGAAATGTAGTACTGTAATACATACTGAAATCGCTGCTAGCATTAGTGTACAGATATATATTTACATCTAACCACAGATGATTCAAAGATTGCACACTAGTTTGTGAATGTGAGTGCTTTCTGTATGGAAGGGTTTATTATTATTATTATTATTATTACCTGTGAAACATCCCAAGGCAACCCCAGCTAGGTTCTGTTCCCCCTGCACCCCCCTCCGGCTTTTTGGGATTAGGGAAAAACAGGTTTCCAAATACTATACCCCCTGCCCAGTACCTTTTATCTGAGACTTGGTGTCATTTCTGATCTGTGTTTCCCACAATGTGCATCTTGTAAAAACCGAGATCAAATTCCACCCTTTGATTGATTGATTTCCCTCTTCCCCACCCCTTTCATCTGGCTTTTCTGACTAAGGGGCTTTATGGCCAGGGGCCTGAAACTCCAGCATGTGCAAAGTTGCTCTTCATTTCCCATTTTTCAGCCTTTGCGCCAGCTGCTTTTCGAAAGGCAGGTGGGTTTTGAGCTTTCCTGCTGCTTGAAGATGGATGCACACAGAGAGAGCAGCTCTTAACCTTTCTCTCTGGTTCCAAGCAGGGAAAAAGAAGTGGCTCTCTTTCGGTTTGGGCATCCGAGAAATGCCCAACATTCTAACAGCGACAAATAATTCATTGGCGTTTTAATACAGCAACCGTGGACTTGAGTTTAGAAATTAGGACTATTACTATAATGCATCAGGGTTGCAATGCTAGCATTGTTGTGAGATTTATTATGGTGATTTTTTTTCAGGGAGAGCACACTTGAGCGCTTAGGAAGAGCACTGTGCATACAGTCAAGTATTATTATTATTATTATTTATTAACAGGGTTGGGGTTTATCGCAACAAGGCAGATTTCTGATGTTTTTAAACCACCTTGTCCTGTAATCACCATGTTTAATGAGCAGCAGCAGTAGCCAGAAGCCCCACATGGTTGAAAAGGGGGTTTAAACCGCCAGTGGGGATATTGGCTTGTATCCAACGTTTGTCATACTCAGTGTTCGAAATTCGCCAGGCACGTTTTTGCAACTGGCACAGGTCCAATTGCAATTGCATGGAGATCTGTGAAGGCCAGGTTGGCGATGGGCATCTCCATCTGGCTGGTCCCTCCAGTTTTCTTAAGCAGGTAAGCAGAGTAGCTTATTTATTGTGCTTATATTCCACCTTTTTCTCCAAGGAGTACATGATTCACCCGCGCGCCCCCCCATCTTGGTTAATCCCTATAACGACCCCCTTGAGGTAGGTTTAAGAGACTGTGACTGGACCAAGGTCACCCACTGAGGTCACCATTCCAGGTCCTAGTTTGACACTCTCTCCTTCTTTCTTTGGCGATCACTCGTAGCCGAGTAAGATTGTCTTCCATTAACACAGTTTTAACAATGAGTCCATAAGTGACTGTGGAAGCCAACTCTGGATCCACATGCCCTTCCACAGTGGGGACATTGGTTTCTGGGCGGGAGTTGATCACAGTGTGGATTTGCCAAGCGTGCCTTCCTCTTAGCACTTTTCTCCCTTGTGTCCTGAGTTTGAGTTTCTTCAGAGCCCATGACACCTTTGGTAAAGGAGTGCTCTCGGGCAAGTGTTTCCCAGTTGTTGGTGTTTATACTACATTTTTAAAAAATTGACTTGTCTTTAAACCTCTTTTGTTGGCCACCAGCATTATGCTTTCCATTTTTAAGTTCGGAATAGAGTAGTTGGAGTAGTTGCTTTGGAAGACGATCATCATGACCAGTCCAACGAAGTTGATGTTGAAGAATCAATGCTTCAACACTGGTGATCTTTGCTTCTTCCAGTATACTGGTATTAGTTCTCCTGTCTGAGGTCACCCTCCCAGGTTCTAGTTCAACACTCTAACCACTACACGACAATTGCTTCCTAGAGTACTTCCACTATGGGCAGCTATATAAATTAAGCAGGTAAATAAATATGGGGAAAGCAAATGTCACTTGAAGAAGGATCTGAAATATTCCCTTTGAAGTTTGAATTTGTTTTATTCTGGTTGGTTCCATTTGATGTTTTTAATGTGTTGTAAATGGCTTTGAGATTTTGTCTTTAAAACATAAAGTGGTATAGAAATAAAATGAATGCTAATACTGAAAAAAAATCATTCCGAAAGAAGATGATGGTTTAAGGTACTGTATGCCATTTGGCGATTAGCATAAATCTGAAGACCCATTAACATGAATAGTGAAGAGCAATTTTGGGTGTATTTCATTTCAGAGGTGTCTCTTCTGGGTAAAACTTAGTTGGGTCTGTGTGTGCAGAAGCGGACATGTGTGTGTTGCTAACAGTATTTAATTAGCCAAAGGACGGGGATCTCGGAGAAGGGTTGGGGATCCATGGCAGAGCACTTTCTTGGCTCTAGGTTGTGGGTTCAATTCCCAACACTTCCGGCAGCGCTGGGGAGATCCTGGGGAGCTTCTGCTGCCAGTCAGAGTAGACGACACTGAGCCGGTCAGACTCAATAGAAGCTTTGTGTATTCCTTGCTGTAACAGGCCCTGTCCCCCAATTGTTCTCGTAGTGGACCGTTGGATGCCTTTGGGAAAGGCTGCAACATAGGAGCGTCTCCACCCCCATCGTTCTGCCCGACACTGAGGTCCAGTACCGAGGGCCTTCTGGCGGTTCCCTCATTGCGAGAAGAAGCCAAGTTGCAGGGAACCAGGCAGAGGGCCTTCTCGGTGGTGGCGCCCGCCCTGTGGAACGCCCTCCCACCAGATGTCAAAGAGGAAAACAGCTACAGTGGTACCTCTACTTACGAATAACTCTACTTACGAATGCTTTTACTTACGAATGGAGCTCCGTCCGCCATCTTGGAAGCGGTTTAGATAGGATTTTTTCTACTTATGAATTTTTAGATAGGGTTGCTTCTGCTTACGAATTTTTTCTCCCAATGCATTCCTATGGGATTCGACTTACAATTTTTTTTGACTTACAAATGTGCGTTCGGAACGCATTAAATTCATAAGTATGGTACCACTACTACCAGATTTTTAGAAGGCATCTGAAGGCAGCCCTGTTTAGGGAGGCTTTTAATGTTTAATCGATTATTTCATTTTTCTGTTGGAAGCCGCCCAGAGTGGCTGGGGAAACCCATCCAGATGGGCCGGGTATAAATAAATTATTATTATTATTATTATTATTTGGCACTGAGGCAGCAGCACTGCCACAAGTCTTGCTTCCCAGCAACTGAAATTTGTTCCAGTGCTTTTTCTGCATGCTTAAGTTCCCTCCGGCCATCTGCATCCAGTGTTCAGGCTGGCGGAGGCTTTTCCAGGAGGGCAAACGGGTCCCTCTCCCACCAACCTCAAGTCCTCTTTAAGTCCGCGTCCACCTGGCGGCCTTTTGACCCTACATCCAAGGGGGTGAATGAAACTGCCTGCCAGCTTCTTCCTTCTTCTGGACCTCAGCAGGGAGGAGGATTGGGGCAAAGCCAGGATTCCTTGGCTCGGCCTGCCATTGGCTGCAGCAGCAGCACGTCCTGTGTGGGCTCCCAGAATCCCACCTTACCTGTTTGAATGACAACCAGCCAGTGAGGTCCGTTGCTTTTACACAGCCAAAAACGACACCACCCCAAGTGCAAGGGGGTGTCAGTAGGAGACCTGGGGGAACCCTGAGGTTTGTAGAAGTGCAATAAATCTTTATTTTGAGGGGTGGGATTCTAAAGTGTGTGTGTGTGGGAAGGCGGTGGAAACAACCCAATGCATACTAAGTGTGATGCTGCTGATTGTTTTGTGGTGGTTTTCCTTATTTCTTTATTTAGATTGATTGATTGATTGATTTCTGGACTGCCCTTCCCCAGAGGTGGCTACCAGAGCCGCCCAGAGTGGCTGGGGGAACCCGGCCAGATGGGCGGGGTATAAATAATAAATTATTATTATTATTACCAGGCAGCCCATAGTAAAAATGAAAATGAAAATAAAAATATAATGTTATTATTTATACTCTGCCCATCTGGCTGGGTTTCCCCAGCCACTCTGGATGGGGAATACAGTGGTACCTCGGGTTACAATCATCTTGGGTTACAGACACTTCAGGTTACAGACTCCGCTAACTCGGAAGTAGTACCTCGGGTTAAGAACTTTACCTCAGGATGAGAACAGAAATTGCGCGGCAGCGGCAGCGGGATGCCCCATTAGCTAAAGTGGTTCCTCGGGTTAAGAACGGTTTCAGGTTAAGAACGGACCTCCGGAACGAATTAAGTTCGTAACCCGAGGTACCACTGTATATCATAAAACAGAAAGCTTAAAATAATTCTCATGAAGTACATAGTTAACAACATCCCAGAAATGACTTTAACCCATCAGCTTCTTAAAAAAACCAGTGGAAAAGGAGTGTGTGTGTTTGTGAGATTGTGTGTTTTTAACTTGGTGTATTTTCTTTTTCCTCTGAGCTTTTGGCCCTTAATTTGGAGAGTAGCACTCTAGCTTCTATTCATGGGATGGGATTTGTAGTCCTGGCTTTCTGTTGTTGTTGTTGTTGTTGAGCTGTGTTTTCAGTCTTTTACAGTCATACCTTGGTTTAAGTACGCTTTGGTTTGAGTACTTTCAATTTAAGTACTCCTCGGACCCGTCTGGAACGGATTAATCTACTTTCCATTACTTTCAATGGTTAAGTTCGCTTCAGGTTAAGTGTGCTTCAGTTTAAGTACTCCGCGGACCATCTGGAACGGATTAATCCACTTTCCATTACTTTCAATGGTTAATAAAAAAATTCCTTCAGTAGCACCTTAAAGACCAACTAAGTTTATATTTTGGTATGAGCTTTCGTGTGCATGCACACTTCTTCAGATACACTTCAGATTCAATGGTTAAGTTCGCTTCAGGTTAAGTACGCTTCAGTTTAAGTACTCCGCGGACCATCTGGAACGGATTAATCCACTTTCCATTACTTTCAATGGTTAAGTTCGCTTCAGGTTAAGTACGCTTCAGGTTAAGTACAGACTTCCAGAACCAATTACACTCATACCTCGGGTTAAGTACGCTTCAGGTTGAGTACTCTGCGGACCCATCTGGAACAGATTAATCCACTTTTCATTACTTTCAATGGGAAAGTTCGCTTCAGGTTAAGTACGCTTCAGTTTAAGTACTCCACGGATCATCTGGAACAGATTAATCCACTTTCCATTACTTTCAATGGGAAAGTTTGCTTCAGGTTAAGTACAGATTTCCGGAACCAATTGTGTACTTAAACCGAGGTACCAATGGTCATGTTTTTAGGTTTCATTGTTGCTTTTTAACTTATTTTGGTGCAAGTTGCTTTGAGTTGCCTTCTAAGAAGAGTGACAAACAAATAAAATAAGTAAATAAATAGTAGAATCTAAAGTTAGGGCAAGATACCCTTCAGTTTGGAGATCATTCCACAGACAAAGCCTTAGGCTCAAATTCCCACTAAGCTAGGAGGTTCACTGAGAGGCCATGAGTCAGTCTGTCTGTCTCTAGATAGCCTACCCCACAGGCTTATTGGGAGGATAAAAGTGGTTGGAGCGAAGCACCTTGCGTTTTGCCCTGAACTCCTTCCAAGAAAGGCAGAATATAATAATATTCCTACCTGCTATATATTTTGGAAAGTTGCTTGTTCACTATTCGTAGGGACGCCTCCTTTAAAAATATCTTAACCACCTTTTGCACGATGGCTCCTGAGAACAAGGAGCGGGTTTGCTTCTGTGCTTGGATACGGTTGGCCACCATCAAGATGGCGGATGGAAGCTTTCCGAACACTGGTCTTTTTTTGTTTTGTTTATTAGAAGTCCCAGATAACTCTGGGTTTGAGGATGCTAGGAATAAAGAAGCGGGACGTGGAAGAATATGTTGCACTTGTTGTGTGCTCCTGTTCAGGGTTCCAGCTAACCGCAAGTGCCCATTTCCAGGACACTCCATTTATCTCCATTTCCTGTACCTCGTCCAGCAGCCACTCAGGATTCTGTGCCCACTGAGCATGCTCAGTTTTTTTGGGGGGGGGCTCCTTGCCTTTTACAGTGGTACCTCGGGTTACAGACACTTCAGGTTACAGACGCTTCAGGTTACAGACTCCGCTAACCCAGAAATAGTACCTCAGGATGAGAACAGAAATCGCGTGGCGGCGGCGCAGCGGGAGCGAAAGGCCCCATTAGCTAAAGTTCAGGTTCAGAACAGGTTAAGAACGGACCTCCAGAACGAATTAAGTTCTTAACCAGAGGTACCACTGTATTCCCCCTCCCTCCCCACTTCCTGTAGATTTCTGTGTACTTTGCAAATCTAGGGACTTCTGCAAGCTTGTGGATATCTTTCTTTTGTGCCTAGGATAGAGCTGTTTTTGGCTACATGAGGACCAGCGCTTGGGGAGTGAGCTCGCTATTAGCGATAATCCTCCCGGCTCTTGTTTCGTGATCACACCAGCGGTGGAGCCTTCAGTTCTGGTTTCTGTTTAGGGAGATTTTGCAGATAAGTAGCTGAGGCTGCAATTTGTCAAAGGCCGCACGCTACATGTGTAAATGAACAAGGCGGAATGGCATTAGCAATGCTCTCTGACCGCCTGACTCTCACATGTACACTTATTAGAAAGATGCGGCTGATTCCAGTTCCCTGACAATTGCACCTGTGAATACTCGTTTGCAAACAATATTTTTTTGTCTACCCACACTTTACATTCTCATATGTAGACATAAAACATTTTATGAGCACATCTTTAAAATGCCAATGCCTGAAGGGACTCTGAGTTCCTATTTCTTTCTTTTAAGCATTTTTTTTTTGCCCCACTCTTCAGTCAAAAAAGGCTCCCAGAGTAACAAAGAAGGCAGTCTCTGCTCTCGGAATCGAAAAGGCACGACACAAAAGGAAACGGGGATGGGGAGGGAAAAGAAAAACAAGCAAACACAAGCACCAATTAAACTACTAATTATAATTGATCTGCTGGAGTGTAGGAGATGTTTGCGCTTGTCTCTCAGCAGAACCGATGGAACAGCCGCTGCTTTCCGTATCTCCTTTTGCTGCAGCCTTTGTTCCTTTTTGATTCACCATCAGTATTGTTATTGTTTGTTATTTAATCAAAGTGAAAAGACCCCTGCCCCAAGGAGTTTACAATCTGCGTCTGGACCATGGGGAGATTGGGAACACGAAAGGAGGAGGAAATTGCCCAAGGAGAAAGGTAGAGGACAAGGCAACAAGATTTCCAGCATTCCTGGGCGGTTTGCTCCCTGCTGCACCGTTATGGTGTATCTCTGTCTGTAACTGTAATATGCAATAGTTAACTAAGCTGACATGTTAATAAAGGCAACATATCATTGATGGAGCACTCCACACGTTTAGGCGCCTCTGCCAATAATCACTCCTTGCGGGATGCGGTGGCTGAATCAGCAGTCTCTTAGATGGAAACCTTTAGGGAGCTGAGGTGAAGTTGTCTGGGGCAGTGTAAAATGATGAGCACAGCAAAAGGACATTAATAACATTCTCTGACAACCCAATATTCTCATGTCCATTGGGGCACATCAATGGACCCTTAACGCAAGCCTATCCCACGTTGGTGTGTGGTTGCTTCAGGAAAGATTCAGGTTTGAAAACAAGCAGTTCCGTGCTGCTGCAGATGTGAGACTCTCTAAGTGGCTTGCAATGCAAGTTTCTAGTCCTTAACATGGTTAAGAAGACAAGCTTGGGAGTGGGGCCCAGAGGGAAGGCAGGCTTCGGTATGCGGATCTCCATGATCTGGAAGAGCAAAATAAGCAACTTGATCCTGTGTTTTTGTGCTCAATTTATATTTCTAGATAAGTGAGCGTAGGTTGGCCTAATCAAGAATCTTCGCAATATAAAAGAGCAAGGAGCAAGCCTTTAAAAATGAATGGAGACCAGAATGCCCCTATAGTCACTTCCCACAAATGGTGGCAACTGCCACATTAACTCTGGAGTCCTATACATCTCTATGCAGAACTACAGTCGTACCTTGGAAGTCGAACAACCTAGTTCTCAAATGTTTTGGCTCCCGAACGATCGAAACCCGGAAGTGACTGTTCCGGTTTTCGAACGTTCTTTTGGAAGCGGAACGCCCTACAGGGCTTCCGTGGCTTCCGATTGGCTGCAGGAGCTTTCTGCAGCCAATCAGAAGCCGCACTTTGGTTTTCAAATGTTTTGGAAGTCGAAGGGACTTCCGGAACAGATTATGTTCAACTTCCAAGGTACGACTGTACAGTATTCGTTTGGTTATTAGCATTTCTAAACCACTTAGTATTTAAAAGATCTCTAAGCTGCACAGAGAAACCGAGCATAAATGCATAAATTGCCTTCCCACCAACACAAGGATTTTCACTTGTGTAATGGAACCTCCCCCCCACTCTTCTCCCCGTGCACATCCCGTGCCCCCCCCCCCAAATCTGCTCTGGAGGGTGGGTGAGCCCCAGAACAGATTTGGGGAGAAGGGTGGGGAGCTCTGTTGCAAAGGCTAAAGTCCTTGTGCTAATGGAATGTGCTACTTGGAAACCACCCAATAAATCAGTATAATAAAAACAAGAGATAACAAATGTAAAAGGAGCAAAGCAGCATCCTGAAAAGAGATTATTTTATAAAAAAAACATTCAGTAATAGTCAGCGAAAGGCTGGGCAGAACAACATGTCTGTACATGATGTTTGGAAACCACTGATGGATGTTGCTTCGCAAATGGCCAAAGGGTGATGGTGGAAAATGCCCATTTTCGGGTTGCCACTCTCTGAACTATTTGAGTTCAGTGGGAATTACTCTGAGCTAAATGAGAATAGGGTTGCAGTCTAAATAGCTTTTTAAAAAATGCACCTGTGAAGAATCACAAAAATCCATTCTCCATGTTCAGAGATGGTCTACCTCTGGCCACCAGATGTTAAGGATTTTTTTTATTTTTTTTTAAGGAATGGGAAGGATATCCTCATGGCGCCCTGCGTGTGACCTTCCCATCTGGCTGGCCACTGTCAGCTGATAAAACATTCGAGATTAGTGGACTCTTGGGTTGACCTAGCACGACAATCCTCATGTTCTGGGGAGGAAACTGAGGCTCAGTGTAATTTGAGAGGGCTTTGGCCTGTGAGGACAGCATGCTGGTTATTATATTACCCTGGACACAATCATCAGCTGAACACAGCCACCCCCCCCCCCAAATAAAGCTCAGGCCAAGGTTTCTTTCTTTCTTTCTTTCTTTCTTTCTTTCTTTCTTTCTTTCTTTCTTTCTTTCTTTCTTTCTTTCTTTCTTTCCATTTACCTAACTGCAAAAAGGGACGTGGGTGGCGCTGTGGGTTAAACCACAGAGCCTAGGGCTTGCCGATCAGAAGGCCGGCGGTTGGTGAGCTCCCGTTGCTCGGTCGCAGCTCCTGCCAACCTAGCAGTTTGAAAGCACGTCAAAGTGCAAGTAGATAAATAGGTACCACTACAGCGGGAAGGTAAACGGCGTTTCCATGTGCTGCTCTGGTTCGCCAGAAGCGGCTTTGTCATGCTGGCCACATGACCCGGAAGCTGTACGCCGGCTCCCTTGGCCAATAACGCGAGATGAGCGCCGCAACCCCAGAGTCGTCCACGACTGGACCTAATGGTCAGGGGTCTCTTTATCTTTACCTTTAACTGCAAAAAGTCCAATTTTAAAAGTGGATTCGTTGTGCTAAGGTGGCAGAATGCTTTAATCCAGGGGCCAGCAAACTTTTTCAGCAGGGGGCCGGTCCATTGTCCCACAGACCTTGTGGGGGGCCGGACTATATTTTGGAAGAAAAGAAATGAATTCCTGTGCCCCACAAATAACCCAGAGATGCATTTTAAATAAAAGCACGCATTCTACTCATGTAAAAACACACTGATTCCCGGACCATCCGCGGGCCAGATTTAGAAGGCGATTGGGCCAGATCTGGCCCCTGGGCCTTAGTTTGCCTACCCATGCTTTAATCCTCTCTAATTCAGGTATGTGTGTGAATTTCTCCTGCAAAATACTGACTAGCGGACCCCTCCAAACTTGCCGCTTTTTGCAGACGTATTTCACAATATGTCACTGATGCAATAGCAGGATGCCATTGGGTGGGTTTATACTGGGCCATCCATGAACCCCCCCCCCCACTTTTAGTTGTGCTACAGTGCTTCCTCAGTTTTGCCACACTGTTGCCATGTGGGAGGGCACTTTTGTGCTTTTGCATGACCAAAGCAAAAAAAAAAAAAAAAAAGCAAAACCCACACACTCAGAACATTTGCGGTATGATCAGAATTTCAGCAGGAAGTTAGGGGACATGCCCTGATTGGAAATGAAGCAGTATGTATGCCTCAAAACCGTTACACGTTCAAAACAGAATCGAAAGCTGTTCAAACCACGAAACACGAACAACCACCCTGACATCATCATGAGCACAAATAATCACAATTGCACAAGGAGGAGGATGTCTGGAGGGGCAGCCTTTATCTTAAGCTTGTGTATAAACCAGGGATGTCCAAAGTCTGTTTCGGGGCCTAATCCGGCCTTCCAGTTGGTTTAATCTGGCCTCTGTGGCAGTTTATTTCCTGGGGTAAAATCCTTAAAAAAGCTCAACAACTTCAGTCCTAAAAAAAGGTCAACAACTTTGGTTGGCCCCTTGATCGGCCCCCACGGCCCTTCGTTTCATCAAATCTGGCCCTCTTTGGAAAACATTTGGACACCACTAGATAAACCACTGAAAACAGCCTCTGTATGGTCATTGCGCTCTGGATACTTTCCACACAGCATTGGCCACTAAAAAGCAACAGGTAGTGCTGTCATCACAGAACTTCTTTGTACCAGGCGGAGAAATCATGCAGAGACTGGATGTTACGATTACGATGGAAAGCCAGCTCATAGACACTTCTTAAAGTTGGTACCTGTATGAGAAAAACATGCTTCCTGAGGCAGGGATCTGAATTTTTAAAATTTATTTCTCGCATCACTTTAGTTTCTTTCTTGTTTGGTATATTCTGGCTAGGCATTGCCAAGGGGTGTTCAGACAAATCACAGCTCTACGGTGCGCACTGGAGCAGGAGGACATTAGCTGAGTGGGAGAGCATCTGCTTTGCTTGCAGATTTCAATCCCCATCATTTCCAGGTATGGCTGGGAGAGATCTCTTCATGAAAGGCTGGAGAGCCACTGCCAGCTGTAGAGAACACTCGGCGAGCCAGTGGTCTGGCTCAGTGTAAGCCACTTTCCAGTGTTCTTATGCTTTTACATATGGTAAGTCCTAGTTGTAGGCTAGCAGGCAATGGGAAAGACCTTTCTCTGCCAGAGACCCTTGGAGAGCTGCTGCCAGTCAGAGCGGACGGTGCCAGGCTAAAGTAGCTTCCTGGATAGCGTTGCTGCTTTGACCGGTGTGCTGGCCTGCTATCGGTCTTTTCTTACATTTGCTAAGACAGTTCATAGTTCTGTGCTGGGCTGGGGGATTTGCAGGCCTCCGGGTGTTGCTGGCAACCACGACTCCCATCACCCCTGGCCAGCTGTGGTACCAAGTTATCAGCTGGGTGGGTTGCCATACCCTGAAGAGTTATGTGGAAGAGTAAATGCAGCTTTTCTCTCCTTATAACCCCTGCATGACCACCTTCTCTTGCTGAGATTCTTTCTTCTGAAATGTAATTAAATACCCAGGGGCTGCTGTGCCCTCCTTTGCATCTCCTCACGCCATGTGGCATTCTTTTCATTACTACAGCTGTTGTGCTGTGTGTGGGTTGGGTTTCTTCACATGCTGTGGGTTTGATCTGCAAGGGATATTGCTGGGTTGTTTTGTGTGTGTGTCCATTTTTAAGAAAGAGATGGGACTTGTTTGGCGTCTTGGGAAATTACGGGTTGCACCCAGTTCTGCCGTTTGTCTCCTTTGGCATATTCGGAGAGGTAGACTGCGTTTGGATCTGGGCAAAGACTGATGGCTAGATAGAACCTCCACTTCCAGAGGCAGTCTACCTCTGAATATGCCAAAGGAGACTTTGTAACAGAAAAGGGCTTGATGAATCTCACCCTCTCTCCAAGCAACGCTTGATTTTCAGTGAAAGGCCCCAGAATTTTCTCTTCTCCCACCCACCCCATCTCATATTTATTATCAGAGGACATTTATTTTGGCATAAAGGGTGGTATTCCATGCCAGTCCTACTCAGAGTAGACCTACTGAAGTTGCTAGACATGCCAAAAACATCTTAGTTTTAGTGAGTCTTCCCTGAGTAGTTGGAGGCAACGTCATGGGGATACACCATCTTTTTCTCTCTCTCCACTCTTTGGCCGGGATCCTGTGCCCTTAAGGACTGTGCAATGGGCAGAAATTCAGGTGCAGCTTCCCCCATTGCTGCATGCTCGTGTGAGGAACTACTGCACCTGTTGAATGTGGGCCTGACGCCTGCAGAAAAAGGCCACCTTATTCGCCTTGTGTCTTGTCTCACAATCTTATGTGGTGGGAGTAAAATTTAGAAAGGGACCGGAAAGTATAGTACTGTAGTTGATTTGTTTAGCGTGCCTGGTCCCAAAACTTCCAGTTACTGTATAGTCAAGGAAACAAAGTCTTCAGGGTTTGCTTCCCCCCATCCAAACTGCGCCCGGCCACCTGGCTGGCTGCTCAGTGGTGCTCCGAGGCCAGGAAAACCCCGGAGCCAATGTAGGGAGGAGGAGGAGGAGGAGGAGGAGGAGGAGGAGGAGAGGAGAAGAAGAAGGAAGAGAGAGAAAGAGGAAGGAGAAAAAAGAGGAAGAGAGGTAGGAGAGCACCGGGAGGGCAAGGACATGTGGCCGAGCCCAGGCCCAACCTGAGCCTACTCCACGGCTGCTAGCGCTCCAAGAGAGCAGGCCGGGGCGCAGAGGAAGATCGCACGACAGAGGAGACCACAGAAGGGAAGATATTAATTCTTAAATTTTTTAAAATACCATTAAAAAACAACAACTTTTTTTCTCTTTTCAAAAGAACAACATGTCCCCAAATTCTTTGGGAAAAATCTGGTAACCTTAGGGTAGGACCCAAACCATTCAAATTACAAGGAAGGAGATTCTGACTCAACATTAGGAAGGACTTTCTGACATTAAAAGCAATTTGTCAGTGGAACAGCCTCCCTCAGGAGGTGGCAGGCTCTTATTCATTGGATGTTTTTAAGCAGAGGTTGGATAGCCATTTTTTCAGGGATTCTTTGGTTGTGATTCCTGCATTGCAGAGGGTTGGACTAGATGACCCTCGGGACCCTTCCAATTCTATGATTCTATGTATTTTATTTTGGTGCTTGTAAACTGCCTTGGAAGTCCCACTGAAGGGGCAGCATGTGCATCCTTTAAAAACACACACACACACACACAAAAACCAGGAATCTAACCAATGCCTAGTGCACGAGAAAGAGAGCATTAAAGCCATTAAAAGGAAAAGAGTTAATAAAAAGCATGTTTGGAGGGCGATCTCTAAGTGATTGTGGTTTAACTTTAGGGAATCCGGTTTTCAGAGGAGAATGGTGCAGATAATCCCTCCGGCCGCTTTCCAAATTTATGAATAATGTAGACGCACTGGCTGGAGCCGAGGGAGGGCTTGAGTTCGGGTCTTGGCACGAGGGGCCTTGTCCTAGCAAGAGAGCTGGATGCTCGCCAAAAAGGTGCAGTGGAGAATATGCGAACACCAAAAACACTAAAAAAGAAAGGGTGATGTAATTGACAATTGCCTAAATATAACCGTGCAAGAATTAGCATAAGGCCCATTTATATCGCAGACTCTACCCTGCGCATTGCGACGTTTTGCAGAAAATAGAAAAGCAAAGTTGACATTTTAATGTGCACTACCAAATATCTCGAAATGCAAACACTTGTCTCTGATGAGAAACAACCGCCACCACCTGTTGCACAGCAGTACTGACCTGTTCGAACACTGTGACTGCATTCGGAAACAATGCTAAACCAGAGTTTATTGTCATGGGGATGAGCCGCCAATAGTCTTTACTCTCCCTCCTCTCCTTCCTTCACACATGGGGGGAGAAAATTAGAAGCTTCCAATTGAGATTAGTTTGCTGTTTGAGTGTAAACCACAGTTCAGGCACAATGGCGAGCTCTGACTAGCGGTCGAATGCAACTACAGTCGTACCTTGGTGCTCAAACTCCTTGTGACCCGAACGTTTTGGCTCCCAAACGTCGCAAAGCCGGAAGTGAGTGTTCCGGTTTGAGAACGTTCTTTGGAACCTGAACGTCAGACGCAGGTTCCGTGGCTTCCAATTGGCTGCAGGAAGCTCCTGCAGCCAATCGGAAACTGTGTCTTGGTTTTCAAATGTTTTTGGAAGTCAGACGGACTTCTGGAACGGATTCCATGCGAGAACCAAGGTACGACCGTAGAAGCTTCTGATTTCCCCTTACAGATGAAGGAAGGCAAGGAAGTACTGCACAAGCCCAGGGTTTATGGCTGCCTCTGCACATAATGTTGACATATGATTTAATATTGCATCTGAAAGCAGCCAGTATGTATATGGCAATAACATCAAGAATTTGTATGGATCAGCACAATGCAGTAACTCCCCCTCCCGAAGTATGTGTTTGCAATATTGAGGATTCATATTAAAATTTTCTCTTTATTAGATGCCCGAATCCTGTGTTGACATTTGCAAGGGAGAAGGGGAGTATATGGGTGCTTAACCCATCCTCTACTCCCTTTCATTTTCCTTGGCAACCCCCCCCCCAATCCAAACTGCTAGACTGTGATCTGGGTGTTGTGTAATAATCAGCCAGTAATCTGTTTTAATTTTCATGTGGCTTTTACTGTATTACAATTGTTGTTGACCGCTTTGCTTGTTGTTGGTTTTTTAAATGAAATCACGGTATGCAAATTATTATTTTTTATAAATAAACAAGACTACTTTTAAAGTTAATTTAATTTAACAAGATTTGTATAAACCCTGTATAAGCAGATTTTGCATGGACAAAAGTACCTTAAAGTGGTTTACAAAAAACAGTATGAAATACACGTGAGAAAATATAAAATCAGACTTTGAAATCAAATGGACGTAAAATCTACCAAAATTTAGATAAACCGGGAGCTTTTGAAGCTAACATATGTAATAAAATCACATGACTGCGTAGGCTTGCTTAAACAAAAAAGTTTTGAATAGGTGCCTGACCGAACAGCAAAGGCCTGATATCAATGGGCAGGGAGTTCCAGGGATGCTTCTGCCATACTAAGGGATTGATTCTTTTCAGGAGAGCAACAAACATTATCTGACACATGATTACCAGTGCAGAGGAACACCCCCCCCCCCGCTCTGCCTCATCACCCCTACTTTCAGTTTTGCACATTGGAGAGGAGCAAATGATTGGGAAACCCATTATTCTCGTGACTTCCGTTTGTAGGTATGCACACCAAACACCCCTGCCTTATGTGCATTCCGGAGAATTTTCTTCTGTGTTACCGGTAAATGTATCCCTTCCAAACTCACCTGGTGGTTTTAGGCAAAGTGCTGCCGCAGCTGCTACACCGCATAATGCTACATGGGAGTAAAAACTCTTACTGTTGTTGCTGCTGCTGCAGTAAAAACATTTGCAGTAGTAGTACAGTCGTACAGTACCTTGGATCCGGTACCTTGCGAGTGGAAAGTTTTGGCTCCCGAACGGTGCAAACCCGGAAGTGAGTGTTCTGGTTTGTGAAAGTTTTTTCAAACCCGAGCGTCTGACAGGAGCTTCCTGCAGCCAATCGGAAACGGTGCCTTGGTTTCTGAAAGTTTTGGAAGTCAAGCGGACTTCCGGAACGTATTCCATTTGACTTCCGAGGTACCACCGTAGTAGCATTTATTTACATCTACACGTATCTTTCCCCCAAACAGCTGAAGTTGGTGTACAAGAGTCTTTGTCTTATGAGGTAGGTTAGGCTGAGAGATGGGGACTGGTCCCGCCCAGTGAGCTTCATGACTGGGTGGGAGATTTGAACCCAGGCCCTAGTCCAACACTCTAACCCATGGGTAGGCAAACTAAGGCCTGGGGGCCGGATCTGGCCCAATTGCCTTCTAAATCTGGCCCGCGGACGGTCCGGGAATCAGCGTGTTTTTACATGAGTAGAATGTGTGCTTTTATTTAAAACTAGCTGGCTCTGCACGCGTTGCTGTGTGTTAGTCTGTGAAATGAGGGTAATAGCCCCCCTTCAGATCCCCCTGAGCCTCAGAGTCCTCCTGAGTCGAGGCGAGATACTGTGGAGAGGGCAGGTTTCATCCCTGTGTCTCCCCCCACCCTGTTCTGACCCATTACGTATCCCTCCCTCCTATTCGGCCCCCCACCCCCCTGGCAGGCCCCTACCTCCACTTGGCAATGTTGGGCCTTGTTGCTGGAAAAGGCCTGTTTTCAGTTGGTTTGGTCTTCAACACCTCTGCCGGATGGATGGATGTGAGTGGTGGATCTCGTGGTGGAGGCGGGGTTTGTGGGTGTGGTGTAGATTTCACAGGAAGGGAGGGGGTGTACTGTGGGAGGAAATCCACTTGAGGGCGCTGTTTTACTTTGTGGAAAAACAGGTTTCTACCTGCCCAGGTGTGAATTTTTTTTCTAACAACACTCGGGGAGTGGCCTGGATCATTGTGTCAAAAATTCAGGACGATCGGTCAAGCGGTTACAGAGAAAAGTGGATCCCGCACTTTCACGATTTTTACATTTTTATGTATATAGATTCACCTCTGTGTTTATGGGGCATATGAGTTCATTCATTTTTTTTTTTCAAAATATAGTCTGGCCCCCCACAAGGTCTGAGGGACAATGGACCAGCCCCCTGCTGAAAAAGTTTGCTGACCCCTGCTTTAACCACTACCCCACAGTGGCTGTTGCAGGGCTTAGGGAAGGCCACCGGACAGGATGGCAGTTTCCATTTGCTTGCCTGCTCCATTCATACGTAAAAGGCAGAGTTGCGAGGGTCGGATTTTAGCATTGAAAGGGATGAACGGGTAAAGGGGGTGCTAAACTTCCCTCCCGCAGCCTTAACTTCCCTTTCCAGCTCACTTCCAGTACGAGAGGCAGACTGGCAGATTTTGGTGAGGTAAAGCGAGGCAGGGAGGGTTTAGTTCCTCTCTCTTGCGTGCCCTTATGGATGCTAAAATTAGATAACCCCCACCTGCTTTGAAAACATGAGCAGGGCTGTCAAGTGAGCCAGCAAATATGGTTCCCGCCATTGTGTCTAGCCTAGCCCTGAGATATGTGAAGTGCTTTGAGCAATCCTAAATAATTGTACTATTATCCCTACTCGCTATTAACATTCAGCTGCAAAATGTGGGTATTTTGTCCAGGGCTAGTGGGGGCCTTTTGCTTTCTGTTGTTGCATGAATTACGTTTCAAATTCTCGACAGGGATATGAGCGTCAAGGCGAACAGGTGGAGAGATCCATTGTGGAGGGGGGGGGGGGAGAATTGTTTCCTGTGGGCTTTATCTCTGAAGCTAGACAGCGTCACAGTGTGAAATTCTGGGCAGTCCAAAAATGGAGTTACTAATAAACAGGATGCTGGGGCTACCTTCGCTATAGGGCAGCAAAGGCCACCCTATAATTAGAAGGGAGCATTGCTTGGCGGAGACGCAGAAGTCACGTAATCCCACATGGATCCCCTTATTCCGAATTGCTTTTCTTTTCTAAAACTGATCTCCAGGGAACAGCAGTGGTGTTAGTCATACTCAAGAGTAGACCTGTTGAAAGTAAGGAACACAACAAACTTAGGCCCATTAATTGCAGTGGGTCTAACCAGGGTGGATTTGATTCAAATCAATTAAAATCACGATTTAAATCACTAGTCAGTAAGACTTGATTTAAATCTTTCTTTCTTTTTTTAACAGAAAGACTCATTCTTGCTGGTATAAACTTAATATGTACAACCAGATGAAAGTTTCATTTTTAGAATAATAATTTTTCAGAGTACCGTAGTTTTTACAGTTATATCAAAAATTACTGATCTGGTGATACCATTAGAAATACATAGACAGATAATTATGAAATTATTGTGAGGTTTAATAAGTTAACTGTTTATATTTTGACAATGACAAACCTAGACAGCATCTTAAAAAGCAGAGACATCACCTTGCCTACAAAGGTCCGTATAGTTAAAGCTATGGTTTTCCCAGTAGTGATGTATGGAAGTGAGAGCTGGACCATAAAGAAGGCTGATCGCCGAAGAATTGATGCTTTTGAATTATGGTGCTGGAGGAGACTCTTGAGAGTCCCATGGACTGCTAGAAGATCAAACCTATCCATTCTTAAGGAAATCAGCCCTGAGTGCTCACTGGAAGGACAGATCGTGAAGCTGAGGCTCCAATACTTTGGCCACCTCATGAGAAGAGAAGAATCTTTGGAAAAGACCCTGATGTTGGGAAAGATTGAGGGCACTAGGAGAAGGGGACGACAGAGGACGAGATGGTTGGACAGTGTTCTCGAGGCTATGGACATGAGTTTGACCAAACTGCGGGAGGCAGTGCAAGACAGGAGTGCCTGGCGTGCTATGGTCCATGGGGTCACGAAGAGTCGGACACAACTAAACGACTAAACAACAACAACATTTTGACAACTTTTCTGCTGTACTTTATTGGAAGGAGAAAAATAATCATTTCCTTAATAACAATTGATTTAACTAAAGCAATAACATAGCATATGTATCCATGTTTGTTAAGTGAGGTGGTTAAACTTAAAACAAAACAAAACCATAGACTGAGTTTTAGCACACATGAAAACCTAAATCCTTATTTCCTGATGTATAGCCTTTGGACTATAATATCAATAACAGCAACAACCTCTCTCAACTCCCGTAAACAATACTCCAGCCAGAGAATCTGTTCAACAGCTTCAGCTTTTGTAGTTGGAGTCAGTCAGCACTCCACTCTCCCAGGCCAGATGGGAAAGGGCCAGCAAGGCAGGGTGCAGCTCTTACAGGGCTCACAGCCGAGATGGTCTCATTTAAAACAACACAGAGAAAAACTTAAAAACAATTTAAAAGCAGCTGCAGGCCAGGCGGAAAGAGGCAAGGGCACGGCCCTTCAGATCCTTAGCAGTCAGTCCTCCCTGCTTATATGCATGATGTGCTACTGTTAATAACAAAGGCATATGATCGTGAATGGAAACTGACCATAGGGGAACTATCTGATACAGAGTTAGATTATTGGCCCATTTAACTCAGTAATTCTAGATTTGAGCTCCTCCTTTTTATTATGATCTCTGCACTTGATGCTTTCGGGGTGGTTATACATGATCCCTCTTTCAGTATTATTTGCGCCTGCAAACGTTTTGTTTTTTATTCTTAAAAAAAAAAAACATTTTCACACCGCTAATTCACAAAGAAGCTGTCAAAGCGGTTCACAACGACTGTACATGAAACCATACAATACAAAACCATATCAGTAAGTTAAAATCAGAGAAATCACATACTGTAGCTACGGTGGGTGTGTTCTTAATTGCCTGTATAAGACCGATGGAATAGAAAAGTTTTCAGCAGGTGTTAAAAGTTGGGATGGTCTCATGGCTTCATTTCCAGCCAGCGCATATCCTGTTGTTTGTTGTTAAGTCGTTTAGTTGTGTATGACTCTTCGTAATCCCAGAGCACGCCAGGCATTCCTGTCTTCCACTGCCTCCCACAGTTTGGTCAGACTCATGTTGGTAACTTCGAGAACACTGTCCAACCATCTTGTCCTCTGTCGTCCCCTTCTCCTTGTGCCCTCCATCTTTCCCAACATCAGGGTCTTCTCATGAGGTGGCCAAAGTATTGGAGCCTCAGCTTCAGGCTCTGTCCTTCCAGTGAGCACTCAGGGCTGATTTCCTTCAGAATGGATAGGTTTGATCTTCTTGCAGTCCATGGGACTCTCAAGAGTCTCCTCCAGCACCATAATTCAAAAGCATCAATTATTCGGCGATCAGCCTTCTTTATGGTCCAGCTCTCACTTCCATACATCACTACCGGGAAAACCATAGCTTTAACTATACAGTGGTACCCTTACTTACGAACGACTCTACAACCGAATTTTTCGACTTACGAATGGGGCAAATGGCCGCACGCTTACGAATTTATTGACATCCGAACGGAAACCACGGCGGTTTTTGATAGGGTTTTTCGACTTACGAATTTTTAGATGGGGTTGCTTTGACTTACTAATTTTTCCATTTCCAATGCATTCCTATGGGAAATCGCGTTCCCATTGGCGCTTTTCGACTTGCGAATTTTTCGACCTATGAAGGTGCCTTCAGAACGGATTAAATTTGTAAGTTGAGGCACCACTGTACGGACTTTTGTCAGCAAGGTGATGTCTCTGCTTTTTAAGATGCTGTCTAGGTTTCTCAATGCTTTTCTCCCAAGAAGCAGGCGTAGCTTCCTGCTGAAATCCTGCCACTATTCTTACCGCAAATGCTGTGGGTTTCATTTTAGTTGTCCTGCTTTTATTGTGATGTAGCTTCTCTGGACAGCAATAGTGTGGTAGCATTGGGCAAGCACTGGAGGGCAACTAATAAAGATAAAGATTAAAAAAAAGATAAAGGACCCCAGGACGGTTAAGTCCAGTCAAAGGCGGTTATGGGGTTGTGGCACTCATCTCGCTTTCAGGTCGAGGGACCCGGCGTTTGTCCACAGACAGCTTTCCGGGTCATGTGGCCAGCATGACTAAACCGCTTCTGGCACAACGAGACACCGTGACGGAAGCCAGAGCGCACAGAAACACTGTTTACCTTCCCTCCGCAGTGGTACCTATTTATCTACTTGCGGGCAGGAGCTGGGACAGAGCAATGGGAGCTCACTCCGTTGTGGGGAATCGAACCGCCAACCTTCCGATCGGCAAGCCCAGGAGGCTCAGTGATTTAGACCACAGTGCCACCTGCGTCCCTGCTAATAAAGCAGAAAAAGCCACCAACACAAATACATTTTTACGTCAAGAACATTTCAAACAGCAAATGGGACTTAACTGCACTGCAGTATAATTTGTACTGCTCAAGTGTAGCTGGCTCAGACCCCATATATTGGAATGAAATGGATTGCCTCTCCTCTGGGTTTTACAATTTGCGTCGCGAGCCAAGATCTTAGGAGCATTTATCAAACCAAATGAAGAGAAGATGAAAGAATTGGATGGAAAGGACGATCTAATTAAACAGATGATACATATGAGCATCTAAATGCTGATTGGCGGATGCTTTCATGAGGCCGGATCATGAGATACCATGTCATAATTTCCAATTCACTTCCAGCTCTGTTTTTTTTTTAAGTATTCACTGGCTAAATCCTGGTTGACCTTGCTACACTAGAAGGAACAGAAGGAGACCACCAAAAAGTGTCCTGGGACAGGCTTGCGGGGTTAGCATCGAAGAGCACTTCCAGATTACCTGAATGAACATTTATTTTGATTTGCTTGCAGGGAGGTTAGATGATGTTGCATCAAAGCAGGTGTTATCTCACACTTTCCACTGCCACTTTCCACTGCCACTTTCGTTATTGCAAAAAGTCCAGTCTTTTGGGGAAGCGGGTTTGTTGTGCGAGACCTCCCAATCAATTATAATTTTGCAACCTGAATTTGCCAGGATGTGGCTGACTCTCACTGGAAGATAGCGATGGCCTTGAGGTACATATAGCAGTTAAAATCGGCAGCTTTCTTACAGGCCCGTCTCCTGTGACTTTAACACTAACCTGTATATTATTATTATTTATCATTCTTATCAGTTTCACAATAGAATGATGGGGGGAGGGTGTCCCCAGAGCATCTTTATTGGAACTAATGCTTTTTTGTATGTTCATAAATGGTGGAGATTGGGGATAAGAGACATGGTATCCTTTGCTGGTGTGGACTACAACTCTCATAATTTCTGAACATTAGCTATGTTGTCTGGGATGATAGCTGGAGTCTGGAAACATCTGCAGAGCATCACATTTGTTACCTGCGAGCCATAGGCTGGTTGCATTTGCTGATGATACCAAAGCTAGCAGATTTTGAAATTTGAAAGGAACAGCTTTTCCCGCCTTCAAATAAATGGGTGAATTAAAAATTGAAGTGTAGGTGAATTGTCGCGAGTCCTGTGTGCTTCAAGTTTCTGGGTGCAAATCTGTGGTTTTAGGAACGGAAATCTGAGCTGTTCACAATACCTGACTTTGTGTTTCATGGTGAAATGCGGAATCCCACAATGGAATCTGAACTTTTGCAGCTGGGAATTGTGCATGACTTGACATTCCAACAGTTGCGAGCTTCTGAAATGTGTGGCTTGCCTCTGTCCTTCTGAATGCACCCTTTCCTGGTTCATTTTAGCTAGAAAATGATCTGACCTTTTTGCTATATAAGGGGTATTTTCGTAGCCTTGCTTAATTCTTTCATCCATCCTTGTTTTCCTTCTGGGGAATGTTGTTTGCTTATGCAGTTAAGCCTGTGGCTAGAGATTGGCTTCTCTCTGTATGTGTGAAAGCTGAAGGGCAAAAGTCTAGAAAGGGAGTGGTTAGTTATGTTAAGTGGAGGTTTTTGTGTGTGAATATTGGAGAGGGGACAAGCATTTTTCATTCTCTCAGCAAGTTCAGCATATCTAAGAACTTGGCAAAAATAAAATAAATGCAAAGAGTTGGGTTTGGAAGAGTGTGAAACAGCCTTTTTTCTTGGACCAGCAGTCTCCAAAATGGACATACAGTGGTACCTTGGTTCTCAAACGCCTTGGTTCTCAGACAACTTGGAACCCAAACACTGCAAACTCGGAAGTGTTCTAGTTTGCGAACTATTTTCAGAAGCCGAATGTGCTCCATTTTGAGTGCCACACTTCCGTTTTGAGTGTTATGCTGAGGTCTGTCTGATTTTGCTATTTATTTTGCGTTTTTGCTTTTGTGGCTCCTTTTTGTTTTGTTTTGATGGCTGCATGGAACCCAGTTCAGCTACTGATTGATTGATTGTGTGACTGCAGTACACTGTTTATTGCTTTCATTTTATGGATCAATGGTCTCGTTAGATAGTAAAATGCATGTTAAATTGCTGTTTTAAGGGTTGTTTTTAAAAGTCTGGAACGGATTAATCCATTTTGCATTACTTTCTATGGGAAAGCGTGCCTTGGTTTTGGAACGCTTTGGTTTCGGAACGGACTTCCGGAACGGATTAAGTTTGAGAACCCAAGATTACCGCTGTAATCAGCCCAGACTGGAAAAATGGTAGTGAAAGCTGATTGCCCCCCTCCTGTTGATACAGCTGACCACTCCGTTGTTCAAAGTGAAAGGATGCCCCCACTCCCCAACCACACTTTTTAATAGCCTGGCTGTGGATTTGGAACAATAAGGGCTTGCCTAATGGGCCATTCAGTTGGTCTGCATTTAAAACTTCCTTGGAATGCAAGTCATATTCTGCCCAAGCTGGGGTATGGAGCCAGTTTCGCTCACCCTCACCCAGAGCACCTGTGACTCTGAGACGATTTGGAAAGTTGGTCCTCTGGAGGAAGGAGGAGAAGGAGGAGGGATGGGTGATTCTGTCAATTTTGGTTCTTCTCAGCTTCTCATCTTTCCAATGTTTAGCTTACCGCACTTCCACATCGGTTTGCAATATATTTTTTTAAGGCCTTGTGAAAATTCCACACCGGTTTTTGCGAAATTCTTTCTTTAAAGGCCTTCTGAAAACGAGTGAACAAACAAACAAATAGTACAGTATATGCATTTTTCTATGTTAATGCAGCTGGAGACTGTACTTGGTGGGGCAACGCAGCCAGATGGGCGGGGTATAAATAAAAGAATAATAATAATAATTCAGGGTAATTCAGGGAAGTGCCAACTTTAAAGCACAGTGGTACCTTGGGTTACAACCCCTCGGGTTACAAACTCTTCGGGTTACAGACTCCGCTAACCTGGAAGTAGTACCTCGGGTTAAGAACTTTACCTCAGGATGAGAACAGAAATCGCGTGCCGGCGGCAGCGGGAGGCCCCACTAGCTAAAGTGGTACCTCAGGTTAAGAACGGTTTCAGGTTAAGAATGGGTCTCCGGAACGAATTAAGTTCGTAACCAGAGGTACCACTGTATGGCCTTTTTGTTTCTGTTTGGTCTGCGAATGCTTAGGGACGTGCAAGCTGAATCAAATCTCTCCCCCATCCCTAAGAAAGAGATAGGCGGCCTTTTTGGGGTGGGTGGGTGAGCATGGAAGGGGGAAGCGTGGGGCATAAATTTAATAAATAAAGCCTGGGATTAAAGGACCTCTGCCTCCGTCGCAGCCCCTCTTGAGCAGGGACCCACGATGACGTCCGGCTCTATAGCCTGTTTAATAAAAAGGTAAAAAGGTAAAGGGGCCCCTGACCATCAGGTCCAGTCGTGTCCGACTCTGGGGTTGCGGCGCTCATCTCGCTCTATAGGCCAAGGGAGCCGGCGTTTGTCCACAGACAGCTTCCGGGTCATGTGGCCAGCATGACAAAGCTGCTTCTGGCGAACCAGAGCAGCACACGGAAACGGCGTTTACCTTCCCACTGGTGCGGTCCCTATTTATCTACTTGCACTTTGATGTGCTTTTGAACTGCTAGGTGGGCAGGAGCTGGGACCGAGCAACGGGAGCTCACACCGTTGCAGGGATTCGAACCGCCGACCTTCTGATCAGCGAGCCCTAGACTCTGTGGTTTAACCCACAGCGCCACCTGGGTCCCGTAGCCTGTTTAATATAATGGTTAATTCTCTGCCGGCAGGGAGTCAGGACTGTAGGGCATCCACAGAGCTTTGCAGCTTTCCACAGCAGGCCAGTTAAGCTGGGCTGGCACTGGGATCCCAGCTGCCAGGCATTCTTGCCTACATAGTTGGGATTCCTTGCCTTCCTTACCCCTTCAGCGCATTTTGCGGGTTTTTTCTTTCTTTCTTTCTCCAGGAGGCCCTGGGAGATCTCTGGGTTGCAGGGGGTTAAAAACCAGCTGGGCGACATGAGGACACCCTCATCTGGTGGCAGGAGCTGGGGGTGGGCAAGGGACAGCAGCAGCAGCAGCACCCCATATTGTTATCTGACGTATGTCCCTGCAGGGGATCCCCGTTAATCCCGCCGAGGCTTAATATGAGCCAGAGTTTAGCCCCCTAACATGTTTTTAATGTTTAGAGTTCAGCCCAAGGCCACCATTTCAGGTTTAAGTAGATTTCAGTGGTGGGTTGGTGGGAGACTCCTAGCAAAGTTCAGTGGCCTGCTCTTGGGCATATATTTGTGGTTTCTCTGCATGGTTCAATTTCCCCCTCCTTATCAGTAATAATAATGATGGTGATATAATAGAATCATCATCATCATCATCACGATCAACAACAACATTCTACCTCTCCTCCAACCTGCTCTTGGACATATTCACAGCTTTTACACTGTTTTAATAACATTATTATTATTACTGCAGTGGAACCTCAGAAGCCAAACGCCTTTGAACTCGAATGTTTCGGCTCCCAAGCAATCGAAACCTGGAAGTAATTGTTCGGGTTTCCGAACAATTTTTGGAAGCCGAACGTCCGCCGCGGCTTCCAATTGGCTGCAGGACGCTCCTTCAACCAATCAGAAGCTATGCCTTGGTTTTCGAGCTGTTCCGGGAGTCGAACGGAGTACTGGAACGGATTAAATTTGAAAATCAAGGTACGACTGTATTATTAACAGTCGTAGGTTAGGTTGGGCACAGTGATAGTTGCTAGCCCAAACTTCAAGCAATGAACTTCAGAGATGACTCAGGATTTTTGTTGGGTGTTTGCTGAGGTTGCTGCCTTCCAGTTTTCAGTGTTATAGGTTCTCAAGAGAAGAATCACATTAAGGACAGTGTTCTGCCTCCTGCTTCCTCTGAAATCTGGAATGGAGAACCTGTGGCTCCCAGATGTTTACTTCCAACTCCCATCAGCTCCAGCCAACATAGTAAAGGACAATGGAAGTTGAAATCCAGCAATACACCCCTGCTTTAAACAGACCCATTCCATTCCAGCCCTAGGGCCTAGTGAAACAACACTAAAGGAAAGCATTTTTTGTGCATGGGATGAGTGCATCTCCCTCACTTCTTGATACCATTGCATACCCAGGATCGTTTGTTATTTGTTTGCATGCTTATTGGGGTTGCCATATGCCCAGAATTTCCTGGGCATAGTTGGAGTACGGCAGTCGGAAGCAGTGTCCAAGCGGAAATTGCTGAAATGTCTGGGGGAAATCTGGACATAAGGCAACCCATGTCAGAAGTCTAGATTTTGCCGAAGTTCCTTTAAAATAGCTCAAAAACTTTATTATTTTTAAATTTTTGCAAAATTAAAATTAAAAATGAGAAGCTTAACAACTATGGGCAAAAAGAAATAAAGCTCAACAACTTTTGTGTCCGGATTTTCACTGTTTGAAATATGGGAACCCCATGTTGGTCTGCCGTAGTCGAAACAAAATAAAAATAAAAATCCTTCCAGTAGCACCTTAGAGACCAACTACGGTAAGTCTGTCATTGGTATGAGCTTTTGTGTGCATGCACACTTCTTCAGATACCAAGAATGGCAGGTGTCAGTTTAACCCGAGGGAAACGGAAGGTGTGGGTGGCTTCTTGGCTGGGGTGGCACCCAGAAGTTTCCCATATCCCCTCAACCCCCTCCTGATCCGTACCCATGGGAGATGTTGCATAGAATCGTAAAGTTGTAGAGCTGGAAGGATCCCTGAGGCTCACCTGGTCCCATCCAGTTCAAACTATTTGCCTTACTAACCCAGATTTGTCTATATTGACTGGTATTTGCTCTCCAGGGTTTGAGGCAGGATCTTCCCCCCCAGGTCTGAGACCTTCTGCCCGCAAACATCTGCCCTTCTGTGTGCTATAATAGGTCCATCTTTTAGAGGGGGCGGTCGTTGTTGAAGGTCTGAAAATTCCCCGGCCCTGGAGTGTGGCAGTTTCTCTGACTCTTCTGCTAGATATGGGATTCTTCCTCCCCATTGAATCCGAAGGGGGGTGTCCCCGATCAATGCCTTGATTCACCCCCCTTTTCCCTTTCCCCTCGCCCCACGGCCTGTCAGCTGCTGTTTACTAGCCTTAGATCAAGGCAGCTGTTGGGACATTCCAGCAAAGGATTGTGGGAGCAGCTGGCCTACAGCCCTTTCACCCCCACCCACCCCCACTTCACCCACCACCCCCAACTTACTGGTCAAGAAACAAACAGCGGGGGGGGGGGGGGAGAGCACGGCCTGCGTTCCTAGGAAACAGATTTAGATTCCTGCGACTGCTTCTTAGGGATGTTGCACCGAGTTAGTGGAGTGTTTATTTGGAACATCTCCCCTTCACAATAGGAGAACGTCTTATGGGGGAACATTCTTTGAAATGTCCCATATCTCCCCCCCCCTTTTCAAATAATTTTTATTCATTTTCCAATATTACAAAATCAAAAAAACAAAAACAAAACATTAAACCAAAAAAACCAAAAAACACACATCAATTCTTGCATTTTTTACTTAACATTGTTGACTTCCTCAATTCCCCCCTCACTGGGTCCATTTTAAATTTCCAATTAAGCAATTTCCATTTTATATCTTAAATCATTCTAACACATTTTATCATTATCACTCAAGTATGCTATTCTAAAAGCTTCATCTATTCGTCATCAATTAATCAATTTATCCAAGTCAAAATTTATTTTCCCGTCCTTCTATCTTCTATTTCTCCCCTTAGCCTAAAATTTATTACCAAGAATTTTCCATAAATTTAAATATTAATTCTTCTATCATGCTAACATTTAAACACTTTAAACTAATTCAACCCCCCTTCCCCTGGACTCAGGGTCTCCCAGATACTTCAGTGAGTTCCGTAAGTCATTCCAGTTTCGGACCATCTAAATCAATAAAAAAATTACATCCATTATTACCCCTCACCCCACTCCCACCCTGTCCCAGCCTATCCCCCATTCTTCCTTGATCATCGCCTGCTGCCTCCCCAATTCTCTAAATACTGTAGTACAGGCACGTCGAACAGGTAGATCGTGATCTACTGGTAGATCACTGGACGTCTGTGGTAGATCACTGGCTCCCCCCAAAGAAGTTCAACAACTTTGTCTCCCTTAAAAAAGCTCAACATTTTTGCTCTGTACCCCCAAAAAGGTGGCTTTCCTCCTCCCTAAAAGAAGCTCAACAACTTTGATCTGAACCCCCAGAAAGGGTGTAGATCACTGCCAGTTTTTAACTCTGTGAATAGATCGCAATCTCTTGGGAGTTGGCCACCCCTGCTGTAGGACAAAGCCATCCAGTTATATTTCCACTTTCCAGCTTCCACTTTCCACTTTCTCAATTTCCCCCCCCTTTAGGTTCTGGCCCCAGTATGGATCCTGCCCTCCCTCTCTCACTGGGAGGACAAGAAATGTCCCATATCTTGTACGGTCTGCATACTCTGATTATTAAGCAGTTCAAGTCACTCGTTCACTGGAAATGTTTTGGCCTCTGCCTTTGAGCCAGTTGCCCACATGTTTGGGAATAATGCATTTCCAGAAAACAGCACTGGGGGGGTGCTTCACGGTGGTTTGTTTATTGAGTGTTCATCCTGATTCATTTGCAGGAAGAGATTAGACGACCGTTCGCTATTTAACGAACATTCATTCTGATTTATTTTTTATTTTTTTGTGGGGAGGTTAGATGATGTTGCATCAAAGCAAATGTCAATGGGCCGGGTGTCTCACTGCCTTTCCCCTTCCCCTTATTGCGAAAAGTCTGAATTTTGGGTGGGCGGGTTTGTTGCGTGAGACCTCCCAGTCAGCCATAATTGCACAACCTGAATCTGCTAAGTCTGTAATTCGAAACAATGGCAGCCTCAGGCCTGTCTGGATGCCACAGCACTGAGGACTTTAAATTGAGGGGCTGATTACTTTTAAAAATACAGTGGTGCCTCACAAGACGAAATTAATTCGTTCCACGAGTTGCTTTGTCTTGCGATAATTTCATCTTGCGAAGCACGGTTTGCCGCGACAAAAAAAAAAAAACAACCCGCAAAAAAATTCATCTTGCGAAGCATGGCCATAGAAAACCTAGTCTTGCGAGTCACCAAAAACATCGCAAAACGCTTTTGTCTTGCGAGTTTTTCGTTGCGCGAGGCATTCGTCTTGCGAGGTACCACTGTAATGACCAGCAGTGGTAAAATCTGTGTGTGTGTGTGTGTGTGTGTTGATTCTTTGCATCAAAGCTTTCACAATCTGAATCCTCCCTGCAGAGGTGATTCTTTTCCTGAGGACGAAAGTTCCTAATTTTGCGGGAGTTACCTGGCCTGAACCCAACTGCATGACTAGGATAGTCAGATGAACACGTCATACAAATTGTGTAGAAATATTGGTTCTGAAGCAAGTGTTTTGATAGATAGATAGATTATACAGTGCAGTGACTTCTATAGCCAAAAACAGCACCACATAGGCAAACATGGGGTGGGGAGGTGTAGAAACAGACCCCAAGAAGTACAAGAATTTTTTAGGGAAAAAGAAGCTACCTCAGGGTGGGACCCTCAGAGGAAAGACGGTTGAAGATTGAGCATTCTAAGTGTCCACAGAAAGTCATTGCAAAGAAGAAGAAAAAGATGAATAACCCAGTAGAATGGGAATGGAATGAAGTATCCTGGAATAGGGCATAGCTGACTGACTGGTACCCCGAACTGGAGTGCCCCGCATTGCCTCATTTTGTTTTGCTTGTCATCACTTTGACGTTGAAACGGCTTGATCACTGATCAGGGCCTCTGGCAAAGGTCCAGTTGTATTACTCAAGAGCCTTTAAACAACTCATGACATAAATCAATAGGGTTGGGGTGCCCACCAGTTGATGAATCAAATGTTGTCGATTGACTCTCTTTTAATGACCACAGTCAACTATTATCGAATAATCTGAGGCTGCCGTTGGGTAGATGCTGCTCCAGCATTTTGATTTCATTGCTTAATTGCATCTGACAGCACTTGCGGGGGTGGAGGTGGGCTCTTTCCTCCCCAGTTTCCTGCAGGTTCCTCTTGCTCTGCACTATTAGCACGAAACTAGATGTTACTAGCAAAAATGTGTGTTTCTGAATACCAGTGCTTTGTTGCTGGTGGTGGTTGGGTTGGAAGGACCCGTTTAGAGCAGAGATGAGCATGGAGAGTGGGGAGACAGTGGGGTTTGTGGTCTGGGTGGGGGAAGGACCCGTTTAGAGCAGAGTTGAGCATGGAGAGTAGGGAGACAGTGGGATTTGTGGTCTGGGGAAGGGAGTGTTGGCTGGGAGCGCAAGGCTGACTTGGGCAATGGGAGAAATTGGCAGTCTATAAATGCAATACCCCCCCCCCCCAACTTCTTCACAAAACACTTCCTCTAATCTTGGGTTCCAGGTATATACTTACCCTTGCAAATACGGAGTGGGGGAAATGGCAGGTGGGGACAGAGCTAAGTGCTGTTTTCTCCCCACCCATTCTAAACTGCTCCCCAGAATTGCTTTTCAGAATCAAAGCAACAATTGGGACTTGAAAGCATTGGTTTGCATGGAATACCTGCTTTGGCCCTTTGCCATTTTATAGCTGCTATTTTGCACGTTTCATTTCTGTAATTATACCTTTTTTTCAAAATGTGTCTCCTTGGTCTGACCTGGAAGCTCCAAGATAATAACTGATATCACACTGACCTCAGTCAGTCCCCTGCTTGCTTGCCTTTTTACTTACAATCCCTGCAGGGGGTGGTGCTAGCTGCCAGCTTCCTCCTCTGTAGTCGCAGTGTTGAATTCAACTCAGTGTCCAACTCAACAGGGCCGAGGATGGGACACATCTAGAATTAGTTGGCTCCTAATTGTCCTCTAGCCACCTTACCTGTCCCAACGGGCACCAGCCACCGCTGCCTTAAACCATGGTTTGTCATTGGCTTACAAATCGTGGCTTGCTAAGTACATTCAGCTAAGTTTTATGCGGGTGGCGCTGTGGTCTAACTCACTGAGTCTCTTGGGCTTGCTGATCAGAAGGTCGGCGGTTTGAATCACTGTGATGGGGTGAGCTCCTGTTGCTCTGTCCCAGCTTCTGCCAACCTAGCAGTTTGAAAGCATGCCAGTGCAAGTAGATAAATAGATACTACTGTGGCAGGAAGGTAAACAGCATTTTCGTGCGCTCTGGTTTCTGTCATGGTGTCTCGTTGCACCAAAAGCGGTTTATTCATGCTGGCCACATGACCTGGAAAGCTGTCTATGGACAAACACCGGCTCCCTCGGCCTGAAAGCGAGATGAGTGCCGCAACCCCATAGTTGCCTTTGACTGGACTTAACCATCCAGAGGTCCTTTACCTTTACTTAGAGCAGGCTCATTGAAATTAACGGTTACAGCCAAGTTAGGTTCATTGATTTCAGTGGGTCTCTTCTAAGGGAAACTCAGTTGAATGCCACCCGATGAGTCTGGATTCGGACATCACACAAAACCAAGCTTAATCGTGGCTTCTCTGTTTGTTTCTCTTGCAGAGTGAAACAGGAGCGATCACATACAGCTCATTCCCAGTGAACAATGATCAGCCAGCAGCCCCAGTTCTAATAAATAGTGGCATTGTTCAACCCCACTGGAACATGTCTCCTCAATAGCTGACCTAGTCACCAACTGAGTTATTTTTTTTTTAGTCTGGTCAAACACTCATTCCTGTAAATCAGCCTTGGGGTCTCCCAAATGCACCGAGTTCGCTCAACCACAAATTTGGCATCTGGCCTTTCTGCCTGCGATAATCACGTGTTTTGCTGCTGTCAGTGTGTCAGCGCCTGTCCCTTCTGGCCTGAATAGGGAAGCCAGGACAATGGCAGGATGCTGGTGACTCCTGAGCATGGAATGTGTGCTATTCACTAGCACAGAGAAAGTGTCTGACCCTAGGAAGAGGCGGGTTGCCCATTCATGTTGAGTCACCTTGCTGTTGTACTCTGCTATCTGTGCGAGACCCGCATGTGGTTAACTGCTGTTATCTACTTTTTTTGCAAACAGGGCATGAAGACTCAACTGTCGGTGTAATAATCACAGAGCCCAGAGAGCATGGTGGGACTCGCAGCGCTTTGCTTGCTGCTCTCGGCGTCTCTCGGCACCTCGGAGTTGGAAGAGCACTTTGATCCAGGTGAGTTGGATCCAGGTGAGAAAGGCTGTGACCTGTTGGTTGAGGAGCGGGAAACTGGAGGGTTCCTTGGTGAGGAGCTGAAATGTGGTGCGGAAGGAGCACCGAGCTTACTGGATTTTATTGGGCAGAAGTGATGGAGATACGAAGGACGGGCGAGAGGGCAAGGCCAAGTATAAGGTGGAGAGCGAAGCAAAGAAAAAGGAACTTAGGGCAAGGTTTTTAGGGGGCCGTTGCCAAACTGCCATCCGGTAAGCCTTTCTTCTATGTTGGTTAACCCCAACATAGTTTTGTCCGATGCTTCTTATCTTATTTCCGATGCACAAACGTGAGAGCTGTTGGTTGCTCATGAAACCAAAATGGTGCCATCTTTGCACACAAGAGGGAGGAGAAAGTTCTGGAAGCAGCCTAATGGGGAATGAGCACCCTGTGTGGCCATGGAATGTGTGTTTGTGGGAGACGAAATGGAGTATCTCAGAGAAGGGCATGGCTGACGGAATGGAACAGTGAATAGGAACACTCCATACATTCTGTTGCAGGTTCCACTTGTAAGGATAATCTCTTTCTCTCTCTCTCATCTATCTATCTATCTATCTATCTATCTATCTATCTATCTATCTATCACCTATCTGTTTCCTTCAGGTCAGGAGTGGGGAACCTGTGGCCCTCCAGATAATAATAATAATAATAATAATAATAATAATAATAATAATAATAATAATTTATACCCCGCCCATCTGGCCGGGTTTCCCCAGCCACTCGGGGCGGCTTCCAACAGAAGTATTAAAATACAATAATCTATTAAACATTAAAAACTTCCCTAAACAGGGCTGCCTTCAGATGTCCTCTAAAAGCCTGGTACCGGTAGTTGTGTGATTGAACTCCAGTTCTTATCAGCCCTAGCCAGCCTGGCAAATGGACAGCAGTTGTAATCCAATGACATCTGAAGAGCCAAAGATTCCCCATCCTCTCTGCAGATGAAATAAGCTTCATCTTCACATCTTGCAGCAGTGGATTCTACATTGTGTAAGGAAGTCCTCCTTGCTGTTGTTGTCTGGCTGAATTAGCTGTTTCCTTTTGTACCCCAAAATTCTAGCATCACCAGAGGAGATTTAAGAAAAAAATCTCTAGCCATTTTCTCCACACCATTCATAATATTATCAACTTCTAACATATCATATTTTATTTTATTATTATTTTGGTAAACTAAAAACCCCTTTACCCACAATAATACAACCACCAGACCTAACATGGACACTGGTACCAGAGCCTGCAATAAACCCAGATGCCAACTTTGCTGCCACATACACCCGGACAACACCATTACTGGCCCCAACAACATCCAACATCCCATCTCAGGACTATTTAATTGCTCATCTTCTAACATTGTGTATGCCATCAAATGCCAACAGTGCCCTTCAGCTCTCTATATTGGACAAACAGGCCAAACCCTACGCCAAAGGATAGGTAAAGGGACCCCTGACCATTAGGTCCAGTCGTGACCGACTCTAGGGTTGCACGCTCATCTCGCATTATTGGCCGAGGGAGCCGGCGTACAGCTTCCAGGTCATGTGGCCAGCATGACAAAGCCACTTCTGGCAAACCAGAGCAGCACATGGAAACGCTGTTTACCTTCCCGCTGTAGCGGTTCCTATTTATCTACTTGCATTTTGATGTGCTTTCGAACTGCTAGGTTGGCAGGAGCTGGGACCAAGCAACGGGAGCTCACCCCGTCACAGGGATTCGAACCGCCGACCTTCTGATCAGCAAGCCCTAGGCACAGTGGTTTAACCACAGCGCCACCTGGGTCCCAAAGGATAAATAAATCTGACAGGACATAAATCTGACATCAGGAATCACAAGACAGAGAAACCAGTAGGAGAACACTTCAGTCTCCCAGGACATTCTATACAAGATCTCAAAGCAGCTGTTTTATTACAGAAAAAATTCAAAAACAGACTGGAAAGAGAAGTTGCTGAATTGCAACTCATTAGCAAGCTTAAAACCATGGAGACACCTGGTGTGAACAGAGACATAGGATTCTTATCTCATTATACATGATCAAGCTTTCCTTAGCACCTCAGCCCTTGCTTTTCCCCGCAAGACCAATTGCAGTCATTAACAGTCGTTAACAGTCATCAACAGGTTTACCACTCCTATCAGCCCATCACCCATTCCCATCACACACACCCCACCCTCTGAATATACATAAGGGTCTGGTTACTTCTGTTTCAGTGTATCTGAAGAAGTGTGCATGCACACGAAAGCTCATACCAAAATAAAAACTTAGTTGGTCTTTAAAGTGCTACTGAAGGAATTTTTTTATTTTGTAAAAAACCCCAAGTTCTTTTAGCCCTTTCCTCAAAGGGATTGTACTTCAGTCCAGCCTTATTATTTTGGTTAGCTTACTCTTTTCTGCCCCTTTCACCAACCCTGTGATTTCCCCTTTGAAATGGAGCGTCAGCACAGCATATAGGATTCCAAAATGGGACTACATCATACACAATATATGAAGGGCAGCATTATGATGCTGGGAGTTTTATCCTCTCTGTCTTCCCTAATCACCCCTAGCATGGAATTTGCACTTTTGGCTATATTCCAGAGTATCACAGAGTGTTCCAGACAACAGAACATTGAGCTGAAAGCTTGCAGAACATTAACAGAATGTTAAATCTTAGTGTGTCTCTGGAAAAGGACATCCTTGGGTGTTTTTTTAAGCGTCCGTCTCTTGTGTGTGAAATTAGAGCACCCTCTGGTGGAAGTCGTTGACATCCAGTACTAAGTGTTCTGCTTTTTGTAGGTAGGACAGTAAAAAAGGTAAAGGACCACTGGATGCTTAAGTCCAGTCAAAGGCGACTGTGGGGTTGCGGCGCTCATCTCGCTTTCAGGCCGAGGGAGCCGGTGTTTTTCCATAGACAGCTTTCCAGGTCATGTGGCCAGCAGGACTAAACTGCTTCTAGCGCAACGGGACACCGTGACAGAAAGCAGGGCGCACGGAAACGCTGTTTACCTTCCTGCCACAGCAGTACCTATTTATCTACTTGCACTGGTGTGCTTTCGAACTGCTGTGTTGGCAGGAGCTGGGACAGAGCAATGGGAGCTCACTCCATTGCGGGAATTCGAACCGCCGACCTTCTGATCGGCAAGCCCAAGAGAGGCTCAGTGGTTTAGACCACAGTGCCACCTGTCTCCCAGGTAGGACAGTAGCCTTATGTTCAACTGATTCTTGAAAAAGGATTTGCACAGTGCAGGACCTGCCACACTAAAGGCTTGATCCCTAGCGAAGGCCAACTGAACCTCAGGAGGCTTGAAACCTCAGAGGATCTCAGTGACTGTGATGGAGCATAAGGAAACAGGCAGTCCTTAAGGTACTTTGAGCCCAAGTTGTTTAGGGCTTTGTGGATTAACACAAGCACCTTGAAACAGGCCTGGTAGCAAACAGACAGACAAAATGAGTTTCGATATACAGGGCTCAACCCTGTGAAAGTTTACTCAGATGTAAGTCTTGCCTTTTTTCAGTGGGGCATATTCCCAGGATACACAGGATAAACTGAGAATATAGATGGAGAGAACAGCTTAATTCAACACAGGATGGTGCTAGCTAGAACCATGTGGCTGCTATGATTTTTATGGTGGCGGCCATCTTTTCCCTCCCCCCCCCCCCCGAGATACAACATTTTTCTTACAATTTTCGAAACGCAGTCCCAAGGCCTACGTTCTTCAGTGTTGAGCATCAGTATCTACCCAAGCCTGCCTTTGGGTGGTGTCAAGCCTGGTTATAAGAGGGGACATGTTAAAAAGGGAATATGATTGTGCATGGTGTAGGGAAAGTGGATAGGAAGAGGTTGTTTTCCTCTCTCTTGTCTCATAATACTAGCGCTTGGGGCTATACAATGAGCTGAATGTTGGAAGTTTCAAGGAAGTGTTTCTTCACACCACATAGAACAGGGTTAAGCTATGGAATTCACTCCCACAAGAAGCAGCGATGGGCACCAGCTTGGAGGCTCTGCTGCGTTGGTGCTGATCGTTCACTTCATAGTAATCTGGTTGCCCACTGGGGGGGGGAGGATTCTGGTATAGATGGGTCCCTTTGTCCTGATCTGGCAGAGTTCTTACGTTCTCACGTCTCATTAAAAGCATTCCATCCTAGGTTAACTTGCAACCCATTGGTTTCAATGTGACATACTATAATTGATGTTATGCGGATCAGGGCAGTTATTAATAGCTCATAGTTTTTGCAGAGGGGTGTGTATAACTGGGGAATGCAAAGGGGTTATCTTTGCTCATCATTCTCTCGCTTCCTTCCCCCTTTGCAGCTAAGTGTCGCTATGCATTGGGCATGCAGGACCGCACCATCCCGGATGAGGCCCTCTCAGCCTCCAGCTCATGGTCCGAATCGACGGCCGCCAAACACAGCAGGTGATGATGGCCTTTGAAATGTAAAGTTGTAACTTGTCCCCCCCCTGCAGTTGTATAATACATCACAGTTGCACACAGACGAAGGCCTTTTGACCTGGTCAGCTGGAAAGAAGAAGAAGAGTTTGGATTTGATATCCGCTTTATCACTACCCGAAAGTGTCTCAAAGCGGCTAACATTCTCCTTTCCCTTCCTCCCCCAC
Source organism: Zootoca vivipara (assembly GCF_963506605.1). Classification (NCBI taxonomy): domain Eukaryota; kingdom Metazoa; phylum Chordata; class Lepidosauria; order Squamata; family Lacertidae; genus Zootoca; species Zootoca vivipara. The sequence continues at coordinate 15,184,369 of NC_083277.1, forward strand.
AACAAACACTCTGTGAGGTGAGTGGGGCTGAGAGACTTCAGAGAAATGTGACTAGCCCAAGGTCACCCAGCAGCTGCATGTGGAGGAGCGGAGACGCAAACCCGGTTCCCCAGATTACAAGTCTACCGGTCTTAACCACTACACCACACTGGCTGGGAAGGACTGGAAATGACTGTTCAATAAGATAGGATGCCTGCCCCAAGCTCCACAAAATGATTGTGTCCTTCCACGAGAACATGCCCGGCACCATCTAGTACGACCATCATTCTTGGACGCCTTCCCTATAAAGAGCAGTGTGAAATAGGGCTGTGTTCTTTCCCCAACTCTCTTTGGCGTAGTCTTCCTGTTGCCCTCTTATTCCTTCAGCTCAACGTTGTGGACATCCACCCAAGGAGGGATTGGGGGGGTGGGTGGGTTCCTGCTCAACCTGGCGTGCGAGAAAAATAGCATGCAAGAGGTGCTAAGGGGACTTAAATGTGATTTGTAAAATCTGCCCCTGCCCAAATACAGGTTCGTTAATATACCCACCAATCTGTCCTCTCCCTTTTCTTGCTCTCCAGGTTGGCGTTGAGCGAGGGGGATGGAGCCTGGTGCCCTGCAGGACCCGTCTACCCTAACGACGCGGAGTACTTGGAGATAGACCTGCGGCGGCTGCACTTCTTAACCTTGGTGGGCACGCAGGGTCGCCATGCTAGCGGTCACGGCAAAGAGTTTGCCCGCTCGTACCGGCTGCACTACAGCAGGGACGGGCACCGCTGGATGCCTTGGCGTGACCGGTGGGGCAATGAGGTAAGCGAGGGGCGGAGCTGAAGTGAGCGCAGGTGAAGGCAGCCAATGGGAGGCAGGGAGGTGGGGCTAGCAGAATGCGTGGCATCCACAGATTCCGCAGCAGTGCCGCTCGTGAGATCAAATGTTAGGCTAAGTTGCGATGTCATTGCTTAAAGAAATATCGGCCCTCGGCTACAAAATGTGGAATCGCATATATGGGGGAAATTTGTATGATGGCTTAAATTTGGTGAATTGCAGAGGCTTTATTATGATGTAATAAAAAAATCTTTAGCAGGTAAAGATTTCATTTTTCAATGATTGAAATTAGATGGATTTTCATAAAATAATCTTAATTGCCAGGCAACCTTAACGTTGTTTTAGGACAGAGGCTGAAACATTTAGAGAAGCATTTAGAGAAGCACTTAAAGTAGTTATCCCCGCCCCGGTCAGTTGCATTGCTGGAAGTCAAGGGGGCGAGGTGAAACAGTGGTGCACAGCCATCACTATGCAAACACACCTGCAGAGCCAATCTGGCACTCCTGCTGGTGCGTTCGCACTGCACCAACCTCACCTCTGCCTTGCCCCTACTCCTCTGCCTCCCGGTAAGGAGAAGCGATGCAACTGGTCAGTTGAGCAGCAATGTTTCACCTACACTGCCCGCTACTGAGAAAGGCATGTTTCATAATGGGAACCCCCACTCCGCCTGCATTCTGAAGGGGGACAGGACCAGAAACCGGTTTTGCAGCCAGCATCTCCACAAAAAGGGGAATCCTGCACATGGGAAAACAGCATGTCAGGGAGAAGGCTGGGCTAGAACCCTTCTTGATGACCTGTAGTTTTCTGTTTGGATGGCGTTTTTTGCTCTCTGGAGTGGGAGAGCCCAGAAACAGGTTTACATCTCTTTGAGGACTGGCTCTGTGTCTAACAAATAGAGAGGACCTTTGCTAGCATGGCAGGCCGATCTCTTTGCTTATGCGCTACTTCCCAGGTATAGTCCTGACAATGCACCGTACGCTGCCTAAACCAGAGACGGCTAGTGTGACTCCCTCCAGTTGTTTCTAGGCTATAGCTTTTGTCATCCCTGATGGATTGGGCTGATGGAAGCCTGAGTTCAGCAGCACCCGGAAGGCCACAGGTTGCCCACCTCTGGCTTTAAAAACTCCACCGATGTCTTTACTCAAATGGCAAAACTCAGAATTGCCATTGCCTGTGCAGGTTCCCGAGCAATGACCGAAAAGTAACTTCCTGCCCCTTAGGTGATTTCGGGGAATGAAAATACAGAAGATGTGGTGCTGAAGGACCTGGGCCCCCCGGTTATTGCCCGCTATGTCCGCTTCTACCCACGTGCGGACCGAGTCATGAGTGTCTGCCTGCGCGTGGAGCTCTATGGCTGCATCTGGAAAGGTGAGATGGCTGTTTGGTTTTTTTTGTCCTTGATGCAACAACACAGTCCAGCTCTTTTCCTGCACTCACATGCATATGCAGAGCCGGTGCAATGTGGTGGTTAGAGCAGCCTTCCCCAACCTTGAGTCCCCTAGATGTTTTCAGACTACAACTCCCATCATCCCACCCCTTTGGCCAGGCTTGCTGAGGCTGATGGGAGTTGTAGTTCAAGGGAAATACCTGGCCGGCATCAGGTATTTAGTAGACCAACCATCTGACTCAACAGAAGGCTCCTTCGTATGTTCCTGTTTTCCTCACCCCCACCCTCTCTGTACGCATGTCCTTGGGGTTTGCTCCACATACCCAAAAGCCTTTGCTGCACATGAAGCTTGATCATCCTGAGGCCTTTCATCAGCTTGAGGTCTTCTTCTGAATGTGTTTGTTTCCTTCCACAGATGGCCTTCAGTCGTACACGGCTCCTCTCGGCCAGGTCATGCCTCTAGTTCCAGAACCAGTCTACCTGAATGACTCCACTTACGATGGGCACAGCGTCAGCAAGTGAGTGAGTGAACATCCCTGCCCCCCTGTTGTTGAATTCTGTGCTTGGGTGGCCCTAAAAGCACGGCAATCCCAACCTGAAACTTCAGCTTCGAAGGGTGGGTTCAGATGACCAGGTTAGTCACATGACAGCTGCAGACATCACATGGTGCGTCTGGTTATTTGAAGATTTCATCACCTGTCAATTCACTGGTTATGTTAGACCAGGCACCCCCAAACTTCGGCCCTCCAGATGTTTTGGACTACAATTCCCATCTTCCCCGACCACTTGTCCTGTTAGCTAGGGATCATGGGAGTTGTAAGCCAAAACATCTGGAGGGCCGCAGTTTGGGGATGCCTGTGTTAGACCGACCAGTCTTCCCTCAACCTGATGGTCTTCAGATGTTTTTGACTACAACTCCCACCAGCCCTTACTAGCGTGGCCAATGACCAGGGATTATGGACTTGCAGTTCAAAATGTGTTCAGACATTTTGTTCATCTCCTGAGAAAACAGGAAGGTAACTTCTGTTGGTCAGCTTGTGAATGGGGCTGCAAGCCGATTGTGTGACTCCACCCAAAAAGAGTTTCTCATTGTGTAATAGTTGTGGAGTTCAAATAGCCGGAAGCTCAGGGTGTCATCTGGGGCAAATCACTTTCTCAGCTTGGGTTGCCTTTTTCATAAAACGGAGGTGATATAGGACTATGACAGGATTTGTGCTGGAAAAAAATGCAGACATGAGCAACAAGAACATTAACAGAAGGAGGGCCCAGCGTTAGGTGGGTAACCCATAGTGATAGATAACTGCATGAGAAGAAGGAAAGAAGAGAAGATTGGGGCTGAGGGAGAGAAGAAAACTAAATAATGGTGTCTAAAAATTATTAGCTTCATATTGGCCACCTGCCTTATTACACCTTTTGCCACACAAGCCAAATTCTGAAAATATTGAGGAACCTTCTAAACACTATAGCCGTGCTGTGGCAGCCAAGTTTTCTGTGTTCTTGATCCTGTGGTGTAGCTGTAGCATTGAAAGACCTGTAGCCATGAGGGAAAGCAGACAGCAAGTCAAAAACACATCAGAGGAGAGTGAGAACATAGATAAGGACCTTGGGCAGCTCTGGGTAAACCCTACTGGCTGAAGCATCCTCCTCTTGGTATCTGCTTTAGGATTATACTTTGGCCAGCAGGGTCCCCCTTGGAACTGTCCAAGGTACCGTTCTCATCTGCTTTATCTTTTGACTTGCCTTCGTTGGACACCACCTGCTTTCCCTGTGAGCCTCAAGCTGCCACAGAAGATGTTGTCTCAGCAGGAAGCTAAAGGTAAAGGGACCCCTGACCATTAGGTCCAGTCGTGACCGACTCTGGGGTTGCGGTGCTCATCTCGCATTATTGGCCAAGGGAGCCAGCGTACAGCTTCTAGGTCATGTGGCCAGCATGACAAAGCCGCTTCTGGTGAACCAGAGCAGCACACGGAAACGGCGTTTACCTTCCCACCTATTTATCTACTTGCACTTTGACGTGCTTTCGAACTGCTAGTTGGGCAGGAGCTGGGACCGAGCAACGGGAGCTCACCTCGTCTTTCGGGATTCGAACCGGCAACCTTTTGATCGGCAAGCCCTAGGCTCTGTGGTTTGATCCACAGCGCCACCCATGTCCCAGGGAGCTAGAGCCAACCAAAGCCTCATGTAGGCTGCCAAGACTTGGAGCACATTCAGCTCTGGAGGAACCAACTGGGCGGTTAAAGAGCCCTTGCTTATTTTGCAGTCTTTGACTTCTGCAAGGCTGGGAAGCTGGAGGCACCCAGGGGACTCGTTCTCTGATCAGAGGATGGTGGAAGCGCTGCTGTGTCTTCCGGCCAGCCAGGTGGGCTCCAGATAATTAAGCACTGACAGCTCCTTCCCTGCACCCAGGAAACAGGCTGAATCTTGTTTGTATCTTATTTCTCCACCTGCTGGATCCCTGTGTTGCTGATCATGGCATTGGCCATACGGTTGCAGGTCTTTAAATTCTGTGTCAATATTTAGAACGGACACATAGAAATGCTCTCTCCTTCACACTAGTGCGACGTTTAAGGGGCGCCTTGGTTCGACCCAAGTGCCCAGTGTTTTCTTTTTTTCCTTAGTGACTCCCTTGCAACTCTATTCTGTTCCATTCTAACCACAGCTTGCATTTTGGGGGCCTTGGCCAGCTGACCGATGGGGTGGTTGGCCTGGACGATTTCACCCACAACAAAGAGCTGCGCGTCTGGCCAGGGTACGACTACGTAGGCTGGAGGAACAGCTCTTTCCCCAAGGGCTTCGTCGAGATGGAGTTTGAGTTTGACCAGCTCAGAGCCTTCACTTACATGAAGGTAAGCGAGTGGCGCAGTTGGAGTCAGCAACAAAAACATTAAGTCACTTGAGACCAGTGCAGCTAATTCTTGATTCGAGGAAGCAAAACTCAGCTCAGGCCTCGTGGTCTCAGCAACTCTTTCCAGGAGGACTTGCCCCAGTGAAGCAGTTGCCAGGACTGAAGGAGAGGGGAGCTGGTTGCAGCAGTAGGGGGAGACACCCTATATTCTTCAGCAACCTGTCTCCACTCTGCCTCCTGGCTACTCTCCCCTCCAGCCTCTGCTTAGACCTCAGAGTTGGAGTCTGAACTGCTCTCTGCCACAGCCTCTTCCTGTTCACTAAACCCTGTCGCCTCTCCTGCTGCTGACATCTCCTCCTTCCAGTCTGCTCCCTCTTCTCCCTCTAACCACTCATCATCATCCCACCATCCTGCCCCTGTAGTTTTCAGATAGATGCACTTTCCAACCTGGACTTTAACGCTTGAGAACTGTGTAATCGGAACACACTTTCCTCTTGTGACAAATAAGGAAAACTTGTAACAGAAGCAGTTTTTAAGCTCTGCTCCTTCCTTACAGGCACAGGCGCTGAGCTGTGCCCAACATTGCCGGGGGGGGGGCGCTGATGTCATGCGCGTAGTGTGCGTGACATCATGGGCATTGCGCGCTGCTTGCGTGATGACTTTCACATCGGGAGAGGCCAACCAGGCCTCCTTCTGATGCGACATTCACGCACTGGTCTGCACGGCGTCTTCCCACACTGCATGGCCCGGGGCAGCTTCCTGCCATGCCTCCTCTGCCCCCTCAAGATTGCGGAGGCTGAGCTCCATCCTAACAGACATGGGTGTGTGGCTGTAGAGGCCTCAGCCCCATAGAGTTGGTCCACCTGCTCACAAGGGTTTGGGGAGGGTTGTGGAAGGCCTCTGAGACTCATGGCCCTGTGAGATCTCATGGGAGCCTCCTAGAGGCCTTGCATGACCCAGAACCCTGTAAGCAAGGCAAAAGGCTTAGAAGTGTTTTTTTTTGTGCAGGGAAAACCCTGTGGAACGCCCCACAAAATCTCTCAAGAGCCCCCAAAGCCTGATAGGTTAAGGGTCTCCCTTTCTATTTATTTCTTCACGGTCTGTGTAAACTTGTGATCTCATGAGCGTTCACTTGCGATCGACCTATAGACGATGATGGGGGGGGGGGACAGGGGAATAAGCTTGCTTCAAAATGGCCTCTTATTTGTCACCGCGCCTCTAACCCTCTTCTTTTCCTCTCACTGCCCCGATCCAACCCCAGGTCCACTGCAACAACATGCACACGCACGGGGTGAGCGTCTTCCGGCAGGTGGACTGCCTCTTCAAGCGCAGCCTGGCCACGGCCTGGGAGCCCACCCCTGTCTCGCAGCAACTCGCCGTGGACGTGAGGGATCCCAGTGCCCGGTCCCTCACGGTGGACCTGGGAGGGCGGCTCGGCAAGTTCGTCCAGTGCCACTTCCACTTTGCCGGCGAGTGGATGCTTTTCAGCGAAGTTGGCTTTCTCTCTGGTGAGTTGGGGTTGGTTGGCTGGGCGCAGAGCCATGCAGGTGGAGAGCAGAAGAGGCTGAGACAGGGTTTGAACCCTGGTCTCCCAGGTCCTGGCCCAGCGCTCTAATTGCTATGCCACAATTGTTGTCCCAGTTACTTCTCGTATCCACTCCTTTCGTCACTTGGTTATTGTGGCGATCAGCCTAAAGTTAAGCCAGGTTACTAAGGGTTAAATAAAATAGAACTGTTAGAACCCAAGGGGGAGGGCTTTGGCTGAGTATAAAAACCCCACCCCTGGAGTCAAAGAGGCAGTTGAAGTTGGTGGTGGAAGTTGGTTAGTTGAGGTTGGTCAGTTAGTGGGAGCTTGTGAGGTAGTTGCTTGGTTATTTGCAGAGAGAGCTGGTTTAAAATATTGAGGTGAGAATAGATGGTGGATTTTAGTCAGACGGGAGACTGAGTTGTGAGCTTATTTACAAATATTTATTTAGTTGACTTTAATAGGTAATTTGTAATTAGAGGTAATAGGCCGGTATAGGAACATCTGTAATTTGGAACAATCTAAGATTTGTACTGCAACCATTAAGCTTATGAACGCACAATAAAGCAACTTTGTTTTTCTTTAACCTTATCCTGGTCTGAAGTGATTTTAAGTAACAGCCGATATTTTATTTCGTCGTTGGCACATCATCAATAGACCGTAAAACGTCCGGGGGTGATGTGCAGGTCAGAGTGACCGCGACAGTTATCCTTTGCATTTCCTTTTCCTTCCAGAAGTTGTGGACGACCCCTCCTTCTCTACCTCAAGCCGCCCACCCCCAGTGATCGCTCTGCCTCACCCCTCGGGCCACGACGCTCCCATCTCCCCAGCTCTGGGTTCTGCCCAGAGCGAGAAAGCCAACATTGGCTCAAACCTCACGCTCCAAGGTGAGTAGCACTCAAACCAGAGAGCAAAGCTGCCTCTGAGCCCACCCTGAGCGCAAAATTCCACCTGTTTCAAAATGGCGGCGCTTGGAGGCCACAAATGAACTTTGTTATTATTTTTCTCTGTTTTTTTTTTAAGATCTGGAAAGTCAAGGGGAACCGAAATCAGGGCAGCCCATCGCAAAGGACGACAACAGCAACACCTCCATCCTGATTGGGTGCCTGGTGGCCATCATCCTTCTCCTATTGGTTGTCATCTTCCTCATCCTCTGGCGGCAATATTGGCAGAAGATCTTGGGGAAGGTAAGCTGGGCTGCATCATGGGAAGGATGATGCAGTGGGTGGCCATGGTTTTGATGGCCCCAAATTAAGGTGGTCTTACCACTTCGGAGTGGGCAACTTAAAAATCTGCATCCGCTTAAGTGCATTTAAGACTTTGTTAACTCAGCCCCACTTCTGCTGGCTAAGACACATCCCATTGCATTGATTGGAAATAGAATCTTACTTTTAGATCTACTGCTATAAAGGTTTGCTTTTAAAGCATGTAGAATTAAGGATCGCTCCCCTGTTGAGGGAGCCCACCTGCTGCGTCTCTGCATGACTCACTGATCAGGGTAGGGCCTCTCACTCGGTGGCTTTGGGTGCAATAGGGCACCTCCAGTTAAAAGGATATCAGCTAGAATTTTCTCTGCCCGAGACCCTGGAGAGCCCCTTATCCTCACAACAACCCTGTGGAGTAGGTTGGGCTGAGTGATCGTGCCTGCCCCCAAATCAGCCCATAATAATAATAATAATAATAATAATAATAATAATAATAATAATTTATTATTATTTACTAGTGCCATTCAGCCCATTTAATAAACGGGCGCTAGAACATTCGGCCTTTTTCGGTGGCAGCGGCGCGTGGGGGGCTTTTATTCCTTGTCTAATTGATTGTTCCTCCCCCCTCCCTTTGATCCTTAATTTATCCTTAATTTTCTCCCCCCCGTTCCCAAACCCCAAGCCAAAGTCCCTCCCCTTTTTTACCTTTACAGCCCGGGCTCGGCTGGGGGGTGCGGGGGGGGGGGTATTTCTTCCTTTACCCCCTCCGAAGATTGTGTTTGGAGTGCAGATCCCTCCCACCCTGTTTTTGCGCGCTTTTTGCGCCTGCCGTTTGGTTCCTAATTTTTCCCCGTCAATAGCGCTGCTGCTGCCAGGGCCCAGTGGCCAAATTCTGGCTCCTGGACGGCCCGGGCGGCTGCTCCGGGGTGTACGCCCAGTTTTTTGGGGTGGGTGGGGGTGGCTCCCGCTACTTTTGTTGGCCTCCGCGGCTGTTTTTCAGTCACCTGCTGCATCCAGGAGGGAGCTTTGCCGTCTGGGAGGCTTGCGCCCGCCCCGGCACTTTCTGAGGGTCCCGCGGTTGGCGCTGAGCATTCGGTGGCCTCCCCGCGCCTTTACTGGCTGTTCCGGCCCAGCGGGGGTCTCCCGGTTGCTTGCGCTGTTTGGGCCTCAATTTCGGGCCTGTTAGTGAGGAGAAGCCAGGGCCTCGATTTTTTGGTCGTCCCGGCTTCCTCCTCAGGCCCTTGGGCACGTTGAGAGAGGGCCTGCCCTGCTTAGGGGCCTTGCTGCCTGCTCCTGCCTTCCACCTGGTGGCCTCTGTTTTAACTGCTTAGTGAGCCAGTGCAGGGCAGAGGGGTGGGGGGCGGGGTGAGGAGAGCGTGTGTGCGTGTGTGTGCGTGCAGTCTCTGCGTCCAATCCCTGTGTCCCTGGGGCACATGCTCAGTAGCGCGGAAAACGGGACACAGGGAATCTGGATGCAGAGACACTTGCATATTATTATATAGAATACCCCGCCCATCTGGCTGGGTTTCCCTAGCCACTCTGGGTGGCTTCCAACCGAATAGTAAAAACACAGCATCAAACATTAAAAAACTTCCCTAAACAGGGCCACCTTCATTTGTCTTATAAAAGTAAAGTAGTTGCTTATTGCCTTGACATCTGCTGGGAGGACTTCATGGCCATGGGGCTTTGTATGCCGGACCCTTGTCCGGAATAACACTGGCTTTCTTAGGTCTGCTGGGATTCTGGGGTGCACTTGTAGGGCACCCTTAAAAGGCTACAAGGGGCACTAGGCCTCTTGGGCCCAGCTAACAGCCTACCTGTATGGGAAACAGCTTCAGAATGTGGCCAGCAACTTCCCCACAACATTGGTTACGGAGGGCAAATGAACGTTGACCATGGAGGGCACTTAGGACTGACCAAATGAACATGATTGTCATTATTTATTGAATGTATGACTGTGGGGGGGATGTCTTTTGGGCAGCTTGTCTGCCATTACCAATCTCCTCATAAAGTAACCTCTGACAAATTTCTGAGGGACCCAGCTTGGGATCCACCACTAGGTAGGCCGAGAGAGAGAGAGAGAGCCAATAGTTCTGGGATGATCTGAGGCCCGGGGGGGTGGGGGTGGCAGGAGAATCTGTGGGGTTAAAGTCCCACCGTAGGGTTCGAAGACACTGAAAGCCAGCACCTTGCGGAAGCTAAACAAGTTTGGTTTGGGTCAGTGCCTGTTGAGCGGTCACCTGGACAACGCCATGACAGGAAGCCAAGGTATAAATAAAGAGCTGCAGGCCAAGACTCCCCTCAGTTTCTTGAAGGAGAAGGAGAATTGGGCGAATGAATGCCTTGAGGGCCTGAGCAAATGTGAGGCTCGCTGTCCGTCATGGCCTCTCGAGCGACTGACGCTCCCTTGCCCCATAGGCGCAGCGCCGCATCTCAGACGACGACCTCACTGTCCACCTCTCGGCACCAAGCGACACCATCGTCATCAACAACAACACGATGGGCTCCCACCGGCACTCGAACCGCTACGAGCGCATCCACTCGGGGGAGACGGAGTACCAGGAGCCCAACAGGGCCCGCATGAAACTGCCGGATCTGCCCCACAGCGCCGAGAACTCCGGTGAGGGGCCGTTTGTGGGATTCTGGGGAGGGCGGAGCTGAACTAAAACAGGGGGACGTGGTGGTTTGGCAGAAGAGAAGGCCGGAGCTGTTGAGGGGAGCAGGGAGCGGATGGTTGAACCGTTGGGAGAGGCTTTTGTAGGGGTGGCGTTAGACGGGAAGGTCAGCGTCTGAGGGTCAGAACAACCCAAACGCCCCATGGACACCTAGGTAACTAGGGAGCACATGGAAAATCTAAGATCTTCCACAGGATCTTAGCCTGCCTAGACCAGCATTGTCTACCTTGACTGGAAGTGGTTGCCTGGGGTTTCTGATAACGTTTCTCTCCCAGGGATTGAGCAGAAGCGACCTTCTGCATGCAGTGCAGGTGTCCTGCCACTGAGCTGTGGCCCTGTGCCCAGATCATAAGGCGTTTCTTCCCTGCCTCTTTTCTTTCCGCTTGTTTAAGTGAACATTCTTGTTCTCGGGATGTTGAATCCTCAGTCCAGCACCAAATTCCACACTTCTGCGGCATGTTTGCGGAAAGCTCAGAGTAGACTCGGCCCAGCCGTTGGGAGGTTTGGGGGACTGCTCGCCTCACTTTGTGCTGAAAGGGACCACGGTTGCTTAGGGAGAATCCTGAGCTTCTGTCAAAGCACCAAAGTCTCAGTAAGAAGGGGAAGGGCCACACCTGAGGGGCAGAGTGCGTGCCCCATGGTTTAGAAGGTCGCCGGCGTCTCCAGATAGGGCGGTGAGAGACCCCCTGTCTGAAACCTTGGGGGGCTGTTTCCCGTCAGCTTAGACCAGGGGTCAGCAAACTTTTTCAGCAGGGGGCCGGTCCACTGTCCCTCAGACCATGTGGTGGGCCAGACTATATTTTGAAAAAAAATATGAACGAATTCCTATGCCCCACAAATAACCCAGAGATGCATTTTAAATAAAAGGACACATTCTACTCATGTAAAAACACCCGGCAGGCCCCACAAATAACCCAGAGATGTATTTTAAATAGAAGGACATATTCTACTCGTGTAAAAACATGCTGATTCCCGGACCGTCCGCGGGCTGGATTTAGAAGGCGATTGGGCCGCATCCGGCCCCTGGGCCTTAGTTTGGGTACCCCTGGCTTAAGACAATACTGAGTCATATATAACCGGTGTAAATCTGGCTCCTACGAACACCTTGGGGAAACATGCAAACCAGGTGAAAGAATTCATATTGACGAATAACCGTTTAATTAGTAGAGTGGTTGGCTTCGATCCTTTCCACTTGTGGGGGGTCATAACCAATCGCAGAGGAGGGTAAAAACAACAACAAAAAGTAAAACTTTTCCCCTCAATTTCTGCCTCTTTTCTCAGTAAAGAGGTTGATTATTCTGTGATGTTTCAGCCCTGCTTGCTCCTGCTGTGCAAAGAGTGTTGTTAAAGCAGCATTTTTTGGGGGTGGGGTGGGATGCAATTAGCCTCCAAGTGGAAGGAATGAGAGAAAAATGAAGGTGGATTTAAACTGACCTAGCACAGTGAAACTACTTATTTAACAATGTAGAGTACTCAATAAAAGGGCCTGAAAAAAAATTAATAATGTTTTTTTACTTGGCACCTAGAAGGTATTAAATTCCAAAGCATGGGTGTCACCACCAAAAAGGCTCTCTCTCTCTTTGCTAGTCTGATGGGTGGTGGGACCCCGGGGAAGGGCCTTCGAGGCATCTCTTAATGTACACATAAGCTCACCTGGGAAAAGCAAGTCCTCACAGTACTTGTGACCCAAACGGGTTTTTTTTAAACAATCTAGGAGGGTTGTAATGTATTTCTGTTTTTCCGAGTTATCATTTTAGGTGCTCATATCTTGATTTATTGAATTTATATCTTACCCAGGATTGCAAACAGTTACACAATTTGAAAAACGAAAACATTCTAAAACAGTCTTAAAACAATTACAGTTAAAAACATTGAAAAGCAGTTACCGTTAAAAACCCTTTGAAACCACTTGCAGGGTTTTTTTTTTTTAAAAAAAAATTATTAAAAAAATTAAATTCTTCCACCCAGCAGTTTCAGGGCATTTCAGTAACAGTAATCTTCAGCCATCACTTGGGGAAACAGGAATGTTTTCAAATTCCTCCTGAAAGTTAATAAAGATGGAGGCACTTTATAATACTGTGAAGAGAGATTTATGTTGGGAACAAGCCAAAACTACCACTTTGTGGTTAAAAGGAAAGGGGGCCATTAATATTTTATTTTTATTTCCCATTAGAATAACAAACCAGAGACAAAATGCATTTAATAAGCAACGACAATGCAGGCCTTTTAAACATGGATTAAAATTCACCACATCATTAAATGAGAGCTTTCAGTTTCCCAACTGAAGTGTGCAGCTTTATTGTGAAATATCCTCATTACTGCCAGCCACTATAATTCTGTAATGTATTTAGACACCTCTTTTACTAGTGGAACACACTGCTAATCTTACGAAAGGGTCTCTTGGAGTTCAGTTCAGCAATTCTGGCGGGCATTGGCTCAGATTGTGCAGCCCCTGTGATTAACTCTTATAATTGTATGGGGTTTCTTAGGATGTCTGGAAGGCTGGACAGAGGGAGAGAGGGGTAGGAGTGTCCAAGGCTTGTGGGAAGGGCTAAGTAGACGAGCCTAACGTCACCACAAACTTTTATGGGTTTTTTTTTTGAGGTGTGTGTGATTCGCTTGCATGTGTCAATATAATACTGTATATATTGCTGGGCGTTTGCTGTGAACTGATAGCAAGCTGTGAATGTCTGGGTGACATTCAAGGAAGGAAAGAAGGAAGCAGAGTGGTTTAAAAAGGAGCTAGGAATCAATGGGCCAATCTATATGTCCAGCAAAAACATCACAAGGGCCTTCCTGGGCTATAGCAGAACGGTGGGCGCTAGCTTTTATAACGCTTCATAGCATAAAAGGAGCCCCTTGCAAGTAGAGAACTAGCACACTAAGAAGAAGGCTAGGTTTCTCTCCTTAGGTGCTCGTTGTCTACCTGCAAGGAAGAACCTTTTGCACGAATGAGCATTTGATAAACGTGGCATTGCCTGTGGTTATGAATGGCGCAGTCTAGGAAGGGCTACGTCATTTTGACGGGCGTTTAGCTTTGCTCAGTGCTTTCCCGTTTAACTGGGAAAGGAAGCAAAAGGAACATTTAAACAAATGAAAAATGTGAAGAGGGAGGTTAGAATGAGGATCCTGCCTGTTCTCCATTCATTTGCAACTGTGGTCGCCCCTTCCCACCATTACTGCATTTTGTTCTACCATTACTGCATTTTGTTCTGTGCCCCCATCCCCTTCACTCTAAGTCCTTGCAAGGAAGCCAGGAGTTTCCTGGTTCCTGTTTTTTGAATCATTAACCAGAGGGCTTTAAACTCAGCGGCAGAACATCTGCTTTCCATACAGAAGGTCCCAGGTTCTAATCCTGTCATCTCCCGGTTGGGCTGGGAAATATCCCCCGTCTGATATGAGAGGTGGAAGAAACCAAATGTCAAGGAGAAGGGTTCTGGACTAACCATCCTTCAGGGTCAGGGGTTTTATGTCACACTCCGGGAGAGCACTTTCGCCAAGTGATCCTCCCCTCCCCTCCGGCAATCTGAAGTGGTGTAGTCCAAGAAGAGCTTCGCCCACTTGGCTCTTGTTTCTGTAAACTAGACCTCGGGCTGCAACCATAACTAATCTCTGGGTAGTTGGCAGAAATGTGGGGTCCTCTGCAGGGTGGAGTGTGTATGTGTTGAACACACAGAGTGAGTTAGTGCAGGAGGGCTGGACAAGACCCTTCCTTCCTTCCCTCCGAAGCGCTAATGATGGCGCGTCCCCATTATTATATTACACGTCATTTGGTGTCTGTGTCTCTGGCTGTTGTGTTTGGGACGAGAGCGCCCAGGTAAGGGACAGGGATCCCTAAAGCGCTGCCTCTTCTCTGTGTCACGCCTTCCCTTCTGTGTGCGTCTTTCCATCCGTCTGTCCGTTCCTCATCCGTCCCGTTTGTTTTCTCCGCCCGCCCTCCCCGTTCTCCCGACAGCTCTGCTGCTCAGCAACCCGGCTTACCACCTCTTCCTGGCCACTTATGCCCAGCCAATGGGAAGGCCTGCTTTCCCGCCACCCAACCGGGTTAAGCCAATCAACACCAATGGTAAGGAGGGCGGCCAAGCCTCGTGTGGCGCGAAGGGGGAAAACCTGGGTGGCCACATTCCAAGCTGAGAACCTTCTGCCTACTGCCATTTCTCCCCCTCTCCTGCCAGGGGGCGCTGTCTGTCTCCATCTCTCTTCCCACCCAGCCCATCCCCACACACCATGTCTGTCCCCAGTTCATTTCCCTCTTGTCTATCCTGTGCATGGCTAACCTCCCTCTCTCTCTCTCTCTGGCTCAGACAACGTTGCAACTTTCCGCTTTGCAGGTTCTGCGACGCAGCAGCTTCTGGGGTGGCTGGAGGGGGGGGGGGCAAGGATTTGTGCAGGGTTCCTTCTGCCCAGAGCCAAGATCCAACTGGCTCTTGAGTTTGACACGGCTGCCGAGTCCCTGCAAAAAGCAGCCATCCTCAGGGCGAGGCAAATAATCTCACCGCGTTAGCTGGCCAAAGTGGACTGGCTCCGTGTTTCCTTACCCCTGACTTTCCTTCCCACAGCGTGTGGCGCTGACTACATGGAACCGGAAACCGCAGGAAGTCAGCCGGGCTTCCAGAACAACGTGCCGCATTACGCCGAAGCTGACATCATCAACTTGCAAGGGGTGACCGGCGGGAACACCTACGCAGTCCCGGCTATTGCAGTGGACGCCCTCGCCGGCAAGGACATGACGCTGGGCGAGTTCCCCCGGGAGAGGCTTGTCTTCAAGGAGAAACTGGGCGAAGGGCAGTTTGGAGAGGTGAGTCTATCTGTAGGTGTAGAAGGTTTTTTGTTTTTTTAAGATGATGAAGGCTGCTATGGAGGATTGTTTCGGAGGGAAGGCGGGATGGACGTTTGAAGAAACAAAACAGTAGAGTAGAGTGTTTCAGTGTATCCGAAGAAGTGTGCATGCACACGAAAGCTCATACCAATGACAAACTTAGTTGGTCTCTAAGGTGCTACTGGAAGGAATTTTTTTATTTTGTTCCGACTACGGCAGACCAGCACGGCTACCTACCTGTAACTCTGCTTCTTAGTTTACACGTACTTTCATAGGGCTTTAGAAATGTCAGACGAGAACATGCTAAGTGATGCTGAGGTTTTGCACTTGGAAGACTTCCCATCTGCTCAGGACAAATCTGTTTCGCAAAGCTCCTCTGTTTATAACTTGCTGAAGCAAGAGTAAATAATAAGCTGAGGGCCTAGGGAAAAACAAGGCCAGGAA
Source organism: Zootoca vivipara (assembly GCF_963506605.1). Classification (NCBI taxonomy): domain Eukaryota; kingdom Metazoa; phylum Chordata; class Lepidosauria; order Squamata; family Lacertidae; genus Zootoca; species Zootoca vivipara. The sequence continues at coordinate 15,200,073 of NC_083277.1, forward strand.
AGACATCACAGTTGAGAGCCTGGGAAGCTGGGCCTTCTAAGAGGGCCTGTGATCTTCAGGTGTGCTCTCCAGGTGTGGCTGGATTACAACCCCCATCATACCTGAGCATTGGTGATGCTGACTGGGGCTGATCTTGAGAGCCACAGGTTCCCTACACTTGTGGCAGATTTCCAGAAGTCTTTGGATTCTGACCCCTTTTTGTTATTTTTTATTTGGAAAGGATGGTGGGTGCTGTGAAGCCCAGAGTGGGTTTTGTTTTTGTTTTTGCTTAAGATAAAAATATCTGGTCAGTAAGGTAAAAATATCTGGACGCGGGTGGCGCTGTGGGTTAAACCACAGAGCCTAGGGCTTGCCGATCAGAAGGTCGGCGGTTCGAATCCCTGCAGTAGGGTGATCTCCCGTTGCTCAGTCCCACCTCCTGCCAACCTAGCCGTTCGAAAGCACATCAAAGTGCAAGTAGATAAATAGGTACCACTCCAGTGGGAAGGTAAACGGCGTTTCCGTGCGCTGCTCTGGTTCACCAGAAGCAGCTTTGTCATGCTGGCCACATGACCTGGAAGCTGTACGCCGGCTCCCTCGGCCAATAATGCGAGATGAGCGCCGCAACCCCAGAGTCAGTCACGACTGGACCTAATGGCTAGGGGTCCCTTTACCTTTAGTTTAGGTGGAGCCACAGGTCAGTAGGTGGGGCCATAAGTACCAATTTTGGAGTCAGGTGTGGAGCTTGGCGAGTTTAGGCCACAAGGGGGTGGAGCTTAACTGATGAAGGGAATGGGGTCAATGGAGGGGGGGGGAACCCCTCACAAACATGTGCAGTTTTCACAAACTTACCTGATTACCGAACCTGAGCTAAAATACCGAATGGGCAGGTAAAACGCCCAACAGTTGCCAAGTGCATTTTCACGTGAAGCGTGGGAATGTCACAACCATAGCTGCCAAGTTATCCCTTTTTTTAAGGGATTTTCCATTATGCTGAATAGGCTTCCTCGTGAGAAAAGGGAAAACTTGGCAGCTATGGTCACAACCAGCCCTCCTTGCTTTGTGATGGAGCGACCAAGTGATGGAGAAAGGGGAGGTAAGGGGAGATGAGGCTGGTTTCTTGTTCTCTTCCTTCCCCCCAGAGTCACCAGGTTTGTTTTTTCCCTTAAAAAGGTCCACTTGTGTGAAGTGGAAAACCCTCAGGACCTTCCAAGCCTGGAGTTCCCCTTCAATGTGCGCAAGGGGCGCCCTCTGCTGGTGGCTGTGAAGATTCTACGCTCTGACGCCACTAAGAATGCCAGGTAAGTGTACAAACCTCTCTGCTTCGTGTGTGTGTGTGTGTGTGTGTGTGTGTGTGTGTGTGTGTGTGTGTGTGTAGTTTGGTAGCCTGATCCTCCATAAAATTTGCACAGGCCTCATCATCATCATAATTTTTTAGTTGTATACCTTCTTTCCATCTTACAACACTCAAGGCGGTTTACAAGCTGAAGGAACAAAAAATGTACAGTACATCTTATAACAATCTAATGCAATTAAAAAATGTGACAATAAAACCATCCAAGTTGGTGGCCGCCACCTGCCTCCTGTGGGGTTGAGTTCCACTCAGGCATAATAGGCAAACTTGGCCCTCCAGATGTTTTGGGACAACAACTTCCATGATCCCTAGCTAACAGGACCAGTGGTTGGGGATGATGGGAATTGTAGTCCCAAAACATCTGGAGGGTTAAGTTTGCCTATGCCTGGTTTAACTGAATGGCAGTCTCTCTTCTGGAAGAGATTTATCTAACTTCACGTTCAAAACATCTACTAATGGAATCTCTGCAGTCCTGGGTCCTATCACTTGAGTATTCCCCTCTATTCTCTATATCTTTATTCTCCTGATTCCAGTTTTGTTCTGACCTGCCTTTGAGCAGGGGCTGATGTGATTTAAGGGATGTGATTGTCCCTGGCTGGGCTGCAAGCCCTGAGTTAGGCAGGGACCTAACAGCTAGAGTCAGCCCCATTCATGTGATCGCCATTATCTCACCTCCTCTGCTTGAAACCAGCCTGGAAGATGCTATGAGTGCTTGTCACAAGTGGCAGCACTGAGGCAGCACTTCTCAAACGTTTCTGGATTTTGTCAGTTGCCTAATTTGTACCAGTTTGCAGAATTTAGGCTTCATGATTGTCAAATGTCAGGTTTCGTCAACCGTCCTTTTTTTGTTTGGCACCTTCCATCTTTCGATCTGCAGATCGATGCAGAGCCCTTTGATTTGTTTATCCCTTACAACCTCTTCTTCTTGCCTGTCAAGGAATGATTTCCTGAAGGAGGTGAAGATCATGTCTCGCCTGAAGGACCTCAACATCGTCCGGCTCCTGGGCGTTTGCGTGAGAGACGACCCCCTGTGCATGATCACGGAGTACATGGAGAACGGAGACCTCAACCAGTTTCTCAGTGGGCATGAGATGGAGGACAAGCTGGGCGGGAGCCCCAGCGGGAAGCCGACAATCGGGTACCGACTCCAAGCTGGGATAGCTTAGTCAGTAGAGCATGAGATGCACAATCTCAGGGTTGTGGGTTCGAGCCCCACGTTGGGCAAAAAAGATTCCTGCATTGCAGGGGGTTGGACTAGATGACCCTCGTGGTCCCTTCCAACTCTGTGATTCCATGGCAGCAGAATCCAGCCCGTTTTGCCTTGGAAGTCCTGCCCTGATGGCGTTGGTCGTCAGGTGTGCATTTCAGGTGCAGCAGCTATTTTTTGGATGTTTCCGAGGCAAGAGATTAACAGAGACTACCCTTTCAGAATTTTTTTCCAGCACTTGCTTCTGCATTTAAGAGGGCCGTTACTGTTTTTAAGTGGCAGAAAAGTATTGTGTTTGGCAAGCCAGTGCCTAAACAGTGTAGCTTGAGGATCCATGAACAAGGTTTTGTTGTCGAGCATTTTAAAAGCAGCTCCCGAGTCTTAATTTCAAAGGTTTATTTTCAATTTTGAACTTCCTGTACATGCTTCAAAATTCATGTGGCATCTTGTTCTCCCAACTGCTCCCGGGCCAAGACCTACCAAAGTACAAAGTCCTGGGCCAGCCAGCAAAGAGTGAGCTTGTGGTGTTCCTCTGGATTCATAATTCACTAAAATCCTGAAGGGAAAAAAATCCACCCCATTCAATTGCATCCCGACTTGATTAGTTGCCTTCCCTGGAGGCCAGCACTTTACTGAGCTACCCCAGTGCCTGATGGGAATATCACTTGCATCTCTTCGGTCTTAGGGGAGTGTTCCTGATGTGCCTCTCTCTCTCTCTCTCTGCTACTTAGCTATCCTACTCTGGTCCATGTGGGGGCCCAGATTGCCTCAGGAATGGCGTTCCTTGCCTCCCTCAACTTTGTGCACCGGGATCTGGCGACGCGGAACTGCTTGGTGGGCGAAGGCTTCACCATCAAGATTGCCGACTTCGGCATGAGCCGGAACCTCTACGCCGGGGACTATTACCGCATCCAGGGCCGTGCAGTGCTGCCAATCCGCTGGATGGCTTGGGAGTGCATCCTCATGGTGAGAGCACCACTTTATAAAGTGAGGGAAAGGGAGCCTGTGGCCTGCTGGATGTTGCTGGGCTACCCCAACAAGATCCGGAGAGAGCCAAAGGTTTTCCCCATGCCTGCTTCGAGGGTCGTCTTGTAGGCTTTGCCTCCTCCCTTCTCGTTTGCCTCGCCTCTGTTAGGTGCCGTTTCCCCATTCAAAAGGGAGTCACTTTTGGTGGCCAGCAAAAACAACCGAGAGTTTGATATGTTAAAGACTGCACTGTGCATTTGAAGCGATACCACACCCCTTTTTAAAAAGGCACGGCTTCTCTCAAAGTACCCTGTTCGTCAAAGTGCTGTTTGTTAAGGGTGCTGAGAGTTGTGGTGGGGCTCCTATTTCTCTCAAATAACTTCAGATCTCAGAGTGGTTGTCAGGAGTGAGCCGGTAGTATACCATACTGCACAAGTTGGAGTTAACACTTAATTCTGTTGGAAGCCTGACTCCTCTTGCCCCTACTCTTCCCACCCTCCTGCTCCAGCTTCTGCCTCTGTGATTCTGCCAGTGAATCTCCCAGCTCACTGTTTTATTTGTTTTTTGTTTAATTTTTATTAAGTTTTCTAATTTACATTTCAAAATATTCATTTAAACATTAAATCAAGTGACTTCCCTTCTTCTCTTTCCATGGTTCATTTTGCATACCATACATCCCTGCATATTTTACATGCACTAAACCATTCAGTAATCCATTGTTACATCCATCAAAACTTATTTACACTGTTGAATTTATCCTGATGCTGCCAGCGTTTTTAAATGAACACAATTTTCACCCATATATCCAGTAAACATTTTCTAGTCTTCTTTAAACGTACATTCTTCTTGTTCTCTTATACCAGGCACCCCCAAACTCGGCCCTCCAGATGTTTTGGGACTACAGTTCCCATCATCCCTGACCACTGGTTAGCTAGGAATGATGGGAGTTGTAGTCCCAAAACATCTGGAGGGCCGAGTTTGGGGGTGCCTGTCTTATACCGTATGTTAAATCTGCAAGCTGCGCATATTCCATCAGTTTTAAGTTGCCACTATTCTTTGGTTGGGACCTCGCTCAATTTCCATTGGGCTAACAAAACACAGGCCGCAGTAGTGGCATACATAAATAGTCTTTTTTTGACACCTGGGAATTTCCCTCTGAATTATGCCCAACAAAAAGGACTCTTGAGTCCTCCCAGCTCACTATTCCCTGTTACCTCTTCAACTTCCACGAGTTCCTCCTCCTTCTGGCCACTTATTGTCATCCCACCACCAATTCCCGGGCTCTGAGTCTTCTTTCCTTGGGGGTTCCCCAGTTGGTTCCTCCCACCATTCCCCTGCAATCCAACATGACAGTGGTTTAACAGCCAGTGCCTCTTCCCAGGGAACTCTGGGAACTGTAACTCTGCAAGGGAAACAACCCCTCAGCACCTTTAACAAACTACAGTTCCCAGGATCCTTTGCAGGGAGCTGCCACTGTTTTTAAAGTGGCGTGACACTGCTGTGACTGTGAAGATGGAGCCTAGGTCTTCCAAGTGCTTGATGGCGAAGGCAGAAAGTGAGGGATGAACAGGGTGGGGAGTGCCAGGACCACCAAGGAGTATATGTGGCCTCTGCTATTCACCCTCCTGCTCTGTTTCCCTCAGGGCAAGTTCACCACAGCCAGCGACGTCTGGGCGTTTGGTGTCACGCTTTGGGAAGTGCTTATGCTGTGCCAGGAGCAGCCCTACAGCCAGCTCACCGACGAAGCCGTCATTGAGAACGCCGGAGAGTTCTTCCGGCACCAGGGCAAGCAGGTAACAACAGTCGGGGAGCCTGGGCAGAGCCAATGACTTCTCCAGGAATTTGTGCCGCTGTGGGTGGAAGGCAGATATAGGAGCTGTGAGAAGATTTCTGGGTGATCTGCAATAAGATCTGGGTCCCTCAACACGGCACTTATGAGCACAATAGCACTTTCGGACACACAACACTTGGCACCTGCCCCTCCACTATTGTTATTTTTTTAACTTGATGGGTTTGGGTGTTTTCATTGTTTGATTGGGAGGTTACGTGACCACTTTTGGGTTCCCTGTTTTCTTTTGTGTTACTTTATTTTTGAGAGAGAGAGAGAGAGAGCGTGTGCAATCTGAGCATCGCCAGTTTTCTTTCAGTAAAACGGGTTATTTTCTTTCGCCACAGCGGTTTATTAGATTTCCAAATGAGCCCCTGGGCCCCAAAAGGGTTTGGGTTTCTCCTGCAGTGGGTCACCAAGGATTTCTGACTCCCGGTTGTTTAGCCATAGCGACCACAACGACACCAGCAAAAGCTTTCTGAACTTCCTTCTGTATGAGGTGGCTGACATTAGAGAACGCTTGGGGGTAGAACTACGAATTTGTGTGTGACAGGATGTGGGGATTTCTTCATGTTAGTCACATGCACAGCTCAGGTCCTGTTTATTTACATGCTCCCGAGTATGTGCTTAGAAGCTCCTGTCCCTTAATGCTGTAAACCTCCCCCCCCACCTAGTCACTAGCCCCTCCCTTTAATCCAGAGCTCCTCTCAATCCACTGGGACCCTCCCCCGAATTGGACTCCTCCCATGGGCCCAATTTCTCACCCCCCAACCTGCCCCTCCAATTCTCCGAGCTCCTCCCATTCCTCCTGGTCACATGACTTGCCTTGTAATCCTCCCTTTCGCCCTCCCCCCCCCACAGGTCTATCTCTCTCGTCCTCCCGCCTGCCCGCTGGCTGTCTATGAGATGATGCTGAGGTGCTGGGCGCGAGAGGCCAAGGACCGCCCCTCTTTCCAACATCTGCACCGCTTCCTGGCTGAAGATGCCCTCAATATGGTGTGAACGGGATTGGTGCCGGCCAGCGGAGATTATGTTTAAGGACTCGGGTTGCGCCACAGAGACTGCTGAGGGAGGAGGCAGGATGTAGCTCAAGAGGGCGTCACGCTCTGGGGTGCCTGCGGGGGGGGGGGCATCTTGTCTGCCCATCCTTGACTCAGCCCTGGTTGGCCCACCCATTGCTCTCCATCCACTCCTCAACATGACATTCTCCCTCCCTCCCTCCCCCCCCTCCCCCCCGCTCCATCAGTCTCTTCTGCTAATTTTTAACCGTCTCTCGGACGTCCCATGATTCAGCACTGCCATACATTTCCAACACATTCCCCCTTCTCTGTTTTCTGGCCCACCTATTCACATACGTACCCAATTCTCTTCTCGTCCTGGTCTCTCTTTCTGTCAGTGCAATTCTACTTTGATTCAATCGATCTGCCTTAATCTGAACAAACTTCACCAGTACCCACACGTGACTGTGTTTCCACTGCATTCGTTTCATCTGCAGACCTTTTCTGTTATTCCCCTGTATATCCATGTTTTCAAGGTGTGAGTTGAACCTCCCACTAAGGCAGCAGGGGCTGTTGTTGTTGCTGGGGTCTGCTAGATGGCCCTCCCTAACCTCATTTTATCAACGCCACGCCAGGTCACAAGAAGTCTTCTGATTGGCCAAGGAGACAGAATGCTCATCCACTCACTTCCATCTGGGCAGTTCCATGCTAGGCACAGTGTCCCCACAGCTACGACAGATGGCTAAGTGTATGAACTTCAAAGACCTGGATTCAGATCTTACCGCAGCCATATATTCACTAGGTGGCCTTAATTAACCCTGTTCCCTCAGCTATGGCCCCTCGGAGGCCTACTTTACAGGGTTCCTGTAACGATTATCGAAATAAAGCTATGTAGGACACTTCTGAACAGCCCCAAAAACTAAGAATGAATTCCATTCTGAACTTCATTCTGTTGGGCCAATGTGACAGTGCTGTGATTATGGCGGATTTTCGGTGGAGCAGCACCTCTTCCCCTGAGGACCACGAAACACCAGGATCCCGCTGTCCAAGGTCACAGAGTGAGGTTTACGATTCTAATACGTTCTCCTCTGTGTGTCTGTATGTGTGTTATTTCAGGAGGGGCTGGAGAAGCCCTGTCCAAAATCCCGTTTTTCATGCAGAAGCTTCATTGTGCTTCCATCCTCAGACATTTGCACATAGCAGCAGACAGATAACCACATGCAAGGGTCTCTTAGAATCATGGAATTATGAGTTGGAAGGGGGGGGTCATCTTTTCCGCTGCAATGCGGGAATCTTTGAGCTTGGGGCTCAAACCCACGACCCTGAGATTAAGAGAGTCTCATGCTCTGCTAACTGCATATTCCAGCTATCTTGGGAGCAAATGGTCAGTGCTAGTTAGGGGGAGCCTGGAGGGGAAACAAAAAGTTTTCCCCATCACCACAACCTTGCTTTATGGTGGCTCAGTATTTTACCCTTTGAGAACTTTGTCTCTGTTCTCTTCCCCGCCCCCCATTCATACTCTTTCCCCAGGGAGTGTGACTCTCTTACCTGCCATCTCTTCCTCAGAAAGTTGGGGCTGGGTGACTCCACACTTGGGGGGACTACATTTCTGCCTTTGAGTTTCATTCACAACTGGACTGACACTGGCTGAACCAATAAGGACCCTTTGTTCTGAGCACACTGGGATTAACTGAGCACTGGATGTTTGGCAATGCTGGAAGAAATGAATTCGAGGGTACTTGACTAATCCATTGTAGCTGGGAGAACCCACTACTAGCTGCTCTGTAGGGGTAAGTGGGGTGGGAGGGGGGAATACCTCTTGGTCTTGCCCACTTCGTTGAGCAAAAGAGGCAGGAGACCAGGCTGGCAAGATCTGGTGAGGCTTTGGGCTGGGTGCAGTCATGGCCTGACCTCAAAAAAGGGAATTGACCCAGGGTTTCCAAAAGGGCTGGTTTTCTGTTCTCCCTTAGCCACATATCAGTGCCATGCCCGGCTCTCCTCTCTCATGAATTCATTTCCCCTTTCTTTCCTGGAGACTTGAGGTGACATGATTGTAGATACTGTACTGCACGAAGCAGTGGCGAAGGGATGCACTTTTTCAAAGCAAGCAGAGGTGCTGGGGGAACCGATCGATTTACCCCCCTTCTCTCTGCGATTCCATTGTGGAGACTCCCCTGAGAACGTAGCCTGAAAATCATCACCACGGTCGTGCTCAACGGATCTGTCCGCATAGAAGCCTGTGCTTCGATCTGTGCTAGATCAGGGGGTGTCTCTACACAGGAAGTTCCTCTTAACAGGTAACCCATGCAATAAGCTTTGCCGATGCCAATGCCCCATTTAGTGGGAGGGAGAGGGAAATAATGGTTTTTCTTCCTCCCAAGTGTTGTTGGGTTTCCTAATTAAAGTTAAAAGTAGCATTTTCCGTCGACTAGGAGTGGTTCCGTTTCATCAAGCATTTTTCAAAATTTAAAGCTCGTTTTGGAATAGATAGTTGCAGAGAGCATTTAAGTTAGGGGGTGGGAGATTATTAGAGCAGTAACCAAGAGAATACAAAGATGGCAATTAAATCTACCAAGCACCGTCCTTCAGAAACGATGCCGGGGCAGTGCAAGCCAATGCCTGTTCACTCAACGTTCCACTTAGTTCACTGGGGCAAGCACCCAGGTCCATTTGCAGGGGGTTTGTAGCATGAGCCCCATCCCATTGTTTTCAATGGGATATACACCACAATCCTATAATGTTCAATCAGGAAGGAAGTCCCAGTAAGTTGAAGGGGGTTTTCTTTCAAGTGAGTGCACATAGGATTGTAGCCTTAGTCACGATTTGCTTCTGCTTAACAAGGGCAAACTAATTTTTTTAATTACATATTTTCAATGGTGTGAAATGACTCATCATAACTAGATGTATATTTCTATTTCAAGAAATTTCAGGGGCACGTTATGCCCAGCGTTACTTCTCTGATTTGTTGCCTCTACGCAATCTTGTCGAATGCCTTTTTTGTGTGCGTTTCCCTGGGGAATACTTGTAGCTGTTTGCGTCTTGTTTGTACTGTGCATCAGGATGTGTATATATTTGAAAAGCAGGAGAAAAAGACAGAATTTTTACACTAATATATAGATGTTTGGGGGTGGTTGTTTTTTTTTTAGTCCTTTCCATTTATGTGGTGAATAAAGCGCTTTGCATTTTGTACAGTCCTTTTGTCAGAGTTTGTCTTTGAATCAGGGTGGGGCTGAGGGAGGGGAATGTGGTCGAATTGGGAAGAATGGCGCAAGCATGGCTCATCATGAGGCAGTGAAGAGTGGCAGTACTTTGGCCACTGTGCCCTCTCACTTATGATGGGCCATCGCTCAGTAGCAGAATATCCACCTTGCATGGTTCAATTCTTAGCAGTTCCAGGGAAAGCTGGGAAGGGCTGCTATCTGAACCTCTGGAGAGCTGCTAGTCAGTGCCAAGGAAGGCAGCTTCCTAGTGCCATCTCAAAGGCACCATTATTATGTCCAGTGTCACAGGAGCAAGGCGGGGTGAAGGACGAAGTGGTGAATGAATTGAAATGCAGTATCTGGTAGACCAACCACGTCAACACTTATTAGCCATTACTTTACCATGTGGCTAGATCTAAGTAGGAAGATACCTAGTTAACTCACAGGAGGGAGGTGAAGGTTAGGCCCTCCTTTCCTTTTATTTCGAACCCAGAACATCCCATCCTCATCATTTAAGCTTCAGCGGTGCCTGTGCTTGATTGAAGATGGTCCTCTTAAAAGATGAATGAACAGTTTCTCTAAATCAGCCTTATTGGGCTTGGAGGTTAACTGGTATTTCTTAATCTGGAGAAAGCTCTCTCTGGATTCTAAATACAACCGGAGCCTTGACACATTCCCCGTGGCACCAGAAGCCCGATGGGATAGGAATCCATCTCCCTTGCAATCATGACCCCAGCCCCCAATATTTTTAAATGGCTGCTGTGCTGGTGCCAATGGTTTCTGGTGCTGGTTTGCCAGAGAAGGGAGCAGCTACACCTCCTCCATCCAGGACTCTTTTGAGACATTGCTACAGCAATGTTCCATGTAGCGTGGATGCGAAGAAATGTGCCCTGGAAAGACCATGTTTTCTGGCCTCCCTGGAGCCTTCAATGCCGCGAAGGCCGCATTTCAAGTGCCAAGAAGGGGGAGAAGCAGCGGTCTTCCTTTGTGCAGCAGCTGAGTAAATGGGTGCACAACAGAGGAAGGGGTTATTTTCTAGCTTGGGTTACAAATACACTCTCAAGAGTTCCTCCAGATGGTCATTGTTTTGTGGGAGGGATACCAGGAACTTGGCCCAATTTAAGGGTATTTAAGAGCTCTTTGGGACCCAGGTGGCGCTGTGGTTAAACCACTGAGCCTAGGACTTGCTGATCAGAAGGTCGGCGGTTCGAATCCCTGTGACGGGGTGAGCTCCCGTTGCTTGGTCCCAGCTCCTGCCAACCTAGCAGTTCGAAAGCACATCAAAGTGCAAGCAGATAAATAGGTCCCGCTCTGGCGGGAAGGTAAACGGTGTTTCCATGCACTGCTCTGGTTCTCCAGAAGCAGCTTAGTCATGCTGGCCACATGACCTGGAAGCTATACGCCGGCTCCCTCGGCCAATAAAGCGAGATGAGCGCCGCAAGCCCAGAGCTGTCAGCGACTGGACCTAATGGTCAGGGGTCCCTTTACCTTTAAGAGCTCTTTCTTCCTAGCACAAATGGTAAAGGTTTTTTTTTGCCATTAAGAGAGTGATGGGAGGGGAGGCATTGAAAAGCGGGAAATGATTACTGGGAAAACTTAAAAATGCCCCACAAGCAAATCGGGATGAGTGCTCATTGTTGAACAGCCTCCACATAAATGTATCAGAAGAAATGCTCAATAAAGACTATAATAGCTTTGTGCAGCAAAGAAGCATAAATGCTTAATCAACAGCCCTGAGCTATACCGGTATATTTCCGTGTTCTTTTATGAACATGCTGGTAGTCCGAACCATTCACTTTCAGCTTCACAAGGAAAGTCTCAGGAATGTTTTTCTTTTTTAAAGAAGGAAAGCATTTATTTAAGTGGTGGGGGAGGGGGGGGAATACATTCCAACACAGAAGACAAGAGCCATTAACATCCATTTGAATTTAGCTATATAATTTCAGGCGTGGAGCTGCAAACTCAAGGCACCTTTGTGCTGGTTACTAGAAGTCTGAATTGGGGACCAACTCTGCACAGCTACACTTTCCCCAGCATGGTGTACTGAAAGTGAGTTCTAAAGCTTGATATTCCAATACAAGAATATAGTATTTTGCAGGGGGAAGCATGTTAACTCTACTGTATAATCTGCCTTAGGTACTCAGGCTGATAATCATCACTTTCACTGGCGAGAGCCAGTGTGGTGTAGTGGTTAAGAGCGGTAGATTTGTAATCTGGGGAACTGGGTTCGCATCTCCGCTCCTCCACAAGCAGCTGCTGGGTGACCTTGTGCTAGTCACACTTCTTTGAAGTCTCTCAGCCCCACTCACCTCACAGAGTGTTTGTAGTGGGGGAGGAAGGGAAAGGAGAATGTTAGCCGCTTTGAGATTCCTTAGGGTAGTGATAAAGCGGGATATCAAATCCAAACTCTTCTTTCTTTCTTTCTTTCTTTCTTTCTTTCTTTCTTTCTTTCTTTCTTTCTTTCTTTCTTTCTTTCTTTCTTTCTTTCTTTCTTTCTTTCTTTCTTTCTTTCTCTTTTTTCTTTCTTTCCTTTTAAGGGGAAAAATGGAAGACACACAGCATTCCCAATGAGCCAGACACTCTCCCAACTCAAGTTTGTCACATACAAACCGTCTTTTTGCAAACCTGGGATGCTACAGGGTTTTTTGGACTTCACGCTGGGGCTGGAATCCAGAACATGAATCTTGCCTGTTGGACTTATGAGGGATGGTTGAAGGAGCTGTTTAGGAATGGTTGAAGGAGCTGGTTGAAGGTATGTTTAGCCTGGAAAAGAGGAGACTGAGAGGAGATATAGCCATCTTCGAATATCTCAAGGGCTGTCACCTAGGAGAGGGGGCCAGCTTGTTTTCTCCTGCTCTGGAGGGTAGGACTCAAACCAATGGCTTCAGATTACAAGAAAGGAGATTGTGACTAAATATCATGAAGAACTTTCTGACAGTTAAGAGCTGTTCGGCAGTGGAACAGACAACCTCTGGGGGCTGTGGACTCTCTTTCCTTGGAGGTTTTTAAGCAGAGGTTGGATGGCCATCTGTCATGGATGCTTTAGCTGAGATCCCTGCATTGCAGGGGGTTGGGCTAGATGACCATCGGGGGTCCCTTCCAACTCTTCAATGATATGATTCTATGACTTTTCTGAGGCCACACTCCTGCCTTGCTCCATGCCCATTCTGGTTTTGTCAGCTTTGAATGCCTCCTTGAACTGTGATAAGACATCTTGCTGGCCTGATGGGAGGATGGAGAGATGGAATGGAGCGCAGAGGGGAAAAACCTGAGTTTCGCAAGGCTGGAATGTAGCCTGCTGTAGAGAGGGGGGTGGTGGAGTTGCACCCATTGATCTGCCCACTTTTCTGCCTCTGGCCCCCAGAAGGCTGCACCCAAAAGACGCTGCGGCCCCTGAGCTGGAAAAAAAAAGATTCCTATTTTTAGGAGAAGCATTTATTTCCATGAATAGAGAGAGCAGGGAAAATGCATCTTCTGGAAAGTAACGAAACTGCCAGGCTTTCGTTGTTGCCTAGTATTTGAAATGCACACAATTGCATTCAAAACAAACAAATGAAAGTGACTGCCCAATTAATCAGAGGCACATTCTAAAGTCCAAAGGTTTTGAAATTGTCTCACCTACACCGACCAGCTAAACCTATGCTGCTTGGGCGCACCAGAGCAGGCCACTGGACCAGAGCGAAGGCCTCCCTCAAGTCCCGTGTCCTCCTTCCCACAGCGGCTTTTGCAAGAGCACTCTCCTGCACATGAACTCCAGCCTCTCCGAGGTATGGACCGACTCTGAGAGAAGGGCAATGAATGAAACCCCCAAACAAGGTCACTTCTCTGAATACAGCCTCCTTTCGGCGTCCAATGGCAGCCACCTCTGATGGAAAGAACTATTTGTTCTGGGGGCCCTTGGCTGAACCCCGGCCCCTACCACGCCCTCGCCCTCCGTGATGCTTATTCTGAGAGCCCTTGTTTCCTGAGGCTTCGCCCCCTTTGCTGGGGGTTGGGGGCCTCTTTGCAGATCCTTGCCCTTGCCCTGACCCTGCCTGCCCTGAGGCACGAGCCTCGTTCTTTGCAGATCCACCTCCGCTTTGATCTGCACTGGATTGCGTCTTCTGATTATTGGACCAACCTCCTCTTCCTCTTCGCCCCAAACCGTGAGCCTCCCTTGGTTTGGGAGGCTCTGTCATTGAGGACCTGCCACCCGCTTGTTCCGGCTTGCACTGCCCTCCCTGCCCCAGGACTTGGGCTCCTCTGGGCTTGGGGGGCTCGATCCTCAGGGACATCCAGCGAATCTGAGGCAAAGCGCTGCCTTCGCCGGCTTGGGATGCCTGTGTGTTCGGATAATATCCTCTGCCTTGTCCCCTCCAAGGGCCAAAAGGCTGGCTACGTGGCCCTTTCCTGCCTTGAAACGTGCCGCGGCCCAGCCTGGGATGAGATGTCCACCCGTGTGCAGGCCCAAACTGCCCTCCGAAAGGAAAGGACGGAAAAGACCCGAAAAGGGGCATCTGTTGGAAGCTGCGAAAGTACGAGCTGCGCGGTGGTTGGCACGGGGCTTCAGCCACGATGGGAGCCTCAGTGGGGGGGCCAGTGCTTCGCCAAGGTGCTTCTTTGGGTAAGGAATCACTGTCTTCCAGCTGGGGCATGTCTTTCTCTGGAGTTGGAGAGCGGCAAGGCGAGTCTGGGGCAAAGGTCTCCCCGATACCGATGCTTCTCAGCATCTCCTTCCAGGAATCAAAATTCAGCAACACTTCCAGCTCTTCAAGAGCTGGATCTACAGGCACAATGGCCCCCTCCTCGTCTTCTCCTTCTGCTCCCTGGGCTTCGGCTCCTTCGTAAGTTGTTTCTTCATCAATGACATCTCCACCGGCCTTGCCTTCGCCCAGATTTTCACCAGCATCCTCATCTTGGTTGCCTCCCTCCTTGATTTCCTCTTCCCCTTCTCCACCCTTGCAGGCTTCTTTGGCTATTTCGTCAACCTGTTCTTTAAGTCGTTCCTGGACTCTGCAGACAGAAGAGACCACAGTTCCATGTATCTGCATGTCATAAATAAATATTATTTCTACCCCGCCCATCTGGCTGGGTTTCCCCAGCCACACTGGGCAGCTCCCAACATAATATTAAAAACAGAATAAAACATCAAACCTTAAAAGCTTCCCTAAACAGGGCTGCCTTCAGATGTCTTCTAAAAGTTAGATAGTTGTTTATCTCCTTGACATCTGATGGGAGGGCGTTCCACAGGGCGGGTGCCACTACTGGGAAGGCCCTCTGCCTGGTTCCCTGTACCTTCACTTCTCACAGGGAGGGAACCGCCAGAAGGCCCTAGGAGCTGAACGATGGGGGTGGAGACACTCCTTCAGGTATACTGGCCGAGGCCATTTAGCACCAACACTTGAATTGTGCTCGGAAACGTACAAAAAGCTGAGGTTTCAGCTCCCCAGAAAGTTCAACTAAAAAAGGCTTAGCGGAGCAGGTCAGGAAACAACCTCTGAGATTCTGCCACCACCTGAGCCACTGGTTGAAGAGAAGAGCCACAAGGCCTTTTCCTACACCTTCCTACAGGGATCAGATCTATAACATGAGGCATGTGGGAATGGCAAGGTGCCCAACTGCTGCTCTGCAGTTCCCAAGTGCACAGACAAAAACAGGTGAAGATGGAGGAGGATTTTTTTTTTTTTGCAGAGGACCAACCCAATTCAGCAGTCATTAGGAACACAGGGAGCCAAGTTAATTCACTTGGAGGAACGAGAAGGACAGAGGTGAGAATGACCACTCAGTGACAGACCATCAGAAGGGAGCTGCTCTTCTTGTTAGGTCTGAAACTCAACCAAGTCTGTGGAGGTTGTGCTTTTGCTAATAAAGAATTAACTCCATCTTTGAACTGTGTGATTACTGATCTTGAACGCCTTGGCTCCCGAACAAATCGGCTCCCAAACGCTGCAAACCGGGAAGTGAGTGTTCCAGTTTTCGAATGTTCTGTTGGAAGCCGAACGTCTGACGGGGCTTCCGATTGGCTGCGGGAGCTTCCTGCAGCCAATCAGAAGCTGCGCCTTGGTTTCCAAACGTCTTGGAAGTTGAATTGACTTCCGGAATGGATTCTTTTTGACTTCCAAGGTGCGACTGTATTCCTAATTGGCTAAATAGATGGAATAAATTGTGCAGCCCTGTCACCTTGGGAGGGAATGAACTCTCCTTTATTGGAGGTATTGAGGAGAGGCTGGACAAGCCACTTGTCAGGGATACCTTGGTTGTATCCTGCATTGCAGATCCTGCACTGAGCATGGGTGGCTGGACCAGATGATGCCCAAGGTCCCTTCCAATTATACGGCCTACAAATGCAGAATGTAATCTGCATTCAAAAGCATATGCAGATTTTTATTTTATTTATTTTGTTTATTAGGTTTATATACTGCTCTTCATCAGCAGATCTCAGGGCGGTTCACAAGATAAAAGGTAAAGGTAAAGGGACCCCTGACCATTAGGTCCAGTCGTGACCGACTCTGGGGTTGCGGCGCTCATCTCGCATTATTGGCCGAGGGAGCCAGCGTATAGCTTCCAGGTCATGTGGCCAGCATGACAAAGCCGCTTTCTGGCAAACCAGAGCAGCACACGGAAACGCCATTTACCTTCCCGTCGCAGAGGTCCCTATTTATCTACTTGCACTTTGACGTGCTTTCGAACTGCTAGGTTGGCAAGAGCTGGGACCAAGCAACGGGAGCTCACCCCGTCACAGGGATTCAAACTGCCGACCTTCTGATCGGCAAGCTCTAGGCTCTGTGGTTTAACCCACAGCGCCACCTGCGTTCACAAGATAAAAGCACAAATAAACAGAAATGACAATAAACAATAACCCCCTCCCACAAACCTATTTACAAGGCTGTAGAATATTAATCAGCCCTCACACACATTCATAGGGTTCGTCTGCTACTCTTTCCCACTGACTGCAAAGGGTTTTAAAAGAGAGCTTAATTTTGACTAAATGTTTCCTCATTTAACACAGAGACAAATATGATACAAGTACCATACACGGAATCTCTACACCGTTGTTCAGGGTAGATTCCCAAGAAAGCCAGGCATGCAGATGAACCAAAGAAATCGATGGGTTTAGTGGCACAATCAACAGGTTATAAGGCTATATGTAACTGTCTCTGGATTATGCCCCAAAGCAGCAAATTTCAAAGTGGAATGGTATTTGTCATGAGCACGGCCTACTTTATCTTTACTCTGCTAAAAACACTGCGGAAGAAAGAGTTGGGGGCGGGGCATGGGACTGCTGATCAACAGGAACAATTGTTAAAATTGTCAGAGTCTGACCAGCCTACATAGCTGTTGGTGGAGTCCCACTGGAATCCATAAAACTTGGAGGCAGTGGGATCAGAGCCAATGTCTATATACAGAGCAATGCTAATACTCACCTTCCTGTCAATTCCTTGACTCCCTGGAGGGAAAAAGAAACAAAGAAGGTTGGAACTGCCTGCCAAAGCAAGTTTGCACAGCTTCAGCCGACCTTCAAACCCTCTGTACAGAACAGTCAGGGTGGCTGTATTTAAGTTCTTGGGTGTTACCATTGAGCAGGGTATGACCTGGAGCGCAAATATTTCCTCAGTCTTTTTTAAAAACAACAACAAGCTGAGTGAGAGATTGCTGGTGTCCTTCTACCGAGGCTCCATAGAGAGCATTCTCACATACGGCATCTGTGCTTGGTTTTCCAGCTGCACAGTCATGGATAGGAAAGTGCTCCAGGAGGTCATAACCACAGCTCAAAAGATTATGGGTCATCCTCTCCCATCTCTGGAAGAACTATACAGTTTTGTATACAAAACTATACAGTCAAAACTATACAGTTTTGTATCTGAAGAAGTGTGCATGCACACGAAAGCTCATACCAAAATATAAACTTAGTTGGTCTTTAAGGTGCTACTGAAGGAATTTTTTTATTTTGCTTCGACTCAGACCAACACGGCTACCTACCTGTATACAGTTCCCGTTGCCTTAAAAAAGCAAATAATATTTTACAAGATTCATCTCATCCTGGATATAGTCTTTTTGCACTGTTGCCTTCGGGCAAGAGATACAGAACAATTAAATCCAGAACGAATAGATTAAAAAACAGTTTCTATCCAAGAGCTATAACCATCTTAAATAATATGATCTTGGGGAGTTGTGATGTGTGTGTGTGTGTGTGGCTGTAATTGTGTTTTTGTTTTGTTTTTTATGGGATGGCATTCAATTTTGTTGTACTATGTACAATGACAATAAAGTATCATCTATATCAGGGGTCAGCAAACTTTTTCAGCAGGGGGCCAGTCCACTGTCCCTCAGACCTTGTGGGGGGCCGGACTATATTTTGAAAAAATAATAATGAATGAATTCCTATGCCCCAGAGATGCATTTTAAATAAAAGGACACATTCTACTCATGTAAAAACACCAGGCAGGCTGCACAAATAACCCAGAGATGCATTTTAAATAAAAGGACACATTCTACTCATGTAAAAACATGCGGATTCCCAGACTGTCCACGGGCCAGATTTAAAAGGTGATTGGGCCACATCCGGCCCCCGGGCCTTAGTTTGGGGTCCCTGATCTCTATCTATCTATCTATCTATCTATCTATCTATCTATCTATCTATCTATCCCGAATTCATCAATCTGGTGGCAGGGAAGATTAGGGCACAATGAACTGTCAGAAGGTGCTAACCCCAGGTTAATAATGTCAAGTTACCGAGTGACCCAGGGCCAGATCTCTGCGGCAGTTTATTTTAAAGTTTTAGTACCTTTACGTTCACTGTATTTTTAAACACTATTTTTTATCATTGTATAAAGTTTTATATGTATGTTTTGTCCTTTGGGAGCGTTCCCTCAAATGTGTTCTAAAAGCTGTCTCTGACCGTAATAAATCATTCATTCATTCATTCATTCATTCATTCATGTCAAGTTAACTGCAAGGAGTCACATCGCACCAAACATTTAGAGCACTCCTAAACCACTTTGGCAGCCATGGCTTTCCCCAAAGAATCTTGGGAACTAGTTTGTTAAAGGTGCTGGGCTCTGTAACTCTGTGACGAATTGCCTAACAATGATAGATAGATAGATAGATAGATAGATAGATAGATAGATAGATAGATAGATAGATGATAGATAGATATAGATAGACTTAAATATTTATAAACCACACTTCCATAGAAAATATAACAGTAAAAACATAATACACCTATGTCAATAAAAAACTGGTTGCGGAAAATTTCGGGTTCCAAAGGGCCTTCTGAACAGTTTCATTTTTAAACGACGTCTCAAAGAGAGCAGGGATGGAATCTGAGGAACTTCTATAGGCAAGGAGTTCCACACAGAAGCTTCTGTGCTGGGTAAAGGCTGGCCAAATTTCAGGGGAGTGCCCCATTAGAAGATCTCAGAGATCTCAGTGATCAAAGTGGAGCGTAAGGAACCAGGTGGCCCTTAAGGTATACTAGCCCCATGCTGTTTTTAGGGATTTGTGAATTGACACGATAACTCTGAACCTGGTTTGGTAGCTAATCCATATCGAAAGGCAGCCATGTCAAAAATGGCCTAGGGGTGAGTGGGGGAGGTAGCTGGGTCCAGTTCCCTACCACAGCCCTAAATGCAAGCAGTTTCCTTAAATGAAAACATCTGGAACAGGGGCAAGACACTGGCAACTGCACATCTGTTATTCAATCCTTAAAAAGAAAAGGGACTGGGAAGCACCAAGACTCACTCACCTTCAAGAAGGCGAATTCGTTGGTTTCCTCCAAGGCAGCTTCGATCCCGGATATGGTCTCTGTGTGAGCTGAGCTGAACGCTTTCAGATATTCCAGTCTCCTCTCCATTTCTGCCTGGTTCTCCTCCTTCATCTGCCTAACCGTTTCCATCATGCTCTGCTCTCTTTCGTTGAGGATTTCACGCAGTTCCTCGAACGCAATGAAGATGCAGCCACACAGGTGTTGATGGAGATTCTACAGCGAATCACAGAGAGCTGAAATTACGCTTACGGCTGACAGGCCTTTCGTTCAGCTGTCTGAATCAGTTGCCCAATTTGTGGCACAGAGAAGGTCCTAACCTCAGCCCCAGCATCTCCAGGGACAAGGAAGACAGAGCCCTTTCCAAAATCCCAGAGAGCTACTGCCGGTCAATGTTGACATTAGCAAGATAGATGGGACCAATGGTCTGACTCAGTATATGGCAGTTTCCTGCATTCCTAAACACCAGCACCGAGTTAAACAAACCATAGTTAAGGAAGAGTGCTAGCTGGGTTCACACGTAACACCAAGCCATAGTTAAAACAAGCCAAGATTTATAAGCCAAGAACCATGGCTTCAGATTGTGGTTTGTTGGCAGTAAACAAGCCATAATTATGTTGCTGGGCAGAGTTCACACATAACACTAAGCCATAGTTTACTAAGCCATAAAATCACGTATAAACAACGCCTGAGACTTTTCTGTAGTCTGCTTTCTTCCTGCCTAGGAGCCTGTTTCTTCAAGCTACAGCGTTCTACTATTTCCTCTCTCACACTCACACAAGCCCATTATATTCTTGTTTCCTTTTAAAAATTTACCTCCAGGTCTTCCATGGCCTCCTGTTGTTGAGACTGATTATTTATGGCCCACTTCACCCCATTCTCCAGGGGTTCCAAAGATGCTTTCAGTTTATCCTGAATAAATACACAAATAAAATTGGGAATACACAAACAACCATGCAAAAGATCTGGAGAGAAAAATGAATAGACCCAAGCAAAAGGTTACTGGTCTCTTCCCCTCCCACCTCCCTGTTCTAACCTGCTGGAATCCCCTCTCTCTTTCCGGGAAGTATTCAAAGGTTGTAACTCCAAGCAACCTTACGACACAGCACCTTGGATTCAGTGGGATTTATTTTGGTAGAAACAACAGTACCAAATCATGAACCGCATGCATGAATGAACCATCACAGACTGAATGCCACAGATTGTATCTCAGAAAATATTTATCTTTAGAGTCTATACACACATTCAGGGTTAAACAACAGGTAAATGGCCTCGGTCCAGTATACCTGAAGGAGCATCTCTACCCCCATCGTTCTGCCCGGACACTGAGGTCCAGCGCCGAGGGCCTTCTGGCGGTTCCCTCGTTGCGAGAAGCCAAGTTACAAGGAACCAGGCAGAGGGCCTTCTCGGTAGTGGCCAGATGTCAAAGAAATAAACAACTATCTGACTTTTAGAAGACATCTGAAGGCAGCTCTATTTAGGAAAGCTTTTACTATTTGATGAATTATTGTATTTTAATATTTTGATGGAAGCTGCCCAGAATGGCTGGGAAAACCCAGCCAGATGGGCGGGGTATAAATAATAAATTGTTGTTGTTGTTGTTGTTGTAATGCAGGGGAGCTGTGTGAGAGAGAAATGGGAGGGGAGGGAGAGGGAGAGGGAGAGGGAGAGAGAGGTCCCCCTCCCCCAGACTGTTGCTATTTTCGAATGGGATTCCATTATATATTGGCAAATTTAGCTTGCACGGTTGCAGCTGGCTGTGTAGTTTAGTGCAACAAAACCCACTTCCCCTAGAGACTGGACTTTTTGGCAAAACGGAAGTGACAGGAAGATGCCCTAAGAAGTGTGGGGTAATACTTGCTGGATGCAATGAAGTCTAACCTTCCCACAAACGAAACAGGATGTTGTTGTTGTTTAGTCGTGTCCGACTCTTCGTGACCCTATGGACCAGAGCACGCCAGGCACTCCTGTCTTGCACTGCCTCCCGCAGTTTGGTCAAACTCCTGTTCGTAGCTTCGAGAACGCTGTCCAACCATCTCATCCTCTGTCGTTCCCTTCTCCTAGTGCCCTCAATCTTTCCCAACATCAGGGTCTTTTCCAAGGATTCTTCTCTTCTCATGAGGTGGCCAAAGTATTGGAGCCTCAGCTTCATGATCTGTCCTTCCAGTGAGCACTCAGGGCTGATTTCCTTCAGAATGGATAGGTTTGATCTTCTTGCAGTCCATGGGACTCTCAAGAGTCTCCTCCAGCACCATAATTCAAAAGCATCAATTCTTCGGCGATCAGCCTTCTTTATGGTCGAGGCGAGATAATCTTGGCCGTTTAAGTATGTATTCATCCTGTTTCTTAAAGAAGGCCATAAGAAACAGGATGAATACATACTTAAACGGCCAAGATTATCTCGCCTCCCAGAAAACAAATCTGGATGAATGCTCAATCAACAATTTGTTTGGAAATGCCCAGGGTAATTGGTGCTGGAGAGAAATTATTGACTTCCCCATCCACAGAAGCTACCCCCCCAAAAAACCAAAATCACCCCTCCCTCCAAGCTGCTCTGAGGGAGAGGGGGAGACGGGTACCCATATTGCTTTGTTGCACCACCCATGATGCTGTAAGCAACACCCCAACTCCCCTTCTTTGAAACAGCCTTGCAAATAACCCCACCAAGTGCAACAGCCTGCAAAAAAGTTTTTTTCAGTCTGCTGGGGGCTGGCAGAGGAGGGAGAGCTCTGTTCCTCCTGCATTTCTCTGTTGGGTGAAGAGAAAGTGGCTTCCCACCAATGGCAGCCCAGCTGGTTTCCACCTAGGGGGCAGAGGAAGGACAGAGGGCTGGGAAGGGCGGTAGCGGGGTATCTGTCTTGCACACAGCAAGTCCCAGGTTCGATCCCCGGCATCTCCAGGTAGGGCCGAGAGCAAACACCTGCCTGAAAGGGGGTTGGACTAGATGATCCTTGGGTCCCTTCCAACACTACAGTTCTATGAAACCCTGGCAGCCACTGCCAATACTTAGATGGACTAATTATCTGACTCTGTATAAGGCAGATTCTTTTGCTCCTTTGCCAGTGCACTCACTCGCCTTCATGAAATTTCTCGTCACCTAGAACAGAAGAATGTGATGGGAGTTCCAGTGGCAGATTTTCCACGTCACTCAGAGCTGGGCACCTCAGCTGGAAGATTATCGAGTGCATGGAAATCACCCAATATGAAATCAAATGATGTGCTTGTATGAAGTAGGCTCTTAGTCCTGGTGTTCATAGGGGCCACATACATTTCAAACTGTGATAATGATGATTTGGAAAAATAAAAATGTGTCTCACTTCTATGATTGGACTGAAGACGTATACAAACTCTCAACGTATGAACAACTTGCATATAAACACAGACTTGCCATGGACAAATTCAATGATATTTGGAATCCATTCTTACCAATACTGTAATAGATTAAGAGCTGATGAAGTACAATAACAACCTTGTAAAATATACAGTTTGGGGTTTTTCCACCTCCCCCCTTTGTTTTCACTTCTGCATGGGTTCTGTTCCTCTTTTTTTGTTTGCGTACATATAGTTGCGTACATATAGTTATATACTTTTTGAACTTTCAATAAAGATGTTACAAAAATAAAATTGTGATTCTTATTGGTTTTTCAACACAGCACGGGTCTCAGTTGCTCCTAAGTTAGAGAGGGGTTTGGAACATTTTCTTTAACTCATTATATATCATTTCCCAGGAAGCCTTTACCACTTTGCAAGTCCACCACATATTATAAAAGAAAATGATTAAAAATACTTTTGTTAGAAAACCAAAAGCCTTTCTATTGGGTATAGTGGGGGAAGAGCTACCAAGAGAAGATAAAAGACTATTCATGAATGCAACAACTGCGGCAAGAATTCTCCTAGCCCAAAAACAACAAGAAGTACCAACAAAAGAAGAGTGGCAGATCAAAAAGATGGACTTTGCGGAACTGGCGAAGCTGACAGGAAGAATTCAAAACCAGCACGATCAAGTATTTTACAAGGGGGGAGTCGATGGGCCAGAGATGTAAAGTGGACAATATCGATGTGAACATATATTATTAAACTAGCTGGCCCGGCCACGCGTTGCTGTAGGTCATCCCTGTGATTTCCCCCACCCTGTCCCGATCCATGACGTATCCCACCCCTCCTCCCTCCTACCCCCTGGCTCATCCCTGTGTTTCGGTAGGACACCCTTCCCTCTGCTTTCCCCGGGGAGTGTTGTCCCCTCCCCCCTGTATCGCCATACATTGGCCCCTGCGCACGCATCTTGAACATTTTTATATATTTAGATTAAATTTTTTTTTGAAATAAGAACATGAGAAGCAGAAGTTATTATTGTTTAATTTTATTTTTGGAGTCATCATTTATTTTGGTGGGTATTGTATGATTTGGGTGTTGTTGTGTGTATTGGTGTGTATTGGTGTGTGTGTGTGTGTGTGTGTGTGTGTGTGTTTTGTTATTTGGATTTTCTAATTTTGGAGTAGGTAACCCAGAGAACCTAGAGAACTACTTTAATAATCCTGACCGGGCGGGGGGAATCAAATAGTGAATACCCACAACCCCGTAGCAACAGAAGGCGAGTAAAAAACCCAGGAAGGGGGGGGGGGAGTTGGCCACTGCAAATATCCGAGGACTTAAACTGGGGAGAGAAAGTGCATGGTTGTTGTTTTTTAAAGATGCAGAGGCTTGCAATCAGTCATAGCATAAAGCGTAGGTTAAAAGCGGCATGACTGCCCTTACTTAAAATGGCCGCTGGAGCCTTGCATGTGACACAACGACCGCTAAATTTTAAAGTAAAAACCCCTTGCCGTGCCCTCAAGTGCGTTGCTGTGGGGGCCTGGGGGCCTGGCAGGGGCCTACATAAAACAAAGGCCGTGCTGTGGCCTGCGATCCATGCACTTGCCCTCTCCCCCCGGGCCTAATGGGGGCCTGGGGGCCTGGCAGGGGCCTACATAAAACAAAGGCCGTGCTGCGACCTGCAATCCGGGCACTCGCCCTCTCTCCCCCCGGGCCTAGTGGGGGCCTAGCAGCCTGGCAGGGGCCTAGGGGTCTGATAATGGCTGCCCTGGTGGTTTCAGTTGCTTGGTTGATGATCTCATTATTTGATTTGTGGGTGTGGTGTAGATTTCACAGGAAGGGAGGGGGTGTACTGTGGGAGGAAATCCACTTGAGGGCGCTGTTTTACTTTGTTGAAAAACAGGTTTTTACCTACGGAGGTGTGAGATGTGTGGGGTTTCCCCCCCCCTAACAACACTCGGGGAGTGGCCTGGATCGTTGTGTCAAAATTTCAGGACGATCGATCAAGCGGTTACGGAGAAAAGTGGAGCCCGCAGTTTCATGATTTTTACATTTTTTATATATATAGATGCAAAACTAATAAACAAATGAACAAATAGAAAGGGGTTTGGAAAAGCCACTTCGGGGCTTGCATGTTGCGCCGCACCTAAAACTTGGCTGCGCTAGAGATCTGCAGCTTAAAATCCAGCCAGTATCCAGCCAGTATCCAGCAAACCCCTCTCCCCCTGGGCCAACGCCCCTGCACTATTCTGTTGCCAGAGAGATAAAACTTATGGCTATCTCAGAGGGAGGGTGTGTAGCTAGCTCTCCGATAAGAACATAGGCTGTGCAGGCAGAACGAGTTCCAAGGTCAACCCCTGGCAGTTCCAATTACAGGATTGCATCAGGATATTCATGAAGTAAGCGGTGGCAGAAACAGGACCTCACAGATTTTTCGGGGACTGAAGAGGAGGGGAGTTTTGACCTTTTCCTTCCGAGTTGTGTCCTCAGTTAAAATTGCCCGTCTCCATCTATTAGGTCTGGTGGTGGCAACTGTGGGAAATCCCATGCCTAGTTTGGTGTCATATGCTTGGCAAAATACGAAGCAGTGGGGTCTAGAATGCCCAGGTTAGTATGAATGTTCACATGTTACATTCAATCAGTGCACAATTTGTGTGCACAAATAGTTGAACTGTACACCTGTTGACAGTTACCTGTGCACAGTCTGTGTACATAGAAATGCAGCTGTATAAATCGCCATGTGTACACTCTCTCACATAAACACCTGTAACGCGTGCTGGAGGAGACTCTTGAGAGTCCCATGGACTGCAAGAAGATAAAATCTATCCATTCTGAAGGAAATCAGCCCTGAGTGCTCACTGGAAGGACAGATCCTGAAGCTGAGGCTCCAATACTTTGGCCACCTCATGAGAAGAGAATACTCCCTGGAAAAGACCCTGATGTTGGGAAAGATTGAGGGCACTAGGAGAAGGGGACGCCAGAGGACGAGATGGTTGGACAGTGTTCTTGAAGCTACGAACATGAGTTTGACCAAACTGTGGGAGGCAGTGCAAGACAGGAGTGCCTGGCGTGCTCTGGTCCATGGGGTCATCAAGAGTCAGACACGACTAAACGACTAAACAAGAACAACAAAACAACAACAACAACAACAACAAAACAACAACAACAACAACAACAACAACGCGTGAACAAACCTCCGGTAGAACAATTTAATACAGTCGTACTTTGGAAGTCGAACGCAATCTGTTCTGGAAGTCTGTTCAACTTCCAAAAGGTTCCGAAACCAAAGTGCGGCTTCTGGTTGGCTACAGGAAGCTCCTACAGCCAATCGGAACCCGCGGAAGCCCTGTCGGACATTCGGGTTCCAAAGAACGTTCACAAACCGGAACACTCACTTCTGGGTTTGCGGCATTCGGGAGCCAAAACGTCCGAGTATCAAGGCGTTCAGGATCCAAGGTACGACTGTACAGGTATGGTCAAATCCCTACTAACTACAGTAGGGATTTGTCTGACTCCAACCTCTTTGATCTATGATGTTATATATTTTGCCTTCTCTAAGCAGCTAATGGCCGATTAGAATAAAAATGTCATTAAAAACAACCAAAAGCAAATGAAATGAAACCCTAACAAAAATTAGAGGAGGGTCCTGAATATGTTTTAAAGAGCAGAAGACCAGAATCTCCCAGGATGGTTCATTTGTGTTCCCAGGCACACTTACTTCTGAAATATAATTTGCCCCATGGCTAGGTAGGGGCAAGGCATGGTCTGTATACCCGAGAAGGGCAGAAGTGGGGCTCAGCTGCTACACTAGCTTCCTGGTAGGTGGGTCGCTGCTGCTTTCCAGGATGGACAGGCGAGGCAGTGGAGAAGTTGGCACAGTGCAAACTGGAGCACAGAGTGACTCCACTGGTGCATTCGCACTGCACTGACTTCCAAGGCTGCCTCATAGTACACTGACTCACTTATTGTGACTCCCATCCCATCCCAGCAAGCTGCTTCTGCAGAATAGCAGGTTTCGTGTGTGACAGGACCACGGGTTCAGTTAGGAAGCTGCCTTATCCGGAGTCACACCATTCGTCCAGCTAGCTCGGCACTGCCGGCACTAACTGGCAGAAGCTCTTGGGGGGGGGGTTCAGGCAGGAGTCTCTCCCAGCCCTACCTAGAGATGCTGGGGATTGAACATGGGACCTACTGTGGGCAAACCCAGGGTTTCTCAACCTTGGCTCCCCAGTCGTTGTGGGACTACAACTCCCATCATACCTAGCTAGCAGGACCAGTGGTCAGGGATGATGGGAGTTGTAGTCCAACAACAGCTGGGGACACTAGGCTACGAAACGCTGCTCTAACCACTGAGCGGCGACCCTTCCCCAAGGGAAAACAAATCCCCAAGCTGAGTATGTGCTCAGAGGAATCCAGTTCCCTAATTCTATGAGCAGGTTGCCCACCCACCAAGAAAGCACGGACGGAAAGAAGATAAAGTCCCTACCAGGGAAGAATGGCAGATCAAGTTGATGGAATATGCTGAAATGGCTAAAATGACCGGAATAATAATAATAATAATAATAATAATAATAATAATAATAATAATAATAATAATAATATATTATTTATACCCCGCCCATCTGGCTGGGTTTCCCCAGCCACTCTGGGCGGCTTACAACAGAAAAATGAAATAAAATAATTAAACATTAAAAGCCTCCCTAAACAGGGCTGCCTTCAGATGTTTTCTAAAAATCTGGTAGCTGTTTTTCTCTTTGACATCTGATGGGAGGGCGTTCCACAGGACAGGCGCCACCACCGAGAAGGCCCTCTGCCTGGTTCCCTGCAACTTGGCTTCTCGTAACGAGGGAACCGTCAGAAGGCCCTCGGTACTGGACCTCAGTGTCCGAGCAGAACGATCAGGAAGACCAAAATTTTAACAAGGCATGGGGAAAATTTATAACTTATCTTAAAAGACCACTGTAAACTAGTTAAAATTAAAAAAATTCCTTCAGTAGCACCTTAAAGACCAACTAAGTTTATATTTTGGTATGAGCTTTCGTGTGCATGCACACTTCTTCAGATACCAATTAATTACCAATTAATTACCAATTAATTACCAATTAATTACCAATTAATTAATTAATTAATTACCAATTAATTAATTACCAATTAATTACCAATTAGTTAAAATTGTTAGTAGGATTGGAATATCACTTGTAGTTTAATGGTGAATTTTGGAGACAATGGAGAGATAGAAGATTTGGATTATTATAAAAGATGCAGGAGGAAATGGTTAGCAATAGGGGAGGAGGAGAAGTCCAAGAGTTCCCTTGGAATCTTGTTTTTATGTTTTATGTTGAACACGTGACTGTAACGTTTTAACCTGAAAAACCAAATAAATAAATTTTGAAAAAAAGAAAAAAAGAAAACACAGCCCCTCTTTTGTACCTGGTTCCGGCTGGTGAAACTTGGGTGTTTTAAGACAGAACAAAGTGGATCCCAACAACCTGTCAGCCCACAGAAACTCAAGCATCCTCAGGCTCCTACCTGATAACCCGTGACAGCATTCTTGATAGGCAAAAAGCTATGGTCCTGGTGCTGAGGCAGGTCCCGGCAGATCACGCAGACAGGGGCCTCATCCTGGCTGCAGAAGAGCTTGAGAGGCTCTTCGTGCTCCTCGCAAAAGTACGAGCTCCCGGTCCCACCCGCTGGGGGCCCCTGGTCCAGCCGGAGGAGCCGGGCCTTCTCGGACAAGTTGGCCAGGACTCTGTTGCGGGCGGCATCTTTCAGGTCGAAGGGATCCCGGCACTCGGGGCACGTTCCCTGGTGCTGCCCCTTGGGGACGATGCAGCTCTCCAAGCAGGAGAAGCAGAAGTTGTGCCCGCAGACCAGCATGCGGGGGTCCTGGAAGATGGAGAGGCAGACAGGGCACAGCAGGTCTTCGGCAATGCTGGAGACTTCGCGGACCGAGGTCATGGCAGCAGCTGCTCCTCCGGGGATCGGTTGCTACTTGCAGGAAAGGATTAGCTTCCTAAGGGAGAGGACATGGAGGTTTAAGGAACGTAAGGGGGGAAATCACAGGTTGAACTTGTAAAAAGGAGTCTCACAATCGCCTAACCTTGGCTCCCATGGGTTCAGCTCGGGGGTCATAGCTAAGAGACTTCAGCCAGGAGATTGAAGCAAAATAGCAGCCAGTAGGCCTGTTCTTTATTGCTGCAACAAGACTTTGCACTACCACATAAAAGAAGGGTGGTGGGAATGGGTGATTGGCTGATAGGTGTGGTAAACCTGTGGACGACTGTTAACGACTGCAAGTTTGGTAATAAGTTGCAACTCAGCAACTTCTCTTTCCAGTCTCTTTCTGAAATTCTTTTGTAATAAGACAGCTACCGGTACTTTGAGATCTTGTATAGAATGTCCTGGGAGATTGAAGTGTTCTCCTACTGGTTATCCCAGAAATTCCTACTGATTATTCCAGAAATAGACTGGAAAGAGAAGTTGCTGAATTGCAACTTATTACCAAACTTAAAACCATGGAGAGACCTGGTCTGAATAGAGACATTGGATTCTTATCTCATTATACACGATAAAGCTATCTTTAGCCATCTCACCCCTTGCTTTTCCCTGTAAGATAAATTGCAGTCATTAAGAGTCGTCAACAGGTTTACCACACCTATTGGCCAATCACCCATTCCCACCACCCTTCTGAGTAATACCCCTCCCCACCCTCTCACTATATATAAGGGTCTGGTGACTTCTGTTTCAGTGTATCTGAAGAAGTGTGCATGCACACGAAAGCTCATACCAATGACAAACTTAGGGACCCTCGTACCTACAGGACCGCCTCTCCTGGTATGCCCCGCAGAGGACCTTAAGGTCCACAAACAACAATATTCTGGAGATCCCGAGCCATAAGGTGGCTAGATTGGCCTCTACTAGGGTTAGGGCCTTTTCAGTATTGGCCCCAACTTGGTGAAACGCTCTTTCACAGGAGACCAGGGCCCTGCGGGATTTGTCATCTTTCGCAGGGCCTGCAAGACAGAGCTATTCCGCCTGGCCTTTGGGTTGGATTCAGTCTGACCCCTGTGTTTTCCTCCCTCATGGTTTGGATTTATGGACTACTTAAAATGAGGCTGCACTTTAAATTTTAATATTGTATTTTAATCTGTATTTTAATTAATTGTTTTCTTTTCTTTTATGTCTTATTGTAATTTTATTGGTGTTAGCCGCCCTGAGCCTGGTTTTGACTGGGGAGGGCGGGGTATAAATAAAAATTTATTATTATTATTAGTTGGGTCTTTAAGGTGCTACTGGAAGGATTTTCTAAATTTTGTTTTGACTACGGCAGACCAACACGGCTACCTGCCTGTAACTAGATAGGAAACAGAAAGGGGAAACAGGAACATGAGATTGGGCTCACAACCCAAGCATTAAAAAGCGGGCATCTGCTGGGTGGGGCTGGGGGTGGGAGGGGGGCGAAGAAAGCCGAGCTGCCTCCAGCCAAGTCCCAGGAGAAGGTGGTAAAGGGAAGGGTGCCCCAAGTGCTGGGAGGGAGGCGTTTTGCAGTGCCAAAAAGCCTAAAAGGGAGCAAGAAAAGCAAAGTCTAGGCTAGCCAGCAGCAGCAACACTACATACCTACTCGGAGGACGAGAGTTGTGGAGCGCCTAGGCCAACGGGCCAAGGTTTCCCCTCTCTCACTGCTCAGCTGCCCCAAGTAGCCAGGCCTCAAAAGCAGCTTTGGGAAGCCGTCACGCGCTGGGATCGGAAGGAGGTGCTGCCCGTCTCAAGTCAGTCTGAGAAATGTATCCCAGCTTATTGGCTGGGGCAGGACTTGGGGCCGGAGGAAGCAGGCGGGGAGGGCCCGAGCCTGCTTGCAAACACACACACACACACACACACACTTTTTTTTAATGCTCCAGGCAACAGGAACTTCCCTGGAGATTTTCTTTGTGTTCCTCTTTATGTGACGACTTCAATGCCTGTTGCTCTATGCAGGGGGACCCCACCCGCAATGTTATTATAGTCGCTTCGAAACACTTCAGTTGTAAAAAGCAACAAATAAGCACCTTAACTTTGTTATAAGAAAATATGTATTCATATCAATAGAGGTTAATCCCTTCCTTCTTTATCATACTCACTGGAATAATGTATGTGTTTATGTACAGTGGTACCTCTACTTACGAATAACTCTACTTATGAATGTTTCTACTTACGAATGGAGCTCCGTCCGCCATCTTGGATGCAGTTTAGATAGGATTTTTTCTACTTACGAATTTTTAGATAGGGTTGCTTCGACTTACGAATTTTTTCTCCCAATGCATTCCTATGGGATTCGACTTACAATTTTTTTCGACTTACGAATGTGTGTTCGGAACGCATTAAATTCGTAGAGGTACCACTGTACTTGTACTTTCTACCAACTTGCATCTTTTCTGAGAATGTAGCTCTCCTTAAGTCTTTTAAACACTTTCGTAAATGGGTCCACACGTTTTTTTAAAATATATATACAGTGGTACCTCGGTTTAAGTACACAATTGGTTCCTGAAGTCTGTACTTAACCTGAAGCGAACTTTCCCATTGAAAGTAATGGAAAGTGGATTAATCTGTTCCAGACGGGTCCGCGGAGTTCTTAAACTGAAAGTACTCAAACCGAAGCGTACTTAAAACCGAGGTATGACTGTATCTGTACAAATCAAAAGCTGCGTGTAACTCCCTGATCCTGCACAATGACAGCTCAAGCGCCACAGCTCTACCTACAGGGTCTACAGTGATATGACACCAATTTTACAAATGCAATTGTTTATTTCAATGAGTCATTCCAGAACCAGACTCTAGGACAGACTACAGGGTACTACTATAGATAGAAGGCTTCTGTTCTTAATTCAGGCTCTGCACGCAAACACGGCTCTCAGAGTCAGGTGTAGCCACCTAGGACACCTAACAGACCCCACTAAAACCTTCAAGGGAGTCAGGAAAGGGTGCCTTTCGGACCCTCTACTATTCAATTTTTATTTAAGTAACTTAGTATCCGCACTCAATGACTTAGAATTCCACCCCCCGAAGCTCGCAAATCGGCATATTTCGGTTCTGTTAGGTAATCCTATCTCGAACACCTATTGGACTCAAAAGAGCATTAAGAAAGCTCGCAATACATTGTGAAATGTCTCAAAATTAATTATCAAAAAACTAAGATTCTCACTTTCGGGGGGGGTGGGGGGTGGAACCAAAGGTTAGAAGCTGCGAACTTCAAGGCTATAAATTAGAACAAGTCACAAATTATAAGTACCTAGGAATGGTGGTACAGGCTTCAGGAACCAACAAACTTCATATAAACTCCATCGGGAGCTCTGCAGGGGGGAAAAAGCAAACTGTATTCTTAAATTCTTCAGAGCCCAAGGGGGCTTCTCTGTCCCTGTGGCCCTAAAATTATGCAAAGCCAAAAGGTTGGCACAGCTCCTCTATGGATCCTTTCTGGGTCCGCCTTCCTCTGCTTCTCCCCCCCCCTTGAAAGAGTTCAACCCAAACTTCTTAGAGCTCTCCTACAAGTCTCCAGATGGGTTTCAAATGGGATGGGCTGAGAAATACCGATAACAGTCGCTGGCAGCCTTCCCCTCTTTTGTCAACACCAGTTAAGAACTTTGCATGTAAACATCAAAGTGTTACTAACTACCCTATCATAACAACTGTACTTCACCAAAACACTTCTCACAACTACTCGCCTTTAATCCCCATAATCGCCCCTCCAGTGACCTACTGTGAGAAAGTATAAAAACCTGTGACTTCTCTTGTTCGGGGGTTCTCCTTCCTTCATACCACATTGGTACAAAGTACAAAGTACATAAACACATACATTATTCAAGTATGATCAAGAAGGAAGGGATTAACCTTTATTGATATTAATACATATCATAGCTGCCAACTTATCCCTTATTTTAAGGGATTTTCCCTTATGCTGAATAGGCTTCCTCGCGAGAAAAGGGAAAACTTGGCAGCTATGATACATATTCTTATAATAACTTCATCAGTTAAGTGGCTTCTTGCAAAAAGGTTTCAAAGCAACTTGCAACATTTTTAAAAGCATGTTTTAAAGGTCTCATGTTTGACCTATATTCAGTGGGGTTTTTTCTGGAGGTAGTCAAGGGTACGCAGTACTGTTACCTCCTCCTCCCCAGTGGCGGAGGAAGCTGCTTGGGCATCTGGGGTGGTGTGGCTATGGGCAGGGCAAGCATCCTATAGGAGGGGGAGGCGGCATAGCTGCCCAGTCTCCTGTTTTCCCCGGGAAATCTCCGTTTTTTCCAGCTGTTCCTAGCTGAAAAAACGGATGTTTTTTGTTTCCCCCCGGTTTATTCTGGCACGACGGCCATTTTGGAACTGGGTGGAGCATGCTCAGAAGCGACTTTTGATGCTGCTCTGCCCAGTTCCAAAATGGCTGCAGTGCAACTTCTGGTGCGGTGGCCATTTTGGAACTGGACAAAGCAGCATCAAAAGTCACTTCTGAGCATGCTCCGGCCAGTTCCAAAATGGCGGCAGCGCTACTTCCGGTCTGCTATTTCCGGCCCGGTCCCTTATTTCTCTGACAGCAACTTGGCAGGTATGGGAGGCGGTGAGTGGACCGTTTGGGCAGTGTGGAGCAGTGTGGCTCGGGCACGCTGCAGGCCACCCACCATTTTGTCACCATTTTGTAGACCCCAAGGCATGCTGGGAAATGTAGGCACAGCAGCAGTCTACTACTTTCTATTGGCTCTGGCCAGAGTGGAGAAATATCTCCCTTCCTCCTTTGTAATCTAGTGGCAGTCTAGTCATGGCAAACCCAAGAAGGGTGACGTCAATTCGTCCTTAAAAGGCTCCACAGAGAGCTCCATAAAAGGCTTCTAACCATCTAGAATCAGAGCTATAGAACAGCCTATTGGAATGTGGGCAATATTTCTAATTGTGCCTTGATTATCTTCAATAAATCTATGTATGAAAGCTTTGTGGAGTTTTGTGGAATACTATGCGGAAAGAGAGAAATCTCTTTGATGGAACACTAGGCTACGTGAGTGCCATGGCTGAGTGGGAATTTGAGCTAAGGTGATGCCCATTAATTTCAGTGGGTGTATTTTGAGTATGATTAACAATTCGGTAAAGTATTTTGGGTTGGCTAAAGCAATAGCACCACCTACAGTTTGATACCAGCAGCACACACTGCAGCAAACTGTCCCAAGAATATTGTTGAGGTCAGATACCGGTAGCTGTAAGGAGGACGTTCTTAAAGTCTCTGGAAGAGACTTATTGGCTGATGCACAGGATGAGGAAGAAATCATTCTCACAAAGTCCCCTCCTTTATGTTACTGCCCTACTGCCAATTTTAATTTAGTCCTGTTTTCATGTTGTGATCTTCTCCACCTTCCAGGGTCTAAGTCTAGCCCCTCTTCTGACCTATATGATGCCCCCCACTTTATTACATCATAAGTGACAGCTCTGTGTTACCTGCTGTGGACATGGAAGACCACACACACACCCGCTCCCTGAGATTGGGTGAATTGCTCTGATGTCACAGAATGTTGCTGCCTGTTAGAATTACTGCAACGTAGGGTGACGCTGTCGGCAAAAGAATGCTTTTCAGAATCTCAAGACACGTTATGTTTTGTTTTGCGGTACAATTGGGTTTTTGTTTTTGCATTTGCATTTTAAGCACAGTAAACACTGAGAGACCTACCCCCCCCCCCGGCTTCTTCTGCAAAAGGTCAGTGTGCACACTGAAGACGGAAAGGGACTATTGACAGGAAGAAGGTTGGCAAAGATATTTTAGTGACTGAAGGTTCACAGTGGATCGAAGAGCCGGACCATTGGTCCATCTCATTTCATGTCCAGGATTTCCAGAGAGTCCAGGTGCTCTTCCAGCCCTACCTGGAAATGCTGGAGAGTGAGTCTGCAAAGCAGATGCTCTGCAGCTCTCCCCAAAGGCACCAGCCAAATCTCCGACTGAGGATTAACTCTGTTACCACCGCACGCTGCTGCTGCCAAGCCCTTAAACGATCCTGCTCCCATTCCTGTGTCACTTGTCATTTAAAAGGACCTTCTCTCTACTGCTGATGCGGCATGCCAATTCCCGCATCCCAGTCCATCTTCATATGCTTGGGACATCTCCCAATACCCCCACCCCCCAATTCTCTGTGCACTGGTGTAAATAAAGGGCACTGGTGCAGTATGCTTCTCCTCCTCCTCCTCCTCCTCCTCCTCCTCCTCCTCCTCCTCCTCCAACAACCTGGAAGGGGAAAGTGCTGACTCAGTTTTGCTGGAGTGCTGGCAGTTTTGCAGAGGCCAGAATTGTTGCGTCATCCCTGCACTTGGATGCAAAGGGGAAGGCAGGATGGGGAGGGGGGAAAGGGGTTAAGGAGGACAAAGGCAAGCCCAGGCAGAGGATAAAGGAAAACCTAGGCTAATTCAGGAGGAGAGGTCCTAACCTGATCTTAATCCAGCAGCAAATAGCCCTGGGAGAAGACTGGGAAACAGCAGGGAAGGACATTTCAGCTAAAAGGGTAAGAGAGAGTTTTGTGCTCCTTGCAAGCAGGCAGTCTGGTTTGTAGAGGAGGAGGGGAGTCTGAAAGCTCCTGAGAAGACTTCGATGTAGTCCTACGCTGCCTACACATCATTCATTTAAAGCACACACACTCCAAGATCCTGGGAACGGTAGTTTTTTGAGGGTGCTGGGAATTGTAGCTCAGGGTGTGTGTTAAATCACAGTTCCCAGTAATCTTGGGGTGTGCTTTAAAAGTATGGTGTTTTTAGCAGCCCTGAAGACACTGGGAAGCAAGTCTGTGGGGCTTCTCTGACTAAACCTGCTAAGGATTGTTTTAGGAAAGGTTCGAAAAGAAACTTGAACCCAGCCTGAAAGGTGACACTCACAGAGGAAAACCACTGGCCAGGTATGACATTTTGGGATGGAAGAGCTCTTGGATTTTGAAAAACCAAACATAAAACTTCACATATTTATATTAAGCTCTGAAGAAAAGTGTGTTCCTTGAATCAGCAAAAGAGTGTGTTATGATTTGTTAATCATTGGCTGTTTGTTCTAATATACACTACTAAAATCAAAAAGGGTTTAAAAACCCTTACTAGCAGGTGAACTAAAGAACGGGAGTCAAACAGGATTGTGTGACTTTTTAGGTCTTGTGAGATTATTATGGTCTGGGGTACTGTAGAACAGCAACTCTGTAAGTCAAATCTTGTGTAAGTTTCTAGCTCACTAGAAACATTTCCAGACAATCTGTTTATTAAGCATTCGTCCTGGGTTTGTTTGCAGGGAGATTAGATGATGTTGGCTATTTAATAGGCATTCACACAGTTGGTTTGTCGGGAGATTAGACGATGTTACTTCGCAGCATGTGCTATTCCACACTTTCCAGTGCATTTCCTTGCCACTTTCCTTACCGCAAAAAGTCTGATTTTGTGGGGAGGTGGACTTGTTGCGCAAGATCTTCCAATGTGCTATAATTGTGCAAACTGAATTTGTCGGTATGTGATTAAATCCAACCCCAAGATAGCAACAGTCCTGAAGTGCTTTAAGGCAGCTTTCCCCTCTAAATAAAGAACGGCTGAACAGACGGGGATATCTGGGTGTATACAGGGAGACTGGGACCCAGGTGGCGCTGTGGTTAAACCACTGAGCCTAGAGCTTGCTGATCAGAAGGTCGGCGGTTCGAATCCCTGTGACGGGGTGAGCTCCCGTTGCTTGGTCCCAGCTCCTGCCAACCTAGCAGTTCAAAAGCACGTCAAAATGCAAGTAGATAAATAGGAACCGCTACAGAGGGAAGGTAAACGGTGTTTCCATGTGCTGCTCTGGTTTGCCAGAAGCGGCTTTGTCATGCTGGCCACATGACCTGGAAGCTATACGCCGGCTCCCTGGGCCAATAATGCGAGATGAGCGCGCAACCCCAGAGTCGGTCACGACTGGACCTAATGGTCAGGGGTCCCTTTACCTTTACAGGGAGACTACACATTGTAACCCAGTTTTCTGCATCTTCTTTTATTTTAAATCATCACCATCACCATCATCATTAATAAACAGGAAAAGGTCATTGATGGTTCTGTTCAAAGAAACATCACAAAAAAAAAAGCTTGACTGAAAGCCTGGAAGTAAAAGAAGCTTTGTGATCCCCTTGTGGTGGAAAAAATACGTTTTGGCTCAGCGGAGAGAAAAATCCACCAAAGTCCACCAAGCCAATAGATACAAGCCAGGCCATACCAAGGAGAAGTGTGGTGGCCTCTTTCTTTTCAACATGGCATCCGTGAAAGAGGTATCCAGCTTCACTGAGGACCTGCTGTGCCCCATCTGCCTCTCCATCTTCCGAGACCCACACATGCTGGAGTGCGGCCACAGCTTCTGCGCCCCGTGCTTGGAGCCCTGCATCCCCAAGGGCCAGAGGCGTGGGCTGTGCCCCGAGTGCCGGCGGCCATTTGCTTTGCGACGCATGGCCATCAACCGAGCCCTCTGCAGCCTGGCTGAAAAGGCCCGCCTTCTCAAGCTGGACGAAGGCCCCCAGCTCGGCGGGACCGGAGGTTGGTACTTCTGCGAGGAGCACGAGGAGCCGCTCAAACTCTTCTGCAGCCAGGACGAGGGGCCCGTCTGTGTGATCTGCCGCGACTTGCCTCAGCATCGTGGGCATGACTTCCTGCCCATCAAAAACGCGGTCCAGGCCTATCAGGTGAGAGAGGCGGTTTGTTATTCAGCAATGGACCGGAGGCTAAGTAACAATACACATATTAGGAATCTGTTTCCAGAGCTTCTAAGTCAGAGGGCTTTCAACAAGAGGACTTTCCCCGGAGGTGCCATTCAAAAAATTTAATTGGCATTTAGGGTGGACATTCAGTCATTGGTTAAGCAAGCCGATTGGGTGCCTGGGGCAGCGCGCATGCCCTGTGCCCAGGGGTGGGGCCAGCCGCCCGCAGGGGCAGGGTCCGCCGCCCGCGGGGTGGGGTGAGCCGGGGCAGGACATTCTACCGGGCCTCCAAGGAGTCTGCCTGCCTCCTCCCACTCAGCCGCCCTACAGCTGAAGGGGAGGCAGCGGGCGGACTGTTTGGGGCAGGAGAGACGCGTGGCTCGGGTGCGCTGCAGGCCCCGCAGTGAGTGACGCCTGGCATTTTGTCACCCCCCTCAGTAGTGACACCCGGGGTGGCCTGCCCCACCGCACCCCCTTCCTCCGCCCCAGCATTGATTCACTCTGTGCAGCCTCATTCTATAGCAAGTCCTCCAGGTCTTGCTGGACTCCAGTTCCCATTACCCCCAGGCAGCCTGGCAAATTCTAAGGGATGATGGGAGTAGGAGTTCCAGAAACACCTGGAAGATGACATATTATTAGTCACCCTTGAACCAAAGCAGCTGAATGTCCCCTCCCCCCTGAATTATAATAGGCATTCATACCAGGGGCGTACCCAGGATCAAACCTAGGGGGGGGGCAAGCCATGCTCGTTCAGGGGCATGGCCAAGGCACAGGAGGGGAGGGGCCACGAATTGGGAACATCCCACACTTTCCAGGGCATTTCCCTGTCACTTTCCTTACTGCAAAAAGTCCAATTTTGTGGGGAGGTGGGCTTGTTGTGCAAGAGCTTCCAAGGTACTATAATTGTGCAAACTGAATTTGCTGGTGTGTGATTAAATCCAACCCCAAGATAGCAACAGTCCTGAAGTGCTTTATAAGAAACAACTTGGACAGAATAATTGTACCTATCTATCACGATGCTCCTGTCATTTTAGAAATTTAAAAGAGGTCCTCAAGAAATGGACTTAGGGTTGTCCAGCTTTCCTCAGCTGCCTCCCCTACATGTTTTTCCTAATGCTATTGCACATAGTGAAACGTTTCGCATCTTTATTTCTAAATGGCAGGTATTTTTTGAAGCTCGCCTTTAGGAAAATCACGGCTGCTAACTGTGGTGCTCCCAAATATGTGAATATGCATAAGGGTTTCACTTCTTTAGTTCATCTCTAAGGCTACGCATTCTTTTCCTACAAACCATCTTCATATGGGGGGGACGGGACCTTCAGAGGGGTGATGTGTCTGTATGGCATTTCCTCCACTTAGCCCTGTCCCCTTTGAAAGAATGCTATGCTATCTTAAAGGGCATTGGGGTTTTCTCTCTTTTGCTCCAGGACCAGCTGAAGGCATCTCTAGAGCCTCTGCAGGAAGGTCTCAGGCGGTTGAAGATGAGCCAGTGTCGCCAACAGGAGAACATTATAGAATTGAAGGTGCAGGCAGCATTGTTGGGTTTGATGATGGGGCAGTTGGGCTTTCCAGGCTACGCAATGCCCAAACTGAACCTACCCGTTTCCTGGTCATCTTCTGGTCAGGGGCGTAGGGAGAGGGGTGCGTAGGGGGTGCTCCGCCCCGGGCAGCGCGATCCCGAGGGTGCCATCGCAGCTGCCCCCCCACCCCCAAAACGATGCGCCCCGCCTCCAAAACGACACGCCTCGCCTCCCAAACGTGTGCCCCGCCCCAGCGGGCAATGCACCCCCCCCAAAATGCACACCAGTCCCACCCCCGCCTGCTCTCCGCCCCCGTGCCGTAGCTTGACGCTACACCAGTGCTTCTGGTCTGCCTTTGTAGTTGCTAGTGATGACGATTAACAGACACCTGATACAGGGGTGCCTCAACTTATGAATTTAATCCGTTCCGGAAGCTACAACTAATCCAGAATGTGGCAGCTAGACTGGTGACTGGGAGTGGCCGCCAAGATCGTATCACACCGGTCCTGAAAAACCTACATTGGCTCCCACTACATTTCCGGCCACAATTCAAAGTGTTGGTGCTGACCTTTAAAGCCCTAAACAGCCTTGGTCCAGTATACCTGAAGGAGCATCTCCACCCCCATCGTTCTGCCCGGACACTGAGGTCCAGCGCCGAGGGCCTTCTGGTGGTTCCCTCACTGTGAGAAGTGAGGTTACAGGGAACCAGGGAACCAGGCAGAGGGCCTTCTCAGGAGTGGAGCCTGCCCTGTGGAACGCCCTCCTGTCAGATGGTTAAGGAAATAAACACTATCTGACTTTTAGAAGACATCTGAAGGCAGCCCTGTTTAGGGAAGTTTTTAATGTTTGAAGCTTTATCGCTTTATTATTATTATTATTATTATTATTATTATTATTATTATTATTTTGTTGGAAGCCTCCCAGAGTGGCTGGAGAAGCCCTGCCAGATGAGCAGGGTATAAACAAATATAATTGTTGTTGTTGTTTGTTGTTTAGTCATTTAGTCGTGTCCGACTCTTCGTGACCCCATGGACCAGAGCACGCCAGGCACTCCTGTCTTCCACTGCCTCCCGCAGTTTGGTCAAACTCATGTTCGTAGCTTCGAGAACACTGTCCAACCATCTTGTCCTCTGACGTCCCCTTCTCCTAGTGCCCTCAATCTTTCCCAACATCAGGGTCTTTTCCAAGGATTCTTCTCTTCTCATGAGGTGGCCAAAGTATTGGAGCCTGAGCTTCACGATCTGTCCTTCCAGGGAGCACTCAGGGCTGATTTCCTTAAGAATGGATAGGTTTGATCTTCTTGCAGTCCATGGGACTCTCAAGAGTCTCCTCCAACACCATAATTCAAAAGCATCAATTCTTTGGCGATCAGCCTTCTTTATGGTCCAGCTCTCACTTCCATACATCACTACTGGGAAAACCATAGCTTTAACTATACGGACCTTTGTCGGCAAGGTGATGTCTCTGCTTTTTAAGATGCTGTCTAGGTTTGTCATTGCTTTTCTCCCAAGAAGCAGGCGTCTTTTAATTTCGTGACTGCTGTCACCATCTGCAGTGATCAAGGAGCCCAAGAAAGTAAAATCTCTCACTGCCTCCATTTCTTCCCCTTCTATTTGCCAGGAGGTGATGGGACCAGTGGCCATGATCTTGGTTTTTTTGATGTTGAGCTTCAGACTATATTTTGCGCTCTCCTCTTTCACCCTCATTAAAAGGTTCTTTAATTCCTCCTCGCTTTCTGCCATCAAGGTTGTGTCATCTGCATATCTGAGGTTGTTGATATTTCTTCCGGCAATCTTAATTCCGGCTTGGGATTCATCTAGTCCAGCCTTTCGCATGATGAATTCTGCATATAAGTTAAATAAGCAGGGAGTGTCGACCACAGCAAACTATGGCAAGTTCTTAAAGAAATGGGAGTGCCTGATCACCTCATCTGTCTCCTGAGAAATCTCTATGTGGGACAAGAAGCTACAGTTAGAACTGGATATGGAACAACTGAGTGGTTCAAAATTGGGAAAGGAGTACGACAAGGTTGTATATTGTCTCCCTGCTTATTTAACTTATATGCAGAAAACAAATATAATAATAATAATAATAATAATAATAATAATAATAAGTATTATTATTATTATTTATACCCTGCCCATCTGGCTGGGTGGCTTCCAACTGAATATTAAAAACAGTACAGCATCAAGCATTAAAAACTTCCCTAAACAGGGCCGCCTTCAGTTGTCTTCTAAAAGTAAAATAGTTACTTATTGCCTTGACATCTGCTGGGAGGGCGTTAGTTATGCTTGCAGCAGGAAAAGGGCTGCTTGTTTTCATGTCCTTCATGTCCAGTCTTGGAAACCAGGATGAACTCCTTCATCTTGACCTGGCATGACCATTATTATGGATTTATGAGGCTAACAGTCGATTGCCTGGATGAATGATTTATCACAGAGGGTGCGTAGATCTGATTAATAGGTTGGGGGTCTAAGGGAGAAGTGGATTCTAGAGCAGGGCTATGGGGAACCTCAGGCCTGGGGGAGGGT
Source organism: Zootoca vivipara (assembly GCF_963506605.1). Taxonomy (NCBI): domain Eukaryota; kingdom Metazoa; phylum Chordata; class Lepidosauria; order Squamata; family Lacertidae; genus Zootoca; species Zootoca vivipara. The sequence goes on from NC_083277.1 coordinate 15,241,394, forward strand.
TAGGGTGACCTCACCCTCACCCCCAGGACTCTTTCCCAGGCCACACCCCCTGCACTAGCCCTTCTTTGCCCAATGGGTGTTTTTGCCTGGCTGGAATATGCTATTGAACTCTGCTCCTGCTTCTTACTTCACCTGGCTGGAGGATAAAGAGGGATCTCTGTGAAGAAACTATCCTACTATATTCTGGAAGTTTCCTAGAAGGGAATGTGGCCTTTGGGTAGAGGAAGTTCTCCACCCCTGTTGTTCTAGACTAGAGGATTGGTTGTTGTTGTTTAGTCGTTTAGTCGTGTCCGACTCTTCGTGACCCCATGGACCAGAGCACGCCAGGCACTCCTGTCTTCCACTGCCTCCCGCAGTTTGGTCAGACTCATGTTCGTAGCTTCGAGAACACTGTCCAACCTTCTCGTCTTCTGTCGTCCCCTTCTCCTAGTGCCCTCAATCTTTCCCAACATCAGGGTCTTTCCCAAGGATTCTTCTCTTCTCATGAGGTGGCCAAAGTATTGGAGCCTCAGCTTCACGATCTGTCCTTCCAGTGTGGATTGGTAGGATCTGTTACTGGGAGAGAGCAGAATCCCATTCACCAATTCCATTTGAGCAGAGCAGAAGCCTTCGGGTGCGAGTGACACACCTCTTCCTTTCCAGACCTGTTCTGAATCCTTGTCTGACCATGTCTCTGGGGAATTTGTGAAGATGCACCAGCTGCTGAGCGACAGAGAGTTGGGTTTAAAGGAGGCCCTGGAGAATCAGCGAGAGAAGAACTTGGCCCAGATGGAAACCAAGCTGAAGGAACTGAACTGGAAGGTGGCCTCTTGGTCGGAGACCCTCTGCCGGGTGCAGGCGGGACTGGAATGCAAGGACCAAATCAGTTTCCTCAAGGTGAGAGGGACCTGGAGTTGTGGTGTGCTTGAGGATTCAGAAAGTCCACAGAGGGTTCAGATGACTCTCACATAATATGAGTGTGGAGGGGTTGCAGGGCTGTGTGTGTGTGTGTGTGTGTGTGTGTGTGTAAATGAGAATTCCTGGATGTCAAGATCCAGATTTGGGGCAAGTCCTCTTGGGTGAGAGAATCCCAGCAGAGATTTAAAATCACAAAACATGCAGCAAAGCAAAGTGTGGAAAAATAGGTTGTTAGACCTTTACAATATGCCCAAAGTTTTCCTCTTCCCCTATCATAAAAAAGACCACATGTTTGGTAAGTTTAAAATGGTTTGCTTACAAACTCTCCAAAGCTCAGATCCATGGGCTTTTCCATACAGCATTCAGAAAAAGTTGCACGGGCAGTAAAACTTGGTGTACTTACAGTGGTGAAAGTTCCTAGATTATTGGTAAAGAAATTCAACAGTGGCCTGTAAGAGCCATGCGGTCTGAGATGCAGCAACCAACTCAGTACTCCTCACATGCTGAGCTCCTCTCGTTGACTGGAGGGGAACGAAGGCTTGATTTCCTAGTGCCTCCTAAAGTAAACGAAGCCTGGCAGGACAGCTTACTCTATGATCTTAACCCCTTCATGCATTAATTAGATGTAAGCATGTTGGTTATATGAGGCTGGTTATCCCACAGGGTGTGTGTGCTGAGCTTTTCTATTTAAAAACATGGTTGATGTAGCTCTTAAAACCACAGGGGTCACTGCCAGTTAAAAAAAGGGACCACCTTAGGAAAGAGCCCTTTTCAAATGTTTCTTTCACCTCACTCTTTTCTAATTTCCCCCCATACTTAGGAGGCAAAAGAGTTGCTGGAGAGGTGAGTTATGCCATGTCCTTTCTTGTTTATAATAAGCTATTGCCGGGTTTTTTTGGGGGGGGTATCACTAGGAACTTAAACAGGTCTGGATTTAGGTTTGCTAAGGCCCTAAGCTACTGAAGGTAATGGGGCCCTTTATATGTCTAGCTGTCTTTTGTCAACAACAAATCGTTGCTTTTTTGTGTTGAATATATGCTATATGGTAATTTATGGACCTCATAGGTATCTAAAGCCATTTCCACATTCAGAATGTAAGCACCCTATATATAAAAATGAGCAAACCAGTGATATTTTAGGGAGCAGGCTAGCAGGTGGGGCCCATTACTACATCATAGGAGCCTACACAACACAAAACACTGTTGCTGTATCTAGGTTTTATTTTATTTGCTTTTTTATCTTATATTTTGGAAATGTATATCCGGTTTTTCCCCCTTTAAATATTTTTTGGGGCCCCTAGAGAGTGGGGCCCTAAGCTATAGCTTGTTTAGCTTATATGTAAATCCGGCACTGGACTTAAAATATATGGGGCATGGGTCCACAGATAATAAATCTCCATAAAATGTGCATGTGCTGATTTATAGAGAAGCGACCACAAAAGCAGCAGCCTGGGCTACTCTTGTGCCTTCTTTAAAGAACAACTCCCTCTACAGAAATCACACAAAGCTTTTGCCAGCATAGAGATCAAGGCTGGAGAACTGGTGGCCTTCCAAAAGTTGTTGTTGTTGTTGTTGTTGTTGTTGTTGTTACTACCTCCCACAGGGTCCGCACAGAGCAAGGAGCCCAGGTTGATGAGGAAGAGGAAATTGAAGCCGAGGCGGCGGAAGACGTTTTGGGAGCCAGCAGTGAAGACACAGACGAGTGTGAGAATGAGACCGATGAGGGGCTGGCGAGAGATGAGGGAGATGCGGATGAGGAAGAGGAAGAGGAGGAGGAGGAGGAAGAGGAGGAGGAAGAAGAGGAGGAGGAAGAAGAGGAGGAGGAAGAGCGAGTGCGAGAGATGGCCGCAGAGGAAGAAGACGAAGATGGAGTGGTTCCTGTGGACTTGAACCTGGGCGAGTTCAAGGGCCCTCTGCAGTTCTACGCCTGGAAAGAGCTCTTGGGCGCCGTGCATCCAGGTAAAGTTTTTTCTGCTGCATTCTGGGAAATGGGGCTTTCAGGTCAAGTGTATTTGAATATCCCAAAGAGGCAGCTATATTATGCTCTGACTTCCTGTTATCTGGAAGTTGTGGCTCATTCTTCAGGATACAGTGAACAGGAATAGGTTTCGGTAGGCCTCACCCCTGACCTCCACGTGTTCGATTGCTCATGTGAGCAACCCCCGATGTGTGATTCGGGGACCTGCAAGCAACAACAACAACAACAACAACAACAACAACCAGGCTTCCTTGGTCACGGAAAGTATATGTATAATTTGAGCTGTTTGTGTGACCAACCCAATGCTCTTAGGACATGAAGGATGCTGCTGCGATCTCTCCCCTCTCATTCCTGCCACATGGGTTCACTATATTCTGATAGTGCGGGGCTTCCCACCCCTGATCTTGGTCTAAAATAAAGCCAGACCCTGGTGCCTCTTTGTGTAAAGATGGTCAAAACGTTGATGAGCCCAGGACCTCTTAGTGGCAGTGGGAGGTTTCGGGGGGAGAGGTGAGAGGTAGGGAGAAGCCTAACTATAAAAAGGACCACCTCTGACTGACTCGAAAATTTTAAATAATGGGTGGTTTAGTGACAATGGCTGAAAATTTGATATATGAAAACTGCTAAAGATGATTTAATATTGAAAATCGGAAAGGGGGGGGGAGTCGAGGAAGTCCACAAAACAATGATAGAAAAATAGATGATTAAAATTATGCATTTGCAATGTTTGTGTTTATTGTTTTAGATGTTTTCTTTTGTTTTTCTGCAATGTTGTTTTTTTCTTTTATGTATGTATTTGCAAAATGAATAAATTTTTTTTTGAAAAAAAATGAAAATAAAATAAAAGTTGATGAGCCCAGGAAGCTGGAATACATGGACACACTTCATAATTCAGAGCGAAGGAGAGGGAATGTCAATCGAATCATTGGTAGGGGTTCTGTTTTGTGAGCAGAAGATCCCCAATTCTATCTCTAGCGTCTCCTGGTAGGGCTGAAAATGCCCCTTGTCGGAAACCCTGAAGAAGAAGAAGAAGAGTTTGGATTTGATATCCCGCTTCATCACTACCCAAAGGAGTCTCAACGCGGCTAACAATCTCCTTTCCCCTCCTCCCCCACAACAGACACCCTGTGAGGTGGGTGGGGCTGAGAGACTTCAGAGAAATGTGACTAGCCCAAGGTCACCCAGCAGCTGCATGTGGAGGAGCGGGGACGCGAACCCAGTTCCCCAGATTACGAGTCTACCGCTCTTAACCACTACACCACACTGGCCGCTGCTAGTCTGTGCAGACTATATTGAGCTAGATGGACCCAGTGGTCTGACTCAGTAAATAATACAGCTTCCTGTGTGCCTAATAATGGTGAGCTAACTGCAGGTAGGATTGGTATTTTGCTCTAGAATAAGATCACAGCGCCTACCACCCAGCAAATAAAAAACCCAAGTTCTTTTGGATCTAAGTCTAGACTACGATATCATGACAAAGTGGTGGCATCGTCAGATAAAGATGAATGCGATCTGCTGTTTGGGCATGCAATGCCCAGTCTTGTAATCTGCTTCTAATTCTTTTCAGAGCACATTTGAACTACTGACTTCCAAATTGTTCTGTGGCATGTGGCAAGAAGTTCTACAGGCCAGCTATGTGGAATATGTCCCTTTCTTTTAATTTCAAAACTGCCCTGGACAGTACGCAGGCTGAGACCCTACAGGCCCGCAGACTGTCTTGCCAGAGTGGTGCATGCTCTGATTATCTCCCGCTTGGACTACTGCAATGCGCTCTACGCTACCTTTAACCTGAGGCTACCTTTGACCTGGAAACTACAATTAATCCAGAATGCAGCAGGTAGACTGGTGACTGGGAGTTGCCACCAAGACCATATAACACCGGTCCTGAAAGACCTACATTGGCTCCCAGTACCCAGGGCCGTCTCAACCATGTTGGGCGCCCTGGCGCCATGGTGCGGAGATCGCTCCGGCGCCCCCTCTCCGCCCCGTTTCTTGTCGTGGCTGGTGGGCAGGCGCAGGGCGCAGTATGGCTTCCGTGCGGCTCTGGCACCCTGCGCCACCCAGCCTACCCCTAGAGCTGGCCTTGCCAGTACCTTTCTGACCACAATTTAAAGTGTTGATGCTGACCTTTAAAGCCCTAAATGGCCTTGGCCCAGTATACCTGAAGGAGCATCTCCCACCCCTATTGTTCTGCCCGGACACTGAGGTCCAGCTTCGAGGACCTTCTGGAGGTTCCCTCACTGTGAGAAGCCAAGTTACAGGGAACCAGGCAGAGGGCCTACTTGGTAGTAGCACCCGCCCTGTGGAATGCCCTCACATCAGATGTCAAGGATTTATAGAAGACATCTGAAGGCAGCCCTGTTTAGGGACCTTTTTAATGTTTGATGTTTTATCGTGTTTTTAATATTCTGTTGGGAGCCGCCCAGAGTGGCTGGGGAAACCCAGCCAGATGGGCAGGGTATAAATATATTATTATTATTATTATTATTATTATTATTATTATTAAATAAAAATATTAAAATAATTCCCCACTCTTGTCCTTTTCTCCCCCAGTCCCTGCGTGCATCACTTTGGACTGCAATTCCGCTCACCCCAGCCTGGTCCTTGTGGAGGAAGCCACCGGGGTCAAGTTCAGCCCGGGGCGACGCTTCTGGCGACGGAAACCCGAGCGCTTCACCTCTAGCCCTTGCGTGGTGGGCCGGAAAGGCTTCACCACGGGCCGGTACTACTGGGAGGTGCGTGTCGGGGACAGCGCAGGCTGGGTGATCGGGGCGGCCAAGAAGTCGGTGAAACGCAAGAAGCGCCTGAACTTCCGGCCCAAGGAAGGCGTGTGGGCCATCGAGTTGCGGGCCGGAGAGTACCAAGCCCTGAGCGAGCCGCGAACCCTGCTCTCGGTCTGCGGGAGGATGGATAAGGTGGGGGTCTACCTGGACTTTGAAGGGGGGCAGCTCTCTTTCTACAACAGCAGCAGCATGAGCCACCTCTACACGTTCCAAGTGTCCTTCCACGAGGAGCTGCTTCCTTTCCTCAGCACCCAGGGCAGCCACCCACTCTCTGTGTGGGACCTGGAGCTCTGAGTTGCTGAAGAGCTTCCCGAGACGGGTGGGATCCCATCGCAGAACCACCAAACTCAGGCTGCCAATCCGGAGCCCTGGAGAAACAAACCCCGCTTCCTCAGAAGATCAGACTTTTGGCAATAAAGCGACTGCGCCGGAAAGAGCGAGGTAACACCCGCTGCGAGGCAACACTGACTAATTCAAGCATCCCCAAACTGCGGCCCTCCAGATGTTTTGGCCTACAACTCCCATGATCCCTAGCTAACAGGACCAGTGGTTGGGGAAGATGAGAATTGTAGTCCAAAACATCTGGAGGGCCGAAGTTTGGGGATGCCTGGTCTAATTTCTCCTCAAACGAATCAGAATGAATCAACATTACATAGTTTAGGGCATGCCATTTTAAGGGGCAAAGCTTAATTTCTGCAAATTTCTTCCGCAAGCAGTCTTAATAGTACATTCTTGGCTGTGAGGAATTAAAATCTGCTTTTTTATGACAACATTTAGCCTGGTAAGTTTGATGAAGAAGCATATGAACTGCTTTTGGAAAACCAAGGACTTTTAATTTTACCTTATGAAAATGTCAGGTAATGCTAAATAATAATAAATATAAATAAAATTCATATATAATATAACTGCAAGGACTTGCTCTGCTTTCCTTTGGACCACATCATCTGGGCAGCCCAGGACCTCCATACATACTGCCCAGGCTTGCGCCCCAGGAAGGTCACTTCAGGGCTGCCAGTGTGCCACTTCAGGCAGCCAGTGTGGTGTAGTGGTTAAGAGCGGTAGACTCGTACCGTGTTTCTCATATTATAAGACATGTCTTATATTTATTTTTTCCTCAAAAAAACACACTATGGCTTATTTTCAAGGGATGTCTTATTTTTTTCCTCCTCCTCCTGCCGTGGCCGGCATTGCTGCTGCGCCTATCACTATGTCTTATTTTCGGGGTATGGCTTCTATTCCTTGAATGCTTAAAAATCCTACTATGGCTTATTTTATGGGTATGTCTTAAAATATGAGAAACAGGGTAATCTGGGGATCCGGGTTCGCGTCTCCGCTCCTCCACATGCAGCTGCTGGGTGACCTTGGGCTAGTCACACTTCTCTGAAGTCTCTCAGCCTCACTCACCTCACAGAGTGTTTGTTGTGGGGGAGGAAGGGAAAGGAGAATGTTAGCCCCTTTGAGACTCCTTTGGGTAGTGATAAAGTGGGATATCAAATCCAAACTCTTCTTCTTCTGCTACCACAGCAGATTGGCTTCACCCCTGGAGGCACACTCCATTGTTTCTCGAGACAGAAGTTGACGTCAACCTGCCAGCCAGATTCATGCCGGTGGTGGGACTTTTAAATCCCTCCACCACCCCAGCCATGATTCCCATGCCCGACCGGCCTGTGTCCGACTCCCTGGAACTACATTCAAAAAAATATTAGTCACCCTTATGAAAAGTAATATTAATTTGTGTGGCTTCCTCCCCCCCCCTCCAAATTGTGCATACTTTGAATAAACTGTTTTAACTGTGCGGTAGCTGCATTCCTTATTCATGCATTTCTCCACTTAGCTGTAACCTTTATCAATGGCAAGAAACATGAGCTAGTCTGGAGAATTGCCACTTCCTATAGTCTCTTTAATTTGATGCTTTTAAGTTTCCTGGGACATTTTTCTATTTGGAGGCACATCCAGCTGTTTAAGTTGCCGCCAGTGCTTCTGTCAGATCAATAGGTATGTTCCCTGGTGCATAGCCCTGTAGCAAATCCCGTATCTCCTGTCAATCCGTAGAAATGCCTGAAATTACTTTTGAGAAATACAGTAGTTTGTAGCAGGAGCGGCCCACAGCTCTCCCAACCCTACGATATCCCAGTTCTGAAAAGCAATCCCAGGCATTTCTCTCCCCAGATTGACGATAATCGGCTTCCTGAAAGCTCCTGTGGAGTATAAATACAATCATACCTCTGGATACGAATGCTGCGGGTTGTGTACAACATGGGTTACGAATGCGCCGAACCTGGAAGCAACGGAACGGGTTACTTCCGGGTTTGGCGGTTCACGCATGCGCAGAAGTGTCAAATGAGGTCATGCGCATGCGCAGAAGTGCTGAATCGCGACCTGTGCATGCGCAGAAGCGCTGACGCAGGTTGCGTACTACTCTGGATGCGAACGGGGCTCCAGAACGGATCTCGTTTGCACCCAAAGGTACCACTGTAGTAAAATTATTATTGTACTTGTTGGTGCGGCACTTTGGTTTTTTGGATGTTGCGCGATAGGCCAAGCTTTTCCCTAATGAGACCTCCTGCCGCCGGTGCCCTTCCACCATTTGGATTCTGTTCTTAGACCGAGGCAGTGGCGGAGCTTCATGCTCTGGCACCGGGGGAGGGGGCATTCTGGGGGCGCACCTCCCGGAGGGAAGTGGCGCACATTCCAGGGGAGTTGTGCGCCTCCCGGAGGGGCGTGACACACGTTCCAGGGGTGGGGTGGGTGCCCGCGATGGCGCCCCTTGGGGCTGCCCGCCCCTACCGCCCCTATCTTCCTATGCCCCTGGACCGAGGTTAAGTTTGCAAACTGGGGCACTACTTCCGGTTTTGCGGAGTTCGTAAACCAAATCGTTCGTAAACAGGACCGAGGTACCGCTGTTTCTGACTTTAAGAAGGCATCTGAAGGCAGCCCTGTATAGGGAAGTTTGTAACGTTTGATGTTTTATTTTGCTTTTTATTCTGTTGGGGGACTCCCAGAGTGGCTGGGGAAACCCAGCCAGATGGGTAGGGTATGAATGAATGAATGAATGAATGAATGAATGAATGAATATTATAGTTCTCTACCAGGATGAGAGAATATGGCCGCAGGCCTCAGCAAATTCCCTTTTACCAAAGTAAAGACTGCATCCGGCCCACAAAATCTTTGTGGGCTTCTACTCCGCCGTCCTATCCCTTCCCTGTCAAGGTCTCCACTCCTTGGAACATAAAAATCTGCCTTATAGCGAGTCAGACCATTGACCCATCTAGCTCAGCTTTGCCTCCACTGACTGGCAGCAGCTCCCCAGGATTTCAGAAAGAATTTTCTCCCAGCTCCACCAGGTGGCGGCAGAGCTTGAGCCCAGGACCTCCTGCACCTAAGGCATTTGCTTCCACCGCTGAGCTCTGGCCCTCAGAATTTTGCCCAAGCTCACAGCAAAAGAAGCAAGCGGATGGCAACAATAAGCGGGATTGTGGGCAGGACCCCAGGCTTTCTGCCTATTCCTTATTTCAAGGAGCAGCTCCTTACTGATGAACCCTATTTATCTGTGAGACTTCAATATGTTTGCTGATGTTGCCTTCTCTGGAGAGCCTCCAGATTTTTTGGCCTTTGTGAAAACTGTGGACATGTGATGGTTGGGTAGGACAAGGTAGCTCAGTTGGTTAGAGCATGGTGTTGATAACGTAAAGGTTGCAAGTTTGATCCCTGCATGGGACAACTACATATTCCTTCATTGCACAGGATTGTACTAGATCAGGCACGTCCAACAGGTAGATCGTGATCTACCGGTAGATCACACTGGACGTCTGTGGTAGATCGCTGGTAGATCACTGGCTCCTCCCAAAGAAGCCCAACAAAACAAAAGCTCAAAACCTTTGCCCTGCACTCCCCCAAAGAAACGGGCCTTTCTCCTTCCTCAAAAAAGCTCAACAACTTCGATCTGAACCCCCCAAAAGGGGGTAGATCACTGTCACTCTTTAATTCTGTGAGTAGATCGCAGTCTCTTGGAAGCTGGCCACCTCTGTACTAGATGATCCTTAGGGTCCCTTCCAACTTTACGATTCTACGATTCTGTGAATATGCCCTCTCCTTCATACCATTGTTCACATGGAGGGAAAGGAATTTTAGGTCCACATTTTCTGTGATGTTAAATGTGAATGCAATCAATGGACGTGCTCTTGGTTGTGTGAAATGCAGCCTTTGGGACCATGGTGGGTGGGGGAAAGAGCCCTTTAACTCTCTTTACCAGGATCCTGATAAATATCCTCTCTCGAAAGCTGCTGTTTGCTTCTCAAGAAGAGCTCTAAGCCTCTATCTCTGTGGTTTTATTTGAGTGTTAAGACCTTTAAACCTCCCCCTTAAATAAATTCAGACAAGACTCAAATTTTGGTTTGGTTTTTGGCAACACGTGCCCTCTTTAAGGGAGGACCCGATTTACATAACAAGCTACTGTACATACTTGTTCATTCATGGCAGTTTGACCTTAAATTTCACTTTTAAGCAGAAACTGCAGAGCATGACTGGGTTTACCAGCGAGCAAGCAGGAAGTTCCTGGCTCCTATCAGTCTTCCCCTGAGCAGACTACACAGGGGGGGAAGAGAGGATCACTGATGTTGACTTAGCAAAAGACCGTGGGGCTGTAAATGCAGGAAGGTATCCTGGTTGCAATGGCAAAGCTGTGGCTGTTTGGGATGCTGATCGGTGAGTGAAAGGGTCTATTTTAGGAGATGCTACTACTCTAGGCAAATGGTGTGGGGGGAGGTGGAGGTTGTGAATTCAACAAAACACAAATTGCAAAGCTTTCTCAGGATGCAGATTACTTCAGGTGGTGGGTTACACTTGTGATGTGCTGGACAGGCACATCTCAGCTCGGTTGCCCGATGGGAATCCTGATAAGGGAGTTTGCGGGGTTTGGTTTTCAATACGCAATCCCCACTTACAGCTCTTCCAGACCATCTGCTTATTCAGCATTCATCCTGATTTGCTTGCACAAATGTTAAATTGTTGTTGTTGTTTAGTTGTTTAGTCGTGTCCGACTCTTCATGACCCCATGGACCATAGCACGCCAGGCACTCCTGTCTTGCACTGCCTCCCGCAGTTTGGTCAAACTCATGTTCGTAGCTTTGAGAACACTGTCCAACCATCTCATCCTTTGTCATCCCCTTCTCCTTGTGCCCTCCATCTTTCCCATCATCAGGGTCTTTTCCAGGGAGTCTTCTCTTCTCATGAGGTGGCCAAAGTATTGGAGCCTCAGCTTCAGGATCTGTCCTTCCAGTTAGCACTCAGGGCTGATTTCCTTCAGAATGGATAGGTTTGATCTTCTTGCAGTCCATGGGATGAATTACACAATTACAATTGCACAGAGGTAAAATTATGCCTGGTCTTTATTGAGCATTTGGTCTGGTTTGATTGCTCGGTGTTTGCACCTATTCCGTCCATTTGTTCATCCCTCACTTTTCCATGCATTTCCCGGTTCACTTTCCAAACTGCAGAAAGTCTGGTATTTTTTAGAAAAATAAATGAAAAAAATCATTTGCTGCACAAGGGTGACAGAGCCCTTTAATCCACCTTGATTGCGCTAGCCTAAAATTTGGTATGCGCATGAATTTCTCCTGTAAATACAACATGCAGGTGCCCTTGAAAAACCTAAAAGAAGGGCCACATAGATGCTGTGTGTTGTTTTTGGTTCTTTGTTATTCCAGCTCTGCAACTGGTATCGCAGCACACGGCCAGTACTTAAACTGAAAATACTCAAACTGAAGTGTACTTAAACCGAGGTATGACTGTAAATGCTCAAGTTATGATGCCTTTGGCTTGTAGACCTCAACATGTCTGAGCTCTCAGGAATTGCATCACATCCACAATTTCTAAAAGCTGTCCTAAAAAAATTGAAGGGAGATGGCTGCTTTTCCTAACCCACCTGAAACACTGAGTTTTTTGAAGTTTCATTTCTACATAGAAATGCAACTTATAATCCTTTTCCTTCCTCTTACAGTCAATATTCTGAGTGTAAGACCTTTGGGGTAGGTCTTACACTGGGATGTTATCTATCTATCTATCTATCTATCTATCTATCTATCTATCATCTATCTAATCTGTCATCTATCTATCTATTATCTATCTATCATCTATCTATCTATCTATCTATCTATCTATCTATCTATCTATCTATCTATCTATCTATCATCTATCTATACATCTGCAAACACATATTCCATTGACGCTGCAATTGTCATTGTACAACTTGTGTACAATGAAATTAAATGAGCCTCCCCCAACACTCAATCTCTTATCGAACAACATACCACCTCGCAAGTCAATTTCGGTATGTTATTTTCCGTTCAACAGCCTAACAGCCCACAGATAGAAGCCATTTTTTAGCCTGTTGGTACAACTGATTATGCCTGTTGTCTTTGTCCATTGAGTTTTCTTGGCAGGGATACTGGAGTGGCTTGCCAGTTCCTTCTCCAGGTGGATCATGTTTAGTCAAAACTCTCCACTATGACCTGTCCATCTTGGGTGGCCTTGCATGGCATAGCTCATAGCTTCTCTGAGTTATTCAAGCCCCTTCGCCACGACAAGGCATTGATCCGTGCTGGAGGAGACTCTTGAGAGTCCCATGGACTGCAAGAAGATCAAACCTATCCATTCTGAAGGAAATCAGCCCTGAGTGCTCACTGGAAGGACAGATCGTGAAGCTGAGGCTCCAATACTTTGGCCACCTCATGAGCAGAGAAGAATCCTTGGAAAAGCCCCTGATGTTGGGAAAGATTGAGGGCACTAGGAGAAGGGGACGACAGAGGATGAGATGGTTGGACAGTGTTCTCGAAGCTACGAACATGAGTTTGACCAAACTGCGGGAGGCAGTGCAAGACAGGAGTGCCTGGCGTGCTATGGTCCATGGGGTCACGAAGAGTCGGACACGACTAAACGACTAAACAACAACAACAACACGACTGATTATACTTCTGTATCTCCTGCCTGAGGGCAGAAGATTAAAGAGGTGATGGCCGGGGTGTGAGTCATCCCTGAGACTGCTCTCCTAAGGCAACGATCCCTTGCGATGTCATCTAGCGGACTCAAAGGGCAGCCCATGATATCATGTGCAGAAGATTAAAGAGGTGATGGCCAGGGTGTGAGTCATCCCTGAGACTGCTCTCCTAAGGCAATGATCCCTTGCGATGTCTAGCGGACTCAAAGGACAGCCCATGATATCATGTGCTGTATTCACCACCCTCTGTAGAGACTTTCTGTCCGTGGCTGTCAGGCCAGCATGCCACAGTGGGATACAATATGAAAGGACACTTTCTATTGTGGACCGGTAAAATGAGTTCATCAGTTGTTGTTTAACATTATTCTTTTGCAAGGCCCTGAGGAAATGGAGTCTCTGTTGGGCCTTTCTGACCACCTGAGTTATGTTGATTTTCCAAGTGAGGTCCTCACTAAGGTAAACACCCAGGATATTTAAAGGAGGAGACTCTCTCTACACAGCCCCCCCCCCGATATACAACACGGCAGGTTCCCCTCTCTTCCTCTGGAAGTCCAACACCATCTCCTTTGTCTTACTAATATTTAGGTGCAAGTTATTCTCTAAGCACCATGTAGATACTTTTTGAACCTCCCCCCATACGCTGTTTCATCTCCGCCTGCAATTAGGCCCATTATAGTACAGTGGAACCTCGGTTTATGAACACCTCGGTTTACGAATTTTCGGTTTACGAATGCCACAGACCCATCTGGAACGGATTAATTCACTTTCCATTACTTTCAATGGGAAAGTTCGCTTCAGTTTATGAACACTTCAGTTTACGAACAGACTTCCGGAACCAATTATACCCATGCTTCGGGTTAAGTACGCTTCAGGTTGAGTACTCCGCAAACTCGTCTGGAATGGATTAATCCACTTTCCATTACTTTCAATGGGAAAGTTCGCTTCAGTTTATGAACGCTTCAGTTTATGAACAGACTTCCAGAACCAATTGTGTTCATAAAACGAGGTACCACTGTAGTATCATCTGCAAACTTAATAATTACTGTGGATGGATCAGATACAGGGGTCCCCAAACTAAGGCTCAGGGGCCGGATGCGGCCCAATCACCTTCTAAATCTGGCAGACGGTCCGGGAATCAGCATGTTTTTATATGAGTAGAATGTGCCCTTTTATTTAAAATGCATCTCTGGGTTATTTGTGGGGCGTAGGAATTCATTCACCCCCCCAATATAGTCCACCCCCCATAAGGTCTGAGGGACAATGGACTGGCCCCCTGCTGAAAAAGTTTGCTGACCCCTGGATGATATGCAGTCATATGTGTACAATGAGTACACATCCCTGTGGGCTGCCAGTGCTAAGCTTCAGGGAGGTACAGTGGTACCTCTACTTACAAATAACTCTACTTACGAATTTTTCTACTTACAAATGGAGCTCTGTCCGCCATCTTGGATGCAGTTTAGATAGGATTTTTTCTACTTACGAATTTTTAGATAAGTTGCTTCGACTTACGGATTTTTTCTCCCAATGCATTCCTATGGGATTCGACTTACAAATGTGTGTTCGGAACACATTAAATTCGTAAGTAGAGGTACCACTGTAGATGTAACAGTCCCAATCCTCACTGTTTGTGTCTGATCCCTGAAAAAGTCTTTAATCCAGTCACAGATGGTAGAAGAAAGGTCCAAATCCATCAGCTTTTTAGTAAGAATGTCCGGGACGATGGTATTAAAAGCCGAGCTATAATCAATAAACAACATTTTGACATAATTCCCCGGTCTCTCCAGATGTCTCGCTGCAAGATGATAGGCTGTAGCTATGGCATCATCTGTTGACCTGTTTGTCCTATAGGCAAACTGATGTTTATCAAAGTCCGGTGGGAATCATGACCTAAGATGTTGAAGGACCAATCTCTCAAAGCATTTCATCACTACAGATATTAATGCAATAGGTCGGTAGTCATTTAGGCCAGGGGTTCCCAAACTAAGGCCCGAGGGCCAGATGTGGCCCAATTGCCTTCTAAATCCGGCCTGCGGATGGTCTGGGAATCAGCATGTTTTTACATGAGTAGAATGTGTCCTTTTATTTAAAATGCATCTCTGGGTTATTTGTGGGGCTTGCCTGGTATTTTTACATGAGTAGAATGTGTCCTTTTATTTAAAATGCATCTCTGGGTTATTTGTGGGGCTTGCCTGGTATTTTTACATGAGTAGAATGTGTCCTTTTATTTAAAATGCATCTCTGGGTTATTTGTGGGGCATCCGAATTCATTCATATTTTTTTTCAAAATGTAGTCCGGCCCCCACAAGGTCTGAGGGACAGTGGACCCGCCGCCTGCTGAAAAAGTTTGCTGACCCCTGATTTAGGCAGTTACGGTAACTGCTGTTTTCTTGGGGACTGGGACAAATCCACAAACACACAAAAAACACATATCACTTTCACTATACCAGTGATGCTCTTCCTCCCGCTAGAGAAATCTCATTGGCTGACAGTATATTTCCCCCAACAGCTTGGGGGAAAGCCCCTTGCATTGTCCTAGCCCAAGAAGCTGGTGCCCGCTTCTGCCTGCTTAAAAGCCCTTCCCCGTTCTCCCTTCTGCCCAGGCCCTGCTGCAGCCCTTTTGTTGAAGGTGCCCGAATCTCTGATTTCCATCTCGGAAGGTAATACGGCCTTGCTCTCTGCCTCGTTGACATTTCCGACTTCGGTGCCGGGCTACTTCCAGGTGCGATGGCGTTTTGTCACTGGCCGCCGGGCGGTGCTGATTCTCATGGCGGATAACTGCTTGGCAGGGAACGGTACTCAGCCCTGGAGGGACCTTTGCGAAATCAGCGTTAGGAAAGCAGACATATACAGACATCGTGTAGAATTGTCCTCTGAGGATGCTTCTCTGTTACTCAAGGGTGTGAGAGCTGAGGATTCTGGGATTTACTGCATCACCTTGCTGGCATTGGACGTGATGCTGTCGGCTAACATCAGCCTAACAGTGACCAAGGGTAAGAGGGTTAGGTTTGGTCTGCACCCTAATGTGACCCTATTGTTTTTAGTAAATGATTTAATTATAATATTATTATTCCATTTATAAGAGATTATTTAATGATTACAGTGGTACCTCGGTTTACAAACACAATTGAATCATAGAATCATAGAGTTGGAAGAGACCACAAGGGCCATCCAGTCCAACCCCCTGCCAAGCAGGAAACACCATCAAAGCATTCTTGACATATGCCTGTCAAGCCTCTGCTTCAAGACCTCCAAAGAAGGGGACTCCACCACACTCCTTGGTAGCAAATTCCACTGCCGAACAGCTCTTACTGTCAGGAAGTTCTTCCTAATGTTTAGGTGGAATCTTCTTTCTTGAAGTTTGAATCCATTGGTTCTGGAAGTCAGTACTTACCCTGAAGCATACTTAACCTGAAGCGAACTTTCCCATTGAAAGTAATGGAAAGTGGATTAATCCATTCCAGACGGGTCCGTGGAGCACTTAAACTGAAAATACTCAAACCGAGGCGTACTTAAACCGAGGTATGACTGTATGTTTTTATTAATAGCTAGGCCCAGGGAAATCCTAGGCAAAATGATACGTCTTTATAATATGCCTGGAGGAGACCGAGGGACGAAGCTTCACCCGACCTTCTCACTTTCTCACATTGTGGTTTGCTTGTCTGTCATTTCTTGTTATTAAAATAGCAGCCATTAGAGATGTAATGTGTGAGATAACTTGATTTAGATCTGTGGTTTTCATTAAGTTAAAAGCAGCCGGGAGGCTTCCAGTATCAAATCAGGACCACAAAACTATGTGGACTAACCTTAACCCTAACTCTTCTGCACCCCCCCCCCCACAATACAATAGTTTGCTGATTAAAACCAACCCCTCCCTGATAAAAGAGTTTATATAGCAGACAGTTGAGTCAAAGCCTGCTTCTCGCTTCCCTGGAGAAAGCAAAAGCCCTTGGGCATTTTTTTAAAAAAAGGGTAAAGCCTTTTTCTTGTCATTTTAGCAGAAACAAACAATACCAAATACAAGGGCGTACAATTTCTAGAAGTGGAGAGAAGTGGAATGCCTATCAGTAAAAGTACAGGAGCAACAGGTAAGTTCTAGGGGACGGAGAATGGATGGGGAAAGGGAGATCAGGAAGGAAACAAATGGGATGCTGGCAGAGGGAGTTTGCAGGCATTGATCTTCCTCCCTAAGAGTAAGCTTGCTTGTTCATGATGCACACTGGACTGAGGCTCTCTTCAACTTTTCCTTCTTTCTTTTCTGCTCACCCAGGGATGAACGCTTCAACCGATCAGGCTGAGAGTTCGTCTAACAAGCCAGTTCCAGCATCTCCCCCAAGTAAGTTCTCTTTAGCTGGGGGCTGGTCCTCCTCCACCCCAAAAACCAGACGTTTTGTAATGAATAAAGCGAGAGAGAAATGCCCTGGAAAGTGTGCTCTGCATAGCCCTTGCTTAATGCAATGTTTCCTATCTCACCTCCCCACAAACAAATCAGAATGAAGGCTCAATAAACAGATCATCTGGAAACATCCTCTGTGCATCATATCCTACTCGGAGTAGTCTCATTGGAATGAATGAGCATGGCTAACTTCAGTCCATTAGTTTGAATGGGTCTACTCTGAGTAAGGACTACAGGTGACTAATGGTGCATCTTGGTTTGAGAAGCAGTTGCTTTTGCACAGTGCAAATTGGTTTAGCTCTTGCGTCCACCAGCGAGCTACTGCTCTTCTCAAAGCACAACAGTGATTGGCTGGCTGTTACAGCTCTATCTGGTTTTTGGAGGGCAAAAGTCCACAGTGGAGACCCTCCTTTGTACCCATGGAGTCTCCCCACACAATTTAGAACCCTGAAAGTGCAGGTCTTTGAAAAGATGGGAGCGCAGTGCAGAAAACTCCACAATAGCACTGCCGCTTGGGCCATAGCTGCCAAGTTCGGGATTGCAAAAATCCGGGATCAGCAGTGCCGCGGCACCGGAAGTCGCTTCTACGCACTTCCGGACATGCGTAGAAGCGACTTCCGATGCCGCTGTGCCCATCCGGAAGTGCATAGAAGCAACCTCTGGTGCCGGCGCGGCACCAGAAGAACATGGCCACCGGCAGGAGCTCCGTAATCCGGGGGAATACGGGGTATTTTGCCATTCGGGACATCTGCGGGAAATGGTAAGAAAATACAGGGGTTTCCCGGGGGAAATGGGGTACTTGGCAGCTATGGGTTGGGCTCTCTGTCGTAGCTGAGGAAATGACCAATGCTTGCTCCAGAGAGGTGATGTCTCTTTTTTCTCTTGTCATTCCCACTGGCATGCTTGGCGAAATAGAAACTCACTTCCCTGCTCTAAGCAGTGGCAGGGAGACCAGGACCAAGCAGCTGCCATCTAGCAGCAACGTGAGGGGTTTCCACTCAGATTCTTGGAGAGAACACTTCTGGGGGGGGGGTATCATTCCAAGGTTCCCAGGATTTCCCCCCCAGGTATCTTTGTTTCCACAGCAGTAGTACTGCCCCATGTTTTGAGAACTTGCATCTCAAAATGCCCCCACGCTTCCTTTGACTCCTATTCCCATGCATCTGAGCTCTAAGCAAAACATTAGAGATGAACGTTGTCTGTCTCTCTCCTGTAGTGAATGCGGGTGGTTCTGTCTCTTTCACGAAGGCAGCAAATGACAGCGACTCTACGGTTTCCAACATCATTCATTTGAGCTTAGCGGGCTTGATTCTCTGTCTCCTTGGCCTGATCATAGCAGAGGTAAGTGTCTTTCCCCTGCATTTCTACCCAAGGCATCCATAAACTGTTTCACAGAATCATAGATTTGGAAGGGACCACAGCTAATAAAAAGGTAAGGGACCCCTGGATGGTTAAGTCCAGTCAAGGGCAACTATGGGGTTGCAGCACTCATCTCACTTTCAGGCTGAGGGAGCCAGCGTTTGTCCGCAGACAGCTTTCCGGGTCATGTGGCCAGCAGGACTAAACCTGGTGCAATGGGGCACCGTGACGGAAGCCAGAGTGCACGGAAATGCCATTTACCTCCCCACTGCAGTGGTTCTTATTTATCTACCAGCACTGGCGTCCTTTTGAACTGATAGGTTGGCAGAAGCTGGGACAGAGCAATGGAAGCTTACCCCGTCACAGGGATTTGAACCGCTGACCTTCTGATCGGCAAGCCCAAGAGGCTCAGTGGTTTAGAACCCAGCACCACCTGCGTCCCACTGCAATGCAGGCATCTTTTGCCCAACGTGGGGCTCAAACCCACAGCCTTAAGATTAAGAATCTCATGCTCTACCAACTGAACTATCCCCCACTTGCATTGGGAAGTTTAAGGCAATCTTTAGCAACTGTTTCCGAGGGGAAAGAAAATGCTGGAAGCATCCAGGGTCTGCATTGTTAAAAAGACGTATATGAAAATGTACAATGAGCAGCTGTTATCAGACTTCCAGGGAGGGCTTAATTAGCCACGCAGCAGATCCACACAGGCAACTGGTTATGAGCACTGCTAATTCCAAATGGATTCTTTCAGAGCGATCTTGCCAACCTCCTGTCAAACCTACAGCTTTGACTTAAATGAATGTGCATATATGCCAACCTAACCACACATGCGCAAACAAACACAAGGCAGTGCTCCAAGAGTGTGCCTTCAAACCATCTGGTGGCATACCTGCCAAGTTCCTCTCTGAAAAATAAGGGACCGGACCGAAAGTAGCATACCGGAAGTGACTTTTGATGCTGCTGTGCCCAGAAGTTGCGCTGCAGCCATTTTGGAACTGGGCAGAGCAGCATCAAAAGTCGCTTCTGAGCATGCTCCGCCCAGTTCCAAAATGGCCGCCGTGCCAGAATAAACTGGGGAAAAACAAAAAAAATCTGTTTTTTCGGCTGGGGACAGCTGGAAAAACGGGGGTTTCCCGGGGAAAACGGGAGACTTGGCAGCTATGTCTGGTGTCCAGCCAAGTCAGAAGCTTCTCTTCCTTTCCACAGCATGTTTCCTTCATGTGCTGCAGTGAGAGAAACTCAGCAACCAGGGATAGAAGTGGAGCCAAACTGTATCGAGAGAGGATGGAGGAGTACCCCTTTCCTTCTACGCCAGGCAACATCTCCCTGCTTCTGGAGATGCCAAGTTCAGATAATCTGAGAGAGCCTTATTATTCCATTGTTCACTGATCATCTTCAGTCCTTCTTTACAGTATGAGAATTCTGTTTCCTTTTCATCTACTGAAGCGCTTATGTGATTATATAGGTGGGTTTATATATGAGAGGCTAAGGCTGTGATCCTATACCCAAGTGACCAAGTGCTACTGAACTTAGTGGGGCTTCCTTCTGAGTAGGCATACAAAGGATGGTGCTGTGACTGTGAAGATCCCTTTTGGGGGGGGACTGGGAGCAATTGCTACGTGGCTAGAGAATATGTCAGAATAATCTTACGCATTAACAACATTTGCACGTGGCTCAAATATGCAGTGGGACTGAGAAGCACTTTTGACCCTGCAGTCTGTAACCCAGTGTGAGCTTAGGTAGCAGTAATTGAAGTCAATTAGATTTTTAAAATTGATGTCAATTTACTTTTTAATTGAAGTAAAGCAAAACAATACAATAAAAATAATAGAAGTACAAATATAAAACGGGGTGTCGTATTTCTGGATAAAGATTTATTATAGGATCAGCCTGCAGGTTTGTCGCCATCAGGAAATGTCCTTAGGAGATGTTTTGCTCTAATAGTACTCCCTAAGTACCATAAATTACAATTGCATTGTAGGGCATACACAACTCCCTGAGAGTTACAATTAGTAAAAGACTCCAACCGGACAGGTTCTTGCAGGTTCTTGTGTATGCCCTACAATGCAATTGTAATTTATGGTACATAGGGAGTACTTTTAGACCGGTGAAAGCGAGAATCTCAGAGCATAAAAATCGAATCCTTAATAAAGTTTTGGAGGCGCCACTTACGTCCCATTTTATTGAGGAAAAACCACAGAGCTACAGATTTTAAATGGTTTATTAAGCACAAACACTCTGGAATAAATGCTGAGGCTTTGAAAAGGAAACTACACCAGAAGGAGGCATACTGGATACATAGTATTGGACCTTTAAGACTTCGAGCATGAGATTTTGTACACATTTTTGAATCTCTTTGTATATGTGAAGGTTGTTGGTGCATATACATTTAAATATTTGCACTTCACGGTTGTTTACCTTTTCATTGTTTAGCAACGTTAAAGCAGCCTTCCCCAACTTGATGCCTCCCAGATGTTGTCGGACTGGAACTCCCATCATCCCTGATATGCGCAGAGCTACGGAGCCACCAGCTGTTCTGAACAGCTGTCAAGCAGAGAGAAAGATGTTAGACTGTCAGTTGCCTCTGCTGTTTAGCAGCCGGAGGATAGGAAAAGTTTGATCTGTGCAGTATTGTTGCAACCGGTAATCTTACACAGTACTTCTGTACCAAGGCCTGGGGCTAGCTTGAGTTGGGTATAAACCAGCAATGTGATTTTTTAAGCCACAGTTTACTACACTGCTGAGAACCATGTTGTTGGCACCTGTCTGTCTCGAGAGACAATGGAGCATGCCTCCAGGGGTGAAGTCCAACTTCTCCATTAGCAGCACCAGAGAAACCTTCCATGCTGTGCAAGCCTGGGCAGTGTGTATGGGGGTCCTGGGCTGCCTAGATGACAAGATCCCCACTCTCAGCCTCACTGATGTGGTCCAAAGGAAAGCAGAGCAAGATATTTGGCACCAGCTTGGCTGCAGGAGTTGCTGGAAGGAGAGAGCTGAGTAAAACAAAAAAAGGCTCCCTGGATGGTAAAATCCAGTCAAAGGTGACTATGGGGTTGTGGCGCTCATCACGCCAAGGGAGCTGGTGTTTGTCCGCAGACAGCTTTCCGGGTCATGTGGCCAGCATGACTAAACCACTTCTGGTGCAACAGAACACCTTGACGGAAACCAGACCGCATGGAAACGCCATTTACCTTCCCGCTACAGTGGTACCGATTTATCTACTTACACTGGCATGCTTTCAACCTGCTAGGTTGGCAGGAGCTGGGGCAGAGCAACAGGAGCTCACCGTGTCACGGGGATTCGAACCACTGACCTTCTGATCGGCAAGCCCAAGAGGCTCAGTGGTTTGGACCACAGCGCCACTTGTCTCCCTTTTAGAGAGCTGAGTGCAGGGTGGGTATCAAAAGTGGACAAATCACCTCAGAAGCAGCCCAAGGTGTCCCTCACCAGAAGTATCACCCATCCTCTAACACCCCATACGCCCCAAGATCCAAGAAAGTTTTTCAATTTTGATGCCTTGTTGGCCACGAGATCTTCTTTTCTCAACTACATGCATTTCTGTCGTTACTGGATATGTTAGATTGAAAGTATCTAAGGAAACCTACCGTTGAAGGAAAGAGCCCTCTTCTTATGCATTCACAGGCCATCCAAAATTCCTAACACAGGAGTGGCCAGGGACGGGGGCGGTGTTGTTTGCAATGGAGCAAGATGCTCACATACTGTAGCTTTGAGCTCTGCATCTCATGAAGGTTTTGTATTTTTCACAAGACCTTTTTTTTCCAAATGTGCACTAGCACAAACTACTCTAAATCAACAGAGTAATGAACTAGGCAGAGGGCCTTCTTTGTCGTGGCGCCCGCCACTACCAAGAAGGTCCAGCTCCGAGGGCCTTCTGGCGTTCTGGCGGTTCCCTCCCTGCGAGAAGTGAAGGTACAGGGAACCAGGCAGAGGGCCTTCTCGGTAGTGGCGCCCGCCCTGTGGAACACCCTCCCATCAGATGTCAAGGAAATAAACAACTATCTGACTTTTAGAAGACCTCTGAAGGCAACCCTGTTTAGGGAAGTTTTTAATGTTGGATGTTTTATCGTGTTTTTAATATTCCGTTGGGAGCCGCCCAGAGTGGCTGGGGAAACCCAGTCAGGTGGGCGGGGTATAAAAAATAAATGATGATGGTGATGATGGTGTATGGCATTGCAAAAAAACCCCAAAAACAAAAACAAAACTATGAAAAGCCCCCAATGAAAACAGAGTGTCAACATTTTACAATTTTATTATAAAGTAAGATAAGACCAAAAAAATCAACAACACTTAAAATAATAATAAGATTGCTAACACTGTAATTACAATGTGGGAGTACGTCCAGGACACACCTCCTGCAGGGAAAGAAATGGAAAATTGGGGTTCAGTAGGTTATTTCTCTTACATATATTAATAGTGAACTCATTATCTGGGTGTGGATCCATATTAACCAAAAGGCAGCATCCATGCACAAGGAGGTTTTTATCAGAAGGCTGGAGAAACACCAATGTTTGCCTATGTGTTCCCCCTTCGCTTTCACTTTCCCTGGCGTATTTCCCCTTTCCTCCTCACTTCTAGGCAGCTTTTGTTTCCTTTATTTACATCTCTCTGCCCCGAATGCTCTCTTTTGTGGGTGAAAGCAGAACCAACTGAACAAGGGTCTTGCCCTCTCTCTAGAACTTCAGAGGAAGTGATGGAATTAAACACCGAGTGTCTGTGTCCAAACAGTCGCAATGCTGGAAAGTTCAAAACAAATATTGTGCAAACATCCAGGTTTAGAGCTCCATCTGAGAAACAATGCTCTAGTTATCTCCCACTTGGACTACTGCAATGCGCTCTACGTGGGGCTACCTTTGAAGGTGACCCGGAAACTACAACTAATCCAGAATGCGGCAGCTAGACTGGTGACTGGGAGCGGCCGCCGAGACTACATAACACTGGTCTTGAAAGACTTACATTGGCTCCCAGTACATTCCGAGCACAATTCAAAGTGTTCATGCTGACCTTTAAAGCCCTAAACGGCCTCGGCGCAGTATACCTGAAGGAGCGTCTCCACCCCCCATCGTTCTGCCCGGACACTGAGGTCCAGTACCAAGGGCCTTCTGGTGGTTCCCTCGTTGCGAGAAGCCAAGTTGCAGGGAACAAGGCAGAGGGCCTTCTCGGTAGGAGTGGCGCCCGCCCTGTGGAACACCCTCCCATCAGATGTCAAAGAGAAAAACAGCTACCAGACATCTGAAGGCAGCCCTCTTTAGGGAGGCTTTTAATGCTTAATAGATTATTTTATTTCATTATTCTGTTGGAAGCCGCCCAGAGTGGCTGGGGAAACCTAGCCAGATGGGCGGGGTATAAATAATAAATTATTATTATTATTATTATTATTATTATTATTATTATTATTATTATTATTATTATTTCCTAGATCAGGGCTAGCCAGTATAGGCATAGCCAGGATTTTTGTTAGAGGGGGAAGGTCTTGGTTAGGGGGAGCAGGACCTTTGTGGCGGGGGGCAGAACCGAAGTGATTGGTCAGTTAAGTATTTCTATTGTTTTACTTGATCTAGGGGGGCAGCTGCCCCCCAGCCCTCCTTGGCTATGCCCATTGTAGCCGGCATGGTGCCTTCAGTACATTGTCGGACTCCAGCTCCCATCAGAAATCATGGCCAGTGGTCAGGAATGATGGGAGCTGAAGTCCAACAACATCAGAGCGGCTGCCACATTCACAACCCCTGTGTTAGAGCTTTAGGCTTGCATTCATTGTAGAACCAAGTCAGTTGTTCCATCAGCACAAGGACTTAATTTTGCACAGTGGGACTTTTCGTCCCTCTTCTCCCCTTGTGCGTCCCCCTGTAGCAACATACACCCTAGAAGTGTAACCACATTCAATGTGCTTTTTAGCATCGTATAAAAACCAGCATTGGCCAGATGGAACCATTTTTCTCATCCTGTCTTCCTTAGGCCTGTCTAGCGAAAGGCAAAATCTCTGGTTGATTTGTAATATTTGCTTAGAGAAACAAATTTTCTTAATGACTTGCAAGCTACTTTAGCATTACAGAGTTGCACTTTTCAGGGACTTCACCAAAGGCAGTATAAGAAGAACGTAAGACACAGAGCCCTAGCGAAGAAGAAGGGGGAGGAGGGAGGGAGAATATAGAGGAGGGAGAAAGGTTGTTTTCTGCTGCTCCAGAGAAGCGGACACGGAGCAATGGATTGAAGCTACAAGAAAGAAGATTCCGCCTAAACATTAGGAAGAACTTCCTGACAGTAAGAGCTGTTCGGCAGTGGAATTTGCTACCAAGGAGTGTGCTGGAGTCTCCTTCTTTGGAGGTCTTTAAGCAGAGGCTTGACAGGCATATGTCAAGAATGCTTTGATGGTGTTTCCTGCTTGGCCCTCGTGGTCTCTTCCAACTCTATGATTCTATGATTCTAAGAAGAAGAGTTTGGATTTGATATCCAGCTTTAACACTACCCGAAGGAGTCTCAAAGCGGCTAACATTCTCCTTTTCCCTTCCTCTCCCACAACAAACACTCTGTGAGGTGAGTGAGGCTGAGAGACTTCAAAGAAGTGTGACTAGCCCAAGGTCACCCAGCAGCTGCAAGTGGAGGAGCGGGGAATCAAACCCGGTTCCCCAGATTACGAGTCTACTGCTCTTAACCACCACACCACACTGGCTCTCTAAGCTAAGGGCCATGGATCAGTGCCATCTTTTGGCTAGTATTGATGGCCTCTGTCTGACTCAAAAGACAATGGAGTGCACCTCTGGGGGTGAAGTCAAACCGCTGCATTTGCAGCACCAAAATGACCTCCCCTGGATGCAAGCCTGGGCGGTGTGTATGGAGGTCCTGAACTGCTCAGACGACAAGACTTCTCTCTCAACAGCCCTGATGTGACCCAAAGGAAAGCAGAGCAATACGTTTGGCACCAGCTTGGCTGCAGGAGCTGCTGGAAGGAAGCGTACAAGGTGCCATCCAACCGCCTTAAGGACCCCACTCTGGATTTGCCTTGCCATCTCACAAAGATATCCCACAAGGTAGTGGAGGTTTAGGATCAGAACTTTCCTTCTCCTAGATGGGCTCGTTTCCCAGGTTGACAAGGGCCGAATTAAGACTACTTAAAAGATTTTGGTGCCCCTAGAGATATCTAATTCAAAATATAAATAATAACAAACCATAAAAATGTAAAACATTAATCTCTATTGTTTCTTCTTCTTCTTCTTCTTCTTCTTCTTCTTCTTCTTCTTCTTCTTCTTCTTCTTCTTCGTCTTCGTCTTCGTCTTCGTCTTCGTCTTCGTCTTCGTCTTCGTCTTCTTTTTCATTTATTGTGGGAGCCTTTATATGTTCAAACCTGGTTCAGCTGTACCATATGTTGTTGTTGTTTAGTCGTTTAGTCGTGTCCAACTCTTTGTGACCCCATGGACCAGAGCACGCCAGGCACTCCTGTCTTCCACTGCCTCCCACAGCTTGGTCAAACTCATGTTTGTAGCTTTGAGAACACTGTCCAACCACCTCGTCCTCTGTCGTCCCCTTCTCCTAGTGCCCTCCATCTTTCCCAACATCAGGGTCTTTTCCAGGGAGTCTTCTCTTCTCTGCTCATGAGGTGGCCAAAGTATAGGAGCCTCAGCTTCAGGATCTGTCCTTCCAGTGAGCACTCAGGGCTGATTTCCTTCAGAATGGATAGGTTTGATCTTCTAGCAGTCCATGGGACTCTCAAGAGTCTCCTCCAGCACCATAATTCAAAAGCATCAATTCTTCGGCAATCAGCCTTCTTTATAGTCCAGCTCTCACTTCCATACATCACTGTACCATATGGTCCATGGTAAATTCTGGCAATGGAAAATTTCTGTGATGACCTCCTTCCCTTTTTTCCCCTAAGCGTTGCTTATTTTGCTTATTTTGCTTAATCCAGCTCAACCTGCCCCATATAATGATTGTGGATCTACAATAAATGAGCAAGTGCTTTTGACTTCCAAATGTTTAACAATTATAGCACTGCGGAGTCTACACAGACCCTACATCCTCTTATAGCAGAGGTGCAGCACGTAAAAACTTACCTGACACGGTGACATTTATCCAGGCCACACAATCTCCAGAAATGTTGAGAAGCTTATAGATCCTGCCAGCATCTCTGCTTACGTTGTATATATGAAAAGTTCCCGCTATCATGGAAACATTCTCTTTGAAGTATTTATGGTATGTCTTGCAGACTCCACCACTAAAATGGCACGCAATATACCATTTGGAAGCTGCGCTGTTCCAAATGCAGATGTCGAAATACGGTTCTGAAGATTCTGAATCATTAGCAAATTTCACTGTTATTGTCTCCCCTTCTTGCACAGATTTTGAAGTACGATTAAGGCAATTCTCACCACCTGTCAGGGATGGAACCAGAAAGAAGTTTAGTTTCAAATATTATCTCCTGCAGCATCATATATCCTTTCCAGTTTGAGCTAGTGTATCCGGGTATTGCTTGCGGGCTTCATGTAGGCATCTGGCAGGCTGTTTTGTGAGCAGAATGTTGGATGTGATGAGTCTTCGTGCAGTCCTAGGTAGGCAAAGAGGCAGTAGACGCTTGTGTGAATTGCCCAAAGAAACTCAACTTGCAGAAATAAGGAATGTTGGAAATGTAAAGAAAAGGGGGGAAATTTCTATCACATGTGGTAGACTTGTAGTAAAGTAAAAGCTTACTGGGAAATGATATATAATTAGTTAAAGAAACTATACAAAAGTACATTGGTTAAAAAACCAGAAGCATTTTTATTGAGTATAGTAGGTGAAGAAATTCCAAATAGAGACCAAAAATTGTTCATGTATGCAACAACTGTAGCAGGGACGCTTTTAGCCCAAAATGGAAGCAACAGTTTGCAGGACCATAGGGGCAGTTTGCAAAAACCCACATGCAAAAGGAGAATGAAACAACCAGCTTCTTTGGGGCTGATTTCTTTTGCAAGGGAACCTGAGAAAACGCTAATCTGACCTTGTCAAAAGCAGCTTCCTATGTTTTTAGGAAAGGACTGTTGTTGTCGGTTTCTGAAACTCCAATTTCATATTCATACTCACTCATTGGCTCATATTCACAGGCATTTGAGAAGAGGAAATGGGCAGCAAGCAAGGTGAATGAAAAGCCACAGGAATATCTCCTGCTGAGCAGCATGGCATGACTCTTCAGTGGTGCAGGACCCATCAGAATATCTGGAACAATTCAGACCATAAAAAAGATTATTCTAATACACATTGAGAACCAAGAGCGGCTTACGGTGTGTGTGTGTGTGTGTGTGTGTGTGTGTGTGTGAGAGAGAGAGAGAGAGAGAGAGAGAGAGAGAGAGTCTGTACTTCCACCCTGGGAAAAAATGTGGCTAGATCTGGGTGGTACTTAAACAGATGACAGAGAATTGCCAGTGGTTTGGAATGTATTAATGCCAGAAAAATTGGTGGCTTACAAAGATATCTTTTAAGAAGCACCCCCATAATAATTGGTGTCTTACAAAGATATCTTTTAAGAAGCACCCCCATAATAATTGGTGTCTTACAAAGATATCTTTTAAGAAGCACCCCCATAATGCTCACTTTCTGGGAAATTGCTATAAATAAAAAAGGTATAGCTGTTAATAATTGAAAGGAAAAAAACTTTTTTTACTGCCAAAATAGGATTGAGAACCAGTTATCTTTCATTTCTTTCCTAGCAAGTACAGAAGCTTTAGTTTCGCTTAGGGTGATCCAGCAAGATGCTCAATACATGGAGAAGTAACATAGATGGAAATTGGAAACCCAGCAAAATAAAGGTATCACCATCAACCCATTTTCGCTCCTCACACCTTGTCAAGAAATTTGGCAGAATATGGCTTGATTCCAAGCTCTGCCCAGGACATTTTTAGTAACGTGCTTACTAAAGCACGACAGAGGACAAGATGATTGGACAGTGTTCTCGAAGCTACGAACATGAGTTTGACCAAACTGCGGGAGGCAGTGCAAGTCAGGAGTGCCTGGCGTGCTATGGTCCATGGGGTCACGAAGAGTCGGACACGACTAAACAACTAAACAACAACAACTGAATAATTCAATTTCCCATTACAATTTGAATCAGCAAAGCAAAAGATCTACAAATCCTTTCCCTCCCGCAAGTTATCTCCTCACCTGGCTTCTGAAATATAGGCACACACGAAACTTCTTAGACTCTCCGACAAAACCTTCCCACTTCTCTGAGATCCTCCTACAGAAGAACCAGCTCTTGAACTGCAGACTCAGAGGGCCGGTGCTGAGTTTTATTCATGCACAAAAATAGCCCACAGGAAAACCAACTACATTGCTCAACAGATGAAAACATGCAGGAGCCGGAGCCTGCAAATCTCTAAGAGACGGCACTGCAAGGCTTGCGTGACACAACATCCATGCTACTGAAAACTCCCCCTTCAGCAATTTGCGCTATCACAGATACAGGAAACCGCAACAGTCCACACCACAACAAAGCAAGCATCATTGAAAAACCCTATCCCACAGGCCACGTGCTATCACCGCTACAGGATTCTTCTAAGGCATGTGAAGACATGTCTTCCTGCCAGCATATTAATTACTATCTCACCTTGATTTTTCAATTTGATCATTTCTTCCCCAAAGGGACAAAATCAATGGCCACCTGTCATTGATGCTTTAGCTGAGAGTCCTGCGTTGCAGGGGTTGGGCTAGATGACCCTTGGGATCCCTACAGGTCTATGAGTCTATGATAATGGGCTGGCTCCAGAACCCTTCTCCAGGCACCCCCAAACTTGGCCCTCCAGATGTTTTGGGACTACAACTCCCATCATCCCTAGCTAACAGGACCAATGGTCAGGGATGATGGGAATTGTAGTCCCAAAACATCTGGAGGGCCACGTTTGGGGATGCCTGCCCTTGTCAAAGGGCTCCCTCGTAACATCCTAGAGTGGATTTGCATGGCTGGAACCCTTCCTTGCCTGGATGAAGAACACAAGAGGGGTGAATGAGAGTTGGTAGAAACTAGTAGTCTATGGCCTTGGAGTGGCCACTGAGACCATATCACACCAGTCCTGAAAGACCTACATTGGTTCCCAGTACGTTTCCGACCACAATTCAAAGTGTTGGTGCTGACCTTTAAAGCCCTAAATGGCCTCAGCCCAGTATACCTTAAGGAGCATCTCCAACCCCATCATCCAGCTCCAAGGGCGGTTTCCTCATTGCGAGAAGTGAGGTTACAGGGAACTAGGCAGAGGGCCTTCTCAGTGGTGGTGCCCGCCCTGTGGAACACCCTCCCATCAGATGTCAAGGAAATAAACAACTATCTGACTTTTAGAAGACACCTGAAGTCGGCCCTGTTTAGGGACATTTTTAATGTTTGATGTTTTATTGTTGTTGTTTTTATATTCTGTTGGGAGCCGCCCAGAGTGGCTGGGGAAACCCAGCCAGATGGGCAGGGTATAAATAATAAATTTGTTGTTGTTGTTGTTGTTGTTGTTGTTGTTGTTAGCCTACTGTACAAAGAGTCACATCTGTTGCCCACCATTGGCATGTGGCCCCTGAAAGCTTTTCAAGAAGGGAATGTGGCCCTTGGGCTAAGGAAGATTCCCACACCTGCCATAGTGGAAAGGAGGACCTCCTCACGAACATCACCCTTTGCAGCAGCTGAATTCCACAGTTACTCATAGTTTCTGTGCTCCCGATTTCATGGAAAAGGAGACGGCCTCATCTTTCTTAGCTTCCTTTTTCCACAGATGAAACAAGAGTGAACCTTGTACTTGCTAATCACAGTGTTTACTTTCATTCTTAATCAAATGCAATGTTTATTTATTCTGAAACAAATCAGCAATAAAACACACACACACACACACTTTTAAATGAGCTTGAATTCGTCACGAATGTTCAGCTTTATTAAATAAGCAAACTTGTTGAAATGGTAAATGGTATTACAGTACAGTCATACCTCTGTTTAAGTACGCTTCAGTTTGAGTACTTTCAGTTTACGTACTCCGCGGACCTGTCTGGAACGGATTAATCCACTTTCCATTACTTTCAAAGGAAAAGTTCACTTCAGTTTAAGTACGCTTCAGTTTAAGTACTTCGCGGACCATCTGGAACGGATCAATCCAATTTCCATTACTTTCAATGGGAAAGTTCGCTTCTGGTTAAGTACGCTTCAGGTTAAATACAGACTTCCGGAACCAATTGTGTACTTAAACCGAGGTACCACTGTATTTATTACATTTATTTCCTATTTACTTATCATTTTTCATTTTACAACAATACATATCAATTAACAAAATTGAAAATAACATCGAATTGACTCCCCCCCCTGCAATCTGTGGTTCTCTACTTCTGCATATCCACAAAATTCCTTGTTTATTTCTTCTAAGATTTACTTAAGTATTCTTTACTGCTTGTTTTACATTAGCTCCGCTAAAGTTTTAAGCTGTTTACAATGACTTTTAAAATATCCAATAAATTTTCCCCAGTCTTTATTAAAAAAATATTCCCTTCCTGATTCCTTATTTTTCCCATACGTTTGGTCATCTCCACATACTAAAGCAGCTTTATTTGCCTGACCTTCTTGGTTGGAACTGTTTCATCTGTCTACTTCTGCTCATAAACCATCCTGGCAGCCAGTGTTTTTTTCCTGATCCTTGGGTACCTCTTGACCTTATTCACAAGCACGCAAGTGGCGCTGTGGTCTAAACCACTGAGCCTCTTGCATTTGCCGATCAGAAGGTCGGCGGTTCAAATCCCTGGGACGGAGTGAGCTCCCTTTGCTCTGTCCCAGCTCCTGCCAACCTAGCAGTTCAAAAGCACGCCAGTGCAAGTAGATAAATAGGTACCACTGTGGCAGGAAGGTAAATGGCATTTCCGTGCGCTCTGGATTCTGTCACGGCGTTCCGTTGCACCAGAAGAGGTAATCCTGCTGGCCACATGATCCGGAAAGCTGTCTGTGGTCAAACGGCGGCTTCCTCGGGTCCTTTACCTTTTTTTACCTTTTACCTTTATTCCTAGAAAAAAAGGATTCTGGTATTCTTACAAAAGATACCTTCAACATTTTTCAGCTCATTATAAATAATTTCCCAAAAAGCTTTCCTATCTGACATGTCCACTACATATGGTAAAAGGTACCCCCCTTTTTCCTTACATTTCCAGCACATATCTGATTTAGCTTTATACGTCTTAGCCAATTTACTAGAAGTCAAACACCACCTGTACATCATTTTCATACAGTTCTCCTTCATTTCCACATTTAATTCTGTGCTGACTAGAAAAGGGCATCAGATGGGGAGCAAGGAGCCAGGGGTTGACAGAAACCACAACTACCTTTCTGAAAACGCCTATTACTCAGAAATGTATTCTGTAAAAACAGCTGACACGAACGCGAAACCCAAGGAAACCTACAGCTGACTTGAGATTTAGATGTGTGGTCATATTATTACTCATTGTTGTCATCGTCAAGGCAATAGGCTTTACTTGAAAGTGAAGAAACATGGGCTGAATTCCTGGCCTTGGAGGACCAGCAATAGATTTTGCAGACCTGCTAAGTGCATCTTGCTGGTTTCAAGGTTCTGCTGCGTTCACATCAGAAACTACAGCGTCCCCAAAGATATATTATTATTTACTAGTGTATTTCAGCCCGTTCAATAACGGGCGCTAGAACATCCTGGGGTTTGGAGAAGCGCTTGCGCAGCGCTTCTCCGAACCCTGGGACCTGTCCTTACTGTCGGCGGCAGGGGGACAGGAACGGAGGAGGAGAAAGCGCTGCTTTCTCCTCCTCCGTTCCTCTCTCCCAGCCGCCGACAGCAAGGAGACATCCTGGGGTTTGGAGAAGCGCTTGTGCAGCGCTTCTCCGAACCCTGGGACCTGTCCTTGCTGTCGGCGGCAGGGGGACAGGAACGGAGGAGGAGAAAGCGCTGCTTTCTCCTCCTCCGTTCCTCTCTCCCAGCCGCCGACAGCAAGGAGACATCCTGGGGTTTGGAGAAGCGCTTGCGCAGCGCTTCTCCGAACCCTGGGACCTGTCCTTACTGTCGGCGGCAGGGGGACAGGAACGGAGGAGGAGAAAGCGCTGCTTTCTCCTCCTCCGTTCCTCTCTCCCAGCCGCCGACAGCAAGGAGACATCCTGGGGTTTGGAGAAGCGCTTGTGCAGCGCTTCTCCGAACCCTGGGACCTGTCCTTGCTGTCGGCGGCAGGGGGACAGGAACGGAGGAGGAGAAAGCGCTGCTTTCTCCTCCTCCGTTCCTCTCTCCCAGCCGCCGACAGCAAGGAGACATCCTGGGGTTTGGAGAAGCGCTTGCGCAGCGCTTCTCCGAACCCTGGGACCTGTCCTTACTGTCGGCGGCAGGGGGACAGGAACGGAGGAGGAGAAAGCGCTGCTTTCTCCTCCTCCGTTCCTCTCTCCCAGCCGCCGACAGGAAGCAGACATCCCGGGGTTCGGAGAAGCGCTTGCGCAGCGCTTCTCCGAACCCTGGGACCTGTCCTTGCTGTCGGCGGCAGGGGGACAGGAACGGAGGAGGAGAAAGCGCTGCTTTCTCCTCCTCCGTTCCTCTCTCCCAGCCGCCGACAGCAAGGAGACATCCTGGGGTTTGGAGAAGCGCTTGCGCAGCGCTTCTCCGAACCCTGGGACCTGTCCTTACTGTCGGCGGCAGGGGGACAGGAACGGAGGAGGAGAAAGCGCTGCTTTCTCCTCCTCCGTTCCTCTCTCCCAGCCGCCGACAGCAAGGAGACATCCTGGGGTTTGGAGAAGCGCTTGTGCAGCGCTTCTCCGAACCCTGGGACCTGTCCTTGCTGTCGGCGGCAGGGGGACAGGAACGGAGGAGGAGAAAGCGCTGCTTTCTCCTCCTCCGTTCCTCTCTCCCAGCCGCCGACAGCAAGGAGACATCCTGGGGTTTGGAGAAGCGCTTGCGCAGCGCTTCTCCGAACCCTGGGACCTGTCCTTACTGTCGGCGGCAGGGGGACAGGAACGGAGGAGGAGAAAGCGCTGCTTTCTCCTCCTCCGTTCCTCTCTCCCAGCCGCCGACAGGAAGCAGACATCCCGGGGTTCGGAGAAGCGCTTGCGCAGCGCTTCTCCGAACCCTGGGACCCGTCCTTACTGTCGGCGGCAGGGGGACAGGAACGGAGGAGGAGAAAGCGCTGCTTTCTCCTCCTCCGTTCCTCTCTCCCAGCCGCCGACAGGAAGCAGACATCCCGGGGTTCGGAGAAGCGCTTGCGCAGCGCTTCTCCGAACCCTGGGACCCGTCCTTACTGTCGGCGGCAGGGGGACAGGAACGGAGGAGGAGAAAGCGGCGCTTTCTCCTCCTTCCTTCCTCTCCCCCAGCCGCCGACAGGAAGGACGCGCGCACTCTCCCCCCCCCGCCTCCTCCAACCGCCGCTCCTCACGGCCAGGGAGGGTTGTGAGGAGGCCTTCGCCGGCCTCCACCCCGGCGGGAGCGGCGGTTGGAGGAGGCAGAGTGGGGGGAGAGTGCGCGCGCGCAGTCTCTGCTGTCCAATCCCTGTATCCCTGGGGCACATGCGCAGTGACCCAGGGACACACGGGACATCTGGACGCAGGGACAACATGGACATTATTATATAGGATTAGATTTATATGGGCAGCTATAAGCACCTGGCTGAAAGCAAGAGAAAGAGAATGCAAAGGCTGCTACTGCAAATTTAGATTTGTGCAGTGGATTATTTATATCACACTTCTGAGGGGGAAAGGAATGGAAGGTATTTAGTTCACAGGTGCCAATACATGTGGCTGTTCAGTCACCCTAGCACAACAAACCCACTTTTTAAAAAATCACCACAACCGCTGACTTTTGATAGAATCATAGAGTTGGAAGAGACCACAAGGGCCATCCAGTCCAACCCGCTGCTAAGCAGGAAACACTATCAAAGCATTCTTGACATATGCCCGTCAAGCCTCTGCTTAAAGACCTCCAAAGAAGGAGACTCCACCACACTCCTTGGCAGCAAATTCCACTGCCGAACAGCTCTTACTGTCAGGAAGTTCTTCCTAATGTTTAGGTGGAATCTTCTTTCTTGTAGCCTGAATCCATTGCTCTGTGTCCGCTTCTCTGGAGCAGCAGAAAACAACCTTTCTCCTCCTCTATATGACATCCTTTTATATATTTGAACATGGCTATCATATCACCCCTTAACCTTCTCTTCTCCAGGCTAAACATACCCAGCTCCCTAAGCCGTTCCTCATAAGGCATAGTTTGCAGGCCTTTGACCATTTTGGTTGCCCTCCTCTGGACATGTTCCAGCTTGTCAGTATCCTCCTTGAACTGTGGTGCCCAGAACTGGACACAGTACTCCAGGTGAGGTCTGAGCAGAGTGGAATACAGTGGTACTTTACTTCCCTTGATCTAGATGCTATACTCCTATTGATGCAGCCCAGAATTGCATTGGCTTTTTTAGCTGCTGCATCACACTGTTGACTCATGTCAAGTTTGTGGTCTATCAAGACTCCTAGATCCTTTTCACATGTACTGCTCTCAAGCCAGGTGTTTCCCATCCTGTATTTGTGCCTTTCATTTTTTTGCCCAAGTGTAGTACTTTGCATTTCTCCTTGTTAAAATTCATCTTGTTTGCTTTGGCCCAGTTGTCTAATCTGTTAAGGTCATTTTGAAGTGTGATCCTGTCCTCTGGGGTATTACCCCCCCCCCCAATTTGGTGTTGTTAGGAGAATGGAGGGGAAATGCAGGGAAAAGTGTGGGTGAATGAGTGATTTAACAGAAAGACATGCAAACTCCCAGGTGGCAAATCATAGAACTGTTGAGTTGGAAGGGACCACCAGGGT
This sequence comes from Zootoca vivipara, assembly GCF_963506605.1. NCBI lineage: Eukaryota > Metazoa > Chordata > Lepidosauria > Squamata > Lacertidae > Zootoca > Zootoca vivipara. Next base: position 15,276,574 of record NC_083277.1, read on the forward strand.
CATCTAGTCCAGCCCTCTAATGCAGGAATCGTTTGCCCAACGTGGGGCTTGAACCCACAACCCTGAGATAAAGAATATTATGTTCTACCAGCTGGGCTGGTCATTGTAACACTGCCCTGCAAACAAATTAGAACGAATACCCAATAAAGATTGGACATGGTCTAACCTCCATGTAAGATTTGTGCAAGCAAATCAGGGCAAATGATCCACAAACAGGTTGTCAGAAGGAACCCTCCATAGTGCCAGTAGCGGACTTTCAAATTTCAGTGGCACTCTGTGCAATGCCAAAATTTGGTGCCCACCCTCGGCTCTCGCCTTCCGTTCTACATCATTATTGTGGCAAACCAGTCACACTCCCCCTCTGATTATTCGATTTATTACACACACACCCCTGATTTAGGAACAATTATTGCAAGGTGGCAGTCAACAATATATCAACATCTTATGCATTTAATAAATTTATATCTTTTTCTTCCTCTCAAAAGGAGTCCAGGGCAGCACAGGGCACAAGACAATAATATATAAATAATGTCTTATAAAGTTTTCCACAAACACCATGTAAAATACTCGTAAGCAGATTACCATGGGTGAGATGTAATGTTAGAGAATGCAGTGGGACTTCCCCTTTGATGATGGGAATTGTAGCTCTGTGGAGGGTAAACTACATTTTCCAGGATTCTTTGGGGGAAGTAATGTGTTTTGAATGTGTACGGTGTGTACACAGCCGAAGCGGGTATTTTGCTTACAATCTTCTACCCCAGGCATCCCCAAACTGTGGCCCTCCAGATGTTTTGGCCTACAACTCCCATGATCCCTAGCTAACAGGACCAGTGGTCAGGGAAGATGGGAATTGCAGTCCAAAACATCTGGAGGGCCGAAGTTTGGGGATGCCTGTTCTACCCTCTCCACGGTACGGAAGCTGTACTTCTCAGGATAGAGCAGGGCTGTGCAGAATTATTAAAACAGCAGAGAGCATTATTGGCTGCTCACTCTCCACCTTAGAGCAAATCTACACCACCAGGTGCCATAGAAAAGCACTAGACATATCAAGAGATCCAACGCACCCTGGTCACCATTTCTTCGAGCTCCTGCCATCGGGATGGAGATACAGAACAATGCAGGCAAGAACGAGCCGTCTCTGGAACAGTTTATTCTCCAGAGCGATTTTGGCCTTAAATGGAAAATCTGAACTTTGAAGTCGACTTATTTTACTTGTTGTATTGTATCGTATTGCACTGTTTTAATTAGGGTTTTTAAATAGTAATTTTGGATTATGTGGAATGCTTTATCTGAGTGGATGTGGTAACCGAGTAATTTCGTTGTTCCCGAAAGGGGACAATGACAATAAAGATTATCTTATCTCATTATCTTAAATGAAATTCCAGTTGCAGAATTTGAGGGTTGACCCCGAACTTTGTTGCTGGCATCTGTCTTGGGAGGCAGTGGAAGAGTACAAAATTTTAGCAGAGAATTCCGGATGAACGGAATCCAGTTTGCCGGCTGTGCAGGAGAAGATCTGAAACCAACTTTCTATTCCTGGCTTCTTGTCGAGCTGCCTCATAAGATTTCCATTTCTCAAGATCTACAATGCAAAAAGCTATCTGATGTAAGAAGTCTGCCACCCTGACACTTCTAGGCCACAAGTCACATGATTATCAGGCAGTGCAGAAACGTTGTTGCTCTTGCCTAATGAGAGGTGAGTCATTCACATGAAGTCAGTTTGAGCCTTGCCTGCTACTGAGGCGATTTACACACTGGGGCTTTCCTCCAAATTGACATCATTTGCTCACTCATATTGCAGAGAAACTAGCTAATGACAGCTGAGGTTCTGCAATGCTATTCCTTCTCCTTCATTGCGTTTCAAACAGCTGAGGGTTAATAGTGCAGTAATATAGGGTTATATAAAAAAGATACATGCGCTATAACACCTGTTCAAATTAACTATAACATCAGAATGCCCGCTGAAATTAAAAATGTCTTCCCCATGCACTGGAAGTTTATCAGGGAGCTAGGAAACAAAGCTTCCCAGCAAAACACTTAGGCTAGAATAAATCACAGACACTTAGTTTGGCATATAAGTTAATATTTTACTCAGAGTTTCCAGAAATTACAGCAAACAGGGCTCCATCTGCTGGCAGTGAAACAAAGAAGAAAATAGGTTCCACACGACTTAAAAGTTAAAATGTATGGTTTCCTTACAAAAGGATCATGCAATCTTTGGTTTAGCAAATATACAGGCTTTAAAATATCCCTTTTGGAAAGGTACACTTCACTTGGTTTTTCTTGCAGCTGGGAGCCATTGGCCGCATGACTTGTTCGCTTGTTCCAGTAAGTACAAGGAGAGAGACTACGAAATGGGGGAGCAGAGCCTGTTGAGAGCCTGCTAAGTCACACCCACTTGCAACTTGAGCTCTGGGCTCAGGTTAACTCTTTCATGCATGCAAGTGTAAGTCAGTACAGTCATACCTGACTTCCGGATTCAGCGCCAGCGCCGTCCGGTGGGGTTTGCCTCGAGCTCCGAGGCAGCCCGCCTTTGCGAGGGGGGGGGAAGCAGCGAGAGCGACGCTGCGCCCCATAGAACCCAGGGTCGAGCGTCCCTTGGGCAAATGCTCAGCGGAGTCCCAATTTTCGACTCCCCAGCTCGTCGGCAGGCTCTAATAAGAGCGCCGGTGTAGGAAGGGTTGAAGTCGTGGGGGCCATATTGAGAACCATCGTTATCCTCGCGGAGGGAAGCTCCGAACCGGAGGCGGAGAGCGCTGGATTTTTCCTAAAGAAAGATTGAAAGATTGAAAAGATCGGGAACCGTGAGTAAAAGGATTTAAAATTATAATTGGACTTTAAATTTGGAACGGGGGTGAGATCGAAAAAACGGAAGCCGATCCCCCTCCACTGATGAAAAAGGAAGCAGTAAGAGGAGAAGTACCCGATGCCGGGGAAAGGTGGTTCGCAATTTGAACAATTCCAAGGATTGATAGGAAACTCTCCCCCAGAGGCAGGGCAAAGGGGGAGAACTGTATTAAAACTGGAAAATCCCTGTATATAGAGGATATTAAAGAGGGAAGAGCCTCTTCCTCTCCCGAAAGTGGCAACCCGGACAGAACAGCAAGCAGACTGAGAGGATATAAAGGAAATGGTGGAATTGACTTATAGAGACTTTTAGGTGAATAAAAGACTGAATTGAGGAAAATAGAGACTGGACTGTTTAAACAGGAGATTTGTTGCAGCCTAGTGTAATAATTACAAAAACTAATGTAACAACATTTGGAATGGATATATTACATCCAGTTTGCAGCACTCGGAACAGTTGCAACTTGTAACCACTTCCTGTTTTTCAAGCTCTGCTCTGCCCTTGAAAACTTGGGAAAATGTCAACAACAGACTATGCACCTGGCTTCCAGAGGAAAGTTATGAAACTCTTATGGGAAATAAAGATCGGAATGGACAAAACTCAGCAGCAGATGGAAATAACGAATCAAGATGCACAGAAACAGAATATGAGTAAAGGAACTTTGATAGAGGACGACAGGACAGATGAATCTAATTACAGTACAATTGAAGAAGAGGAGGAGGATTTGGATATACAAGAGGAGAAAGATCAAATTTCGACTTGGAACAACCCCCCCCTTTTGAGGGGGTGATACAAGAGCTGTCTGAGGGGCAGAGAATTCTCAAAAAAAATTGGATCACCCCCCTCTTCGAGGGGAGGAACAAGAGCTGCTTGAGTGGCAGAAAGCACACAAGAAACGCAATGTGCAAGCAAGATGGGATCATCGGGGGGGGAGGACAGAGACATTTGGGTGGCAAAATATGTTAAAAAGGGGGAGGGATGAAGGAGGAAGGAATATACTCTGTATTAGGATGGATAAGAAGGTTTGAAACTGGATTGTTGACTCTGGACATTGCTGGAATGGAAGGGAATAGCCGTGAACGAGGGAGGAGGAGGAAAAATTGAGAATAAATGATAAATTAAGGATTGGGAAAGTAAAAAGGAATTAAAATATAAAGAAGTCCTTGGAAGGAAATTGTGGCAAGGGAGGGAAAATGTTTTAAGCTAGCTAAAATTAGGATGTAATAGTAATTGGGCATATTAGAATATTAGTTTGGGCAAGAGGATTTAGGATGGTTGGGTGTCCCCCCCCCCTTGTTGGTCTCCCTCGGGCTGGGAGCTTCTGGTGGCAGGGGGGGGCTTCGGGCCGGGGGGGGCAGAGGGGGGGAGGGACCCAACTGGAAAAAGAATCATCCCCTTGCCTCCTTTTGCCCTCTGGGACTCTTCGTGGCAGGGGGAGTCCTGGGGGTTGGGGGAGGGAGGGTGTGAGAAATGGGAATAAAAGAGAAGTTAATAATGATTTTGGACAGTATATGAATATATGATTGGAAGGTTGGAAATAGAATGAGGAAAATGATAAGAAAACTGTTAAATGAGATTTAAAATGAAAATCAGATAGGGGGGAGATCGGGGAAGTCTACATATAAGCAATGTTTATGGAAAATGATTAGTTATTAATTATATTTTCTTTCTTTTTTTCTGTATTTTTTTTCTTTTTCTAGCTTTTCTTTTTTATTCTTTTGGAGGGGGGATTAAGTATGGATAGATGGTGGGATGGATACTCACTTGCACCTCTCCTGCTAGCTAACAGGACCAGTGGTCAGGGATGATGGAAATTGTAGTCCAAAACATCTGGAGGGCTGAAGTTTGGGGATGCCTGATTCAAAGTGTTGGTGCTGACCTTTAAAGCCCTAAACAGCCTTGGCCCAGTATACCTGAAGGAGCGTCTCCACCCCCATCATTCAGCCTGGACACTGAGGTCTAGCTCTGAGGGCCTTCTGGCGGTTCCCTCACTGCAAGAAGCCAAGTTATGGAGAACCAGGCAGAGGCCTTCTCGGTAGTGGCACCTGCCCTGTGGAATGTCCTCCCATCAGATGTCAAAGAAATAAACAACTATCTGAGTTTTAGAAGACATCTGAAGGCAGCCCTGCTTCGGGAAGCTTTTAATAGTTGATGAATTATTGTATTTTCATATTTTGCTGGAAGCTGCCCAGAGTGGCTGGGGAAACCCAGCCAGATGGGCGGGGTATAAATAATCAATTATTATTATTTATTGATTACAGGTAAGAGTAGGTTTGGCTAAGGCCCTGGGCAAGTATCCAGCACCAGGCAGCCTGTTTTCTACCTGATAGGAACTGGTTGCGGGTCAACCCTGTACTGGGGAGTCACCCCCAACATGGATTGGACCCCGTACAGGTCCATTGGTCCCCATGTGGACTCCCAGAGTAGGTCACCCCTCATGGACCCCTCTAACAGGGCACACCTGTAAGGATCCAGCCCAATGCCATCTTCACCAAAGTTGTGACAGTTGCCATGAGGTAGGCGGAAACCTGCAAGCCAGCCAATTTGCTTGCAGGAGAAAATTCCTCCCTGGCCCTGAATATGGCAACTGATTAAACCATAGCAAGGTCTGTAGGCAATGTGGCCGCTCCCTTCCTGGTGGGCCTCTAAAGACTGGGTGGATGGAAAACCCTACGCTGACCAGCCAACAGGGTGGCCTGCACCTTAAAGCCGCTTTAAATAGGCTAGGGGCAGGTGGGTTGCAGCCCCCAAACCCTTGCCTCTTGATGGGTGTTGCTCATCCTTACCTGGGAGCCTGATGTGGCCTGAGGTGGGCAGTGCCAGGTGGCCATCACCTCCCCTGGCTGTGCTGGAAGATGGCGGCCTCCCTGGACCTACGTGGCAAACATCAACCACCGGGAGTCCCAGGTGAGTGGACATTATCCATGAATTTGCTGCATTCACCAACCAAGGGAAGCTTCTCAAAGGGTTGGCCATGCTCGTCATCAGTAATGCTCTGGAGTGCTGCTCTGGTTCGCCAGAAGCAGCTTTGTCATGCTGGCCACATGACCTGGAAGCTGTACGCCGGCTCCCTTGGCCAGTAAAGCGAGATGAGCACCACAACTCCAGAGTCATCAACGACTGGGCCTAATGGTCAGGGGTCCCTTTACCTTGATTTGGCTATAAAAATGTACCTTAGGCTACTTCCAACACCTTTTAGCTTCCTTTTGGGGATGGGTGGGAAGGGAGTATAATGTGCTTAACATTTCCTGGATATTTACAAAGTTTATTCTAGAGTTTGAGGTAGATAAATTTAAATGTGCTCATTTTAATACTAGACTAGCACTAGGAAGATGTGAAGTATGCCTATACTTTAATGAGTTTGGCTATTTCTGTTTAGAATCTTGTGCAGAGTTCTGGTTAAGTCTTTTTGGTCACAAGCATAAATATATTAAGCACGGTTATCCTGGAATTTTACTAATTGCCTATGCAAAATTGGCAGACATATGTATGAAACTTTCTGTATTTTTTAATTTCATTTTAAAGTTGGCTCTCCAGCTCCTCGAAAGATTCCATCAACAGTGTCTCCAAAATGTTTTACACATCACTTGGGAAGACAGGTGAACCAATACTGGAAGAAGCAAAGATCACCAGTGTCGAAGCAATGATTCTTCAACATCAACTTCGTTGGACTGGTCATGTTGCGCGGATGCCTGATTATCATCTTCCAAAGCAACTGCTCTATTCTGAACTTAAAAATGGAAAGCGTAATGCTGGTGGTCAAGAAGAGAGGTTTAAAGACTGTCTCAAGGCAAATCTAAAAAAAAATGTAGTATAAACACCGACAACTGGGAAACACTGGCCTGTGAGCACGCCAGTTGGAGAACAGCTTTTACCAAAGGTGTCTTGGGCTTTGAAGACACTCGAACTCAGGACTCAAGGGAGAAATATGCTAAGAGGAAGCCACACCTGGCAAACCCTCACCGTGACCAACTCCCGCCCGGAAACCTATGTCCCCACTGTGGAAGGACGTGGGGATCCAGAATTGGCCTATACCAGTGGTTCCCAACAGGTGGTCCGGGGACCCCAAGGGGTCTGCGAGCTATGCCAGAGGGGTCCGCAAGATGCTCTTAGAATAAAAAATATATTAAATATATTTCGTATGATAACAGATTTTTTGTTTTGGCCGCTTCCTGCATGAGCAGAGTCTAGCGCAAAACTAGAATTAGATACAGGCAGTAGTTCTGCTGTATGCCGTTAGGTGGCGCTTTACAAACACTACTGTTTTGCAAAGAGGCAGCGCGCGCATTCTACTAACGCTTACCTCCCCAAGATGCTTTGTGCGTGTCGGCTTCATTTGTGCGCTACTGCGCAGGTACCCTGTCTTCTCCATTCCCTTCCCTCCTCCCTGGCGCGTGCTGCCTCTTTGCAAAACAGTAGTGTTTGTAAACAAAGCGTTGTTTTTCGCGGAAGCTACAGTTCGCGTAGTTAAAAATGGACCGTTGGTTTAAAAGTGGTTCGTTAAAACGACAAAGGCCTACAGATGAAGAGGAAGATAATGCATTTGATGTTCAAGTAAGTCAGTGACTCTCGAATCGGCTCGACATGCGGTCGGATTTCAGAGTGAAAGTTTCAAGTTTGGAACCTAATATTTCAGAAATAATGGACTCAAAGGACAGATTTAACTCATCTCATTAAGAACTGAAAATTAAAACTAACTGTATACTGATTGAGTACTCTGTTGTAACTGTAAAAAATGTATACTGTAAATATAAAATATAAAAAGACTCTTAATTTGGCTCTCACTTTTTAATTTTAGGATTAGGAATTAATGGGGGTCCTTGTCACAATAGCGGCTCGATGAGGGGTCTTAATTATCTTAACATGGGACTGTATGGAGCTTGAGGTTTTTTATTGAGTTTTGAAAACATTATGGAGCTGTGTAGTGTTTACAAATGGAAGCTACCAGATGGCATGCTTTAAAAGTGGCCTTCAACTTATCATTGCTTACTTCTGGGCTTGGGAAGTAAAATGTGACCTTGATAGGGGGAAGCAGAAATTAAAAGGAGCCTTTTTTGCACAACCAAAGAAGTACAGCTCACAGCTTCTGTTTCATTGCTGAAGACACACCACTTGGCTCTGCTCTTTGACAATTTCAGTGTCCTCCCTCCAGCATGGAATTATTGTTTTGGGGTTAGGGAGGGGGAGAGGCAAGTTGTTGTGCTATAAGCTTCTGTGCTATAAGCTGGTCCTGGGATCTTCTTGTGAAGAGTGGTGTTGTTTTTTTTGGGGGGGGTAATATTTATTTTCTGTTCCTTCCAACGTCATCGGCGAACAACGCAACATTTCAATAAATCATAAATTTAAGAAGTATTCAGTAACTAGGTACAAACAAGACAAATCAACAGAGAATACAGGTCATTTCAGAGGGCCAAGTCATATGAACAGGATTTTCTGCAAATCGAAATCATTTTTTTATTTTTTATTAAATTAAACAGTAACTTTACAATATACTATAGAGCAGGGATGGGGAACATTTGCCCCCTGGGTTTTCTGAACTGTAATTCACATCATCCCTAGTTGTCAACAATATTAGCAGGGGGCTTCTGGGAGTTGTAGCTGAGCAACATCTGGAGGGCCAAAGGTTCTCCACATCTGCCAAAGTGTATCCCATCTAATGCCCATGCTTGGTTTGCCAAGAAAGAACGAAGTAATACTTGCTGGCAGTGCCAGCTTCCACTTCTGTGAACTCCCCCCTGCCCCGCCCCCCGCCATGGCTCACTACTGCAACGCATGGTAGGATCAGTCCCTGGGCTCAATAGATTGCAAAGTTTTCTTCCACGCATCGAAATCCAGCGAGGCCTTGAATTCATCAAGGGCTACAGCCTCTGACATCGCCATGCCAAAGGATAAATCAGAATCATCTTCCATGCCCTTGTCCTCGCATTCATCGTTGTCACATTCTTCCTCGATTCCAGCCTCATCTTCGCCATTGTCTCCCTTGTCCTCACCCACCGTAATTCTGAGGGAGGAGAACACCACTGTGTGTATCAGACTGCCAGAGAGGGCTTTCCCCATATATCACACCCATCTTGTCACTAAGCGCCTTGGCTTGCCTACTGGGAAGGAAGTGTCAAAACATTGCAGGCCTTTCAGTAAGAAGCCAAAGCTTGAGTATTTTGGATACTAACACTGACCGAACCCAAAGGGTGCTCATCAATGGCTCCTCTTCATCCTGGAGAGAAGTGACTAGTGGGGTGCCACAGGGTTCTGTCTTGGGCCCAGTCTTATTCAACATCTTTATCAATGACTTGGATGATGGGCTTGAGGGCATCCTGAGCAAGTTTGCAGATGACACCAAATTGGGAGGGGTGGCTAACACCCCAGAGGACAGGATCACACTTCAAAATGACCTTAACAGATTAGACAACTGGGCCAAAGCAAACAAGATGAATTTTAACAAGGAGAAATGTAAGGTACTACACTTGGGCAAGAAAAGTGAAAGGCACAAATACAGGATGGGTGACACTTGGCTTGTGAGCAGTACATGTGAAAAGGATCTAGGAGTCTTGGTAGACCACAAACTTGACATGAGTCAACAGTGTGATACAGCAGCTAAAAAAGCCAATGCAATTCTGGGCTGCATCAATAGGAGTATAGCATCTAGATCAGGCATCCCCAAACTTCGGCCCTCCAGATGTTTTGGACTACAATCCCCATCATCCCCGACCACTGGTCCTATTAGCTAGGGATCATGGGAGTTGTAGGCCAAAACATCTGGAGGGCCGCAGTTTGGGGATGCCTGATCTAGATCAAGAGAAGTAATAGTACCACTGTATTCTGCTCTGGTCAGACCTCACCTGGAATACTGTGTCCAGTTCTGGGCACCACAGTTCAAGAAGGATACTGACAAGCTGGAACGTGTCCAGAGGAGGGCAACCAAAATGGTCAAAGGCTTGGAAACAATGCCTTATGAGGAACTGGGTATGTTTAGCCTGGAGAAGAGAACGTTAAGGGGTGATATGATAGCCATGTTCAAATATATAAAAGGATGTCGTATAGAGGAGGGTGAAAGGTTGTTTTCTGCTGCTCCAGAGAAGCGGACATGGAGCAATGGATTCAAGCTACAAGAAAGAAGATTCCACCTAAACATTAGGAAGAACTTACTTGACAGTAAGAGCTGTTCAACAGTGGAATTTGCTGCCAAGGAGTGTGGTGGAGTCTCCTTCTTTGGAGGTCTTTAAGCGGAGGCTTGACAGCCACCTGTCAGGAATGCTTTGATGGTATTTCCTGCTTGGCAGGGGGTTGGACTGGATAGCCCTTGTGGTCTCTTCCAACTCTATGATTCTACTAAGCCATGGCTCACAGGGAGGCACACCTTGCCCAATTGTTTTGTTTCCCAGCTGCTCCTGACTTTATAATTTGGCGGGTTGGCTAATCAAACCATAGTTAAGGAAGGGTCAATCAGCTTCCTTGCTGGTGATGGTGCTGCCCGGCTGGCACAAACCCACAACAGGGCCTTCTTAGTAGTGGTCCCATGCTTACTAAAAGCCCTCCCTGGTAAGCTGGAATCAGAATTGTGGAGTTGGAAGGGACCCTGACTAGATGGCTATCCAGAGAGCCAGTTTGGTGTAGTGGTTAAGAGCAGTAGACTCGTAATCTGGGGAACCGGGTTCGCGTCTCCGCTCCTCCACATGCAGCTGCTGGGTGACCTTGGGCTACTCACACTTCTCTGAAGTCTCTCAGCCCCACCCACCTCACAGGGTGTCTGTTGTGGGGGAGGAGGGGAAAGGAGATTGTTAGCCACTTTGAGACTCCTTCGGGTAGTGATAAAGCGGGATATCAAATCCAAACTCTTCTTCTTCTTCTTCTTAAAAACCTCCAAGGAAGGAGAGTCACAACCTCCCAAGGGAGACCGTTCCAGAAGGGCAATTTGCACCATAGCATGTGCTTTTCAGACAAAAAGTATTAATGGGACATTGCTGGGGGTGGGGTAGTAATCCAAAGGCACAATCTAGTCAAGAAGAAAATGCACAAAAAAGTGCACTTGTCAACATCACTTTCTAGGAAATCTAGAGCAGCGATGGGGAAAAGAACCTTTTCGGCTAGAGGGCCAATTCTCTGTCTTCCCACAAACCCTGCAGGCCAAATCTAACGGAAAGGTGAGACCACCCACCTGCCAACCACTGGACGTCAGGTAATTAACCATGTGATTAGCAGGTGAGTGGTCCTGCCCACCTGTCAAACCTGGTCTTCAGGACTGAACACCCTGCACTTCAGAGAACGACCAGCGAGTTCAAATCCTGATTAACAGCCATAGGACCCAGCCTTGTCTCTCGCTGCCCCTTGCTGGATGTCACATTCGATTGCTGCTGTAGCGAGCGATGGGGGGAAGACCTGCTCTCTGCTGCAAGGCCCATTTCCACCTGGCCTAGGGGGCAGGGCCCACATCCACCCTGAACAGCTAAAAGAGGCTCCTGGGACATTGCTGGAATAACTCTTTGGTTGGGGCAACTGGCTAAAGTATTTTAAACTGGTCTAATTTTGATTTCTCCGTTTCATTTTTGTTGGGTTGGTGTTGGTTACAATGTTTAGTTGGGGTTGGCGGTTACTTTAATTTGGGTATTAACTGTAAACTGTTTCTTATTATTGCTATTATTATTGTTTTTTTATTGATTTATTGGTTGGTTTGTTGCTTGTATAGGATATCTTGTTTTCTAATGCCTTGACGTTTCGTTGGGTTTTTTATGTTGTAAGCTGCCCAAGTGTTGCTGGGGAAACCCAGCCAGATGGGCGGGGTATATAAATTAACAAATATATATATATATATTATTATTATTTGATGTCAGGTGTGGGGCAGGCGGACGCAGTTTGTGAGGGGCCAAATAGGAAGGCTGGTGGGCTAAATCTGGCTTCTTTGGGTAAGGGACTAAAGGGGTTCAAACCAAAATGGGAAGAGACATTTTCTGAAGACGTTATGGCACAGGGGTGAAATATGAATGCATAAACTTACTCATCCATCAGTTGCTTGAAGCCCTGCATGAAAGAACAATTGAGATGTAGTCATTGAGCTCTTCCTCTCTTCACGGCCCCCTCAAAACATGGAAGAACTAACAGCTCTCCCCTCGCAACACCGGAGTTCAAGGATGCAAGTCTAGCCAGGGCAAACCAAAGTCAATTTGGGGAAAGCCGCTTTCTTCGACTTACTAATTTTCAGACTTACGAAGGTGCCTTCGGAACCGATTAAATTCGTAAGTCGAGGTACCACTGTACGTAAGGCATTGAAATGTAGCTGAATCTGTTTTTGGTTTTTGAAGCTTACTGTTCATTTTAATCATTGTTCTAGGTCTTAAATGTTGTATCCAAATGTTGTGTTGAGGCCCAAAAGTTGGGAAAGGCTGTGTTACAGTACCCTGCCCCCCCACCCGATAACCCTTGGGCCAGATTGATATTTCAGTTGGTTAGAGCATGGTGCCGATAACGCCAAGGTTGCAGGTTCGATCCCCGTATGGGACATCTGCATATTCCTGCATTGCAGGGGGTTGGACTAGATGATCCTCACGGTCCCTTCCAACTCTACAATTCTATATATTTTGCCCATATAAAGAAAGGCAACCTTAGGGCAGAGCTTTCCAAACTGTGTGTCGCGACACGTTAGTGTGTCCGTTGCAATGTGTAGGTGTGTTCCTCGAACGCTCCCCACATTCCTCCCAGGACTGGAAAGGGGTTAGTTTAACCTCCGGTTTCCTAGTCAAACTGACTAGGTATGTGTCATGTGTGTCACCAATGTGAAAAGTTTGCAAAGCTCAGCCTGACGGCTTAATAACATCCAAATAGTGATGAGGAAGGCAAACTGGCAGCCATATTAAATCAGATCTAGGCTAGCCGTATTGCTTAGAGCTATCTATCATTATCTGGCCAAACTACCGTATTCACTCGAATCTAATGCTCACCTTTTTTGGCCAAACTACATTGTGAAAATTAAGGTGCGCGTTAGTTAGATCCCGATGGTGCATTTACATTCACCAGCAAATGCTTTTTTGTTTTGTTTCAAGGTTCTGAAAATTGAGGTGTGCATTAGATTTGATGGTGCATTAAAAGGTAAAGGTCACCCTGACCATTAGGTCCAGTCGTGACCGACTCTGGGATTGTGGCGCTCATCTCGCATTATTGGCCGAGGGAGCCGGCGTACAGCTTCCGGGTCATGTGGCCAGCATGACTAAGCCGCTTCTGGCGAACCAGAGCAGCGCACGGAAACGCCGTTTACCTTCCTGCTGAAGCAGTATCTATTTATCTACTTGCACTTTGACGTGCTTTCAAACTGCTAGGTTGGCAGGAGCTGGGACAGAGGAACGGGAGCTCACCCCGTCGCGGGAATTCGAACCACCAACCTTCTAATCGGCAAGCCCTGGGCTCTGTGGTTTAACCCACAGCATCACCTGCATCCATTAGACTCAAGTAAATACGGTATGTTTCCCCGCATCCACTTTCCCCATGTCAGCTCATGCCCAAACAATCCACATAACCTACTAGGGGGACCCAATGGATTCCATGCTCTTCCCTGGCTCTGAAAATCTCATCCAGTCTTTTAGGTAAACCGATAAAAATCTGCTCTTACCTTCAGGAAGGCCATATGGTCTGTGGTTTCTAATGATGCTTTAATGCTGGCAATCATCTCTGCATACGAAGATACTTCGTCTTTCAGATATGCTACGTTATTTTGCATATCCTGCAGGTTCCTCTCACTTATCTCCTGGACTCTCTTCTTAAAACTTTCTTCTTTCTCACGCAAGATCTGGTGGAGAGCCTCAAACTCTCTGGAAATGTGACTCAAGGTGCATTCCGTGAAATACTGCAAGTGGTAGAAAAATCAAAGCAGCAAGGAGGGATTTTTGTAATCTTAAAAAGAAAAACCAACAACAGCCATGCAGCAAATATACCTTCCGATTTACGAAATCCATTTAAAAAACGCACCATGGAAATCTTTGAACATATTCAGCTTCTGAAATTGCAGTTGTTGCATGCTTTTTTTATAGCAACTGAGGATTCGGCTCACTCAACCACAGATGGGGTGACTGAATCTGCTCGGTCTTCTTGCAGAAACGAGGACGGTAATTGTTACAACGCCATATAGGGATCCACAGGGGTGATTCAGATTTCAGATAGCCATTTGGAACATGGCACTCACTCAAAAATTGTGGGCCTAATTCAGGCATGTCCAACACTGGTAGATCACTGGATGTCTGTGGTAGATCACTGGTAGATCACTGGTTCCCCCCAAAGAAGCTCAGCAACTTTGGCTCCCCTAAAAAAAGCTCTACATCTTTGCCCTGAAGCCCCCAGAACAGGGCTTTCCTTCCTAAAAAAAAAGCTCAACTTTGACCCGAACCCCCCAAAACATGGATGGCTTTCCTTCCTTAAAAAAGCTCAACAACCTCGACCTGAATCACTGCCAGTTTTTAACTCTCTGAGTAGATCGCAGTCTGGTGTGTTTGAATGGGGTAACCGTGCCCCTGAAAGACCAGGTGCACAGCCTGGGAGTCATTCTGGACCCACAAGCTTTCCATGGAGGAAGCAGCTGTTGAGATGGTTTAGCCAAGAATGAAGCCCTTTCCTTTTTGCTTGATTTTAACATAGCTCTAACATAATGTCAAGTACATAATGTCAACACAGCGAGAGAACGGCGGACGCCCCGGCGACCACCCAAGCCGGGCAGGAGAGCCCAAGAAGGTGCGCTATCTGTGGCGAAGGCGAGGCCTGTCGGCTGCGAGGAGCAGAGGCGCGGCGCAGTGCGGTGCAGTGCTTGCTGTCCACCCGCTTCTTCTGCCGGATCGGCTGCAAGGGGATGTTGTCGAACGCCGACAACATCCCCTTGCAGCCGGTCCGGCAGAAGAAGCGGATGGATAGCAAGCACCGCGCCTCAGCGCCCTCACCTCCCGCCATGGCCGCGCCGCTGGTGACCCTCGACCGTCATCTCAGAGTGGGAGAAGAGACGGTGCCGCAGTGAGGAAGGCGGGAAAGCCCGAGCCTGCTCGGCGGGGAGGTAGCGCTTTCCCCGCTCGTGGGGAAAAGGAAGGGGTTTGAGCCAGGCGCTGTGCAGGGCAGCCGCATGCTAGGGGTTCTTCTTCCTCAGGCGCTGGCAGCGAGGCTCCCTCTCTCGTCGCCTGAGGAGGAGGAGGGGGAAGCCGCCATGATGACAGAGGCGACACTTGCCGGCTGAGGGAGTTTGTGAGAAGCCGACAGAGCCGCCCTTCGCAATGATGAGAGCGGCGGAGAAGCGAAGGGACAGGGGGTTGGGGAGTTCCGCTGCCTCCGGGGCTCCTGACCGTGTCTGTCTCTTCTCTCTCCCGGCAGCCTGGCTCCAATCCCAGTGCCACCAAAAAAATAAAAGTTAATTTAAGTTAAAAGACAGTAAAAATTGTGTTAAATTGCTGCTTTAGGGGGTGTTTTTCATCGTCTGGAACGGATTAATCCACTTTCCATTACTTTCAATGGGAAAGTTTGCTTCGGTTTTTGAACGCTTAGGTTTATGAACAGACTTCCAGAACCAATTGTGTTCATAAACCGAGGTACCACTGTATATGCATTTGGGTATCTCTTAAGATATTGTAACCAAATGTTGCACGATTGTTCCCCAGTTGAAAGAGCAGGTTTTTTTTGTCTATGTTTGGATACAACTGGATGCCAATTTTGAACCAAGATGGTGGACTGGTCCTTTCAAGACTGCAGTAACTTTACCCACCAATTTCAAAGCTGCACCAATTTTTGTTTGTTTGTTTCTTAGCATTCCCGAGCAATGCTGGGTACAAGGCAGCTAGTTTATTTAATTTTTATCCTACCTTTCCAGCGACAAATTCAGGATGACCAATATTCTCCGCCATTCCTCTGCTTTCACACATTTTAACCTTAGGCAGAGAGATAGCAACTAGCATAAGGAATTCAACCTTGAACCTATCTTGGAGTAGACCTTTGAACCAGCCTACCCATCTTGCCCCATTCCTACAACTGAAATCTTTTACTTACTCCAAGTACAGGTCTGTGTGGTGTATATAATTTACCTCCATATCTGACATTTCTTCTAGCTGGAAGGCTTCGGCATCACCAGTGGCCTTTCGTAAATTCTCCATGTTTCTAAGAATTGGCTTCAATTTCCACTGTGTAGCAGAGAAAGCCAGATATATTGAGCATAAAACATGTCTATTTTTCATTTATCAAAACAGGAGAGGCAAGACTTGTTACACATTTTGAAAATACACTAAATCATATTACCATAAAAAACACACATCAGGATCCTTGCCACGGGGGGGGGGGGGGGTTGAAGGCCATGGTGGGGGTGGGGCGAGAGAAAGCGTAGCTACAGGAAACACTAGAAATACGTTTGTGATATGGTGTTATTGTGTACTTATTGTTTGTGCGTGTGTTTGTGTGTCTATAGGTGCATGTACTGTACATACACACATATTTTCATATTGTAAATTGCTTCAAGATCTCTTAAAATACCAAGCGGTATATAAATGAAAATAGTAATATATTAATATAGGGCTAGAAGAGTATAATGGAGGGGTAAATTAGGGTAACAGGAGCATTGGACTATGGGGAAAAGAAGCGAGAGATGTTACGGCAGGGACTGCTAGTCCTTCTGGGACATTGGGCAAACCGGGAATTTTGAGAAAGTTATGCAGGTCACAATTTTGAGAAAGTTATGCAGGTCACAAAGAGGTGTTGTGCTGTGTGTGACATAATGGATGCCACATTTAAAAGAGCATAAACATACACACACAAAACCAGTTTTTAAATTTATTATAGTGATGAAGGGCAGGTGAGAAAAATCTAACTAAATTAAATAAAAATAACATATCTATTGCATTTTCCCACACCCCAGTAGTAGCCTCTGACCAGATGGTTTTACCACCAGCCAACCTTCCCCTCTCTCCCATTTTTTAACTTCTTCTCCTGATATAAGAGAGATATGGAGATTGGAGAACCAGAAAGTTTGCACAAGGTTTTCGTGATATTTTCCTTGGTGTTGCAAAATCCCCTTTGGGGCAATGCCTTCATTTTTTATGTGTGCGAACTTAAAAATGGAAAGCATAGTGCTGGTGGTCAACAAAAGAGGTTTAAAGACTATATCAATGCAAATCTTAAAAAATGTAGTATAAACACGGACAATTGGGAAACACGGGCCTGTGAGCACTCCAGTTGGAGAACAGCCTTCACCAAAGGTGTCATGGGCTTTGAATACACTCGAACTCAGGACGCAAGGGAGAAAGGTGCTAAGAGGAAGGCACGTTTGGCAAACCCTCACCATGATCAACTCCCGCCCGGAAACCCATGTCCCAACTGTGGAAGGATATGTGGATCCAAAATTCGCCCCCAGAGTCATTGTTAAGACCTTGCTCATGGAAGACAATCTTACTCGGCTACGAGTGATCACCCAGGAAGCAGCAGCAACCTGGGAAAAATAAGCCCTATTTAACTCAAGCGAAACTGACTTCTGTGACGGGTAGGAGAAAGCACACACGGATTGGAGCGCACGTCTGAAGCCGCTCCGCGTGTCACCACTGCTACAGCCGCTTCCCGGGCTCTGAGCAGAGAAAGAAGCCTTGGCTTCGACTACCTGCGCGTATTCGACGGCAGAATACGCAGAAGCCTTGCCACTGACCTGCGCGTATTTCACAGCATTTTTGATCGGCAGGAACTTGTGGCCCCGGTGGCAGGGCAGATCCCGGCAAACCACGCAGATGAGGACGCGATCCTGGCGACAGAAGAGCGCGAGCGGCTCCTCGTGCTCCTCGCAGAAGTCGCGGGCGGCTGCCGGCAGCGGCTCGCCATCGAGCTTCAGGCGGCGGACTTTCTGGGCCACGTTGCCCAGCGCTCGGTTGGCCGCCAGCTCCTGCAGCTCGAAGGGGCGGCGGCACTCCGGGCAGCTCCCCGCGCCCTGGCCGGCGGGGACCAAGCTTTTGATGCACGACAGGCAGTAGTTGTGGCCGCAGCCCAGCAGGTGGGGCTCCTGGAAGATGGAGAGGCAGATCGGGCACAGCAGGTCCTCGGCCAGGTTGGACGCCATGGTCCCCGCCGGGGGCAGCTGCTGGACGGGGAGCGACTGCGAGCGCCCCTCGCCCTTTCAAACGGGAGGAGCCAGCCGCACAGCGCCTTTCTTTCAAACGCTTCCGCCTGCCCGACGTCGGCTCAGTGGATCTGCCTTCTTTCGATTCTCCTTTCTCCAGAAAGAGGTGGGGGAAGCGCAAAAACGCAAGGGGGCAGTAGTAGCTAAGAGCGCTGCCTTTTCGGACCCAGCGCGCACGTGGAGCGTCCAAACGAAGCAGGAGCAGAGGCCGCTAGTGCTCTAAATAGTTCCCCCCCTCTCCGCCCAGCAGGTAAAGCGTGTGAAATTCCTTCTTCCAGGGAACTTTTAAAGGCGCAGGAGCCCTGTCTTCGTTTGCATTTGGCAACATTCCATTGCTCCAACCAGGGAGCCGGCTGACCATTTCGTAAAGAACATCCCCCCCCTCAAATAAGGCAAGGTCACTAAGGCTGAAATATTTTTCGTATACAGCATTGTATATTTTCATTTATTGGCCTTTTCCCCTACAATTTTTGTGTGTCTTTTCGTTTTTCTTTTCTTTTTCTCTTTCCCTTTGCACCACTTTATTTCTTTTTAATGAAAATCTTTTAAATCCGCCATTTCAGCACCTGCCAGACTAAAGATGTTGTATATCTAATAAGATGCCTGTGCAATCTACTCTATATTGAATCAACCACAGGAGCGGTCGGTGTTCGGATAGGGGAGCATCGTTCCCGCACTAGAAATTGGGTTATGGATGCACCACTCGTAGAGCATTTTGTGAAACACCAGCACAGAGACATGGACCTTCTTTACACGGTTCTTTGGGTAAATCAGAAACAACTAGGGATGAGGAGAGATTAGGTAAGATTGCTACATCAACAAGAAACTAAATTAATTCTCTTATTCGAATCCCTGTATCCTGGGGGTTTGAACACAGAATTAGACTTTAATTGTTTCCTTCAATTGCTTTGATTATATGGCTACTGCTATCATTCACTGCAATAATGGTTGGATTCTGTATTTTAAATTTTCTGAATTTGTACATGACTCAGCACTCTCAGGATGGCCTATATATAATGCCTCTAGGATTCTGCCCCCAGTACCAGCTTTCTACGCTTCTTAGTGAGTGCTGATCTTATGCTACTTGATGTACCTGTTAGGACCATTCTACGTTTTTGGATCATCCATTATCACACGGTTACAGGATTGTGACTGTTGAAAGGCTTGTTTGCCTCTTTCAATACCAATGGACTATATTGTCTAATTTTGTTCATGCAACAGTGATCCACTTTTATTTTCTGTGTTTCCATTACATGTTCCGTGTTTAAGAATTGCTATGCTTGGAGCTTCTATTATCACATGATTACAGGATCGGGACTACTGAAAGGCTTTTTTGCCTCTGCGATATTGATTGACTACCTTCTCTAATTTTGTTCATACAATATTGATTTTGTTAGTATATTATTAGCCACGTGTTGCTTGTTATTGCTTAAGTTACACTTGTGTTTCCTGGCAGCTGGCATTCAGAGGCGTACTGCCTCCAGCACTGAAGGGAAAACACAGTTGTCCTTACCTGTAGCCATTGATAGTCTTCTTCTCCCAATGAGTCCACCAAATCTTCTTTTAAAGCTATACACATGGGGAGCCCATCAGGACCTCTGCTACTTTAACTACATGCTGTGCAGTGCTATTCCCCCCCCCCCAAGAAAAAGGTGCCACAACTCACCACGAACACCTCCCTCATTCTCTTACAATGGCAATGGTGCCCACCTGAGAGGTGCCGGAACTGAGCTCGTGTGAGTTCCCCCTGGGGAAAAAAAGCCCTGATGCTTTCTTTTGTCTATCCCAAATCCATTTGGATACAGTAGAGCTTAATATTGAAAATTAAATCACTATACAGTAGCAGTCATCAGCAGGATTACATGTGTGTGTGTTAGGCACTAGTTTGGGGATCGGAACTGGTTTGTGAACTTTAAACAACAGCCCTGTGGTGTGCGCGCCAAGGTGGAAAGCCCTGAGAAACAGTCAGTGGTTTTTTTGTGGTTTTTTTTTTTTTGGCAAGGGAATATATGGACATATAGGGATGCGGGTGGCACTGTGGGTTAAACTACAGAGCCTAGGGCTTCCTGATTAGAAGGTCGGCGGTTCGAATCCCCGCGACGGGGTGAGCTCCCGTTGCTCGGTCCCTGCTCCTGCCAAACTAGCAGTTTGAAAGCACGTCAAAGTGCAATTAGATAAATAGGTACCGCTCCGGCGGGAAGGTAAACGGCGTTTCCGTGTGCTGCTCTGGTTCGCCAGAAGCGGCTTCGTCATGCTGGCCACATGACCCGGAAGCTGTACGCCGGCTCCCTCGGCCAGTAAAGTGAGATGAGTGCCGCAACCCCAGAGTTGTCCGTGACTGGACCTTACGGTCAGGGGTCCCTTTACCTTTACCTTTTAGAAGGACATATAACCAGACCAAGAATGACAGTTCAAAAAGTTTTATTTTCTGTTATAGTGGGTGAAGAGATACCAAAGGGAAATAAAAAAGTACAGTATTTATGTATGCAACAACAACGGCAAGAATTCTCCAACCCCAAAATGGAAACAACAAAAGTGCCAATGAAAACAAGATTGGCAGATGATGGATTTTGTGGAATTGGCGAAGCTGACAGGAAGAATCTGAAACCAGCAAGATCAAATATTCCAAAAGGACTGGAGTACATAAATTTATACGATATTTGAAAGATTACTGTAAGCAATTAACATCACTAGCAGGGTTCCCTGAAGACTCGTAATGAAGAATTTCCGCCCTTTTTATTTTAACATAAATTTCAATGACTTTTGCAATCAGCTAATCAGAATTGGAAAATGTATAAAATGCAATGATATAAAGGTTTACTTTGAAAGCTATGAGCCGGGAGGGAAGGAAGTCTATAGGCTCAAAAGAGCCAGAGCGGTAAAGTGGGTAACATTGATGTGATTATATATTATTAAATGGAAAACTAATAAAAATTATATTTAAAAACCACACAAAAGTTCCCCCCCTCTAAATACACAGCTAGGACACCCTCTCCCTCATACTGCCCTATGCAGTATGTTACTCCCTCTGAGTATAATGCGGAACTGCAGAGTGAGAAAACGTACACTCTGTATAGTGTGAGATCAGTTCACCTCCCTGGGTTTGATACCTTGCAACAGTTTCCCCCAAGCCTCGAAATCCAATGCCACTTTGAATTTCTTGAGAGATGGAAACACTGGCACCACATTTTTCTCATCGTCTCCATAATATTCCTCCTTCTCTTCACTACTTTCACCCTGTTCTTCATCCGCCTTCTGAGCTTTTTCTTCAGCTGCATTGTTGTCATCTTTTTCCTGATCTTTCTCTTCAGCTGCATTGTTGTCATCTTTTTCCTGATCTTTCTCTTCAGCTGCATTGCCCTCATCTTTTCCCTGCTCCTGCTCCTCCTCCTCCTCTGTTAAGACATTGAGCCTGAGAAAACAACAAGCGGCTGTTTACTGGGAAAGGCTGATCTGCCCCACTGTATTACTCCTGCTTATTGCTCCTAACTGGATGTTGCCCGCCCCCCACTCAAAAAATGAGGCCAGGCTGATCTGTGGCAAGCCCTAGAACTGGTTGGAGAAGCCACTAACTTTCTCAAACAGAAGCCACATTCTTCAACTAAGCAAGAGGAAACTGGATGATCAACGTCCGTGGCTTGACAGGTCTTCCATCAGAATAAATATGAAAGGAGGACTTTGGCCACGTGGAAGGTACTTGACATTATGTTAGAGCAGACATCCCCAAACTGCGGCCCTCCAGATGTTTTGGCCTACAACTCCCATGATCCCTAGCTAAGAGGACCAGTGGTCAGGGATGATGGGAATTGTAGTCTAAAGCATCTGGAGGGCCGAAGTTTGGGGATGCCTGTGTTAGAGCTATGTTAAGTGCTGCATGGAGCCGCCATTTTAATTTCATGCCCACCCAATTGTGGAAAAGCAGTGATTCCGCACCATAGAATATGTAGATGGGAGAGTAATGTGAATGAAATGGCCTTTTTTAAAAAAACAACAACAACTGAGCTGCATTCAGTTGGGCATGAGGACTAAGGGGCCAAACCAGAGGTGAGAAACCTCAGCCCTGGAGGTCAAATGTGCTCCCTCCAAAAAAGCTGTCTATGTGGCCTATGAGACTCTCCTCACACCACACCCTCAATGGTCTCCCTTCATCCCATTCTGGGGTGTTTAGGCATGGCTGGAATGTGTGCTTGAACTCTGAAAATGACTATTGTTTGCCTGGATGGAGAAGAGAAAGGGATTTGCGGCCGTGTGTAAAAAGTGGCCTTCTGTACATAAGGACATCTTGCATTTATTGCTGCCCTGTCAGGATTTTACCTCTGGCTCTGCCTGTCACTGGGATGTGGCCACAGACAGTTGCCCCAGAATGTGGATCTTGGGCTGAAAAAGCCCCACACCCACACCTGCCACCAGGTTAAACCAAGGACACAAGGGACACAAATGTCAAAGAAGGGAACTACAGAGATGGCACATAGGAATGAATTCCAGACACTTACATCTTCATCAGCTCCCGGATGCTTTTCACTTCAACTGCCTTGTCTTCATCATCATCATCATCTTCTTCTTCTTCTTCTTCCTCCTCCTCCTCCTCCCCTATTGAGTCTTTGGCTCTGAGAAAACAACAAGCGCCTGTTTAGTGGGAAAGGCTTATCTGCCCCACTGTATTCCTCCTGCTTATTGCTCCTAACTGGATGTTCCCCCCCCCCACTCAAAAAATGAGGCCAGGCTGATCTGTGGCAAGCCCTAGAACTGGTTGAAGAAGCCACTAACTTTCAAACAAGCCACATTCTTCAACTAAGCAAGAGCAAACTGGATGATCAACGTTCGTGGCTTGACAGGTCTTCCATCAGAATAAATATGAAAGGAGGATTTTGGCCACGTGGAAGGTGTGGGATGGAATACTGGGGCAGACAAGTCACAACAGTTCCTAGAGTGTCCACTAAGAGGAACTCACCTGGAGGAACACCTGACTAAGTTCAGTTTCCTGTTCCTCCAGACATGCAGATGAGATGGATTAGCTGGCAGCCATTCTCTCTCTTAGCCATCACTTCTTAAATGGGAACACATCTCCAGAGAATCTCCAGTTAGGATGGTTCTCCCTCTCGGCCTGCTGCCAAGAGAGAGACCAGATGGAGCCTTACTCTACCCTGTTTCTCATATTTTAAGGCATCCCCATAAAATAAGCCATAGCAGGATTTTTAAGCATTCAAGGAATATAAGCCATACCCCGAAAATAAGACATAGTGATAGGAGCAGCAGCAATGCTGGCCGCGGCAGGAGGAGGAAAAAAATAAGACATCCCTTGAAAATAAGCCATAGTGTGTTTTTTTGAGGAAAAAATAAATATAAGACGTGTCTTATAATATGAGAAACACGGTACTAAGTAGACTAAGTAGACTCCAGATGTACATATTTATAACTTTTCTACGCAAGCCTGCCTTTCTGAGATTATGCTGTCAACTCAGGATGTCATGTGAGTAAACTCTCTCTTATTTTAAGACTATTGTGTCGTGTATTTCTTTTAAGAGGGACGAAGGGGATTTGCCAGGAAGTATAATATTGTTGTATAGGATAGGTTTTAACAAACCTGAACACACACCTTTTGCTGCGCACAAAAGGGGAATGTCACTCTGCTGATATTGGAAGCTTGATAACACAAGCTTGGATAGGATCTATCTAATAATATATCCTAATCCACATCCCTAACATTCCCACAGAAGGTACTTGACATTATGTTAGAGCTATGTTAAGTGCTGCATGGAGCCGCCATTTCATCCCATTCTGGGGTGTTTTGGCATGGCTGGAATGTGTGCTTGAACTCTGAAAATGACTATTGTTCGCCTGGATGGAGAAGAGAAAGGGATTTGCGGCCGTGTGTAAAAAGTGGCCTTCTGTACATAAGGACATCTTGCATTTATTGCTGCCCTGTCAGGATTTTACCTCTGGCTCTGCCTGTCACTGGGATGTGGCCACAGACAGTTGCCCCAGAATGTGGATCTTGGGCTGAAAAAGCCCCACACCCACACCTGCCACCAGGTTAAACCAAGGACACAAGGGACACAAATGTCAAAGAAGGGAACTACAGAGAATGAATTCCAGACACTTACTTCTTCATCAGCTCCTGGAAGTCCTACATGAAAGATAAACAAGTTTAGTGTATTGATTTACAGCGTCTTCACAGTCCATTTGAAAGAATGACTAGAAAGGGCTTCCTCTTGCTTCAGCTGTCATCTGGGAGCAGCCGTTCGATCAGACAGCCTCAGCAAGAGACATTGGAAGCTTTGCTGGAAGCCCCTGAACTGCTCATTAGAGGAACCACCATTCGGAAATAAGATGCCTGCGTTTTGCTTTTTATTCTCCTCTTCCCTCCCTGTCCCTTTTTCCTTGTGTGCCATGGTTTTCGTTTTCATTTATAGATTGTAAGCCTGTGGGTAGGGAGTGTCTTGTTTTGACTTTATGTAAACTGCTCTGGGAGCCTTCTCGGCTGAAGAACAGGGTAAAGGTAAAGGTAAAGGGACCCCTGACCATTAGGTGCAGTTGTGGACGACTCTGGGGTTGTGGCACTCATCTCGCGTTATTGGCCGAGGGAGCCGGCGTACAGCTTCCAGGTCATGTGGCCAGCATGACAAAGCCGCTTCTGGCGAACCAGAGCAGTGCACACAAATGCTGTTTGCCTTCCCGCTGTAGCGGTACCTATTTATCTACTTGCACTTTGACATGCTTAGTCCTCTAAAGAAAATAAATAAGATATAAACGTGGCGGCCAGGTCATCACCGTCATCGTAATAAAAATATGGCTATTGTTATCATTTCCTCAAACAACATATAACTGGCGAAAAAAGCGTAAACTGAAAATAGTTAAAGAGAGGCCCTAGTTTTTGCAAGGAACTCTTCATGGTTTGGCAATAAGTGATCCAGGGTTTGGCGAAACCCTGTTTGGGTTACTCTAGTAGTGCATCATACGTGGGCATGCCCTTATTTTTTTTTTTATAATCTATTTTTATTAGTTTTCCAATTAAAACACAATTATATCACATTCATTATTTCAAATTATACAAATACATATCAATTAAACCGAATATTATGCCAAATCATATAATCTTTTCTGGAGTTCCCATGCTTCAAAAATTTGGGGATTCCTCGCACCCGTCTACTGCCGTCTTTTTCTAAAGTCCAAATCTTCACTCAAAATCCAAAATAATCCCGATCTTTCCCCCCAGTCACTAAAATGTTTTCTTCTTTCATCCGATTTTTTCACAGCTGCTGAAATAAGTATCAAACGAGAGTTCACATATATTCTTTCTCCTGTGTGGGTTTTAATCGTTCTGCCCCCCCCATATATCTTCTGTCTGGAATGTCCTGTTACGTCAGTCTTTCAACACGGAGCAGCGCCATCTTAAAAAGCTTAGATCACTTTCGCTTTCTTAAGCTTTTTTTTTTTAAAAAAAACCAACAATCTTTGTAAAATTTATAGCTTTTCCAGGCAAAGAAACAGCAGTCACCTTATGCATAGACTCTTGATAAGTTTGTAGCTCTCCTTGCACTGTAGCTGAACTTAGCTTCAGATCGCTGTTCAAATTCAAAGTGCGTCACAACCATAAATCCACCGAACGCATTCCAGGGACTCCGACCATCCAGTTAAAGGGGGGCTTCTCTCTTCAGTGGTTTTACAACTTTAAAGGATATGCTCAATAAAATAGTTTATAAAGTTCATTACTCACTCAGGTATTCTTTATCTCTCATTTGTTCCAAACAAACAAGGACGTCCCGTCCGGGAAGGTATGGAGTAACTCGTAGAGTATATGAAAAAAAATAAAAAAGTTCGCTTCCCTTCTCGTTACGTCCCCATCAATCTTTCTTCCAGATAAAATAAAGCTTTGACTTCTCACCCTCAGCAGCACAAATTCCTTGGCAGTAAACAGAGCTTCTTCCCCTCCTTCCGAAGCATGTCCATGAATACGCCTAATTATCTTCTTTAATCATGGAGATCCCGCCGTGCAGATTAGCGTCCGGGAGTGCCGACATTTCATGAGTGCTCTCAGCCCAAGCCCCCCCCCACTCCTTAAACAGTTGGAGTGGGTTTGGGGGCATCGCGGGCCCGCGGGCCCTCTCCGTAACCCCCGGAGAGGTAGGGGGGTTGCCTTTAACTCCCCTGGCAACCGCCGAATTCCTCATGAAGGTCGGAGAGATGGAACAAGGGTCAGCCATTCCTGCAGGCGGAAGCAGAACTCCATACGTGGGCATGCCCTTAAAGGTGGTCTGGAAACAACTGGAATGTAATGTCAAGCATGTCTGCTGGGTTCGGATGGTATGAGCACCTCATTCTCCTGCCTTCTCTGGCTTCCATTTGGTTTCTGGACTCAATTCAAAGGACTGATTTTGACTTTCATAATCTGGGACCACTGGTGGAGGAAGAGGAGTGTGTGGGGGAAGTGCAGCCCCCCGGCAGCGCAATCCCGGTGGGGTACCATCACGGCTGCCCCCCACCCGTGCTGGGCACCATGCCCCCGCAGGCGATGTGCCACGGCCCCAGCACGCGCTCCATGCCCCTGCGGGCAGTGTGCCACGCCCCTGGGATGTGTGCCAGCCCTGCCCCCACCTGCTCTCCGCCTCCCCGGTGCTGGAGCTTCAGCCACTGTCTGTTTCTACTTACGAATGGAGCTCCGTCCGCCATCTTGGATGTGGTTTAGATAGGATTTTTTCTACTTACGAATTTTTAGATAGGGTTGCTTCTACTTACAAATTTTTCTCCCAATGCATTCCTATGGGATTCGACTTACAATTTTTTTCGACTTACGAATGTGCATTCGGAACGCATTAAATTCATAAGTAGAGGTACCACTGTATATCTAATCTCAGTGTGTGGGCCTCATCCACCCTCCAAATGGTTTTTTCCTGCCTCCCTCCCCCCTTCACTCTCAAAGAGCCAGTGAGAGCCAGTGTGGTGTGGTGGTTAAGAGCGGTAAACTCATAATCTGGGGAACTGGGTTTGCGACTCTGCTCCTCCACATGCAGCTGCTGGGTGACCTTGGGCTAGTCATACTTCTCTGAAGTCTCTCAGCCCCACCCACCTCACAGGGTGTTTGTTGTGGGGGAGGAAGGGAAAGGAGAATGTTAGCCGCTTGGAGACTCCTTAAGGGGAGTGATAAAGTGGGATATCAAATCCAAACTCTTTTTCTACTCAAACAGCCAAACAATTTTGGCAACAACACAAGGAAGAATTCAACATTGCACTAAGGCAACAGTTCTGTCAGCGCAAGCATTTTAGCTTGACAGATGAACGATCTGCCCTCCCCTTCTCCCATGTGCTATTCCGAGGTTCCCCCTGACCACCCAAGTCATTTTTAGGGGGCGCATGGGAGAAAGCCCTCTTGTTATTATTATGACCGGAATGTAATTGAAACTAATAAGCTTTTGGAATGCAGAAATAAAGAAAATAATCAAACCTTCAAATCTAGCATGCGGGGGCTCACTAAATTATAAAATTTGGCATTTGAATGATTAGTATTAATACAGTCATACCTCGGGTTGCGTCCCCTGTGGGTTGCGTCTTTTCAGGTTATGGACGCACCGAACCCAGAAGTCCCGGAACAGGTTACTTCCAGGTTCGGCGCGTCCGTAACTGATGCGCATGCGCAGAAGCGCTGATCTGCATCACGCATGTGCACAGACGTGATGCTGCATGTTACGTCCTTTTCATGTTGCGAACGGGCCTCCGGAACAGATCTCAACATGAAGTACCACTGTAACTGTATTATAAATTAGTATTGTTATAATGAGGCTATTATTGGACTGTAATTGAAAACTAATAAAATTTATTATAAAAAACATTCATTCTGTTTGCTTCTTGAAGGCTTTGCCAACATCAGAAACTTCAGAAGCTGGCTGCTGGATGGATCCCAAAAGGAGGTAAAAAGAATAATTATACAATATATATTTAGTTTTTCTCCCTCTCTCATAACACCAGAACTCGTGGACACCCCTTGAAGCTGATCGTTAGAAAATTCAAGAGAAAACAAAGTTCATCTTCATGCAGCTCATCGTTAAAGTATGGCGCCCTTTCGCCCAGGAGGCAATTATGATCTCCCACTTGGAGGGCTTTAAAAAAGGGTGAGAAAGGTTCATGAAGGAGAGGGCTGCTGAGAGATACTAGCCACGAGGTCTGTGCTTTGCCTCCTTCTGAGTTACTCGAAGCTGCAGAAAGGCAGAGAGGTCTTGTGAGTTTCCCATAGGCATCTGGGTGGCCCCTGTGAGACCAGGATGCTGGACTCCATATGCCCATGGCCTGATCCAGCAGGAGCCAGTGGGGGAGGCAGAGGAGAGAAGAATGGGAGGAGAGCCAAGAAGGGAAATTCCACCCCTTTCAGCTAGCTTGCTGAACAGCAGTTCTAGGAAATTGTTTTTAGTAGCAGCTGCTGGCAACAAGCCTGTATGGTATAACAAGCCAGCTAAAAACAGACCAAAATTTGTGGTTCTGCCAAAAAAGAAAAAATAGAAAAAATTCTACAATGTATAGGAGGGGGGTGGGAATATGGGGAGGGGGAGGAAAGGGAGAGGGTGAGATGGGGAGAGGGAGATAGGGGAAAGGAGGAGGGGAGGAGAAAGAATTAATGGCAGAAGAAAAAACATTTCTAAAATAATAGGATGGCTTTGTTTGATTGGGGAAACTCCTAGACTACATTGGGGGGCATGGGGGGAGAATGTTCCCTTGTGGCAAGAAAATAGTTGTGGTGCCTTCTGCTGCACCCCCAAGGCTCTGTGCTCTCCTATATCTGACCTGGTGTCAGGCAGGAGTTCAAACAAACAAAAGAGTTGTCCACGATGCCTTATGAGGAACGGCTTAGGGAGCTGGGTATGTTTAGCTTGGAGAAGAGAAGGTTAAGGGGTGATATGATAGCCATGTTCGAATATATAAAAGGATGTCATATAGAAGAGGGTGAAAGGTTGCTTTCTGCTGCTCCAGAGAAGCAGACACGGAGCAATGGATTCAAACTACAAGAAAGAAGCTTCCACCTGTCCTAAACATTAGGAAGAACTTCCTGACAGTAAGAGCTGTTCGGCAGTGGAATTTGTTGCCAAGGAGTGTGGTGGAGTCTCCTTCTTTGGAGGTCTTTAAGCAGAGGCTTGACAGGCATATGTCAAGAATGCTTTGATGGTGTTTCCTGCTTGGCAGGGGGTTGGACTGGATGGCCCTTGTGGTCTCTTCCAACTCTATGATTCTATAAGTTGCCCACCCATCTTTCCCCCATTTACCTCTTTCCCCCTTTTCTTCCCAATGTCTCAAAAAATGAAACTGATTTGTAAAAATTACGAGAGACATTGCACATATTTTTGTAAATCAAGAAAATCTTTAATAATAAAAAAAGAGTGGTGCCTCCAGAGAGCTTTGCACATGTATTTGGGGGCACTGTCATACAGTGATTCTGCTCCTTCCTCCTGGGCCATGTTCAGAAAGTGGTGGTGGGGGATGAGTGTTCAGCCCCCTGGGCTCTCACTTGTGGGGTGCCTCAGGGTTCCGTCCTCTCCCCCATGCTTTTTAACATCTACATGCAGCCGCTGGGAGAGATCATCAGGGGGTTTGGGCTGGGTGTCCATCAGTATGCGGATGATACCCAGCTCTACCTATCTTTCAAATCAGAACCAGTAAAGGCGGTGAAGTTTCTGTGTGAGTGCCTGGAGGCGGTTGGAGGTTGGATGGCGGCTAACAGATGGAGGTTGAATCCTGACAAGACAGAAGTACTGTTTGTGGGGGACAGGAGGTGGGCAGGTGTGGAGGACTCCCTGGTCCTGAATGGGGTAACTGTGCCCCTGAAGGACCAGGAGTCATTTTGGACTCACAGCTGTCCATGGAGGCGCAGGTCCATTCTGTGTCCATGGCAGCTGTTTATCAGCTCCATCTGGTACGCAGACTGAGAACCTACCTGCCCGCGGACTGTCTCGCCAGAGTGGTGCATGCTCTAGTTATCTCCCGCTTGGACTACTGCAATGCACTCTATGTGGGGCTACCTTTGAAGGTGACCCGGAAACTTCAACTAACCCAGAATGCGGCAGCTAGACTGGTGACTGGGAGCGGCCGCCGAGACCACATAAGACCTACATTGGCTCCCAGTACGTTTCCGAGCACAATTCAAAGTGTTGGTGCTGACCCTTAAAGCCCTAAACAGCCTTGGCCCAGTATACCTGAAGGAGCGTCTCCACCACCCCCACCGTTCTGCCTGGACACTGAGGTCCAGTGCCGAGGGCCTTCTGGCGGTTCCCTGTTGCAAGATGCCGTTGCAGGGAACCAGGCAGAGGGCCTTCTCAGTAGTGGCACCCACCTTGTGGAATGCCCTCCCACCAGAGGTCAAAGAGAACAACAATTACCAGACCTTTAGAAGGCATCTCAAGGCAGCCCTGTTTAGGGAAGCTTTTAATGTTTGATGGATTTCTGTATTTTAATATTTTGTTGGAAGCCGCCCAGAGTGGGCGGGGTGTAAATAATAAATTGTTGTTGTTGTTGTTATAGCTAAACATCATTCTTTGCATGTCATTCTAACCACTCTAGCTAACCACGACGAGGCTCTTCATATCAACTTAGGAAATATCTGTGTAGTCACATCCTGTAGAAGAAACAGAAAGGGCATAGCACCTCTCTCTTTCACTCTCTCTCTTTTTTTCATACATTTAGTTGCAGGTAGGTAGCCGTGTTGGTCTGACGCAGTCAAAACAAAATAAAAAAATCCTTCCAGTAGCACCTTAGAGACGAAGGATTTTTTTATTTTGTTTTTTCATACAGTAAAAAAAAAAGTCTAGATTTCCCTCCCCCTCCTTCTCTCTCTTTCGCTCTTGCCTGTGGCTCAAGAAGTTACTAGCAAGCACTGGGTAACCAAATCAAAATGGTCGTAAGCAAATCAAAATGATGTCCGTCTTGCATCTGTCTGCTTTAAGGAAAGGTCTTGCATTCTCCATCTCACACCCCATGGAAACCATCTCTCCTCCCAAGGGCTGTTCCCTGAAGCAGAGCCCGCAGTCCCTTGCAACTTTCAAAAATGTAAGTTGAAAGGAGCAGTGTGAGGTGGCTTACAAAGGGCTCCATTTTTCAGTGGGTTCCTGGTGCCTCCTGGAAGATATGTGGGGGAGTCCCAAAGGCAGCTGTTTTTCTGTCCTCCCGAACGGGTAATCAGGAGAGGAGATAAATGATTGCTATTCAGGGACACAGGAAAACAGGAAGCTGACTTTTACAGAGCCAGGCAAATTGATCAGTCTACCTCAGTATTTTCCACACGCCTGACAGCTGCTCTCCAACATTTCAGCCAGACTTGAGGAAGGTGTGGAGCAACAGTGATGCGGGTTGGAGGGGAGGAGATGGCCTAGACTCGCAGGGGTGGCCAACTCCCAAGAGACTGCGATCTACTCTCAGAGTTAAAAACTGGCAATGATCTACCCCTTTTGGGGGGTTCGGGTCAAAGTTGTTGAGTTTTTTCAGGGATGGGGTAAAATGTTGAGCTTTTTTTAGGGGAGCCACAGTTGTTCAGCTTCTTTGGGGGGAGCCAGTGATCTACCAGTGATCTACCACAGACATCCAGTGATCTACCGGTAGATCACGATCTACCTGTTGGACATGCCTGGCCTAGAGAGAGCCCTGGGGGCCAGACAGACATACCCAACAACTAGGGGAGTGGGTGGCGCTGTGGTCTAAACCACTGAGCCTCTTGGGCTTGCAGATTGGAAGGTCAGTGGTTCGAATCCACACAGCAGGATGAGCTCCCATTGCTCTGTCCCAACCTAGTTCAAAAGCACACCAGTGCAAGGAGATGAATAAGTACCGCTGCGGCGGGAAGGTAAACGACGTTTCCGTGTGCTCTAGCTTTTGTCGCAGTGTCCCGTTGCGCCAGAAGCTGTTTAGTCATGTGACCCGGAAAAGCTGCCTGTGGACAAACGCGGGCTCCCTCGGCCTGAAAGCAAGATGAGCGCCACACCCCACAGTCGCCTTTGACTGGACTTAACCATCCAGGGGTCCTTTACCTTTTACCCCATGTGACAAATTGAAGCACTTTTGGAGTGTTTATTCCTACCCGGCTGGCAAAGAGTTAACCCACCTCCAGCCTGACTGACATAGAACTCTGATGGGGGCGGGACTGTGCCCGGTTCAAAAGGTGGGAGTGTCGGTTTGGTCAGTTAGGAGGGAGAGGGAGGAGGGTGTGGTGGCTTGTAGGAAGAAAGTGAAGAGGCTAGGAAAACTTGAGTTAAATGTTTGACTGAGTTTTTTTCCTGTACAACTGGAACAAGGCAAATAAATACATGACACGTTAAAGAAACACTTATGCTTTTAACACAATAAAACTTCATCTCTGTTTTGCCAAAAAGGTCCGTCTTTATTTTTCCAGCGAGGTACCAGGACTCACAGCCGTGGTGGCTCAAGAGAGGGCAAAACTCATCTCAGGCAGGGAGGTGGCAGTTTGTGTCCTGGGGTTACACGGGGGGAGGCTTTGCAGGGTAACCTGAGGCGCCAAGAAGTTGCCAGAGTGAAAAAGGCAAACTTTTACAGTGGGGAATCCAACTGAGGGAGACCCTTTACTGTAGGCAAGAGGTTATTCCATCGGACAGCCTAGAGTTTCCTAAGGTACCAGGCCACGTAAGCTGGAAGGCTCTCCTTACTAAGAAACCCACTAGTAAAAGGGGTTTATTTTTGAGGCGGCAGGAGAAGAGGGTGGGAGTTTTCCCCTCCGGTTTCCTGTGCCGCAGTGATAGTAAGAGAGAGTGGGACACTGGTCGTCACACCCCACAACTGACCCATTTTAAGCTGGGTATTGTGGATCACAGAAGCCAATCCCAGCTTCTGTTTGGATCCTGGAATATCCCATTAAAACTAGCACCTTGGCATTAGTCAGCAAGGGTGTGTCTGACCTTGCTGATTAGCACCAGACCACCTTCTGGGATTGCTTTAGCGATTGTCAAAGGGTTGTGCCAAAGTGCCTCTGGGAGGCCATGCTGGCTGGCGGCGGTGGCGGTGGCGGCGGGGGGGGGGGGGGAAGGCCATGGCCCTGAAGCAGGAGGTTGCAGCCACAGAGGAGGAGGAGGACAGCAAAGGTGTGAAGGAGGAGCAAGCGAGCAAGTGGGCAGAAAAGGGAGGGGTGGGTGTGAGCAATGGGGTGGTGAGATGGTGTGGGAGATCCCAATTTGCCCTCTCGAAATGTTTTTGGGGGTATGGATAGAGTCCTGCTGGTTTCACATGATTCAAAATCACATTATAAAGGATTGCTATTATGACTGGAATGTAATTGAAACTAAAAAGATTTTGGAATGCAGAAATAAAGCTAAAGGGCCACTTTATCTAAATTATACAATTTGGCATTTGAACGATTAGTAGTATTAATAATTGTATTATAAATTGGTATTGTTATAATGAGACTATTATTGGATTGTAATTGAAAACTAATAAAATTTATTATAAAAAACATCCATCCTGTTCTGCTTCTTGAGGGCTTTGTCAATATCAGAAACTGCAGACACTGGCTGCTGGATTGATCCCAAGAGAAAGTAAAAAGAATAATTATCTGTATCTGAATAAGTATCTGAAGAATAAGTATGTGAAGAAGTGTGCATGCACACGAAAGCTCATACCTATGACAAACTTTGTTGGTCTCTAAAGTGCTACTGAAAGGATTTTTTTATTTTTTGTTTATACAATATATTGTTTATACAATCATAGAAAGTGGAGAGAGAGAAGTTTCTCTCTCTCTCTCATAACACTAGAACTCGTGAGCATCCATGGAACATCCATGGAAAATTCAGGAGGAAACAAAGTTGATCTCTGCTCCAGAGAAGCGGACACTGCTCCAGAGAAGCGGACACGGAGCAATGGATTCAAACTACAAGAAAGAAGATTCCACCTAAACATTAGGAAGAACTTCCTGACAGTAAGAGCTGTTCGGCAGTGGAATTTGCTGCCAGGAAGTGTGGTGGAGTCTCCTTCTTTGGAGGTCTTTAAGCAGAGGCTTGACAGGCATATGTCAAGAATGCTTTGAGGGTGTTTCCTGCTCGGCAGGGGGTTGGACTGGATGGCCCTTGAGGTATGTTGTATGTTTGTTTTATTGTCTTATTGCTGTATCTTCCTGTATTTTTGCATTGTGAAAATAATATGGACTGTATAGATTTGTGTCCATGCCGGCTATTGACCTGATTATAGTGTATGATTTATAGTATGTATGACATGATTATTGACTTATATTTATTTGATTTATTTTAGTTATAAAACTGAAGAAGCATTAACCGAAACAGATGATTACCCTGGATCACATTCATGGTTAACTACAATTAAAACAGTTACTTTTTGCCCAAGAACTGGTCGATGTGATGCCTCCTTTTCTCAGCATTTTGACTTTAATTTGCAACACAGGGGTTGTTTTATCCAGCATTGACTTCAAACCAACTACTGCAGTACCAATGGCAGAAATTCCGTTTTAGTTGCCAATGAGCTAGTATGGTATAAGGAAGTTCCATCCCAGAAAAAATATTTGGCTTGCTGCAAGTAAAGAGACTTTTTATAAAATACTGTAACAGACTTTGTGTCAAGCCAGCAATTGCAACAGCGCAAAGAAGAAGAGAAGCTGTGAAATTCTCTCGAACGGGTAATTCTAATATCTATTTATATACTATGGAAGTGAAATCAGACAATGGAAGTGAAATCAACCTAACCTAACCTAAACGATGGCAATGTTAGGCACCTTTAGGTTAGGTTAGGTTGATTTCAAAGCCAGAGGGGAAGGCAGAAAGACCAATGAAAGGAGAGGTGAGGAGGGGACTACCACCCCTTTTAGTTCTGACTTCCCCTGTTGGTTTCAATCTGTACCGGGTGTAACTGCAGTTCCAGACAATCGGTTCTAGTTGCAGCTGCTGACAACAGGAGATAAGCCTACCAGTTGCTTAGAAAGTTGAGGTAACTATAATCTGCTATAGTATTTTTCCTTTTGTATGTTTTAAATTAGGGTTGTGTTTTTTTCTCCATTTTTAAAAAAATCTTTTTGTAAATCGCTCTGAAGTTTTTTTTTTTTTACAATTATATACCTAATTCACAGGTTGGGGGAGGCAGAAACAGGGACTCTCCTGAGAATGAGTAGGGTAGGTTTGTTACTTTTTTAATTTAAAAAAGAATTCTTACTGCATTCTGCTACTTAACCATTTTTATGAAGCAGATTTTGGGCACCTTAAGGCTTGCCATCTTTTGTGAGACCTTGCATCGGCTGCCTCCAAAATATCAAGATCTTTCATTACTTTTTAAATCTCATTGTCTTTTGCATTCCTCCCTCAAAAGGCTCCATAAAATTATAGAAACCAATGCTCTTTTCAACTTTCCACAGGTATTTTCCAATCGCTTTGAAATTTTGTTCTGTTCTGCTTCTTGTGGGCTTGGTCAGCATCAGCTATTTACTCGCAAGGCACAGGTAAGCTGTGTCCTTTTAAAAAAACTGCATCTGTGGGATCTTTGTGGGGCCTGCCTGGCATGCTGCATCCTTTTATTTAAAACTAGCTGACCCGGCCATGCGTTCCTGTGGTTCTTTCCTGTGATCCCCCCCTGTCCCGATCCATGACGTATCCTGCCCCTCCTCCCTCCACCCCGGCTCATCCCCGTGTTTCGGTATCTTCCTACATTGGCCCCCACCCTTGGAGAAGGAAATGTCAGTTTCTGGGTTCCATTTCCCAGTATTTACTTTTGTCTGAGCCCTCTGTTGTCCCCTCCCCCCTGTATCTCCATACATTGGCCCCTGTGCACGCATCGTGAACATTTCTATATATTTAGATTAAGGATGGGGGGTGATGATGTGCCCTGGGATGCAGAGAACTACTTAAAAAATCATGAAGGGGGGGGGGTCAAATAGTGAAGCCCCATAGCCGCGTAGCAACAGACAGGCCCAGACAGAAGGAGGGGGGTCATATGGGCCACTTGGCGCGGGCCTCCAAATCTAAAGGGGGCCTCGGTCTGCATATTCACAACCAGTAAAATGAAAAAAGTAACAAAAGGGTTAAAAACAGGGCCACATTATCTTATCTACCTGGCCCGGGCCTCTGTGTGGCCCTGCAAGGGCCTGGCAACAGAAGGCGCATTCTGAAGCACCCGAGTTGTTCAGTTCCATAAAAAAACCCAGGAAGTGGCAAGGGGAAGGTAGGGGATTGTAAATGGGGTGGGGGGTGGCCACTGCAAATATCTGAGGACTTAAACTGGGGAGAGGAAGTGCATGGTTGTTGTTTTTTTTCAAAAAAAAGACACAAAGGCTTACAATCAGTTGTTTCTCCTAAAATAAGACATACCCATAAAATAAGCCATAGCAGGATTTCTAAGCATTTGCACAATATAAGCCATACCCCGAAAATAAGACATAGCGATAGGCGCAGTTCTGGAGGGCCCCAAGGAAGAGGCAAGGCTGGACGCGTAATAAAAAATAAGACATCCTCTGAAAAGAAGCCAATGTGGTTTTTTTTAAAGGAAAAATAAATATAAGACAGTGTCTTATTTTCGGATAAACATGGTAAAGCCTAGGTTAAAAGGGGCACGACTGCCCTTACTTAAAATGGCCGCCAGAGCCTCGCATGTGACACAACGCCCACTAAATTATAAAGCAAAAACCCCTCGCTGTGCCCCCAAGTGTGTGTTAGGAGAAATGATGAATGACTGCCTTATGCTGCCAGGCGTTTATTAATGCAGCCGCCGGGAGATGCTTTGGGCTTGGGGTGGAATGGCTGTTTTGGTGGCTGTTGGACAGTTGCTCCCCCCACCCTACATCAGCCCATGACGTATTTGGGCTTCTCCTCCCCCCACCCCCCACCCAGGGCTCCATTCGGCATAGTATTTAAAGGGCTGTAGAGCTGAGGCCTAGTCTGTAAAATGGAGCCAAGGCCTCCTGTTTTACAGGATCTCGTGGCGGAGGCGAGGTTTGTGGGTGTGGCTTGTTGTTGTGGCTAATCCCTGTGACTGCCCCCACGTGTCTGGATCCATTATCTATTCTTTTTGTCCCCCCCACCCCCTCCATGACTGGTGTAGCTCATGACGTTTTGAAGGATGGTATTTATTTTTGTCTTGTGGTAATTTGGTGGGGGATTTTTTTTGGGGGGGGTTAGTGGTGCTAAATTGTAAAGTAAAAACCCCTTGCCATGCCCCCAAGTGCATTGCTGTGGGTTATCTACCCCCCCGGGTAATTTCAAACCTATTACAATTCCCACTACCCCCCTCTATCCCCTGGTTAGCAATTCTCTAGTTGACAATCCCTCGTAGAGTCCAAATTCAAACCATATAATCCATCCCAATCAAAATGCCACTTCTCTTCCAACCCACACCATCCCTGAACCACTTCAGCCCACCCTCCTCTCCCCATCCCTTCTTCTGTTGTTGCAGTTTCTTAGCTCCCTCCCACCTCCATCTTTCCCTTTTCTTGTCCTCCCATGTAACTGAACTGTTGCCTGGGATTCGCCTCCCTCCTCTCACTAGGGGGGCTCGATCCCAGGGCAAGTCTTTGTCCTTTACCATTGCTTGGTTAGTTTTACCAGGAGCCCGATCCCTCTCTCTCACTGAGGGGTCAGCATCCTGGATTTCTTCTTCTTTTTGAGCCTCCTGTTTGTAATCCAGACATTGTGCAGCTTCTCTCACAAGCTGCACTATTTTAACTTGTTGTTGCTCTTCTTCTCCATCCTCTATTGCAGCGTTTCTCAACCGCTGTTCCGCGGCACACCAGTGTGCCGCGAGACGCTGGCTGGTGTGCCGCGACGAGAAGGGCGATTTGCATTGTCAAGTCGCTGACCCGCCGAAAAGGAAGCCGGCCGGGTCACGACGCGAGGCGAGTGCCCGCGTGCCCGCGTCATGACCCGGCCGGCTTCCTTTCCGGCGGGTTAGTAATGTTTATTGGCGGCCGCCAGGCACGTGACAATGCAAATCGCCCTTCTCGTCTCCGCACGTCGCGGCAAATTACAGGCTGAGGTCGCGCCAGCTTCCCTTGGGATTTTCTTCCTCCCGTGTAAATGTGTCCTAAGATGTGCTGAATCCCAATTATTTGAGAAGAAACGTCCCAATGGCCTCCGCGGAACCGGCTTGCACACGCAATTCCGATTTAAACTGCAATCCGGTTGCAGCCACTAGCCAGGTAGCAAGCCCCACTAAAACTCAGCGGCGCTTCCTTCCGAGTAGAAATGCCTAGCTTTGCGTCGCCAGGTTGAATACCAATGCTTGCTTGCTTGGGCGGCGGGGACTGAGGCCCACCGAACTGAGTGCGAGGTTTACTTGCGAGTAAATGTTGGACTAGGGATGGATTGTAACGTTTGTGGGTTTCAAGCAGCTTGGGAACTTCAGCTGGGTGGTGGATGGGGCCCATTTGGGCAAAAAGCAGGGGCTATAGACAAACTAAACCAGGCACGTCCAACAAGTAGATCGTGATCTACCGGTAGATCACTGGACGTCTGTGGTAGATCACTGGTATATCACTGGCTTCACCCAAAGAAGCTCAACAACTTTGGCTCCCCTAAAAATGCTCAACATTTTAGCCCTTCACCCCCCAAAACAGGGCTTTCTTCCCGCCTCAGAAAAGCTCAACAACTCTGACCTGAACCCCTAAAAAATGGGCCTTCCTCCTTCCTTAAAAATCTCAACAACTTTGAGCTGAACCCCTAAAAAACAGGGCTTTTCTCCTCCCTAAACAACTTTGACCTGAACACCCCAAAAGGAGGTAGATCACTGCCAGTTTTTAACTCTGTGAGTAGATCACAGTCTCTTCGGAGTTGGCCACACCTGAAAACTAAATATAGGGCGGCACAGAGTTGGTGTGCCGCGTGATTTTTTTCATAGAACATAGTGTGCCGTGGCCCAAAAAAGGTTGAGAAACACTGCTCTATTGAGTCTTTAGTGTCTTTAATTTCCAAAGTGGCTCCTGATTGTCCTTGGGAGTAACTTGTAATTTTCCAATGAGAGTCACAGTGTTACTTCTGTATATCTGCAGTTTTTCCAACACTTCTTGGGTTTGTTCCCAGATACATTGTAGCCAGTTTCCCCCCCATCTTGTGACTAATTGTTTTGACTGGCCAGTTCTTTTATCTCCTCATATTTCAATATGGAGTTTGGGCTGCTGTGCAGGTCAGTGCTTTGTTCTTTTTGCCCACCATTCCAATTTTAAAAGTTCCAATTCCAGACTTTCTTTCCAATTTAAGAAAGAGTTGCAAAATTATAAAGAGCCAAGTTCAAAAGATCATTTAGAAAGTTTTTCCAAGTTCAATAGATCGTTTAGTAAGAAATTTCCTCAGCTTGTGGCATCCCAATGGCAAAAAGTCAATTTCCAGATTCCTGCCCCCAGGGTCTCAGAGGGCTCGTTAGTAAAATCTGCATACTTTTGCGGATATTCAATGAAATATAAATTCTCCTTCCCTTGGCTCTGCTGCCTCAGGGAAGGGGTTCAGCTTACAAGGAACTTATGTACAACAAATTTAAATTTTTCAAGTACTGTAATATTGTGGGGCTTTTAGCTATGGTTAAAACGTTAATACATTGCAGGCCTTCATTGCTCATTAATCAGATCTGAAGGTTACTCGAATGATGTAGCTTGATATCAGTAATCGTAAAGTAAAATATGCTGCTTTTTGTAAGAAAGAACTGAAATCAAATATTTTGCTACAAGTAGTGTTCTGGTCGAATCATCATCTTGCAGCAGGTATGTTAATTGGGACTCTGGCGGCTTGTCCATGATTTCCAGAATTAGAAGATACAGGATTCTAGCCTGATTAGGCATGTGCAGGGGGCAACAGAACAGTATGTGGTAGAGGGATTCTATTGTTCTGTTGTCACACGTGCATAGAACTGAAATTTGACCTTTGGAAAACCTGTGCCCCAGGACATTGGATGGGACGACATTAAATCTTGTTTTTAATGAAGGCGAATCTGTGGGCTGTGACAGAAAGAAAAGACAGATAAGATGGGATCTCAGGTGTGGGCTGTATGCCTTGATTCAACCACCCGTTATAATATTTTGATGGAAATAAAAGTTATCAAGTTTTTGAATGATAGTTCTTTTGGCTGAGGGAAGATCTAATTTCAATAGGTCCGATGGGAACAATCCGTACGACATGATTTTGGTATGATTTTTTTTTTGCCCAGGGACTAACAAAATCGTCTCTCCAAAGACATTGAATGAGATGGTGATTGGGCAATCTATGCCACAAGGACAGCCAATAGCAGAAAATACGCTTCCATAAGGAGTTTTCTAATGAGGGAATTTTAAGTTCAAGGCGAATAGCTGCACTGCTCACGCACTGGGGCAATTTCAAGAGGCGTCTCAGAAATTGATTCTGAATTGTTTCTAAAGGCGCCAAATTTACTGAAGCTCCCCATAACGGGGCAGCATAAGCCATTGTCACAACTACTTTAGCATTAAATACCTTTAAGGCAGATGGAACATGTAAGGCCCCTTCCGAAAAGAAGAAACACAGTAATGCGTTTGAAAGGGCTTTGGCCTTGTTTTGGAGGTAAGCAATATGTGCTTTCCAGCCCATGTTGCACCGTATTGAAAATGCACTCCCAGGTATTGAATTTTTTGAATTTGTTCAATAGGTTTCCCATCCAACATCCATTTGTACAATTTCCGACTTCTGGAGAAAATAAGCACTTTCTATTTAGAATGATTTATGATAAGAAAATTGGATTTACAATACAAAGCAAAAATCTTAAGTGCCCTCCTTAAGCCGATTCTAGAGAAAGAGAGGATCTCAGCGTTGTCAGCATACAACAATAAAGGGCAGCGGTAATCTGCAAGGCAAGGAGTATGGATAGCTAATTGGGACTCAGCTAGAGGTGTTCTCATGTCACTTACAGGGCCGGCGCATCCATATAAGCGGACTAGGCCACTGCCTAGAGCGCCAAAATGGAGGGGCGCTGCGCTGGCCAGCCTGCCCGCTGCCATCCGCCTCCACCCGCCGCTGCCTGCAGAGACGTCTCTAGCCTCGGGCTGGGGGGCGCCAGGGCGCCTGGCGAACAGGGGCACTGTGGGGAGGAGGACGCGGGAGGCGATCCTCCTCTGAGGCCGCTCCGCTGCTGCTGTGCGCGCCTACTGGAGGCTGGCCTTGGCGACGGTTGCTGTCTCCGTGCTGCTGCCGGCGCCGCTTCTTTCCTGCTCTCGGCCGCTTCCTCCTGCTTGGCCCAGAGGCGCCCGCAGCTTCTGGCCCAGCTTCTTGGCCCAGAAGCGGCCGAGAGCAGGAAGGAAGCGGCACTGCCAGCGGCACGGAGACAGCATCCGCTGCCCAGGCCAGCAGCATGGGCTCTGCACCGCTGTAGAGGAGGAGGGACGCGGGAGGCGATCCTCCTCTGAGGCCGGTGCTGCTGTGCGCGCCTTCTGGAGGCTGGCCTGGGTGGCGGACGCTGTCTCTGAGTCGTGCTTACCCTCGCAGGGAGGAGAAAAGCCCTGAAGAAGTTTATTTAGCCCGGGTCCACCCCCCAAATTCTCCCCCTCCTCTTCCCGTGCCTCTTTCTCACCCTGTCACACAACGGCTAGCCGTCACCTTGGTCGGTCACCAGCAGCACCCTCCTCCTCTTCCATTCAAGCGCCTCTTCCTTTGTTGCATCCAGTCCCCTCGGGAGAGCTTCCATATTCAGGTCACCAGCTCTACTTGTCACTCACCCTCCACCAGAAGCCGCCCACATCGGCCGGAGTCCCTCTGCTTTCTACCTACTTTGCCCAGAAGTTCGTAGGCTAGCCTGCTTTCCCTCAACTTTCCCTTACTGATTGGACTTTCATCTCAACCAGTCTCTAAAGCTTGGAGTAACGTTCGTACAGCTAAAGAAGAATCCCCCCCCCAAATCCCCCATCTCCTTGCTGGCATTCAGGAATGGAAGGGGTGGGGTGGCCTTAGCAGCCTCACTGAAGGGGAGATGCAACGAAGAGGGAGCACGAAGGGCAGAGCCAAGGCCACCAGTTTGGGAACAGGTCTAGAATCAGAGCCTTGCAAAGGATCCCGAGAGCCACCTAGTCCGACCCCCTGTAATGCAGGAATCTCAACTAAAAAGAGAAAAGGTAAAAAGATAAAGGGCCCCTGGATGGTTAACTACAGTCAAAGGCGACTATGGGGTTGTGTGGTGCTCATCTCACTTTCAGGCCAAGGGAGCCTGCGTTTCTCCACAGACAGCTTTTCGGATCACGTGGCCAGCACTTCTGGCGCAACGGAACACGGAAACACCATTTACCTTCCCACTGTATCTGAACAAGTGTGCATGCACACAAAAGCTCATACCTATGACAAACTTAGTTGGTCTCTAAGGTGCTACCAGAAGGAACTTTTCAATTTTTTGTTTCGACTACGTCAGACCAACACGGCTACCCACCTGTAACTTCCCACTGCAGTGATATTTGTTTATCTACTTGCACTGGCGTGCTTTTGAACTGCTGGGTTGGCAGGAGCTGGGACATAGAAAGGGGAGCTCACCCCATTGCGCAGATTCGAACTGCCAACCTTCTGATCGGCAAGCCCAAGAGGCTCAGTGCTTTGGACCACAGTGCCACCCGTGTCCCTTAGGAATCTCAACTAAAGCATCCCTGACAGATGGCCATCTAGTCTCTGCTTAAAAACCTCCAAGGCAGGGATTCGCTTGCACTGTCAGACACCTCCATGTTGAGTAAGAATCTCCTTTCTTGTAATTTGAATCCATTGGTTCCAGATACTGGTTTCAAAGGTTTCTTTCCCCAGCCCTACCTGGGGATATTGGGCTTGAACCCCAGGCCCACAGAGCATATGCTAGTCTACACGCTGAGTGAACTATGGCCCTTCCCCTCTGAGGCAGGTTGGGTTGAGGAAGAGTCATCAGCCATAGATCAAAGTGCATATATTTCTGTCTGCTGCAGAGCATAGTACATTTTGCAAAATACTGTACAACAAACAAATCGGTGGCAATTGCATATGTCACATTTTGCGTGTGATTTCAGTTATCAGTTTTTGGAAATTACCAGTAGTAGCTTTTTCTACAGAGCCGGCTTGCCTGGTGGAGATGTGGAACGTTAAAGGCATTTCCGACTGTTTTCTGAAAGTAGAAAGCAGGACACCACTGTCCTTAAAACAGCGAATTGAAATCTTAATTCAGCCACAAGCTTTATGGAAACTAGTATCCCTCATTCTCACTCACCTGCCATATGGAGGTATTGCTACTGGCCTACTCTGCAGGGTTGCAGTATCTTCTTGCAATAGTTCATTGGAACTACTATGGGAAATGGGAGTGGCTTCTTATATGAGGCTCCCTTACTGGGTTTTCTCTATTACTTGTAATATACCGATTGGCTCAAGCCCCAAACTACAAGTTTTCCTCTAGTAAAAAGGCAGGACCCCAGTTTTGCAAATGTTTCCATAGGAATCGCTTCCTATGAAGCAAGTTCTGATCGTTTCTTTACTCTCGGGTAGCATGTATTTGAGATCAGTGGATGCTGTCCACCAGCTTCTTGTGAATTTCCAAAAGGAAATGTCTAAGGATGTAATTGGTAAAAAACAGCAACATTTTCCTGGCCCAGAGTTACCCTCAAAGGGAAAAAAGAATGCAGTCACCTTCTCCAACCTTGTCTTTCCAGATGCATGTCTGCAGCTACTGTCATCCCTTGCTTATGCTTATTTTATTAATTAAAATTTAAGTAATAAATACCATTAGAATCAAGATTAAAGCTTATTTGAAACATTTTAAAGCAATTAAGAACATACTGAAACCTTTAAAAACATGTTGATAGGGAGTTGTTGGGAATCCAAAACATCTGGAGTAAACCAGTTTTGCGAGGCTGAGATTCGGAACTGCCTTGCATTTAGGACCTAGCCGTAAACTTTTTTTTTTGTTGAGTGAGATTTGCTGAGTGAGGTTTTGTTGAGCTCAGAGATTCGCTGCTATTTTCCAGGCCCAATTCAAGGTGTTTGCTTTGATGTTGAAAGCTTCAAATGGATTGGGCTACAAATATAGGCAAGAACATCTTCCAGATCAACCTGCCCATGTTCTAATCAGCAAAGGTAGCCCTCCTGGTGGTCCTTCCACTGTATGAGGTGCATGGTGTGTTGGGCTTATAAATCATTTCAAAAAAATATGTATGGTATCAGATTATTCTAATTTCTGTGAGGATAAGCAAGTCCTAGGTAACAAACTGAACTCTCCAATGCAATAACAAGATACATTTCTTCCTTTAGGAGGTGCTGTTGTCACCAGAAAAGAAAAAGGTTTCAGTTTTTCTTGGAAAAAACCAGAAATTTCCGGAAATTTTACATGTCTAGTCCGCGGGGTGCAGAGCCCATGCCGCTGGCCTAGGCAGCGGAGGCAGCCTCACCGCTGCCGCCACTTCCTCCCACTCGGCTCTTAAACTCAGTGGGAAGGAAGGGGTGTTACCCAGAGGTGTCTGCCGCTTGGATTGGCTGCAGGAGCTTCCTGCAGCCAATCCGAAGCTGCGCCAGCATCACTGCCCGCCCAGAGTTGTGGAAGTCAGTCCCCACACGGTGAGGCATCTGCTGTTTCTGTGGGGACTGATTGAGAGGGCAGCAGGCTCTGGGGGCCAGATTTACGAGCCTGGTGGGCCATATCCTGACCCTGGGGCCTTAGTTTGCCGACCCATGGTGGAAAGTGTCCAGAGGAGAGCGACCTTTCCTAATAAGGCATGGAAACCTGGGAAAGAGGAGACTGAGGGGAGATATGATAGCCATCTTCAACTATCTCAAGGGCTTCTCCCTTTCACTTTTTCTCAATGCCTTTGTTTCATCAAGTAGATGTGGAAACATTGCTGTAATCGTTTAGACTAAAAAGAAGCAATATTTCATATAGGAATTTTCCAGCTCTGTAAATTAGTATACGTAAGACTACCTTTAGGGCTTTTTGGGGGGGATTATACTAGTATGGAAGCAAGACTGCACCCTTTAAAGACTTCAAGGAGA
Organism: Zootoca vivipara; assembly: GCF_963506605.1. Classification (NCBI taxonomy): domain Eukaryota; kingdom Metazoa; phylum Chordata; class Lepidosauria; order Squamata; family Lacertidae; genus Zootoca; species Zootoca vivipara. Next base: position 15,321,413 of record NC_083277.1, read on the forward strand.
GATAATTTATTTGTCTGCTCTGTAATTTTGTCTCCACAGAGGAATCTTGGGACATTGATGCTGTGGCGAAAACTGATGTTGTGGTGGAAATATTTGTGGCAAAAGCACAGACTCTGAAGAAGCTTTCGTTTCACCTGGATTAAAATAAGGTTACCAGACGTCCCTGTTTCCCGGGGATAGTCCCTGGATTTACAAATCGGTCCCCTGACAAAATCCATCTATTTAGTAGGAAGTTGAAAAGTGTCCCCGGATTCATTGAAAAAAAATCTGGTAACCTTATATTAAAAGCAGTCACGAAGACAAAACAGGGAAGTGGAATACGTATTAAGTACAGCTTGGCTGGACAAAGTATCTGATTAAAGCACACGATTAAGTGGTACGTATTTTAAAAGGGTGTTTTCTCACCACATCACCTAGCCAAACTGTGTTTGAATCTGCAATCCAGTGATCTGCTTTGAACATATCTCAAGAAACTGGAAAACTCAGTGTAACTAGAGCTGAGTAGTATTTACTGTGAAATCTGCGGATCCTCCTGGGAGAAAGGAAAGATGGGTTCCTCTGAAACTGAAATGACAGAGCAAAGGCTTCACATGAATCCAGCTGTAGCAGAGAATGGGGAAAGTTGTGGAAATGTAAGTAGGCCTACTACCGGTAGAAGCAAGAGGAGTCCAAAACAGGGCCGTTGCCTAGATGGTAAGTGAGTTCTGATGTGAAAGGCATGAGTTTGTCTCCACCTGCTGTCAGAAAAGTTATGGATTTGCTGCTGGGATGAGAACTGGCCAACTAATCAAATCCATGAAGAATATACTTTATTCAGGCAGTTAAAAGTAGTTGAAAAAGGATAGGTACATAGACACTCATGTGAAAATTGATTTGAGAAGATTGAGCACAGGGCTGTCTTAAGCATACCTGGCGCCGTGGTGCGATGGATCCCTCCGGTGCCCCCCCGCCCCGTTTCCCAGTGCGGCTGCCGCCTGCAGGGCCAGCACCCTGCGCCACCCAGCCTGGCCGTAGGGGCGGCCCTGGGCCAGGGGGCACTGCCCGCACCCTGTTGCGATGCCTCTGTGCGTGGCAGAGGCGCCCCTAGGCCCGCGTGCCTCCGTAGAGCGGCCTGAAGCTGCTGAACAGCTGAGAGGCGTGCCTGGGGCTGCATCCGGCACGCCTCTCAGCGGGCACAGCGGTGCCCCTGGTGGCCTGGCGCCCTGGTGCCCCACGCCACTGGACCCGGGCCTAGAGACGGCCCTGATTAAGCAGTTGGAGGGGAGAGATACCTTTACACCATGGAAAGCGATACCTCTTTCAAACCATGCTGAGCTCCTCTAAACTATTGCTTGTACCCAGCTTTGAATAGTGAGGAAGGCTTCTCAGGTTCTTCTTACTTTCCATCTCAGATGGAACAATCCTTACTTGTACATGTGTACCTATATTGGCAAACAGTTAATGATTCACACAATGGGTTGTGCTGCCCTCTGCTTCCACCTCCTGCATTGCCTATGTGATATTTGGCATGTATCACATTGCATTCAATTCATGCATTCCATTCCATTTTTGCACTTAACGTCACCAAAGTCCTTACTTTTGTGACCTAGAAACTGGATTACTACTGTGTTCTATGTGGGGCTGCCCTCCAGCCTAGCTGTGAAGCTCTTGCAGATTGCCTTGACCTCTGATGGAGGCAGATGGTTGACAGTAAGTGGCACCTCTGCTAAAATGTTTCCAGCGGATGCACATACATTGCTAAGCCAGATTCAAGGTCCACATATACACAGCCCAGAAGAACTTCAGTCCAGGATACCTTAAGGGCCACTTGAGCCCTTATATCCCAGCTTCATCACTAAGATCATCCACAGAAGCAAATCTGGTTGCCTCCATGTCTCAGAAGCCCAAGTGACCTCAGCTAGAGGTTCAAGCTGTGAAAGGCTCTTCCAGCAGAGATACATCAGACACCTTCACTTTTGACTTCCAGGCATCTCTTTAAGACCTTTTCTTATGCCAACAAGCCTATGCAGCAGTATAAAATGTTATTGATTACTCAGTTATTTTAATGATTTTTCAAATTTTATTTTTTACTATTTCTACTGGTAATTTTTGTTTATTGTATAAATATTATTGTGCAGCACTTTGATAGTTTAGGAGATGGTGGCATGTATATCCTTTTTAATAAAATAAATAAGTGGTGACTCACCAGCCATGCGTAGAGGTCTACCAGTTGGTTGATTTTGTGGTGGGAGGCACCAAACCTTTGAGTTTTACACAGGTGAACTTGGTTCATCTCATACTCTTCCAGCATCTCAATGACCAAAATCGGGACATTTCTTTTTTGGTCCCCAGCTGACCTGCACTAGAGCACCGGACCCAAAAATGGGACATTCTTGGATCCAATCAGAAAGCCAGGATTGGCTTCTGTAATTCCAGGATGTCTCACATAAATCAGGACTGTTGAGTGGTATGGCATCTTGGTGTCATGCAACCTTGAACTCGCGCCTTCAATGTGAGTGGACTACCCAAGCCTTGGTAGACTTGGAGCCCCCCAGATACTTTGGAGTTTCTAGAAGGACTTGTCCGGCATCTTGCTGAAACCAAGGAAACATTAACACTTTATTTCCCTCTACAGGTCTGAGCAATAATATAAAAAAGAAACTCACTATTACTGGAATTGTGTTCTTGGGGATTATTATTGTCAACAACATTCTTTTATCAAGTAAGTGAAGAGCCATTTTGCTGTAGCTTCTGCCAGGTTCTCTACAGGCCACCTGCTCTCAAAAATCTCCTCTCCTCAGCAGCTAGAATAGCTTTATTGGTATTCAATTGAGGTAGCCCAAGAGCAGCTGGTGTGCTGGGATGATGCTGGCCTCCTGGCAGCAGCATTGTCGTTGCTTACCAGGTGAGTGTGGGGTGACTTGAACCCCCCCAGCAGGGGTCCCAGAATTGCTCCACCAGCACCCACACTGCCTCAACCTTGCTGCCACCCTGAACTACCAAAGTAAGCAGTAGTGATGCCCCTGTCTATAGGCCTTCCTGCCATTTTGGATTGTATATCCCCATGGATATATGATGGCCAATGGTCAGAGATGATGGGAGTTGTAGTCCAACAACATCTGGAGCATCTTGGAGAAGTGGCTTGTTTTGAAAGGATTCCAGCACCAGATGACAAGGCTTGTACAGATGTGTGCATTCGCAAGTGCATAGAACAAGGGTGGGGAAACTGTAGGCCTACTGATTTGGCTGGACTACAACTCCCATCAGTTGTCACCATTGACTATGCTCTGCAGGGCTGATGGGAGCTGGAGTCTAACAACATCAGAAGACCTCTGGTTTCTCATCCCTAGTAAAGGAAATGCAGGATATTAGTATCAGATTCTGAAAAGGGACCCACACCTTCAGAGCCCACACCTGCCATGGGCGTACCCAGGAACAAATCTAGGGGGGGGGGCAAGCCATGGTCATCCAGGTTGTGACATTTCAGCACGGAAATGGCGAATGAAACCAAAATTTTATTATATATAATTATAGCAGTGTTTTATTACGGTAGTTATACGGTATAGTTATTACAATTATTTGCATGATTTTTTAAATTTCTATTCTAATTACATGTCTTATACTAATATAATTTTTCTTGGGTTTGAAGAGAATGTTGAGGTTCGTTTGGTGCGGCCTTTTTACGTACCTGGACTAAACAAACCGGCAGTTGTGTGGTATAGTAATGCATATACAGTCCTGCCACCATGTACACTGGTTAAAGCAGACTACTCTGCTACACAAACTCTTCACTGGGAACAAAACTGAATTCAATAACCACATCTTTTAAAGATGTAGGAAAATTAAGGAGTACTCTCACCAGAGGAGAGTATGGTAGGGTGCCCCTCTTTCCCTCAGAAAATGTTGAAGATTATGGTGTTAAGCGACCCCCAAGCTACATCTGCTCCTGGTGGTCATCTAGTCCCACCCCCTGTAATGCAAGAACATGCACCTATTCCATATGGGGATTGGGCCTGCAAAAATTTGGCTTTATCAGCACTACTATCCTGCCAACCAATAATATGCAGCTTGCCCAAATGGGGATTGAACCTGCATCATGGGGGTTATCAGCACTATTATCCTGTCAACCCAGGAATAGTACCTCAAAGTTTTGATGGGACCCTGGGGGTCATCTAGTCCAACCCCCTGTAACGCAATAATATGCAGCTTTCTCATATGGGGATAGAACCTGCAACCTTGGCGTTAATAGCACTACTATTCTGCCCAGAAAAGTACCTCAGAGATCGAGGGGGTCCTAGTGGTCATCTAGTCCAACACCCTGTAATGCAATAATATGCGGCTCTCCCATATGGGGATTGAACCTACAAGTTTCATAGAAAAGATTCCCAATCCTACCTAGAGATGCCAGGGACCTTCTGCATGCAAAGCAGGCTATCTTCACTGTGGTACGGCTCTAAGATTAGGTTAAGTAATTAGGCCAAAGGTCATTTAGTAATCTTGACAATTTACTGGTGATTTGAATAATATAATTTATTATTGATAGATTTTTATTTATTTTCTATATTAAATATTTATTATTAATTATTATCATCATCATTCTTACTACTACTACTACTGATTCTTACATCATTACTATTACTACTACTGATTATTATAGAGCATTATTTACTCTTTATGCAAGGCGAGCATAAACTAGCAGCTATGAGAGTAAAATAATCAAGCAACAAAAACAAAACAATGTAGCAACATACTTTTCAAAGGAAGAACAATATGACCCTCATAGAGGTTCAATGAACTGCCAAGGAACCCCAGCAGTAATTTCAAAATGTAGCAAAGAAGGGAAAGATAGGTCAGAAGTCCTGGTAGTGTTCTAAAATGTAGCAATAGCAGGACAAATTAAATAACTATTGTTGAGGTCGCAAAAGCTGTAGTAGTCAAATAGCTGGCACAGGGACTAAAATTATTTCTGAGAAATAATTATCTGAGGTAACAACACCAGGTCCCTCATATGGACAACACAAAGTCAGGAGTACCAGCAGTATTTATAATGTAGCCACAAAGTATCAAATCAAAAGGGGCAGTGGAAGCCTCAATATCATAGCAATAGTTACAGGTAGGTAGCCATGTTGGTCTGAGTTGAAGCAAAATAAAAAAATTCCTTCAGTAGCACCTTAAAGACCAACTAAGTTTTTATTTTGGTTTGAGCTTTCGTGTGCATTGATCTGAAGAAGTGTGCATGCACACGAAAGCTCAAACCAAAATAAAAACTTAGTTGGTCTTTAAGGTGCTACTGAAGGATTTTTTTTTATCATAGCAATGTAAACTATGCCAATCTTCATTAAATCAGCAGGTAATAAATGGAAGCAATCAAGGGGCAGCTTAGCCTGCAAGGTCTATAGCAGATCACAATCAAGAAACACACAGCAGGGGCATGTTGTTGAGAAACGATTGTCCTGGCAACACTCCCTGACCTTTAGCACACAAACTCAGCCCCTTAGGACACCCACGTGAGGACAGCAGCTCACAGTTAAGGGTTTTGTAAAGGTACCGTGTTTCCCACATTTTAAGACACCGTCTTATTGCTTTTTTTTCTCAAAAAACCACAGGGTGGCTTATTTTTGGTGGCATGTCTTATTTTTTTACGGTATTACGGTTTTTACAGCACCCTAAGGTCTTCTTGGCCGGGCCAGGCTGCTGGCTCGGGGCACTGCTGGGCACTGCGCGCCATGCTGCTGGGCTGTCTGAGCGCTGCTGGGCGCTTTGAGCAGCTGGGCGCTCCGCGCGCTCCAGCAGCCATTTCCGGGCGGCGGGACAGCGGCGGCCGGGTGGAGGCGAGGCCGCTGGCTCTGGCGCTCAGCTCCGGGGCTTCTGGGCGCTCCGCACGCTCCAGCAGCCGTTTCCGGGCAGCGGGACGGCGGCAGCCGGGTGCAGGCGAGGCCGCTGGCTCCGGCGCTGCTGGGCGCTCCAGCAGCCGGTTCCAGGCGGCGGAACAGCAGGTCTCCTCCGGGCGGCAGAACAGCAGGTGCGGGTGGAGGACGCTGAAGGCGACGCGGCTATTGGTGGCTCGTGCGCTCCGTGGGAGAAAGGGAGCGCGCGCCGCCTGGCCAGCCGCGTCTTGTTACTGGCGATGCCGCGCGCTCCGGGCTGCGGGTTGGTAGGCCTCCTCGGCCGGTCCAAGCAGAGACCCGACTGCTGGCTCGGCACTCTGCCTGGCGCTGCTGCGCGCTGCGAGCGCTCGGTGCTGCAGCAGCCGCCGGGAGGCTTTAGAGTAAATGCCCTGAGCAGCATGGCAATCAAGCAAGGGAGGGGAACTTTTTTTGGCTTGACAGACCCGATCGTTCTTCCCACCCCACACAGTGTTTGCAAAGCAACAGAGGCCCGGCCGCCATGGGTGTAGACAGGGGGGGGCAGGAGGGGGCAGCTGCCCCCCCCTAGAAGCAAAAAATTATTGTATTTTACAGACCATAACCAATACTTTGCCCCTCCAAAAACTGAAGTGGAAAGGGCTTTGCTTTAGCAAGAGCAGCTCTCCACTTGCTGGGGGCGGGAACACAGCTGTAACAAAAACACATCAAATAAATAAAGCAAAGTGGCTACCAGTACTTAAGCAGTTAAGACAATGGAGCAGAATATCCCTTCAGGCAAGGTCCACCCTATTCACCCTATTGTTATTCAGTGGGAGTTGTTAATGGGCATTCAGGGATCGCATTAACAGTTCTATTGGCGATTTAATGAGGGTGCAGAGGATTCAATTTGACTAAGGTGGCCCTGCAAGGCTAAAAGGAAGTGAATAAGAAGGGGGGGGGGCTGTAGCTTTGATAGACACAGTGATGTTTATAAAAAGCATTGGTGTTCCAGTCTGCCCCTCCTCCTGCATCTGTATACTGTAAATCAGGGGTGGCCACCTCCCAAGAGACTCTGATCTACTCACAGAGTTAAAAACTGGGAGCGATCTACCCTCTTTTGGGGGGTTCAGGTCAAAGCTGTTGAGATTTTTTTAAGGAAGGGAAGCCCTGTTTTGGGGGGTTTAGGTCAAACTTGTTGAGCTTCTTTTAGGAGGGAGGGAGGCCCATTTTTGTTTAGGGCTTCAGGTTCAGCTTTTTTTAGGGAGGAGGAAAAATTTGGGTGAGCTTTTTTTAGGGGTGCCAGTGATCTAGCAGTGATCTACCACAGACATCCAGTGATCTACTGGTAGATCACAATCTACCTGTTGGACGTGCCTGCTGTAAATCAAGCAGAGAGAAAGCTGCTTACAAGGCTCCTGTACAGGTGTACCGGTATCTTCCTCTTGCTGCAGAGTTCTAGCATCACAGCGTCACCCAGAGGCACCCACAAATGTGAGTTATCCCTCTCTCTATTTCTTCCTTCCTTTCCTCCCTCTTCCATCCTCAATAAAATACTGGGGGGGGCAGATAAGCCCCACATAGAAAGCCCATCAACATGGGGGGGGGGAGGACTCTTTAAAATACAGTATTTACCAGTAATTTCTTTTTTTGGGGGGGGGAGGCACCTAGGCCTCTAGGAGTTGGCTGCTATGCCTAGGACAATTCAAGAAAGCAGAATCATGCATATGCTATGGTAATATATCAATAGAATCATGGAATTGTAGTCGGAAGGGACCACAAGGGTCATCTAGTCCAACCCCCTGCAATGCAGGAATTTTCCCCCAATGTGGGGCTTGAACCCACAACATGGTTGAAATATTATGCTGATATGCAGCAACGCCTCGGAGCTATCAAGACTGCGGCCCTGTCTTGCCTCGCCCTCGCCTGCCCTGCCACCCCCTCTCCCCTGCCCGACCCTCCCATCCTCTTGCTGCAGAGTTCCAGCTTCACAGCATCACCCAGAGGCACCCACAAATATGAGGTATCCCTCTCTCTATTATTCCTTCCTTCCCTCCCTCTTCCATCCTTAATAAAATACTGGGGGGGGGGCAGATAAGCCCCACATAGAAAGCCCATCAAAATGGGGGGGGGTGACTCTTTCAAATACGGTATTTACCAGTAATTGGGGGGGGGAGGCACCTAGGCCTCTAGGATTTGGCTGCTATGCCTAGGAGTAGGACAATTCAAGAAAGCAGAATGATGCATATGCTATGGTAATATATCAATGGAATCATAGAATTGTAGTCGGAAGGGACCACAAGGGTCATCTAGTCCAACCCCCTGCAATGCAGGATTTTCCCCCCAAGGTGGGGCTTGAACCCACACCATGGTTGAAATATTATGCTGATATGCAGCAACGCCTCGGAGCTGTCGTGACTGCGGCCGTGCCTTCCCTCGCCCTCACCCGCCCTGCCACCCCCTCTCGCCTGCCCGACCCTCCCGTCCTCTTGCTGCAGAGTTCCAGCATCACAGCGTCACCCAGAGGCACCCACAAATATGAGTTATCCCTCTCTCTATTTCTTCCTTCCTTCCTTCCCTCTTCCATTCTTAATAAAATATGGGGGGGCAGATAAGCCCCACATAGAAAGCCCATCAAAATGGGGGGGGGTGACTCTTTCAAATACGGTATTTACTAGTATTTGGCGGGGGGGAGGCACCTAGGCCTCTAGGATTTGGCTGCTATGCCTAGGAGTAGGACAATTCAAGAAAGCAGAATGATGCATATGCTATGGTAATATATCAATGGAATCATAGAATTGTAGTCGGAAGGGACCACAAGGGTCATCTAGTCCAACCCCCTGCAATGCAGGATTTTCCCCCCAAGGTGGGGCTTGAACCCACAACATGGTTGAAATATTATGCTGATATGCAGCAACGCCTCGGAGCTGTCGTGACTGCGGCCGTGCCTTCCCTCGCCCTCACCCGCCCTGCCACCCCCTCTCGCCTGCCCGACCCTCCCGTCCTCTTGCTGCAGAGTTCCAGCATCACAGCGTCACCCAGAGGCACCCACAAATATGAGTTATCCCTCTCTCTATTTCTTCCTTCCTTCCTTCCCTCTTCCATTCTTAATAAAATATGGGGGGGGGCAGATAAGCCCCACATAGAAAGCCCATCAACATGGGGGGGATGACTCTTTCACATACGGTATTTACTAGTATTTGGGGGGGGGAGAGGCACCTAGGCCTCTAGGAGTTGGCTGCTATGCCTAGGAGTAGGACAATTCAAGAAAGCAGAATGATGCATATGCTATGGTAATATATCAATGGAATCATAGAATTGTAGTCGGAAGGGACCACAAGGGTCATCTAGTCCAACCCCCTGCAATGCAGGATTTTTCCCCCAAGGTGGGGCTTGAACCCACAACATGGTTGAAATATTATGCTGATATGCAGCAACGCCTCGGAGCTGTCGTGACTGCGGCCGTGCCTTCCCTCGCCCTCACCCGCCCTGCCACCCCCTCTCGCCTGCCCGACCCTCCCGTCCTCTTGCTGCAGAGTTCCAGCATCACAGCGTCACCCAGAGGCACCCACAAATATGAGTTATCCCTCTCTCTATTTCTTCCTTCCTTCCCTCCCTCTTCCATTCTTAATAAAATATTGGGGGGGGGGCAGATAAGCCCCACATAGAAAGCCCATCAACATGGGGGGGATGACTCTTTCACATACGGTATTTACTAGTATTTGGGGGGGGGGGAGGCACCTAGGCCTCTAGGCGTTGGCTGCTATGCCTAGGAGTAGGACAATTCAAGAAAGCAGAATGATGCATATGCTATGGCAATATATCAATAGAATCATAGAATTGTAGTCGGAAGGGACCACAAGGGTCATCTAGTCCAACCCCCTGCAATGCAGGAATTTTTTCCTAAGGTGGGGCTTGAACCCACAACATGGTTGAAATATTATGCTGATATGCAGCAACGCCTCGGAGCCGTCGTGACTGCGGCCGTGCCTTGCCTTGCCCTCGCCCACCCTGTCACCCCCTCTTGCCTGCCCGACCCTCCCGTCCTCTCCAGCCAAGCAGGGTAGCCGCCGCCGTTGCCAGCCCCAGAAGCACAAGGTGGCCGCTGCCGCCGCGGCCGCCGCTGCCACCTCCACGATGTCGTCAGGCCAGCTGGCCCTGTAGCCCCGCCCACGTTCCCACTTTGTGGCCCCGCCCCTGAATGATCATGGCTTGCCCCCCCCTAGTTTTGATCCTGGCTACGCCCTTGCCGGCCGCTGGCTCAGCACTCCGCCCGCGCTGCTGCAGGCATGGAGATACACTATGTCTTATTTTCGGGGTATGTCTTATCTTTCGCAAATGCTTAAAATTGCTGCCCTGGCTTACTTTATGACTACGTATTAAAAAGGGGGAAACACGGTAGGAAGCTGGGGGGGGGGGCAGACAGGCAGCAGTCCCCTCTAAGCGTTATACTCTGCTACCGTACGTTAGCAAGCAGAGGGGGAAATAGCAACAGCGATCTGACTCCAAATTAGAAGCAGCTATCAAAGAGGCTGGGGAGCACCAAACGAGCGTGGGCGGGGAGAGGAGGATGAGGTGTTTTACACTCAGCCTTCCCTACACGCGGAACATACCAAACACAGTATAACAGCATAGCCCACACACAACAGTAAAACAACACACACACCCCTCAGTTCAGTCTCACGCACTCAATGGAACACAAACCTCAGAGTGGAGAAGAGCCAGGAATTTAAACAGCAGAGGTTACCGGTAAAAGGACCCTGAAAACACCAACTCCAGAGCTAGTTTAGCTTGCGGCAGGACAGCAACCCAAGAATCTAAACCACACGGGGAGGAAAATGTGGGGCTAGCAGGGGTGAAAGAGCAATTGCCAAGAGGCTATGCACAAAGAGGGAGTATTGCACGGCGATCAGGGAAACAAAGAAACTAGGATTAGGGTAATTTAGCTGCTGGCTAGAAACTGCCAAGCCCTTAAGCAGCAGTTCAGCCCAACACAGGACTGCACGGCGGTCAGGGAAACAAAGAAACTAGGATTAGAGTGATTTAGCTCCTGGCTAGAAAGGGATTTAGAGGGAACCTTTACGATGCAAAAACCAACAGAGGTGACCCAGCAATCCTTCCCTGTCCCAGGGAATGGTCCACACTGAGGATGAACACTGCAACTCCGCTCTCCGCTACTGGCTGTTTTTTTGCTGCGCAGGAGCTTCCCCCTTTTTTTGCTTCTCTAGGGAGGGGCAGCTGCACCCCCCTGCCGCATGCTGGGTACGCCCATGACACCTGCACTTTCAAAGATGTCTGAGATTGCTCATAAAAACTATGACTGCCTCACTGCTCATCTTGCTGTCCAGAATACATGGGGGAAATGTGTTTGACTTTCTACAACCATCTCATGCTGGCTATTCAAACACATTGGTAGTTTCTTGAATGGTAGTGATAACTCTTCAAACTACAGCCATCTTCACAGTAAGGCAATACCTTCATAGTAAACTAACTTTCAAGTTGTGTGGAGTTTTGATTTGTTTTCCAGTGGACCAACATTGCTGCCTTTGCATTTTGTGTATCTTGAGACCATCTGTCATGGAAGTCTGAAAGGGCAGACCAGTAAGGAAGCTGGACAAGGACTTTTTCTCTCTCTCCTAAATAAGGACGAATACTAATAATATTTATTTGTGCAGCTGAAGCTATTACAAAACAAAATCCAAACAAGAGCAACAGCCACAGAAATGCCTTACTTCATGGCACATATAACTAAGTCCAGTGCCACCTAGTGACTAAATTGCATATATTTTTTGTCATGGGAAGATACAATTCTAATCAAAAGCTCATCTCAGGGAGAGTCAATTGGACTCTGGCTGTGTGTTTCATGGATAGTCAATTGAGGTCGGCTATCTATGGATGAGCCACAAGAGAAGCTGCTCCATGTTCTGCAACCTCCTGAGTTTGTGGACAAAGATGGGCACTGGGCTTTCTGCCCTCCCCCCTACCCTCATTTCCCCACCCTTACCCAGCCCTGCCTGGAGATGATGGGGGTTGACCGGAGACCTCCTGCACACAGTTTTTGTGTGTGGTGTATTTGCAATTATGTTGTTATACTATTTTTTTATGTGATTGTTCTTATGATGCTTGAGATGTGTTCCCATTTTCTTTGTTGCAAGCTGCTTTGGGCATGATTCCTTTTGTGGAAAGGCAGCACACAAATAAAATGTTGATGAGTGGAGTACATTGCCTGACCTTTATTTTGGGTAGGACTATTTATAAGCTATGGATAGTGATCTGTCTCACTTTCTGATACCTTTCTAGGGAGAAGTTGTGAAGTATTGCCAACCACCCTACCTTCTCCTTCTACTCCAACTGAGTGCTGTCCAAATGGCTGGATAGGCTACCAAAGGAAATGCTACTATTTTTCAGACAGTGACAGAAACTGGACTTATAGCCAGAATTACTGTGCCCCTTTCAATGCCTCTTTGGTCATGATTGACTCCCAAGAAGAGATGGTGAGTGGAAAGATACAGAGCACAGTCTGCAGCCCCAAATAGAGTTGATTCTCCACTTGGATGAGGGTTGACAATGTATTCACACTTCTTTTCTTTATTAAGAGCTTCTTGAGACGTTACAAAGGTCCTGCTGACCAGTGGATTGGTCTCCAAAGGATTGATGACCAGGAGCCTTGGAAATGGATTGATGGCACCATTTTCAATAACTGGTGAGATCGCTCCCCCCTCCCCGGTTGTGTGTCAAGAAACAAATGCCATAGCTCAGAAACTAGAAATTCAGCAGCACCAGCCATTTAAATGTCTGGGTTATGCAGCATGTTTTGCTTCGAGGCCTTCCTGCACCTATGCTTGCCGTTTTCTCCACTGCTTAGTCTTAGTGAAATATACTCGGAGTCGAGAGTGAATTTCATGCTCTTTATTCAGCTCATAGTCATCAAGGAGAAGAGGAGAATAATGGCTCTTTTCCCAAAACCATCTGCTTATATACATTATTTACACAATGGGCCTTGCGTGATTGGCTACTTCCGGGCTACACCTGTGGGCCAATCAGGTTGTGGATTGACTTCTGCCTGCAGCCTGATTGGCTGCTCCTGCAGGCCAATCAGGTTGCGGATTCACTTCCACCTGGAGTTGGATTGGGTAGCTCCTGCAGACCAATCAGACTGCTGATTCTGAATCCTATTGTTCTAGGATTCAGCTCAGTACATAACACTTATGCTAGTTCTTATTTCTATGGATATTTTCTATGGAATGTGGTTAATGGGTTGAGGTTGAATTCTAAGTACACAGAGGTACAGATTCTAGAGGACAGCGGGCAGCATGTTTGGGGAATTCCCTGGTCCTGAATGGAGTAACTGTGCCCCTAAAGGACCAGCTGTGCAGCCTGGGAGTCATCTTGGACTCACAGCTGTCCCTGGAGGTGCAGGTCAATTCTGCCAGTTCCATCTGGCATGCAGACTGAGACCCTACCAGCCTGCTCACTGTCTCACCAGAGTGGTGAATGCTCTAGTTATCTTCCACTTGGACTGCTGCAATGTGCTCTATGTGGGGTTACCTTTGAAGGTGGCTCAGAAACTACAACTAATCCAGAATGCGGCTGCCAGACTGGGGACTGGAAGTGGTCACCAGAACCATATATAACATCAGTCCTAAACATTGGCTTCCAGTACAGTTCTGAGCACAATTCAAAGTGTTGGTGTTGACCAGGGGTGCCAACTTGAATAAAATATTTGGGGGAGGGCAAGTAAGCCCTGCCTCATATAACTGATCACAAGATGCAGCACATGTACACCATTTGAGTACACCATTTAACTTGGGGGAAGCAGCCCCCTCAGATATTTTATTGGGGGGCTGAAGAGATCTTGGCACCTAGGAGTTGGCTCCTATGATGCTAACCTTTAAAGTTCTAAATGGCCTTGGCTGTGTATACCTGAAGGAGCATCTCCATCCCCATCGCTCAGCCCAGACACTGAGGTCCAGCTCCGAGGGCCTTCTGGCAGTTCCTTCACTCTGAGAAGTGAAATAACAGGGAACCAGGCAGAGGGCCTTCTCGCCCTGCGGAACGCCATCCCATCAGATGTCAAGGAGATAAAGAACTGTAGAGCTTTTAGAAGACTTCTGAAGGCAGCCTTGTATTGGGAATTTTTAATGTTTGATGTTTTATTATGTTTTTAATATTTTGTTCGGAGCCGGCCAGAGTGGCTGGAACAACCCAGTCAGGTGGGTGGCATATAAATAATAAAACTATTTTTATTCTTATTTCAACATATGTTCTGTTTGATATTTTAGGTTTGAAATTCAGGGAGATGGAGAATGTGCTTACATAAACCATCAAGGTGTTGCCAGCTCCAGTGGCCGAAGTGAAGAACCCTGGATCTGCAGCAAACCAGTTCACAGATGAGATGTGCACTGAGCAGACTTATAACTCCTACATATCACACTCAATGAGGCATAGCTGCCAAGTACCTCGTATTCCCCGGGAAACCCCCGTTTTTCCTTACCATTTCCCGGCGGTCTCCCGTTTGAGCTCCTCTCCCATAAATCTCCCTTAAATCCGCTCCTGCCAGCAGCCATTTTTCTGCTGCCGGTTTGCCCATCTATCAGCACCAGAAAATGGCCACTGCTGGCTTCGGAAATAGCTTCTACGCATGCCCGACGGCCATCCTAAGGGTGGCCACATGGTGATGGCCCTCTTGGAGGTGGCTGCATGGCCACCCCTAAGATGGCAGCCACCATGCAGCCACCCCCAAGATGGCCACCGGACAACTTCCGGTGCAACTTATGGTGCTGCTGCTGCTGCTGCTAATCCCGTATTTTTCTGTGGGAGACTTGGCAGGTATGCAATGAGGTACGCCTAATGAGGTACGTCCACATTGTAACAGTTGCTGTTTATCACAGCTACTACCGTGTTTCTCCCAAAATAAGACACGTCTTATATTTATTTTTTCTCTAAAAAAACACATTGCGGCTTATTTTCGGGGGATGTCTTATTTTTTTATTGAGCATGGTACGGGGCTTTCTTGCGCCGCCCACTGAGCCCGCTGCTGGGTCCCTGGGCTTCGTGCGGTGCGGCGCGTCGTGGCTGGGGCTGCTGCCGGCTCCTGCCGGCTACTGCCACTTCGCGCGCCGCCCGCTGAGCCCGCTGCCGGGTCCCTGGGCTTCGTGCGGTGCGGCGCGTCGTGGCTGGGGCTGCTGCCGGCTGCTGCCGACTCCTGCCACTTCGCGCGCCACCCGCTGAGCCCGCTGCCGGGTCCCTGGGCTTTGGGCGGTGCGGCGCGTCGTGGCTGGGGCCGCTGCCGGCTCCTGCCGGCTCCTGCCACTTCGCGCGCCGCCCGCTGAGCCTGCTGCCGGGTCCCTGGGCTTCGTGCGGTGCGGCGCGTCGTGGCTGGGGCCGCTGCCGGCTACTGCCACTTCGCGCGCCGCCTGCTGCCGGGTCCCTGGGCTTTGGGCGGTGTGGCGCGTCGTGGCTGGGGCCGCTGCCGGCTCCTGCCGGCTACTGCCACTTCGCGCGCCGCCCGCTGAGCCCGCTGCCGGGTCCCTGGGCTTCGTGCGGTGCGGCGCGTCGTGGCTGGGGCTGCTGCCGGCTACTGCCGGCTACTGCCACTTCGCGCGCCGCCCGCTGAGCCCGCTGCCGGGTCCCTGGGCTTCGTGCGGTGTGGCGCGTCATGGCTGGGGCTGCTGCCGGCTGCTGCCGGCTCCTGCCACTTCGCGCGCCGCCCGCTGAGCCCGCTGCCGGGTCCCTGGGCTTCGTGCGGCGCGGCGCGTCGTGGCTGGGGCTGCTGCCGGCTCCTGCCGGCTACTGCCACTTCGCGCGCTGCCCGCTGAGCCCGCTGCCGGGTCCCTGGGCTTCGGGCGGTGCGGCGCGTCGTGGCTGGGGCTGCTGCCGGCTCCTGCCGGCTCCTGCCGGCTCCTGCCACTTCGCGCGCTGCCCGCTGAGCCCGCTGCCGGGTCCCTGGGCTTCGGGCGGTGCGGCGCGTCGTGGCTGGGGCCGCTGCCGGCTCCTGCCGGCTACTGTCACTTCGCGCGCCGCCCGCTGAGCCCGCTGCCGGGTCCCTGGGCTTCGGGCGGCGCGGCGCGGCTGGGGCTGCTGCCGGCTCCTGCCGGGTCTTGCGGCTTCGTGCGCCGCCCGCTGCCGGGTTCTGGGGCCCGTTCAGTCGGAGCTCGGCGCGTCTCTGTGCTGGGGCTCCCACTGGGCTGGGGCATGGCGCGCGCTCCTGCGTTTGCCGGCTCCCGCTGGGTCGGGTAGGTACCGGTACCCCCAACATGTCTTATTCTTGGGGGATGTCTTATATATTTTTGCCTTTAAAAGATCGTGCCATGGCTTATTTTAGAGGCACGTCTTATTTTAGGAGAAACACGGTACTATGCCATAGATCCACTATCTTGTTACATCACATATGGTATGTTCACTTGTTTATGATGTTTTTATTATTCTTTTTGTGAAAATGTATGTGGTCACAACATTGTACGATTTTACATTACCCAGCACTTGTACTACTGATGAAATTGTTGGCATGGCAGTTAAATAAAAATGAGCAAAAAAATATCATAAACAAAATTAAATCAAATGAAAAAATTATAGACAACCGAAAGGAAATTAGGAAGTTCTTGTCAGTGTTTTGAAAAAAAATATGCCAAAGCTTCTGACCTGCTTTGCCTGGCACAAAAGACTCCACAAAAAGTGTCCTTGCAGAGTATATTCTGCTTTTATTCTTAAAAGTCTTTAACTGCAGAACGACAGACATCAACACCACCAGCTTTCTCCAACCAACCAACCAAACAGTCAACCAACCTCCAGCAAACTCCACTAACATATATACAGGTACAATACAATTAGGTGAAAGGTTGCATGAGTCACCGCAGGCCCAGGCCGCTGACTCATGCTGACTCAGCTCCCCCCAGCATTAAAGAAACAGCGGCCAATTTTTAGCCGTGACACCCCTTCTGTTTCTTTAAATGCAAAGCTCCAACAGAAAACAAAACATACATATACTATATACTATATACATAAACCCAGTTTTGTCATCAATTCCTTATGACATGTTGCTGGCAAAGGCTTGGTAAACAAATCAGCAATATTATCTTGTGATTGACAATACTCCAGTTTGATTAACCCATTCTGTACACAATTTCTAACGTTTGCATAACGGATGGCAATATGTTTTGATGCGGATTTCATTATTTCCCGAGCCCGCTAATGCAATGCATGATTGACTATCTTCATACACTTGGATAGGCAAATCTACTTTACAATCTAGATCTTTTAGAATCTGTATAAACCACACGATTTCATTGCATGCTAGAGACAGGCTCCCATATTCTGCGTCACAGGATGAAGTTGCTACAAATCCTTGTTTCTTCGAACGCCATCCAATTATGGAATTGGCAAACATCACAACCATTCCACTTGTAGATTTTCTGGTAGTTACGCAGCTCCCCCAGTCTGCATCAACAAATACTTCTAGCCTCTCATCTTGTGTACTAGATATCTTTAAACATACACTTGCTGTCCCCTTTAGATATCGAATAAGCCTTTTCAAACCACACCAATCAACAGTACTGGGTTTAGATACACGTTGGCTCAGAACATTTGTAGCACATGCGATGTCTGGCCTTGACCACTGGCTTAAATACAGCAATGATCCAATTTTTGAGCGATACAACTCAGGCTGATCAAATTCATCATCACACACTATCTTTGTGAAATCTGGTATCATGGGAGTTTGAACTGGTTTGCAGTTTTCCATGCCAAACTGTTGTATCAAATGATTAATTTTCTCTTTCTGGCTCAATAGGAAGCTTCCATCAGCTTCTCGCCTTAGGGAGGGAGAAAGGTTGTTTTCCGCTGCTCCAGAGAAGCGGACACGGAGCAACGGATTCAAACTACAAGAAAGAAAATTCCACCTAAACATTAGGAAGAACTTCCTGACAGTAAGAGCTGTTCGGCAGTGGAATTTGCTGCCAAGGAGTGTGGTGGAGTCTCCTTCTTTGGAGGTCTTTAAGCAGAGGCTTGACAGCCATCTGTCAGGAATGCTTTGATGGTGTTTCCTGCTTGGCAGGGGGTTGGACTGGATGGCCCTTGTGGTCTCTTCCAACTCTATGATTCTATGATTCTATGATTCTACTCCCAAGTAATTGCTTACAGGCCCCAAGGCTTTAAGCTTAAACCTCTTTTCCAACTGACTTGTGAGCTTCTGGATTTCATCTGTGGAACTCCCTGCTACAAGCAAATCATCTACAAAAACTAAGAGCATTAGATATTTGTACACCTTGGTGTACAGGCATGGATCAGCCACACTCTTTTTAAAACCTAGTTTTACAAGGGCTTCATTTAAACATCGGTTCCAACATCTTCCACTTTGTTTGAGTCCATAAACAGCCTTTTTTAAACGCCACACTACACCATTTCTCTCTTCAAAACCTGGGGGTTGTCTCATTAACACTTCATGGTCTAAATTTGCATGCAAATATGCAGCATCAACATCAAAACGGTGGACTGCTAGTTTTCTTACAGCAGCAATGGAAAGCATTAAACGAAAAGTTTCACTCCTTAAAGTGGGAGAAAACACTTCGTCATAGCTCTCCCCTTTAATCTGAGTGAACCCTCTGGCTACTAATCTGGCTCTGAAACGTGGCTCCCCCGATGCAAGGGTTTTCCTGTATTTTTCTGCGGGAGACTTGGCAGGTATGCAATGAGGTACGCCTAATGTGCTGGCCCCCTGTAGCTTCCACAACAGAAGACAGAGATTGGGCTACCCACCCCAGCTATTAAATCTGTGAATGCTACTGGAGGGAGGGTGGAAATCTGGATTTTATTAGGGTGTTCCAGATTTAGTGTTTGGTGCAGATTTGCATTTTCCAGAGCAATCTATCGTTTTCTTCAGAAGAGAGAGCACAGGAGGATTGTGCTGCTTTTGTAATATTATGCTGATTGATTAAAGAAGGCTGAGAAACTATGAGTCATTTAACACACAATCCTTCTTCCCTGGGAACTCTGGGCCTTGCAGCTCGGTAAGGAAAATAGGGTCTCATCATAAATCTCAGCACCCCTAACTACATTTTCTAGGATTCTTTGGGGGAAGCCAGGACTTCTGAAGTGCTATAGCAGTGCTTTAAATGTATGGTGTTGATGTGCCCTTTTACAGTAGTCTGAAAATAGGACCTCCTGGAAGAAGTAGAAGCCTACTGATGGCATGTTGTCTGCATTTCAGGAGGTGTGGATGGACAATGACATTTGGAAAGAAAAATCACAGTCCTCATAACACCCAGGAAAGAAGCACACAACAAATAAGGATACTTTACTTTCCACCAGATATAGTGGATGCTGCTTGCCCAGAACTGGAAAGATAACAAGATACTTACCAGGGTGGACTGGCAGATGAAACTATTGGATTACGCAGAGACAGTGGCAGAGAAAGGGGGTTTGGGGGGTGCGGTTCGCACTGGGTGCCATCATGAGGGGGGGGGGGTGACAAAATGCTCAACATGCCTGCTCCTGCCCCCCCCCCGAAAGAAAGCAGCAGCTTCGGGCAAACAACAAACAATTCCATTTTAGGTGTGCTACCTCTGGTTTCACAATGAGGTATCCTGATGAAAATGGGATAATACCTTTACACAATCTTCTCAGTCACTCAATGACATTTTTATTGTGTGTTTCTGGCAAATAACAAAAACCCACATAATCATTACATTTATCAAGCTAAAATTTCACAGTAGGAGCGGGTCTTTCTGGCAAATCCACCTAAGTACACTACCGCAGCTTTCAGAGGTGACTTTATATCTTAGTACAGCACAAGAGTTTCCTTTAGCATAGTCTGGTTCTGAAAATCTGTGGAAGGAAAGGGTACATCTGAATATCAGGACTGAAGTTTTTTACAACTATTTTTTCATGTTCTTAATAGAAAGCATGAGTATTCCCAAAATGTAGAACAAGTGCAAAATGTAGAACAAGTGGTTACAGTGCATTTGAATCCTCCAAACATGCATGAGTAGAATCAAAGTGGGGAGAGTGAAGAAAATCATGCTCAGCCTTTTCTTGCCCCCAAACCAAGTAATTTACTTTGGGGGCTGGGAAGGAGGATTGCAGCAGTGAGGGATGCTCCGGGGCATACTCTACACCCCAGGAAATCAAAACAGTAGCAGAACATATGCCCACGCTGCCTGAGGGGTCAGGGCACGGAGGGTACCCTCCCGCGCAACACAGTTCAGGGTAGGAGAGGGACGGGGAAGCTGCTGCCCCCTCGCCTCCTGCTCTCCCCCACTGGGTCAGGCCTGACCAGGCAGCGGAAGCGGAGCTGCACGAGGCACAAGCGCCGCAACGAAGGCGCAGCTCCTTCTGGCGCGGAGCTAGGCTCCAATGAAGGAGCCTACTGTGGGGCACCTGTTTGCGGCCCCTCTCAAAATTATGCCCGGAGCCATGGCACCCCCTGGCTACGCCTCTGAATCAAAATGACGTACCAATTTGCCACCTAGGAAGAATTAGTGTATTGGCTTGCTTTTTTTTTTGGACCATTTGTGTGTGTTAAGAGTGAAACAAAACCCTGAAAATAGAAATGGGGTGAGGTTTTTTTTTAAAAAAGAATTCCATAGAGAAGAGGTTTTTCACTGGTTATGAGAAGGAGTGAGACGGGTTTCTACTATTCTTTCACTTTGCATTTTTTTAAAAAACTTCACCAGCTGCTCCGTGCAAGACTCTCCAAATCAGCCTCCTGAATTCCTTGCATTATCAATGTTTATTTTTTATTTTTTATATTAATACTAAGTTGGGGAGGTGATGATTGAGATTGCAAGTGAAGTGGGAAGATTTACTCCTCCACTCCCTCCCACTGTGGTTCCTGTTCAAATTAGGTTCCGTACAGCACTTATAAATAGGGGGAAATGTTCCATTCATGCCCCTAAGGATTTTTCCTTCCCCCACAAGAACCAGTGCTCTGGAGCAAGGGGGAAACTTCAGTTGAGACCATGAGTGGGGAGCGAATTGGCCAGTGAATACAAATACAAATAATAAAAATAGTACTACTCTCATGCCTTCATGGAATGGAAACTTGCCAACCCAGACCTTTCCCAATTTCTCAGGAGTCAACTGAGGGAATCTTCTCGGCAACCAATAGAAGCAGAAAATATCTTTTACAAACTTTCTGTTAGCCTACTAAAACATTAGCTTATAAACAGGCAAGAGAAACTCTTGCTTAAATGTTCATTGCAAATTAAATGTGAAATTTGGCATGAGAATGCTGGCAACTTATTTGGAATCTCACACCAAGATAATCTTAGTTCTAAAAATGGTGTGGTTTTTTGCTTTGATTAAAAACAATAACAACTCACAGACTCTGATCAAGCTGGGAGCGTGTAATCCAAATCCATTTCTTCTCCGATTTTAATAGTCCAATCCAGTATTTTGAATGTTTTGTAATGTTTTTTATGAAATCCTGTATGAGGGAGAATATTTTTTTTTAAAAAAAATCAAATTATTTTCAAGTTGATAACTTCAGAATAAAGCTTACCTTAAAAAAAATAAAGTAGTAACATGTGAAAGTTGATATTAATTATAAAGAAACATTCATCAAGAACAGTAATCAAAGCAGCATCAAGCATTTATAATACAGGCCTCCCCATTTACGCAGGGGTTACGTTGCCAGGCACTGTGCATTTAAGTGAAAACACTGTTGAAAAAGCCTCCAAACATGCTTTAAGTTTAAAGCATCCATGGGAAAAATCCGCTGAAAGGCTGTGTGAAATTGGGAGGGGGGGGGCAAGTGGAACACAAGCTCCTCTTCTGCCATTACTATACCACCAAACTCACCTTCCTAAAGAGTCTTTCTAAATAAAAAGAGGAGTTGGGCTACAGTTAGAGGGATTTGCTTGCAACTTACTGCGTTGGTTCTCACTAGTCAAGCTCCCCAAGGCCCTATATAGACACTGATGAACTGGCTATGGGTGGGAATAGGATGAAGAACTAAACAAGGCCCTAAAGTCCACATGCTTCTCAAGTCACCAACCATGATATCATTGCAGAGCTACTGAAGTAGAATTATAAAATAATCAGGTCATATAAGATTTAGACATACGGAGCATGCTCGGAATGTGGTCGGACTATGCTAGGTACTGGAGTGAGGTGAAATTTAATCCTGCAATAAAATTTTAGCAAACCATGAGGAAAGCCCCTTTGTCTAAACTTTTGGCCAATCACTTGGCGCTCTTTGTTTATGATGGTAGTTAGTACACATGCTCATATAAGTTTGTAAGTTTAGACCAATCACAGAGAGGCAGCACAGGAAATGAGGTGAGGGAAACAAAGTGTTCTGATTGGACAGGAATTTTAAACTTAATGGAATTTGTGGAATGCATTATCATTTCATTTGTATAAAATGATGTGAGGTGCGTTAACACGGGGCCAGAGAATTTGGGAAGATTTTCCCTCCTGGACATTTTCTGCACAGAAATAATAAATTAGAAGAGCACTCCTTCCCCATTCAATGACTCATGTGATTTTTGGGTATATCAATGAGACAGGGCAAGCTTAAATTTGCAACACTACTAAGCTAGAGTTACGGTAAGCTCAGTTGAACTAAGGTGTCCTTCAGAATTAACCTGCATGGGAATGCATTGCCTGAAATATGTACTGTCCCCTTACCATCTCCTCCTTGTCTTGGATGACCAGCAGTTGAGAATCCCTTGTTGAACAGTCATGTTTGCTCTCTTCCCAGGTTTTTATGACTTCCGATTGCCAGTAGCATTTGTCCCTGTGGAGCTTCCATTGTACAGGGCACACTTTGCAAGGTGAAGTAACTGTGGAAGGAAAGACACTTAATGATTATGACTTTCGATTGTGAAAAACATAAGTGCTCTGGAACAGTAAGGACCCAGGCTGAGTGAAGTTGTCCAGTAAATTGATGGTTTGCAGAGTGCTCTTTGAAACTCCTCAAAGTTGGGGTCCAACAACTTTTTATGTTATTCACTTTTTTTTGAAGTGAACTTAAATTTGCCACATTTCTTTTGAAGGAAGAGCCCTGATCCAGATCACGCTCTCCATTTCCATCAGGTCTCAATGCTGGCTTCCCAACCAAAAACATGCCCTCTGAGCCAGAAGATGCTTTTAGGGGGTAATGGAGGGAGGCGAGACAATAGATGCAGGGGCGTAGGAAGATAGGGGTGGTGGGGGCAGGGCACCCCGGGCAGCGTGATCCCAGGGGCGCAATTGCGACTGCCCGCCCCGCCCCCAAAATGCATGCTCCGCCCCTGCGCGCCCCCGCCCCCAAGACATGCGTCCTGTCTCTACACACGGCACTCCCCGCCCCCAGAACACACGCCACGTCCCTGGGGGCAGTGCGCCTGCTCTCTGCCCCCAGAGGCGGAGCATGAAGCTCCGCCCCTGAATAGATGTCAGGTGGGGAGGTGATTTTTATGGGAAACAGGCATGCGGCTTGATTCAAACTGGCACCCTTTAAAGCTTCTTTTAAAGTATAGTCCTGATCCAATACAGTCCTCCCTGCATACTCAAAATGCTTTTGAGTATAAAAAGATACAGAGATCAAAGTACACATCTCTCAGATCATCCCATCGCAAATGCAAGTTTATTAATTGCGTTGTTTTGCATCTGATTGAATTCAGAGAGAGGAAACTAGAGCCCTCCAAAGATGGAGTTTACAAAACAAATAAGAATAATAGAATCATAGAGTTGGAAGAGACCACAAAGGCCATCCAGTCCAACCCCCTGCCAAGCAGGAAACACCATCAAAGCATTCCTGACAGATGGCTGTCAAGCCTCTGCTTAAAGACCTCCAAAGAAGGAGACTCCACCACACTCCTTGGCAGCAAATTCCACTGTCAAACAGCTCTTACTGTCAGGAAGTACTTCCTAATGTTTAGGTGGAATCTTCTTTCTTGTAGCTTGAATCCATTGCTCCGTGACTGTGTCCGTTTCTCTGGAGCAGTAGAAAACAACCTTTCACCCTCTTCTATATGACATCCTTTTATATATTTGAACATGGCTATCATATCACCCCTTAACCTTCTCTTCTCCATGCTAAACATACCCAGCTCCCTAAGCTGTTCCTCATAAGGCATTGTTTCCAGGCCTTTGACCATTTTGGTTGCCCTCCTCTGGACACGTTCCAGCTTGTCAGTATCCTTCTTGAACTGTGGTGCCCAGAACTGGACACAGTACTCCAGGTGAGGTCTGACCAGAGCGGAATACAGTGGTACTATTACTTCCCTTGATCTAGATGCTATACTCCTATTGATGCAGCCCAGAATTGCATTGGCTTTTTAAGCTGTTGCATCACAAAGTGTTACAATCTGAATTCAGTTGCAGCATTTGAGTAATCTCTGCAAATAAAGTAATAAGGGTAAAAATAGACATATATACACAGATATATATTATTAGTTTATTATTACAGTAATACATTGATAACTTAAGGTAATATGTTTACTATAGTGAAAGGATGCTGAAAAGGATGGGAAGTCAAAATTATGTACTAAATTTATACTATGAAGACTTACATTCTTTTTTTTTTTTTGGATAAGTTTGATACCGGTATATAGATAATGATATGTCTTGGATGTATGGATGCAATTATAGATAATAAAGCATTGGGGGGGGGGGGAGAGACCAGGTCTGCTCAAAGACTGCTTTGCCACTTGAGATGCGATTCCTCCCCCTCCATTCCTCCTTGTACAGAAGCTGACTCACCTGGTAGCTGAATCAATCAATAAAAAACCAGTAAAAATATAGTTAACTGAGATTCTGCTTCCAACAAAGGGCCTGCCCCCCCCCCAAAAAAAATCCTGGCTATGCCCATGCACCTAAGGACAGAAGGCTTGTTACAGGGCTACAGGACAGGAGACATGGCATACTCAGTTCTGCTCTCAGGTAAAAGGGGGTTCAGGGAACTTGGGACAAACAGCTGGAGGTGCCTCCATTGCCAGCCTGCAGCATTGCATGTCCAAGTTGGCCTCCACAGTCTGTCTCATGGTAGGTCTGAGTTGACAATACTGTGGTGAGGTGGGTTTTTTTGGGGGGGCTGTCAGTCTCCCTAATACCTGAGTCCCTTCTAATTCCTGGGGTCTTGGTTAAAATCTAATGGAGGATTCCATTGTTGAACAAGCCAGGTGAGTTAATGGCCTTAAATACTGTCCTTGGCCTTAAATACTGTCCTTGGTATAACAAAGGAAGTGGCTTTGGGTGGGTCTCCCCTTCCTCACCTGGCTCTTAGTGAGAAAGGCCAGAGTTGTGTGTGAAGTTAGCTCTGGAATGAAACCACCAATGCTTGGTATTTTAGGAGCATAGGGATCTGTCTTATTCTGAGGGAGACCATGGGGTTCATCTAGCTCAATTTTGTCTACACTGACCAGCAGCAGTTTGAGGCAACAGGGATGGAATCTGCTCTACCACCAGACTATGAAAATACCACCTGGAGTACCGTGTCCAGTTCTAGGTGCCACAATTAAAGAAAGATTTACTGCTGCCACACGGGAGATGGAGCAAGCCTGTTTCCCCCCCTGCTCAGTAGGCTTGGACCTGAAACAATTGATTCAAGTTACAAGGAAAGCGACTCTGACTAAATATCAGGAAAAACTTTCTGATGTTAAGAGCTGTCTGACAGCGGAACGGTCTCCCTTGGGAGGTTGTGGACTCCCCTTCCCTGGAGGTTTTTAAGCAGAGGTTGGATGGCCATCAGTTATTCATGATTTAGTTGACATTCCTGCAACACAGGGGTCCCTTCCAACTCTACAATTCTGTAAGTCTATGAAATAAATGAATGAATTTCAATGAATGAAATGAGTTTCTTTACAGAAGATTTATGCCTCAAAAGAACAAAGATGTGAACTAAAAGCAAGTTCTTACAAACAACAGCTATGCTTAAAAGAGACAGCAGTACAATATATCGATTTTACCTGAGGACCTAGTCTGATTTTGATTGCAGAAGTTGTGTCTTAGGAAGGCATTGCATCCACCATTGTTCAGCACATTTCCCCCCTTTTCAGCTTCCAACTGTAAAGCTGTTTCGGCAAAACAAATGAAGTCATTAAAATGAATGGGCATAATGTTAAGGCACAAATTGAAAATATGAAGGCCAAGGCATGGGAGAAGAAGAGGGAAATGATAAGATAATGAGGGCAAGTTGCAAAAGTGACCAGGACACTTGTATATTTACTCATTGTGCAGAGGAGGGAATTTGGGGGGAACATTTTATCATGCAGGGATGTATGTAAACACACCTGCCCAAATTCCTCCTATGCAAACATTAGGGAGTCCCTGCTTTCTTTAGGAAAAAATGTAGCAATGGGATTGCTCTCAGCATTTTTAAGAACAAAAATGTTCTTTTTGCTATTTGTTTTCAAAACAAAATATATTGTTGCAATTGTCCTATTACTCTGAAAACCACAAAACCAGGAAGCATCCAAGAATGAGGTGCAAAAAAATACCTCACAGATGCCAAGAAAAAAGATGAGTTCTTTGCAATTTAAGCATACTGCAAAAAATAAATAACCGGTCCTTTTTCTTGGCATCTGTGCGATATTTCTCTCCTTTGGCACTGTATTCCTTCAAGCACTGAGGGGCTTCCCTAATTTCAGCTTCCTTTGGAAGAAGGTGCCTTCAGGCTTACAACGTTTTTGTAATAGTTGCAATAATTTACAAATACACAGAATGAGCAGAGGTGACACACTTCTGCCACTTTTTCCTGTCAAAATCTTTATCTGGGGATGATGGACCGCTTATACATATCTGTGGGAATGCCCACAGATTAAAAACTTTTGGAAAGCAATTCATCAATGAAATAATAAATAATACTCACCCAAGACTGTCACAGCCGCCCCCAGGAGGATGATCACAAAGCCTGCTGCCCACAGGGTGATCTGGTACCAACAGGGAAGCCCAGAAGCATCTGTGAGGAGAGGGGAAACTGTGGGAATGTTTAGGAATGTGGATGAGGATATATTGTTTAATATGCCCTATCCCCGCTTGTGCTAGCAAGCACCCAACTTTAGCAGAGTAAAAACATTCCCCTTTTGCAAAATACACAGCAGAAAAGCATCTGTGAGGAGAGGGAAAACTTGAATGAAGCGAATCAGCAGTGCCTAGACCAGAGTCTCCCGCAACTCATTGCAGGCTAACAAACATCACAGGTGATTTGTTTCGGTTTTGTTTTTTGACAAAAAAAAATCCCTTCAGGAGGCAACAGGCAACAGGCAACAGGCAAATGGTATATGTTTAGTAAATCACCAAAATGCATTGTATTAGGGGATGGCTTGAAAAACATTGTGTGCTGGACATAATTGCAAACAAAAAATGTGCATGTTCATTGAAATGCACACTAAAATGTTGAATTTTCAGGAGGCGCTTAAAGGGGTGTGTGGAAGTGATGTAGGAATGAGGCTAAACTTGTCTAATTTAGAAGGACTTGTGAAGAAGTTCACAAAAGACAAAAACAAGAGTGAGCTTTGATGGAGCTCGCACGATAACGAGAAAAGCTGATCTACCACTCCACATGCAAGAACTCATGATACCAATCTTCTGATGAACTTTGCACCCTGAAAATCTCATCACTGTTCTGGATCTCCAGTCATAACCCC
Source organism: Zootoca vivipara (assembly GCF_963506605.1). Classification (NCBI taxonomy): domain Eukaryota; kingdom Metazoa; phylum Chordata; class Lepidosauria; order Squamata; family Lacertidae; genus Zootoca; species Zootoca vivipara. The sequence goes on from NC_083277.1 coordinate 15,348,804, forward strand.
CTGGCTATGTTCAGCTTGCTGTCCTTGTTTTTGTGCTCTCTTGCTGTATGGCATGATGAAATATGGTATATACTGGAGCTATCTGGTGTTTGTTGTGTTTTTTTTTAATGCAGATTTTCTCCACTGCTGATGTGACTGTCAGCAGCATGCTTTGTCAAAAGCAGGGAAGAGAAACAGAGCGAAGGAAATAAACCATCTTTAATTTCTGATACCGATAAGTAGCCGTGTTGGTCTGACGTAGTCAAAAAAAATTAAAAAAACAATCCTTCCAGTAGCACCTTAGAGACCATCTAAGTTTGTCATTGGTATGAGCTTTCGTGTGCATGCACGAAATCTGAAGAAGTGTGCATGTACACGAAAGCTCTTACCAATGACAAACTTAGTTGGTCTCTAAGGTGCTACTGGAAGGAAATTTTTTATTTTGTTTTAATTTCTGGTGTTTTGTATTAGTTTGAATTTTAAAAATCTTCAGAAAACATTCATCCACTAACAGGAAGCAGGTTGAAATACTTTGCTGTTTTTATTTAGAGGGAAAAGGGGATGTGTTACATTGATTTTTGTGTAGAAGAATCATAGAATTGTAGCATTGGAGGGACCCTGAGGAACATCTAGTCCAATCTATGCAGTTGTAGCGGCTTCCAACAGAAAAATAAAACACAGTAATCTATTAAACATTAAAAGCCTCCCTGAACAGGGCTGCCTTCAGATGTCTTCTAAAAGTCTGGTAGTTGTTTTCCTCTTTGACATCTGTTGGGAGGGCGTTCCACAGGGCAGGCTCCACCACCGAGAAGGCCCTCTGCCTAGTTCCCTGCAACTTGGCTTCTCGCAACGAGGGAACCGCCAGAAGGCCCTCAGCACTGGACCTCAGTGTCCGGGCAGAATGATGGAGGTGGAGACGCTCCTTCAGGTATACTGGACCGAGGCCATTCAGGGCTTTAAAGTTCAGCACCAACACTTTGAATTGTGCTCGGAAACGTACTGGGAGCCAATGTAGATCTTTCAAGACCGGTGTTATATGATCTTGGCGGCCACTCCCAGTCACCAGTCTAGCTGCAGCATTCTGGATTAGTTGTAGTTTCCGAGTTACCTCAAAGGTAGCCCCACGTAGAGTGCAATGGTTGAAAAATTCATGGCTATTGACAGGTGTATCTGGCAGCTGGTGAGCATGGGAATATTTATATCCATTCCCTAACTGCTCTAATTTCAGCACCCCGTGGCAAGACATTTTGCAGCCAATACCTATTGAAATTTCATTCCAATACTGCAATCTGCATTGGCCTGATAAAACCTGCTCCTCCCTTTTTTCTTGTTAAACTAACATGTTTGTAGCTTTAATTTGATATTATCGCCATTAAAACACACAGTAAAAGAATTGCATCAAGACATAAACATGCCCAATGAAAATATGTGCTAAAAATCCCTTTAAAACATGGCAGTAATTAAAACATGAGATTTATGCTGAGAAATCTGCATAAACAGGGGCATCTTCAAAAGCCAGCAGAATGCCAATAGAGATGAATACGCTTGTGTTTAATCATGGAGTGCCTTCTATATCGCTAGTGCTATTGGTGAAAGGAGCCCACCTCCCACAAGCCAAGAATCAGTAAGCTGCGGAAATACTAATTGGGCTTCATTTGTTGTTTTAATGCCCTTACCTGACAATGAAAGGGAAGTGGTTGTTTTTAGGAAATCTGGTCTAGAGCTATTTAGAGCTTTATACGTAAGTAAGAAGACCTTAAAAATCCGGCTTGATGTCTAATGGGCAGCCAGTTCAAATCCCTTACTACAGGCCTGAGATATGCCTGGTAAGACAGACATGATCCAAATGGAAGGTACTCTGCCCATTCAATTATTTAGTTTACTACCAATATTGCTCATTAACCTGACAAAAAGAAATGGAGCGCCAGATGCTAAAATATGAGGCATTTTCTTTAACCAGGAAGTGGACCTGAGGTGGAAAGAAGTTCAGTTTGTAAAACCTTTGGCCATTGCATTTGAAAACGTGTCCTTGGTTGCAGAGAAACAAATGAGTCACCAACCTTTGTTGGGCAGGCACAGTGGTGAACAGGTGTTAGCAGAGAAAAGGACAGGCAGGCGCTGTGGTTTTCGCCATGGGTTGCCTCTGTGGCTCAGTAGGTACATAGGAAAAGGATGTGGGTGGAGCGGGTGGTCAGGCAACATGCTCACTCACACCTTTAGACTGTGCCTTGGTTAGGACATTAGGTACAGCATCTATAGAAGTGTTTTTTTATTCACTAGGCTGGGGGAAGGAGTGTGAAATGTTGCAGAAGAAGCAACATGCAAAGACCCATCTATATGCACGCTTCATGCTACATGCATACTTTGAATTTGAATAAAAGCATATTATAACATTTTATTTTCCAAGCTAACTAGCATATCTAATTTTATTTGGATTGTCCCCAATTCTACATCCTTTGAAAAAAATAATCTTACCGTATTTATTATTTTCATTTATATACGTTACAATAGATCAACAATAATTCTAACATATCAAACCTCGACCTCCTTCCCCCACTTTCTGTGGTTCCTTACATTTATTTTCAACGTTTCCTGCATACTCCAAATTATTTTCACTTATTCTTTTATGCTCATATATATCTAATATATGTTTTTTAAACAACAACAACAACAACAAACTTGCAGGTATTTACAATAATCCTGCCCATGTCTGTTTACAATTTATTTGTAGATATTCACTGAACCATTTCCATTCCTTTCCAAAAATCTTTAAGATAACACATTTGTAAAAAAAACAAAACCCAGAAGCTGTTCTTTTGGGAATTATAGGATTAGAACTACCTAAACAGTATAGAAATTTATTTATGTATGCAACTATGGCTGCAGGAACGTTATTTGCCCTCAAATGAAAAGAAGAAGTCCAGAAGAGAGAAGACCGGCAACAGAAATTCATGGACTATGCAGAAATGGCAAAACTTACTGGACTAATAAGAAATCAAGACAACAAACTTGTTATCAAAGAACAGATGACATCCTTGGCCCTGTTCCTGCTTTTTTGTTATTTTGGCGGGGGATACAAAAAAATAAATACCACATTGAAGGAAATTTCCAGATTTCTTTACGAGGAATAAATTGAATATAACATCTTATTTTCCAAGCTAACTAGCATATCTAATTTTATTTGCATTGTCCCCAATTCTGCATCCTTAAAAAAATAATCTTATTTATTATTTTCATTCATATACGTTACAACAATAGATCAACAATAATTCTAACATATCAAACCTCGACTTCCTTCCCCCTCTTTCTGCAGTTCCTTACATTTATTTTCATCATTTCCTGCATACTCCAAATTATCTTCACTTATTCTTTTATGCTCATATATATCTAATATATGTTTTTTTTAAAAAAAACCACAACAACAACAAACCTGCAGGTATTTACAATAATCCTGCCCATGTCTTAATGTCTGTTTACAATTTATTTGTAGATATTCACTGAACCATTTCCATTCCTTTCCAAAAATCTTTAAGATAACACATTTGTAAAAAACAAACAAAACCCAGAAGCTGTTCTTTTGGGAATTATAGGATTAGAACTACCTAAACAGTATAGAAATTTATTTCTGTATGCAACTATAGCTGCAGGAACGTTATTTGCCCTCAAATGAAAAGAAGAAGCCCAAAAGAGAGAAGACCGGCTACAGAAATTCATGGACTATGCAAAATAGCAAAACTTACTGGAATAATAAGAAATCAAGACAACAAACTTGTTATCAAAGAACAGATGACATCCTTGGTCCTGTTCCTGCTTTTTTGTTATTTTGGTGGGGGATACAAAAAAATAAATACCACATGGAAGGAAATTGTGCTGAGAATAATAAGGTATTACTGGGTACATAAATGCACTTGTTGAAGGTCAGAAATAACTCCAGATTTCTTTACAAGGAATAAATTGAATATTGGAACATTTTTGCTCTCATCATGTTTAAAAACATGCAGCCAGATCTTGATTTCGTTTTTATGTGAAATTCAAATGACAACTCCCTCTCCCTTTACCTGTTCATAGACCCTTCACATTTGTGTAGTATTGATCATTTAAAAAGTCAACATTAACTTTGTGGGTTGCTTCCAACTATTTTTTTTTAAAAAAATGAAAATAAAGAAGGCTGATCGCCAAAGAATTGATGCTTTTGAATTATGGTGCTGGAGGAGACTCTTGAGAGACCCATGGACTGCAAGAAGATCAAAACTATCCATTCTGAAGGAAATCAGCCCTGAGTGCTCACTGGAAGGACAGATCGTGAAGCTGAGGCTCCAATACTTTGGCCATCTCAAGAGTAGAGAAGACTCCCTGAAGAGACCCTGATGTTGGGAAAGATGGAGGGCACAAGGAGAAGGGGACGGCAGAGGACGAGATGGTTGGACAGTGTTCTCGAACCTACGGACCTGAGTCTGACCAAACTGCGGGAGGCAGTGGAAGACAGGAGTGCCTGGCGTGCTCTGGTCCATGGGGTCACGAAGAGTCGGACACGACTAAACGACTAAACAACAACAATCTGCATTTACTTCAGATTTCTCCAACATTTTTATACGCAGTTTTCATGTATACACATTTTTGCAAGCGATTTCCTCTGAATTTTTGTATATTATTTAAATGAGTGCCTGCACTTTTATTGACACCTGAATATGCATATTTGTGCATATTTTGTGGCTGAAGAGCTGCATTGCAAAATTCAAACAAGTGCCAATTTTGAAAGACAGTTTTGTTTTGTTTTGAATAGTGCAATTTGGGTAGCATGTTTGCATGAAAATGCAAACAAAGGGGAAATTCTTCCCCATCCCTAGGTGCCATGTACCCTTCTGTATTTCCTTCTCATTATTCAAACAAAAATACTGCTTATAAAGGTACAAACATTCTACGATGAGGGTAAATCTAAAGGAAAATGAAAATCATGTCCGTCTGTCAACTGATATATTACAGTGGAATCAGACAAAAACTGGAAGATAGAGGGGTGTGAACTGAGTACCTTGTTTCTGAGCTACAGCGGCAGTTCCTGATGCAACCCTCCTAGACTGGAAGTTCAAAGCAGTATAACCATCTTCACTCTCCATTGGCAAGCAAAGGGTGCAGAGAAGCCGTTCAGAGCTGCAGGGCTGTCGAAGGAGCACTGAAGGTTTGTTGCTATAGCCTGAGTTGATGGCCAAACACTCTTTCCGGAGCAGCTCTTCTCTTCAACCACAATGCCAGTCACACATTAGCAGTATTATTAGGTAGTTAGGGTAGGGGGTGGAGGGCAGGGCTGTTGTTGTTTTAAAAAAGGTTTTTGGGAGTTGTTCAGTTTGTATTGTTCAGCTTTTAGAATGGAGTTTGGCTTTTGGAAAGATGCTTACGGGGGCTCCAATTATGGATTGTAGCTAAACCATATTGAGATGTGACTGAGGCTTCCATGAATGAGGCTGGATAGCTCAGTTGGTTAGAGTGTGGTGCTCATAATGCCAAGGTTGCAGGTTCGATCCCTGTCTGGGGCAGCTGCATATTCATGCATTGAAGGGGGTTAGACTAGATGATCCTTAGGGTACCTTCCAGCTCTACAATTCTATAATTCTGTGAGTGGGGAGGAGTAAAAGTAAAAGGTAAAGGACCCCAGGATGGTTAAGTCCAGTCAAAGGCTACTCTGGAGTTGCGGCGCTCATCTTGCTTTTCAGGCTGAGGGAGCCGGCGTTTGTCCGCAGACAGTTTTCCAGGTCACGTGGCCAGCATGACTAAACCACTACTGGTGCTATGGGACACCGTGACGGAAACCAGAGCACACAAAAATGCCGTTTACCTTCCTGCCGCATTGGTAGCTATTTATCTACCTGTACTGGCAAACTTTCAAACTGCTAGATTGACAGGAGCTGGGACAGAGCTATGGAAGCCCACTCCCTCACGGGGATTCGAACCGCTGACCTTCTGATCGGCAAGCCCAAGAAATCCTGCCCCTTTAATATATTATATATTATAATTCTCCCCAAAGGGCATATCCCAAGACAGGGGAGGCAACCTAAGGCCCGGGGGCCGGATGTGGCGCAATCGCCTTCTCAATCCATCCCAGGGGGATGGTCCAGGTATCAGCTTGTTTTTACATGAGCAGAATGCGTCCTTTTATCTAAAATGCATCTCTGGGTTATTTGTGGGTCCTGCCTGGTGTTTTTTACATGAGTAAAATGCGTATTTTTATTTAAAATGCATCTCTGGGTTATTTGTGGGGCATAGGAATTCATTCAATTCCCCCCCCCCCAAATATACTCCAGCCCATATTAGAGGATCATAGAATCATAAAATCATAGAGTTGGAAGAGACCACAAGCGCCATCCAGTCCAACCTCCTGCCAAGCAGGAAACGCCATCAAAGCATTCTTGACATATGCCTGTCAAGCCTCTGCTTAAAGACCTCCAAAGAAGGAGACTCCACCACACTCCTTGGCAACAAATTCCACTGCCGAACAGCTCTTACTGTCAGGAAGTTCTTCCTAATGTTTAGGTGGAATCTTCTTTCTTGTAGTTTGAATCCATTGCTCCGTGTCTGCTTCTCTGGAGCAGCAGAAAACAACCTTTCTCCCTCCTCTATATGACATCCTTTTATATATTTGAACATGGCTATCATATCACCCCTTAACCTTCTCTTCTCCAGGCTAAACATACCCAGCTCCCTAAGCCATTCCTCATTAAGGCATTGTTTCCAGGCCTTTGACCATTTTGGTTGCCCTCCTCTGGACACATTCCAGCTTGTCAGTATCCTTCTTGAACTGTGGTGCCCAGAACTGGACACAGTACTCCCGGTGAGGTCTGACCAGAGCAGAATACAGTGATACTATTACTTCCCTTGATCTAGATGCTATACTCCTATTGATGCAGCCCAGAATTGCATTGGCTTTTTTAGCTGCTGCATCACACTGCTGACTCATGTCAAGTTTGTGGTCTACCAGGACTCCTAGATCCTTTTCACATGTACTGCTCTCAAGCCAGGTGTCCCCCATCCTGTATTTGTGCCTTTCATTTTTTTTGCCCAAGTGTAGTACCTTACATTTCTCCTTGTTAAAATTCATCTTGTTTGCTTTGGCCCAGTTGTCTAATCTGTTAAGGTCATTTTGAAGTGTGATCCTGTCCTCTGGGGTATTAGCCACCCCTCCCAATTTGGTGTCATCTGCAAACTTGCTCAGGATGCCCTCAAGCCCATCATCCAAGTCATTGATAAAGATGTTGAAGGTAGTGAAGGAACCGCCAGAAGGCCCTCGGCACTAGACCTCAGTGTCGGGGCAGAATGATAGGGGTGGAGACATTTCTTCAGGTATACTGGACCGAGGCCGGTTAGGGCTTTAAAGGTCAGCACCAACACTATGAATTTTGTTCGGAACCGTACACCCATTCCTTGAGATGTCTCCACCCCCATCGTTCAGCCCAGACACTGAGATTCAGCTCCAAGGGCCGTCTGGTGGTTCCCTATCTGCGAGAAGTGAAGTTACAGGGAACCAGCCAGAGGGCTTTCTCAGCAGTGGCACCCTCCCTGTTTGTTATTATTTTGCACTGTCAAATTCTTCAGCTGATTCTCAATCGTGACTTAAAACTAATCTTTTAGTAACAAAAATAAATTGATTTAGAATTAGAATTTAGGTGTGCTACCTCTGGAATTCACAAAGAGGTATTTTGATGACAACAGAATAATACCTTTACATAATCTTCTCAGCCACCCAATGACATTTTTATTGTGCGGTCCTGGCAAATAACAACAACCCACATAATTATTGCATTTATCAAACTAAAATATCAGAGTAGGAGAGGGTCTTTCTGGCAAATCCATTTAAACACACTATTGCAGTCTTCAGAGGTGACTTCATGTCTTATTCTAGCACAAGAGTTTTCTTCAGCATAGTCTGGTTCTGGAAATCTGTGGAAGAAAAGGGTACATCTAAATATCAGGACCGAAGCCTGTTACAACTATTTTTTTTCATGTTCTTAATAGAAAACAGACTAGGTCCTCCAAATATGCATGAGTAGAATCAAAGTGGAGAGAGTGAAGAAAGTCACGCTGAGTTTGATAGTGGGAACAGCGCCATCTCCCCCTTTTCCTGCCCCAAAACCAAGTAATTTACTTTTGGGCCTGGGAAGGGGGACTACAGCAGCGGGGGATGCTCCACCAGGGACCGAGGCATACTTTTTTGACCATTTGTGTGTGTTAAGAGTGACAGAATACTGAAAATAGAAACAGGGTGAGTTGTTTTTTTAAAAAAAGAAATCCACGGAGAAGGGTGTTGTCACTGGTTAGGACAAAGAGGGTGTGGATTTTCTACTATTCTTTCACTTTTCAAAAACCAGCTGCTCCGTGCAAGACTCTCTACAACAGCCTCCAGAGGAGGCAGCGATTGAGATTGTGAGTGAAGTGGGAAGAGTTACTCCTCCACTCCCTCCCACTGTGGTTCCATTCATGCCCCTAAGGATTTTTCTTTCCCCTGAAGAACCAGTGCTGTGGAGCATGGGGGGCACTTCAATTGAGACCATGAGCAGGGAGCGAGGTGGCCAGTGAATAAAAATAATAAAATAAAATAAAAAGAGTACTACTCTCGTGCCTTCATGGAAGGGGAACTTGCCACCCCAGACCTTTTCCGATTTCTCAGGAGTCAACTGAGGGTATCTTCTCAGCAGCCAATAGAAGAAGCAAAAAATATATTTTACAAATTTTCCATCAGCCTACTAAAACTTTAGCTTATAAACAGGCAAGAGTAGCACTTGCTTAAATGTTCAGTGCAAATTAAATGTGAAATTTGGCAACATCTCTAGCTACCCCTCTCTCTGCATGAGAAAGCTGGCAACTTAATTGGAACCAGTGCAAAAACAAATGCCTTAATTGCACACCAAGATAATCTTAGCTCTAAAAATTGTGTGGTCTTTTTTTGCTTTGATTAAAAACAATAACAACTCACAGACTCTGATCAAGCTGGGAGCCTGTAATCCAAATCCATTTCTTCTCCAGTTTTAACCGTGAGAGTCCAATCCAGTGTGCTGCATGTTTTGTAATGCTTTTTATAAAATCCTGTATGAGAGAGAATTTATTTTAAAAATTTTTTTTCATGTTGATAACTTCAGAATAAAGCTTACATTAAAATAAAATAAAGTAGTAACATGTGAAAGTTGATATTAAATATAAAGAAACATTCATCAAGAACAGTAATCAAAGCAGCATTAAGCATTTATAATACAGGCCTCCCCATTTACGCAGGGGTTACGTTGCCAGGCACTATGCATTGAAGGGAAAATGCGTATAGTGGGAACACTGTTGAAAAAGCCTCCAAACAAGCTTCAAAGCATCCATGGGGGAAAGCCGCTGAAAGGCCGCGTGGAATGGGGAAATAACAAGTGGAACACAAGCTCCTCCTCTGCCCCTGCTCCACCACCAACCTCACCTTCCTAAAGAGTCTTTCTAAATAAAAAGAGGAGTTGGGCTACAGTTAGAGGGATTTGCTTGCAACCGGTACTTTGGTTCTCACTAGTCAAACTCCCCAAGGCCTTCCACTGATGAACTGACCATGGGTGGGAATGGGATGAGGCACTAAGCAAGACTCTACACTCCACATGCTTCTCAAGTCACCAACCATGATATCATTGCAGAGCTACTAAGCTAGAGTTAAGCTCAGGTGAACTCAGGTGTCCTTCAGAATTAACCTGCATGGGAATGCATTGCCTGAAATGTGTAATTGTCCCCTTACCATCTCCTCCTTGTCTTGGATGACCAGCAGTTGAGAATCCCTTGTTGAACAGTCATGTTGGCTCTCATCCCAGGTTTTAATATTTTCTGATAGCCAGTAGCACTTGTCCCTGTGGAGCTGCCATTGTACAGGGCACACTTTGTAAGGGGAATTATCTGTGGAAGGAAAGACACTTAATGATTATGACTGGGCCTCCATTTCTATTGTGAAAAACGTAAGTGCTCTGGAACGGTAAGGACCCAGTGTCTCTAGGCTGAGTGAAGTTGTCCAGTAAATCGATGGTTTGCACGGTGCTCTTTGAAACTCCTCAAAGTTGGGGTCCAACAACTTTTTATGTTATTCACTTTTTTTCTTTTTTTTTTTTCTATGAAGTGTACTTACATTTGCCACATTTCTTTTGAAGGAAGAGCCCTCATCCAGATCACGCTCTCCATTTCCACCAGGTCTCAGTGCTGGCTTCTCACCCAAAAACATGCCCTCTGTTTGAGCCATAAACTTTTAGGGGAGAATGCGGGGAGGTGAGACAATAGCTGTCAGGTGGGGAGGTGATTTTTATGGGAAACAGGCATGCAGCTTGATTCAGATTGGCCCCCTTTAAAGCTTCTTTTATAGTCTTTTATATAGAGTTCAGAGAGAGGAAACTGGAGCCCTCTAGAGGACCAAGATGCAGATGGAGTTTACAAGACAAATTGCAGCCTTACATGTCCAAGTTGGTCTCCACAGTCTGTCTCATGGTAGCTCCGTGTTGACAATACTGTGGTGAGGTGGGGTTGTTTTTCGGGGGGGGGGGGCTGTCAGTCTTCATAATACCCGAGTCCCTTCTAATTCTTGGGGTCTTGGATCCAGAAAAGGTTAAAATCTAATGGAGGATTCCATTGTTGAACTAACCAGGTGAGTTAATGGCCTTAAATACTGTCCTTCCTTGATATAACAAAGGAAGTGGCTTTGTGCCAGAAGGCAAATGGGTGGGTCTCCCCTCCCTCACCTGGCTCTTAGTGAGAAAGGCCAGAGTTGTGTGTGAAGTTAGCTCTGTAATGAAACTACCAGCGCTTGATAATTTAGGACCATAGGGAGCTGCCTTGTTATGAGGGAAACCACTGGGTTCATCTAGCTCAATTTTGTCTACACTGACCAGCAGCAGTTTGAGACACCAGGGATGGAATCTGGGACTTTCTGCATACAAACTCGGTGCTCTACCACCAAACTATGAAAACACCACCTGGAGTACCGTGTCCAGTTCTAGGTGCCACAATTTGAGAAAGATTTCAACAAGCTGGAATGTGTGCTGCCACACAGGAGATGGAGGAAGCCTGTTTTTTCCTGCTCAGTAGGGTTGGACCTGAAACAATAGATTCAAGTCTGACTAAATATCAGGAAAAACATTCCGACAGTAGGAGCTGTTCAACAGTGGTACAGGAGTTGTAGGGGTGGGAGGTTGTAGCCTCTCCTTCCTTGGAGGCTTTTAAGCAGAGGTTGGATGGCAATCTGTCATGGATGCTTTAGCTGAGATTCCTGCATTGCAAGGAGACTGTTGGGGTTCCCTCCAGCTCTACAATTCTGTAAGTCTATGATTCACCCACAATGAATGAAATCAGTTTCTTTACAGAAGGTTTTATGCCTCAAAACAGCATAAATGTGAACTGAAAGCAAGCTCTTACATACAATTGCTATGCTTGAAAGAGACCGCAGTACAATGCATCAATTCTACCTGAGGACCTAGTCTGTTTTTGATTGCAGAAGTTGAGTCTTAGGAAAGCCTGAAACTTGTCTGTTGAGGCATTGCATCCACCATTGTTCACAATTTTTCCCTTTTCAGCTTCCAACTGTAAAGCTGTTTCCGCAAAACAAATAAAGTCATTAAAATGAATGGGCATAATGTTAAAGCACAAATTGAAAATATGGAGGCCAAGGAATGGGAGAAGAAGAGGGGTATGATAAGATACTGAGGGCAAGTTGCAAAAGTGACCAGGACACTTGTCTATTTACTCTTTGTGCAGAGGAGGGAATTTGGGGGGAACATATTATCATGCAGGGATGTATGTAAAAACACCTGCCCAAATTCCTCCTATGCAAACATTAGGGAGTCCCTGCTTTCTTTAGGGGGAAAATATGTAGCAATGGGATTGCTCTCAGCATTTTTAAGAACAAAAAGGTTCTTTTTGTTACAGTATTTGTTTTCAAAACAAAATATATTGTTGCAATTGTCCTATTACTCTGAAAACCACAAAACCAGGAAGCATCCAAGAATGAGGTACAAAAAAAATACCTCACAGATGCCAAGAAAAAAGATGAGTCATTTGCAATTTAAGCATACTGCAAAAAATAAATAACCGGTCCTTTTTCTTGGCATCTGTGTGATATTTCTCTCTTTTGGCACTGTATTCCTTCAAGCACTGAAGTGCTTCCCTAATTTCAGCTTCCTTTGGAAGAAGGTGCCTTCAGGCTTACAACGTTTTTGTAATAGTTGCATTAATTTACAAATACACAGAATGAGTATTCTGCCACACACTTCTGCCACTTTTTTCTGTCAAAATCTTTATCTGGGGATGATGGAACGCTTATACATATCTGTGGGAATGGCCACAGATTAAAAACTTTTGGAAAGCAATTCATCAATGAAATAATAAATAATACTCACCCAAGACTGTCACAGCCGCCCCCAGGAGGATGATCACAAAGCCTGCTGCCCACAGGGTGATCTGGTACCAACAGGGAAGCCCAGAAGCATCTGTGACAAGAGGGGAAACTGTGGGAATGTTTAGGAATGTGGATGAGGATATATTGTTTAATATGCCCTATCCCCGCTTGTGCTAGCAAGCACCCAACTTTAGCAGAGTAAAAACATTCCCCTTTTGCAAAATACACAGCAGAAAAGCGTTTGCGCAGGCTTGATTTAAGCCTGTAAAATAAAGTGTATTTTCCTGGTATTTCCCCCTTTTTCCCTCTTAAAAGAAAGGACACAACACAATGCTCTTAAAAGTATAAAAGATGTTTACTTACAAGCATCTCGAGATACAGCATTCTCAAGAGGTAGACTTGCTTAGGTAAAAAGTAATATATACATTGTGAAGTTCACTTATAAGAAGTGAGACTCCATCTCATCTCTCTCTAGGCTGGAGGCCTTGAGAGAGAGAGAATCCTCACTAGATGTTGAGTCCTTGAAGTCCAAGAGAGTAAGAGTGTAAGATATGTACAGGATTATTTGGAGAAAGAGAATTTAGAATGCAATCTAGTGACGTGCCTAGAATAAATAAATTACAAGAGGAGAATTCGACATAAGTCTTTATTAAATTGTTAAAACTTTGTTAGAATTTGTATAGAAGTAAGAGATACAGCAATGGAAAAATAATGCATTTAGGGACGTGTTTCGCAAATAATAGGAAGAAAATTTTAAATATACCCTTTTCTTTTACCTCTTTTCTTTTCTTTCTTTCTTTTTTTTCCTTCTTTTTCTTTCCCCTTTTTTCTTTTTCTTTTCTTGTTTATTTGCTTCCGTTAGGGGCTTTCTAACTATTAAAGTGAGTACATAAGCTCTTTTTTCTTTTTCTTTTATCCCAGGCTTATGTACTATTGAGCTGATTTATGATTGAATATGGTTTCTTCTTTTATCATGGGATTTTTGTCTTTTTTTTTGGATCTTTATTTTTCGCTTTTTGTGTGCTTGATTTTGGATTTTGTATTTTTTTTAAACTATTTGAATAAAGATCTATTTTTTTTAAAAAGAGAGAGAGAGTAAGAGTGTAAGAGAGGGAAATGGCTGCTTCTTTCATAATTTATCTACCGCCTTTACCATCTAATTAGCATGTGGAGGAACAAGAAACTAGGCTTAGTCGTGTGTTCCTCCTCAGTCCTCCAAGTGGACTATCTAGGGATTGTTGTGACTTGACTGCACTTAACCCTTTGCATCCCACAAAAAACTTGAATGATGCGAGTCAGCAGTGCCTAGACCAGAGTCTCCCACAACTCATTGCAGGCTAGCAACCATCACAGGTGATTTCTTTCGGTTTTGTTTTTTGAAAAAAATCCCTTCAGGAGGTAACAGGCAACAGGCAACAGGCAAATGGTATATGTTTAGTAAATCACCAAAATGCATTGTATTAGGGGATGGTTTGAAAAACATTGTGTGCTGGACAAAATTGCAAACAAAAAATGTGCATGTTCATTGAAATGCACACTAAAACGTTGAATTTTCAGGAGGAGTTTAAAGGGGTGTGTGGAAGTGATGTAGGAATGAGGCTAAACTTGTCTAATTTAGAATGACTTGTGAAGAAGTTCACAAAAGACAAAAGTAAGAGTGAGCTTTGATGGAGCTCGCACGATAACGAGAAAAGCTGATCTACCACTCCAGATGCAAGAACTCATGATACCAATCTTCTGATGAACTTTGCACCCTGAAAATCTCATCACTGTTCTGGATCTCCAGTCATAACCCCCTGACTATGTTCAGCTTGCTGTCCTTGTTTTTGTGCTCTCTTGCTGTATGGAATGATGAAATACGGTATACTGTATACTGGAGCTATCTGGTGTTTGTTGTGTTTTTCTAAATGCAGATTTTCTCCACTGCTGATGTGACTGTCAGCTGTCAGCAGCATGCTTTGTCAAAAGCAAGGAAGAGAAACAGAGTGAAGGAAATAAACCATCTTTAATTTCTGATGTATCTGACGAAGTGTGTACGCACACGAAAGCTCATACCAAAATAAAAACTTAGTTGGTCTTTAAGGTGCTACTGAAGGAATTTTTTAATTTTGCTTCGACTCAGACCCACACGGCTACCTACCTGTAACTTTAATTATTGATGTTTTGTATTAGTTTGAATTTTAGAAATCTTCAGAAAATATTCATCCACTAACAGGAAGCAGGTTGAAATACTTTGCTATTTTTATTTAGAGGGAAAAGGGGATGTGTTACATTGATTTTTGTGTAGAAGAATCATAGAATTGTAGCATTGGAGGGACCCTGAGGAACATCTAGTCCAATCTATGCAGTTGTAGCATACAAGAATCAAACCTGCAATCTAGGCATTATCAGCATCAAGCTCTAACCAACTGGGCTATATATTCACAGAAAGTGTACCATCCAAAGTGGTTGGAAAAAAGCATGGCTATTGACAGATATATCTGGCAGCTGGTGAGCATGGGAATATTTATATGCATTCACTAACTGGTCTAATTTCAGCACCCCGTGGCAAGACATTTTGCAGCCAATACCTATTGAAATTTCATTCCAATACTGCATCCTGTATTTGCCTGATAAAACCTGCTCCTTCCTTTTTTCTTGTTAAACTAACATGTTTGTAGCTTTAATTTGATATTATCTCCATTAAAACACACAGTAAAACAATTGCATGAACATGCCCAATGAAAATTTGTGCTAAAAATCCCTTTAAAACATGGCAGTAATTAAAAAAATGAGATTTTTTTGCTGAGAAATCTGTGTAAACAGGGGCATCTTCAAAAGCCAGCAGAAGGCCAACAGAGATGAATATGCTTTTATTTCATCATGGAGTGCCTTCTATATCACTAGTGCTATCGGTGAAAGGAGCCCACCTCCCACAAGCCAAGAATCAGTAAGCTGCGGGTGGCAAGATTAATGGGGCTTCATTTGTTCTCTTAATGCCCTTACCTGACAATGAAAGGGAACTTGTGTTTTTTAGGAAATCTGGTCCAGAGCTATTTAGAACTTTATATGTAAGTAAGAAGACCTTAAAAATCCGGTTTGATGTCTAATGGGCAGCCAGTTCAAATCCCTTACTACAGGCCTGAGATGTGCCTGGTAAGACAGACACGATCCAAATGGAAGTTACTCTGCCCATTCAATTATTTAGTTGACTACCAATATTGCTCATTAATCTGACAAAAAGAAATGAAGTGCCAGATGCTAAAATATGAGGCATTTTCTTTTAACCAGGAAGTGGACCTAAGGTGGAAAGAAGTTCTGTTGTAAAAACTTTGGCCAATGTATTTGAAAACTTGTCCTTGGTTGCAGTGAAACAAAAGAGTCACCAACCTTTGTTGGGCAGGCACAGTGGTGAACAGGTGTTAGCAGAGAAAAGGACAAGCAGGCGCTGTAGTTTTCACCATGGGTTGCCTCTGTGGCTCAGTAGGTGCAAAGGAAAAGGATGTGGGTGGAGCGGGTGGTCAGGCAACATGCTCACACCTTTATACTGTGCCTTGGCCAGGACATTAGGTACAGCATCACTAGGCTGGGGGAAGGAGTGTGAAATGTTGCAGAAGATGCAACAAGCAAAGACCCATCTATATGCACGCTTCATGCTACATGCATACTTCTTTGAATATTGACATGTGCAGCCTGATCCTAGGCAGGCCCAGGGATGCTCTCAATAACACATAAGTCTGTGGTGCTATAATCACCGGAAGGAGCATCTCCACCCTCATCGTTCACCCTGAGATCCAGCTCTGAGCATATTATAACATCTTATTTTCCAAGCTAACTAGCATATCTAATTTTATTTGCATTGTCCTCAATTCTGCATCCTTTAAAAATAATAATCTTATTCATTATTTTCATTTATATACGTTACAACAATAGATCAACAATAATTCTAACATATCAAATCTCAACTTCCTTCCACCTCTTTCTGCGGTTCCTTACATTTATTTTCAACGTTTCCTGCATACTCCAAATTATCTTCACTTATTCTTTTATGCTCATATATATCTAATATATTTTTTTTAAAAACAACAACAACAACAAACCTGCAGGTTAAAAAAATGTCCTTCAGTAGCACCTTATAGACCAACTAAGTTTTTATTTTGGTATGAGCTTTCGTGTGCATGCACACTTCTTCAGATACCTGCATGCACATGAAATCTCATACCAAAATAAAAACTTAGTTGGTCTTTAAGGTGCTACTGAAGGAATTTTTTTATTTTGCTTCGACTCAGACCAACACGTAACTAAAACCTGCAGGTATTTACAATAATCCTGCCCATGTCTTAATGTCTGTTTACAATTTATTTGTAGATATTCACTGAACCATTTCCATTCCTTTCCAAAAATCTTTAAGATAACACATTTGTAAAAAAACAAAACCCAGAAGCTGTTCTTTTGGGAATTATAGGATTAGAACTACCTAAACAGTATAGAAATTTATTTATGTATGCAACTATAGCTGCAGGAATGTTATTTGCCCTCAAATAAAAAGAAGAAGCCCAAAAGAGAGAAGGCCGGCTACAGAAATTCATGGACTATGCAAAATCGCAAAACTTACTGGACTAATAAGAAATCAAGACAACAAATTTGTTATCAAAGAACAAATGACATCCTTGGCCCTGTTCCTGCTTTTTTGTTACGGTATTTTGGCAGGGGATACAAAAAAATAAATACCACATGGAAGGAAATTGTGCTGAGAATCATAGAGGTATTACTGGGTACATAAATGCACTTATTGAAGATTAGAAATAACTCCAGATTTCTTTACAAGAAATAAATTGAATATTGGAACATTTTTGCTCTCATCATGTTTAAAAACATGCAGCCAGATCTTGATTTCGTTTTTATGTGAACTTCAAATGACAACTCCCTCTCCCTTTACCTGTTCATAGACCCTTCACATTTGTGTAGTATTGATCATTTAAAAAGTCAACATTAACTTTGTGGGTTGCTTCCAACTATTTTTTTAAAAAAATGAAAATAAAGAAGGCTGATCGCCAAAGAATTGATGCTTTTGAATTATGGTGCTGGAGGAGACTCTTGAGAGACCCATGGACTGCAAGAAGATCAAAACTATCCATTCTGAAGGAAATCAGCCCTGAGTGCTCACTGGAAGGACAGATCGTGAAGCTGAGGCTCCAATACTTTGGCCATCTCAAGAGTAGAGAAGACTCCCTGAAGAGACCCTGATGTTGGGAAAGATGGAGGGCACTAGGAGAAGCGGACGACAGAGGACGAGATGGTTGGACAGTGTTCTCGAAGCTACGGACCTGAGTCTGACCAAACTGCGGGAGGCAGTGGAAGACAGGAGTGCCTGGCGTGCTCTGGTCCATGGGGTCACGAAGAGTCGGACACGACTAAACGACTAAACAACAACAATCTGCATTTACTTCAGATTTCTCCAACATTTTTATACGCAGTTTTCATGTATACACATTTTTGCAAGCGATTTCCTCTGAATTTTTGTATATTATTTAAATGAGTGCCTGCACTTTTATTGACACCTGAATATGCATATTTGTGCATATTTTGTGGCTGAAGAGCTGCATTGCAAGATTCAAACAAGTGCCAATTTTGAAAGACAGTTTTGTTTTGTTTTGAATAGTGCAATTTGGGTAGCATGTTTGCATGAAAATGCAAACAAAGGGGAAATTCTTCCCCATCCCTAGGTGCCATGTACCCTTCTGTATTTCCTTCTCATTATTCAAACAAAAATACTGCTTATAAAGGTACAAACATTCTACGATGAGGGTAAATCTAACAGAAAAGGAAAATCATGTCCGTCTGTCAACTGATATATTACAGTGGAATCAGACAAAAACTGGAAGATATGAGGGGTGTGAACTGAGTACCTTGTTTCTGAGCTACAGCGGCAGTTCCTGATGCAACCCTCCTAGACTGGAAGTTCAAAGCAGTATAACCATCTTCACTCTCCATTGGCAAGCAAAGGGTGCAGAGAAGACATTCAGAGCTGCAGGGCTGTCGAAGGAGCACTGAAGGTTTGCTGCTATAGCCTGAGTTGATGGCCAAACATCTCTTTCCGGAGCAGCTCTTCTCTTCAACCACAATACCAGTCACACATTCACAGCATTATTAGGTGGTTACGGTAGGGGGTGGAGGGCAGGGTGGTTGTTCTTGTTTTAAAAAATGTTTTTGGGTGTTGTTCAGTTTGTATTGTTCAGCTTTTAGAATGGAGTTTGGCTTTTGGAAAGATGCTTACGGGGGCTCCTATTATGGATTGTAGCTAAACCATATTGAGATGTGACTGAGGCTTCCATGAATGAGGTTGGGTAGCTCAGTTGGTTAGAGCGTGGTGCTCATAATGCCAAGGTTGCAGGTTCGATCCCTGTCTGGGGCAGCTGCATATTCTTGCATTGAAGGGGGTTGGACTAGATCAGTGATGGGCAACCTTTTGAGCTTGGTGTGTCAAAATTCGCCAAGCATAACTCGGGTGGTGTGTCACTTTGAGAAAAACACCATAATTTCGTGATATTTATAGTTTAAATATCAAAAATGTATAATTGTTTCTCCTTAAAAAGGGGGGGGAGGGAAAGAATTATTAAAGTTTTTTTAAAAAAATTAAAAATTTTAAAAGGGGAAAAAATAAGGCAAAACCCAGAGGTCTTTCCCAGTGGGACTCTGGGCTTAGGCCTTCCTCCAACGGGTCTGCCACTGGGGAGGTGGGCTCAGGTTGGGCCTGTGCCTCCTCGTGGCCCTCTTCAGCCCACCTCTCCCCTCACTTGGCTATGCTTGCATGGCGGCGGGGCAACAGGGAAGGGGTTTCAGCTTACTTGGGTCTCTTCTCTCTTCCCGGGATTGCGGTGAGGTGGCTGCGGCAGCTCTTCTCTTCAACCACAATACCAGTCACACATTCACAGAGTTATTAGGTGGTTAGGGTAGGGGGTGGAGGGCAGGGTTGTTGTTCTTGTTTTAAAAAATGTTTTTGGGTGTTGTTCAGTTTGTATTGTTGCAATGGGACACCGTGACGGAAACCAGAGCGCACGGAAATGCCGTTTACCTTCCTGCCGCAGTGGTAGCTATTTATCTACCTGCACTGGCAAACGTTTGAACTGCTAGGTTGACAGGAGCTGGGACAGAGCTATGGAAGCCCACTCCCTCACGGGGATTCGAACCGCTGATCGGCAAGCCCAAGAAATTCTGCCCCTTTAATATACGGTATTATATATTATAATTCTCCCCAAAGGGCACATCCTAAGACAGGGGAGGCAACCTAAGGCCTGGGGACCGGATGCGGCTCAATCGCCTTCTCAATCCATCCCGGGGGGATGGTCCAGGAATCAGCTTGTTTTTACATGAGTAGAATGCATCCTTTTATCTAAAATGCATCTCTGGGTTATTTGTGGGTCCTGCCTGGTGTTTTTACATGAGTAAAATGTGTGTTTTTATTTAAAATGCATCTCTGGGTTATTTGTGGGGCATAGGAATTCATTTGATTCCCCCCCCCAAAATATATACTCCAGCCCACCACATGGTCTGAGGGACGGTGGACCGGCCCACGGCTGAAAAAGGTTGCTGACCCCTGGCCTAAGAGATATGGACTACAGGCTCAAGAGATCTCCATTGTTGTCCAGCCCATATTAGAGGATGTTATTAGCTAGGAGCTGTTCTTGCCTGATGGAGTAGAAGCATGTTTGGTTTATGTGCACGCAGTGTTTTTTTCTATTTTTCTTAATAAAAAGTTGAGGGGTACTCTCATTTTCCTACTCATATTGAAATACTGCCCCTCAATGAGGCCAAACTTACATTCACAAAATGTTTAGGGGTATGTGTACCCCTGATAGCAAACATGCGCTGGATTATGGAGAAAGCTAGAGAGTTCCAGAAAAACGTCTACTTCTGCTTCATTGAGTATGCAAAAGCCTTTGACTGTGTTGACCACAGCAAACTATGGCAAGTTCTTAAAGAAATGGGAGTGCCTGATCACCTCATCTGTCTCCTGAGAAATCTCTATGTGGGACAAGAAGCTACAGTTAGAACTGGATATGGAACAACTGATTGGTTCAAAATTGGGAAAGGAGTACGACAAAGTTGTATATTGTCTCCCTGCTTATTTAACTTATATGCAGAATTCATCATGCGAAAGGCTGGACTAGATGAATCCCAAGCCGGAATTAAGATTGCCGGAAGAAATATCAACAACCTCAGATATGCAGATGACACAACCTTGATGGCAGAAAGCGAGGAGGAATTAAATAACCCTTTAATGAGGGTGAAAGAGGAGAGCGCAAAATATGGTCTGAAGCTCAACATCAAAAAAACCAAGATCATGGCCACTGGTCCCATCACCTCCTGGCAAATAGAAGGGGAAGAAATGGAGGCAGTAAGAGATTTTACTTTCTTGGGCTCCTTGATCACTGCAGATGGTGACAGCAGTCACGAAATTAAAAGACGCCTGCTTCTTGGGAGAAAAGCAATGACAAACCTAGACAGCATCTTAAAAAGCAGAGACATCACCTTGCCGACAAAGGTCTGTATGGTTCAAGCTATGGTTTTCCCAGTAGTGATGTATGGAAGTGAGAGCTGGACCATAAAGAAGGCTGATCGCCGAAGAATTGATGCTTTTGAATTATGGTGCTGGAGGAGACTCTTGAGAGTCCCATGGACTGCAAGAAGATCAAACCTATCCATTCTTAAGGAAATCAGCCCTGAGTGCTCCCTGGAAGGACAGATCGTGAAGCTGAGGCTCCAATACTTTGGCCACCTCATGAGAAGAGAAGAATCCTTGGAAAAGACCTTGATGTTGGGAAAGATTGAGGGCACTAGGAGAAGGG
This sequence comes from Zootoca vivipara, assembly GCF_963506605.1. Lineage (NCBI taxonomy): Eukaryota > Metazoa > Chordata > Lepidosauria > Squamata > Lacertidae > Zootoca > Zootoca vivipara. The sequence continues at coordinate 15,369,993 of NC_083277.1, forward strand.
GACGACAGAGGACGAGATGGTTGGACAGTGTTCTCGAAGCTACGAACATGAGTTTGACCAAACTGCGGGAGGCAGTGCAAGACAGGAGTGCCTGGCATGCTATGGTCCATGGGGTCACGAAGAGTCGGACACGACTAAACGACTAAACAACAACGTACCCCTGATACCCCCAGAAAAAAGCACTGTGTGCACCCATTTGTACATTTCTGAGCACAATTCAAAGTGTTGGTGCTGACCTTTAAAGCCCTAAACGACCTCAGTCCAGTATAGTGGACCATCTGGATATGAATTTAATTCATTCCAGGGGTCTGTGCGCCACCCGAAAAATCCATATCCAGAAGCGCTGCTTCTGCGCACGTGCGGCCCGCGATAAAGCGCTTCTGCGCATGTGTGAGTGGCAAAACCCAGAAAAATACTTCTGGGTTTGCCGCTTTCACAACCCGAAGTTTACGTAACTCGAGAGTAACATAACCTGGGGGTCTACTGTATACCTGAAGGAGCATCTCCACCCCCATCGTTTAGCCTGGACACTGAGGTCCAGTTCCGAGGGCCTTCTGGCAGTTCCCTCAGTGCGAGAAGTGAGATTACAGGGAACCAGGCAGAGGGTCTTCTCAGTGGTGGCGCCTGCCCTGTGCAACGCCCTCCCACCAGATGTCAAGGAAACAAACAACTACCTGACTTTTGGAAGACATCTCAAGGCAGCCCTGTTTAGGGAAGTTTTTTATTGTTTGATGTTTTAATGTATTTTTTATATTTTGTTGGAAGCCACCCAGAGTGGCTGGGGAAACCCAGCCAAATGGGCGGGGTATAAATATAGGATGGTGATGATGATGATGATGATGCATGTGTATTAGTCTACAGTGAAGATGCACCAACACCCTACTCAGAGGTTTAATTTTTAGATGCTCTAGGGACAAGGCTGGCCAACCCATGAGACAAGGTGAAGCGATTGCCTTACTTAGGCAGCAAATCCACAAGGGCAGCAGAAGATCCTAATGTAGATACTTATTCCCACCTTGTTCCCGATGTGGCTCCTCTCTAACCTCTTCTTCCCTGGAAGACAGGGGACACCACATTGTGGTTCACTTCAGGTGCCAAAATGTCGTGGGCTGGCCCTGCTCAGGGATGCAGCTATACTACATTCTGAAAGATTTTTGTGCCCACTGTGTGGATGGTGTATTCTATAGTTTTGGTCACTAGGTGGCACTGGACATCATTGTATTTGGGTATAACCCGGGAGATTCTTCTTCTGAATTTATTGATGAGACATAATAATTCTTGTCTAACTTCCAAACCGATGTGACTGCTAAGCTGATTTTTAAAAAAATATGTTTTCATCAAAAATTCACGAATATAAAACAGGGGCAGTGTTGTTGTTTTCTTAAAAAAACAAGATAGAGGGAGTTAAAAATATTGGGATTGTCGATTATACTTTTGCTTAGTGCCATTACAGAAATCAGAGGGTCTCCCCCCACCCTGACGTGGATCTGCTGCTGGAATGCATTTTGGCCAATTCACCCTTGTTAACTTAGAGCCATGACTGTGGTCCTGTAGTAATGCTGTAATATAATAGGCTGGAGTGTATAATGGCTATTTGGAAGTATCGAACAGATTCTCCCTTTCCCATTGCCTTATTTTGTTTTCTTTTAATTACTCTTGTTATTAAAGTTCGCTACTTCCAATGGAAAGGGGGGGAAGAGGTCAAGAAAATCAATCTGTTTCCTGCTTTGAACCTGCAGCCTCAAGATGAGATAAACACAGCTTTAAAGCTAAAGGTAAAGGTACCCCTGACCATTAGGTCCAGTCACGGAGATACCAACACAGCTACCTACCTGTAACTATAGCCATATAAAAAAATTCCTTCAGTAGCACCTTACAGACCAACTAAGTTTTTATTTTGGTATGAGCTTTCGTGTGCATGCACACTTCTTCAGATACACTTGAAAAAGAAGTGTCAGACCCCTATATATATACAGAGGGTGGTGGGGGTGGGTGGGAATGGGTGATGGGCTGATGGGAGTGGTAAACCTGTAGATGGCTGATGACTGCAATTAGTCCTGGACCTGGGGGAAAAAAAGCAAGGGCTGAGGCGCTAAAGAAAGCTTGATCATGCATAATGAGATAAGAATCCGATGTCTCTATTCATCCCAGGTGGCTCCATGGTTTTAAGCTTGGTAATGAGTTCCAATTCAGCAACTTCTCTTTCCAGTCTGTTCCTGAAATTTCTCTGTAATAAAATAGCTGCTTTGAGATCTTATATAGAATGTCCTGGGAGATTGAAGTGGTTTCTCTGTCTTATGGTTCCTGATGTCAGATTTATGTCCATTTATCCTTTGGCGTAGGGTTTGGCCTGTTTGTCCAATATAGAGAGCTGAAGGGCACTGTTGGCATTTGATGGCATACACAATGTTAGAAGATGAGCAATTAAATAGTCCTGAGATGGTATGTTGGATGTTGTTGGGGCCAGTAATGGTGTTGTCTGGGTGTATGTGGCAGCAAAGTTGGCATCTGGGTTTATTGCAGGCTCTGGTACCAGTGTCCATGTTAAGTCTGGTGGTTGTATTATTGTGGGTGAGGAGTTGTTTAAGATTGGGTGGCTGTCTGTAGGCAATGAAAGGTCTTCCTCACAGAGCTTGAGAAAGGGAGCTGTCATTGTCCAGGAGAGGCTGTAGATCTCTGATGATGCGTTGTACTGTTTTAACTTGGGAGCTGTATGTGATGACTAGGGGTGTGCTGTTATTTTCTTTTTTGGGTCTGTCTTGCAGCAGGTTCTCTCTAGGTATCAGTCTGGCTCTGTTGATCTGTTGTTTAACTTCATCAGGTGGGTATTTTAGTTCTAAAAAGGTTTGCTGTAGATCTCTTAGGTGAGATTCTCTGTCTGTAGAGTTGAAACAGATGCGGTTGTAACGTAGGGCCTGGCTGTATACGATGGATTGTTTGGTATGTTTGGGATGGTAGCTAGAAGCATGTAGATATGTTTGTCGGTCAGTTGGTTTTCTGTATAAGGTACATTTTTTGGACACTACTATAAAAATACAGGATGGACATATAGACACCACCTTATACAGAGGGAGAACAAGGGGAAGATTTGGGGAGTATAGAGCGGGAGAATTTGGAAGTAGTAGGAGGGAAAATAAGAATATTCGATAGGAGGAAAAGGAAAAAGGAAGTAGACAAAAATATCAACATTTATGGGGTCCATTTGGGTATGGGAGAAGTGGAGAAGTAAGCTTTTTCCTGACCTTTCTCCCCTTACCAAAATGTGGTTATGATAAAATGGCCCCGTTATGGGAGCTCATCCTGAAAGAGGTAGGAGATAAATTAAAGGAGATCTCAATTCAGGATATGGAGAAAAGTTGGGAAACAGAGGCTATGATGGAAGAAGAAAGTGGAATTTGGAATAAAATTAATTGGTTCCAGAAAAAACAAATTTCCTCCCTGTTGAAGAAAGAAGTTTAAAAATGTGGTAAAAGAATTATTTCAAAATTGTATAAGGTGTTATTAAATATGGGGAAATCACCAAAAGAAAGTTTGAAAGAATATTGGAAGTTAGATATCCAGGAACAGATTTTAGATGAAGATTGGGAAAGAATCTTTCAGCAACTACCCTTTGTTGTGACCTCTAGGATAACCCAGGAACATGGTTGAAGCTGGTACAAAAATGTTATTACACACAAGTAAGGTTGTATCATATTACAAAATCCGGAAGTAAGAATTGCTGGAGGAAATGTGGAGTGATGAGAACGTTCAGTCATATGTGGTGGGATTGTCCATTAGTTAATAAGTGTTTAAAGCAAAAATCTGCCCTTATTCCCTTATGGGGTACACAAGAACCCTTATTGGGTTCTTCATCGGTCGCACAATATAACAGAGGCCAACCAGAGAAGTTTGAGAAGCAAAGCCTTTATTTTTGCTGTTGCAACAGGGTGCTTCCCCTCACACAGGAGAACAAGGAAGGAACCCAGAACAAAAGAGAACCTCCACTTTTATTAGTTTTCCCATCACCAAGAAACACCCCAAAATACATCATTCCAACATCACAGCTACGTAATCAATTCCTCACAAAAAGAGAGGGTTCAAGGTAGAAATCTGAGCACCTTTGACACCTCTCCTAGTCCTCCTCTCACCCCTCCCAGGTGTGAATTCCTAAACACAAAGAGAAATTAACAGTTTCCTAAAAGTTGATCACTATCTTTTGTTCGGAGGAGTCTTCCATTGTGAATGAGATGGCTAGCAGTCTGGCAACATTGATGGGGAAATGTCCAGTTGGCAGAGCCTCCGGTTTACAGCATTATGGCCAGTGGCGTAGCATGGGTTGTCAGCACCCGGGGCAAGGCAAGTAATTTGTGCCCCCTAACCCGTGGATTTTAGCACTCGAGTCTCTTCCACTAGATTAGTTAAAGAAACCCTTACCCCCTAAGCACATGTATTGTTTGTTATGAAAATACTGATGTAATTAAAGTAAAATGCATCTGAATACAAGTTTATTTTCAAACACTTTATTGAGTGATGAGTTTCGTGACTCAGTCCAACCATGAGTGACCAACCAATGGTCAGGGACAGTGCTAGGGTTTTTTGCGCCCTAGGCGAGATCACTTTCTCCCCCCCCCCCCCCGGCCAATCATATTTCCAACACAGATGTTTGAACACAAAATGAAAAGCACAGAGTTTGGAATTGTTAATTTATTTTTTAAAAATTGTGAAAACAAGTCATAAAACAATTTCTGATTTATTTTCTCAAACAGAACACAGTTTTAGCAGCATACATTATAATTAATAATAATAATGGCTTAAAATATAGGAATATGTAACTTGGAAATGTCTCTCTTTTCCACCCTCCTGAGGGGAGGAAAAACTTCATTCAAATGTGTCCTGAATTGAGAGACAGTATGTCAGTTATGACTAATAATAATAATAATAATGGTGGCTAATAAATATAGTATATAAAATAGAAGCCTGTTTCCCCCTCTCATGTGATGAGTTTCCTTCAAATGTGCCCTAAATACACAGCATGTATGTGTCTGTTATAATTATTACTACAGATGCACACAAGAGCAGCTAATAAATAGGAATATATTAAATAGAAACCTATCTTCCCCCTCCTGAGGGGAGTAAAGCTTCCTTCAATCATGTATTGAACTGGGAGACAGCATGTATGTGTGTCTGGTGTGATTATTATTAGACACACACATTACTAATAATGTTCATATAGAAATATTTATACTTTGTTTTCCCCCAAGGGAAGCTTCCTTTAAATGTATCCTAAATAGGGAGGCAGTGTATATAAAGAAAAGCTATTTTTTTAAAAAATCCTAAAATGCAATTATTTGTGAGGGGTGGCATTACATTCGCCGCATACTATGTACTGTTGTTCTGAATAAAAATAGGCACAGGGAAACCTGCAAAGGGGGTGGCTTTACATTCGCCACATACTTTATACATACCGTATATACGCGAGTATAAGCCGACCCGAATATAAGCCGAGGCACCTAATTTTACCTCAAAAAACTGGGAAAACTTACTGACCTGAGTGCAGCTACTGGTACTGTCAGTGTCAACTTTGGGTATTTTCACACCTGAGGTTTTTCTTATTTTTAATTGTTTTATAGCCTGCTTTTCAGCTTCAAAACAAGCTCCTCAATGTGAGAAACAAAAAAAGTTAAGAACTACTGTACTTATATAAAAATAAATTACCGTAAAACAAAAATCATAAAAAAAATATTTTAGAGAAGCAAATCTATACATGCACTGGTAGTCGTTAAAGTACCACAAGACTGTGGCTTTCATGAACCATTTCATCAGCTGCATGGCAAGCTGTTATGAGATGAGAGGCAGATATTTGCTATTACAAATTCAGGCTGGAAAGACTAGCAATGCAAGATGTATGGTAAGTGTTACTTTGCAGGGCACAACTTCAATTCAAGATCCACATTTTAAAAAAAAGTTATCTGAGTGGTCTCTGAATTCCTGCATTGCAGGGGGTTGGACTAGATGTCTTCAGGGTCCCTTCCAACTCTATGATTCTATAGTCGTGCCATCTATGATTCTGTGTCATTGACTGAACCTGGGACTTTCTGTGTACAAAGCATGTGTTCTACCACTGAGTTGTGAACCTCCCCCCTTTTATTTTTAAAATCCTGTTGCATTAATACTGTCACAGCTGTGTAAAGCAGCCTTTGTGAACCTGGTGCCCTCCAAGAGACTTTGAATCAGCACCAACCAGCAAGAGATTTATTGTATTGAAGTATGTATTGAAGGGGGAGAGAGCTGATATTGCAGCTATAGAACAGAAGCAAGCAAAAAAGGGGGGTGAATGAAAAAACAGTGCTCAAGAATGTGAAGGGTAGGTTTATATTGTAGCAGAGCAGAAAGAAGAACTTATTCAAGCTCCAGTTCTGACATGTGAGGAAAGGGGGCAGGGGGACAAAGTCTCTCTCTCTCTCTCTCTCTCTCTCTCTCTCTCTCTCTCTCTCTCTCTCTCTCTCTCTCTGTGTGTGTGTGTGTGTGTGTGTGTGTGTGTGTGTGTGTGTGGCAAAGGGGGGCAGAGAGAAGAAGGATGCAATGAGGATGGGGGGGGGGGATAGAAGAAAAGGAGGACCAGTTTGAGAGGGAGACACCGTGAAGGGGGGGAGTGAGGCGAAAACTGAAAATCCTAAAAGGAATTTGGGGGGAGGAGGAGTGTGGGGAAAGAGAGAGAGAGAAGCATGGGGAAAGGGGTGGAAAGAGAAAATAAAAGAGAAAAGTCACTATCAGGTGTGCATTCCAAACCCCGCTGATGTTACAATGGACTGATCAACGAAAAGCAGCCAGCAAGGAGGCTTTACTTTAACAATTAATATAAAATTGAGATTTTAACCGATTCACAAAATTCCAGTGCCAGATCTCCTCTGCTACACAGCACTCATAAATAAAGCGAACCAAGAGCACTCGACCACCCTCCTACCCCTCTTCCCCCCCTAGGAAAGAGACGAGCCCCCACCCCTTACACACCTCTCCCGCTTGTCCCCACCTCCGCCTCCCGAGCAGGAGAGGTGGCAGCAGCAGCAGCAGCAGCAGCAACACCATTTCAGCGGCTCCTCAAAAGCTGCCCTTTCTCGCAGCAGCGCCTGCCTCTCTCTTTCCCAACAAGTGTGTCTCTTTAACCCCATCAGGGCTGGGCTGTCCGTGCCTCCGCCACCCAACTCTTCCAGCCTCGGCAAGTCCACCATTTCGGAGCCGGCGAGTGGGAAGCCCCGATAGGGTTAAAGAGGCTGCGTGAGCCAGGCAGGGGCAGAGAGCTGCGAGTGCGAGCGCGCCCTCCCAGATGTTGCGCCCGGTGCTGCTGCCCCCGGCACCCCCCCACGCTATGCCACTGCATAGGTGCCAACTCCCGGATTCAAAAATCCGGGATCGGCAGCGGCGCGGCAGCGGAAGTAGCGCTGCGGCCATTTTGGAACTGGTCGGAGCGGCACCGGAAGTCGCTTCTACGCATGCTCTGCCCAGTTCCAAAATGGCCGCAGTGCCAGAAATCACTTCTGCGCATGTCCAGAGACTCCAGACATGCGCAGAAGGTGCCTTCCTCAGCCGGTAAGTAATCCGGGGAAAAACAAAAAAATCCAGGTTTCCAGCAGGGAACGGCTGGAAAAAAAGGGGTTTCCCGGGGAATACAGGAGACTTGGCAGCTATGCAAATTGCCTTTAAAAAATGAGTATAATGCCAGAAGTCCCACAGGGTACATAAATAGCCAACAGTTCTGTCTGCAACCAGAGAGCCATGAATGCAAACTGGGTTCACAAGGGGAGGGTTCACAATATGCAAGTGGCAACTAAGTCCATCCACATAGAATGAGTTGGAAGGGACTTTGAAGGTCACTTGGTCAGTGGTGGAGGAAGAGGGTGCGGTGAGTACGGTCCGCCCCGGGTGTCATCACTGAGGGGGGGTGACAAAATGTCAAAAATATTAGTTTGAATTATTATTATTATTTTTAAAAATTGGGCTCACAAAACTTTTTAGTTCAGTCAACAAACACAACAAAACCTAGCTGGCACTGGGTGCCACACTGCGGGGGCCGGCACTTACTGCGGAGCCTGCAGCGTACCCAAGCCACGTGTCTCTCCTGGGAGTGACATGGCTGGCTTGAGTGCCTGCAGGCTCAGTGCTGCCTAAAATGGCAGTGTGGCACTTACGTCTGCCCACTGCCTTTTTCTCAGCTGCCCTACAACTGAGGGGGAGGCTGCGGAGAGGCTCCACACAGCGTGCCCTGCCTCCATGGGCAGCTCGCTCTGCCCCTGGCTGCAGGATGCCCGCACTGCACCAGGCACCTGAACGGCTAGCTATGCCACTGCACCTGGTTCAAGCCCACCTTAGGGCAGAATAGCCAAAGTGAAGCATCCCGTCTTACTCCTCCTGCACTTCTCCCACACAGGGCTTCTTATAGCCCTGAAACAAAAACCTTGTATAGTAGATTCCCATAGTGGGGAATCGGCAAAAGAGCTGGCAAAGAGTTTCTCACTTTTGAGCACTTTTTAAGCTTATGCTGCACGAAGAACGCCTTACTTAAGCATCTTTCATGTTTGTGACACAGGAAAGAGTCAAGTGTTCTACCGCTCAGATTATGGCGAATTAGCTACTAGCTGTGATGACTATGCTCTGTCTCCACAGTCAGAGGAAATACTGCTTCTGAGCACCACTAGCTAGAAACTGCAGGAGGGAGAAATACTCTAGTGCTCGGCCTCTGCTTGCCAGTTCCCTACAGGCATCTGGTTGGACCAGATGAGTCATTGGCCTGATTTAGCAGGCTCACCTTATGTTCTTATGATCATAGTGTTGTAATACTGAAAATCATGAGAACTTTAAATGCAGGGCGAAGGCACTGAGAAGAAGCTGGCTTTAACAGCTTAAGGGGAAGTATTAAGAACCTCTGCTGCAATCAGTATTTCCCCCCAAAAACACTTTGTGCAATTGGATTCTCAGCACACCCTGCTCACATGAAACTCCTTCAACTTTCCCACTATTAAATATTAATATTATTATTAATATTAATAATAGTTAATAATTAATAGTATTAATAATAGTTAAATTTGCATACCGCCCTTCATCCAAAGTCACAGGGCAGCTCACCAGATAAAAAAAATGAGAACACCAAATACATAATAAAGCAGAAACCAATACCAACCCCCAACACATTTAGAAAGCCATAGAAAGTTCAATAAGCCCAAGGCCTGGTTGGAGGGAAACGTTTGCCTGGCGCCAAAAGATCTGTAATGAAGGGTCTTAGAGGATGAGCGCATGGTAGCCTTCAGTACCTACGGCTCCTGCCATCACATTCTCCAAATGCATTTCCTGAAAAGGGGTGGGTGGGGTGGGGTCCAGATTACCCCGCCATGCACTGGAATGAGGTAGTCCTGCCCCCCAGCTGCCAATGGGACTTGAGGCCAGATACACACCCTCCAACATTGTTGTTGTTTAGTCATTTAGTCGTGTCCGACTCTTCGTGACCCCATGGACCATAGCACGCCAGGCACTCCTGTCTTGCACTGCCTCCCGCAGTTTGGTCAAACTCATGATTGTAGCTTCAAGAACACTGTCCAGCCATCTCATTCCTTTGTCATTCCCTTCTCCTTGTGCCCTCCATCTTTCCCAACAACAGGGTCTTTTCCAGGGAGTCTTCTCTTCTCATGAGGTGGCCAAAGTATTGGCGCCTCAGCTTCAGGATCTGTCCTTCCAGTGAGCACTCAGGGCTGATTTCCTTCAGAATGGATAGGTTTGATCTTCTTGCAGTCCATGGGACTCTCAAGAGTCTCCTCCAGCACCATAATTCAAAAGCATCATTTCTTCAGCGATCAGCCTTCTTTATGGTCCAGCTCTCACTTCAGATTACCCCGCCATGCACTGGAATGAGGTAGTCCTGCCCCCCAGCTGCCAATGGGACTTGAGGCCAGATACACACCCTCCAACATAGCCCAGATGAAAACAGAGACATTTCTCACTCCCCACCCCACAACTAATCCTATCATAAGATGGTATGTGTTTTTGTTCTTGTTTACCACTGAAGGCAGGGAATGGAAAGGGGAGGGGCTTCCTCTTTGTCCCCTTTGTCCCACAGCTGCAACTTCCTCCCCTGCCTGTGCTGATGGTGAGGTCTTGGGTCTTGCCCAGACTGTAAAACCTCCTTTTGAGAAACTTGGAGGCGGAGAGGGAGGGACAGAAAACATCTCAAGGGCCTTCTGGAAACAAAACTTAAGAAACTTGAAAACGAAATTTCCTATCATAAGAAGGGGGAGGGCTGCCACCTCTACTGTCTCCAGCAGGACACAGCACATCCTCCAACCATCCTGAGAAAGCCACTCACTCCTGATTTTATCCTATTTTGTTCATTGGTAGACTTACAAAAAAGAAAAGCACATGCCAAGAAATACATTTTAGAAAGGGGCAAGATTCGACGTGGACGCACAAAGCATTTTTTCAAAAAAAACCAAGACTCCTTTCTTCCCTCCCAGTCCCCTGCCTGCCCCTCAGAGGTGGCGCATCATGTGGGGCTGGGCCCCAGTGGTGTCAGCCTCTCCCCAACAGAGGAGGCCAGTGGCAGTGGCCATGGAAGAGGCCGGGGAGAGGCAACCTTGCCACCTTCCCTTGGAAGAAGCGCCGGCTCACCCTCCTCCCTGAGCTCAGTGGTGGCAACACTGGTGGGAGAAATAGGGACATTCCGGGATCAAAGCAGAAGCCAGGGTGGCTTTCATAATTTCAGGACTGTGCCTGGAATATTGGGACTCTGGAAGGTATGCCGATACCGTCAGTGGTCAATGCATCTTGCACTGCACATTGCTTACTGCAGCTAGTTGTGTTCTTCTTCTGTTTTTAGCATATGCGCCACCGGGGTGCAAAGATCTGCCCAGCACCCCCAAATTTAGTTTAGCCCCCAAATCTTCCTCCTGAAGCCAGATTTAATGTATTGCCATCTGCCTTATTGCAGGGAAGATTTGCAGGTAAACCATATGCGGAACGAGTCTGCCCCTGCTGCCTGCCGGAGGTAGAATCTACCTCTCACATTTTATTACGCTGCCGTTTTTATAATGACATTCTGCAGCCACCCAGCAGAAGAGAGGCAAAAGAAAAAGGGACTTGTCCAAAACTCCTCATAAATGTCAGCACAAAAAATAAAAAAAAATGTCAGTACAAAAAAGAGAGTTAACTGACAAACTAAATAAAGCACAAAAAGAAAGTTAATTGACAAACTAAATAAAGCACAAAAAAGAGAGTTAATTGACAAACTAAATAAAGAGTCCATAAAGCAAGCAATAAAACTATTACAAAAACAATATTCAATGAATATCAATCAAGAAATAGAGTGGGGGGGGAGAAACAAAAGCATTTTGAATATGCAAACAAACAAGGGAAATTGTTAGTATGGCAGTTAAATAAAAAATAGCAAAAAACATTATAAACAACCCAAAGGAAATTAGGAAGGTCTTTGTTAAATATTTCACACAATTATATAGGAAAGGAGGGGGGAAAGGCAAAGAGATAGATCAATATCTGAAGGCCAATAATCTGCTGAAGATAACAGAAGAGAAATTACCAATGTTAAATGCCCATATAACAACACAGGAAATATTAGATGCAATTAAGCTGGAAAAAACAGGGAAATCGCCAGGACCGGATGAATTATCAGCAAAATATTATAAGAAATTTAATAACCAATTGGTGAGACCATTACGGGAGATAATGATTGAAATTTTAATTTCAGGGAAAGTCCCAGAGACATGGAAAGAGGCATATATAACTTTACTTTAATTCCAAAACAAGAGGCTGATGTGTTAGCAGTTAATAATTATAGACCGATTTCATTACTAAATGATGATTACAATTTATTTGCTAACATAATGGCCAATAGAATGAAATGTCAATCAAAAGAATAAATATGGAGGCAAAATGGACCACATATAGAGATTTATTGATAGAAAGAGAAGGGAAATTAAAACTTAAAGATTATGATTAAATAAAAGATTTGGTGCATGATCGCCTGCAACATCAACAATTAAATGAGATTAAACAATTAAATGAGATTAAATGAGGTTTCCATTTGATGTGCAAAAGCCCAAACCAGGTTTGAGTAGAACAGAGCCACTCAGTCCCAGCAATGACAAGAGAAGCACTGCTTTGAAATAGATTCAGATTTTATTTCAAGGTGTATCAAAAAAGCTGAGAAACAAAACAAAAGGATTATTTAGGGCTGCACCCTGAGTTGTGCCTCCAGAGAGTTTTACACATGCAGGTCCGTTCCGGAGGTGCCATCTGCTTGCTCTCCCATTCTTTTGAAGGCCCCTAAATGACCTTGATCCAGCATACCTGAAGGAGCGTCTCCACCTTCATCGCTCTGCCCAGACACTGAGGTCCAGCGCCGAGGGCCTTCTGGCGGTTCCCTCTGTTGTGTAGTGGGTCTTCAGTGATTTCAGCTCAGTGCAAATAAGAAACAGGAGGCGAGGATCTGGTACAACATCTCTTTACTTCAAAGAACAAGGAAGAGCCAGAACCCAGGGAATGGGGAAAACTGGGGCTTATATAGTAACAGAGAACTAGCAGGGAAAATATACATTTTGGCGGGAACCAATGGCAAGGATTCCCTCCAGCGTAAACCAATCCAGCAGCAGATCCAAATCCCGCACTCTGAACTAGCAAATGATAGACATTCCCGCTGGAACTTATACATTCAAATAAACTCTATATTACAATACATACTTGGCTGTGCTATTACTTTAATACACAACACCCTCACTGCGAGAAGCCAAGCTACAGGGAACCAGGCAGAGGGCTTTCTCGATAGTGGCACCCGCCCTGTGGAACGCCCTCCCACCAGATGTCAAAGAGATAAACAACTACCAGACTTTTAGAAGACATCTGAAGGCAGCCCTGTTCAGGGAAGCTTTATAATGTTTAATAGATTATTGTATTTTAATGTCTGTTGGAGGTTGCCCAGAGTGGCTGAGGAAACCCAGCCAGATGTGCAGGGTACAAATAAATTATTATTATTATTATTATTATTATTATTAATTCTATTTCTCTTGGTCCTCGCAATCCTTCATTTCCCCTTTCTTTCTTTCTTTCTTTCTTTCTTTCTTTCTTTCTTTCTTTCTTTCTTTCTTTCTTCAATTCTTTCTATGTTATCCTACCCCCCCCCCAAAAAAAATTCTCTTCCATGTCACTGGTAATCCACAACAAAGAGGCAGAAGAAAGGAGGAAAGGTGATATGAAATAGAGACACAGCTGGTGTGGGAAGTTTTGGAAGCTCTCCCCAACCCCACCACTTCTCTAATTAAAATTACACATTTTCCAGCAACAATAACATTTATTGGGGCATTGTCAAAGGAACAATCAGGAGCTTAAGGTGGAGTCCTGATTATTGTCTTCCTGGGGCAAGGCATGCTCCTATCGTGCCCATCAATTGAGTAGAGGTACGAAACACTCAAGGAGGGGAGAGTGGTTTCCATTTGATGTGGGCAAAAGCCCATGCCAGGTTCAAGCACAACGGAGTCCCTCAGTCCCAGCAATGACAGGAGAAGCAGTGCTTTGAAATAGATTCAGGTTTTATTTCAAGGTGCATCAAGAAAGCTGACAGCAAGACGACCAAAACAAAAGGATTATTTAGGGCTGCACCTGGAGATGTGCCTCCAGAGATTTTTGCGTATGCAGATAAACATCACTCTTTTCATGTCATTCTAACCACTCTAGCTAACCACGAGGCTCTTCCTGTTAGGAAACATCTGCATATAGCCACTTCCTTCAAAGCACTTCTCTCTTTCGCACTCTCTTTTTTTCATACAGTAAAAAAGCCTCGACTTTCCTCCCCCTCCTTCTCTCTCTTTCGCTCAGTAAGTTACTAGCAAGCACTGCGTAAGCAAATCAAAATGGTGTCTGTCTTGCATCCGTCTGTTTTAAGAAAAGGTCTTGCATTCTCCATCTCGCATTCCATGGAAGCCACCTCTCCTCCCCAGGGCTGTTCCCTGAAGCAGAGCCCACAGTCCCTTGCAACTTTCGAAAATGGAAGTTGAAAGGAGCAGCGTGAGGTGGCTTATCAAAGGGCACCATTTGTCAGTGGGTGCCTGGTGCCTCTTGGGAGATACGTGGGGGAGTCCCAAAAGCAGCTACTTTTCTGTCCTCCCGAACGGGTAATCAGGAGAGGAGATAATGGACAGGGGAATACAGGAAGCTGACTTTTTACAGAGCCAGGCAAATTGATCCGTCTACCTCAGTATTTTCTGCACTGCCTGACAACTGCACTCCAACATTTCAGCCAGACTTGAGGAAGGTGTGGAGCAACAGTGGTGTGGGTTGTGACTAGGGGAGGAGATGGCCTAGGGAGAGCCCTAAGGGCTAGTCAGGCATACCCCACAACTAGGGGAGTGGATGGCGCTGTGGTCTAAACCAGGGGTGTCCAAGAGGTCGATCGTGATCTACCAGTCGATTGTGGGGGGTGTCCTAGGTCGATCTCTGTAGTTTTGTAAGTGATCTCCCTGTTGCTCTTAAGCGATTGTTACGTGTCCCGCCCCCACTTTGAGATGTTTATTTCCTTGCATCAGTGGCAGAGTTTGGGAAGGCAGGAGGTGAGCTGACTGTTGAGCGATCAATTTAACACACTCCTCCTAAAACCAACCAGGCGAATCCTTTCCAAAAGAAGCTCAAGAACTTTGGCTCCCTGCCAAAAATCATAACAACTTAACTACAGTGGACGCTCGGGTTGCGAACGTGATCCATGCGGGAGGCATGTTCGCAACCTGCAGCATTTGCAACCCGCAGCACCGTATCTGCACATGCGCGGGTCACAATTTGGCACTTCTGTGCATGCACAAAGCATGGTTTAGCACTTCTGCGCATGCGCAAGCGCTGAAACCTGAAAGTAACCCATTCAGGTACTTCTGGGTTCGAAGCGGGACGCAACCTGCAAAGACACGATCTGAAGCGTCTGTAACCTGAGGTATGACTGTACTGGCAATGACAATGGGTAGATCACAGCCAGTCTTTTTATACTTTGAGTAGATTGCAGTCCCTTGGGAGTTGGATGTGCCCCCCAAAGTCAATAGGCATTGCCATTCAAATACTGTAGTGAGCGTGCGCCGCATCATGTGATTGATTACCTGCCCCCTTCCACACAAAAATAGTTTATTCAAGTTGGCACCGCTGTTTGGTAGTGATTGATCTTGGGCACATTTTCTGTTTGTTTTAAGGGTGTGCACACACAGGTACAGAAATGCGTCCAGGCGAGCTCAGTGCAGAAAAGGCTAATGGAAGAGGAAGGGCAAGCGATAAGGACGCAGCCAAGACAACATCCCAGATTCGTATGCTTGGTTTAGCGCCAAACATGTTTAAAGTTCTTCCTTTCCTCCAAGTCCAAACTTACCATCCCTTCAACTTAAATAGGATAGCTATAAATAGGTGCTGCTCCTTCTTTGACAGCGGTCACTGTGTGAATAACAGAAGTTATAGCCAGATAGATTAATTTTCTTGCACCTGCTTCACTAGTAGGCGCTTTGATTGGAGTGCGCGCTTTGTAAAACAAGAGTTTCTGCACACCAGATTCTACTGTGAATTGGAGGCTGATGAGGTTGGTCTGTAGCTGTGGGCATCTTTTAGTGTGAATTCAGATTTCCAGGCTCCTGTTCAGAACTGAAAATAAAATAAAATAAACCTCCAACTTCTACTGGTGCCTGGCCGGGCTCCTCCTGCCTTTGGCTCCTCCTTGCCTAATGAAACGCCCCCTCCCTCTCTCCCTGCTCTTACAGGGTCTATTTGGTGCTCATTTTGCTTTGCCCAGCTGGCCCTTATTTCCCTTGCCTTTCTGTTCCTTTCCTTAGTGCAGCCACCCTCAGAAAGCAAACTTTAATAACAACAATAATTTTATTATTTATTCCCCGGCCACAGGGCTGTCTTAAGCATATCAGGCGCCATGGTGCAAAGCTCCCTCCGGCGCCCCCGCCCCATTTCCAAGAGTTGTTCCCAGAGTTGCACAGCCGGGGGGGGGGCTGGAGAGGAGGCGGGGAAGAGGCAGAGGCTGGAAGAGGTGGAGGCTCAGCTGGCCGCTTCGTGCTGCGGTGGCCACGGCAGACAGAGGCTCCAGGTGCGGCATGGCAAAGGCGGGCAAGGGCGGTGAGCTGATGCTGGGAGACGCCACGTGCAGCCTCCACCTCTTCCCTGGTGCCCTCCAGAACTTGGCACCCTAGCGCCCCGTGCCACTAGCCTCTATGGGTAAGACACCCCTTGTGCCTGGTCTAAACCACTGAGCCTCTTGGACTTGCTGATCAGAAGCTCGGCAGTTCAAATCCCTGAGATGGGGTGAGCTGCCAACCTAGCAGCTTGAAAGCACACCAGCACAGGTAGATAAATAGGTACCGCTGTGGCTGGAAGGTAAACGGCCTTTCCATGCACTCTGTGTCAGGAGTATGGGCAGGAGTCAGGCCTGTAGTGCTTTGCAGGACTGGGGCCTGCCTCAGCTTGTGCTGGAGAAACAAGGAGTGGCCACTCAGGTGAGGCCACTTGATACCTCACTGCACCTGGTGGCAGGAGCTGGGAAGGATAAAAGCTCAGCATTTCCCTTCAGCTCTTTGCCACAGCAACGCTATCCCTGCCTGGTTGCATCTGGCCTCTTGCTCCTTGGGCCCTTGCCTTGCCGACTTCTTGCTTCTTGCTCCTTGGACCCTTGCCTTGCCGATGCCTTGCTCCTCGACCCTTGGACCTTTGCCTCTGCCCCACTCCTTGACCCTGCAACTGCCTGCTGCTGGACCCTCAGCCCTGCACCTGCTCCTGCTTCTACATCACCATCTTGCCTCTGGTCCTGATGTCCTCAGCCAGGGCTTCAATCGCCCGCTGACCGGACAGTGGCACTCTGGTTTCCGTCACAGTGTCCCACTGCACCAGAAGTGGTTTAGCCATGCTGTCCACATGACCCAGAAAGCTGTCTGTGGACAAACGCCGGCTCCCTTTGCCTGAAAGCGAGATGAGCGTCGCAATCCAATAGTCACCTTTGACTGGACTTAACCGTCCAGGGGTCCTTTACCTTTTACCCCACAACTGCCCCATTTTAAGCTGGGTATTGTGGATCACAGAAGCCAATCCCAGCTTCTGTTTGGATCCTGGAATATCCCATTAAGACTAGCACCTTGGCATTAGTCAGCAAGGGTGAGTCTGACCCTGTTGATGAGCGCCAGACCACCTTCTGGGATTGCTTTGGCGATCACCAACAGGTCGTGTCTAGGAAACGTTGTTCTAAATCTGCCATGAAGATGTTGGCATATTGTGGGGCCATGCGGGTGCCCATGGCTGTGCCGCTGATCTGGAGGAACAGGTCATCACCAAATTTGAAGTGGTTGTGGGTAAGGACAAAGTGGCAGAGTTTGGTAGCAAAGTCTGCTGTGGTTTTATCTGAAATGGTGTTCCTTATGGCTTGTAAACCATCATTGTGTGGGATGTTGTTGTATAGAGATTCCACATCCATAGCGGCTAGGATGGATTGTTAGGAAGATTGTTAGGAAGATTGTTCAAAGATTGTATTTTGGTGATGAC
Organism: Zootoca vivipara; assembly: GCF_963506605.1. Taxonomy (NCBI): domain Eukaryota; kingdom Metazoa; phylum Chordata; class Lepidosauria; order Squamata; family Lacertidae; genus Zootoca; species Zootoca vivipara. Next base: position 15,387,525 of record NC_083277.1, read on the forward strand.
CTGTTCCTCCAGATCAGCGGCACAGCCATGGGCACCCGCATGGCCCCACAGTATGCCAACATCTTCATGGCAGATTTAGAACAACGTTTCCTAGACTCCTACCCACTCAAACCTCTCTTGTACCTACGATACATTGACAATATTTTTATTATCTGGACACATAGACAACAGACCCTGGAAACCTTCCACCAGACATTCAATGACTTTCACCCCACCATCAACCTAACAATGAACCAATCTATGCAAGAAATACATTTTTTGGACACTACTATAAAAATACAGGATGGACGTATAGACACCACCTTATACAGAAAACCAACTGACCAACAAACATATCTACATGCTTCTAGCTACCATCCCAAACATACCAAACAATCCATCGTATACAGCCAGGCCCTACGTTACAACCGCATCTGTTCCAACTCTACAGACAGAGAATCTCACCTAAGAGATCTACAGCAAACCTTTTTAGAACTAAAACATCCACCTGATGAAGTCAAACAACAGATCAACAGAGCCAGACTGATACCTAGAGAGAACCTGCTGCAAGACAGACCCAAAAAAGAAAATAACAGAACACCACTAGTCATCACATACAGTTAAAACAGTACAACGAATCATCAGAGATCTACAGCCTCTCCTGGACAATGACAGCTCCCTTTCTCAAGCTCTGGGAGGAAGACCTTTCATTGCCTACAGACAGCCACCCAATCTTAAACAACTCCTCACCCACAATAATACAACCACCAGACTTAACATGGACACTGGTACCAGAGCCTGCAATAAACCCAGATGCCAACTTTACTGCCACATACACCCAGACAACATCATTACTGGCCCCAACAACATCCAACATACCATCTCAGGACTATTTAATTGCTCATCTTCTAACATTGTGTATGCCATCAAATGCCAACAGTGCCCTTCAGCTCTCTATATTGGACAAACAGGCCAAACCCTACGCCAAAGGATAAATGGACATAAATCTGACATCAGGAACCACAAGACAGAGAAACCAGTAGGAGAACACTTCAATCTCCCAGGACATTCTATACAAGATCTCAAAGCAGCTGTTTTATTACAGAAAAAATTCAGGAACAGACTGGAAAGAGAAGTTGCTGAATTGCAACTCATTACCAAGCTTAAAACCATGGAACCACCTGGGATGAACAAAGACATTGGATTCTTATCTCATTATGCATGATCAAGCTTTCTTTAGCGCTTCAGCCCTTGCTTTCCCCCCGCAGGACCAATTGCAGTCATCAGCAGTCATTAACACCCATCTACAGGTTTACCACTCCCATCAGCCCATCACCCATTCCCACCCACCCCCCACCACCATCTGTATATACATAAGGGTCTGACTCTTCTGTTTCAAGTGTATCTGAAGAAGTGTGCATGCACACGAAAGCTCATACCAAAATAAAAACTTAGTTGGTCTGTAAGGTGCTACTGAAGGAATTTTTTTATTATACAATATATAGTTAGACTCATAGAAAGTGGAGAGAGAGAGGTTTTTCTCCCTCTCTCATAACACCAGAACTCGTGGGCATCCATGGAAGTTGAACGCTGGAAAATTCAGGAGGAAACAAAGTTGATCTTCATCCAGCGCATGGTTAAACTATGGTGCTCTTTTTGAATGTCACCCACTTGGATGGCTTTAAAAGAGGGTGAGAAAGGATCTTGGGGGAGAGGGCGATTGAGAGTTACTAGTCATGAGGTCTATGCTTTGCCTTCTTCTGAGTTTCTGGAAACTGCAGACGGGCAGAGAGGTCTTGTGAGTTTCCCACAGGCATCTGTGTGGTCACTGTGAGAACAGAATGCTGGACTCCATATGCCCATGGCCTGATCCAGCCAGGCTCTTCTAATGTTCTTACATTCTTATGAAGCTCAGTTTAGGGGAATTCAGGACAAAGAAGGATGAAAGGAGAGGCAAGGAAGGAAATCTCACCCCTTCTAGTTCTGGCTTGCCCTGTCGGCTTCAAACCAACTACTGCAGTAACAATTGCAGGAAATCACTTTTAGTTGCCCACGAACCTGTATAAGGAAGTTCCTTCCCAGAACAAATATTTAAAAAACAGTCTTTGTGCCAAGCCAGAAGGGAAGGCATGGACCAATGAAAGGAGAGTCAAGGAGGGAACTACCACCCCTTTTAGTTCTGACTTGCCCTGTTGGTTTCAAACCAACTTACTGCAGTTCCAGACAATCAACTTTAGTTGCAGCTGCTGACAACAGGACTGTATGAACAAGTTTGGTACCAGCTTCTTGTGTAGATAAGCCTACCAGTTGCTTAGAAAGTCGAGGTACGGTAATTATAATCTGCTTTAGTATTTTTAGTATTTTTCCGTTTGTACATTTTAAATTAGGGTTGTGTTTTCCCCTCAATTTTATTTTATTTTATCTTTTTGTAAATCGCTTTGAGGTTTTTTTTATAATCAAATGGTGTACAAATTATATAATTCACAGGTTGTAGGAGGCAGAAACAGGGACTCTCCTGAGCATGAGTAGGTTAGGTTTGTTACTTTTAAAAAAATGAATTCTTACTGCATTCTGCTACTTAACCATTTTTTTATGAAGCAGATTTTGTGCACCTATACGCTTGCCATCTTTTGTGAGACTTTGCATTGGCTGCCTCCAAAATATCAAGATCTTTCATTACTTTTTAAATCTCATTGTCTTTTTGCATTCCTCCCTCAAAAGGCTCCATAAAATTATAGAAACCAATGCTCTTTTCAACTTTCCGTAGGCATTTTCTTTTGCTATAATACCTTCCTTCCCATAGCAGTTTCTCTAAAGTAAGCTTGTCATTTGTCATTTGTTAGTCTCAAACTCATCAATAGCCAAGTTGCCAACTGGCACCAGAACTTCAGGAGCTGTTTCTCCTTCGGCACATTGAGGGTGATCACATTCCCCACTGAGATGTTCTGCCCTATATGGGGTTGATTTTAAATCATGCTAAACATTATTTTACACTTGGTGCCCAAGAATGCCTTCAGCCTCTGGGAGGGTTGCACTGTTCTCTGAAGCAAGGCAGAAGAGCTCAGGCAATTGAAACCATCTCTAGATTCAGGCGGGGGAAGGGGAGGAAGAGGAGATAAATAGCAGGAAACAATCGCTTTGAAAACTCTTTCTGTTTTGCTTCTTGTGGTCAGCAGCAGATACTTGTTCCTGCACTGCAGAACCTGGCACTGGATTGATTCTGCCAGAAGGTAAAAAGAATTCTACAATATATTCAGGGCCATCTCTAGGCCTGGGCTGGGTGGTGCAATGCGCCAGGGCGCCTGGCCACCAGGGGCGCTACTGCGCCAGACAGCTGAGCTGATGTCTGAGAATGACTTTCCTCCCTTCCAGAGGGAAGTGATTGCGCACGGGGCCAGCCTCCTGTGTCTGCAGGGGAGTGTGGTTGGCCCCCTGCACCAGCCCTTCCCCCCCACCGCATCATACCACTCTGCCAGCCAATAGGGCTCATGGGGGGCGGAGTCCCGCTCAGTAACTGCTGCTGCGGCGGGAATTATTTCTCTTTGCTTCCTGCTCTCATCGGATCAAGACATTGGCTGAAGACCTTGCTGGGTTCTTTCCTTCAGCTGCGTGGCTTCTTTAGAGCTCCTGCTCTCACAGCTGGCTGCTGAGTTTTTGAGCCTGCCTGCCACGTTTTTCTTTCTTTCTCATTTGTTTTCTGCATCCACCGTTTGCATTCCTGTGCATGAGTGGCTCCCCTTTGCAGGTTGAGCCTTCTTGCGGCCAGAGGAACACCACGTGGAGAGAGCAAGGAGCAGCTGGTATTGTATGCTTGCGGGGTGTGTGAATGTGGGGACAGCCTTGAACCGTGCATCACTGCTTTGCATTTCATTTAGCCCTTTGTAGATCTCTCTGCCTTTGAAAAACCTCTCCTTGTGAGTTACCTTTTAAAAAAACAACAACAACCCTCTATACATCCGATAGGGGCTTCCCCTTGTCTAGTGTGTGCATGTTTGTGTGGTATCTGGTTGCTTAGTAAAGGTAAAGGGGCCCAGTCCTGTCAGGTCCAGTCGTGTCCGACTCTGGGGTTGCGGCGCTCACCTCGCTCTATAGGCCGAGGGAGCCGGCGTTTGTCCGCAGACAGCTTCCAGGTCATGTGGCCAGCATGACAAAGCTGCTTCTGGCGAACCAGAGCAGCGCACGGAAACGCCGTTTACCTTCCCACCAGAGCAGTCCCTATTTATCTACTTGCACTTTGATGTGCTTTCGAACTCCTAGGTGGGCAGGAGCTGGGACCGAGCAACGGGAGCTCACCCCGTTGCAGGGATTCGAACCGCTGACCTTCTGATCAGCAAGCCCTAGACTCTGTGCTTACACGTGCTTAATTCACCTCCGCTTTTAATTTTGCACAGCATTATTTTCTAGTCTAAAATAGGGGACTCTTTTCCTTTAAATTTGGCGCTCCGTTAGCCAGGTATTCGTGTTGCCCGTTTTACTGTTTGCCTTCTTTCGTGTGGTTGATCTATTATCTCCTGGGGACTCACCCCCCCCCAATCCTTCATTCAATCCTTTCCAGTGGAGTGTTTTTGGTGTGTTGCTTATCCGTATTTCACTGCATAGTTTCCAATTTATTTATCAATACACCCGATAGCTGCTCCCCCTGATTGTTTACTTTGAGGGTGGTTTGGGGACCTCAACACACAATAAACGGGCAACAGAAACAGTTTGTTTATGTTTCCTGTTTTCTTTTCCCAAGCAGAGATAATATGCAAGTGTGGTGTCAGCTCCCTAAAAAAAGTCAACAACTCTGGGGGCCCCTCCCTAAAAAGGTCAACAACTCTGGGAAATTAGGGGGGCCGCTGGAGGGATTTTCGCACCATGGCGCGGATATGTTTAAGACGGCCCTGAATATATTGGTGGAGGGAGAAATATTGGGAGGGGGAGGAAAGGGAGAAGGTGAGATGGGGCGGGGTGGGAGATTGGGGAAAGGACAAGGAGAGGAGGAAGGGGGAAAGAGTTTTGTATTGAAGAAAAAAACATTTCTAAAATAATATATGCAGTGCTCTTTTTCTAGAAAAAATATTTAGGGGTACAGTGGTACCTCGGGTTAAGAACTTAATTCATTCCGGAGGTCTGTCCTTAACCTGAAACTGTTCTTAACCTGAGGTACCACTTAGTTTATGGGGCCTCCCACTGCGCGATTTCTGTTCTCATCCTGAGGTAAAGTTCTTAACCCGAGGTACTATTTCTGGGTTAGCAGAGTCTGTAACATGAACTAAATAATATGATATTGGGGAGTTGTGATGGGTGTGTATGTATGTTTGCGTGGGGCTGTAATTGTGTTTTTGTTTTGTTTTTTATGGGATGGCATTCAATTTCGTTGTACTATGTACAATGACAATAAAGTATCTATCTATCTATCTATCTATCATCTATCTATCTATCTATCTATCTATCTATCTATCTATCTATCTATCTATCTAAGTGTCTGTAACCTGAAGCGTCTGTAACCCAAGGTACCACTTTACTCTCATTTTGACTCAATAAAATCAATAGAAAACTAGCTGACCCGGCCACGCGTTGCTGTGGTTCTTTCCTGTGATCCCCACCCACCCTGTCCCGATCCACGACATATCCTGCCCCTCCTCCCTCCACCCCGGCTCATCCCTGTGTTTCCGTAGGATACCCTTCCCTCTGTTGTCCCTGGGGAGTGTTGGCCCCTCCCCCTGTATCTCCATACCTTGGCCCCCACCCTTCAAAATGGAACTGTCAGCTTCTAGGTTCTATTTCCCAGCATGCATTTTTGTCTGAGCCTTCTGTTGTCCCTGGGGAGTGTTGGCCCCTCCCCCATGTATCTCCATACCTTGCCCCCCACCCTTGGAGAAGGAACTGTTAGGTTCTGGGTTCTATTTCCCAGCATGCACTTTTGTCTGAGCCCTCTGTTGTCCCTGGGGAGTGTTGGCCCCTACCCCGGTATCTTCCTACATTGGCCCCCACCCTTGGAGAAGGAACTGTTAGTTTCTGGGTTGCATTTCCCAGTATTTACTTTTGTCTGAGCCCTCTGTTGTCCCCTCCCCCTGTATCTCCATACATTGGCCCCTGCGCACGCATCATGAACATTTCTATATATTTAGATTAAGGATTGGGGGTGATGATAACTACTTTAAAAATCCCGGCCCGGGGGTGTGTGTCATATAGCGAAGCCCCACAGCCTTGTAGCAACAGACAGGTCCTGACAGAAGGAGGGGGCCATATGGGCCACTTGGCGCGGGCCTCCGAATCTAAAGGGGGCCTCGGTCAGCATATTCACAACCAGTAAAATGAAAAAAGTAACAAAAGGGTTAAAAACAGGGCCATATTATCTACCTGGCCCGGGCCTCTGTCTGGCCCTGCAAGGGCCTGTCAACAGAAGGCACGTTCTGAAGCACCCGAGTTGTTCAGTTCCATAAAAAAACCCAGGAAGTGGCAAGGGGAAGGTAGGGGATTGTAAATTGAGGGGGGGGGGGGATTTGGCACTGCAAATATCTGAGGACTTAAACTGGGGAGAGAAAGTGCATGGTTGTTGTTTTTTTAAAAAAGACGCAGTCGTAGTATATGCGAAATGGAGGGTAATAGCCCCCCTTCAGATCCCCCTGAGCCTCAGAGTCCCCCTGAGTCGAGGCAAGATACTGTGGAGAGGGCAGGTTTCATCCCTGTGTCTTCCCCCACCCTTTTCTGACCCATTACGTATCCCTGCTCCCTATTCAGCTCCCCCATCCCCCCCCAGGCAGGCCCCTACCTCCACTTGGCAATGTTGGGCCTTGTTGCTGGAAAAGGCCTGTTTCCAGTTGAAACAAAATAAAAATATTCCTTCCAGCAGCACCTTAAAGACCAACCAAGGTACTGCTGGAAGGAATTTTTAAATTTTGTTTCGACTACGTCAGACTACCACGGCTACCTACCTGTTTTCAGTTGGTTTGGTCTTCAACACCTCTGCTGGATGGGTGTATGTGAGTGGTAGAACTCGTGGTGGAGGTGGGGTTTGTGGGTTGCTGCACGTTAGTCTGTAAAATGGAGGGTAATAGGCTCCCTTCAGATCCCCCTGAGCCTCAGAGTCCCCCTGTTTTACAGGATCTCGTGGTGGAGGTGGGGTTTGTGGGTGTGGCGCGTTGTTGTGGCTAATCCCTGTGACTCCCCCCACATGTCCCGATCCATGATCTATTCTGTTTGCCCCCCCCCCTCCGTGACCGGTGTATCTCATGACGTTTTGAAGGATGGTATTTATTTTTGTCTTGTTGTTTTTTTGGTGGGGGATTTTTTGGGGGGGTTAGTGGTGCTAAATTGTAAAGTAAAAACCCCTTGCCGTGCCCCCAAGTGCATTACTGTGGGTTATCCCCCCCGTGCCTAGTGGGGGCCTGGCAGGGGCCTACATAAAACAAAGGCCGTGCTGTGGTCTGCGATCCGGGTGCTCACCCTATTCCCCCCCGGACCTAGTGGAGACCTAGCAGCCTGGCAGGGGCCTAGGGGTCTGATAATGGCCGCCTTGGTGGTTTCAGTTGCTT